>NC_086445.1:942446599-943892090 GCF_028390025.1 Pseudophryne corroboree | reverse complement strand
GGGCAACTGGTTCCACTATCTGTTCCCCGTCGACCATGGACCCATTTGTCGATGGATTTTATTACAGATTTGCCCATGTGCAACAAGTTTAATACCATCTGGGTGGTAGTTGACCGGTTCACCAAGATGGCACACTTCATTCCTCTCACCGGTCTTCCGTCAGCTTCCAAGTTGGCTCAAGTATTCATACAAGAGATCTTTCGACTCCACGGTCTTCCAGAAGAAATTATCTCAGATCGAGGAGTTCAATTCACAGCCAAATTCTGGCGAAGTTTATGTCAAGCCCTCCAAGTCAAGCTAAAGTTTTCCACGGCTTACCATCCTCAGACCAATGGTCAAACTGAGAGGGTGAATCAGGACTTGGAGTCCTTCCTCCGCATCTATGTGTCCTCCTCTCAAGATGACTGGGTTCAATTACTTCCCTGGGCCGAGTTCTGTCATAACAACCAGTATCATTCTTCATCTTCTTCAACACCATTCTTCACCAACTTTGGATTCCACCCTAAAGTCCCTGAGTTCCAACCGCTTCCAGCAACTTCTGTTCCCGCAGTGGATATCATCTTGCATCAGTTTGCCAATATCTGGAAGAGCGTACGATCAGCTCTGCTCAAGGCATCGTTCAGGTACAAGAAGTTTGCGGATAAGAAGCGTCGAGCAGTTCCTGCTCTCAAGGTGGGTGATCGGGTATGGTTATCCACGAAGAATTTGAGGTTAAGAGTTCCCAGTATGAAGTTTGCACCTCGCTACATCGGTCCTTTTAAAATTGATCAAGTCATCAATCCTGTTGCTTACAGACTCCAGTTGCCTCCCTTCTTAAAGATACCCAGGACATTCCATGTTTCCCTGTTGAAACCGCTAATCTTGAATCGGTTTCATTCCTCACTTCCTCCAACTCCGAAAGTCCAAACTCAACGAGGCATTGAGTATGAAGTAGCCAAGATCCTGGACTCACGTCACCGTTACGGTCAACTTCAGTATCTTATTGACTGGAAGGGTTATGGCCCTGAGGAACGTTCATGGACCAATGCTTCTGATGTCCATGCTCCTGCCTTGGTCCGGAGATTCCATTCCAAGTTTCCTCAAAAGCCAAAGAAGTGTCCTGGGGCCACTCCTAAAGGGGGGGGGGGGGTGCTGTCACGATCCGGGTATCTGGACGCCATTTCTTACCTATCAGATGCCTCCTAAGGCTGGCTCAGCGCTCCAGGACCGGATCCCATCTGTTATCCTGATGTGCACATTCCCGCATCCTCTCCTGTCTCTCTGGACGCAGTCACAGTAACGCCTTATACATCTGGCATGGCGTCTCCCGCGGCCTCCGCCGCCGTCCCTGAGCTTCTGCATTCAGAGTGGCGATTACGTCAGCCGCGGCCTCCGCTGTGTCCGCGTGGTCGGATGTGCATCTGTCAGCCTGGCGTCTCCTGTCTCCAGTGGCCGGCGCCGCCATTACTGTTTTCCAGACCACATGGATTACAATCCAAACTTCCCTCCAAGTGTCTGCATGGGCGCAGCCATCTTGGATTTTGTCAGCTGATCATTCCTACCAATCCGTTGTCAGTATTATTAATTTGCATAATTGCCTAGCCAATGCCTTCCTTGCTGCAGGTATAAATAGGTTGTGCCTGAGCAAGGAAGGCGTCAGTGCTTTGGTTGTCAAACCTAGTTCCAGTTTGTCTCTCTTCTGTGAATGTCTTCCAGGTTCCAGCTCCTGTCTCCAGACTTCTGCTATAGAGACCCGCACCAGCATTCCATCTGCGGTGTAGCCTGACTCTCCGATCCATTCTGGACTCACCTGTTTCCAGCTACAACATCACCTGCTTCCAGCTCAGCTTCCAGCAGTGTACAGCTTCTCTTAAAGGGCCGGTGTCCTTTCTGCAGTTTACCACTCCCCACCGGTATTATTATTTCTCTGCTCTCAAATTTTACATTTCATCTACATTGCATCGCTCTCAAGCTTTATTTATTATTTAACTGGTTCCAGCCAGTATCCACTCCGTGCCAACACCTGTCTGGTTCTAACCAGTACCCACAGCAGCATTTTATCTACAGCAGTCCAGCTTTCCCTGGAACACCGGCTGGTACGACCCTGGGCTTTCCTCATTGCTACAGTTGAGCCTGGTAAGGACTTTCCAACTTGCAGATAATAAGAACTGTCTCATACCACCAGAGCTCTGTGGCCCCTGCCACCCTGTAGTACCCAGGAACTGTATTATTATTTCTCTGCTGATTTTTATGTTTCTTTTTACTGCTACTGTGATGCATGGAGTTTGTCATAAATAAATATCATTGACTTTTACTCAAGTTGTCGTGGTCACGCCTTCGGGCGGTTTCTCTTCATGTTACTTACATGTCCAGGGGTCTGATACAACCTCCCAGGTTCCGGTACATCTCAGCCCCTACAACTGAGGCTGCCTTCCGTCAGCTCAGGCCCTCAGTTGTGACAGGGGAAAGGGGACGGGAGGCCGCTCACTTCACACAGCGCTGAAGTGAGTGACACGCTAGATTGAGCCTGCATGCAGGCTCAATCTAGCATCGGCGATAACGATGCGCGGGTCCGCACATTGCTATCGCTGGGGGGCATACACACGACAGATCCGTGCTTAAAATCTAAGCAATCAAGTCAGATTGCTTAGATTTTAAACACGGATCTTTCCGTGTGTACCCCCCTTTAGGGTTTTGCTGGATAGTTGCTTGCTATTCGGGGAAGCGACGTTGGCATCGGAGCAATAATGAATTGCTCCGGTACATTGGTGCCTACTGCAGCATATCATGGTGAGTTAGATATTTAATTTCTGCTGGAGCATTGCAAATCTGAATGAATAGGCCCCTTATCTTATTGTCACTGGCTTCACTGGGGATTACTCTTTTTAATGTGACCCAGAAAATTGCATATATATTTCTAAAACATTTGAGGGTGGGGGGGGGGGGGGGCATATGGTAGTTTCTGTAGTCAGAGCATATAAGAAAATATATCAAACCTAAGGGGAACTGGTAGAGTAGCTGACTGTAGCAACCAATCACATTATAGCTATCATTTTATCAAGTAGTTGATCAATTATAGCTGGAAGCTGATTGGTTGCTATGAATAATTTCATTTTGATACATATTCCCCACTGTAGAAGATAGAGACACAGAATAGGATGGCAAAGGAGAAGCTGTAATGCACTTTTTATGTACTGTATAAACTTGTTTGTTTGGTTCTTTTATTTATTTTAATTTTTTTATATTTTCTATCAGTCTTAAGGGGCACATTTAGTAACATTATTTTTCATACCCTTTTCACATTATTTTAGCATCACTGAAATGTATTAAAGGACATTTGGAGCAGTTTTCATGAAAACCTTTTTTTTTTAGTAATCCACATCACATTCCCCATACTTATAATGGGAAATGCAATGTGGTCAAATGTACTAAAAAAATAATGTGAAAAAACGCAGCAGTGTGCCCTGTGATAATCTCACCCGGGCGAGATCACAGGGCAGCACTGCGATAGGCAGAGTAAGCTGTGCGGGACCCGGCTCCAGTGATCTGATCACAGTGTAAAAAAAAAAGTAACCCCCCCCTCCCCCTCCCCCCATACTTACCTGTCCAGGGAGCTGATGTTCGCTGTTCCGGTGAGGGGGGTCCACAGCAGGCGTGGGAAGGGGGGGGTAGGTAGTCGCGACAGAGAGGGGGTGACCGGGCGGTAGCGGCGATGTTGGCGGGGGCGGCGCACAGGACATCAGGGTATTTTTTACGAAAAATACCCCGGTGATGCTGTGGAGTGACATGCGTTAATTGATGCATTCCTGCGATGTAATCAATTATCGCAGCACGAGTTTGGATGCAGATGGTGATAAATAGGCCCTGTAATCCTAACAATAGCCATATGTTGTTGTCCCATGCGTTACAGAATGAATCCCATCCACAACTGCTGTGAGACTATTATATAGCTCTTGCTGGGAGACTATTATATGGCTATATCATACTTTGTAATATCTTCCTTATGTTCCCTTTCAGTCTTCCACCCTCTAGTTTCAAAGTGTATCCCCTTCTTCTAACAACCCTTAAATAATGCTTTCCTGAGCGCTAATAATACTTGGAATATATTTAATGTTCCAACTCACAGGTTTATATTTATCGTTGCCTTTAATGTATAGGGCAACGACAGTGCCTTGCTAAAGTATTCACCCCCCCTTTGCATTTCTCATGTTTTGTTGCCTCACAACCTGGAATTAAAATGGATTGTTTGCAGGTTTGCATCATTTCATTCACAGAACATGCCTACAACTTTGAAGATTTTTTTTATTTTTATTATTATTATTATTATTGTGAAGCAAACAACAAATAGAACAAAATAACAGAAAACTTTTATTGTGCTTAACTGCACACCCTGTAAAGTCAGTACTTTGTAGAGCCACCTTTTGCGGCAATTACAGCTGCAAGTCGCTTTGGATAAGTCTCTATGAGCTTGCCACATCTTGCCACTGGGATTTTTGCCCATTCATCAAGGCAAAACTGCTCCAGTTCCTTCATGTTGGATGGTTTCCGCTTGTGAACAGCAATCTTCAAGTCTGACCACAGATTCTCAATTGGATTGAGATCTGGGCTTTGACTAGGCCATTCCAACACATTTAAATGTTTCCCCTTAAACCACTCGATTGTTAATTTAGCAGTATGCTTCGGGTAATTGTCCTGCTGGAAGGTGAACCCCCGTCCCAGTCTCATATCACAGGCAGACTGAAACAGGTTTTGCTCAAGAATAGCCCTGTATTTAGCACCATCCATCTTTCCCTCGACTTGAAACAGTTTAGCAGTCCCTGCTGCTGAAAAACATCCCCACAGCATGTTTCACTGTGGGGATGGTGTTCTTGGGGTGATGGGATGTGTTGGGTTTGCGCCAGACATAACGTTTTCCTTGGTGGCCGAAAAGTTAAATTTTAGCCTCATCTGACCAGAGCACCTTCCTCCATACATTTGGGGAGTTGTCCACATGCCTTTCGGCAAACTCAAAACGTGCCTTCTTATTTTTAAAACTAAATAATGTTTTTTCTGGCCACTCTTCTATAAAGCCCAGCTCCATGGAGTGTACGGTTTATTGTGGTCACATGCGCAGATACAAAGGTCTCTGCTGTGTAACTCTGCAGCTCCTTCAGGGTTACCTTTGGTCTCTGTGCTGCCTCTCTGATTAATGCCCTCCTTGCCCGGTCTGTGAGTTTTGGTGGCCGGCCCCCTCTTGACAGGTTTGTTGTGGTATCATGTTCATTCCATTTGAAGATGCTGAATTTGATGGTGCTCGGGGGGGATCATCAAAGATTTGAATATTTTTTCATAACCCAACCCTGACTTGTACTTCTCAACAACTTTGTCCCTGACTTGTTTGGAGAGCTCCTTGGTCTTCATGGTGTGATGCCTCTTGCTTAGTGGTGTTGCAGCCTCTGGGGCCTTTCAGAAAAGGTGTTTATACTGACAGATCACGTGACACTTAGATTGCACACAGATAGACAGATGGGGGTGAATACATATGCACATGCCAATTTTCAAATTTTTATGTATAAAAATGATTTTTTTATAGCAATTTTTCTCATTTCACTTCACCAACTTAGACTATTTTGTGCAGATCCATCACATAAAATTCAGATAAAAAATAAATAAAAAAAATACAGGTTGTAATGTAACAAAACAGGTAAAAAGCCAAGGGGGGTGAATACTTTAGCAATGCACTGTACATTTGCCATTCGCCAGACACCTGGCATTATACCTGTCAGTAGTAACCAGCCGACCAAATGATATATCAGCCGCAGAATCCATTAAATATGATGTCACAAGTGGACTGGTATATTCAAATGGTCTGCTGGCCAGAGATATCAGACGGACCATTGGTAAGTGTGTATATACAAGGTCATTTGTGCATAAACCTTGGCAAGCATTAGATCTGTCGGTCATTTGTATACCCAGCCTTAAAGAGGATTTCCTTGTTGTTTGTCAATACCCTTCTGCACTGTTTATTATTATTTTTCTTCAATCATTGATATTCAGTGCAGTGAGTACAGTAGATACATATATAAAGGGGCAACCAAAATAAATAATAGGGCCTGATTGTTATAATGCATGGCTGAAAGGCACAGAGTGGAGCCAGAACTATTAAGCTACGTACTTTGTAAAAGCCAGAGGATGGCGTGCAAAATCCAATAAATGAAAGTGATCTGAAGGTAAACACCCGCTTTGATTATTTACAAAAAAGAAAAAGCCACATCTATCTTTCAAGACACCATTGATATACAATTCTGCTAAGAAGTTATACACTATAATGGTGCTGTATGGGAAATATAAATAAATGATGAGATAATATATATTTGTCATGTTGACATTATTGCAATGTATGACTTTTGACTTCTGTAGTTGTTCTTGTACAATGATACTATCATTTTTCCGGTTATCTTTTCAAAAAGTTATGAACAGCGACCGCAAATGAGCAATACCACAACCAGATGTGCACAATCCAAATACTTTGTTCAGTTTTACAGTCAGACCTTTAATCTTATAAGACAGTTCTGAATTTTAATGGAAAACATTCCTCCTCTTCTTACCCTCCCACAGCTGACAGAGTTTGCATTGAATGTTTAAACCTGACTATTGGACTTAGACTCCATTCCCGCTTTACACGCCTTGACATTCAAACACAATGGTCGGCCTAGATTGCATATTTGGTTTAATGGTACTTATGGCTAATCCACGTACAGTCTTTGTCTTTTCTAGAAAGAACCATTATATCTTGGAAAGAGCACTTTCAATAACATGTCCACAAATTTTATAGCATCGAGCAGATTTATTAGAATCAAATTCAGGCCAGTTCAGCTCTTGGCAAGTGGACAGCAGCTCTTACAGAAACATCTGCTTAAATTTGTACCTTTTGGCAAGTTACTGGGTTATATCTAGAACGAAAAAGTTTAGGTCAATACAGGAGATGTGGAACGGAGATAATGCAAGCCATTTCTAATATGAACTCATTCTCTTTTCCAAACTGCTAACTTTCCACTACAAGATAAGAAAACGTGTGAGATTACCTTGACAGCTCTGTAGCATAATTTACATTTTATTGGGTTGAGCGTAGGTCATGGAGCTAAAGGTTTTCAAGTACTGTCAAGCAAGTTCATCCATGTAATCTCCTGCGCTGATTAACTTGATAGAATCCCATTTTCAGTTTCATTGTTACTCTTCCAAAATGAGTTAAACTAAATCTTTGCTTGGACGTTACCAAGTGTAACATCCTCTTAATACTCTGACATCACCTCCAAAGATTATGATGACAAATGTTATACATCTGAAATATTATAAGTTCCATCTGGGCTTGCAAATAATATTCTTTCGTTAAGATACGACATTTTACACCCATGGCAAGAAAGATTTTGTTTTATATAACATGATAGTTAGACTCTGACTGTTTGCTATGGGTGACACATCCACTTGACCTCTTTGGAGGGTTTGATAAATGTTCCCCAAGGTCCTGCCACCTCCTTGCGCTCATATGTGCCACATGACTCATTTTGAAAGTGTTCCGTGATGGAACTCTTCCATTTTTGATAGTGAACAGTCTGTTTTGATCGGGGGGATTTACAGTTGGGGAAGTATGTGTCACCTACCACCTCTGTCACACTCCCAAATATAGCTAGGAATGTGAAGATTCACTTTAACAGCGACTAAAGGATTAACAAGCCAAGATTTGATGATCAGTTCACACTAGCCAGAATTACTGAGAAAAGTGTTAGTTCTCTGCGGTAAAATGCATCTCAATAAGGTCTCATGCAGACCACTAATTTGGGTTGTCATGATTAATTCTCTGACGTACAACATAATAAAGCAGCGGTCTGCGAACGTAACAGTGAAAGTGTACACGGTACACCCCCTGGTGCGATGTGAGGCATCATGAAGGTGTTATATGATGGAACTAATAACACTCAGGATTTATTATATACTATAGTACTATAGCACATCACGGCTTAGGTTGCGCTATGCTTACTTATATTAAACTAACCTCCTCCTATAAAGTTTTATTAATATACCAGCTAAAAGCACATTGAACGAAGGTTATAACAATTAATGGTTCAGGTGCTGATTCTGAGATGCAAACAAAGCATCCCCAAATCCAGATCTAGGTTTGAATGGTAATATGACTATCCTCAAACTTCATGTGTATGGCCGAAACCCCCTCCCCCCAATATTGTACTGTCCGCAACTACAACCATCATAATTAGTATTGGCACTTACACCTACATCATCTGGGTGCAAGAGATGCATGTGAGACAGGTGTCCCTTCGCTGTATTCCATACAGGTCTAGCTATATGCCTACGATACACGCATGGCACTCTCACGAATGGTTCTCTTCCTTGCATTTACAAAGTGTCTCTGCGGTACCCTCCAGAGAGACCCATTTCATAGACTGGGTGATACAGTGAGATCACACATAGAAAAGCAAATAAGCTTAAGTTCGCTAATGTATGTGTGCTGTTTACTAAAATCTGCTAGTTGCAGCCGCACAGTGGCCCTCATTCCGAGTTGTTCGCTCGCAAGCTGCTTTTAGCAGCTTTGCACACTAAGCCGCCGCCTACTGGGAGTGAATCTTAGCTTATCAAAATTGCGAACGAAAGATTAGCAAAATTGCGAATAGACACTTCTTAGCAGTTTCTGAGTAGCTCCACACTTACTCGGCAACTGCGATCAGTTCAGTCAGTTTCGTTCCTGGTTTGACGTCACAAACACACCCAGCGTTCGCCCAGACACTCCTCCATTTCTCCAGCCACTCCCGCGTTTTTCCCAGAAACGGCAGCGTTTTTTCGCACACACCCATAAAATGGCCAATTTCCGCCCAGAAACACCCACTTCCTGTCAATCACATTACGATCACCAGAACGAAGAAAAAACCTTGTAATGCCGTGAGTAAAATACCTAACTGCATAGCAAATTTACTTGGCGCAGTCGCACTGCGGACATTGCGCATGCGCATTAGAGACTAATCGCTCCGTTGCGAGAAAACAATAACGAGCGAACAACTCGGAATGACCCCCAGTGTCGGACTGGGGCATGTAGGGCCCACCAGGGAAATGCAGTGGTAGGGGCCCATGTTAGGGGTGTGGCCAGTCTGCAGAGGGGGTGTGGCATGCCACCTCATTGGTTTGACTAACCATTAGAGAGTGCAATGTCTGGGCCCCTTCATAAATATATATATACAGTAAATTCAGCTGCTGCATGCATGATAATGTACCAGATTAATAATAGATTAATAACAGCAAATACACCATAGCCCAGTATAAGGTAACATAGGTATAATGTATAATTCAAGTGCACAGTCTGGAACCTGATCCATAGAGCAGAAGGTGGGCCTCCCAGGCAGTAGGGCCCACTCGGGGCTTCCCCTGTACCCCTGTGGGCCAGTCCAAGCCTGCAGCCGCATTATGGGCTGCATGCTACATGGAAGCCTCTTATGCTCTCCTCATTGAAAGCATGGTGGAGTGTATTTAACATGGATTCTTCTTCTGTTGTCCCTATCCCGGAAGAATATCAAAGAAATGACGGAGCTTTTGTTTAATATGGAAAATTCTTTAAAAATATATGCACTTGTTCTTCTCTTTTAAACTGCCCCCCACCCCCTTCCTTTCCCCCCACGTAGTGGACCTGAAAGCCCAAATCCTGGATTCAGTTGCACTATGCACGCTTGAACTAGCTAGCTGGGTCACAGATATGCATATCCCATTTGCCTGGCCTGGCTGAGCAGTAAATTAACTTTACCGCTCTGGACTAGTATTGTTGAGGCAGCTGAGAATCATTCTGGGATTTTAATAATAAATCATGGTGAGAGGTGGTTTTCACTGTGATAAGCGAGACAGAAAAGCAGCCCTTTAGCCAAGTCTTGGTAGAGTATAACAGAAGAAAGGTTAATCTGTGTGGCTCAAACTCTGCTCTCTGTTTATTAAACAGTTAAAAAAAGGAATTTACTACAAACCTACAGTAACCCATAGCGAACAGTCATAAATTAGCCCCCGTGCAAGTTACACAATGAAAGCACACATAGGACTGTGGGCCTAATTCAAGGTTGATTGCAAAACAACATTTTCCTCTAATGGGCAACACCATGCTGCACTGCAGGTGGGGGAGATACAACATGTGCAGAGAGAGTTAGATTTGGGTGGGGTGTGTTCAAAGTGAAATCTAAATTGCAGTGTAAAAATAAAGCAGCCAATATTTACCCTGCACAGAAACACTATAACCCACCTAACTCTCTCTGCACATGTTATATCTGCCCCACCTGTAGTGCACATGGTTCTGCCCATTAGAGGAAAATGTGGTTTTACAATTAACCTTGAATTAGGTCCTAAACCTGCAAAGTGTGACTTTACACTGAAAGTGAGTGGCAATTTAAATTTATCAGCTCCAGCTAGCCTCTTCGTAAATATAGTCTGTACACTTCTTGCATTACCCGTAAACATATTATTCATTACATTTTTATTAGATCATATAACTATAGATGAGAGCAGGAAACATTAGCGGTCACCAACGAGCAAGCTGACTGTGACAATTTGAGTTATAACAGTGAGCAGCATCGTATTGCGAAGCGTTACACAGCAACTGCTTGGACAAGCCTGGAAAGCCAGTACATTGGGCAGACAGACAGTGATGTGAAACAGAGCTGTCACACTCTGAAGTGTGAACGATATCAACACTTATTACTGTTGTGTTACACAATTAGTGAGACTTGTAATAAAACAGGTGGGAAACCACTAGGGCATTCATTGACATTACTATAACAAACAGCATTGTGACTGAACTTTTGTTTGTCATTTATTTTTATACGCAGTTTCTTCGTTTTGGTTGTTTTCTGAAGCTGTGCATGTATTTACATTTATATTGTAACTAGTGGGTCAAAATTATGTCATATAATAAAGTCTATAGAGGTTATCATGGAGGTGGGAACCAAAAAAGCCTGTGGAAGGCCACCTGCAAGCCACTAGTGTTGACATAGAACATTTATACTGTGCTTTCCCTCAGCCTCCGTCAGCTTTTATGGTGCAAATATGGAATGTGGTATATATATCGGCACTCAGGATTCCGACAGTCAGAATGTGACAGCGGAATCCCAATGGTCAGTATCCAGCGGTAAGTACTGGGGGTAGAATTAGGCACTAGGGGGAGGCTTTAGGGATATGGGTATGATTAAAGTTAGTGTTAATGTACTTAACCAAAATCCATCAGGATTTTAAACCGGAGATGGCAGTGTTGGCATTCTGACCGTCGGGATCCTGTGCGCCAGGATATACCAACCTGTAAATAATGACAGATGCAAATTATTTGTCCCTTATTCATCACCTAGTTAAATTATTACTGTATATACATATTTTATTTATACTTTATATATACCTTTTCCATAAACCCAAGACCCGTTCTACAGGTGTAAAAATGCTATATATATAGCGCTATATATTGTGTGCTATGATAGATAGATAGATAGATAGATAGATAGATAGATAGATAGATAGTTACAGGGTTTTAGGAATGAGGACTCATGACAGGCAGGTTCTCGGAGAAGTATCTTTAATGGCATCAGACACTTCACTTTATCCTTCACAAACACAGGCCTGGACAAACAGGTATTTCACCACCTGTCGGGATTTCGGCATCGGTATTGTGACCACCGGGATGCCAACAAGCGGACTCCTTATTGCCTCCCAATCAAACAAGTGAAAGTAAATGTCCCAGCACTAAGGTGCTTATAATAATCCGTCTGCTGCAAGGGCCTGCAGCCACAGTCTGCCATGCTACTCTGGCACAGCCAATATCATCAGTCCCTGGCACTAGAGACTCCAGCCTACTTACTGGCTGCTAAACAGCATCAATGACAGAGCTCTAGGTGAAGGGAGTTATAAACTCTTCCAGTTCCCTGGTGATGATTCCTAGCTGACTCTAGGCAACCTTGGAAGGAGCTGATCCCAAAGAATGTGGGCAGTTAAGGTGAGAGTCATCCCTCTCACAACAATATACAGTGTATATATATATATATATATATATATACACACACACACACACACACACACACACACACACACACACACACACACACACAAAACTACCTGTGGCAGACATCTCCCTATTGTTTCAGGCTGCATGCTGATTGGTCTACTCCTTTTGCAGAAGATCAGAGCGGTCTTTCCAGGAAAAATGGAATGCATCGCTATGCAAACATTACACGAGCATCGGAATAGTGTAACATGAGAATATTATTTACTGGCCAGAAATGCCAATAATTCTGGGAACTGCTACGAATGTAAACTGATTTAACTGTTTTTGACAGTGTAAATATAATAAATTGGCTGACATTGTGCAGTGGACTGAATTCTAGCACTAAAGAGCTTAAAATGTCCTATAAATGAAGGAAATGTACTTGTATTTGCAGTCAGGGTCACTTTGAGGGGAGTACTTACATTCTCCATTGTGAGTGGCTACCACTTTGTGTGCTACTGTACCAGCATCTACAGTACTTATAACAAATTGGCTGCAACTGTAAACATGACAGGTCCGGTCTGTACTGTGGCTGCTCTGAAGAGGTCACTCGGTGGTAATAACTGTCAGGGTGCTTTGTGAATGGCGATTCAATTACTTGCAGAAAATGGATATTACATATCCACTTTCTCCCATTATTTCCATGACTTCTGATTAGAATCAACGTTTATCAGGGCATGCTGAGACTTGTAATTCCACAACAGCTGGATATCTATATATCAGGACTGCAACTAGGGGTGTGCGACCGGTACTGGCACATAGAGCAGAGGCTGCCCAACAGTCCTTGCTTTCCTTTAGACCAGGGGTGGGGAACCTTTTTTCTACCAAGGGCCATTTGGATATTTATAAAATCCTTCGGGGGCCATACAAGTCTGCCCCCGCACGCGCAAAAAAAATGGGTGTGGCCAGTTAAAATGGGACGTGATACACATATGCCCCCAATAGTGCAGTGCCAGATCCACAATTGCCCCCACAGTGCCAGGTATACAAATGCCCCTCACAGTGCCAGGTATGCAGATGCCCCCACAGTGCCAGGTATACAAATGCCCCCCCAGTGCCAGGCATACAAATGCCCCTCACAGTGCCAGGCATACAAATGCCCCTCACAGTGCCAGGTATACAAATGCCCCCACAGTGCCAGGTATACAAATGCCCCTCACAGTGCCAGGTATACAGATGCCCCCACAGTGCCAGGTATACAAATGCCCCCACAGTGCCAGGTATACAAATGCCCCTCACAGTGCCAGGTATACAGATGCCCCCACAGTGCCAGGTATACAGATGCCCCCACAGTGCCAGGTATACAAATGCCCCTCAGTGCCAAGTATACAGATGTCCCCACAGTGCCAGGTATACAAATGCCCCCCCAGTGCCAGGCATACAAATGCCCCTCACAGTGCCAGGCATACAAATGCCCCTCACAGTGCCAGGTATACAAATGCCCCCACAGTGCCAGGTATACAAATGCCCCTCACAGTGCCAGGTATACAGATGCCCCCACAGTGCCAGGTATACAAATGCCCCCACAGTGCCAGGTATACAAATGCCCCTCACAGTGCCAGGTATACAGATGCCCCCACAGTGCCAGGTATACAAATGCCCCTCACAGTGCCAGGTATACAGATGTCCCCACAGTGCCAGGTATACAGATGCCCCCACAGTGCCAGGTATACAAATGCCCCTCACAGTGCCAGGTATACAGATGTCCCCACAGTGCCAGGTATACAAATGCCCCTCACAGTGCCAGGTATACAGATGCCCCCACAGTGCCAGGTATACAGATGCCCCCACAGTGCCAGGTATACAAATGCCCCTCAGTGCCAGGTATACAGATGCCCCCACAGTGCCAGGTATACAAATGCCCCTCACAGTGCCAGGTATACAGATGTCCCCACAGTGCCAGGTATACAGATGCCCCCACAGTGCCAGGTATACAAATGCCCCTCACAGTGCCAGGTATACAGATGCCCCCACAGTGCCAGGTATACAGATGTCCCCACAGTGCCAGGTATACAGATGTCCCCACAGTGCCAGGTATACAAATGCCCCCACAGTGCCAGGTATACAGATGCCCCCCCGTCTCCCCTCCCCCCCCGTTCCGCTTATCGCTCCTTTCGGCGGGTACACGGAGGAGAGCGCGGCTATATTGGGCGGCGGCGTGTAAGACTTGAAACCAGCCGCCGGTTCGAGAGCCAATCAGAGCTCGCGGACTGGCAGCCGCGGCTCCTGATTGGCTGCCGGTCCGCGAGCTCTGATTGGCTCACGAACCAGCGCTGGTTTCAAGTCCTACATGCCGCCGCCTCCGCCACTGCCCGACAATAGCCGCGCTCTCCTCCGTGTGGTGACAGCTGAGACACGCTGCCGCCGGACTGTGCGGTGGCGTGTCTCACTGAGAGGAGCGGCTGGGCCGGACCAAACTGCTTTGCGGGCCTTATACGGCCCTCGGGCCGGAGGTTCCCCACCCCTGCTTTAGACACTCTGTACAAGCCACGCCCCCTGGACCGATGACATTGTGGCGCTGAGGGGACGGGGCCACCAGCTGCCAGTAAGTGCAACACTGCCGGGAGCATCCTGA
Organism: Pseudophryne corroboree; assembly: GCF_028390025.1. Taxonomy (NCBI): domain Eukaryota; kingdom Metazoa; phylum Chordata; class Amphibia; order Anura; family Myobatrachidae; genus Pseudophryne; species Pseudophryne corroboree. The sequence goes on along the minus strand of NC_086445.1, from coordinate 943,877,487 downwards.
AAACGCTTTGGGGGGCTGCACAGATTGTAGGGTGCCTGCCTGGAGCGCCTAAAGGGCGTTACGACCTGCACTGTAGTGAAACTGGCTGCATGGTGCTCGCTAGATGCAGGGACCATAGACAAGGTGCATTTCAGCCCAGTTACGATGCTGATAAATATACATATTTTCAAACCTTCCCGCTTGTCATGGGACTGTCCAGATTTTATAGGACTGTCCTGGAATCAGCGTGTTAGTTGCAATTTGCTGGGAAGGGGGGCCAGGTTTGTTTGGTAGTGTTGCAGTACCGCATGTTGTGGAGGCAGGTGTCTCAACGGCGTGCAGAAGAGAAAATTGGATATTTGGATCAATAAAATGACCACTGAGGCATATCTATGCCCCATTTAGCTGCAGATACACCCCCTGACCTGGCAGTCGATACTTCCTTATCAACGTTTTCCCCTTTTGGTTGACAAGTCTTGCTAGAACTTGTAGTACAACTTAAGCTGCGCAGCCATATTTTACCTACCTCTGCTTTAAAACATAATGGTGCAATGCTCACTCACAGGGATAGCAGTTGTTTCAGCAAATTAATGTTTTGACAGGTGATAATAGCTTAGTCCAGTATCAGATATTACGCTAGTAATACATGTCATGCTCTAACTGTATATATAAGCAGTTCACATGCTGACCCAGGTCTGCCAATCACATGCCTGTTTTTTGAGGCTTGACTGTTTTGGGTCTTGCCCCAATGAATGAGAACTGATTGGCAGCTCTGCATCCCCTGGGATTCTGGGAGTAGCCACTGACTTTCTATGGCAGGTTTCCATGACTGATACGTGATCCTGCTAGGGTAGCCTGCATAGTTAAAATAACAAGTAGTTGCTTCGTAAGATTCACAAGTTTCATTCCAGCCAACGTGATTACTTGTTTTTTGTTTTTTTTTGCGCAAGTCTTGGAAGGTCTTGAGCTGTGTGACTAAACCAAAGTTACAAAATGTGCATTTTATTAAATGAGTTGTTAATACATGACTCTAATGGTAATTTGTTGATTTATTGCATTTAATCTAGGTAACAGGAAATGTAGATCATAAACAATCGGCTGCTACTTCCTAACATATTGTTAATGGAGTCCTTTTTTATTAAAAAATGTTAAAGCTAGATATTTTGACTTAATTTCCTCTTGCACTTCCTTCCTTTCAAGTTTCTTGTTACACTTTTTTTTTTACCCTGTGACAAAGACTTAATTTACTCCATACAGTTCCATAATATGGTGATGGGGCAGACTCCGTTTTGACCTTAGAAGTGTAAAGTATCCTTTTATATTCTGGAATATCCATAAGAACATCGTAGAAGCCGTTAGGGAGAATATAATACCGTTGAGGTTTCAAAAATGTATAGAAGATAAAGACGAGAGTGAAAAGTTAGTCAAACTAAGTAAAATAACTTGTAGCATGAAATAACAAGTAGATGTTGGAGACGCTGAAAGCATGTGCCAAACAAAATGAACTACCTATATAAAAAGAGCCAAATGTATTCATTGCCTGTTATTTGAAGAGCCACCAATTTGGTACTTGAAGGTGACCTCAAGCTAAAAAAAAAAGTGTTGACCGGAGTCCTTTTCCCCTGTCTAATAGAATATCTCCTTCAGGAAACGGATATAGAGGTTGAGTCTGCCATATCCGAAAAATCCAATATCCAAATATTCTGAAATCCAAAATTTTCGTATCGCAACTGAGATACTGAACCCTTTCTTTCTGATTGTTCAATGTACACAAACTTTCAGACACAAATAATTAAAAAATAAGAAAAAGATACAGCAGCGCCTGGGATCAACAGAGCATACAATATAGCACAATTAGTCAATTAATTACACATCGTTTCCATCTGACCCGGTGGGTCGACGTGAGGTGTCTAATTCCAGCTTGACTCCTCCTCGCCGCAGGACGGGTCCGCCGGTGAGAGCGGTGTGAGGCGATCCTTCGGGCCAGCGCAGTCTGGCGGCCATCATCTGCACCATTTATGGGACGGAATCTCCGGTGAGAACGTCATAAGGTGATTTCTCAGGCCAGCGCAGTCTGGCGTTCAGTATTCACACCTTTCCCTTTGTCAATCAACCAGGGATCAGCGGTCTCGATATTCTCTATCTATTCAGCAGCCACACGAGGTGTGGTTAATCTGACCATCGGTTCCTTTTTTTTTTTTATTACTCACCAGGTAACAATACGGTGGGACGCCACACGTATATGTTTCAGAGAACAAGTATTCATATTCATTTTTTCTCTGCATGAACATCATTTAACAGAACATTACTCATTATTATTATTTTTTATATATATGGACTTGACAAACTGAGATATCTGTCCGAATTTATTTATTACTATACATTGTTGAGGACTATACACTGTTCTCATAGTCATTGTTTCAAGTTAAACTGCGCAACAGTGTTTCTTAATGATCACATTTTCTAACTGAGACAGGTCCGTGATATCATATATGCTATACTATTGTGTTCAATAGTGGACACATTTTTATGTTTATGTTTTATATGTTCTCTCTTTTGGCTTTTTCAAAGCATCTTTCTAATTTAATACTGTGCACAGTATATTTTAAATACAATTCCATTGTGTTATATTAAAACATTTATGTGCATTATTGACTGGGTTGGATTGATTTGACACTCGGTGACTTATATTTGCATGTGTAATTAATTGACTAATTGTGCTATATTGTATGCTCTGTTGATCCCAGGCGCTGCTGTATCTTTTTCTTATTTCTTATATACAATTACAAACATACAGAAGTTTGTTTGCAGCAGCGAACGGGAACTAAAGAGATACGATTAAATTGGATGTACATGTGCACACTTGCATGTGTATATATATATATATATAAATATATTTAATTTTCCCGTAAAAATTAGCGCCTAGGTTCTTTGTTTTCTTTACAAATAATTAAAATGTTGAATAAATTAACTTGAGGCTATGTGTGTAAGGTGTATATGAAACATAAATGCATGCTGTGTTTAGTCTTGGGTCCCATCTCCAAGATATCTCATTATGGTATGCACATATTCCAATATATGGAAAAATCCAAAATTCTAAGCATTTTGGATATGGAATACTCAACCTGTACTAGGGAACCGGCAAGGTTTCTGCTGGTGTGTCCCCTCATGTAACTTACTATGGTGCACATTGCTGCATGATAGTGACATGAAAAGGGATGTGGTTTGTCTCCCCTGTACTCCCGGTTCCCTATAAAGACCAGAGTAATCTATACCCGCACTCATCCTCTCTGCTCTCCTGGGAAACACCAATGCTACTCCTCCTGTCCTATATATACCTTGTGTGCTAGCTCCTACTGAATTGGATATACATTAATGTGAATTTATTAAATTATGGATATAAATGAATGTGAATTTATTAAAGCTAAAACCATGCAGAAAAGTCTGTTTTTGCATAGTTTAAATATCCCTGCACTCTACGAATTTAGTAATGCTGGAGATATGACAGCTGTCTCCTGAGTTGTGTAACTAATGCTGCAGAACACAGTCCCATTATTCTGCCAAAAACGTAGCTAACACCCCTTTCACACCGAGCCTTTGACCTGGGATATTGCCAGGGCAACCTGGGTTCTGGCTTGGTGTGAAAGGGGTGTTATCTACGTTCAGTGCCCCTGGAATCCAACTTGGGTTACGCTAAAAGTAGCAGAGAACCGCATCAGCGGCACTTGGGCATGATGTCATCTTTAAGTGCCGTAAAAATGACGACACAGCAATTTACCCCGGTCCAGCCTGCAGTGTGAACACGGTATTAAGCACCTGTGACATGGCATGCTCAATAACCCTGGTTGGTCCAAGTTTTTAGTGTGGAAGGGGTATACATGATTTCTGAAGGTGACTGCAGTCGCAAAAATCTTATGGGGAGGGTATCATTAGAGAGGGATCGTCTGACCTCTCTCCAGGATCCCCCTTGCTCCCCCCCACCACTTATCTTAGTTTTATACTGCACATGCATGGGTTCAGTACTGTATCTATTGCTTTACTGCAGAGCACTTCACCACGACAGGCTTGTATTGGTGCTGCTGTACAGACAATGATTTTTTGTATAATACCATTATATGATAATAAGAAATGATAATCACATGCTTTGCTAAGTACTTAGGTGCCTAGTTATCATTAAATATTTGCTGGATATTCCCCACAAATATTTATAATAATAATAATAATAATAATTTTATTTATATAGCGCTCTTTCTCCAATAGGACTCAAGGCGCTTAACAGATACATAGCATAATATAGTACAGAAAATAATGAAGTATAGAACAGATTTTCATAAAATACAGAAGCATGGAGATACTAAAGGGACAATTATGGGAATGCTTGAGTAACCAGGAAAGTCTTGAGTCTACTTTTGAAGGATTCTATAGTTGGGGCCTCTCGCACTGTGCGGGGAAGTGAGTTCCATAGAGTCGGAGCCGCATGACTAAAAGCTCGACCCCCAGATGAATTACGGGAGATTCAAGGTACTGCTAAAAGTCCTTCATCTACAGATCGCAGCAATCGAGTGGGGCAGTATGGGGTCAGTAGCTGCTTCAGGTACCTTGGGCCCTGGTCATGTAGTGCTTTGAAACTCAGTAAGCCAATCTTGAAGATGATTCGCCATCTTACAGGCAGCCAGTGAAGAGAGTAAAGTATGGGTGTTATGTGGCTAGAACGGGGCTGGTTGGTTAGCAGCCTGGCAGCTGTGTTTTGCACCAGCTGTAAGCGGTGCAATTCTTTTGCTGGGAGACCAAGGTAGAGGGCATTACAGTAGTCTAATCGAGATGATACAAATGCGTGGATGACTTTTGGCAGATCATCTGAGGGTATTAAGTGCTTGATTCTGGCTATGTTCCTCAGGTGAAAGAATGAGGATTTGATTGTGGCTGATATCTGATGTTTAAGTGTCAATGCACCATCCAGGACAACGCCAAGATTCCGCACACGATCAGTGGTTTGTAATTCCGAATCCCCGAGTGTAAGTCCAGTTGGTTGGCTATGCTGCAGTCTTGTCCTTTGATGTTGTGGTCCTATCATAAGGACCTCTGTTCTATCCGGGTTCAGTCGCAGCCAACTAGTATACCCAGTTGTACTATGGAGGGATTGAAGCAGTAATCTCAGATGGGTTCAGTATGATTTACCGGTGGCCAGGATGCCGGCCGTCAATATACCGACAGCACCATCCTGACCGCCAGTATGCCGGCAGCGGGGCGAGTGCAAAGAGTCCCCTTGTGGATTCGCTGTGCTCGCCACGCTGCGGGCTCAGTGGCTCGCTGCGCTTGTCACAGGTTATATTCCCACTCTATGGGTGTCGTGGATACCCACGAATGGAAATAGTCCTGCAGCCCTGGTATTCCGGCTGCCTGCATTGCCAGCTGTTGGGATTCTGGCGTCAGTATCCTGACCGCCGGGATCCCGACAGCTGGCAAATTAAATCTATACCTCTCAGATATCTGCCGCAGTCCCTCTATTTCCGACAACATCTGTAGCCCCCATAGGCACTATGGGGTCCGTGAAGCTGCCGGATTTACAAAGCGGAGCTTGGCCATCTCCAGAGAGTGTTAGTCTATAAAAGCTTATGGGCTACTAATTTGCCAATTTTTACCAATGCCATATTTCCTCTCCATCAGCCCATTTGATAGCGCACGACTGACAGCCTTGCATGTGCATTGGCTGCCAGGGACCTGAACCAGAAAGAACTGATGGACTGGCATGTGCATTGGCTGCCAGGAACCTCAACCTGGAAGCACTGACGGACTGTCATGGGCATTGGCTGCCAGGGACCTGAACCAGGAAGCACTGATGAACTGGCATGTGCATTGGCTGCCAGGGACCTGAACCAGGAAGCACTGATGGACTGACATGTGCATTGGCTGCCAGGGACCTGAACCAGGAAGCACTGATGGACTGGTATGTGCATTGGCTGCCAGGGACCTGAACCAGGAAGCACTGACGAACTGGCATGTGCATTGGCTGCCAGGGACCTGAACCAGGAAGCACTGATGGACTGACATGTGCATTGGCTGCCAGGGACCTGAACCAGGAAGCACTGATGGACTGGTATGTGCATTGGCTGCCAGAGACCTGAACCTGGAAGCACTGACGGACTGGCATGGGCATTGGCTGCCAGGGACCTGAACCAGGAAGCACTGACGGACTGGCATGTGCATTGGCTGCCAGGGACCTGAAACAGGAAGCAGTGTGGCAACAATCGCACTTATCCAACTATCAGAGCTATCTAATGGGAAGAGCATATTAGTTAATTTGCATGAAAATATTAATTTTCACATTGCGAATTTGGGCAAAAAATATTTATCACATTCTCATTAAAAATGCAAATTGTGACACAGTAAATATATATATCCCTAGTGATTTAAGCTTAAAAAATATGGCCACATAACCCTTTCTGGGCCACGGCTATTGTAAGTTTTTGGTTTGTTTGGTTGCTGACTTTTAGCACCTTTTTTACTGCATGAAAACTTTGTGTATGAGGCTCTTTGTTAGGTCTCATCAATGCATTTTGGAGGTGGAAGTGTTTTGTTTGCTGGCCTCTGCCGTTGACATGATGTTTCACTTTGCTGCGTCCTGCTGTGACAAGTTTGAGGCTCTTGTATTTTTTTTTTTTTAAGGCCATCTACTATGCTCTGCGAGAGAGAAGAGAGGCTCTGTAAGTACTTTTTTGGAATTGCAGCTTTGGTAATCTGCTTGAGCGAGGATTGATGCCGACTGCCAGTTCCCAGTATGAGACAGCCAAGCACATGACTATGATGGATGACTTCACGTTGGAAATTGTCAGCTGGGAATGGCAGACTAAAAAGGAATGGCTTATACATCCGCCGAGCTTTCACTGAGATTCCCCAATGGGGACTGCTGTTATAAAAATACTGGCAAGCAAGAAGATGGGAACAAACAAATAAGTTTCTTACAATAATGTTTTTATTTGAAATGTTGGATGCGCATTATATGGTGGTGGTGTCAGGAGGAACAATATTCTGCTACAGCTGAAACAAAGACCATACTGCAGTAACTTACATTTATCCTTATTAACAATTAGGGGGACAGATTTTTTTTCAATGTCTTATACATCTGTTTTGTACAGCACAAAGTCTGCTCGCTGCTGCAACGTCTGTGGTGGGGACACTTTATTTTAACTCAGAGTTTGAAGTACAGTACTGTACATTTCAAGAGGACATTCAATGCAGTGCAATGTCACTATAAGGCACATGGGAAATGCCCAGTCTACTTCTAAATATACCACATTTAAGGGGACATTTACTAAGCAGTGAGAAGAGCAGAGAAGTGAGCCAGTGGAGAGGATGCCCATGGCAACCAATCAGCACGGAAGTAACATCTATAATTTGCATACTATAAAATTATACAGAGCTGCTGAGTGGTTGATGGGGAAACTTCTTCACTAGCTCACTTCTCCGCTCTTATCACTGCTTAGTAAATGTCCCCCTTAGTGAATGGAATATACCAGATGCTTTGCGAGCGTTGGCTGTTGCCGAGCAACCCAGGAACATTTCCAGTTAGAGCTTACTTTGCTGAGATAATTGTAAAATTCATGGAGGGATCTGATTGGCTTGCCACACGTGCATAGGAGGGGCTAGCGTTAGGTTATTCTAGATCTAGGAGCACCCTTGTCAATAATATGTCTTCGACACGCAGTCATCGGCTTTGTGATACATAGTCCAAATAACCAGCATTCAGATAATCTGAGAAGCATTTACCTTACTGTAGCATTACTATACAGCACAACCAGCATATAATGTAGCACCATCTCTGTAATGACTGCAACAGTACAAACAATATTTAATTATCTGTTTGTTTGTCCTCAATAGTGTTACCATTGGCCATTTTACACTGACCAAAATAGTTTTTTTAGGCATAAAGCCATTTTTTTAATGAAAAGAATTGCCTATATTTAGACACAGCTATAGCTTGGTAGTTCTCCCACATATCCATTAGGTGTGGGAATACCTAGTGCCTATTACTGTAGCTTTTCGAATACAATTTCTAACGCCATCTGTAGATGGAGGTAGCTACCCGGGGAAAGGTCCGGAATGCTTCACAGGCAAATTCGGCATTAAAGCTGCAACCATAAGCCTATGGGGGCATTTTTCGTAATAGAAAACAGGGATCTCAGCAAGTATCTCCAATATCTGCTGTGCCCTCCCCCCAAGAAACAGCCAGGGGATACTTAATATTTATGAGTACTCCCTTAAAACAGTGATAACCCATAAATTTGTTTTTAAATATAGATATTTATCAAAGCTTGGAGAGAGATAACATTGTGAGGGATGAAGTACTAGCTAATCAGCTTCTATGTTACATTTTACAGTTTGTGTTTAAAAAATGACAGAAGCTGATTGGTTAGTGCTTTATCTCACAATTTTATTCCTCTCCAAGCATTGATAAATACCCTGTAAGTGTGTAGTGTATGCAGCTCCTGATTGGTTAGTACATTGTAGGTGTGTAGCGTATACAGCTCCTGATTGGTTAGTACATTGTAGGTGTGTAGCGTATATGGCTCCTGATTGGTTAGTACATTGTGGGTGTGTAACGTATACAGCTCCTGATTGGTTAGTACATTGTAGGTGTGTAGCGTAAACAGCTCCTGATTGGTTAGTACATTGTAGGTGTGTAGCGTATACAGCTCCTGATTGGTTAGTACATTGTGGGTGTGTAGCGTATACAGCTCCTGATTGGTTAGTACATTGTTGGTGTGTAGCGTATGCGGCTCCTGATTGGTTAGTACATTGTGAGTGTGTAGCGTATACAGCTCGTGATTGGTTAGTACTTTGTAGGTGTGTAACGTATACAGCTCCTGATTGGTTAGTACATTGTGGGTGTGTAGCGTATAGTTCTAGAGATGAGCGCCGGAAATTTTTCGGGTTTTGGTTTTGGGTTCGGTTCCGCGGCCGTGTTTTGGGTTCGACCGCGTTTTGGCAAAACCTCACCGAATTTTTTTTGTCGGATCCGGGTGTGTTTTGGATTCGGGTGTTTTTTTCAAAAAACACTAAAAAACAGCTTAAATCATAGAATTTGGGGGTCATTTTGATCCCAAAGTATTATTAACCTCAAAAACCATAATTTACACTCATTTTCAGTCTATTCTGAATACCTCACACCTCACAATATTATTTTTAGTCCTAAAATTTGCACCTAGGTCGCTGGATGACTAAGCTAAGCGACCCTAGTGGCCGACACAAACACCGGGCCCATCTAGGAGTGTCACTGCAGTGTCACGCAGGATGTCCCTTCCAAAAAACCCTCCCCAAACAGCACATGACGCAAAGAAAAAAAGAGGCGCAATGAGGTAGCTGTGTGAGTAAGATAAGCGACCCTAGTGGCCGACACAAACACCGGTCCCATCTAGGAGTGTCACTGCAGTGTCACGCAGGATGTCCCTTCCAAAAAACCCTCCTCAAACAGCACATGACGCAAAGAAAAAAAGAGGCGCAATGAGGTAGCTGTGTGAGTAAGATAAGCGACCCTAGTGGCCGACACAAACACCGGGCCCATCTAGGAGTGTCACTGCAGTGTCACGCAGGATGTCCCTTCCAAAAAACCCTCCCCAAACAGCACATGACGCAAAGAAAAAAAGAGGCGCAATGAGGTAGCTGTGTGAGTAAGATAAGCGACCCTAGTGGCCGACACAAACACCGGGCCCATCTAGGAGTGTCACTGCAGTGTCACGCAGGATGTCCCTTCCAAAAAACCCTCCCCAAACAGCACATGACGCAAAGAAAAAAAGAGGCGCAATGAGGTAGCTGTGTGAGTAAGATAAGCGACCCTAGTGGCCGACACAAACACCGGGCCCATCTAGGAGTGTCACTGCAGTGTCACGCAGGATGTCCCTTCCAAAAAACCCTCCCCAAACAGCACATGACGCAAAGAAAAAAAGAGGCGCAATGAGGTAGCTGTGTGAGTAAGATAAGCGACCCTAGTGGCCGACACAAACACCGGGCCCATCTAGGAGTGTCACTGCAGTGTCACGCAGGATGTCCCTTCCAAAAAACCCTCCCCAAACAGCACATGACGCAAAGAAAAAAAGAGGCGCAATGAGGTAGCTGTGTGAGTAAGATAAGCGACCCTAGTGGCCGACACAAACACCGGGCCCATCTAGGAGTGTCACTGCAGTGTCACGCAGGATGTCCCTTCCAAAAAACCCTCCCCAAACAGCACATGACGCAAAGAAAAAAAGAGGCGCAATGAGGTAGCTGTGTGAGTAAGATAAGCGACCCTAGTGGCCGACACAAACACCGGGCCCATCTAGGAGTGGCACTGCAGTGTCACGCAGGATGTCCCTTCCAAAAAACCCTCCCCAAACAGCACATGACGCAAAGAAAAAAAGAGGCGCAATGAGGTAGCTGTGTGAGTAAGATAAGCGACCCTAGTGGCCGACACAAACACCGGGCCCATCTAGGAGTGTCACTGCAGTGTCACGCAGGATGTCCCTTCCAAAAAACCCTCCCCAAACAGCACATGACGCAAAGAAAAATTTAAGAAAAAAGAGGTGCAAGATGGAATTGTCCTTGGGCCCTCCCACCCACCCTTATGTTGTATAAACAGGACATGCGCACTTTAACCAACCCATCATTTCAGTGACAGGGTCTGCCACACGACTGTGACTGAAATGACGGGTTGGTTTGGACCCCCACCAAAAAAGAAGCAATTAATCTCTCCTTGCACAAACTGGCTCTACAGAGGCAAGATGTCCACCTCATCATCATCCTCCGATATATCACCGTGTACATCCCCCTCCTCACAGATTATCAATTCGTCCCCACTGGAATCCACCATCTCAGCTCCCTGTGTACTTTGTGGAGGCAATTGCTGCTGGTCAATGTCTCCACGGAGGAATTGATTATAATTCATTTTAATGAACATCATCTTCTCCACATTTTCTGGATGTAACCTCGTACGCCGATTGCTGACAAGGTGAGCGGCGGCACTAAACACTCTTTCGGAGTACACACTTGTGGGAGGGCAACTTAGGTAGAATAAAGCCAGTTTGTGCAAGGGCCTCCAAATTGCCTCTTTTTCCTGCCAGTATAAGTACGGACTGTGTGACGTGCCTACTTGGATGCGGTCACTCATATAATCCTCCACCATTCTTTCAATGGTGAGAGAATCATATGCAGTGACAGTAGACGACATGTCCGTAATCGTTGTCAGGTCCTTCAGTCCGGACCAGATGTCAGCATCAGCAGTCGCTCCAGACTGCCCTGCATCACCGCCAGTGGGTGGGCTCGGAATTCTGAGCCTTTTCCTCGCACCCCCAGTTGCGGGAGAATGTGAAGGAGGAGATGTTGACAGGTCGCGTTCCGCTTGACTTGACAATTTTCTCACCAGCAGGTCTTTCAACCCCAGCAGACTTGTGTCTGCCGGAAAGAGAGATCCAAGGTAGGCTTTAAATCTAGGATCGAGCACGGTGGCCAAAATGTAGTGCTCTGATTTCAACAGATTGACCACCCGTGAATCCTTGTTAAGCGAATTAAGGGCTCCATCCACAAGTCCCACATGCCTAGCGGAATCGCTCCGTGTTAGCTCCTCCTTCAATGTCTCCAGCTTCTTCTGCAAAAGCCTGATGAGGGGAATGACCTGACTCAGGCTGGCAGTGTCTGAACTGACTTCACGTGTGGCAAGTTCAAAGGGCATCAGAACCTTGCACAACGTTGAAATCATTCTCCACTGCACTTGAGACAGGTGCATTCCACCTCCTATATCGTGCTCAATTGTATAGGCTTGAATGGCCTTTTGCTGCTCCTCCAACCTCTGAAGCATATAGAGGGTTGAATTCCACCTCGTTACCACTTCTTGCTTCAGATGATGGCAGGGCAGGTTCAGTAGTTTTTGGTGGTGCTCCAGTCTTCTGTACGTGGTGCCTGTACGCCGAAAGTGTCCCGCAATTCTTCTGGCCACCGACAGCATCTCTTGCACGCCCCTGTCGTTTTTTTTTAAATTCTGCACCACCAAATTCAAGGTATGTGCAAAACATGGGACGTGCTGGAATTTGCCCATATTTAATGCACACACAATATTGCTGGCGTTGTCCGATGCCACAAATCCACAGGAGAGTCCAATTGGGGTAAGCCATTCCGCGATGATCTTCCTCAGTTGCCGTAAGAGGTTTTCAGCTGTGTGCGTATTCTGGAAAGCGGTGATACAAAGCGTAGCCTGCCTAGGAAAGAGTTGGCGTTTGCGAGATGCTGCTACTGGTGCCGCCGCTGCTGTTCTTGCGGCGGGAGTCCATACATCTACCCAGTGGGCTGTCACAGTCATATAGTCCTGACCCTGCCCTGCTCCACTTGTCCACATGTCCGTGGTTAAGTGGACATTGGGTACAACTGCATTTTTTAGGACACTGGTGAGTCTTTTTCTGACGTCCGTGTACATTCTCGGTATCGCCTGCCTAGAGAAGTGGAACCTGGATGGTATTTGGTAACGGGGGCACACTGCCTCAATAAATTGTCTAGTTCCCTGTGAACTAACGGCGGATACCGGACGCACGTCTAGCACCAACATAGTTGTCAAGGCCTCAGTTATCCGCTTTGCAGCAGGATGACTGCTGTGATATTTCATCTTCCTCGCAAAGGACTGTTGGACAGTCAATTGCTTACTGGAAGTAGTACAAGTGGGCTTACGACTTCCCCTCTGGGATGACCATCGACTCCCAGCAGCAACAACAGCAGCGCCAACAGCAGTAGGCGTTACACGCAAGGATGCATCGGAGGAATCCCAGGCAGGAGAGGACTCGTCAGAATTGCCAGTGACATGGCCTGCAGGACTATTGGCATTCCTGGGGAAGGAGGAAATTGACACTGAGGGAGTTGGTGGGGTGGTTTGCGTGAGCTTGGTTACAAGAGGAAGGGATTTACTGGTCAGTGGACTGCTTCCACTGTCGCCCAAAGTTTTTGAACTTGTCACTGACTTATTATGAATGCGCTGCAGGTGACGTATAAGGGAGGATGTTCCGAGGTGGTTAACGTCCTTACCCCTACTTATTACAGCTTGACAAAGGCAACACACGGCTTGACACCTGTTGTCCGCTTTTCTGTTGAAATACCTCCACACTGAAGAGCTGATTTTTTTGGTATTTTCACCAGGCATGTCAACGGCCATATTCCTCCCACGGACAACAGGTGTCTCCCCGGGTGCCTGACTTAAACAAACCACCTCACCATCAGAATCCTCCTGGTCAATTTCCTCCCCAGCGCCAGCAACACCCATATCCTCCTCATCCTGGTGTACTTCAACACTGACATCTTCAATCTGACTATCAGGAACTGGACTGCGGGTGCTCCTTCCAGCACTTGCAGGGGGCGTGCAAATGGTGGAAGGCGCATGCTCTTCACGTCCAGTGTTGGGAAGGTCAGGCATCGCAACCGACACAATTGGACTCTCCTTGTGGATTTGGGATTTCGAAGAACGCACAGTTCTTTGCGGTGCTTTTGCCAGCTTGAGTCTTTTCAGTTTTCTAGCGAGAGGCTGAGTGCTTCCATCCTCATGTGAAGCTGAACCACTAGCCATGAACATAGGCCAGGGCCTCAGCCGTTCCTTGCCACTCCGTGTGGTAAATGGCATATTGGCAAGTTTACGCTTCTCCTCCGACAATTTTATTTTAGGTTTTGGAGTCCTTTTTTTACTGATATTTGGTGTTTTGGATTTGACATGCTCTGTACTATGACATTGGGCATCGGCCTTGGCAGACGGCGTTGCTGGCATTTCATCGTCTCAGCCATGACTAGTGGCAGCAGCTTCAGCACGAGGTGGAAGTGGATCTTGATCTTTCCCTAATTTTGGAACCTCAACATTTTTGTTCTCCATATTTTAATAGGCACAACTAAAAGGCACCTCAGGTAAACAATGGAGATGGATGGATACTAGTATACTTATGGATGGACTGCCGAGTGCCGACACAGAGGTAGCTACAGCCGTGGACTACCGTACTGTACTGTGTCTGCTGCTAATATAGACTGGATGATAATGAGATGTAGTATGTATAAAGAAGAAAGAAAAAAAAAACCACGGGTAGGTGGTATACAATTATGGATGGACTGCCGAGTGCCGACACAGAGGTAGCTACAGCCGTGGACTACCGTACTGTACTGTGTCTGCTGCTAATATAGACTGGTTGATAATGAGATGTAGTATGTATAAAGAAGAAAGAAAAAAAAAACCACGGGTAGGTGGTATACAATTATGGATGGACTGCCGAGTGCCGACACAGAGGTAGCTACAGCCGTGGACTACCGTACTGTACTGTGTCTGCTGCTAATATAGACTGGATGATAATGAGATGTAGTATGTATAAAGAAGAAAGAAAAAAAAAACCACGGGTAGGTGGTATACAATTATGGATGGACTGCCGAGTGCCGACACAGAGGTAGCTACAGCCGTGGACTACCGTACTGTACTGTGTCTGCTGCTAATATAGACTGGTTGATAATGAGATGTAGTATGTATAAAGAAGAAAGAAAAAAAAAAACCACGGGTAGGTGGTATACAATTATGGATGGACTGCCGAGTGCCGACACAGAGGTAGCTACAGCCGTGGACTACCGTACTGTACTGTGTCTGCTGCTAATATAGACTGGATGATAATGAGATGTAGTATGTATAAAGAAGAAAGAAAAAAAAACCACGGGTAGGTGGTATACAATTATGGATGGACTGCCGAGTGCCGACACAGAGGTAGCTACAGCCGTGGACTACCGTACTGTACTGTGTCTGCTGCTAATATAGACTGGTTGATAATGAGATGTAGTATGTATAAAGAAGAAAGAAAAAAAAAACCACGGGTAGGTGGTATACAATTATGGATGGACTGCCGAGTGCCGAGTGCCGACACAGAGGTAGCTACAGCCGTGGACTACCGTACTGTACTGTGTCTGCTGCTAATATAGACTGGATGATAATGAGATGTAGTATGTATAAAGAAGAAAGAAAAAAAAAACCACGGGTAGGTGGTATACAATTATGGATGGACTGCCGAGTGCCGACACAGAGGTAGCTACAGCCGTGGACTACCGTACTGTACTGTGTCTGCTGCTATTATAGACTGGATGATAATGAGATGTAGTATGTATGTATAAAGAAGAAAGAAAAAAAAAACCACGGGTAGGTGGTATACAATTATGGATGGACTGCCGAATGCCGACACAGAGGTAGCTACAGCCGTGAACTACCGTACTGTGTCTGCTGCTAATATAGACTGGTTGATAATGAGATGTAGTATGTATAAAGAAGAAAGAAAAAAAAACCACGGGTAGGTGGTATACAATTATGGATGGACTGCCGAGTGCCGACACAGAGGTAGCTACAGCCGTGGACTACCGTACTGTACTGTGTCTGCTGCTAATATAGACTGGATGATAATGAGATGTAGTATGTATAAAGAAGAAAGAAAATAAAAACCACGGGTAGGTGGTATACAATTATGGATGGACTGCCGAGTGCCGACACAGAGGTAGCTACAGCCGTGAACTACCGTACTGTGTCTGCTGCTAGTAGACTGGATGATAAATAATGATATAAAAAATATATATATATCACTACTGCAGCCGGACAGGTATATATTATATAATGACGGACCTGCTGGAGTGGACACTGTCTGTCAGCAGAATGAGTTTTTTAATTTTTATAGAATAAAAAAACACCACACAAGTCACACGACGAGTGTACTTTTTCAGGCAGACATTCAATCACAATATACTATACTGGTGGTCAGTGTGGTCAGGTCACTGGTCACAGTGGTCAGTGGTAAGTCACACTGGCAGTGGCACTCTGGCAGCAAAAGTGTGCACTGTTTAATATGTACTCCTGGCTCCTGCTATAACCTATAACTGCTCCCCAGTCTCCCCCACAATTAAGCTGTGTGAGCACAGTCAGATATTATACATAGATGATGCAGCACACTGGGCTGAGCACAGATATGGTATGTGAGTGTGACTGAGTCACTGTGTATCGTTTTTTTCAGGCAGAGAACAAGAACAGAACGGATTATTAAATAATAATAAATTATAAAACTGCACTGGTGGTCAGGTCACTGGTCATCAGTCACTAGTATAACTCCTCCTAAGCTCCAGTAAGTAAATGAAGTGTCTCACTCTCACTCTCCTATCTATTTTAATTTCTAAACGGAGAGGACGCCAGCCACGTCCTCTCCCTATCAATCTCAATGCACGTGTGAAAATGGCCGCGACGCGCGGCTCCTTATATAGAATCCGAGTCTCGCGATAGAATCCGAGCCTCGCGAGAATCCGACAGCGTGATGATGACGTTCGGGCGCGCTCGGGTTAACCGAGCAAGGCGGGAAGATCCGAGTCGCTCGGACCCGTGTAAAAAAACATGAAGTTCGGGCGGGTTCGGATTCAGAGAAACCGAACCCGCTCATCTCTAGCGTATACAGCTCCTGATTGGTTAGTACATTGTAGGTGTGTAGCGTATACAGCTCCTTATTGGTTAGTACATTGTTTGTGTGTAGCGTATACGCTCCTGTTTGGACACTACAGTCTAAATACGCATGGGGAGAACATCCTCTCCAAATAGCTACAGTTCCAGTTGTCTTAAAATGAACAATTCCTTTAACAAATGCTCAGACTACACAATTAAGTAAGATGTAAGCATCAGAAACAATTAATTAAACTCATTCAACAGACAAAATCTGATTCCTAAGCCCTTTTTGTGCCAATTTGTTAGAAATTATAATTTGCTATAAATTATATTTCTCATAAAACATCCAGTGAATGTTGTAACAGAATAGTTTAGCTGGATTGTTTATAAACTGGATGCTGTCCTTCTGCTTTATTATCTCATTATATTTTCGAGTCGTCCATTATTCATCTTGTTATGAACAGTGTGGTATGTTATAGTGAGATTGTTGTGATGTGAGAACATACATCTGTGTTAGACATTCAGTAACCTGGTCACAGTCATTTAACAGCACTGCCCCAATTTACACACAACTTCATTAATGAAGTGGCAGGAAATATACTCTCAGTGAGATATGATGGGAGTAACAAAATGTTCAGGAAATATACGTTGATTTACTTTTCCTTGTTTTGTTGATAACTAATTAAGCACTTGCCAATTTATTTTATATTTGACTTTTCTTCAAACAAATACGTAAAACATATAATATTTAAAAAAAAAAAAGTTAAGGAGAATTTTTTTTTTAATTATATCAAGAAACTGGATTTGAGAACTTGCTGCCTGACAAATACTGCTCAGATGATTTTTATTGTATAATGGTTGCAGCAATAACTATAGCATAGCTACAGGACAAATGTGTGTCTACGTGTAACCCCCAAACGTAAACCATATGCATTATTTACCAAAAGTTCCTGATAGGGATAGCCATCGGTGGGTTAATTATCGATGGCTGCCATCGATGATACCATGGGCGGTTAACCTCAATGGTATAAAACCATTCACAGGTATACCATCAATGGTTTCAACCATCGATGGTCATCCCTGTTCTAGGTATTAGTAAGCTACCGAACAATCAGAGCCTGGGGGCAGGGTTTTGCAGATCCATCAGGGGGCGGAGCTAGGAAACTATTTGACATCGGAAATCAACCATCGATGATTTGCAATCATTGATGGTCAATGGCCATCCTTAGTTCCTGATTTGCACCAAATGTCCAAGTTCTCACAGATGTAGTCCAATGTTCCAACCATGGAACATTATCTTTTTCATGTGTGACACCTCATTCTATATGGATGAGTGTTTAGGTACTGATGATGTGTGTCTATAGTCTGCTGCTGTCTCGCAAGCATGTTTATTTATGAGCTAAGTGGTGGTTGCAAAATTAATTAATTAAAAATGCAAATGTGCTTGATGCAGTGTAAGTGTAAATTGGTGGCAGTTACATTTTTCTAGGATTTAATAACATTTAATAACATTTAACAATGACATAATTTATGCATGTAGTTCATATACATATGCTTATAAAAGTTTGTATAAGTGACACAAGCCATATAAGCACCTAAGCACATTCCATCCTATGATTCGGGGTGATGATCACATCCAGTAGTGTGACATATTGTGAGATGTAGAACCTTTTCCTACAGTCTCCAGCAGACAGTATAGTCGTGATTTCAGCAGACAGTGGGGGCAGATGTATCAAACCTTCTAGAGAGATACAGTAAAGTAGGGAGAGATAAAGTACTAACCATACAGCTCCTCTCATTTTCTGAAGTACTGAAGTATGAAGCAATTATATGCTCAATAAAAGGAATTTCAGGCACCAAACTAATTGTTAATCTTATCCCTCAGGAACCACAGAGATCCAATGCCCAGGGTTAAGGAGTTTCTCAGTTCTGCAAGCACCTGTAGTGGATCACAGCACCGAGGATTTCTGCGCAGTATGATGTTGTCAGCTAGAAGCTAACAGGGCAGTGCAGGGTAACAATTACTGAGGTTAAAGGGGATCGAGATGAGACATTTTGTTTCTATCTAGAGCTATTCTTTAGCCACCTCAGTTCATTTCTGTCACAATTTGCTGCTACAAGATGGAACATAGATATAGAAGGGCTGATGTGGGTATGCACGCTAGCAATCCGCAATTGCACCCACATTACGTGCACGGAGCTAAACGTGGATATGCAGAACGGCGCATATCTATATCTATGCGACAGCAGCAGTCCTTCCTGTGTGCTTGGTTTTATAGCCGTCATCAGGGCGCATGTCCACCAGCCTTATCATTGGAGCCAGAGATTTGTCTAATGAAGCAGAGATTTGCGTATGTACAACTAGGCAGTTCTGTCAACATGCCCTGGGGATGCCATCATTAAACTTAGCCTGTGTGCGAATGCCCCATTGTCACCCAGTAGTTAGGCCCCTGCAGTTGCTAGTGGAGATGTGACTAAGTTGCGTATGTTTCCAATGGAAACTTTCCATAGAATGTGCCAAGTAAAAAAACAAGCAAGATCTAGCCGCACAACTTACTTGTATACACTCTGCATGAGCCCCAGAATGAGCAGTGGAGAGGCCAAGAATCAATATAAGTAAACTTGCTCATTACACCAACATTTACACCTATACATGGCATTGGCAACCAGTTTCCGACAGCCAGACATAATAAGAATTTACTCACCGGTAATTCTATTTCTCGTAGTCCGTAGTGGATGCTGGGGACTCCGTAAGGACCATGGGGAATAGACGGCTCCGCAGGAGACTGGGCACATCTAAAGAAAGATTTAGGTCTATCTGGTGTGCACTGGCTCCTCCCCCTATGACCCTCCTCCAAGCCTCAGTTAGGACACTGTGCCCGGAAGAGCTGACACAATAAGGAAGGATTTTGAATCCCGGGTAAGACTCATACCAGCCACACCAATCACACCGTATAACTCGTGATAGGAACCCCGGTTAACAGTATGATAACAACGGAGCCTCTGAACAGATGGCTCGCAATAACAACCTGATTTGTGTAACAATAACTATTTACAAGTATTGCAGACAATCCGCACTTGGGATGGGCGCCCAGCATCCACTACGGACTACAAGAAATAGAATTAGGTGTGGCCTAGCTACTGTGAGGAACAGACACACTTGCCTTGAGCTCCCCACTCCCAGAGGCTTAAATTGGTTATATCCTAACCCAAACCCCTCACAAAGTCCCCCAGTATATAGATTTCCACCTGCAGCACTCAGGGGGAAACTTGGACTGCGACCTCGGAATCGGGGAGCAATTGGAAATAGCTCCTGCGGATTGAGGCCCAGTCGCACCCTCCAGCCTGGGGCCTCGATTTTAGTGGAGACCCGACGCGGCCTCCCACCGACTCGCAAGCTGCTGAGTACCCGCCGAATACCCGCCGGAGGCAGGACCCCCTCTCCCAAAGGTGCTTACCCACCTCCTGCTGCCGCTGATAAGCACCCTCACATAATAAACGGTGCTGGGGGCTGCTTCAGCCAGGAGAACTCCGTCCGGCGGCCATATTGGAAGGGGCAGACCTTCGGGACGGGCCCCACACTGCACGCTGCTCCTGCCGCACGGACTCGGTGAGACTCTACACCCGACGGCTCCGGGCTCCGCTCACCGCCAGACGTGATTGCTGGGCCTGCCAGACCTCCGGTCCTCGCCGCATCTTCTCCACACTCGGAGCTCAAACCCGGCCGTCGGCCATCTTGGAGGTGGCGTCCGGCCGCATCGAGCTCCACACCACCGACGCAACCCTCCACACACATACTGCGGGGACCTCCCTGCCATCGGACCCCCCCCAAAGGTAAACAGCCCCCCACAGTTACACACACTCACCCTGTATGCACATTAGCACTCTCATCACGAGTGCATAGCACGGCGGCCATATTGGAGGTGGCATTCACTAACAACAGGCACCACAGCACCGTCTGCACTGCCCGGCCGGGCGCGGTGCGCCCCATATAGGGCACCGCTCACTACTGGACACTCCTGCCTGAATTGCCAGGCTACAGTCGCACTCTACCCCTGCACTCTGGACGGACCCGCTTGGCGGCCATCTTGGAGGTGGCGGAGATAGCAACCCCACACCACCAACACCGCCCTCATCTGATACTGAGGATCCTGGCTGGGGGACCCCGCTGGACACTCCTTGGGACCCTGTGTCTCGGCTTCACAGAGAGCACACACACACACGGCCCTCGAGACACCGGCCGATTTATCACCGCCTCAAAGCACAGCACCTGAACCCCCCCCCCCCCCCTCCCTCTGGATGGTGCTGCTCACCCGCGCCCTCCATTCCATTCCTATCCCACAGAGCCCGGTTCCTCACTACATGCGCCTTCACTAATTCTCCTTATGAAGATCTACCTCTAGATTATGGAGTGGCCTGACCAGAACAGGGGCTCAACCACACGCTGCCATTATTAACACCATCTACCTTTAATGCAGCTACTTCAATGAGACCTTAATTGCCATTTATTCACGGGAAGCCCCATAGCATTCATTCCGTATTATAAAACTTTCCTTTTTTCACCTTATTTTTTCACACGGAATGCCACAGAAGCGCCGAAAGGCCCCTGCTCCATCCAAACCCAGTATTATCAGGGCGTGGGAAAAAGCAGGTTCTCTGCCGAAACAATCACCTATAGCTGAAAGCAATCTGAACATGGCTGGTGCCTCTCGTACCGACCCTCCTTTGTCGGCTCAGGATGTGATCGCCATAGTCACTAAAACGATACAATCAGAGATGAGATCGGCCCTAGCAGATTTTAAATCGGAATTGGAAGACCTAGGTTCCAGAACGGGCACTCTCGAGCAGAAGGTAGATGAAATTTGTCAATACCAAAGCGTCATGGATCAAGAATTTACAGATTTACGGGCAGAGATGGAAACATATAAAGACCAGCTCGAGGATATCGAAAACCGAAATAGGCGGAATAATATCCGCGTACGCAACATCCCGGAAACAATAACTGCCGACGCACTACCAGCCTACCTAAAGGACCTTTTTCTTCACATAAGCCCTGACATCTCAGTGGACCTTCTTCATTTGGACCGAGCCCATAGGGCCCTCCGCCCAAAACCATCCTCGACCCAACCACCACGGGACGTTATCCTCCGCTTTCACTATTTCAAAGCGAAAGAGCAAATTATGGCTGCGGTTAGAGGGCTCCAGACGGTCTCCCATTCTGGGTCCCAACTTCAACTCTTTCAGGACCTGGCACCATCGACCCTAAAGAAAAGGAGAGATCTATTGAATGTCACCAAGACTTTGAGGACCCACTCTATTAAATACAAGTGGGGCTTCCCCTTCCAATTATTGGTCAACAGAAATGGCACGACCCACGCTGTCAAGACCCCAAATCAAGGATACGATTTACTAAAGTCGTTTGGTCTCCTAGAAGATGCTACAGAAACAAGCCAACAATCTACTTCACCCTCTAGACCCATGGCACCATCGAAGGAATGGACCCCGGCTTAATTACATCAATTACATTAGACACACTAACATAAAAAACTCTGCTCCATACTTTTCTAATGTTAATTCTTCATATATTTTCTGATGTTCTTTAACAATAAGTTTGATAATAGCCCTATAAGACAATTATGGCGCCCTTTTTTCTCACTTTTTCTCTTTACCCTCTCACCTCCGGCATTAATATGTTGCCATGTTGATATCGTCCCCTGTTCTCCCCCTAGGCCACCCCGTTCTTTTTAGACGTTCTCTTTAGACGTTAACTTGATATGATCACTAAACTTCACGTTCAACGAATTTTGCTGTTTCTACACACCCTCACACTCAGATGGATGTGTCAGGACGACACTCCCTCTGCCTACAATGGACCGAGCTCCACTAAAGGAGTAGGTCCCCTTTTCTTCCCCTTGACTCTCAACCCCTCTCTCACCATCTCTAACCTGCTCCCTGTTCTCCCTCCCTGCCCTTTCCGCCAGTCGGGATGTGAATCCCATCTGCTACTGCGCTCTTTCTCTTTTGACCCACCATGAAGTTGACAGTTTTAACCCTCAATGTAAACGGTCTTAACTCCCCAACCAAAAGGGCTATGGCCATCCAATACCTCCACAGGCGTAAATCCAGCATTGTAATGCTGCAAGAGACACATCTCAAGACCCCCCACTCTTCCCTCACGACCAAACAATATCCCACGGCCTATCACTCCTCCATGAACGCTAAACGCCGAGGTACTGCAATTCTCATCCACCACAATACACCGATCACTATACATGACTCTATCTCCGATCCACTGGGTCGTTTTCTTATCCTTAAGGGTACGTATAACAACGCCCCAATTATATTGGCCTCAGTCTATGCCCCTAATGACCAACAAGGTTCTCTATATGCCACATTCTTTAATCAACTTACCCAGATGCCCCGAGGACTTATCATTATAGGAGGGGATTTTAACACTATCACGGACCCCAAATTAGATAGATCACGCCCCTCTAACACTCCCCCCAAACACGCCAAGACATCTAAGGCGCTCATGTCACGATTGGCCCTTCACGATCTATATGACGCTTGGAGAGTACAATACCCCAACGCGAGAGGTTACACACATTACTCTCCCCCCCATGACCTGCACACTCGTATTGATTACTTCTTTGTAGACCGTACCACATCTCAATCTCTTGCAGGCGCTCAGACTCTCCCTATACCATGGTCAGATCACCTAGCAATCGAACTAGAAATTTCTTCTCAGGTAGGCCCCCGACCTACTCGCCAATGGCGACTGAACGAATCCCTCTTCTTGAAACAATCAAATATTGAGACTATCACTACAGCACTCACGGATTTTATTACCTTCAACACTACCCCTGATATCCCCACACCCATCCTGTGGGAAGCTCACAAGGCCACCCTCCGGGGCACCCTTATCAATTTGTCAGCTGCATCTAAGAAGTCAGAGATGTCACGCATACTAGAATTAGAAAAGACACTAACATCCCTGACAGACCTACACCACAATCATCCTAAAAGACGCACTTATCTAAAGATACTCGCTGTTAAGGGACAACTGTCGCAAATATTATCTAAAAAGGCAGCACAAACTCTGTTATGGGTCCGACAAACTTTTTATGAAAAATCAGATAAAGCAGACACCATCTTGGCTCGCAAGCTGCGAGCTAAACGCACTCGCAACCGTATACTTAAGCTAAAATGTACAGACGGCACTATTACCCATGACCCTCAAGTTATGACCAGACAATTCCGTCAGTTCTATAAATCACTTTACAATCTTACACACAACCCCTCTACCGTACCCTCAGACATCACCTCTCTCACCCAATATTTGAACTCATGCTCTCTTCCCACGTTATCTGTAGCACAACTCCAAAGCCTTAATGCGACGATCACTGATGAAGAGATTAGATTAGCCATTAAATCGTTACGCCGCTCTGCAGCGCCAGGGCCAGATGGCTTCACCGCCCTATACTACAAAAAATTTGCAGAATCACTGCTACCTATGCTTCGCCCACTCTTCAACTCACTTCTAGAGGGAGGCACGCTCGATGACGCCACCACCAGGGCCAACATCATAATTATCCCTAAACCACAGAGAGACCCACTAGAGATGGGCAATTATAGGCCTATCTCTCTTTTAAATGTCGATTTAAAACTTTTCGCTAAGATTCTTGCCATGCGCCTATCCCCTATTTTGACGTCCTTGGTCCACCCAGACCAGGTGGGCTTTATCCCTAACAGACAGGCATCCGATAATACGAGGCGTCTGATCAACCTTATTCAAATAGCAACAACCCGCTCACTGCCGACCCTGGTGGTGGCGCTCGACGCTGAGAAAGCCTTTGACAGGGTGGCTTGGCCATTTCTGACTCAAACCCTACACCATATGGGATTTCGAGGCGCATTTCTCAACGGTATTAACTCCCTCTATCACAACCCTTCCGCTTCCGTGTTAGTAAATGGCCTCGCGTCCGAGCCCTTCCAAATTAAAAACGGCACCCGACAGGGCTGCCCCCTCTCTCCCTTGTTGTTTGCCCTTGTCATGGAACCTCTCGCAGCCAGAATAAGGCTCAATAGCAATATCACGGGTATAGAAGTAGGTCACTCGGACCACAAGATAGCAATGTATGCGGACGACGTAATATTGACACTGACCAACCCCACTGTCTCTCTCCCAACGTTATTCGCTGAGACGCACATTTATGGCTCACACTCAAATTATAACATCAACACAGATAAAACAGAATTATTAGACATCAACATCCCTCACTCAGACTTAACACTACTTCAAATGAACTTCCCGTTCCGCTGGCAACCTGAGAAGATTAAATACTTGGGAGTCTATCTAACAAAATCGTATCCCCGACTATATGCAGCCAACTTCCCAAGACTACTTGCCTCCATCAAAACAGATCTAGTAGCGTGGAATAAACAATATATCTCATGGTTCGGACGTACTGCGGCGATCAAAATGAACGTCCTACCCCGCTTATTATATTTATGGCAGACGCTCCCAATCCACATCCCCACGTCAATCCTTAAAAATCTACAGCGCGACATTTCAAATTTCATATGGGCAACCAAAAAACCGAGAGTCAAGATGCGAATACTACACAAACATCAATCCACAGGAGGTATAGGCATACCCGATCTAATTAAATACTACCGAGCCACCCAACTAGCACCATGCATCCACTGGCACGCCCCGCCCGACCAGAAAGTCTGGACACATATAGAAGCTCACACATTATCGGTATACTCCCCTTCCACCCTCTTATGGTGCCTACGTACACAACGTCCGCCAACCTCAACCATGCTACCCACAACACGATTCACGCTATCCATATGGGATTACTGCACACGATTATACCAACTCCGCTCATCCCACCCCCTCTTGGTCCCCTTATGGAACAATCCTATCTTCACTCCTGGTATAGACCACTGTCATTTCCCACATTGGACTGCCCACAATATTTTGTTTCTATTGGATCTAGCTCCCCTACATACCTTCCCGGACTTCGCTACTCTACAAGCGCGCTTTAACCTCCCCCACAGAGTATTTTACCAATTTTTACAAATCCGACACTTCCACCACTCGCTCCACCGTCCTTCCCCAGGCACCCCCCTCACACCCACCTCAGCTATCGAATCCCTGTGTCGCTCGCAACACCTATCTAAAGGTCTTATCTCGTCAATCTATCAGATCCTACTATCATACAATCAACCTGCTAAAGAATCCCACGAACTGGCATGGGAGAATGACACGGGGGAGGTTCTCACCCCCGAAGACTGGTCCCTAATTAAACTGGCCATATCGAAATGCTCAATCTCAGTGGGCATTAAAGAGAATGCTTACAAACTATATACCAGATGGTATCTAGTACCGACCCGCCTCCGTGCAATTTTTCCTGATGCCTCGGATCTTTGCTGGCGACAATGTGGCCAGAGAGGATCCTTAATACACGTTTGGTGGAAGTGTCCAATTATAAGTCAATACTGGAAGGAAATGCACAAACTCATTAAACATATCACTGACTTTGACATGCCCTCTTCACCCTTTTATTCTCTCTTAGCCAGACCAATCCCCAACCTTCCACGTCCAACGCTCAAACTAATCAATCACATACTTAACACAGCGAAGTGTCAGATAGCATCGTACTGGAAGTCCACAACCCCCCCTCCCGTCCCAGCTACAATTAACGCCATATGGTCAACTTACAGGCTGGAACGAATCTCCTCAGTCCTTCATGACACCCCGACTCAATTCATCCGCGTTTGGTCACCTTGGACCGATTACTACGACGCCGAACCTCCCCTGTCAACCATCTAAAAACCATCTGAATTCACCTAGCATGATGCTACACCCCGACTGGCAACCCCCCCCCCCCCCCCCCCACTACTTGTATTATATGATTGCATCTTAGATTTTGTGAATCCTATTCCCGATCCTACCTCCCCCCCCCCCCCCACTCTATCACCCTTTCTCTCTCCCCCTCTCTTTCTATTATTCTCTTTATCGGCACCCTTACTACCTCCCTGTCTTCCCCCCATAAATAATCACTAACGTTCTATACTACTTTCCTTCTTCATCTTTCCTACAATCTACTACATATATTTTTTCTACCAGATTTATGACCAGTATATTTATCTCCATAAATATAAAATGTTAAATTGTATTTCAATGTTATGAGTTACACTCCTACTAATCTTTGATGATATATATTGGACCGCAGACGCTTATTACAGTATAACGATGCTTGGATAAGATGTTATAATAAGCCTACTGTTTTTTCTCTCACGAGTTGTAACTTAATTCTAACTCACCCAATAAAATATTCTTTCAAAAAAAAAAAAAAGAAATAGAATTACCGGTGAGTAAATTCTTATTTTCTCTGACGTCCTAGTGGATGCTGGGGACTCCGTAAGGACCATGGGGATTATACCAAAGCTCCCAAACGGGCGGGAGAGTGCGGATGACTCTGCAACACCGAATGAGAGAACTCCGGGTCCTCCTCAGCCAGGGTATCAAATTTGTAGAATTTTGCAAACGTGTTTGCCCCTGACCAAGTAGCAGCTCGGCAAAGTTGTAAAGCCGAGACCCCTCCTTCCTTGTGGAATGGGCTTTTACAGATTTAGGCTGCGGTAGTCCCACCGCAGAATGCGCCAGCTGAATAGTGCTACAAATCCAGCGCGCGATAGTCTGCTTAGAAGCAGGAGCACCCAGTTTGTTGGGTGCATACAGGATAAACAGCGAGTCAGTTTTCCTGACTCCAGCCGTCCTGGAAACATAAATTTTCAGGGCCCTGACTACGTCCAGTAACTTGGAATCCTCCAAGTTCCTAGTAGCCGCAGGCACCACAATAGGCTGGTTCAAGTGAAACGCTGATGCCACCTTCGGGAGAAACTGAGGACGAGTCCTCAACTCTGCCCTATCCATATGGAAAATCAGATAAGGGCTTTTATAGGACAAAGCCGCCAATTCTGACACACGCCTGGCCGAAGCCAGGGCCAACAGCATGACCACTTTCCACGTGAGATATTTAAAATCCACAGTCTTAAGTGGTTCAAACCAATGTGATTTCAGGAATGCCAAAACCACATTGAGATCCCAAGGTGCCACTGGGGGCACAAAAGGAGGCTGAATACACAGAACTCCTTTGACAAAAGTCTGAACTTCAGGCAGTGAAGCCAGTTCTTTCTGGAAGAAAATCGACAGGGCTGAAATCTGGACCTTAATGGACCCCAATTTGAGGCCCAACGTCACCCCTGCTTGCAGGAAATGCAGGAATCGACCCAGTTGAAATTCCTCCGTTGGGGCCTTCCTGGCCTCACACCAAGCAACATATTTCCGCTAAATGCGGTGATAATGTTTTGCGGTGACATCCTTCCTGGCTTTGATCAGGGTAGGGATGACTTCCTCCGGAATGCCCTTTTCCTTCAGGATCCGGTGTTCAACCGCCATGCCGTCAAACGTAGCCGCGGTAAGTCTTGGAACAGACAGGGCCCCTGCTGCAGCAGGACCTGTGTGAGCGGCAGAGGCCAAGGGTCCTCTGAAAGCATCTCTTGAAGTTCCGGGTACCAAGCTCTTCTTGGCCAATCCGGAACCACGAGTATAGTTTTCACTCCTCGCCTTCGTATTATTCTCAGTACCTTGGGAATGAGAGGCAGAGGAGGAAACACATAAACCAACTGGTACACCCACGGTGCTACCAGAGCGTCCACAGCGATCGCCTGAGGGTCCCTTGACCTGGCGCAATATCTGTGGCTTCTGCCATTGCCCTCCTGCTTCTTGTGCCGCCCTGTCTGTTTACATGGGCGACCGCCGTGATGTTGTCTGATTGGATCAGTACCGGCTGGTTCTGAAGCAGGGGCCTTGCTTGGCTTAGGGCATTGTAAATGGCCCTTAGCTCTAGAATATTTATGTGAAGCGAAATCTCCTGATTTGACCACAGTCCTTGGAAATTTCTTCCCTGTGTGACTGCGCCCCAGCCCCGAAGGCTGGCATCCGTGGTCACCAGGACCCAGTCCTGTATTCCGAATCTGCGGCCCTCTAGTAGATGAGCCCTCTGCAGCCACCACAGCAGCGACACCCTGGTCCTTGCCGACAGGGTTATCCGCTGTTGCATCTGGAGATGGGACCCGGACCATTTGTCCAACAGGTCCCACTGGAAAGTCCTTGCGTGGAACCTTCCGAATGGAATTGCTTCGTACGAAGCTACCATTTTTCCCAGGACTCGTGTGCATTGATGTACCGACACCTGTCCCGGTTTTAGGAGGTCTCTGACTAGAGATGACAACTCCTCGGCTTTTTCCACTGGAAGAAACACTTTTTTCTGGTCTGTGTCCAGAATCATTCCCAGGAACAGAAGACGTGTCGTCGGGACCAGCTGTGACTTTGGAATATTGAGAATCCAGCCGTGCTGTTGTAGCACTTCCCGAGAAAGTGCTACCCCCACTACCAACTGTTCCTTGGACCTCGCCTTTATCAGGAGATCGTCCAAGTACGGGATAATTAAAATTCCCTTCTTGCGAAGGAGTATCATCATTTCGGCCATTACCTTGGTAAAAAACCCTCGGTGCCGTGGATAACCCAAACGGCAGCATCTGGAACTGATAGTGACAGTCCTGTACCACAAATCTGAGGTACTCCTGGTGAGGAGGGTAAATGGGGACATGCAGGTACGCATCCTTGATGTCCAGGGAGACCATGTAATCCCCCTCGTCCAGGCTCGCAATAACCGCCCTGACCGATTCCATCTTGAACTTGAACCTTTTGATATAAGTGTTCAAGGATTTTAAATTTAAGATGGGTCTCACCGAACCGTCCGGTTTCGGTACCACAAACATTGTGGAATAGTAACCCTTCCCTTGCTGAAGGAGGGGTACCCTGACAATCACTTGCTGTGAATACAGTTTTTGGATAGCCACCAACACTGCCTCCCTGGCAGAGGGAGTTGCTGGTAAGGCAGATTTTAGAAAACGGCGGGGGGGGGGGGGGGACGTCTCGAATTCCAGCCTGTACCCCTGAGATACTACTTGAAGGGTCCAGGGATCCACCTGTGAGAGAGCCCACTGTGTGCTGAAATTTCTGAGACGGGCCCCCACCGTACCCGGATCCGCCTGTGAAGCCCCAGCGTCATGCTGTGGACTTACCGGACACGGGGGAGGACTTTTGCTCTTGGGAACTGGCTGTATGTTGCAGCTTTTTTCCTCTACCTTTGCCTCTCGGCAGAAAGGATGCGCCTCGAGCCCTCTTGTGTTTATGGGGCCGAAAGGACTGTACTTGATCATATGGTGCCTTCTTTTGCTGTGGGGTAGCCTGTGGCAAAAATGTCGATTTCCCAGCCGTAGCTGTGGAAACGAGGTCTGAAAGACCATCCCCAAACAGTTCCACCCCCTTATAAGGCAAAACTTCCATGTGCCTTTTTGAATCGGCATCATCTGACCACTGCCGAGTCCATAACCCCCTTCTGGCGGCAATGGACATTGCGCTTATTTTTGATGCCAGCCGTCAAATATCCCTCTGTGCATCACGCATGTATAAGACAGCGTCTTTTATATGCTCTACTGTCAGCAAAATAGTGTCCCTATCCAGGGTATCAATATTATCCGACAGGGAATCTGACCACGCAGCAGCAGCACTGCACATCCATGCTGATGCAATCGCTGGTCGCAATATAATGCCCGTTTGTGTATATATAGCTTTTAGGGTAGCCTCCTGCTTTCTATCAGCAGGATCCTTTAGGGCGGCCGTATCCGGAGACGGTAGTGCCACCTGTTTTGATAAACGTGTAAGCGCTTTATCTACCCTAGGGGATGTTTCCCAACGTGACCTATCCTCTGGCGGGAAAGGGTACGCTGCCAATAACCGTTTAGAAATTATCAATTTCTTATCGGGGGAAGTCCAGGCTTCCTCACACACCTCATTTAATTCCTCAGATGCATGAAAAACTACTGGTAGTTTTTTCTCTCCGAACATAATACCCTTTTTTGTGGTACCTGGGGTACTATCAGAAATGTGTAATACATTTTTCATTGCCTCAATCATGTAACGGGTGGACCTATTGGAGGGTACACTAGTCTCATCGTCATCGACACTGGAGTCGGTATCCGTGTCGACATCTGTGTCTGCCATCTGAGGTAGCGGGCGTTTTAAAGCCCCTGATGACATTTGAGACGCTGGAACAGTCACAAGCTGAGTAGCCGGCTGTCCTATGTCGTCAAACCTTTTATGTAAGGAGCTGACACTGTCACGTAATTCCTTCCAAAAGTCCATCCACACAGGTGTCGACCCCTCAGGGGGTGACAACACATTTACAGGCATTTGCTCTGCCTCCACATCATTTTCCTCATCATACATGTCGGCACAGCGGTACCGACACACAGCACACACACAGGGAATGCTCTGACAGAGGACAGGACCCCACAAAGCCCTTTGGGGAGACAGAGGGAGAGTATGCCAGCACACACCAGAGCGCTATATACCACAGGGATATCACCTATAAAGAGTGTTTTCCCTTATAGCTGCATATATATATATATTATACTGCGCCTAAATTTGTGCCCCCCCCCCCCTCTCTTTTTTACCCTTTCTGTAGTGCAGGACTGCAGGGGAGAGCCAGGGAGCGATCCCTCCAGCGGAGCTGTGAGGGAAAATGGCGCCAGTGTGCTGAGGGAGATGGCTCCGCCCCTTTTTCGGCGGGCTTTCTCCCGCTTTTTGTGTTATTCTGGCAGGGGTAATTTACACCTATATAGCCTCTGGGGCTATATATGGTGTCAGTTTTGCCAGCCAAGGTGTTAATATTGCTGCTCAGGGCGCCCCATCCCAGCGCCCTGCACCCATCAGTGACCAAAGTGTGTGGTGTGCATGAGGAGCAATGGCGCACAGCTGCAGTGCTGTGCGCTACCTTGGAGAAGACAGAAGTCTTCAGCCGCCGATTTTCCGGACCTTCTTGCTTCTGGCTCTGTAAGGGGGACGGCGGCGCGGCTCCGGGAACGGACGACGAGGTCGGGTCCTGTGTGCGATCCCTCTGGAGCTAATGGTGTCCAGTAGCCTAAGAAGCCCAAGCTACCACCACTTAGGTAGGTTCGCTTCTTCTCCCCTTAGTTCCTCGCTGCAGTGAGCCTGTTGCCAGCAGGTCTCACTGTAAAATAAAAAACCTAAACTATACTTTCTTTCTAGGAGCTCAGGAGAGCCCCTAGTGTGTATCCAGCTCGGCCGGGCACAGAAATCTAACTGAGGCTTGGAGGAGGGTCATAGGGGGAGGAGCCAGTGCACACCAGATAGACCTAAATCTTTCTTTAGATGTGCCCAGTCTCCTGCGGAGCCGTCTATTCCCCATGGTCCTTACGGAGTCCCCAGCATCCACTAGGACGTCAGAGAAAAGGGTTTATTCATGAAGCAGTGAAAAGCGTGGAGAAGTGAGCCAGTGGAGAAGTTGCCCATGGCAACCAATCAGCTGCTCTGTATTATTTTATAGTATGCAAATTATAAATGTTACTTCAATGCTGATTGGTTGCCAATGGCAACTTCTCCACTGGCTCACTTCTCCACACTTTTCACTGCTTCATGAATAGACCCCTAAGAGTGGTACTTGCCGGTTGCCATGTACACATTTAAATACTGTATGGAATAATACAGACTATATTTTGCTGTGAGGAGCATCTTGCACTTAGAAACTAAGAATATTTAAGCAGATTAATTGATTTCTTCCACGTCTGTAGTACTTAAAGGATTATGGTGATAATTAAGACAGGTACGCCAACCCAATGTTTTACATACATCTCCGGTGTTTGTTTAACTGCACCTGTGTATGACCCGAACTATGTAGATCTACTGTATGTTGCACAATATGAAATAGAGGCACTGTAGTGTAGCATAATATGAACTGGAGGGCATTAATATGTTACATATTATGAACTGGGGCACAGTAATGTGGCATAGTATGATGTGGCAGCACTATAGTGTGGCATAATATGAATTGGGGACACTGTATGTCATAATGTGAATTGGGGATACTGTGTTGCATAATGTGTACTGG
Source organism: Pseudophryne corroboree (assembly GCF_028390025.1). Taxonomy (NCBI): domain Eukaryota; kingdom Metazoa; phylum Chordata; class Amphibia; order Anura; family Myobatrachidae; genus Pseudophryne; species Pseudophryne corroboree. Next base: position 943,845,018 of record NC_086445.1, on the reverse strand, counting down.
CAGCCCTACAATGTCACATAATGTGAACTAAGGCGCAACTATGGTTCAGTACAGTGTCGGACTGGAGCATGAAGGGCCCATGCTTAAAGGTGTGGCCAGGCTCCACTGGGGTGTGGCCAGCCACCACAGAGGTTTGGCTAACCATTACAGAGTATATGTTCTGTTCCCCTTTGTAAATATATAATAAACCATATTATTTTGAAGTACTGTATAATGTAACATAAGTATAATGCATAATTCAAGTGCACTAGGATAGAGTCTGGAACCTGATCCCTAGAGGAGGGGGCCCACACGAACACTGATGGACGCCGGAAAGGTAAGTATAGAAAAAATGGGTGCAGTGTGTGCGGTGGGGGCCCCCTCTGAACCCAGGGGCCCGTGTGCACCGCACACACCGCACCCATTATAGATACGCCAGTGGCCCTACCGTACTGTATGTTCCTGAAAGTAATTTCATACAGGAACCTTGGCCCTCATTCCGAGTCGTTCGCTCGGTATTTTTCATCGCATCGCAATGAAAATCCGCTTAGTACGCATGCGCAATATTCGCACTGCGACTGCGCCAAGTAATTTAACAATGAAGATAGTATTTTTACTCACGGCTTTTTCCTCGCTCCGGCGATCGTAATGTGATTGACAGGAAATGGGTGTTACTGGGCGTAAACACGGCGTTTTATGGGCGTGTGGCTGAAAACGCTACCGTTTCCGGAAAAAACGCAGGAGTGGCCGGAGAAACGGGGGAGTGGTTGGGCGAACGCTGGGTGTGTTTGTGACGTCAAACCAGGAACGACAAGCACTGAACTGATCGCACAGGCAGAGTAAGTGTGGAGCTACTCTAAAACTGCTAAGTAGTTTGTGATCGCAATATTGCGAATACATCGGTCGCAATTTTAAGATGCTAAGATACACTCCCAGTAGGCGGCGGCTTAGCGTGTGTAACTCTGCTAAATTCGCCTTGCGACCGATCAACTCGGAATGAGGGCCCTTGTGTCTGCTCATATCCATTTACAGTATTGTACTTGCACTACTGATCAATTATTATTAAGCTTTTAAAAATACAACATTTCTATCATGAATTTTACCTTAATTAGCAGTCGAGTAAATATGAAAATCACTTCTCTGTGAACTGGAATCTTCTGTGACAACTGAGTTATTTAGGAATCAGACATGCAGCAAACTCTCTCCCTGTTGGCATTGAAAATTATTTAGCAGCAACTTTCTCCTCTTTCCTTTCCTTGTTACATGGCGTGCACTTGTCATTGCACCTCCTCTTTATTCCTCTGATTTCAATCAAATAGGGCAAAGAGTTTGGAACGTCTTTCTGGAAGGTAAAGGGCTGGAGCTTGCTTTTGATTCTATCTACGCAGTCAGGATACTCTGTAGCTTGATCACTACAGAGCTATTTTGATCCAAAGCAGAAATACTGGGATGACACTTACAATAATGTTATTCTTTTGAAAGCCATGGAACTTACTATATCAATGTCGGACGCCTCTCTTCAAGTGTCCTTAAATCTGCTTTTGATTAAAACACAAAGAAGCCAGGCATTGCTGCTCTAAATATTGCGTTCTGACTTGGTAAGCCCTAGCGGAGGTGTATTCCTTTCTCTTATATCTAGCTGAATGTTTCTTCCAGTAATTTGTTGCGCCTTGTTTTTTTTTTTTTTATTATGATTTGTGGACGTTTATTAAGAGCCTCTTTTAACAGTTTCTGCTGTAGTATGCAGATTAGAAGGACTATAAAAAGCAATCAGGACATTATTACTTTTTTAATTATTACTTGAGCAACGAAATCCTTTATATATATATATATATATATATATATATATGTATACAGGTTGAGTATCCCTTATCCAAAATGCTTGGGACCAGAAGTATTTTGGATATCAGATGTTTCCGTATTTTGGAATAATTGCATACCATAAGATATCATGGTGATGGGAGCCAAGTCTAAGCCAATATTTTTAATAACTTTGTGTATTAAACAAAGTGTGTGTACATTCACACAATTCATTTATGTTTCATATACACCTTATACACACAGCCTGAAGGTCATTTAATACAATATTTTTAATAACTTTGTGTATTAAACAAAATGTGTGTGCATTGAGCCACAGAAAACAAAGGTTTCACTATCTCACTCTCACTTAAAATATTCAGTATTTCGGAATATTTGGATATGGGATACTCAACCTGTGTGTGTGTGTGTGTGTGTGTGTGTATATGTATATATATATATATATATATATATATATATATATATATATTGTGTATAATGTGTAGCTAGGTACTACTTCTGTATATACTAAGTAAGTGCTGGGGTGCCTTCTTCCCAAATAATCAAAGAAGGAATCAGGCGCACTCCAACGGTCTTTCAAAGCATCAATGAGGTTCTGTTTGTTAGGTCAACGTTTCAAAGCCAAAATGGCTTACTTGTCAGGGTGTGTCGCATACCCTGGCGAAAAAGCTGTTCCGGCTTTAAAACATTGGACTTTATCCCTTCGCAGCTGAAGACCATTTTCAGAAGTTAGCACTCGTCACATTCCAACATCAATATCACCAATTTTTTTATGCGATACCCGCACAAAAAAGTATATCTTGTTTTTATGGCTTTCTTGGTTTAAACTATTCCTCTGTGTTGGAAGAATATGACAGCCAAACAAGGCCTACCATTTTATAAATTAGACAACCTTCTGCATTAAATGAGCCACCAGTTATTTTATTTGACATGAGATGGGGGAGATATGGGCTTTTGATCCCCAATGTCTGTGGAAAATTAAATTTTTATGTGCTACTTCAGTTATTGCCTGGTGATCACCAGACTAAGGGGTCTATTTACTAAGCTTTAGATGGGGCTAAAGTCCATGGAGATAAAGTACCAGCCAATCCGCTCCTAACTGACATGTCACAGACTGGGTTTGAAAAATGACAGTTAGGAGCTGATTGGCTGGTACTTTATCTCAGTTGAGATTGGATTTATCTCCATCCAAGGCTTAGTAAATAGACCCCTAAGGGATCTATTGATGAAGCAGTGAAAAGTGTGGAGAAGTGAGCCAGTGGAGAAGTTGCCCATGTAAACCAATCAGCATTGAAGTAACATTTATAATTTGCATACTATAGAATTATATAGAGCAGCTGATTGGTTGCCATGGGCAACTTCTCCACTGGCTCACTTCTCCACTCTTTACACTGCTTCATGAATAGACCCCAATAACTACAAAGAGAGCACATTGTTTGAAAGGAGAGACTCCCCTCTTACAAGACTGGGTGCCCACATACAGTATGTGTTCTCTGACCAGTATGAGGGATATAGGGCCCTATCCCCAAGTATGGAAAGCTATTTTTTGTATGGAAAACTATCACAGGGGATCCCAAGACTATAGCTGCTAAGAGGGCCACATCATAATGAGGCAACTCCCCTTTTTCATTTGTGAGTGACTCATTTATAGGTGTAATTATGGGTGTGATAAGGCATGTAGTGCAAAGGGATTTTGCCTTGTGATCACACTGATCACCAGGCATTAACATCTATTGGTGCAAATACTTATCTACTCCCCAGGTTTCTGCGCAAGACACCTGATTTTTTGGGTAGTCCCCTGCAGCTCCAGGAGAGTGGGCACTATTCCTACATCCTGCCTAATTCCTAGTGAAATGTTGAAAATAACACCAGGAACCCGCGGTCAGCGCTAAGGGGGCGAGGCCTAGTGAAGCAATTCTGTGGTAATCGCGTCATTTTGGCCCATCCTCTATCAAAATTGGCACAATTCCTGGCATTTCCCCACTAGAGGGTGGGCCATAATGATGCAGATTGTCCAGTCCCGCCCATATCACCACCCACCTGCATCTCCTCTCCAGGTTTCTCTCGAAGAGGAAAGAATAAAAGTAGTTATGTATGCCCCATCTCTCTAGGTGCCAGGTTTGTGGAGATAGAGGGTTTTCCCCCATCCATCCCACCCACACACCCCCTTCATGGGAAAACCTTATTTTTTTGCACTTTAAACTGCTACATCACTGTTCTTCTTTCTTCCTACCACACTGATCTCATGCAGTTGTAAGGTATATGCGGATGACGAGCCCCCACAGTGGTTGAGAGAGGAATATTTTGAGAAACTTCACTCTTTTAAACTGTTCACCTTTTTAATACTTTCCCATTGGTTTATAAAAGTGAATTATAAGAACATTCTATATAATGCAAGCAGCCTATTGGCTCTCTACCAATAAACCAAGAAAATAAAAACCTTAGGACTTGAACATTGGGCTAGAATGTAAGAAGGAACCTGTGCATTTAGTTGTGCAGCTGTAATTTGTTCCTTTCCTCCGTTCTGCGAGTTGGGAGATAAATCTAAGATTGTATCGTTCTGTAATATAAACATATTATTTGTTTGTTGTACTGTGTTTAAAGAGTTTAAAGATATTTTTCCAGTTTGTTTTACTTGGTTGTCTCATGAAATTATGAGTTTCCCTTCACATATATATAGTAATCTAGATTCAGATAACCAACAGGGACCATAAATTCTGTAGTATGCTCTAAAGCAGGGTTGTCCATCTGGCGGCTAAGCAGAGACTCCATTGTGTGCTTATCTATATTGAAAGCAGTATGTTAAGTACTGATGGAGTACAGTTTATTGCAGTGGACAGAAAACCACAGAACACATTTTTTTGCAGTTAACTTGAATATTTACAGCTGAATTAATCCAACATTTCTCCTATAGCGCAGCCTGTTCACTTTTTCCTAGCCATGGTGCGCTGTTCACTTCAGATAAACAGTAGGTTTGATATAGCAAGCAATGAAAATATTGGAGAAGTGAGCCAGATGAGAAGTTGTTCATGGCAACCAATCAGCTTCTACCTATCATTTTATAGATTGTACTTGATAAATGCTACTTCAAAGCTGAGTGGTTGCTATGGGCAGCTTCTCCACTCATCCACTTCTCCACTCTTTTGGCTGCTTGATGCAGTACATCAACACCATAGTATCCCTTCTGTTATAACAATGATGGCAACATGGAAAGGACCTGGAGCCTTCAAAAAGTCACCTCCTATTGCCAGAACTGTGCCAGAGCTCATGTGCATGGTTTTGGCACCATTTTCTTGGTGATTTCTCTGTATGTCTCCAGGAGAGTGATCCTGGTGCCATTTTCCTGGAGTTTTTTTCTGAGTAGTCTGCAGCCGCCACAGAAAGGTTTGTATATTGAATGGATGCAGGACGTGCAGTGTGGGCCCCATGTACCCAGGTGCTGGTGTGCACTGAAAAGCACAGAAAAGCCTTCTGGAGAAATACTTGCAGTTACCAGATGAAGTATGTAGGCATGGAGTTAATAAGCAGAGTGTTCTGCCAGTTTGACCTTGTTCAGTCTGGTATCATGCAGTGATTCTGTTATTTTAACTTTACTCCATATGGGCAGAGTGCCCAAACTTCTTATGCATCAGTATCCATGTCTCTTACCTCATAGAAGTACAGATGTGTACTTATACACCTAGCCTCAATACGCCATGTGGCACCAGACACCTGTCGCGAGTGATCCGTGCCAATTTCCTTCCACCAGGTTGGGCACCACTTAATCACTTTTCTTGACTTTGAGCCAGCCTTAGAACTATAGAAATGAAAAGACAACAATTATGTTAAGATTATAATACTAGATTAGTCCTTGAGAAATGTCCATGTGTGCAGATGCCAGGCCATTTTAACAGCTTAAACGTCTTAAGCAGCTTTGTAGGCCCTGGGTAAAGCAATGCAATAGGGCCCCTAACCAATAATAAAAAAAAACCATAACATGTCCCTCCTGCAGTCCTGCACTTTCTTTCTACATGTGCCATACTGTGAATGGTTGTCAGCACTCTAGCCATCAACCAATCAGCATGCTGACAGCTATTCACTGTCTGTCTACAGGCTGGGAGGCAGGTAGAGAATGCTGCCTAGCTGCTCTCATTGTGTGACCACCACCCAGCCCTGCTCGAAGCCCCTAGAATTGTGGGGCCCTGAGGAACTGCCCAGTGTGCCTATACTTTAAGATGGCCCTCTGCAAATGTTTCAGTACACTCAGTGGCTGACCACATAGACCCAAACTCAAGGCATGGTCGGTCTTGCCAAGCCAGTCCTTAACAGGCATCTATTTGGTCAGGTAGATGAGAATTCTTTGAGCAAATGACCACTCTTATCTCTAAACTTTCTTGGGATTCACCACTTCCTCTGAGAATGGCTACACAAAACATTTCACCCGTAGGTCAAATTAAGGTGTTTTGTTGCACTTTATAGGTGAGTGTATTACTTATACTCACTTGTGGTTCTTTAATTGGGCTCTTTACACTATATTCCCTTCCATTTTTTTCCAGGTCTATCTTCATTATATTCCTCCTAAGCTTGAAGTTTGAGAATAAATGACAGTTTCCCCAAAAATTATACATAGTTTCAAAATAATGTTTTTTTGTTTTGTTTTGTTTTTATAAATCCTGACTGGCTTGGCTTTCATAAAAATATTTGTAGAAATTATAATATAGAAGTTGTTCATTGGGTGCTGCTACACGTCTACAAAAGTTCTACACCACAAGTCAGTAGACGAGAGGAGTAAATGAACTGCCCAGTTAGTAATTCCTATACAGTATGTTAGATTTATTTACTGTAACTTTACTTTAGAATTGACAAATAAAAAACTAACATTTCACTTACAGTATAAATGTTTTCTGCTTTTAGTACATTCTGCATAAAGGGCCTGATTCTGAGCCGGATGCATCAGCCCTTCCGTCCAGCCACGGTAGGCTACTTACTTCCTAATGGTAATACTAGTATCTACCCGATGCTGATTATCTGCATAAGCGAAGCCAGAACACCCACACTTTTTCTGGCACTAGCTGTCATCGTTAGCATCACAAGTGACTCCCTCCACATACTGGGCAGGGCCGTCTTTACAACATTGTAGGTCCTTGACACCAATGCTCCTACCCACCCATACACGGGGGGGGGGGGGGGGGAATGGAAAACAGAACATACAGTAATTAACTGCGGTCCTGTGCATTTTTGCATATGCTTCCATACAGTGAATGTCTGTCAGCACTCTGATTTGTGGATAGCCCCACCCATCCTTTAATCAGCGTGCTGACAGCCATTCAGTTTTCTGCAAGCTGGGAGGCAGATAAAGAATGCTGCACTCTGATTGGTGGATAGCTTCAGCCATCCATCAATCAGCATGCTGACATCCATTTACTGTCTGGATGCAAGCTGTGTAATTCACAGTCGAAGCGGCCTTGTAGCATTCTCTAGCTGCGTTCGGAGCCCCTAGAATCTTGGGGGCCCTGGGCAGTTGCCCAGTGTGCCTGTATGTTAAATTGGCCGTAAGTAAGTAAGTCCCATCTCCATCCCCATCTATGAACAAGCATGGTGGTCTGCTTCCATGCCCATGTTTCTCCCACAGGATGGATCAATGCCCTGCGAATGAATGGTTGCCGCACAGTTACCCCTCAATGGATGGATCAGTCCGTCTGTACTTGCAGTCTCCATGTGCATATAAATCATGCACCGCATGCAGTCGGCAATATCTCATTTGCCTTTGTGTTCCACTCAGAATCAGACCCACAAAGAGCAAACACTCCTTTGAGATAATATGATCCTGTTAGCTCCATTTAAACAGATACTGAGAATGTAGATCTGATCAGTGGGCCCGATTCAGGTTAGTACATATCCTGATGTTAACGTATAAATCTTATGGTGAGATAACTGCAAATGATTGGCTTGCTGCAGTGTTTGGGGGCGAAGTGATGGAGGGAGGAGCGGGCACCCCCATTTTGTAGGTATGCTGAGCCCAGGTTCTGCATCATCCGACGCATACTTCCTGGACCCAGCAGAGGACTTCCGATGGCCAGTTTGAGTAAACTTCGGCTAACACAGTCTGGATAACAGCAGCGACCATTGCGACCGATGGTTGCAATGGTGATCCAATTGCAGTTCCGTCAGGAGACATTTTTTTCCTACAGGGCTGCCATCAGAAATTGTGGGGCAAGGGACTGACAAAATAGGCAGCCCCCCATATTGTGCCACGGCGCTCCACTCCTATGTAACATCAGACATTGTGACATCACATACAGTAGGTGGAGCGTCGCAAACATGCAGGAACGATGCACAGTGAAGGTTTGTTTTTAAGAAGCCCTCTCTGCACCTCGGCCCACTGTTGTTGCACAGTCTGGAGCAGCTCTCCAGATATCGGTGGTCCCTCTCTGTCCAGGCCTGGGACTCTAGTCTCGGCAGTCCCCCCCTGATGACGAGCCCTGCCTACAGATGCCTCCTGCAGCATCAGCAGATTAGCCGCTTCCCTGCGACTGTACAATACCTTACATATCAGAATCAGGCCCAATGGACGATATCTGCCAACATTCTGGATTAGAAAATCACACGGCTCCCTTTTGACTGTTTATGCATTTTTAATTTTAACAAATGTGACCAACATTACCTATCTATTACCTTTCTTTTTACTTTATTATTGAAAAATAGTAATATCTCCGCATTTAACACACAGACACAAACTTTATTGCACATGCAAAAACTAATTTTTATTTATAATGGTTGATTTTTATATTACATTTATATTCATTTCTTTTACCATTGCTATTAAAATATTTTATTTCCTTTCTCGTATGTGAGGATGTTGCACAGCTAGCTGACAGTAAATTACAGACAAGATTCATATGTTAATTTAGGGCAATATAATACTGAAGTGACACTACTGTCATTTGCAGCACTGTCATTATTTTTTTGCAATGTCAAACCTAATGGGATATATTTTTTGAAAGATGTTAGCACAGACTAGATGTATATATTCCCAGCACAGCAGAGAGAAAAAAAATCGGCTTATTGTAAAAGTCAGTTATTTGACTTTGCGCTTCATCACTGACCCCTGAAGTAGAAGTGTTTTGAGTTTGTATAATGTCTTTGAGTCACATTGTCTAGTGCTGGTGGATTAAGGGCATCTTCGAATCAGACTGTGTCGCACACTGCAGTCATTGTTTGTTGCAGGGTTATTTCAAGAGAGATGGTCCTGTGAGAGAGCCAAACTGAACCAATGCCAATAGTGTTATATTGGGTTTATGTACTTCATTAGCAAATGAAAAGGTTTTTTTTTCCCCCGTTGCCCTGTTTTGTCATTTGTTTTGTATTATTGCAGACTGTATTATTTCTTTCTGCTAACCATCTTTTTTTAGTGTCAACCGGTGGCGAATTAGGAATCCTTCCCTCCCTAGGCACAATATTAATAGTCATCCCCAGCACTCAGTTTTATTATGTTCATTATTAGTTTGTAGGTCCCATTTTTGCCAGTATGAAATAATAATAAAACAAGTCATGAGCTATGATGTTTAGTTGTATTTCTAATTATGTACATATATTTACTAATTAGGATAGTTTACAGGGGGGTCTTCCTTGTTGCTTTCCAAGTAATTTGTAAAGTGGCGCCCCTAGGCATGTGCCTCATGTGCCTAAATGGAAATTTACCACTGGTGTCAACTTATTATATCTGAAACTTAGGAATCTATGAAAACAGAAAAAGACAACCACTATTCAATGGACGGCCAAATCCGACTGTCGGATTTGGCCGTACACAGGGACCCGTCCTGCCACTGCTGTCAGCGGCTGCAGATGCGCTGACAGCAGCGGCCAGGTGCGCAGATGACAGCAGGCGAGAGCAGGGCGGCGGTGGTGGTAAGCTGAGCGGCGGGGGGGAGCATGGATCTGTGGCGGCAGGAGGAGCTGGCTGCAGGGAGAGATGTGCCTGTGGGCGGCGGGGAGAGCACAGATCGGCGGCCGGCGGGAAGAGCTGGCTGTGGGGGAACATGTCTGCGGGGGCGGGGGAAGGCGCTGCAGGGAGAGAGGTGCCATGGCCGGGGGACGGACAGGCACCTCTCTCCCTGCAGCGCCTCCCCCCGCCGTCGCAGACATGTCCCACCGCAGCCAGCTCTCCCCGCCGGCCGTCGATCTCAGCTCCCCCAGCACCGCTTGTCTTCTCACCTCAATCCGACTTGTTTTCAAGTCGGATTGAGTTTGTCGGAAAAGGGGCCAAAACCTGTCGGATTTGGCCCCATTTCCAACAGAAGCATGTAGATCGGCGGCTATTCCGCCGATCCACGTGTTTTCCAACAAGTCGGGATTTCCCGACTTGTTGGAAAAAAATAGCCCATATTGAATAGGTCAGAATCGCTTCCGAACTATTTCAGTCGGAAGCTGCCGTCTTTCCGACAAGACGGCAGCTTCCGACAGTTATTGAATACACCCCTAAGGGTTGAAAATTGATGTTTTTGCCAAAGCCTTTGCCTATCAAGGGTAGTACTGAATCACTGGGTTCTGTAAGCATTGCCTGAAAAACCGCCCTGTGCAAGTCTGGGTACACTGTGCGAAAAGCTTTGCATACGCCGGTCAGCTGCAAATCCGTTCACAACTCACTCACCATCGAATTATTTTTCCAGTCTGTGCAGTCTGTGCGTAGCTGGAGCTGACATCACACACCCTCCCTGAAAGCGCTTGGGAACGCATGCGTTTTTCCAGACACTCAAAGAAAATGGCCAGTTACCACCCCCAAACGCCCACTTCCTGTCAATCAACCTTTGTTCGCTTAGCAATTAAAAAAAGACGCAGGATTTTTTAGCAGTTTGGCCTCACGCCTGCGCATTACGATCCGTACGCATGCGCAGTTGTTCGATAATCGTCAATTTCAAATCATCGATTTCGCACAACAGCGATCAGGTCTGAATTAGGACCAATATCAAAAGACTACAAAAGAAGAGCATGGATTTATAATATACATTTCTAAATTGTTTTGTTGTTTATTTGTTGTTGCTCACTAATAGCCTTTTCCACTGTTGCAATAACCCAAGTTATTGCCATGTCTACTCAGGTCACGGGTCAGTGAAACACTGTCCCAAAAATATAACCCAGGTCCAGTACCCATGAATCCGACATGGGTGGCTTCCAGGATTGGACCCAGGTAACGGTGCAGTGTAAATGGGTGACCCAGGTCATCTGAACCGAGTTACCTTACAAGCCTATGCATACCCAGATCACTGGCGCTTGGAGAAAATGGGGCAGATGTATTAAGCCAGGAGAAGGGATAAAACAGTGATTAGTGCAAGGTGATAACGCACTAGCTAGTCAGCTCCTACCTGTCATTTTTCAAATCCGTAATGATTGGCTGGTGCGTTATCACCTTGCACTTATCACTGTTATCACTTCTCCAGGCTTAATACCTCTCCCTCAATCTCATCTCCAAACGCCGGCAGCAAAGCAAGACTGTATGCGGTTGCATTGTAAATAAGTACGACCCGGGTTTTAGTGAAACCCAGGTCCAAACCTTTATTTTATTAATAGATTGCAACGATAATTGTTACAAAATTATCTCATCACCGGACATTAAAACTAGGCCACTTAGATGAAATATAAGCATTTTCTTCATTTCTAGAAGTTAATGGAGAGATATGGTCATTGTTTCCCAAATGCCACCAGGAGCAGAACGAGTGCCCTGAGATTTGAATCTTATTTCCAGCTGTCTAGTTTGGCTTCATCAATGAGTGCCCAAGTTTCTGCAATGCAGGTTCCAAATTTTCCCCACTAACTGATGGAAAAGTGATCTTTTACTTTATGTGCTAGCGCTGTAATGGAAAAACCACCAACACACCAAGTATCTATCCCTAATGGTTCTACTATTGGGCGCGAGACGAGATGAGATGTTTGGAAAATATGCCCCTAGATGTGTTTCTCCTTTTGGTTGATAATCTACGGTATGTTGGGCTATTTTTTTTCACTCATGGTAAGAATGGAAAACAAAAAGTTTCGTATTAAGACATGATCTCCCAGGGTATGTAAATAAAAAATTGGGTGAAATGTTTTCATCTAATACTGTACTGTATATTCTTTTTTCTTTTCTTCAGGAAAACACATTTAAAACATTTAAAAAAAATAATAATTGATTTTTATTCACTTCTATAAATTTCCAAGCTAGTACATATGAGCAAACCCTCTGGTATTGGTAGGAAACAGCACATTAATTAATTTTATGAAAAATTCATATATATTTTCTCGGCACTCTATAATAATCTGGTCAGTGCTCCAACATTTTAGTGTTTTGATTATGATTACAAAAAAAACCTCCTCCAGATCTGTCACTTGATGACCTTATTCAAGCAGTTTAATTATTCGTAATGCCTAATTTTTTATTCAATAATTTTTTTGGGAGAAGCAATTTACTTTTACTTGTCCGTAAGCTGACTGATTGCATAATTAGACACGAGTCCCCTGATCAGCCCTCTCCATGTCACAACAGTTATATTTCAGCCCGCATTGCCGCGACTGTGGTGACTTGATTTATAATATTTGAAGAAGCACAAAATTAAAAGTGAATTAATTTAAATGAATGTGTAATCAATGAGGCTTGGGATGTGCTGCAAAGAGTCTAATAGCTCTATTCGATGCTCGGTTTTTTTTCCGGCTGATGCCCAGAATATGTAGCAGGGGTAACATGCAAGGGGGGAATAATGGATTAATCTCAAGGGCATAGGTCACTGCATAAATTTGTCTTTTAATCCCAGTGGTGCACTTTGAAGGTTCTGCTCATATTAATATTGAGCTTTCTAGATATGCCTTCTTTTTTTTTAAGGTCGTAACATTCCTGTACAGATATGTCAGGGGTAATGTCATCTTTGGCTGCTGTAAAAAGCTATTAAAGTTTTACAATGAAACATGAAATGATCAGCTAAAGATGTGAAATATATCACTCTACTCCTGAATCCTGAAACACAACAAACCTACCCACTTACAGTCAGAGTGTGTTCAACTTGACACCTTTTATCTTTTTTTTTTAGTAGTCTGATTCGTTAGGCTAAAATGCCAAAAATATTAGGAAACTGTATAGACTAAGGCGGAGGATCTGTGATGTTATAGATCTTACTCATAATCTTGGATTATTTCAGTAAATTCCAAAAACACCATGTGTTGAGGTGCAGTCCACTCCTCCATACACATCTGCATATAAAATGCCAAGTGTTCAAGAACAGCCCAGCTCTTGGCAAAGTGGCAATGAGATCAGTGACACTAAGTAACAGTAATACTCTACCCCTCGATGCAGTTCTGTTTTTTGGCAGGAAAGTCCATGTGTCACTCATGGAATAATCACAAAGCTTAGAGGGTTTTGGCCATGACCAAGTTAAAATTGACATGTGCACAGAACGGTCTTAACAGCAGTGTAGGCTCTTGGACAAAGCACTGGGGCCCCTACCCATCCTCCAGTGGTAGGAGCGGCGGTTGCTATCTGCGGCAGCTTTGATGTCCCGCGGGCGGTAGAGGGTGTTTTATCTTCCGCACAGCGTGTAGGACCTGGAGCAGTCATTTCTGCTAATTACTTCTTTACTGCACAGATGGGGTGGGAGGAAGAACACTAAACTGTAGAAGGGGGCACTGGACTGAATGAAGGGTCCCTGGTACATTACTTGAAGGGTGGTAGGAGGTGTTTAATATGTAGGGGAGGGGTGGATAGTGGAGTGGGCTGAATATTATCATTTTCTGGTGGGAGGGTAGCTTGCATGATTGCAGATATCTCCAGTTCCAGGAAATAGATTTCTTAGCTTTTAATGGGGTATAACACTAGAGAGTCCCACCTTTCAGGAGGTACTGGGGACTTGGGGATCAGAGTTCAGGAGCCAGAACAATCCTCAGACGAAAATATAAAACTGCATACCAGGCGTGTGGAGCTGGAGCAGAGACCACCTACTGGAAGGCTGATATCTCTGGTTCTGGGCATAGTAGAAGCAAGCTGCCAGTGTTAATCGTAAGGGGAGAGTCACAGCTTTTGGAGTATACCCTCAGAAAAACTCTACTTCAGAAAGAACCCAAGATATCTGGCTGGGAAGATAAATTAACAGGCTCGGATCGAGACCACTGCTTTGAAGTCAGATATCTCCATTTCCCCAGGGCCAAAAACCTGGTACCCCTGGAAAGAGGAGACCCTCAGCTATCAGCCTAGGGCCCTTATACTCCTTGGACAAGAGCCCATTGAGCCCATACGAAAAGACTGCCCTGCATGTGTAGTGGCATTGAAAAGGGGAAAGGTTTGTGCAAGTACTCAGGGCCAGGTGTCCCTTGGCAGCATCCACGGTGGGGGAAGCAGCACCATATTTATTATCCCATCGGAGCCATAATGTGGATGGAAAAAAGAGACTACGCTGACTATAACTTCCTATTGGTAGATTGGTCACTTCCTACATAGGTTACTTGTTAAACAGCGGCTTTTACCAAAACTGGATACACAACCTGTGGGGAGTCAGCGCCTCTATAGTGTTACACAGTAGCCCAATGACTTTTAGCAAAACTGCAAATGCATGCATCTGCGGGTTATTGGTTACATCCATTTAAGCGTTGTTTTACTGATTACAGCCAGATGCTGCTGGTGAACAAAATAACCCAGTGTTTTACAGTACTTTGTCTAGAGCTTGGACAATTAAATTGTAAATGACCAGAGTTTAGGAGAAGAGCCTCAGACTAGACGCCCATTGCTGGAATGGGTGGAGTTGAATACTGTGTGCAGCACATTTCACTAGGGAAGTCTAGAGAGGGATGCTGTGCATCAAGGAGTGTCTCTAACACCACACAGAGGTGTGCCTAGCTCTATTCTTATCATCATTCCCCTCTTTTATCATCATATCCCTCCAATGTCACCCATATCATGTCCCCCACGTCATCATGTATCATACTAATACCCTCAACTCCTCACTGTGCTTACCTATTATGTTATACAGTATTGCCCTCAATGCATATTATGCCAAACAGAATTGGACAGTGTATTTTAAATAATAAGAATTTACTTACCGATAATTCTATTTCTCGTAGTCCGTAGTGGATGCTGGGGACTCCGTAAGGACCATGGGGAATAGCGGCTCCGCAGGAGACAGGGCACAAAAGTAAAAGCTTTAGGATCAGGTGGTGTGCACTGGCTCCTCCCCCTATGACCCTCCTCCAAGCCTCAGTTAGGATACTGTGCCCGGACGAGCGTACACAATAAGGAAGGATTTTGAATCCCGGGTAAGACTCATACCAGCCACACCAATCACACTGTACAACCTGTGATCTGAACCCAGTTAACAGCATGATAACAGCGGAGCCTCTGAAAAGATGGCTCACAACAATAATAACCCGATTTTTGTAACAATAACTATGTACAAGTATTGCAGACAATCCGCACTTGGGATGGGCGCCCAGCATCCACTACGGACTACGAGAAATAGAATTATCGGTAAGTAAATTCTTATTTTCTCTGACGTCCTAAGTGGATGCTGGGGACTCCGTAAGGACCATGGGGATTATACCAAAGCTCCCAAACGGGCGGGAGAGTGCGGATGACTCTGCAGCACCGAATGAGAGAACTCCAGGTCCTCCTCAGCCAGGGTATCAAATTTGTAGAATTTTGCAAACGTGTTTGCCCCTGACCAAGTAGCAGCTCGGCAAAGTTGTAAAGCCGAGACCCCTCGGGCAGCCGCCCAAGATGAGCCCACCTTCCTTGTGGAATGGGCATTTACATATTTTGGCTGTGGCAGGCCTGCCACAGAATGTGCAAGCTGAATTGTACTACACATCCAACTAGCAATCGTCTGCTTAGAAGCAAGAGCACCCAGTTTGTTGGGTGCATACAGGATAACAGCAAGTCAGTTTTCCTGACTCCAGCCGTCCTGGAAACCTATATTTTCAGGGCCCTGACAACATCTAGCAACTTGGAGTCCTCCAAGTCCCTAGTAGCCGCAGGTACCACAATAAGCTGGTTCAGTTGAAACGCTGACACCACCTTAGGGAGAAACTGGGGACGAGTCCGCAGCTCTGCCCTGTCCGAATGGACAATCAGATATGGGCTTTTGTGAGACAAAGCCGCCAATTCTGACACTCGCCTGGCCGAGACCAGGGCCAACAGCATGGTCACTTTCCATGTGAGATATTTCAAATCCACAGATTTGAGCGGTTTAAACCAATGTGATTTGAGGAATCCCAGAACTACGTTGAGATCCCACAGTGCCACTGGAGGCACAAAAGGGGGTTGTATATGCAGTACTCCCTTGACAAACTTCTGGACTTCAGGAACTGAAGCCAATTCTTTCTGGAAGAAAATCGACAGGGCCGAAATTTGAACCTTAATGGACCCCAATTTGAGGCCCATAGACACTCCTGTTTGTAGGAAATGCAGGAATCGACCGAGTTGAAATTCCTCCGTGGGGGCCTTCTTGGCCTCACACCATGCAACATATTTTCGCCAAATGCGGTGATAATGTTGTGCGGTCACCTCCTTCCTGGCTCTGACCAGGGTAGGGATGACCTCTTCCGGAATGCCTTTTTCCCTTAGGATCCGGCGTTCAACCGCCATGCCGTCAAACGCAGCCGCGGTAAGTCTTGGAACAGACATGATCCTTGCTGAAGCAAGTCCCTTCTTAGTATCTCTTGAAGTTCCGGGTACCACGTCCTTCTTGGCCAATCCGGAGCCACGAGTATAGTTCTTACTCCTCTTCGTCTTATAATTCTCAGTACCTTGGGTATGAGAGGCAGAGGAGGGAACACATACACCGACTGGTACACCCACGGTGTTACCAGAGCGTCCCAGCTATTGCCTGAGGTTCTCTTGACCTGGCGCAATACCTGTCCAGTTTTTTGTTCAGACGGGACGCCATCATGTCCACCTTTGGTCTTTCCCAACGGTTCACAATCATGTGGAAGACTTCCAGATGAAGTCCCCACTCTCCCGGGTGGAGGTCGTGCCTGCTGAGGAAGTCTGCTTCCCAGTTGTCCACTCCCGGAATGAACACCGCTGACAGTGTTATCACATGATTTTTCGCCCCGCGAAGAATCCTTGCTGCCATTTCCCTCCTGCTTCTTGTGCCGCCCTGTCTGTTTACGTGGGCAACTGCCGTGATGTTGTCCGACTGGATCAGCACCGGTTGACTTTGAAGCAGAGGTCTTCCTAGGCTCAGAGCATTGTAAATTGCCCTTAGCTCCAGTATATTTATGTGGAGAGAAGTCTCCAGACTTGACCACACTCCTTGGAAATTTCTTCCCTGTGTGACTGCTCCCCAGCCTCTCAGGCTGGCATCCGTGGTCACCAGGACCCAGTCCTGAATGCCGAATCTGCTGCCCTCTAGTAGATGAGCACTCTGCAGCCACCACAGAAGAGACACCCTTGTCCTTGGAGACAGGATTATCCGCTGATGCATCTGAAGATGCGATCCGGACCATTCGTCCAGCAGATCCCACTGAAAAATTCTTGCGTGAAATCTGCCGAATGGAATCGCTTCGTAAGAAGCCACCATTTTTCCCAGGACTCTTGTGCATTGATGCACTGACACTTGGCCTGGTTTTAGGAGGTTTCTGACTAGCTCGGATAACTCCCTGGCTTTCTCCTCCGGGAGAAACACCTTTTTCTGGACTGTGTCCAGAATCATCCCTAGGAACAGCAGACGTGTCGTCGGAATCAGCTGCGAATTTGGAATATTTAGAATCCACCCGTGCTGTCGTAGAACTACTTGAGATAGTGCTACTCCGACCTCCAACTGTTCTCTGGACCTTGCCCTTATCAGGAGATCGTCCAAGTAAGGGATAATTAAGACGCCTTTTCTTTGAAGAAGAATCATAATTTCGGCCATTACCTTGGTAAAGACCCGGGGTGCCGTGGACAATCCAAACGGCAGCGTCTGAAACTGATAGTGACAGTTCTGTACCACGAACCTGAGGTACCCTTGGTGAGAAGGGCAAATTGGGACATGGAGGTAAGCATCCTTGATGTCCAGGGACACCATATAGTCCCCTTCTTCCTGGTTCGCTATCACTGCTCTGAGTGACTCCATCTTGATTTGAACCTTTGTATGTAAGTGTTCAAAGATTTCAGATTTAGAATAGGTCTCACCGAGCCGTCTGGCTTCAGTACCACAAATAGTGTGGAATAATACCCCTTTCCTTGTTGTAGGAGGGGTACTTTGATTATCACCTGCTGGGAATACAGCTTGTGAATTGTTTCCAATACTGCCTCCCTGTCGGAGGGAGACGTTGGTAAAGCAGACTTCAGGAACCTGCGAGGGGGAGACGTCTCGAATTTCCAATCTGTACCCCTGGGATACTACTTGTAGGATCCAGGGGTCCACTTGCGAGTGAGCCCACTGCGTGCTGAAACTCTTGAGACGACCCCCCACCGCACCTGAGTCCGCTTGTACGGCCCCAGCGTCATGCTGAGGACTTGGCAGATGCGGTGGAGGGCTTCTGTTCCTGGGAAGGGGCTGCCTGCTGCAGTCTTCTTCCCTTTCCTCTACCCCTGGGCAGATATGACTGGCCTTTGCCCGCTTGCCCTTATGGGGACGAAAGGCCTGAGGCTGAAAAGACGGTGTCTTTTTCTGCTGAGATGTGACTTGGGGTAAAAAAGGTGGATTTTCCAGCTGTTGCCGTGGCCACCAGGTCCGATGGACCGACCCCAAATAACTCCTCCCCTTTATACGGCAATACTTCCATGTGCCGTTTGGAATCTGCATCACCTGACCACTGTCGTGTCCATAAACATCTTCTGGCAGACATGGACATCACACTTACTCTTGATGCCAGAGTGCAAATATCCCTCTGTGCATCTCGCATATATAGAAATGCATCCTTTAAATGCTCTATAGTCAATAAAATACTGTCCCTGTCAAGGGTATCAATATTTTCAGTCAGGGAATCCGACCAAGCCACCCCAGCGCTGCACATCCAGGCTGAGGCGATTGCTGGTCGCAGTATAACACCAGTATGTGTGTATATACTTTTTAGGATATTTTCCAGCCTCCTATCAGCTGGCTCCTTGAGGGCGGCCGTATCTGGAGACGGTAACGCCACTTGTTTTGATAAGCGTGTGAGCGCCTTATCCACCCTAGGGGGTGTTTCCCAACGCGCCCTAACTTATGGCGGGAAAGGGTATAACGCCAATAATTTTCTATCGGGGGAAACCCACGCATCATCACACACTTCATTTAATTTATCTGATTCAGGAAAAACTACAGGTAGTTTTTTCACACCCCACATAATACCCTTTTTTGTGGTACTTGTAGTATCAGAAATATGTAACACCTCCTTCATTGCCCTTAACATGTAACGTGTGGCCCTAATGGAAAATACGTTTGTTTCTTCACCGTCGACACTGGAGTCAGTGTCCGTGTCTGTGTCGACCGACTGAGGTAATGAACGTTTTAAAGCCCCTGACGGTGTTTGAGACGCCTGGACAGGTACTAATTGGTTTGCCGGCCGTCTCATGTCGTCAACCGACCTTGCAGCGTGTTGACATTATCACGTAATTCCCTAAATAAGCCATCCATTCCGGTGTCGACTCCCTAGAGAGTGACATCACCATTACAGGCAATTGCTCCGCCTCCTCACCAACATCGTCCTCATACATGTCGACACACACGTACCGACACACAGCACACACACAGGGAATGCTCTGATAGAGGACAGGACCCCACTAGCCCTTTGGGGAGACAGAGGGAGAGTTTGCCAGCACACACCAAAACGCTATAATTATACAGGGACAACCTTATATAAGTGTTTTCCCTTATAGCATCTTAATATATAATAATATCGCCACATAAAATGCCCCCCCTCTCTGTTTTAACCCTGTTTCTGTAGTGCAGTGCAGGGGAGAGCCTGGGAGCCTTCCTAGCAGCGGAGCTGTGTAGGAAAATGGCGCTGTGTGCTGAGGAGAATAGGCCCCGCCCCCTTTTCGGCGGGCTTCTTCTCCCGTTTTTCTGACAACCTGGCAGGGGTTAAATACATCCATATAGCCCCAGAGGCTGAGGATGTATTTTTAGCCAGCATAGGTACTTTCATTGCTGCCCAGGGCGCCCCCCCCCCAGCGCCCTGCACCCTCAGTGACCGTTGGTGTGAAGTGTGCTGAGAGCAATGGCGCACAGCTGCAGTGCTGTGCGCTACCTCATGAAGACTGAGAAGTCTTCAGCCGCCGGTTTCTGGACCTCTTCTCTCTTCAGCATCTGCAAGGGGGTCGGCGGCGCGGCTCCGGTGACCCATCCAGGCTGTACCTGTGATCGTCCCTCTGGAGCTAGTGTCCAGTAGCCTAAGAAGCCAATCCATCCTGCACGCAGGTGAGTTCACTTCTTCTCCCCTAAGTCCCTCGATGCAGTGAGCCTGTTGCCAGCAGGACTCACTGTAAAATAAAAAACCTAAAAACTTTTTCTAAGCAGCTCTTTAGGAGAGCCACCTAGATTGCACCCTTCTCGGCCGGGCACAAAAACCTAACTGAGGCTTGGAGGAGGGTCATAGGGGGAGGAGCCAGTGCACACCACCTGATCCTAAAGCTTTTACTTTTGTGCCCTGTCTCCTGTGGAGCCGCTATTCCCCATGGTCCTTACGGAGTCCCCAGCATCCACTTAGGACGTCAGAGAAAATACATTTACAACTCACAGTACTGCTCTATCCTTAGCTTCTCCAGGGTGGAGATAAGTTGGGGGTGAAATGGAAGGATGGGTACCACGTCACTGTAGCATCTTGTGAACCTTTGAGTGACTCATTCACTAACACTATCATCTTGGTGGCGTCTAACTTTTGGATTTGCCTTGGCACCCCATGGAACCTATATGGGCACACCTATGGTAGACTTCTTCACCATCACTTCTGTGGCGTGGTCTATAGAATATGAGCTTTTGGAAGTGGCTTCCTTGCAGCATCTGATTAAATACAAAACATATTGAAGTAACCCATTTTCTTTTAAAATGTCATGGTTTTATTTATATTGTTAACGCAAATGAATGAATGAGTGAGTGAGTGAGTGAGTGAGTGAGTGAGTGAGTGAGTGAGTGAAACCTAAGATGAATGCTATAGGTAGTAAGCAGAATGCTGTAGTGCATACGTTCACTTTTTCATTGGTAGTAACTGTTCATCAGAACCGCAACATCATGTTATGAGAGATTTCACACTGTATTACTCTCTATGGATAATTGATCAACATATCTAAAATGTTCTACCACTCAATAAACAACTTGTATTTCAAATCAATGGAAACTCTTAGTGGAATGTCTGGTTTAATTTACTCTGCTACAGGCTGGATGAGTGCTGCTGTTATAAATATGGCTGATTAGGAGATGCGGAAAGAAGAGGCAAAAATCTTGTGACAAATCGCATGAATCAACATGCATTATTATCAGCAGCTTTCTGCGTTCAGGACCATTTCACTTTCCAAATGATGTATGTAGCTTTTACTCGATTGTGTCAGAGTTATGCTGAAGTGAGTCTGAATAACATGAGTTGGATGTTATAAATTAAACTAATTCATCATAACAAAACTGGGATTGTTCACAGAGTCTATTAATAAAGCTTTTAAAATAGTTTATCCCTTCCACACTGGGATAAGGACAACTGAAAGAATAAATGTAATATATGAATCGTGAAAGTATATTATTCCTGAAAAAAAATAAACACATAAATAAATAATGATTCAGCGACATCATCGGTGGTCACATTTATGAATATAGAAAAACATGTTACCTAGGAGACTGCAAGCCAGTCACTCCAAACTATGAATCTTTAAACTTATGTGTAATGGCTATCCAAAGATCATTTTAAATTGCATTTACACAGGAAAATCTTGCTACCTAGGCCGAGTGACCAGATTTATGTCCAGTTGTGGAACAAACTCATCTCTGCTCAGATGAGGGAGTCCTGGGGGTAAATTTACTAAGATGGGAGTTCTATTTAAGATGGGATGTTGCCCATAGCAACCAATCAGATTCTACTTCTCATTTATCTAGCACCTTCTAGAAGGTAATACCTGGAATCTGATTGGTTACTATGGGCAACATCCCATCTTAAATAGAACTCCCATCTTAGTAAATTTACCCCCTGGAGCCCAATTGGTACAGCTTGATGATGACCAAACATATTAAGAAATTGGGATACAAATGGATTTTCCTCCAATCCTGATTGGGAAGGTTGGTATGTGTTGAGGCTTGTATTGTTCACCCACATTTTTGGCTAATTTGGTATAAACCAATTTTAAGCATGTCAGTGTTCAAAGGATTTGGTGAACTTACTTGACGCATTTAGTTAAATGCAAATATTTAATCTTGACAAGTTTCAAATACAATAATATATAGATCATGTCTGCAAAATGATCTGCTAGTTTTTAAGTTCAGGCCGCAAGTAATTAAAACAGCTATCATTTGCATAGAGCTATAATTCTCGTATTTCCATTAGCAATTATTTCCCAATGTTAGAATGAATTATATTACTGATAAGAGGAGCCTATTAACACTACTGACATCTGATATCAGGCATAGTCCCGCAGGGTAAGATTTATTGAATTTTAGGCCATTTCTAAAAGCCTTTTTTTGCCTATGTAATGGAACTTGATACGAGACACACCTATTTTAAAATGTAAAGATTTTCTGTTCCAGGAAATGTATGTTCTGCGAGGAAGGGAATTTTTGTAAGTGCATATAAATTAAATTGTGCAGGAACAAAATTAAAGTGAGATTAATATACTCTCTTCCATAGACATTATAAAAAAAGAAAAAAAAGAACCTTAATTAAATTCATTTGAGTAAGTAAGAGAATCTTCATTACATGGTCCCTGCACTATGTAAAGGAGATTTATTTAAGATTACAATATGGCTCTTATAGTCCCAGATACTGTTCTAAATGATATACAGTCCTGGAGTTCCACAGAACATATGTCACTATGAGGGAGATGTCAATGAAGGTGCTGTACTATTTATTCCGTGTAGCTGCCAGGAATACTGATTGCATGCGTCATGTGTTAATTGTGCTTAGAAATTAATTACTTATTGTAAAATTTAAAAACCATTATACAGTTATCTCTACATTCTGTATACAGTGGAATCCATTTATTTATTGTTTTGCAATCCACCAGAGTTCAGCAACAGGTAAATAGTGAATATATATTCTTGCCAAGCCTTTAAAGTGTAAATGAGCACAGGAATGGTTTGACAATGCGTTCTCCTCATTATCCCTGCTGTCACTTTAGCACACAACATAAAAGTTTTCCTTCTTGTTTGTCAAACATTTATACAATATATTTATATTTGCTTTGTCGGAAATGTAACTTCCCTTCCAGAGTGGAAAATGTGGAATAATGTTCTCCAGTGAATAAAATACATATATAAAAACCCCTCTCTCTGTATAGTGGTGATAACTCAACAAAGAAATTTGGAACATAACAACAAAAGCCTTATTAAAAAATATTCTGTAGCATGTCCATAGCAATCATTTTTTTTTTTAAAAGGTAGCATTTCAAACTAAAAGACAAATGAAAGAGACAGAATAAAAAGATCACCAAGGAATTGTGGGTATGCATATGAGCTGTTTCAATCTTATTGGGTCTCATCAGTCTAGTACAGTATATGGATCCTGGCTTTTGGAAGACATAAAATCACAAAATGCAGTTATTCATTTTGCAATTACTTTTCACAGCAAAAGTAATTGAGAAACTGAGAATGGTGATCCAATTAGCAACTCATAGACATTAACCAGTTAAAGTATTGATTCCAATCCGCAACAGAGATATTAACCGATTTCAGCTGTGGTTCCACTTGCTTCTTGAAGGCATATTTTCTAATAGTATTCTATTAATCAATGCACTTTACATTTTCTTTACTTAGCTGTTTTAAATTCCTTCCAATCCCGTTTCCTATGTGGGTAAGACATATCTCACAGGTTCTCAAACTCGGTCCTCAGGACCCCACACAGTGCATGTTTTGCAGGTGCACATGTGTATTAATTGCTCACTAACACATTTTAAAAGGTCCACAGGTGCAGCTAATTATTTCACTTGTGATTCTGTGAGGATACCTGCAAAACATGCACTGTGTGGGGTCCTGAGGACCGAGTTTGAGAATCTCTGACATACAGAAACATATTCAGAAATTTCCATAAGTCATTGTGAGGAGCACCGCTAAACATTGTAATGAGGAGGGGAATGTCAGGGCAGTTTGGGGAAAGATAGGCTCATTTTTACCTGTGTTTGGTGCTCTGAACTATGGGAGAAACACCCTTTCTTGAATTTTCCAATAATTTAAAGAATAAAGCATTATTTTTAATTATTTTCTTCTGTTGTTCCCTGTGGCAGGCTATAATGAAGAATCTTAGTTTTTTGTTCAGGTTGGTAATGATGATTTAAAATTCTACAAAGTGTCTTGGATTACCATGGCAACCACAGGCGCATGGCACATTATATAATGAGCAAAGAGGTTTCAAAAGACATCTTAAGCTCTAGATAAATTGCAACTTCCTGACCCTTCTCCCCGCTATGTCATCACATGCAATGTTGAGAGCTGTGTGAGTCCATGTTTGTGTCTTGCAGGTATATATGTTTCCTTCCAGAGAGGATTTGAATGGAGATAATGATCTGTAGGATAGCTAAGAAAAATGATAGATGCTTAAAAGTTACATGACTTGATGTCTAAAGAAAAGAAAACTATGTGGAATCACTGGTTTAAAAACCAAATAAAACTATGATTTTCTCAAAAACATAGCAACTTTCATACACTTTAGTAACGTATTTTATGCTATTTTAATGATTTGTTTACAGAAATTTAAATTGAATGTTGCTATATAAAATACTCAGATTATAAGCAAATCATACGAAAGTCACATTTATATATATATATATATATACAATCGCTGCTGGTGCGGCACTCTGCTCAAGAAGAAATTCCAGTAGACTGGCGTGTATAACAACGTTTCAGTGCTCCTTTTTATTGCACTATCATCAGGTTAGAACATAGTGCAATAAAAAGGAGCACTGAAACGTTGTTATACACGCCAGTCTACTGGAATTTCTTCTTGAGCAGAGTGCCGCACCAGCAGCGATTGTATGTATATACGGAGGTATATGTGAGGGCACCAGCTGTTTATTATGCTCATCGGAGTGCCGGTCTGAACATTGTATATATATATATATATATATATATATATTTATATATATATATATATATATATATATACAGTATACATAATCTAAAGAGGTTGGATCTCATTTATTAAGCACAATCCTAACCTATGGTAAAGCCCCTTGGTTTTGCACTAGTGAGCCTGGCTAATCTTTCTAGTGCCGTTCACGGTACGCACTTACTCTCTGCTTTTCAGAGACCCCTCTGCATCATCAGCTTCTACCTATCTTTTTATAGAATTTACTTGATAATTGATAGCTAGAAGCTGACTTACTATGGACCACTTCTCCACTTGTCCTCTTTACAATGTTTGATACATCCCCCTTGGTGCTCTTAAAGGGTATGTTAAACAAAGTATGCCTTAATTGGAACGTCTTTTAAGGATACATACTACAGAGTTAGACCACTTTAAATGCTGCCATAAGGTAATTATTGAAGCCACGGTTTACTAGTGAGTTTTAGAAGGGACTTTTCATGACGCAGTAAAATGGTTTAATGGTATTTTCCAGGCCTCTCCTCTGTCAACAGACATGCTCACCAATCATGCAATCATGTCATCTTAAAGAGAAGACAAGATGTTACAGTGTAGACTTGCTAGAGGCCAATTTGTCTCATCAGCGCTGACTCTGAGATAGCTGCCAAACCATTGGCTACATCATTAGTCCCGATCAAGAAGTCGTCTTCAGTCTTTAGAGGTCTAAATAAAGTTCTCTCCTTGGTATCTACTAGTTCAGAGCTGGTGAAAAAAATTAAGTCCCTTTGTAGAGTTGCAATAACTTTATGCTGCTCTTCACACCATAGCACAGAAGACCCCCTAAAAATGCACATTCTCCAAGCCTTTATTGTATTTCAAATAATCTGCAAATTTAATACTTGTGATGGCGCTGCTCTGCAAAATAGCAGTGCAGTGCAACTACTTGACAAGGGATAGTCCCTCTACATCGAACTCCTCCTGTTGGCCGCACTCTGTTTTCACTCCTCCAAAAACGCAGCCATCTTGTTACCTCGATGTTCTCCTATGTAAATCTAGATGTACCTTTACGCAAAACAGGAGTTTATCTCCTCAGCTATGAATGTTTAGTAAATTTCTTTAATCAGTGCAAAAGCAGTTCTAAGTGATGTAGGCGATGTCCCATCAGTGCAGCATCAGTTCGCTGGTAAAACTGGCTTATCATGACTGTAACATCGCTCATCTTACCTTGAGCAATGTTTCTCTGCCATAATTACAGACGATGTAGGAAAGTCCACACACTGGGCTTCATTTGGAGGTGGACGCAGTGACGATGTGGCATGCAGTAGTCAGTGTTTTAAGTGTGTTCATGCATCTGAGTTGCACCGCACATGCGTCCCGATTGTCTGCACACCAAGACTCACACCAGTGCAGAACCATACGCACGGTCTAAAAATTTTAGTGGGTGTACCTGGAAGGTAACAGGGGAGTGGTGCAGCCAACGTGGGCATGTTGTGTCCAATGACGCACAGCCGCTCACATACTCAGATTGACTTCAGCCATGCGGCTGATGAAAGTTTCAATGGTGTGATCAAGGGTGTAGCTACCATAGGTGCAGGGAGTGCAGCTGCTATGGGGCCCAGAGCTATGAGGGGCCACCTTCCCTGTCACAGTTAGTTGTGTGACAAATGGTTGCCTTGGGGCCTACAATATATCTACAGTAGGTATGCCCCAGGACCTGCTCAATCCAATATTGTATAAAATAAACTGGAAGACATTATAATGTGAAGTGGAGGCACTGTAATGTGGCACGATATGAAGTAGAGTCACTATAGTGTGGAATAATATGAACTGGGTACACTATGTCATAATGTGAATTGGGAGTACTGTGTTGCATAATGTATACTGGCAGTCCTATAATGTGAGATCATGTGAACTTGGGCACTACTAAGGATCATAAAGTAAACTATTATGGGGCATAAAATTAAAAACTGCTGTGGAAAGTGCCTCTATAGAACCATTGGGACAGGGGAGGCCTTCAAAATGTTGCTATAGAGCTCACCAACTTCTGGCTACGCCTCTGGATGTGATCAATGGTGCACCGATGGTGCGTCTAAATACGCACAGTGACAGAAATGCACTGGCTTATGCCGCTGCAAGTGGGCATCTCAGCTGTTTAACAATCAGACGTGGTATTAGCATGAAGGCGCAGACAAAACTGCGGCAAAATATATGACTATGTCTACATCAAATCAGGCCCACTGTGTCATTCTAACATTATATTGAGGTTATAGTTTATCTTTCATCATAGAAAACTTGTCATTGTTTAAGTTTTACCACAATGTTCCCAGCATAGAATTCGTACATTAACCAATTCACTTCCTCAAATGTTATAATCCACGCTGGGAAATTCTCTATTGAACACTCAACCGTAGAAAATATTAACGGAACTAGTTCACATGTGGCTTCACTGCGGGGGTCTTAGGACTTGGTAGAACCGTTCTTTCAAGTTGGAGACCAGGCTGTCAGCATTAAAAATGGAAGCATGATTAGTTTACTAAGCATATTAAATGAAAAGTTTACACTGTTTCCCTTGTTAACTGTGTGCCCCAACTAAACAATCCAGGTTCTCATATAGTAAGTAACTTATCCAGTGTTGGCCCAGCAGGAGGACATTCCACATTTCACATTATTCAGTGGACTTCTAACACCGACCGTACAGTCATCTTCCTCTTATGTATAAATGGCGTTTTCTCCATTTATGTAACACTGGATTATTATTTTTTTATTATTACTATTAATATTATTATTATTATTTATTTTATATTTCATATTTTCCTGTGGTGATTTTCTGCAGCTGTGTTTTTTTTCCATGCTATGTTATGTGATTAGCATAGTGTGCTTAATTAAAAAATGCTAATTTGTGCCAAGACTGTTGCCTACAAATCCATTTTGTGAAAGACAAACTAACAACAACAACAACATAATAATAATAAGGCTATTAGACTTATGTAATATCCTGCAAGATAAAAGTCCGCAAATAAGTACGGTGTAATAGCCAGTATTTCCGAAGCAGCAATCATTTAAAAGGCCAAACCAGGTTGGTTTTGCCTTTTAAATTAGTGCTGCTTTAAAAACATCGCCCAACCCACCCTGAAATCGAAACCGTGCCTGCATCTCGCAGGCTACTGAATAAGTCCCAGTACATCAAATACCTAAGAAAATTGATCCCTAACACTAAGCAAATAACACAGGAAAACCGATGTATCCTAAAGATTCACATTTATTAAAACAAACATAAATCATCAACAATATATACTATCCATTCTCTATATTTTAAAAGGCTATCACTGCTCCTCACCTCTCTGGGGGGAATTCAAGTGTTTTGCATGCCGGTGGCCACTAGATGGTGTACGATGGAGCAATTCAAGTGTTGTTCCGTTCGGCCATGCACAGCCGCCGGTTCTGACATTACTGTGAATGTTATTCTGTCCATTTGACAAGCTGGTTACTAGTATAAATAATAAATAGTAAATGATATGGCAGTGGCTATCAGACCAAAAACACATCCATAGCTTCAGCTGTCTGAAAGTAACAAGGGAGCATTAAGATAGTTCTGGCCAATTACCATTTCCTAGGCTCGGTAGTAATGTGCTCTATTGCTAATAATAAATGGTTGATGCGTTTCGTCTTTTGAGTGTAGACTTTTTCAAAGCCAAAGACTTGCAGATGAAACTATATATTGTTTTTGTCATTCTTGTTCAAAGTACCGTATAATTGTATCTCCCAACCACTCCAATTAGATAGGATAGTCCAAATTTGGGGGCCCTATCTCGCTATCCCGATTGGCTTTGTTCTGATTAACAAAGTTTTTACGTCTTTGTTTAGTCTTATTTGTCTCAATCAGGCTGGAAGGTTGCGAGGAATATGCCATTCACCATGCTCTGTATAGCAGCTTGGCGGTGAAAGGGTGAAAGCATTCCAAAGGGTGCTTTTAGGGGAGAGGAAAGGGATGGTGTGGAGTTAACCAGCATGTCAAAAGTACTGGATATGCCCCCGTGACCACTATCTTTTCTCATGGTGGTGCACTTTTATTTTTAATTCAAAACATTATGACATATGGTATAATTGCCACATAGTGACTATATAGCACACCAATTTGCCCAACCTGCAAAGCAAATATTTCCCCATCTCAAAAAATGCCATTTGGCCAAGAGAAAGAAAACTTTTGACATCCTCTGACCATAAATTATGCTATTTTAATTTCCACCTCAAAAGAGATACATGCGTCCTTGCCACAGCGTTTTTTTTGTTTGTTTTTTACTGAGGTTCGTCCATCCTCAATATTAACCCAGTATCATTCCACGTTTAAAATTACAAATTCACAATACGTTTAACATTCTCAGAACCTAGAAGACTTTGTTTCATGAAAGATGAGAGCTATAATCTTCATTAATTTATGTCATATGCTCATTTAGTATTCAGCAATAAAAAACGTTTTCTGTAAGCTTGAGAGTTTTAAGAAGACATATTGACGTCCATATTGTATACGTCGTTCTCTAATGCTCCTGCCAAAATCATGTTTCAAATCAAAGCGATAAGATCAATGCCGAGCATTTCTGCAGATATAATATTTACTTTTAAACCATTAAGTCAGAGGTAATTTATTTAGGGAACTTCTTTGGCCTCTCGTGATTCATTATCGTCCATGTCTCTTGTGCAGCTGTCTGTGGGTAATTGGTGGAGGACTTAAATACATGTTTAATAATTGCGTGGGGTAAATGATGCTGAAAATTTGGAGCAGTGGCAGATTTTATCCAGCACTCAGTGATGTAACGCAGCCTTTTTGGGCAGCGTCCGTATAGAATAGAGATGAGCGCCGGAAATTTTTCGGGTTTTGTGTTTTGGTTTTGGGTTCGGTTCCGCGGCCGTGTTTTGGGTTCGACCGCGTTTTGGCAAAACCTCACCGAATTTTTTTTGTCGGATTCGGGTGTGTTTTGGATTCGGGTGTTTTTTTCAAAAAACCCTAAAAAACAGCTTAAATCATAGAATTTGGGGGTCATTTTGATCCCAAAGTATTATTAACCTCAAAAACCATAATTTACACTCATTTTCAGTCTATTCTGAATACCTCACAATATTATTTTTAGTCCTAAAATTTGCACCGAGGTCGCTGTGTGAGTAAGATAAGCGACCCTAGTGGCCGACACAAACACCGGGCCCATCTAGGAGTGGCACTGCAGTGTCACGCAGGATGTCCCTTCCAAAAAACCCTCCCCAAACAGCACATGACGCAAAGAAAAAAAGAGGCGCAATGAGGTAGCTGTGTGAGTAAGATAAGCGACCCTAGTGGCCGACACAAACACCGGGCCCATCTAGGAGTGGCACTGCAGTGTCACGCAGGATGTCCCTTCCAAAAAACCCTCCCCAAACAGCACATGACGCAAAGAAAAAAAGAGGCGCAATGAGGTAGCTGACTGTGTGAGTAAGATAAGCGACCCTAGTGGCCGACACAAACACCGGGCCCATCTAGGAGTGGCACTGCAGTGTCACGCAGGATGGCCCTTCCAAAAAACCCTCCCCAAACAGCACATGACGCAAAGAAAAAAAGAGGCGCAATGAGGTAGCTGACTGTGTGAGTAAGATAAGCGACCCTAGTGGCCGACACAAACACCGGGCCCATCTAGGAGTGGCACTGCAGTGTCACGCAGGATGGCCCTTCCAAAAAACCCTCCCCAAACAGCACATGACGCAAAGAAAAAAAGAGGCGCAATGAGGTAGCTGACTGTGTGAGTAAGATAAGCGACCCTAGTGGCCGACACAAACACCGGGCCCATCTAGGAGTGGCACTGCAGTGTCACGCAGGATGGCCCTTCCAAAAAACCCTCCCCAAACAGCACATGACGCAAAGAAAAAAAGAGGCGCAATGAGGTAGCTGACTGTGTGAGTAAGATAAGCGACCCTAGTGGCCGACACAAACACCGGGCCCATCTAGGAGTGGCACTGCAGTGTCACGCAGGATGGCCCTTCCAAAAAACCCTCCCCAAACAGCACATGACACAAAGAAAAAGAAAAGAAAAAAGAGGTGCAAGATGGAATTGTCCTTGGGCCCTCCCACCCACCCTTATGTTGTATAAACAGGACATGCACACTTTAACCAACCCATCATTTCAGTGACAGGGTCTGCCACACGACTGTGACTGATATGACGGGTTGGTTTGGACCCCCCCCAAAAAAGAAGCAATTAATCTCTCCTTGCACAAACTGGCTCTACAGAGGCAAGATGTCCACCTCATCATCATCCTCCGATATATCACCGTGTACATCCCCCTCCTCACAGATTATCAATTCGTCCCCACTGGAATCCACCATCTCAGCTCCCTGTGTACTTTGTGGAGGCAATTGCTGCTGGTCAATGTCTCCGCGGAGGAATTGATTATAATTCATTTTAATGAACATCATCTTCTCCACATTTTCTGGATGTAACCTCGTACGCCGATTGCTGACAAGGTGAGCGGCGGCACTAAACACTCTTTCGGAGTACACACTTGTGGGAGGGCAACTTAGGTAGAATAAAGCCAGTTTGTGCAAGGGCCTCCAAATTGCCTCTTTTTCCTGCCAGTATAAGTACGGACTGTGTGACGTGCCTACTTGGATGCGGTCACTCATATAATCCTCCACCATTCTTTCAATGTTGAGAGAATCATATGCAGTGACAGTAGACGACATGTCCGTAATCGTTGTCAGGTCCTTCAGTCCGGACCAGATGTCAGCATCAGCAGTCGCTCCAGACTGCCCTGCATCACCGCCAGCGGGTGGGCTCGGAATTCTGAGCCTTTTCCTCGCACCCCCAGTTGCGGGAGAATGTGAAGGAGGAGATGTTGACAGGTCGCGTTCCGCTTGACTTGACAATTTTCTCACCAGCAGGTCTTTCAACCCCAGCAGACTTGTGTCTGCCGGAAAGAGAGATCCAAGGTAGGTTTTAAATCTAGGATCGAGCACGGTGGCCAAAATGTAGTGCTCTGATTTCAACAGATTGACCACCCGTGAATCCTTGTTAAGCGAATTAAGGGCTCCATCCACAAGTCCCACATGCCTAGCGGAATCGCTCCGTGTTAGCTCCTCCTTCAATGTCTCCAGCTTCTTCTGCAAAAGCCTGATGAGGGGAATGACCTGACTCAGGCTGGCAGTGTCTGAACTGACTTCACGTGTGGCAAGTTCAAAGGGCATCAGAACCTTGCACAACGTTGAAATCATTCTCCACTGCACTTGAGACAGGTGCATTCCACCTCCTATATCGTGCTCAATTGTATAGGCTTGAATGGCCTTTTGCTGCTCCTCCAACCTCTGAAGCATATAGAGGGTTGAATTCCACCTCGTTACCACTTCTTGCTTCAGATGATGGCAGGGCAGGTTCAGTAGTTTTTGGTGGTGCTCCAGTCTTCTGTACGTGGTGCCTGTACGCCGAAAGTGTCCCGCAATTCTTCTGGCCACCGACAGCATCTCTTGCACGCCCCTGTCGTTTTTTAAAAAATTCTGCACCACCAAATTCAAGGTATGTGCAAAACATGGGACGTGCTGGAATTTGCCCATATTTAATGCACACACAATATTGCTGGCATTGTCCGATGCCACAAATCCACAGGAGAGTCCAATTGGGGTAAGCCATTCTGCGATGATCTTCCTCAGTTGCCGTAAGAGGTTTTTAGCTGTGTGCGTATTCTGGAAAGCGGTGATACAAAGCGTAGCCTGCCTAGGAAAGAGTTGGCGTTTGCGAGATGCTGCTACTGGTGCCGCCGCTGCTGTTCTTGCGGCGGGAGTCCATACATCTACCCAGTGGGCTGTCACAGTCATATAGTCCTGACCCTGCCCTGCTCCACTTGTCCACATGTCCGTGGTTAAGTGGACATTGGGTACAACTGCATTTTTTAGGACACTGGTGAGTCTTTTTCTGACGTCCGTGTACATTCTCGGTATCGCCTGCCTACAGAAGTGGAACCTAGATGGTATTTGGTAACGGGGGCACACTGCCTCAATAAATTGTCTAGTTCCCTGTGAACTAACGGCGGATACCGGACGCACGTCTAACACCAACATAGTTGTCAAGGCCTCAGTTATCCGCTTTGCAGCAGGATGACTGCTGTGATATTTCATCTTCCTCGCAAAGGACTGTTGGACAGTCAATTGCTTACTGGAAGTAGTACAAGTGGGCTTACGACTTCCCCTCTGGGATGACCATCGACTCCCAGCAGCAACAACAGCAGCGCCAGCAGCAGTAGGCGTTACACGCAAGGATGCATCGGAGGAATCCCAGGCAGGAGAGGACTCGTCAGAATTGCCAGTGACATGGCCTGCAGGACTATTGGCATTCCTGGGGAAGGAGGAAATTGACACTGAGGGAGTTGGTGGGGTGGTTTGCGTGAGCTTGGTTACAAGAGGAAGGGATTTACTGGTCAGTGGACTGCTTCCGCTGTCGCCCAAAGTTTTTGAACTTGTCACTGACTTATTATGAATGCGCTGCAGGTGACGTATAAGGGAGGATGTTCCGAGGTGGTTAACGTCCTTACCCCTACTTATTACAGCTTGACAAAGGGAACACACGGCTTGACAAATGTTGTCCGCATTTCTGGTGAAATACTTCCACACCGAAGAGCTGATTTTTTTGGTATTTTCACCAGGCATGTCAACGGCCATATTCCTCCCACGGACAACAGGTGTCTCCCCGGGTGCCTGACTTAAACAAACCACCTCACCATCAGAATCCTCCTGGTCAATTTCCTCCCCAGCGCCAGCAACACCCATATCCTCCTCATCCTGGTGTACTTCAACACTGACATCTTCAATCTGACTATCAGGAACTGGACTGCGGGTGCTCCTTCCAGCACTTGCAGGGGGCGTGCAAATGGTGGAAGGCGCATGCTCTTCACGTCCAGTGTTGGGAAGGTCAGGCATCGCAACCGACACAATTGGACTCTCCTTGTGGATTTGGGATTTCGAAGAACGCACAGTTCTTTGCGGTGCTTTTGCCAGCTTGAGTCTTTTCAGTTTTCTAGCGAGAGGCTGAGTGCTTCCATCCTCATGTGAAGCTGAACCACTAGCCATGAACATAGGCCAGGGCCTCAGCCGTTCCTTGCCACTCCGTGTGGTAAATGGCATATTGGCAAGTTTACGCTTCTCCTCCGACAATTTTATTTTAGGTTTTGGAGTCCTTTTTTTACTGATATTTGGTGTTTTGGATTTGACATGCTCTGTACTATGACATTGGGCATCGGCCTTGGCAGACGACGTTGCTGGCATTTCATCGTCTCGGCCATGACTAGTGGCAGCAGCTTCAGCACGAGGTGGAAGTGGATCTTGATCTTTCCCTAATTTTGGAACCTCAACATTTTTGTTCTCCATATTTTAATAGGCACAACTAAAAGGCACCTCAGGTAAACAATGGAGATGGATGGATACTAGTATACAATTATGGATGGACTGCCGAGTGCCGACACAGAGGTAGCTACAGCCGTGGACTATTGTACTGTACTGTGTCTGCTGCTAATATAGACTGGATGATAATGAGATGTAGTATGTATGTATAAAGAAGAAAGAAAAAAAACCACGGGTAGGTGGTATACAATTATGGATGGACTGCCGAGTGCCGACACAGAGGTAGCTACAGCCGTGGACTACTGTACTGTGTCTGCTGCTAATATAGACTGGATGATAATGAGATGTAGTATGTATAAAGAAGAAAGAAAAAAAACCCACGGGTAGGTGGTATACAATTATGGATGGACTGCCGAGTGCCGACACAGAGGTAGCTACAGCCGTGGACTACCGTACTGTGTCTGCTGCTAATATAGACTGGTTGATAATGAGATGTAGTATGTATAAAGAAGAAAGAAAAAAAAACCACGGGTAGGTGGTATACAATTATGGACGGACTGCCGAGTGCCGACACAGAGGTAGCTACAGCCGTGGACTACCGTACTGTGTCTGCTGCTAATATAGACTGGTTGATAATGAGATGTAGTATGTATAAAGAAGAAAGAAGAAAAAAAACACGGGTAGGTGGTATACAATTATGGATGGACTGCCGAGTGCCGACACAGAGGTAGCTACAGCCGTGGACTACTGTACTGTGTCTGCTGCTAATATAGACTGGTTGATAAAGAGATGTAGTATGTATGTATAAAGAAGAAAGAAAAAAAAACCACGGGTAGGTGGTATACAATTATGGACGGACTGCCGAGTGCCGACACAGAGGTAGCTACAGCCGTGGACTACCGTACTGTACTGTGTCTGCTGCTAATATAGACTGGTTGATAAAGAGATGTAGTATGTATGTATAAAGAAGAAAGAAAAAAAAACCACGGGTAGGTGGTATACAATTATGGATGGACTGCCGAGTGCCGACACAGAGGTAGCTACAGCCGTGGACTACTGTACTGTGTCTGCTGCTAATATAGACTGGTTGATAAAGAGATGTAGTATGTATGTATAAAGAAGAAAGAAAAAAAAACCACGGGTAGGTGGTATACAATTATGGACGGACTGCCGAGTGCCGACACAGAGGTAGCTACAGCCGTGGACTACCGTACTGTACTGTGTCTGCTGCTAATATAGACTGGTTGATAAAGAGATGTAGTATGTATGTATAAAGAAGAAAGAAAAAAAAACACGGGTAGGTGGTATACAATTATGGATGGACTGCCGAGTGCCGACACAGAGGTAGCTACAGCCGTGGACTACTGTACTGTGTCTGCTGCTAATATAGACTGGTTGATAAAGAGATGTAGTATGTATGTATAAAGAAGAAAGAAAAAAAAACCACGGGTAGGTGGTATACAATTATGGACGGACTGCCGAGTGCCGACACAGAGGTAGCTACAGCCGTGGACTACCGTACTGTACTGTGTCTGCTGCTAATATAGACTGGTTGATAAAGAGATGTAGTATGTATGTATAAAGAAGAAAGAAAAAAAAACCACGGGTAGGTGGTATACAATTATGGATGGACTGCCGAGTGCCGACACAGAGGTAGCTACAGCCGTGGACTACTGTACTGTGTCTGCTGCTAATATAGACTGGTTGATAAAGAGATGTAGTATGTATGTATAAAGAAGAAAGAAAAAAAAACCACGGGTAGGTGGTATACAATTATGGATGGACTGCCGAGTGCCGACACAGAGGTAGCTACAGCCGTGAACTACCGTACTGTGTCTGCTGCGACTGGATGATAAATAATGATATAAAAAATATATATATATCACTACTGCAGCCGGACAGGTATATATTATATAATGACGGACCTGCTGGACACTGTCTGTCAGCAGAATGAGTTTTTTATAGAATAAAAAAAAAAACACCACACAAGTCACACGACGAGTGTTTAACTTTTTCAGGCAATCACAATATAGTATACTACTAACTATACTGGTGGTCAGTGTGGTCAGGTCACTGGTCAGTCACACTGGCAGTGGCACTCCTGCAGCAAAAGTGTGCACTGTTTAATTTTAATAATATGTACTCCTGGCTCCTGCTATAACCTATAACTGGCACTGCTCCCCAGTCTCCCCCACAATTATAAGCTGTGTGAGCACAGTCAGATATATACATAGATGATGCAGCACACTGGGCTGAGCAGTGCACACAGATATGGTATGTGACTGAGTCACTGTGTATCGTTTTTTTCAGGCAGAGAACGGATTATATTAAATAAAACTGCACTGTCTGGTGGTCACTGTGGTCAGTCACTACTAAACTCTGCACTCTCTACAGTACTCCTAAGCTCCAGTAAATCAAGTGTCTCTGTCTCAAATCAATCTCACTCTCTCTCTTCTAATCTAAATGGAGAGGACGCCAGCCACGTCCTCTCCCTATCAATCTCAATGCACGTGTGAAAATGGCGGCGACGCGCGGCTCCTTATATAGAATCCGAGTCTCGCGAGAATCCGACAGCGTCATGATGACGTTCGGGCGCGCTCGGGTTAACCGAGCAAGGCGGGAAGATCCGAGTCGCTCGGACCCGTGAAAAAAAACATGAAGTTCGGGCGGGTTCGGATTCCGAGGAACCGAACCCGCTCATCTCTAGTATAGAATAGTGCCTAATTGATTGCCGGTGACATCCAAGTCTTCCTAAATGAGACTATACATCTTACATGGAGTGTAATATAAACATTTTCTGCTGAGATTGCACGCTGAGCCCTCTCCGCTTTTATATTCTGGATGTTTCCTTTAGAAAAATGGTCAGTTAAGATATTAGGAGCTCTCGTATGTAGGAGATCACAAGCTTTATAATTTATAATTGCAACTAACCTTGCTTTGCTGAGACCATCCTGTTTGAAGATTTGTCCTTTTCAAGTCTATTTTGCAAGCGGTACAGTGTATACTGTAAAACACAGCAGTACTTGTCCTGTTATTGCTATCTCAGGGTGACAACAGCATGCTTCGTTCTTTAAAAAAACATTTATGTTTAAAAAAAAAAAAAATTGTATTTTATTTAATTCTTTTTTTAATGTTTTTTTTTTTTTTAACTAAGTGGAACTGGAAGCCAAGTCTGAATTTGAAGGGCACGGGCTCAAATGCTTCTAAGTCTGTAGTTGGTGAGAGTTCAGCTATGACCAGTTTAATGCGATGTTTTGTAAGTCCTTATGAATAGAATGTAAGCTCTTGAGAACAGGGCTCTCTCTTGTCATGTCTTGTAATGTTATAATGCTTTCTGTTGGTGGTAATTATGCATATATGCTAATGTGTTAATAACTGACTGTATCTTTCTATGTTGTTTACTGTATAACCATGTAATCCATTATAGCTACGATAGTAAGGAACCTTTGTTCAACTTCCCATTGATGCTGGATATCAGGGATAGAGATAGTCTTACCACTTCATTAATAGACTTAGCCGTGGCTACAGCTGGCAATGGTCGGTGACAGCCAGCAGAAGCGGTTTGCGCCAGAGGTAGAGCTTATCAGAGGATCATAAATGGATCTCTTTGTTTCCCAGGTATTTTAGAAACCAGAACCAGAAACCACTACATTCTGAAGCTATTAAAAGCTTCTGTAGTATGACATTACATTGAAAGGGTATGCCTATTATCCTGTGACATGGTAGGGTATCACAAGCAAAAGTCATGCATACAGTGAGTTTACATAACGACTTTGTAAGGATCTCCTCTGATAGAGTCCAAGAGGGAGCAACCTTCCTTAATGATCAATTCATGGCATTTCACAATGGGGAATGGGCTAAACATCAATGTGGCTCCACCCATCACTATTCAGAGCTGCTTTCATGGCATTTTACAGCAGGGGTGGGGCTAAGATGCAAATCATCCAACCCGTGAGCTGCTGGCAGCAGGAGGTCGGAGAGCCTTTCTAAATGTAGGACTCTCCAGCACTTTCTGGTAGAGTTGGCAAGCATGAAATTTTCTCAGGAAAACAGAGATGCCCATTAGTAGTTATTACCCACAAAATGCTGCACTTTTTAGCCTGGAAAACTAGTGCGTTCTGAATGCCTGTGTATCACAGCCCTAATAAAAACACAACTCATTGTTGATGGTTTCAACTAATTAGTGTTATTCTCATAATTGTATTAATTGTATAAAATTTGCCATATTATTAGTTTCTAAGGGGCTATACAGTATATTAGATAAGCCCTATGGTTTGTACACCAAGGGGTAAGCTACTGTACACCTGCAGTAAGGACATTGTATGCCTACACATGATACAACCATAAACCTGTGTGTCTGCTCTCATAGTGTCCTATTTAGCACATGCACTTACAAGTTTTGAAGTTATACGAATACATCTTTGAGGGGGTAACATAAAGTTTCAATTATCACCATGAACAAAATGAGATAGAAAGTTAAATGTGGTATGTTGAACTTAAGCCTTCTCCACGTAGTCGCCCTGCAGAGCCACACATTTCTGCCAGTGTTTTTTTTTTTACCTTTTTGACCCATCATTACAGAAGTTCTGTGATTGCCTCGAAAACCACTGTTTCACATCCAGAATTACATAATGTGTTGTCAAATCCCCTAACCAGAAGTGGCTTCTTCATCTCAGGGAAGTGAAAGAAGTTACTGGGTGTGAGATCAGGTGAATAGGTGGGATGTGGCAAAATTTCATATCCACACCAGTTGGCTTTCACAGCGGATACTTGGGTGGAAGGTGCGGGTGCCTTTGCTGATCATACCACGGCGTTTTTCTTTTGCAGCATCTCATAATTCTTGCAGAAGGGGCCAGTAGTAAGTGCTGGTGATGACCTGACCCTTCGGAAGGTCATCAGATTAGATTATGCCACAACAGTCCCAAAATATGGACAGCAAGACCTTCCCTGCAGATTTCTGCAATTTAGCCTTTTTGGGAGGGGGGAGGAGGAGTGTTTCCACTCCTTGCTCATTTCTTTGGTCTTTGGATCATACAGGTAGACCCAGCATTCATCCATAGTCATGAGACGTGCAGAGAAAGTTTCTTCATCCTAGTCCAACAGAGTCACCATCCACTGCGAAACTTCACACCGAGTTTGCTTTTGAAATGGGGTCAGGAAGTGAGGAACCCATCATGATGACACTTTAGACATTTACAGTATCTCATGCATAATCTTCCACACACTTCCATAATTAAGACCAACTTCTTTCATGATCACTTCAATGGTTAGTCTTCCAGGACAAGACTAGAGCCTCCACTTTCTTCACCGTGTCAAGATCATTCGTGATTGAGGGTCTCCCGGATTGAGTCTAATTTGAGAGGGACATGTGCCCAGTTTGAAGGTTCATTGTTCACCTCACAACAGTGTCAAGTAATGGACTTACATCACCATAGACAGCCACCATTTCATTGTGGATTTGGTGGGCGCTGTTACCCTTCAAATGGAGGAACGTAATAACTCTGCGGGCTTCAATCTTGTCCACCATGCAGGTTACTGACATGTACCAGCTTGTGAGACGAAACAAGGTGACATAAGTAGCTGTAATTTACAACATCATGTACATAAAGAATAATGAGTATGTTCATCAAATTACATCTGGATATCTCAATAACTTCATGATTATAAATAAAACTTTATGCTACCCCCTCGTCTAAGGTTGGGGCTCTCCAAAGCAGTATTGAGGATGGACTATTGATAGAGAAGGGATAATTGTAAATGTTGCATAAAGCCATTACTTTATTTGTTGGTTATAATATTATATGGAAAGTCTGTCGTTTCTTTACAAAGAGTTCATTTTATATATCAGAAAAAGAATATGTTTGATTTCCCAGGACAAAATTCAAAGCAAATGTTCTTTTGTATAAATCGATATGTCGTAATTTAATTCCTCGACCCTTCGTATGTGTTTCTCCTTGCTTAACATTGGACTTATTGGTTGGGTCTTAGCAAACAAAAATCAATAAAGTTCCAGATCCCAGTACAATTTATTTAAAGTGCTGAGATATTAAATGTAGAAGAAGAGAATGTAATTGGATTGTCAACGTGCCTTTGTAAAAGTTTTGTGGATGGTAAAAAAGTGAATAAGATATGTCAGAAAACAATTACAATTCATATTTTTCATTGCTCTCTTCTTCTCTGATGTTAAATACATGGGGATTTAGTGATGAACTAGTCACATTCCATAAGGATTTCTGAACAGCGTCTTACTTAGACGTTAAGGGATTGCAGGTCAAATAAGGAGCTGGGATCTGCTTTCTTAGACTGAGTGTTAGAATAGACAGTCTGTCTAGTTCTTAGTGACAGTGCTGAAGGAATAGCCTCTCAGGTTTAACTTGCGATCAATATGAAGACTGGGGGGGATTACCAGGGAAGGCCCAGGAGGCTATTGTCATCTTGTCCATAGTCTGTTGTACAACTCACACAAATCAGAGCCCTTCTACAGTGACAAGTGAGGCTTCTCTGCCCATCGATCAGTGTAGAGATGCATCCCAGAGGAGGTGATTTTAGTGCAAGCAGTCAAGATCAGTGTAATCAAATTTCATGTTTATTCAGTGACTTATTAATAGAATTTTCACATAATTGCAGTGTTATTTATGCAGATTTGTTAGGGCCGTTTCTGCACGTCACAGAGGCCTCAGATATTTTAGTACAGGAAAATGGTGAGCAGCAGTCTAAGGCAACCTGCAGCTTTCCAGCTGTGGAAGTACTATGGACGGTATCCAATTGGGCGCAAGGTTCAGATTGTAAAAAAAACTGTATTAACTTTGTGTTTTGGTTTTGCCAGAATCATCCTTGTGGGTTTTGGTTTTGGATCAGTAATTTTTTTGTAAAAAATTGTCAAAAACAGATAGAATCACGAAATCTGAACCTTTTTTTGTTCCTACAGTATTACTAACCTCAGTAACATTCATGTCCAGTCATTTCCAGTGAATTTTGACCACCTCACAGTTCACAATATTGGGGCTCATTCCGAGTTGATCGCACTTAGCAACTTTTTGCTTCTCGTGCGATCAACTAGACGCCGCCTATGGGGGAGTGCAGTTACTTACCCTGTGCGATGAATCCAGTAATGAAGGTCCCGGAATTGACGTCAGACATCCGCCCTCCAAATGCTTCGACAAGCCTGTGTTCGGATCTCCACGCCCAGAAAACTGTGAGTAGACGCCCCAATCCGCCTCCCGCCTCTCAATCTTCTTGCGATACGCGCTGCGACCGCTTTCTTCATTCCAGACATCGTTGCCTAGCGGCTGCCGTCGCTGAGAAATGACGTGCCTGCGCATTGCATCCACCGTGCATGCGCAGAACCGACCCGCTCGCACCGCTGCGATGAACCGCAGCGTGCGAACGGATTGGAATGACCCCCATTGTTCACAAACATAGGCCAAAGGCTGGCTGGCTAAACTAAGCAGCAGAGCAGCAGTACAAACACACGGCAGTTATTTCTGCTAAAAATGTTTTGCAAATTTGTAATGTATTAGCAAAAACCAATCTAACCAACTACCAAATGCTTTCAATAGAAAACAATACAACACAGAAATTAACTGAGAATCACGTGTGGAATAATATCATTACTCAGAAATAGTAGTAGTTGACAATCAGCAAAGAAAAAACCCTAAACCATGTGTAAAGTACAAACAGCAGACATGGGTGCACATGTCCCCAGCACATGCCCAATCTGTACCTCCCTCCTGGGGGCCTGGGCCACTGATGACTGGCAGTGTGAGTTAGATGCAGGTTTGAAATAGTGCAGGTCGGATACACTGCAGGTTACAGTGCAGATTGGATACAGGGTGGGACAGATATAGTGTGGGTTGGATACAGTGCGGGTTCAATACAGTGCAGGTTACAGTGCAGATTGGATACAGTGTGGGTCAGATATAGTGTGGGTTGGAAACAGTGCGGGTTCAATACAGTGCAGGTTACAGTGCAGATTGGATACAGTGTGGGTCAGATATAGTGTGGGTTGGATACAGTGCGGGTTCTATACAATGCAGATCGGATACAATGCAGGTTACAGACAATGCTGGTTGGATACAGTGCAGGTTACAGACAATGCTGGTTGGATACAGTGCAGGTTACAGACAATGCTGGTTGGATACAGTGCGGGTTCGATACACTGCAGGTTACAGTGCAGATTGGATACAGTGTGGGTCAGATATAGTGTGGGTTGGAAACAGTGCGGGTTCAATACAGTGCAGGTTACAGTGCAGATTGGATACAGTGTGGGTCAGATATAGTGTGGGTTGGATACAGTGCGGGTTCTATACAATGCAGGTCGGATACAATGCAGGTTACAGACAATGCTGGTTGGATACAGTGCAGATTACAGACAATGCTGGTTGGATACAGTGCAGGTTACAGACAATGCTGGTTGGATACAGTGCGGGTTCGATACACTGCAGGTTACAGTGCAGATTGGATACAAAGTGGTATTTGTGAGCAGGATGATGGCGGTGGTATCAGCAGTGCGGGGGTGCCGGTGGTGTCGGCAGTGTGGGGGTGCCGGTAGTATTGACAGTGCAGGTGTGCCGGCGGTGTCCTTTGTGCAGGTGTGCAGGCGAAGTTGGCAGTGCG
The DNA here is from genome assembly GCF_028390025.1 of Pseudophryne corroboree. Lineage (NCBI taxonomy): Eukaryota > Metazoa > Chordata > Amphibia > Anura > Myobatrachidae > Pseudophryne > Pseudophryne corroboree. The sequence continues at coordinate 943,802,145 of NC_086445.1, read as the reverse complement.
GGGTTGTCGACGGTGTCCTCAATGAGGTGGTGCCGGCAGTGAGGGGGTCTGGCGGTGTCCTCAGTGCAGGGGGATTGTAATGGCCAGTATCTTTATTGCTGTGCCCATTGAACTCTGGAGGTCGTTCAGATCTGATCTCTGCTGTGCGTTTCCACACAGCGGGCGATTAGATCTGAACTGTTCATGCGTATGAACCGCACTGCGCCAGCGTGTTGCACGGCTACAACGGGCTTCGCCAGTCAGCGACGGGATGGTGCGAAGGATCCAGTCGCACGGGCGTTCGCAAGGAGATTGACAGGAAGAGGCCGTTTGTGGGTGGCAACTGACCATTTTCAGGTAGTGTCCTGGAACAACGCAGACAGGCTCAGGTGTCTTCAGAGAGGGTGTCTGACGTCATCTCCGGCTCCGATCAGCAGAAATCAATTGCACGGGAAGAGTAAGTCCTGGGCTGCGCAGAGACTGCACAAAATTAGTTTGTGCAGCTCTGCTACACGTGTGATCGCACACTTACACAGCGATTTAACCCTCCCCCTGTAGGCGGCGACTTTCTGATCGCAGGGCAGCAAAAAACGCAGCCCAGAGATCAGATCTGAATTAGGCCCTCTATGTGCAAGCATTAATTGGCTGAGAGCTGTGACAGATGGCTCTCTCAGTCAATCAGTGGTCACCCATTGAATTCAATGGGACTGGCGCCTGAGGCAAAATCCGACAGCGGATCTGAAGGTTTTTACCTTGATTTGGGATCCGAGGTAGGCAGGGAGATCAGATCGCCTCCGTTCCCAGAAGTTCAGGTGGGTTCTGTTTCCGTGGTCTCCGCGACTCAAGGTGATCTCCTCTCCATCTTACCACTAGGGAGGGGTCTGCTGGGAGGGGAGGTTGCTGCTGGGAGATGTAGTTCTCTCTGCTTCTGCGTATGCACATACAAAGAGGGGGGTCTCTCTCTCTCATACACACACACACACACACACACACACACACTGAGGGTCACACACACACACTTACACACACTTACACACACGCTGCTGCAGAGGACCGGATCATGACAGGCTGGAGAAAGAAGACAGCGCTTTGGAAGGTGAGTAATTAATAACTAATTAAGCTAATTGGAAACTTCCAATTGCTTAATTAGTCATCAGGTGGGGGTTCTGCAAGGATGCTGGAGCAAGTCCTGCTGATTTTTCCCAAAATTAACAATTTTAGGAAAAATCAGACTTGCTCCAAGGGTGCAAGAAGTTATTTGTAGCTTGGGATTCCTGCTGGGATCATTCTGTAATAGCTCCTGTGCAATTTATCATATTTTGTCTTTTGCTTTTATTGTGACACTTCTTGACAAATGACTTATTTTATACATTTTCCCACTTGGACTTAAAAGGAGAATCTACAGGAAACAATAGAGATAGGTTTTTATTAACAAAGAACTTGGGTTGTAATTGATTGAGACATTTAGAAACCTTTCATGGCTATGATATAAGCTAGATGCATCATCATTTGGAAAGTGATAAAATGAAGAGTGAAAAAGTCCCAGCCAATCAGGTCCTAACTTCCATGTCACAGGCTGTGTTTGAAAAATGTCAGTTAGGAGCTGATTAGCTGATACTTTTTCACTCTCCATTTATCACTTTCCAAGCGATGATGCATGTAGCTGATCTCTTGTGGTTTCATATGTCCCAAAGAAAGAAGCGTTCAGATTCCCTGAATTACCAAGATCTTTCATTGTTACCGTCAAGTCAGGAAATGGAGCATTTTGTATCTTTTTCAAGAGAAAAGATTGTCATCCGAACAAATAGAAAGGACTACAAATAAACAAACAAACAAATAAATAAATAAAAATGTAACAATGTGCCTGCAACAAATTGGTTCTCATTTATTTAAATTTTTTTGTACAGTAAATATATTTGTAATATATTCATTTTCACCGTTGTTCCTTTAACAGTGAATAAGAGGTGGGTGGGCAGGAAATAAGTTTACAAAACATGGAAAAACATCAAGAAAACAATAGATGGAAATAGATTAGAAATAGAAATAGATTATAAATAATGTAATCCACTCCCTAACAACAAACAAACAAACAAACAACAAAACAAAGAAAAATAAAAGCCCTCAACCTTCCAGGGCCACCCAGGCCCTCGGAACATACTAGTCCAGGAGGCTCCCGAGTCAAGTTGGCGATACAGGTGGATGGTGACACAGTTTGCATTCAATTGTGTCCCCAAAATGATGCAATATCTAGGACCGCCCACTTTGCCACATCACGCCGCTCCCCTGCAGTCACGACCTTGTTACACCCTTCTGGGTAATACTACTGAAGCTTTAGGGATTTTGATTGCATGAAATTTTCGATTTTTTAACTTTGCCCCTCTGCTAGGTGGAGTCCTCCTGTTTATGCTCCATTTAGTGTGCCCCGTTCTCTGCTGAGCCCTATAGCTGCCACATGTGCTGCTACGGTTGTAGTTACACCACTCTGAGGGGGAAATGTACTAAGCAGTGATAAAAGTGGAGAAGTGAGCCAGTGGAGAAGTTGCCCATGGCAACCAATCAGCTGCTCTGTATACTTTTATAGTATGCAAATTATAAATGTTGATTGGTTGCCATGGGCAACTTCTCCACTGGCTCACTTCTCCACTTTTATCACTGCTTAGTACATTTCCCCCTAAATGTCTAAAAAGTTTACCATACATACGCAGTGTTCACACTGCTGTTGGCTTGTGATAATTGCTGGTGTTTTAATTATTGGATAAAAGTTGACATCTGAACAGTTAATTTATCTGAAATGTACACATGGTCATGTACTGTAGTTATATATCCAAACATATACAAAGATAAACACAATACGACACATATAGGAAAAGGTCACACAGAAGCCATAAATAAAACGAAATCAAACAAACATAAAAACAGCAAGGATCTTGTTATTTCTTCCCGCGTCTGAAGTTGGCGTGTATCAGTTTCTAGTAGTCACCGACATGCGTGACACATGTCTTCCCAACAATGTGTGTGTGAATCACAGTGAAGACATGAATCATCCCCTATTACACATTACAGATGTTGCAGGATTAGTGTAACTTCAATAAAGATGTTCTAACGCAGCCTGGTTCTCTTTTACTATATTCCCTTTGAACTAATATTAAAACAGCACTCTTAAAATAAATGGTCCTAATCATATTTATACATATATGTTGATCCTCTTAAATTAAATTGCAATAAAATACATATAAGCGAGACATACCTATATTTATACTCATTGCTTGATTTAGACTATTAACCCTTCCAGGGCTCAATAGTATTCTTTCCTTGTATCCAGTTGCATAGGAACCTCATAAATCTTACTTATCAGCAGTACGTTCAAATCCAGATGCAGCTTTGTGTTACGTTCTCTCCATAGACAGCAAGGGCAACAGTGCCACAACATGGAAGGGCCATATGTTTTTTTTGTTAAAGGGTTTGGATTCCCAATACTGAAGCTTAAGTCATTCCTAGTTAAAGAGAGGGCATTGTGTTATATGAGATGTCAAGGGGGTTGTGGTATGATTGGTCCACAGTCATAATGTAGACATGAGAATGTCGGCAGGGCCTAACTGCTGACATGATGAACTGTTGACCAACCATCCATGGCTTTTTGCCTTCTCCAGGTGGCAGCGGGGGCTCCTGCGTCTTCTTCCGGGTCCCATTGGTGCTGTGAGCATCACTTCCTGTGTGAACGTCCAATGCTGCAGCGTTCTAGTGAGAATTACGCTCCTGGGGCAGATGCACTTAGCCTTGAAAAGTGATAAAGCAGAGAGAGATCAACTTCCAACTAATCTGCTCCTAACTGTCATTTTTCAAACACATCCTGTACCATGACAGTAAGGAGCTGATTAGCTGGTACTTAATCTCTATCACTCTTTAAAGTTTAGTACATCTTCCCCCATCCCTAACCCTAATCCCTACCCCTAACCCTTCGCCTAGTGCCTAACGCTACCCGCCACACAAACACAGCCTAACCCTAACCTCCTCCCACAGCCTAACTGTCAGCAACCTGAAAATGTCGACATGTCACATGGCGATATTTCAGATGTCAATATTGCAAACCTGTAGACAGTTTGAGGATGTCGACCTAGTGCATGACGACAGTTTGTACCATGTCATCGTTCTGATGTCAACATTGGGGCTGTTGACTTTATGAACATTGACATGATTACTGTTGACCATTCCGTCAAGTCGGCACATGACAATACAATCCTACGCCCTCAGGGCCGTGAATTCAAACTGTGCTTGGAAGTTGGAGCTAAAAAGATCCAATCAGTCTGGGATAATATTATTATTATTGTTATTATTATTATTATTATTATTTGTAGTAGTAGTAGTAGTAGTAGTAGTAGTATTAACCTTTCATTATATGGCACCACAAGGGATCCGCAGCACCCCATTACAGAGTACATAAACAAATAAGCTAGACAAGAAACAGTGACTTACAGTTTAGGCCAGGCCTGGCCAACCTGTGGCTCTCCAGATGTTGTGAAACTACACATCCCAGCATGCTCTGCCACAGTTTTAGCATTCCCTAATAGCAAAACTGTTGCAAGACATGATGGGATTTGTAGTTTTACAACAGCTGGAGAGCCATAGGTTGGCTAGGCCTGGTTTAGGCCAATATAGGACAAGCACAAGATATATAAATATAGCTACATCAGCAGATGACACTGATATAAGTATTAGGTCGGCAGAAAACCGTGGAATTTGTTGCTGTCAAAGGGATTATGGAGTAGAAGCTGGTTTAAAGAGAAGAAGGAAAATCATATGAGGGGTTGAGGGCCCTGCTTGTGAGAGCTTACATTCTAAAGGGCAGGGACAGAATACAGGGGTGACTCGGATGGGGTAGACAGTGACAGTGAGCGATAGTTCAGTTCTGTTACCTGACGTATGCTAGATAGATACAAACCTGGTCTTGTTCTTTCTCATTCACACATTTTATTTTCTGTGCCTTACTAGTCCAGTAACAGAAAGGGAGAGATTTCCATATTTCCACTTTGTACGGTTACATGCCAGATTTATGAGGCTGTGGTGATGTATGAAAATGACTATTATGATAAAATTCTTTTTCCAAATGCACGGCTTGTTAATGTCTTCAGAGGCCGGTCAAGAGAGATTGATGAAAAATGTCTTACAGTGAAACCTTTATAAATGGGCTGACACCTTAGATGACCCAAGGACTTGACAAGTTATTGATATCATGATTCAACTGTGGGCTGGCTGTGGCTATCCAAGTATTTGAAATATGTGCTTTTTAATGGAAAAAAAAAAGAGAGAAATATTTTAATCCTCGCTACCAGTAATTTGCATCTGTTCTGGGCAGTTGTTAATTATGTGCATGTTTACTGCAGCAAATAATTTAGCAAGGACCCATAATGCACCATCGCTTTCCGCACGCTAGTCGCCTGGAAGTTTTTTCTGTGTACTTGATTTATTTACACATGGCGAGTAGGAACGGTGGTTTCAGATGTCACTGCCATATGTATAACAGCGACGCACAATCAAGAGAGAGGATAAAGTCGTTTTCAACTGATTAAGAAAAAGAAAAAATATTTTGTTAGAGTGAAGAATAGTTAGAAAAAAATATATGAAACCAATTTCTTTTTCCTATGTAAATAGTAATCACTAAAATGAATGCAAACTACGCTCACTTACTAAGCTTTGTTATCATAGGCTAACCATTTCTTAACAACTGATTAAAAAAAAAGCTACTAGTTTGCAGCTAAAATACCGAATGGATATGAAGCCAAGTGTACAGACAGGGGAGGTCCGGCCACAGAGATACCTACTACTCTGCATACTGTACAGGCAAAATACTAAACTACTAACTTCATTTAGTTCCATGTAAACAATGGGTGAATGATTGCAGCTGACTTACGGGCAACTTTGTAATTGTATCAGCCGTAAACATAGGTTCACTATTCAAAGAAATATTGTCTGTGGGTTGGACAGATTGTGGGGTCTATTCGTGAAGCAGTGAAAAGTATGGAGAAGTGAGACAGTGGAGAAGTTGCCCATGGCAACCAATCAGCATTGAAGTTACATTTACAATTTGCATGCTATACAATTGTACGGAGCAGCTGATTGGTTGCCATGAGCAACTTCTCCACAGGCTCACTTCTCCACTCTTTTCACTGCTTCATGAATAGGCCCCAAAGTCTTTAACACACCGTCAAGTAGAATAAATCCTTACCTACAGTATCATGCTGTTAAGGTACTGCACTTCTGCTGGCAGTAAGGGGTCTATTCATGAAGCAGTGAAAAGAGTGGAGAAGTGATCTAGTGGAGAAGTTGCCCACGGCAACCAGTCAGCTGCTCTGTATAATTTTATAGTAATCAAAGTATAAATGTTACATCAATGCTGATTGGTCGCCATGGGCAACTTCTCCATCGTCTCACTTCTCCACACTTTTCACTGCTTCATGAATAGACCCCTGAGAGACATGCCATAATGGCACAGTACCTTGTGCTGCCCATGTGATAAATCCTTCTGCCTACACCAAAATGCTCATTACTGTACCCAGGGCCATTAACACAGCTGCGTGGCACAAGTACTGAAGGGGATATGACCATATACAGGAGGCATGGCCATACGCCCTCCACTAATGGAAAATACTAAGTCCAAGTTGGCTAAAGGACCTCTGATGTCACCACCACGTGACCTGCAAGAAGAGAGAGGAGGAGCAAGGTCAGAACAGGGGACCCAAAATGTACCCCCGCAGGTTTGCTTCACTCGCCATGCTTCGAGCTTGGTGGCTCGTTCTGTTCCCATTTGCTCACCAAAGGTTTGCTGAAGGGAGTAGTGGTTGACGTGTATTGTGAAAGCGCTATCCCACCAGCCTTGCTCCTCCCCCTGATGTCAGATGTCCTTTAGCCCACTAGGGCTATGTACAGCACCAGGAAGCATCACTTCATCTAGAGGCCTGGGTAATAAGTACCCGCTCTCCCCCTCCCCCATCCCCCCTCAACACCCCTGACTTTACTAATAGGACACACTGGGCACCTGGCACAAGGGTATGTAAGATAAGTATATTTAATTTGCACAGCTTGATGTACATGGAACAATCAGATCAGCATGCTGTGTGAAAGGAATTTATTCCAAATGTATACTCAGTAAAACCCTATTAATTTATTGAAACTCATGCAGGTTTTAAATGACATAAAGATGAGTCCTCATACATCCAGCCTCAATACGTTATGCAGCGCGAGATGCCTGGCAATAGTTAGCCGCCGGGTCCCGTGCAACTCTTCTTTTACTGAAAATGCATCTTAGTCACGACACAGTGTGACCAGGATGCACGGGGAGACTGTGCTGATTAATTTTATATATGACACTTGTACTTGTGTGCAGTGTCGGATTGGGGTATGAAGGGCCCACCGGGGGAATGCAGTGATAGGGGCCCATACTTAGGGGTGTGGCCAGCCTACAAAGGGGGTGTGACCAGCCTCCACAGAGGCTTGAAATGCACAATAGTCTTGTGCAGTGTAATGCAACATTTCTACCATGTATAATACAAGTGCACAGTCTGGAACCTGATCCCTAGAGGAAGGAGTGGGCCCTCAGGCAGTGGGGCCTACCGGTGGTTTCCCTGGTACCCCTGTGGGCCAGTCCGACCCTGCTTGTGTGTGTCTGAGTCTGTATATGGAGCAGCAAAGAACTTGTATTGGAAAAAATCTGTGGCTGCTACAGATGTGTCCTGTACTAACGTTGCTGGGTAGAATACACAGTGCGACTCCTGAGATTTGCAGGTGTGAGCGTATGCATGAGAGAGCCGTGTGTGCAATACTCACAGCCTCCTGCAGCATATCGCTACTGTGATGCGTACACAATGCAGTAGCAAATAAAACAAAGTTAGAAGAGGACATATCTGTACATTGTAGCACTTCGTATGTAGATTCAGAGACTCAGCTGCACACAGATTTACAAGTGTCAATCAGTCTCCTTGTGCGTCCTAGTCACATTGAGTTGCGACTAAGACGCATTTTAGGCAAAAAAGATGCCCAACGCTAGAAGATTCTCTTGCGACCTGCTGTGCCAAGAGGTGCTGTTTGGCGTGACTGCAGCAAAGATTTATAAGGACACATCTGTAGTAAGGAGATAAGAGCAGGGTCACTGAGAGGAGGGGCTTGATGGGTTACCTGGACCTGGGCCTCCTTTTGCAAAGAACACACGACCAGGTCATGCCCCCATCCCCCAGTAGTGTTGCCTGCCAGATATTTCTGCAGCCCTGGCTAAGTGGGCTGTCATTATTTCAACCCTGCACCTCATGATTGAAATGTATCCCATTGTCACCTAATCGCCACAATTTGTGAGCAAGTATAAATCAGGTGGAGTTGTAGAGAGGAGGGATGGCTTTGCAGCCAAACACACTAACACACATACTTGCCTACCCTGCCAGAACGGCCGGGAGGCTCCCAAAAATCGAGTGGCCTCCGAAAAAGTAAACAAGTCACCCGGAGCCAGCCTCTACCACCTGCAAGCCCCCCTTCCTTTCCCACAGCTGCCGTCACCTCCCTGCAGCTGTCCGCTAAGGTTGGTGGGCCGGAGATTATGCAATTCGTGCTGAAATGTATCACCGTAGCCCCCCCCCCCCCCCCCCCCCGGCTTTACAATGCCAGTAATCTGGGCATTGTAGAGCGGGAGCAGTGCCGTGATGACCATCACATGTCTATGCCCCCACACCGCCCACCTACGATGATGCCATGCCCCCTGTTGTGCCAACCAGAGAGTCAGTAAGTATGCCCTACTGTCTAGTGTAAATTGAGACATATTGAGTTTGACTCTGTGTATCATCGTGTGCAATACTTATACATTGTCATATATTACACAGTGAGGGACACAATCTGCATTTGTCTAGCTAGGAAAGCTCACAGAATTTCAAATACTGTAAAAATCAAATGAGGATATCAGTAATCTTTTCATTGTGTCTATTGTCACCTGTGTGTCATGGACTTATTAATAAAATGTATTGTAAAACAAAAATGACAAGGGGGATGTTCTTACATACAGTATCATTAAGCTTATGAAGAACATGAATTGTTATTAGTGCATTGAAACAGGGCTAGGTAACACCATGCACATGGCTACAGAATGTTCAGTTTATATGTCAGTGTTGGTGTGTACCATATATACACATCTGTGCTCAGGCAGAAATTTATTTTTTGTACAAAATGAATAAGAATGTTTTCTGTGCTTTTGTCCTCTACCATATTTTGTTTTCCTTTTCTAAATACAAATAAAAACTTTACACATGAAAAAAGCAAAACAGAAAATGGGAAATTAATTAGTGAACCTGTGACCATTACGGGAGCATTTTTAATTTATCAAAATTTCTGCATACAAGATGCCCCAACGTTTTCAAGTTTACTACACAGATATGTGCCAATTAATGTGTTGCCATTCATTTATTTAACTACAGTATCTTTATAGACACCAACTTTAGAAGTTCTTAGTTAGCAAATGAATAATTCTCGCTGCTGATAAATGCGTTGTGGATTTGTAGTAGAGAGGCCACTTGTCTATATTCCAAGACAAGAGCTGCACTCACATACAGTAGGTTCACCAGATAATGATGCTGGGCTGCGTGGTCTCAAGGACATGGGCCATGCCAAATGCCTTAATATAGGAAATATAGGACTTACCAGACTTCCCAGCTGCAGAAGATAAACAGCTTTATTCGGGATCCGGTCTCTAGGTCGACATTAACTAGGTTGACACTATCTAGGTCGACAGTAACTAGGTCGACAGGGTCTCTAGGTCGACATGTTCTAGGTCGACATGAGTTTTTCACGATCCACGTGGACTACGATTGGAATGGTAATCTGTGCCGAGCGAAGTGAGTCACCTTGCCCGAAGCATGGCGAGCGAAGCGAGCCATGCGAGGGGACACGGTGCCCTAATTGGGGTACCCGGTCACTCTACGAAGAAAACGACACCAAAAAAACATTAAAATCTTATGTCGACCTTTTGACCTGTCGACCTAGACCATGTCGACCTAAAGACCCAGTCGACCTAGAGACCCTGTCGACCTGGTTACTGTCGACCAATAGTGGTCGACCTAGACACTGTTGACCTAGTTACTATCTACCTTCCATACCACACCTCTTTATTCACCCATAATAACAGCATAATGAAGAGTGTCGACGTTTCGGTCCCCAACAGGACCTATGTCATGGCCACCGTGACCAAATCAGAAAAGTGCAAAGACCACTTTTTTTGATTACAAAGGTCACATTGAGAACCTCAACCTCAACATTCTTTAATATGCTGTTAGTAGTGAATAATACTCTTTATCTTTCCCAACTGAGAAGTTCGGTTGATTGCTCTCAATTTACCCCACTGTTATATATATATATATATACTTTCATGTATCCACTAACATTCCAAATTAAAGATTGGTAAAGCCTGTGAGCATTTCCAGTACAGTTCCGTTGCTTAGCACCTATTTATATATAAGTGCATAGACTCTTCAGCTTTATTTTAGGGTTATATGTTTTGAAAGCTGAATATTTTCCCATACATGGGGATTAGCTAACTGGATGTGCCAGAGTGAGGAACAAGAGCAATTACTCACACACAGTCAGACCCCTGGACAGAATTATAGATATAGAGAGGGAAAGGCATTCCAGGGCCACAGGAGGGATGCCATTAACATTCATGCAGCTGACGATCTTTGGGAGGCAGGTGGACGTGATGCTGAGGAGCAGATTGGAAAGTGTGGACACAGCAGAACATGACCTGGCCACACTTCATGGTAAGCCACAATGTTTATCAATTTTTCCTCGTAATCACCATCCATGCGTCTTTTTCTTTTCTCACACCATACGAACACAGCGTTTTGTTATCACCTTTGGCCACAAAATCATAGTCCAATACAGCCTGCATTGTATTCATAGTGCTATCCCATAATTGTATATTACTACATATGTATAGTGTCTTCATTCCAGTGGGTGTTGTTATTTTGTTATGCTTTATTGCAGTCCTTTCAGTTTTGTTTGTACTTGTTGTTTTGATTTACTTTTGCATTGTTTATATTTATGTATTGATTGATGTTTTGGCAGTTACAAATAAATAACATCAATATATTCTGTTTTGTATACAGAAAAGAAGAAAGACATACATGAAACAACCAGGACTCAAGGCGAATCTGGTACTGCAAAGGTCCCCTTATCGTTTGAGCAAGAAGACTTGTCGATGAGGCAACAAGATGAATCTGTTCTTCACCAAAGTAAAACCGGCATGCTGAAACCTATCCAGAAGGTTCACGAGCTGTTTCATCACCATGAAAGGGAGATCCAAAAACAGCAATGCAACATTATAAGACACGGATTTCAGAGGATAGAGAAAAAAATGGATTCCGTGACCGGCGCTCTGAGCAAAGTCCACAAAAGCATATTGACTCTCTCCCAGGGAATGCTAACTTTGGCCCGCCAGACCGCTGCCATGAACGCTGAGCTGGTAAAAACAAATCATCAAATTGCTTCCACTTTCCAGCGCCTTATCCAACTGAAGGAGCTTGAACTTTCCAAAGCTGCTGCTCAGTCCTCCCCTCCAACACAGTCCAGTATTTCAAACAGGTCCGTAATACCACGAAAGTCCCGAACCAGAGGTGGACGGCGGCTTTCCACCTAAAGCCTGGCAGAAGCGTTGTACTGAGCTTGATGGACACACCAGCAAGGGGGATTTCCACTACTATGATATTTTTTGCTTTTGGGTTTAAAACTCTAAACAAAACTTTTATTATCTACGTTTCTAGTAACTTATGATTCTAGAGCTTCTATTAAAAATGTTCTACCTTTAGAAAATAAGTTTCTGTGTTTCTTGGCTTCAAATTTTTTTTGTATAACAATATACAAACGTAATGTGCTGATTGAGGGACGGTTCTCGTTTAAGGAATAGTTTATCTAGTTCTGCTTTGTTTTGTATTTCTTTCGTATGAACTTGTGTTTTAAAGTTTAGTTCGGAAATAAGTTACTACAGTAGTTGATGCTCTCATCTTTTAATGTAGAAAGATCGAGGACTACAGATCTGATTATCACTTGTGTGTGTGTCCACTATCTCTTCATCGCAGGTGTTGCAGGTTGTTCTACATTAAAGGCCTAATTTAAGGTTGATTGCAAAACAACATGTTCCTCTAATGGGTAAACCATGTGCAGTGCAGGTGGGGCAGATATAACATGTGCAGAAAGAGTTAGATTTGGGTGGGTTATTTTGTTTCTGTGCAGGGTAAATACTGGCTGTTTTATTTTTAAACTGCAATTTATATTTCAGTTTGAACACACCCCACCCAAATCTAACTCTCTCTGCATATGTGACATCTGCCCCACCTGGACATGGTTTTGCCCATTAGAGGAAAATGTTATTTTGCAATCAACCTTGAATTAGGCCCTAAATACATTACGCTGTAGAAACCTCTTACAGCAAAAATGTTCTTTACACTTAAAGTAAAATAACAATATTCCAAAGTCAGTATACCACCTTAATCAACCAAAATTCAAATGAATATATAAAAACACATTTTATCTGGCTTCATTAACATGAAAAACAGAAATTATGCAGATGGAGCACTGGCTGTACCAAAGGTCTAATTTTAATGTTATCGATATACAAGAATTCCACCTAGAAAATGACCTTAAAAATAATTTTTTTTGGCATTTGAAATCAGTATGGGTTAATTTATGCTCAACCTGTATGATTGCGTATTGACTGTGGATGCTGTATTGTATAACCTTTGGGTATGATTTTCTGTATATATACTTGTTGCTTAGTTCAAATATTTAAAATAACCTACTAAACAAACATACTTGTAATTAGGAAACTTACAAATAAGATGATTACGTAAATTTAATATAGTATTTATATATAACACTACAAAGAGATATTTTTATTTTGTATTTTATATTGCTATTTGCTAAAATACGCATATAGATTAAATGGTGTTTTGTACAAGAACACAAAAAAAACAAAAAACAGTTATCTATTTTTATGGAACACACAGTACAACCGTCACTTAAAGTTCCACGTATAGAGCTATGTGTGTTATTAGTATGTTTTATATGTCAGAAAATTCTGTAGCACAGTAAGGTAATAGTTATATGCAGTATAAAGTTGCTATGAAAAGTATTTGGTACTTGTTAATTATACGGACTCCACTTAACTCCGCCCACATGTCATGTCACCTTGAGATTGGCAAACTGGGTATTCCCTCTCCCACTGAGATCCCTGCCCCTTGATCTCCTAAACTGTGTGTCATGACACACAGGTGGATACTGGACCTAATTCAGATGCTGTCGCAAAGCGGCTATTGTACGCAAATCGTCAATGTTTTCTTATTGCACATGCACCTTAGCCACAGTGCGCAGCTCTTGAATTGCGATGGTGGTTGTGCTGTATAATTACTCTCAGTGAGTGACAGGAAGGCAGCATTTGGGGGTGGTAACAGGAAATTGGTCGGGTGAATGCAGGCATGTCATGGGTGGTTTTCTGGACTTGCATAAATTAGCAGTTGTGATTTTACTTGCTACTGGAGAGCCCTCTGCGTCCCTGGAGAGCAGCTCAGCCTGAGCATCAGCAGAGGCGCTCAGACTCTGCGACATGACACGATTTGCGACAATGGCACCGATATATCATCAATTATATGCAGACGGACGGAAATGATGCTATAGCAGTGGATGTCCCTATGCTCAAATTAGCTTCTGACCGTATTAGCATATAATCGCAATTGTGTGCGGCAAAATGTGGTAGAGGGAAAAGATACGAGGTGGGTCTAGATCAGGTTGGATACAGAGTCATGATCAAATGACAGTGAGATGGTGGGAACACAGTGGTAGATGGGCTCACATTTCAAGTGGTGTCTGTATAATTAACAGTTACCAAATTTGTTTATATATATATTTTTGTCAATTTATTGGCTGACATTATGGAATGAATTTTTAATGCCATGTAATGTCAAATTAAAAACACTATAAAGCTTTTTTATTAACTAACTACAGTCCAAATGCAAAATGGCTAATAAGTATTGATTTCTATTGCTAAGCTACACCTGATTAAGCCCTGGAGCAATTGTCCACAGATGACACTCCGTGGGGTATATCTACTAAAGTGTGGCTTTTTAGAGGTGGAGATGTTGCCCATAGCAACCGATAAATTATAAATATAATCTAGTTGGTTGCTATGTGTAACATTTCCACTTCTAAAAATCTGCACGTTAGTAAATATACCCCCTTGTGTGGAGTCTGCCTGTAGAACATTAAATAGCTTCAGTTGGTTTTAAAATAAATACACCTGTCTGTGATGGTTCCTGCAGTCTGTTAGTGGAGATGATTTTATTTTAAAGATTATTGAACATTAGTCAGATCTAAAAAGATGTAATTTCAAAGGATCCATTAGAGGAAGAATAGAATATATTAAATATATTACAATTATTAATATCATCCGTTGAAGCACTGTCAAGAATGGAGAGAATACTATATAGTACAAATGTGAATTTGTCCACAACAGTTAATTCTCCAATACTGAGCACCCATGTTAAAAAGGCACTAATTTGTTATTGGGGTCATAAAGAGGCTATTTTAACCAGTTTCAGTGATAAATACTTAAGGGGATATTTCTTGGAAAGAGAAACAGTGGAGAGAGATAAAATACCAACCAATCGGCTCCTGTAATTTTTCAAACACAACCTGTAACATGGCACTTAGGAGCTCATTGGTTGTTACTTTATCTCTCTTGAAGCTTTGATAAATCTCCCCTGTAGTTTCATTTGCCAAAGAGAAACTAATATTTTTTTATATAGCCACTATAAATACAGACAAATAGAAATGTAGAGAATGTCCAGTTGACAAGATATTACAATATATGGGAAGAAAAAAATGTGAGAGACGAAGGGTGAGATGAAATTGGTACAGCTACACACTTGTTTCATATGTTGGCTGAATGACTGGGAGGTGATGGAGTGTTGAAGTGAGGCTGAACCAGCAGATTTAATAGAAAGGTAGGATAGACCTACTTGCAGATGACACTCTAGGGACAAGGAGATGAGAGAATGGAGTGTTGTAGTGAGTTCCAGAGGTAAGGTGTAAGAGCATCTGCAGAGAAGTTCTGAAAGTGTGCATATGAAGAGAGAGAGAGAGAGAGACGTAGAGCAATAGGGCATGAGTACAAGGGATACAGTGGAGGAGGGATGGAATGATCCACGCCATATTTGGAGACAAGGTCACGTATTAATGAAAGAATCAAGTGGAGAATGTTATTGACAAATACTCACTGAATAAGTAAGCAACAGTGTAAATTACATTTGAATGCATTTCCTGGAATACTATGAACTAAATATTATCTGTTCCATAATATACTACTGAAAATGCATTTTTGTTTCTGTATGAGTTATTATTGAACCATGTACTTCCGCTGCATCTAAGTCAATTTCAGTATTGTACGCCAGGTTTCCTGGCTGCTCAGAACAATCTCTCTGCAAATGACTGCTTTAATTCATATGTAATCACTTTTTGCATTTTATGCATTAAATAAAGTGTTTTATATTACTACATATGTAGCCTGCTTTTTGTATGATTGGTAACTACACTGACTTTTGCAGTAAGAAAACCTGGAGTGAATGGTTAAGGTACACATACACACTGGGCCTCATTCAGAGATTTGTGCAAACCCGATGCTTTGCGTATATCTCCGATTGTTAGAGATTGGTGCATGCACAGGATCTATACTGTGCATGTGTCAGTCTCACGCTGCGGCATCACTCTCAGTCCCTCCTTAGCTGCAGAATGTCAGTCATTTGAGGGGCGACGACCAGGACCATTCTACAAAAACATTTTTAGGTGTACCAAGTCTGGTAGCAAGTTGCGGCAGTGGATATTTACCGGAGAAATTCAGTATTGAATTAAATCCATTTTAAATGTCTGGGTGAAAATCATTGAGAATCGCTAAATACATCTAGTCAGGGACGGACTGGGGCTGTATAACAGCCCTGGCATTATATTGTGCACGCAAATACAAAAAAGGGGTCAAGATCACAGCTCATGAGGGTGCACCACGAGTCATAATAGCCTCTCCTTGCGGAAAGCACCCGTCTCTATGCTGGGCAGTCGAGCAGACCATCAGTCCTGTCTATGTGAGTCGGACAGCCGAGCAGCGCACCGGGAGGCAGAGCCGCTCAGTCAACTCTATCTATGTGAGCCGTGCAGTGTACCGGGAGGCAGAGCTGCTCGGCCAGCCCTGTCTATGTGAGCTGTGCAGCATACCGGGAGGCAGAGCTAGTCGGCCAGCCCTGTCTATGTGAGCTGTGCAGCGTACCGGGAGAAAGAGCTGCTCGGCCAGCCCTGTCTATGTGAGCTGTGCAGCATACCGGGAGGCAGAGCTGCTCGGCCAGCCCTATCTGTGTGAGCTGTGCAGCATACTGGGAGACACAGCTGCTCTGCCAGCCCTGTCTATGTGAGCTGTGCAGCGTACCGGGAGGCAGAGCTGCTTGGCCAGCCCTGTCTGTGTGAGCTGTGCAGCGTACCGGGAGAAAGAGCTGCTCGGCCAGCCCTGTCTATGTGAGCTGTGCAGCATACCGGGAGGCAGAGCTGCTCGGCCAGCCCTATCTGTGTGAGCTGTGCAGCATACTGGGAGACACAGCTGCTCTGCCAGCCCTGTCTATGTGAGCTGTGCAGCGTACCGGGAGGCAGAGCTGCTTGGCCAGCCGTGTCTGTGTGAGCTGTGCAGCGTACCGGGAGACAGAGCTGCTCGGCAGCCCTATCTATGTGAGCTGTGCAGCGTACCGAGCGAGGACTACAATATAGATAGATAGATAGATAGATAGATAGATAGATAGATAGATAGATAGATAGATAGATAGATATATAGATAGATAGATATATTGGTAGGGGCCCCCACAAGTTTGTTGCCTGAGGGCCCCCACAGACCTTAATACAGTCCTGGGCAATGCACATGGCAGTATTGATGTAACTCATTATAGCTTAATGTGGGGCCAAAATTTTCTCACCAACATTCCTGACGAGGATGGTATAATCATCTATATACCTGGAGGACAATGGGTTTATGTGTGGATAACGTACGTATGGATAAATATGTCAAAAACTCCCTGTTTATAGGAAAAAAACACATTGGAAACCTAAAAAGGTATGATTACAGCATAGTGATATAAATATGTGAATATCTACAGAATAGTTCCAAAATATTTTTGTTCAATATTATGACTGGGTGTATACTTTTATAACATTACATAATGTATATTTCGTTTTCAGCGTTTTGAAAATAGCTGATTTTTTGTTTTAAATAAACATAATACACAAACAATATTTACAATAAGGAAAATACTTCATCTTGATAGCTATATATCCCTGAGATTATGTAAAAGTTACAATTTACATAACGTATAAATAAACATTGCTTAAAGGGAATACTGTATCTGCTAGACTAAACAAAGTTTCTAAACACGTCTTCCTATCCCCGTCCTCCCAGCTGCTGAGACTAGTGTCCTGATGAGTATGGCAGGAATTTTAGCCCGTGTAAAAGCTCTTCCAAATCAGAAGCAACTGCTGAGTGCCAAACTCAGCTGGATATGAGACAGCTGTAGAAATGCAATACTGTGTCACATATATCTTACCTACAGACCATGTCTTATTGTCATTACTTACACTTGTTTGTCCTTTCTTCAGAGAGAAAGGGAGAAATGGAAAATAAAAATAGGAGCATGTGCCATAAATCTGCAATTCTATCACTTGTATTATTTATGTGGAGGGGAAACTTTTTTTTTTTTTTTTAGTTTGTTTTACTGTAACTAAAAGATTTTCTGTTAAAAGTAAAAATGATGGGGTGCCATAAGTGCTAATGTAGGATTACCATTCTGCATATTCCCACACTGTGTCTTCCAGATCTAATATCCAAACCACCCCCTTACCTACAAAAGCCCACAAAAACACCACCCCTTCATACATCTCACATCTCATCTCAAAAAACCTTTCCTCTCACCCCTTAGATCTAACTCTATCCTGCGGCTTGCCTCTGATACCCACCTCTCATACAGTACCTCTACATGACTTCTCTAGTGCCACTACCCACTTATAGAATTTCCTACTCACACTTGCGTGCCCTCACATGAGCCCTACTCTCACCTGTACAACCTACACTGATGCCCCCCCACACTGACTCTACTCCCACTAACACTGCTCACATAATACACTTCCCCACCTACTCTACTCCCACCTGTGCTACACACACTAATGCTCCCTCACAGCTACCTTGCTCCCACCTATACTACCTACATTAATACACCTTCACACCTACCCTACTCCCATGTGTACTACTGTACCTACATTAATTTACCCTCACACCTACCCTACTCCCATGTGTACTACTGTACCTACACTAATTCACCCTCACACCTACCCTACTCCCATGTGTACTACTGTACTTACACTACTTCACCCTCACACCTACCCTACTCCCATGTATACTACTGTACCTACACTAATTCACCCTCACACCTACCTTACTCCCATGTATACTACTGTACCTACACTAATTCACCCTTACACCTACCCTACTCCCATGTATACTACTGTACTTACACTAATTCACCCTCACATCTACCCTACTCCCATGTATACTACTGTACTTACACTAATTCACCCTCACACCTACCCTACTCCCATGTATACTACTGTACCTACACTAATTCACCCTTACACCTGCCCTACTCCCATGTATACTACTGTACCTACACTAATTCACCCTCACACCTACCCTACTCCCATGTATACTACTGTACTTACACTAATTCACCCTCACACCTACCCTACTCCCATGTATACTACTGTACCTACACTAATTCACCCTTACACCTGCCCTACTCCCATGTATACTACTGTACCTACACTAATTCACCCTTACACCTGCCCTACTCCCATGTGTACTACTGTACTTACACTAATTCGCCTTCACACCTATCCTACTCCCACCTATTCAACCCACACTAATTCACCCTCAAACTTACCTTACTGTCATCTGTATTACTTTCACTTCCACCTATCCTATTGCTACCTATACTGTCCACACTAATGCCCCCCACACCTACTCTACTCCCACCTATACTACTCACACTAATACACCCCCAAACCTACCCTACTCCCACCTATACTACACACACTAATACACCCCCACACCTACCCTACTCCCACCTACACTACTCACACTAATACACCCCCACACCTACCCTACTCCTGCCTATACTACTCACACTAATACACCCCCACAACTACCCTACTTCCACCGATACCACCTACACTAATGCCCCCACACCTACTTACTCCCGCCTATACTACTCACATTAATGCACCCTCACACCTGTCCTACTTCTACCTAAACTACCCACACTAATGCCCCCTTACACCTACCATACTGTCACCTATATTACCCACATTAATGCCCCCACACCTACTCTCACCTGTATTTTCTACAGTAATACACCATCACACAACCCTAATGCCCCCACACACCTACCCTACTCCCACCCATACTTTCCACAATGATACATCCTCACACCTACCCCACTTTTACCTATATTATCCACACTAATGCCCCCTTCCACCTATCCCACTCCTACGTGTACTATCTGCACTAATGCCCCCACACACCTACTCTACTCCTACCTATACTTCCCCCACTAATGTCCCCTCATACCTTCTCTACTCCTACCTACACTACCCACTATAATGCCCCCCCACACCTACCCAACTATCATCTATATTACTCACACTAATATACTGTCACACCTGCCCTACTCCCACCTAATATATCCACACACCTATCCTACTCCTACTTATACTACCCACTCTAATACCCCCTCACACCTACTCTACTCCCACATGTACCACCCACACCAATGCCTCATACCTACCCTACTCCCACCTACACTAATCACAGTAAAATCCCCTCACACCTATCCTACTCCCATCTATACTACCCACACTAATACCCTCTCACAGCTACCTGACTCCCACTTATACCACCCACACCAATGCCTCTCACACCTACCCTACTTCCACCTATACTAATCATACTAATACCCCCTCACACCTACCCTACTCACACCTATAGCAGCCACACTAATGCCTCTCACACCTATCTTACTCCCACCTATACTACCCACACTAATACCCTTCATGCCTATGCTAATCCCACCTATGCCACCCGCAGTAATGCTTCCTCACACCTACTTTACCCCCACCTATACCACCCACACTAATGCTCCCTCAAACTTACCTTACACCCACACTAATGCTCCCTCACACCTACCCTACACCCCCCTAAACTACTAACAATAATGCTCCTTGCAATAGTGACTTCCTCACAACTTTCCGAACACAACCCTAAGCCTCATACACCTTTCAGCTGTGTCCTTACCCAAATAGCATGTAAGCTCTCCATGTGCAAGGCCCACCGCATTCTTTGTTGTCATGTCTGTATTTGTCTACCATGTATGCCACTGATTTATATATGGCCTGTTTTCCTTTAGTGCCTTACCCAAGAAACAATGAAAAGTAAAAAAAAATTGGTGCGCTTCAGTGCTGTATAATAATAATAATAATAATAAATCCTAACATATTCCTTATGGTATGTAGGAATATTTAACATAGATCCATCAATCCTTTGTAAAACAACACATTGCAATCCGTTGTTTTTGTTTTGTTTTGTTTTTTGTTTCAAAGATAACAAAGTGTTAAAATCCAGAAATGTATTTTTTAAACTAGTCCTATGAAAAAGATCTGAACCCCCAAATTAGTCACTCAGCCAGCTAGCAGGGCCAGAGCATCTGAGGCTTGGGAGCTCCTCACCATCTGGCACCTGACCAGTACTTGGGTCTCCAGCTGCAGTAGGAGATTATTACACCAATGTGGGACCCATGACAGAAAGCCAGCCATTTTTGCAATGCAGCTGTGTTCCAAACTCAGTAACCAGCGGCTGCAGGGAAAATTTACAGCTGCTTTGAAGCAGTGTGTCTAAAAGTAGCTTCTGATTGGAGGAACGAATGCAGCGGAAATCCAATCAGGAATCACTTGAAATTTCAATCAACTTTTTGCGTCCCTGCACCCTCAGGAACCTGTGCATTATATTTCCTGCTGCAATTTGCATTGTGATCATATTAAATGTTCAAAGGGTAGAGGTAGGACACCTACATTATAAAGTTCTGAGGGAAGAAACTATAAAAGGTAGAAGTCTCCTTTAAATAGCCTAAAGTCCAACCATAATCAGTACAGTTACAAATGGAATATTTTTAGATATAAAGGAATGTAAATAAAGTTTGTTTGGTATTCACAGGTTTATTTTATTCCATCTATAGATATTACAATAAAACTAGCAGGCAAAGTTATTCTGCTTTTATGTCCAGACAAAATATGAGGAGGGATAATATATGCTGCAACATCTCTCCAGCTGTAATATTGTAAATATAGATTGTTTTGGCAGAAGCCTTGTACAGATTCTGTATAACATAATAACAAATAGTTGTTTGTCTTTGATGTTTTACATTTTAATATCTGGTTCACTCCTTTTGTTATTAAATATATTTTTACTTCTTTTATAACACTTTCTGTCTGCTGCACTTGTTCTTTTTCTGGGTTGTTATTATTATTGATATAATCTCAGTTCCACTTCAGCAAGCAATGCATATTCTTCTGTCTCATAACTCCACTGACTGGCTAGAGGGCACAACACTTACTGTATAGAGAAAGAATTCTGTACATTTATTTATGACTAAAGCATTATGAACACGTTTTTCAATGTTAAAAATCAGATATTTTTCATACTTACAGGCAGTGGCGGATTTTACCTATGGGGTGCAGGACGCACACAACATTCCCATAACACGCCAATAACACGGGTCGTCTCTGCACATCGTCACCTCCCAGCATAGGTGTGCGCAGGGGGGGTGCCTGGTGCGCACAGGCACCCCCTAATGTCTGGCACCCCGATCTCACATGCCTGATGCAGCGATAGCCGAGCAGGCTGATTACTGTCTCCTCTGCGCTGCACCCTGCAGGACTGCATTACTGACCAGACGCCTGGGTTAATCAAGGGTGCCACTGCCACTGGCTTTCAAACTCCCGGCTCCACCTCCATGTACAAAAACAGCGTGATGTGATGACATCATGCTGCTTGCACGCCCACCCGCCACATGCCCACCTCTCTCCTATGCTATAACAACGCCAGCCACTGATGAGGATCAGCATGCAGCCAGCGTTCCTCTTAGGAAGACAAATTCAATACTGGCAGGTGGTCGCCAGCAGCATTGACACGTCACTCGTTTTTCCAGCAGCAGCAGTACTAGTCTGCGACTGTCAGTGAGTGACTGACTTGTACGTAAGCTGCTGCAGCTTGCAGGGAAAAGAGAGGGGGAGCCAGACCAGGCTGAGGAGAAGCAGTGTAATTGTAGTGAGTGCCATCAGCGGTGTTTGTTTGGTGCACACCACAACAACTGACAATGTATCTGTTTATTAGGATTGGTACAAGGGTAAATATTTTATATTGCGTTGACCGTCGATAGATGGTGCTAGACACGCCCAAAAGGCGGTGCTAGACACACCCCTCCGACGGTGCACCCCCTAATAAAATGTGCTGCGCACGCCTATGCCTCCCAGTCACTGGCCAGCACATTTGGAAGACATTTCTGATACTGTGCGCCTCAGTCACTACTTTATGCGTACACTCCGCGTAACACACTCGCGCAGTAACTAAACTTACTCAACTCCATCATTATCGGCATTGCATGTGTCTGAGCACACCCTTTGGGGCAGATGTATTAACCTGGAGAAAGCATAAGGAAGTGATAAACCAGTGATAAGTGCAAGGAGATAACGCACCAGCCAATCGGCTCCTAACTGTTAATTTACATATTGGAGCTGATTGGCTGGTGCGTTTATCACCTTGAACTTATCACTGCTTTATCACTTCCTTATGCTTTCTCCAGGTTGATACATCTGCCCCTTTATGTCTTAGTTTATATTTTCGCTGTAATTAGAATACTACACCATGTACTACACTATGGCCCTCATTCCGAGTTGATCGCTAGCTGCCGTCGTTCGCAGTGCAGCGATTAGGTCAAAAATCTGCATTTCTGCGCATGCGTATGGTACGCAGTACGCACGCGCGTCGTACTTTCACACAAAACTATGCAGTTTTACACACTGCCGAATTACTCTTTTCCATCGCTCGAGTGATCGGTGAATGATTGACAGGAAGTGGGTGTTTCTGGGTGGTAACTGAGCGTTTTCAGGGAGTGTGCTGAAAAACGCAGGCGTGCCAGATAAAAACGCAGGAGTGGCTGGAGAAACGGGGGAGTGGCTGGCTGAACGCAGGGCGTGTTCGTGACGTCAAACCAGGAACTAAACAGTCTGCAGTGATCGCAAGGTAGGAGTAAGTTTCGAGCTACTCTGAAACTGCAGGAAAATATTTAGTAGCAGAACTGTTAACTTTTTGGTCGCACTCCTGCTAAGCAAAGATACACTCCCAGAGGGAGGCGGCCTAGCGTGTGCACTGCTGCTAAAAGCAGCTAGCGAGCGAACAACTCGGAATGAGGGCCTATAATACTACACAATCCAACACAATGCTGTTAGTGCTACAATACCTACTTCTAAAGCGACATAAATTGCTTACAGAATGTTGGCTGTTACACACGGATGTGTTTTATTTCTGATAACATACATTTTTTTAAAATTATTATATTGGCATTTTACGTTTGGTAGATATTTAGATTTTTAGCTCCGTGAAATATCAGTTTAAAAAAAAAAAAAAAAGAAGAATTAGCCAGAAAACAACATTTCGGAGGATAAAAGACTAGGAAATAAATAAAAAAAACAGCAAGACTTTCCCCCTATGTCTTTTTGAAAGCAGTAACCCATCTTGTGTATAACGCACTGGGCTGCTATCTCCTGACATCAGGTGGGGTGCGTCACTCAA
Source organism: Pseudophryne corroboree (assembly GCF_028390025.1). Taxonomy (NCBI): domain Eukaryota; kingdom Metazoa; phylum Chordata; class Amphibia; order Anura; family Myobatrachidae; genus Pseudophryne; species Pseudophryne corroboree. The sequence goes on along the minus strand of NC_086445.1, from coordinate 943,778,168 downwards.
TCTGGTGTCCTGGCACACAACAATGGCTTGCACCAAATGAGCATCTCTGCTTCCTCACTGTGCAGTGTCACATCAGAGCAGAGTGCACTGACATGCATATCAGCAGTGTATCCATTCATATTATGTGTGTGCTAACACGCTATCTCCGTAATGAGATGTGACAGGATGTTTCTACTATTCTAATGACAAAACACAATGTAATAGGGTTTAAGTACCTTTCACAGATGCAGTATTTATAATTTAACAAGTGTACAGTGAATGAGTGTTGTAAAATACATCACAGAAGAACACAAGGTATGTATATAGGAAGCACATTTATAGGAGGCATATTTACATTATTTTGTGTGACAAGACTATTTAAGTGACACACAAGGGGTTTGTGTGTTCCCTGGTTATTGGGTATGTCACATAATTTGTCACGCCACAAAAAGCACTTGGGTTTTTCACATCATCAGGGACAGGTAATATTTTCACTTTCACTATAATAGTATGTGCAGGATATGATGTATTGTATGCAGGAAAAGTGCATTTCTACCAGTGTAGTCATAACATGGGCACACAGGGGCAACAGGTGAGGTGCGGGTAGGACACCTGATTCCTACCTTACTTGATCTGGATGCTAGGTCCCTCCTCCCCAGCCAGCGCCATATTCCCAGTGATATTTGGGAAGAAGACGCTGGTCACTAGAGAACAAAGAGCCTGGCACTGTGCCAGAGTCTTTGCTTTCTATGGGGGGAATTCAAATCTTGACGTGCCCCCTATCTCCCATCTAAAGATACAGGAGATAGAGGGGCAATATTCAAATGGCCTCAATTATCGCCTCTATCACGCCCAGTACAGCAAAGGACCTAAACCAGACTAAACTGATGGGCGCGATCGTGAAAATACCTGTTTGGGCGCTCAAACCGGTCTCTTCACGTGCATTTCAGCTTGCTACCTCTGGGGGTAGCCAGCTGAAATTAACTTGACGCGCCCATCCGCAGCAACATTAGAATAGCTGTGGGCGGGCGCGATCGCAGGAGGGAGCAGGGGGGAACATTTGAATCCATCCCTTTGTGTGCCACCATCTTCCTGAAGATATCACCGGGAAGTTGACGCCACCATCATTGGGCCACGCACAGGTTTACTCTGCTAACGGACTCTGGTTCCCCCTGGGGCCCTCCAGCAGCCCGGGCCCGAAGGCAGGAAACACTTCTCTGTGATGCACGTGAGCCTTGAGAAGCCAGAACTTGGTGCAGGGGAGGCAGGCCCATGGGCCCCACAGCGGCCGCAACACCTGCACCTGTGGTAGCTACGCCCTTGAGAACACACAAAAATTACTTGTAATCAGGAGCATTTCAACAGAGGAGGGTGCCTGTGTGCACCTCCCGGTGGGCCCCCTCCTCTGCACGGCGCTGTAGACTCTGGCATTGTGCCGGAGTCTACTGCGCATGCACAGGTCTCCTGAAACATGGCGCCCGCCATGATCCAGAGACCAATTTGACTACCGCGCATGCGCGGTGGCCATTTTGGCGGCGATTTCCACCGCAATCGCAGCGCCTGACACTGGACTCCGGAAAGCTAAGTATTAAATTGGGTGCAATGTGTGTAGTGGGGCCCCCCTGGACCCAGGAGCCCATGTGCACCGCACACAATGCACCCATTATAGAAACGCCAATGCTTGTAATAAAGATAGTCCCAATGCCCCCTCATGTCTAATTTAACATAAATAAAGGTGCAAATAGTAACATTTTGGGAAAAACTGTGGGCATTCCCAGTGGAATAATCAATTAAGCAAAGATAGGTGTTCCTAAAATCAGACTGTGGGTGCTCCTATGTGTGTGCAGGAGGCACATCTGTGCTCAGTGTGACTCCATTGTACACTCACATCATTTGCACTTCATAATTACCTTGTTTATTTTCCATAATAATTGGAGTTAAGGTCTAAGGGTTTTTTTTTCCTGTATTTAGCACCCAGGAGTATTATATGTTGAGATTTTAGGCTGAGGAAACTTCAGGTTACATGAGTTTCGTGATAAAGTAAATGAGTGCTAAGCATAACCCATATTCATACATTGTAAGTGGCAGGAGGAATGCAGGCATCTTACATTCCCAAATGTGTCATTTTGGGGGGAAAGGTTTACCTTCTGAATATAGGGGGTTAATATTACCTTCTAAACATAGGGGGTTAATATTACCTTCTGAACATAGGAACTGAGAGGTGACAGATTGTGATCATGTATCTACCTGAAATATGAACCAATGACTCAGCTGCACAGATGAACTGAGTGCTCCATGCAGTAGCAGTGATGTCACTAGTACCTGGAAAATGACTAGGTTGCACAATATAATATTGGCTCCACCCACAACAATGGCTGCCTCCTCTGTGTAAGTACTGCAAGAGGCTGGCCAAAATGGGATGCGGTTAGCATCATGGCGGTGTAGAAGCTTGCGGCCAGTTGACCGATGCTGGAATTCCAACACCACTCGAAGGGTTAGGGCCGGGGAGGGGGGAAGGGGGTGTTTAGGGTTAGGCACTACAATGTAAGCCGCAGCCGCCACCCCTCCAAACCTTAGCCCCAGCTGCCACCCCCTGTGATTAGCCATAGCTGCCACCCCCCACTATTTTAGCACTAGCCGCCACCCTGTCCTCAGTCGGCAATCTGGATGCTGCAGTCAGTCATGTGACCGCCTGCATCCCGGCTGATGGAACTGTGTCAAACTTTCTGAAGAGAAAAAGTACAGAGGTTGCTATGGGCTGATACAGTACATCCCCCTTGGTGCTTTTTAAGAGTAGATTAAACAAAGTATGACTTAATTGGAACATCTCTCAAGGATGCATATTACAGGGTCAGACCACTCTGAGTGCTGCCCTAAGGTAATTGTTAAAGCCACGGTTTAATAGTCAGTTTTATAAGGGACTTTTCATTACGCAGCTAAATGGTTTAATGGTATTTTCCAGGCCTCTCCTCTGTCCACAGACATGCTTGCCAATCATGCAATCATGTCATCTTAAAGAGAAGACAAGATGTTACAGTATAGACTTGCTAGAGGCCAATTTGTCTCATCAGCGCTGACTCTGAGATAGCTGCCAAACCATTGGCTACATCATTAGTCCCGATCAAGAGGGCTTTGTCCCGAAAGCACAAACAGCTGGTAATATTTGTAGAATAATTGTGTAGCATTTTAACAGTTTAAAAAATACCACATTTATGCTGGCATCGTAGTCTTTTGTAGGGTTAAACGAATCGTTCTGTAGAGAGAATTGTTCTGAAGTGCTGTTTCATTAACGACATCTGCATATACAATACACTCTTTATTCTTTCCCATCTGCGGCAGTGGTTAATTCATCCAAGTTGAGAGGGATGTTCCTTTCCTCTTATTTCTGCCCTGTATAAAAACTTTGGTATGTGCGATCAGGCTAAATGAGAACGTTGATGTTTCTGCAGCAACCGCTGACCGTTGGTGCTGGTCCATGGCCCTGGTGTGACCGGGGACCCTTTTCCTGATTAACTCTTTTTTTAGGAAACATTAGATGACTTTCCTACACACTCCCTCCTTGTCATTCCCGCACAGAACCGAGACCTTGCTTTCGTGATGTTATTAAGCCTATATTACCAGAATCTTCTATTCTTTTTATTAATTTATTATTATTTTTTTTGCAGTTGTTTTTTGTTTTGTTGCATAATGTATTGCCATCAGTGGGTTCATTTTGCAGTTTGTTTGTTTTTTACAATCTAGCTTCAGGCATACTATACTGTATGTATAAATACATACTCTACAGATACAGTTCATTTATAGTATCGGTTCTACACAATGCTTGATCCTTGTCGATTTCAAGATACTTAAAGTAAATCAATAAATAATAAACAACCCCAATACGGACCTGGTCATCTCATTAAAATGTTTAGCAGTACTCGTCACAGTGACTGTAGAAGAAGACACTTGATGATCTCATCTGTATGTCTGACCATATTACCAGGCATCAGTCAATCTTTTCTTTTTAGTTATTGGAAATAGATAATGGGATTTGTGGCTCAGACATACAGGGCCAGATGTAATAGAGTGTGAGACGGCCGGAGCTCCAAGTTTCCGGCTGGACCCGTTCATTTTTTTAAAAGCAGCAAACATTTACATGGCAAAACCGGGTGGCAATCCCTGCCGCCGGCATACCATACCCAACGCGTGTAATAGTAATTACATAGTATAATGTAGGCACGTTGTCTGGTCCTCTGACAATGCAGACGGAATACATATGTATTCCCGGCGGACGGGATGCCGGCTGTCATTATCTCGACAGCGACATCCTGCCCGCCAGAATGCCAGCAACGGGGCAAGCTCTACAAGTCCGCTTGTGGGCTCGCTACGCTCGCCACAGGACCTATTCCCACTCTATGGGTGTCGTGCATATTTTACACATCAGGGGCCAAATGTAATAGAGTGAGAGTTTCAGAAAGTGAGAGAATTGGTAAGGTTTTGCAGTTTTTTTTTAAGTGGCAATCATTTACACAGCAAGATCAACTTGGTTTTGCAGTGTAAACGATTGCCACTTTAAAAAAAAATGCAAAACCTTACCAACTCTCTCAGTTTCTGAAACGCTCACTCTATTACATTTGGCCCCAGATGTCAAGGCCAAATGTTTCATACAGTACAGTGTATATACTGTGTATATGTATATATTTTAATTTTCCATACCAACTTCTTGTGGATAAAATGGAGGCAAAAAAGAAGGGGGAAAATACACCTGGCCTTTGCCTTGTTATATCCTTAATTCTTTCCTCGCTCGTTTTAGACAGAATCCAAAAATGTATCGCTAAATTTGTTCTGCAGCTTGTAGCATTTACGGTGACACCAAATGTCAGGTGTGGCTTGCAATTGTGACCAATAATACAAGTGTCTTTATACAAAGTTGGAAACAGTTTACATAAACAAAGTTCCTGCAACATGAGGACACATGAATATTATTCCCAAATACAACAAGGAGAGGAAAGTAAATTGAAATAGACAAGAACCACTGAATATGGCCACTGAGCCTGGAATAACAGAATCAATCTAAAATGTTGCCTGGGGTTCAAAGTAGCCAATGAGATCCTGTGATCTGACATAATGGGGTGGGAGAGAAGTCTACGGCATGTGCCCAATTCCCGGCAATGTTCAAATGCGCTTTTTCCTAAGAATTAGTCCTGCGCACCTTTATAGGGTGGTGGACGTGAGGATCCGTATAAATGGTCGGAACACCAGCACCTCATGGTAGTTGCTGCCAATGGAATTGCCCTGTGTTTTTTATTTTGAGCTAATTAGTTTTTAATTGCTGATGAGGCAACAATTATGGGGTGTGGATCATAGGGTCGACAGTCATTAGGTCGACCACTATTGGTCAACAGTGACTAGGTCGACACTTGAAGTAGGTCAACACAGTCATTAGGTCGACATAAACAAGGTCGACATAGAAAAGGGTTGACATGAGGTTTTTTTTGGGGTTGTTTTTTTTTGGTGTCGTTTTCTTTGTAAAGTGACCGGGAACCCCAATTAGTGCACCGTGTCCCCTAGCATGGCTCGCTTTGCTCACCATGCTTTAGACAAGGTGCCTCACTCTGCTACCGCTGCGCTCGGCACAGATTACCATTCCCAATTGTAGTCCACGTGGATCGTAAAGTATGAAAAAGTTAAAAAAAATGAAGAAAAAAAATGTGGAAAACTCATGACGACCTTCCTCTGATGTGCAGCAGAACCGATGGCCAATATATCGGCAGATATATCGGCGCATCTGGCTGTGTGTACTGGCGGTCTGCCGACCCCCCCCCCGTACACTTGCTGTGGGGACTGAAATCAAAACTGGGCAGGAAAATGTAAATGCCCCATAAGTGTGAATACTTACCTGAATCGGCTGCTCTAACTTCCATGTTACAGGCTGTTGTCGAAAAATAACAGGAGTTGATTAGTTGATACATTATCTCTCTCCAAGCTTTGATAAATCTCCCCCATAGTGTGGTTACAAAAGATTGCGAGCCAAGAGAGATGGCAGGTTACTTTCTATAAATGAGACAGCTTGCTCCAGGCTCGCTGATGTTTCTAAATCACAGATACATCACAGATAACCCCACTACTGGATTATGTTAAATATACAATGCCTGTAACATGATCCAAACAATCAATTTGTCACTATAAATATTGCTCCTCAGAGTCCATTATGCCGTTAAATAACCCATTAATAGGCCCCTGTTTATTTCAGGCTCTGCTTGGACTCAAGATTGTTTTACAGATGGAGTTGGCTTTGTGGTTGGGAATTGTTGTTAGAATGGGTGATGGGCTAATGTTAGTAATATTAGAGATAAATCATTCAGATTGTTCGTATTAAGAGCTTCAGTTTGATGTATGGGCATAAGTATAACCATAACAGAGCATCGTGTGACTTCTATAGGACCCAGCAAAAAAAATCACCTAGAAAACTTACCTTTATGGACCCATCAGTCTGGTCGATGGTGCCTTATTCTGATGCCAAGCAACTGTAGTATAAAAGTAATGTGCTTAGAGTTCAGGCATATGTCAGAATACTTCATTTGATTGTAAAACTGTTTGGAGTTGTCTGTGCGCAGATCTTGGTGAGTGGGCATATAGTAACTGACGGTAGGTGGCACGGTATTTTCTGTCGGTAACAGGCTAAGTGGCGTTACTTTCTTTAGGCCTTGGTGTTTAGGCTAGGCTTACCATAATATCCCATTATACCAGGACACTCAAGGATTACACAGGTTCTGCGTAATTCATTAATGTCCCGGTTTAAAGGGATAGTATAGTAAGCCTAGTTTAGGGTCCTCCCCTACAGGATTATAAAGGACTTGGATCAACCCAGAGAGAGGCTCAGTGAGAGTGTCTGTTAAGTTCTGGGAGAGGAAAATGTCAAACCAGCCAATTAGGATGGTGCAGGGGTGGATCTTAGGCTTTATAAAGGTGCCATATTTGGTGGGTAGAGTTATCAGTGATGGGGAGGTGAACTTAGACTATTGGCATTATCTTCTGCCATTACCAGCATTTCCACACCATTGCAATGACAAATCGCACCCCTCGTGGCTAATTGAACTGAGCTTTTTGGCCGGATACACATCAGAACGATGTTTTCTCAGCCGACATGCTGGCCGACAGGCTGATGTATCGTATTGCCCGTACACACTAAAACGATGTAATGAACGACGGACTGATCCCTCGTTTCGTCATTCTTTAAACTGCAATGGGTTGCATGCAATATCTTCTGCTTGGCCGTGCAGCATAGCCCGATATGCACGATACAGTATGTCATTCAGATTTGGCTGTTAACGACATATCACACTGATATTAGCGTAGTGTGTTCCCAGCCTTGGAATCTTTGGAATTTCGTAGTTATTGACATAGGGCCTTATTCAGCTGCCTTATTCAGCTTCAGTTGCAATTTTACTAAATAGCAAATCGGCCGATTATCGAACGACTGCACATGCGCGACCCACGATTTGCGATTCTCATGTGACAGCATCCTACCGGTATGCAATTACAGGCTGATTGACAGGCGGCGGGCGTTCATGGGCATACACAAGGCATTTGCGGGGAGTGGTTGAGAAAATGCAGGTGTGCCATGGCCGTTTTCGGGGAGTGCATCTGACGTCAGCTGCGATTCCTGCGACTTAAAACATGGCATCCGGTGCGACTGCGTTCTCGTTTTTCTGAGCAGCCCTGTGTCATCCACAACTTTCGATGGTGCTTGATTTCTGCATATGCATCTCACTTATGCGACTGCAATGCAATTTTGGTGGTGGGCGTCTTTTTCCTTTCTGGGCGGCTCTTCACATGCGAATTTTAGAAGAAACAGGATTAAGAAAATCATAGTTTATGTCTCAATAGCGATCCATGCTGAATGAGGTCCATAATTTGCTGGAGTCCAGCGAAGAATATAAAATCTAAGTGGCTTCTCGTGCTGTCAGCAGCAAATTACATCATTGTTGCTTACAGGTCACCTATTCAAACTGAAATCACTAATGTGTTAAGTTTGATTTTTAATTCCAGCTGTGGTCAAAACAGCATCACATAGAACAGGAAGGTGTTTCATTTTCAAGCCTGACTTGTTCGTCATGAATAAAATTGCGCCAAATGAACCAGAGAACCTGAGAAGAAAGGAGGGGGCGGGTGATAAAATAACACCTAACATCTCTCTGCGTATTTAAAAAAAACCCAGAAACAACAACAACACCACCACACAAACCCTCCTGCAACAGCGCAGACAAAGTCCCAACAATTGTAGTGACATCTACATTTCAGCACCTGGTTAGGGCTTACTGTGTGTAAAGGGCTGTTGTCAGTTCCCACCCCCGATGGAGAATCATTTATTTCAGCACCACTGATAACACTGAACTGATGTGACCTGAATACTGAACTGTTAATGCTGCCAAGTACGGAAACAGTAGGATGGAAACCTGTCAGGATGGAAGTGGATAAGGAAAAACAAGCTTAAAGGGGTTATACACTTTGAATAGTCAATTTATTTAGTCCTCTCCCTTCCTAATAGTAGTACTTTGAGGGTAGTGGTGGCCCCTACTAACGGACCCCACCCTCTGTTGTATTGTTCAGGGTTCTGGCACTTACATATTGTTGAGTCCTCTACTGGTCACCTTTGGTACTGCTTGGCTTTTTGATGTTCAGCCCCCCAATCCATACACATTGTTCTGCATGGATGGGGATGGGGTAGGGTTTAGTGCCACAGAGAGGAGGGTGATGGGGGTATATTTTGTCACCGGGGAGAGTGGCAAAATTCTTATTATTGACCAGAGAAGGGGGGGGGGGGGTATATTGGGCACATATATAGTGACACACATGGGGGAAAAAGGGGGTTACTAACATAGTGAGGCCTATGGACACAATCACCGCTGGGAGGAGGGCGGGGGGGTAGGTTATGCCACTGGGAATAGACTGCTCCAGGGAACCTATGGGAATAGGGAAGGGGGGGGGGGGGGAATGCCACTTTAGACATTTTTTCAATAAAATATTTCACTAAATTTTGAAAATATGTTCTAAACTTAATTAACTAAAAAAATGAAAAAAACTATATCAGAGCATTTTTGCAGAAAAAAATAATAATAATAACCAGTCAAGTTGTATAAGAAAGCTGCATTTTTGCGGCTGATTCTGTATTAAGTCCTTTGTTTCCCACATACAGTAAATCAGGATTGCTGGAGATACGTCAATCTAGATTGCAAGAAAAAAATAGTTTTATTAAATCTATGTTTGCTCAGCATTCAGGAGCCCACGTGTGCCTCAGCCCATTTACTGTATAAACGTGCAGTTTACCAACATGCTGTGTACATAGACAATTCAGTTTCCAAGTTTATTTGTCCTCCGAGACCCATTTGTCTGTGCATAGTTACTGCATTGTACCTGCCAGTGACACCAGGAACTGCTGTCATTGTGATCTCAGTGTAGAACATGCACGTTGGAGAGAGCGCCGCAGCCCGAACAGTCACCGTTTCTAAGCACTCTTATAATGGGAACTATTTCTAACAAACAAACTGCTTCCTACAATTCTTACTTGTTTGGCATCTCCTTTGTGCAAACCTAAATAGCTGGAACGGAGGAACTGTGCTATTTAAACACGTAAAAAGAAAAGGGTGTTTCTTATAAACAGTGTCATTGAGAATAACCTTAGTTGTTGCATGAAGAGACTGGAGAATGGAATTGGGCTGGATTTGAATAAATCTGGGTGGAAACAGCTGCATGTGTCTGGGAGTAACAATAACGCTCATGATTTAATGCATCACTTCCCTTAATTAAATATTTATGCATATTTGATGGAATCTAATCATGTATTCATTGATATGTTTAATCATTATTTCCGAGGCCCTATTGTGTACCACTCCTACCTGTGTATTGCTGGCTACCAGGGCAGGCACAACAGGCGGCTGGACTGCACACCCTGATTCTATTCATAATAAGAGGTGCTACCATGCTGAGACTTGAAGGCCTGAAATCAGTACTCATACAGTAGTTACAGTATACCACAGAATAATGATAGATACTGTATGCATGAACTGGCAGCGGGATGGCAATTTTTGGCCTGGGAACAAACACAAGTGGGCCCAGGGTCTACAACTAGCATTTCTCAACAGAACTATGGGCATGTTGGCTTGGTTCATCTAAAGTCAACATACTGTAGCTTTACACAGTGAGACACAGTATAAGGAAAAATTATATTCCAAAGGCAACACTGTGTTACGCAAGCCCAGCAATCCTCTAGTCTCCTGCGTACTAAAGCTTCACCTTTAGCAGCCGCCTTTCCTAGGAGGATTAGGTCCACCTGGTACTCAGATGCCACCAGGTCTTAACGAGGAAACTATTGGAGGCTGGGCAAGTGCAAGGAAAATATGCTGGAGTAGACACGCACCTGGCACGGAGTGAGTTGAGACTGGACAGGCGGGCACACACTAAACAAATACTAGACAAAACTGGACTGGCAGGTACTGCTGAATAGTAGAAGTATGAACACACAGTGGGACTAGGACTGGATAAGGTAGCGCTGACTAGGGTAATAGCACAAAATCAAGGAATTGCTACTGGAAGCAGGTGTCAATAACCAAAAAATTGGAAGTGATGCTGGGGAACAAACACACACAGGTGAAAACTAGACAAGACTGGAGAGGCAGAGTTTGTACTGTACTTGGGAGCACTCACTTACAGATAGACAGCCTGGATCTTGTGAGACACTGCAGGTAGAATTTGCAGGTAGCTGAGATTACTGACTGACAGACTGAAGCTCCAAACACACTGCTTGGTGGTATTTTGCAGATAGCTGTACAGATAGAAAGCCCCGGATACTGCAGGTAATGACAGGATTAAATTCAGGAACTTGGAGTAAACTGATAGACAAGGTATCCTCAGGTTCAAAGACAAGAGCACGACTGTAGCAGGGATCATGCACAAGGCAGAAACTATAACCAGCATAAGGTTCAGGGCAGGCTGGGTAATATTAGGAGCAATTCACAATCAGAGCAGCCAGGGAGACCAGGTCCTCTGATGAGGAGACTCAATGCACCTGTTCAGCTACACACACACAGACAAAACTCCTCATTATACTGCAGCTGAAGCTGAACACACAGGAAACATGCAGGAATCTGAAATGAACTGAGAATGCAGTAAAACATGGCATGCTGATCCAATAGAAACAGATCATAGCATCAGAACATGAACAGACCGCAAGCTGCGGTCGCAGCTTGTAACACACTACTCAATCTGAACAGTAGTCCATGCAGAGGTTATTTTAATGACATCTATATAATACAGAACGCATCCTATAGGCTACTGTATGATGCTGACCTCCAAGAGGCTTTACATTACAGACTACAAAAAAATTATAGAAACTCTCATCTTACACCTCACAATGCAGGATTTCCCATTCTCTGGAGACTCTGCAGATCACTCTCCTTGTCCTTGGTGATGGGTAATATGGAGTGGCTAGCATCAGGGGTGGGGTGGGTGTTTAGAACGCTACAGGCCTTCCCTGTCCAACCTCTATTACCTCATCAATAAATAAATACAGGGATCTCTAAATAAAGTGATGTCGGCAGCAGTATACTGTATATGCCATAGATCACTTTATTATTTATTCTTCTTATTTATATATTATTTATTTATTAACAGTTTCTTATATAGCGCAGCAAATTCCGTTGCGCTTTACAATTGGAAATAACAATGATATAACAAACTGGGTGATAACAAACAGTCATAGTGGTAGGAAGGCCCTGCTCGCAAGCTTACAATCTATAGGTAAATAGGCATGGATACACAAGGATAGGTGCTATCTATTGCATAGTTGTCCGCCAGATTGCAAAGGTTGTTGGTGGGCTGTATGATATGGTCATACAGCAATGATGAACCGGGTACGAGAGGAAGGGAAAGTGAAGAATGAGAAGACATGTGAGGATATGTGTGGACTGTGCAGAGTGGAAGCAATTTGATCGGAAGGTTTATGAAAGTTATGTGGGCGGTTCTGGAATTTGATACGCTTGCCTGAAGAGGTGAGTTTTCAGGGAACGCTTGAAGGTTTGGAGACCAGAGGAGAGTCTTATTGTGCATGGTAGGGCATTCCACAGAGTGGGTGCAGCCCGATGAAAGTCCTGCAATCGTGAGTGGGAGCAAGTAATGAGTGTGGATGGGAGACACAGTTCTTGTGAAGAGCGAAGAGGTCGGGTTGGGAGATATTTTGAGATAAGCGAAGTGATGTACGTTGGTGTAGTTTGGTTAATGGCCTTGTGTGTGAGTAAAAGTATTTTATATTGAATGCAGTAGAATACAGGTAACCAATGGAAGGACTGACAGAGTGGATCTGCAGACGATGAACATCTAGCGAGGAAGATTAGCCTCGCTGCTGCATTCAGAATGGATTGTAGTGGTGAGAGTCTCGTTTTGGGAAGACCAGTTAGGAGACTATTGCAATAATCAACGTGGGAGATAATGAGAGCGTGGATTAGCGTTTTAGCAGTGTCTTGTGTAAGGTATGGTCGTGTTTTGGATATGTTTTTTAGATGCATGTAACATGATCTTGAGACAGATGGAATGTGGGGAACAAAGGACAGATCAAAGTCAAGGATGACACCTAGGCAGCGAGCTTGTGAGGTAGGGTAGATAGTCGAGTTTTCAACAGTGATAGAGATATCAGGTTAGTACAGACTATTGGCCGGTGGAAATATAATTAACTCTGTCTTTGAAATATTAAGTTTGAGGTGGCGAGATGTCATCCAAGATGAAATTGCAGAAAGGCATTCAGTGACACGGTCCAGTACAGATAGGGACAAGTCAGGGGAGGATAGGTAGATTTGAGTATCATCTGCGTACAGATGATACTGAAATCCAAAAGATCTGCTTAGTTTACCAAGAGATGAGGTATAGATAGAGAACAGCAGAGGACCCAAGACTGAGCCTTGCGGTACTCCAACTGAAAGAGGTAGCGAAGAGGAGATAGATTCAGAGAAGCGAACACTGAAGGAGCGATTAGATAGGTAGGATAGGAACCAAGAAAGGGCTGTGTCTTTAAGACTTAGGGATTGTAGTGTCTGTATGAGAAGAGAGTGGTCTACAGTGTCAAATGCAGCAGATAGATCTAGAAGAATAAGTAGTGAGTAATGGCCTTTAGACTTCGTAGTGACCAAATCATTAACCACTTTAGTCAGTGCTGTCTCTGTGGAACGTTGGGAACGGAAGCCTGACTGAAGTGGGTCCAACAAAGTGTATGAGTTAAGAAAGTGTGTGAGTCGAGTGTAGGCAAGTCTCTCAAGTAGCTTAGAGAGACAAGGGAGCTGAGAGATAGGGCGGTAGTTTGAGAGAGCATTAGGGTCAGAATTTTGTTTTTTTTAAATGGGCTTAATCACTGCATGCTTGAACAGTGGAGGAAAAATACCAGTAGAGAGAGAGAGAGATTACAGATGTTAGTTAAGGTATATTACAACATAATATATTACAGCATTATGGGCGGGATGTAGGGCGTATCGCATTTTGCATGCAATGCACCTCGCCACTGGTCACATGCATAACAGAGTTCATTAACGCCGTATGCTTGAAGAAAATCACAAAGGACAGCTCTTCTTGTAAGAACTGTCCTTGCGATAGAAGGACTTCTGGGTTTAGGCCATGGGAATATTTCTGTTCTTGTGTTGAGTGACGCATGCGCCGTGGAGGGTACTAGGAAGAATTAAATCTAAGGGAGAAACATCATAATAAGCCCATAGGCTTCCATAGGGTAATGCTCATCGCATTCGAGCTCCAGAATGTATCGTATTCCGGAGTTTGGTGCATGTGAGAAAAGCAGCCAGACTTCTGAAAAATTCCATTTTCGGAGGTTTGGCCACAGTTAAGCTTTGATGCATCCTGCCCTATATATTACAAAACAGGCCTTTAGTAAAACATTTACATTATGTTACATTTTTATTTACTGATCAAATGAAGCAATGTCAGACAAGCGTCCTGTCGGGTCCCGTTAGGGTGGGCAAGCATCCTGTCAGGGTGGACAAAAAGTTGCTCTCTGCACATCTTTACTCTAATAATTTTATATGTTTTTGAAAATCCAGGCACTTAACACTATGCGAGAGAATGCAGGAAAACACAACACTGAATGCAATGTGAAGTAAACAGCCTGCAAGAGATCTCTGTCGATGTATCGCCATAGGATGTATACTGTATTTTGTAAATCAGTCCCTTAGGCACAGGTTTAGGAGTTTGGATATATAGGACCATGTGACTACAAACAGGTCACTTGGACCATAACAGGTTTTGAAGACAATGCTGCACATTACATTGTGTTAGGCACACAAATGCATCTCTCTGTATGCTATGCCATAGCTGTGAGTACCACTGGGAGATGTCTGCTTATTGCTGTTTCCCCTTGCTGTGTAAATGCTGTGTAGAGTGAGAGCGAGGAAGTGTTTTGCCCTTCTGTTTACCTGTACAAAACTTTGTAACACTCACATACTGCAGTCTTATCAGCTTTAAGGGTTATAATAAATGTAACAAACATATTGGGGGACGTAGCAAACCTAAAGAAGGCAGGTGACGTTGCCCATAGCAACCAAATTCTATATGTAATTTTACAGAATGTACTAGATAAATGACAGCTAGCAGCTTATCCTCTTGAGAAGGTTGGATCATCTTCACCTCTGTCTGACGTAGAGCTGACAGCTGTCCTTAATTTCCTGCGTGTAATTAGTCTGGCATACCTCCTAACGTCTAGAAATACAGAGGCAGGATACTGAAAGGGGGCGTGGCCTTGTCAAATGGGGTGTGGCTTCATCATGAGAATGCCCTAATCGTTATCCATGCCTGGTTTTCCATCATCGTGGTGGCATGCCTAGCATTCTATGAGCTGCTGGCATGTCTTCAGTCCCTTTTTCATCTGTGAATAGATGCTGTGCGCATGTTGGACAGCGGGACAGTCCCAAAAAAATGGACTGACCTGCAAAAATCAGGACAGTTGGTAGTATGGTCTGATATTTCCTGAGTGTGGTCCTCAGCTTGGGTAAGGCAAGTCATACCCCCCAACATTTCACAAATGGTGAGCGTGACATCTGCTCAGCGTAACTCCGCCTGCAGGTAAAGGGGGCGTGGTCTATGTGAAAGGGTGTGGTTTTGTGGGAGTGCTGCAATCGCAAGCCACACCCTCGTTTTCATCACTGAGGGGGCATGGCCAGCCTACAAAAAAAGCAAAAAGAAACTGAACTGACCCTAAATTTTAATTTCAAAATTAATAAAGTGCAAACTTTCTGCAAATTTGTTGTCCTCATACGTGTCCTTTTGCCATTTTACGGGACTGTGGGGGTCATTCAGATCTGATTAGTGCTGTGCGGTTTCGCACAGCAGGCGATCAGATCCAAACTGTGCATGCGTCTCAGCCGCAATGTGCAGGTGCAACAGATGGCTACAACGGGGATTACCGGTCAGCGATGGGATGGTGCGTTCGCAAGGAGATTGACAGGAAGAGGGCATTTGTGGGTGGTAACTGACCGTTTTCAGAAAGTGTCTGGAAAAATGCAGGCAGGCTCAAGCGTTTTCCGGGAGGGTGTCTGACGTCAAATCCGGTCCCGATCAGCCTGTTTTCATCGCACTGGAGTAAGCCCTGGGCTGCTCAGAGACTGCACAAAATCAGTTTGTGCAGCTCTGCTACACATGCGATCGCACACCTGCACGGCAAAAACCCACTCCCCCTGTAGGCGGCGACTATCTGATCGCAGGGCAGCAAAAAACGCAGCCCAGTGATCAGATTTGAATGACCCCCTGTGGCATGAGTGATCCTGGCAGGTTACTGTTCAGTGACACTTGTTGTTTGTTTTAGTCTTTTGTTTCCCATGGGACGTCTGCAGACATACTGTACAAGAAAGGGAAATCTATATACTTTATTGTACCTGCAAACTCAAGCCAGTTCAATGTTTTACTTTAGTCCTTTAGCACCAGTTTAGCTGCCTACTATATTTCTAATTCTGTGCTTTCCTTTGCAGCCTGCCGACCAGGATTTTACAAAGCAGTTATTGGGAACCTTAAATGTAGTAAATGCCCCCCACACAGCTCCACTCAGGAAGATGGCGCCATACACTGTATTTGCGAGAAGAACTATTACCGGGCAGATAAAGACCCTCCGTCTATGGCGTGTACAAGTAAGTCAGTGCTATCAGAAGTACTGTGTTGTTTTTTTTATGCATAATACTGTGTACTCATTATATTATATTACTCTGTAGACTTATGATATAATCGTACGTTCAAGAAACATAAATATACATTTCAAGTGGGCTAGAATAACATTCTGGGAAACTAAAACTAAAGATTCTTGAATACACCAATAAATGCTGCAATAAATGCAGTGTCTACTATATAAATAATGTGCCGAAGTAGTCTTAACAAATGCAACCTAGGGGTAAATTTACTAAGATGGGAGTTCTATTTAAGATGGGATGTTGCCCATAGCAACCAATCAGATTCCAGGTACCATCTTCTAGAAGGTGCTAGATAAATGAGAAGTAGAATCTGATTGCTTGCTATGGGCAACATCCCATCTTAAATATAACTCCCATCTTAGTAAATTTACCCCCTAGAGGCAAAATATGGACAATAAATACAATAAAACTTGGTATTTTATGAGCAGGCATATGAACGGGGACACCCATCACAGGGACCAATTCAGGATTTCTAAAGGGGGGGGGGTCCAAATGGTAGATGCTAGAATCAAGTGGGCTAAGGGACCTTTTCCGTAAGGGGGAGGAGTTACGACACAAGGGGGAGGAGCTAGGCCAGCGGGATAGTTCCTCTACTATCCACGCCACCAACTATTACCTTTAGTAACCAGGTGGCGAGCGAGCCCGAAGCGTGGCGAGCGAAGCGAGCCCGCGAGGGTACTTTTCAGGTACCCTGTTCGCCCGTAGCTCCTCCCCCTGGTGGCGTGTCTCCTCCCCTAGATACATCAGAAGGTCCCTTCTCCCACTCCGAAATAGAATCAACCGGGTCCAAATGCCTTATTTTAGAGCGAGTGTGGCCAGCTCATGAAGATGGCACAATTAGCACGTAGCAAGCTGTAGTCTGTCTCATACAAAGTGCAGTGTATGTAATATATCAGACATACTGTATACTGGGCCAGCAATCACAGTCAGCTGTCAGATGTGGCAGTAGGGCCTGCTTGTCTGCCCTGAATTAGGCTTGCCTACCCTCCCGCATTCAGCGAGAGGCTCCCGATTTTTGCATGAGCTTCCCGTTGCCCCGCATACCTTGTCAGCCCTCCCGATTTTCAAGTCTCCGTCCTGTAAATTCGGGGGGCGGGGCCAGCAAGGGAGAGGCAGACTGTGTCCTGTGAGAGCTCTGTGCTGCAGCAGGATGTGAAGACTGAGCACAGCAGCCACCCGTAGTTTACAGGGGAGCACATGACCTCTGCATCTCGGTGGCTGGCCCCGCCCACCACACTAACAGTACAGTAGGCAGCATGACACAGCCCAGCCTTCCTGCTCCTGGTTGTGTCTGCCCTGGTCTACCTCCCCCACCACACACTCCCTGCTCTTCACAGGAGGGACTCAGGGAGCAACAAACCAGGTGTATACTGTGTCTGCTGGGGGTTATTGGGGGGGGGGGGGGGGGTAGTAATGTAATGTGCTGCTGTGTGTAACATGGGGGGGTAGTGTAATGTGCTACTGCTGTAATATGGGGTGGTGTATTATGTAATGTGCCACTGAGTGTAATATGATGGGGGGGGGGGGGGAGGGGGGTAGTGAAATGTGCTGCTGTGTGTGATATGGGTGGGTATAGTGTAATGTGCTGCTGTGTGTAATATGGGGAGGGGGGGGTGTAATGTAATGTGCCACTGTGTGTATTATGGAGGGGTGTAATGTAATGGAATGTGCTACTGCGTGTAATATGGGGGGGGGGGTGTAATGTAATGTAATGTGCTACTGCATGTAATATGGGGGGGTGTAATGTAATGTGCTACTGCGTGTAATATGGGGGGGTGTAATGTAATGTGCTACAGCGTGTAATATGGGGGTGTAATGTAATGTGCTACTGCGTGTAATGTGGGTGTGTGTGTAATGTAATGTGCTACTGCGTGTAATATGGGTGTGTGTGTAATGTAATGTGCTACTGCGTGTAATATGGGTGTGTGTGTAATGTAATGTGTGTGTAATATGGGGGGCGAGGGGACTGTGTAAAATGTAATGTAATGTGTTACTGTGGTAATATGAGGGGACATGGAGCAGCGGGTCCCAGAGCTGCTCGCAGAGGCGGGTGAGACATGGAGCTGTCGGTCTTGCTGAAGCGCTGCTGTCTATCATGGTGTGACACACACACACACACACACACACACACACACACACACACACACAGTCTCTCTCTCTCTCTCAGGTATAGGGGCTCCACCTGGCGTAGTGTGTATAAGGGACTCTACCTGGGGTAATGTGTGTAAGAGGCTACCTGGCATGATGTGCGTAAGCGGCTACCTGGTGTATGGTGTATATAAGGGGCTGTCACACGTAATGTGTATAAGGGGTACTGCTGTGTGATGTAATGTGACAAATGTACACTACTGTACAGGGTATGTAATGTGAATTATGTGGTCATACCACTTTCCCATGGAACCATGCCTCTATATTTTTTGGGGCGCGCCTTCGGCGCGTAGGCCCTATTTAATGTTTGGGTGGGGGGCACCATTTCTATTTCTGGCACAGGGCACCAAAATGTCTACTTACGGCTCTGACTGTGTATATAATGCAATGCGTTATGGTGATAGATATATATATATATATATATATATATATCACACAATCGCACACCAGAGTATGTACTTTAGGTTTTCTGTTCGTCCGTCTCATCTCACCAGTGTACAGTACACACTACCGTAATATATTACTCTAGCATACCTATATTATTACTCTTTTTGTTTTTGGCTGGTTTTAGTACTAAAATTTTCATCAGGACACACCCCTGAGTGGCAATAAATCCCCTTATAGGTGGACCTAGACACACCCTTTGGGCGGAGCATGACCCCCCCTCCCCCAATGGAAAGTGCTGCGTGTTCTGCTGCCACCTGGAATCTCCCTGAAACTAGAAACAAGTATGCCCTGAATGTTTGTTTCTCTTACGTCCTAGAGGATGCTGGGGACTCCATAAGGACCATGGGGTTTAGACAGGCTCCGCAGGAGACATGGGCACCTAAAAGAACTTTCTAGTATGGTGTGCACTGGCTCCTCCCTCTATGCCCCTCCTCCAGACCTCAGTTAGATCTTGTGCCCAGAGGAGATAGGGTGCATTACAGGGAGCTCTCCTGAGTTTTCTGTAAAAATAATTTTGTTAGGTTTTTTATTTTCAGGGAGCTCTGCTGGCAACAGACTCCCTGCATCGTGGGACTGAGGGGAGAGAAGCAGACCCACTTCTTAAGAGTTAAGGGCTCTGCTTCTTAGACTACTGGACACCATTAGCTCCAGAGGGAGTCGGAACACAGGTCTCACCCTGGGGTTCGTCCCGGAGCCGCGCCGCCATCCTCCTCACAGATGCCGGAAAAAAGAAGCCGGGTGAGTATGTCAGACATAAGAAGACATCAGGCGGCAGAAGACTTCAGATCTTCATGAGGTAAGCGCGCAGCAGGAAGCTGCGCGCCATTGCTCCCACACTTACACACACACATGGCACTGATGCCATGCGAAGGGGGGGCGCCCTGGGCAGCAATTAACCTCGTTTTAGGCAAAAAAGTATGTAGTTAGGCTGCGGAGGCAGTAAACTACGGATCCCCGCCATTTTTTTCAAATTTACGAGCGGGACCGAAGCCCGCCGCGCGAGGGGGCGGAGCTTGATCCCTCAGCACTAACCAGCGCCATTTTCTCCACAGAGGCTGCAGAGAATGCTGGCTCCCCGGACTCTCCCCTGCTGAGCATCAGAGGGCTGAAAAAAAGAGAGGGGGGCACATAATTAAGGCGCAGTGAGTGGGGAAATCTATATACATTTATATATATAAAAGCGCTATCTGGGTTTTTTTTTTCCTGGGTCAGTTGGCGCTGGTGTGTGCTGGCATATTCTCTCTCTGTCTCTCCAAAGGGCCTTCTTTAGGGAATTGTCCCCTTATAGTTATATCCCAGTGTGTGGGGGGTGTCGGTACGTGTGTCGGCATGTCTGAAACGGAAGGCTTATCCAAAGAGGAGGTGGAACAGATGAGTGGTGTGTCTCAGTCGGCGGTGCCGACTCAGGATTGGATGGATATGTGGCATATGTTAAATGCTAGTGTAGCTTCACTGCATAAAAGACTGGACAAAGCAGAGTCCAGTGCGTCGGCAGGTAATCAATCTACGGATTATACCGACTCACAGGACCCGTCGGGGGCTCAGAAACGTCCCTTCTCATAAATAAGGGACACAGATACCGACACGGACTCTGATTCCAGTGTTGACTATGATGAAGCAAGATTGCACCCCAGGGTGACAAAAAGTATTCAGTGCATGATTATTGCAATAAAAGATGTGTTACATATCACTGATGAGCCCTCGGTGCCCGACACGAGGATACACATGTTTAAGGGAAAGAAACAAGTTATAAACTTTCCTCCTTCCCATGAAATTAATGAGTTATGTGAAAAAGCATGGGAAACTCCAGATAAGAAACTGCAGATTCCCAAAAGGGTTCTTATGGCGTACCCTTTCCCTACACAGGACAGGGTACGTTGGGAATCCTCTCTCACAGTGGACAAAGCCTTAACACGCCTTTCCAAGAAGGTGGCGCTACCGTCCCCTGACACAGCGGCTCTCAAGGATCCTGCGGACCGCAGGCAAGAGACTACACTAAAGTCTATCTACACTCATACTGGTACTTTGCTTAGACCGGCAATTGCGTCTGCATGGGTATGTAGTGCAGTAGCAGCTTGGACGGATACACTGTCAGCTGACCTTGATACCCTAGATAGGGATACAATTTTGTTAACATTAGCTCATATTAAGGACGCAGTCTTATATATGACGGACGCTCAAAGAGACATTGGTTTACTGGTTTCAAGAGCCAATGCTATGGCTATTTCGGCAAGAAGAGCCTTATGGATCCGCCAATGGACGGGGGATGCAGACTCAAAAAGGCGTATGTAGGTTTTACCTTACAAAGGTGATGTATTGTTTGGGGATGGCCTTGCGGACCTGATCTCTACAGCTACCGCGGGTAAGTCGACCTTTTTACCTTTTGTTCCCCAACAGCAAAAGAAACCCCCACAATATCAGATGCAGTCCTTTCGGTCGCATAGATCCAGAAGAGGTCGGGGCTCCTCTTTCCTCGCCAGAGGTAAGGGTAGAGGCAAGAGGACACCTGCTGCGGCTGGTTCCCAAGAGCAGAAGTCCTCCCCGGCTTCCGCTAAGTCTACCGCATGACGCTGGGGCTCCCCTGCGGGAGTCCGCACAGGTGGGGGCACGCCTTCGACTATTCAGCCAAGTCTAGGTTCAGTCAGACGTGGACCCTTGGGTGATAGAAATAGTCTCCCAGGGCTACAAGCTGGAATTCGAAGAGGTGCCCCCACGCCGATTTTTCAAGTCGGCCTTACCAGCTTCTACCCCAGAGCGGAAAGTAGTGCTAGCTGCAATTCAAATGCTGTGTCAACAGCGAGTGATTATCAGGGTTTCCCTGAGCCAACAGGGAAAAGGGTATTATTCAACCCTATTTGTGATTCCGAAGCCAGATGGTTCGGTAAGGCCCATTTTAAACCTAAAATCCCTGAACCTGTACCTGAAAAGATTCAAATTCAAGATGGAATCGTTCCGAGCGGTGATAGCCTGCCTGGAAGGGGGGGATTTTATGGTGTCATTGGACATAAAGGATGTTTACCTTCATGTCCCCATATATCCCTCTCATTAGGAGTACCTGAGATTCGCGGTACAGGATTGTCATTATCAGTTTCAGACGTTGCTGTTTGGGCTGTCCACGGCCCCGAGGATTTTCACCAAGATAATGGCGGAAATTATGGTGATCCTGCGCAAGCGAGAAGTCACAATTATCCCATACTTGGACGATCTCCTGATAAAAGCGAGATCAAGAGAGCAATTACTGGAGAACGTGTCACTCTCTCAGAGAGTGCTTCAACAACATGGGTGGATTCTCAATCTACCAAAGTCACAGTTGGTTCCGACAACTCGACTACCGTTCCTAGGCATGATACTGGACACGGAACAAAAGAAAGTTTTCCTCCCGTTGGAAAAAGTCCAGGACCTCCAGAACATAGTGCGAGAACTACTAAAGCCGAAAAGAGTGTCAGCTCATCAATGCACTCGGGTTCTGGGGAAAATGGTGGCAACTTACGAGGCCATTCCCTTCGGCAGGTTCCATGCAAGGACGTTTCAATGGGATCTTCTGGACAAATGGTCCGGGTCCCATCTACAATTACATAAAAAAATAACACTGTCCCCCAGGGCCAGGGTGTCTCTTCTATGGTGGCTACAAAGTGCTCACCTTCTAGAGGGTCGCAGGTTCGGCATTCAGGACTGGATCCTGGTAACCACGGACGCGAGCCTCCGAGGATGGGGAGCAGTCACCCAAGGAAGAAATTTTCAGGGACTATGGTCAGACCAGGAGTCCTGTCTACACATCAACGTGTTGGAGCTAAGGGCCATATACAACGGCCTTCGACAAGCGGAGAATCTTCTTTGCAACCTACCGGTTCTGATTCAATCAGACAATGTCACAGCAGTAGCTCATGTGAACCGCCAAGGCGGGACAAGAAGCAGAGTCGCGATGGCGGAAGCCACCAGGATTCTTCGCTGGGCGGAAAATCACGTAAGCGCTCTGTCAGCTGTCTTCATTCCGGGAGTGGACAACTGGGAAGCAGACTTCCTCAGCAGAAACGATCTCCATCCAGGAGAGTGGGGACTTCATCAAGAAGTCTTTGCAGAGATAACGGGTCTCTGGGGAGTTCCTCAAATAGACATGATGGCGTCACGCCTCAACAAGAAGCTTTGGAGGTATTGTGCCAGGTCCCGGGACCCTCAGGCAATAGCAGTAGACGCTCTGGTAACGCCATAGGTGTTCCAGTCGGTCTATGTGTTTCCTCCGCTTCCTCTCATCACAAAAGTGTTGAGGATCATAAGACGAAAAATAGTACAGACAATACTCATTGTTCCAGACTGGCCTCGAAGGGCCTGGTACTCAGATCTTCAGGAGATGCTCACAGAAGATCCTTGGCCTCTTCCTCTAAGAGAGGACCTGTTGCAGCAGGGGCCCTGTCTGTTCCAAGACTTACCGCGGTTACGTTTGACAGCATGGCGGTTGAATGCCGGATCCTAGCGGAGAAGGGTATTCCGGAGGAGGTCATACCTACTCTAATAAAGGCTAGGAAGGAGGTGACGTCAAAACATTATCACCGTATCTTGCGGAAATATGTCTCTTGGTGTGAAACCAAGAATGCTCCTACGGAAGATTTCCATCTGGGTCGTTTTCTCCACTTCCTACAGACAGGAGTGGATATGAGCCTAAAGTTAGGCTCTGTTAAAGTACAGATTTCGGCTTTGTCAATATTCTTTCAGAAGGAATTGGCTTTTCTTCCAAAAGTCCAGACTTTTGTAAAAGGAGTACTGCACATCCAGCCTCCTTTTGTGCCCCCAGTGGCACCATGGGACCTGAACGTGGTGTTGCAGTTCCTTAAATCACACTGGTTTGAACCCCTTAAAACGGTGGAGTTAAAATTTCTCACCTGGAAGGTGGTCATGTTGTTAGCCTTGGCATCTGCGAAGCGTGTGTCAGAATTGGCGGCCTTGTCTTTCAAGAGCCCTTACTTGATTTTTCATGTGGATAGAGCGGAATTGAGGACTTGTCCTCAATTTTTACCAAAGGTGGTGTCTTCATTTCATATGAACCAACCTATAGTGGTGCCTGTGGCTACGAGTGACTTGGAGGATTCCATGTCCCTGGATGTAGTCAGGGCCTTAAAAATGTATGTAGCCAGGACGGCTAGAATTAGGAAAACAGATGCATTGTTTGTCCTGTATGCTGCCAACAAGATTGGCGCGCCTGCTTCGAAGCAGACTATTGCTCGCTGGATCTGTATCACGATTCAGCAGGCTTATGTTACGGCTGGATTGCCGTTACCGCATTCAGTAAAGGCCCATTCCACTAGGAAGGTGGGCTCTTCTTGGGCGGCTGCCCGGGGCGTCTCGGCATTACAGCTTTGCCGAGCAGCAACTTGGTCTGGGTTAAACACTTTTGCTAAATTCTACAAGTTTGATACCCTGGCTGATGAGGACCTAGCATTTGCGCAGGCGGTACTGCAGAGTCATCCGCACTCTCCCGCCCGATTGGGAGCTTTG
This sequence comes from Pseudophryne corroboree, assembly GCF_028390025.1. Lineage (NCBI taxonomy): Eukaryota > Metazoa > Chordata > Amphibia > Anura > Myobatrachidae > Pseudophryne > Pseudophryne corroboree. The sequence goes on along the minus strand of NC_086445.1, from coordinate 943,753,896 downwards.
GTATAAACCCCATGGTCCTTACGGAGTCCCCAGCATCCTCTAGGACGTAAGAGAAAATAAGATTTTAAACCTACCGGTAAATCTTTTTCTCCTAGTCCGTAGAGGATGCTGGGCGCCCGTCCCAGTGCGGAAAATCTGCAAGACTTGTATATAGTTATTGCTTACATAAGGGTTATGTTACAGTTAGAATCGGTCTTGGACCGATACTGTTGTTTGTTCATACTGTTAACTGGTTAGGTGTATTCCAGGTTATATGGTGGTATGATTGGTGTGGGCTGGTATGAATCTTGCCCTTAGATTAACAAAATCCTTTCCTCGTATTGTCCATCTCCTCTGGGCACAGTTCTCTAACTGAGGTCTGGAGGAGGGGCATAGAGGGAGGAGCCAGTGCACACCATACTAGAAAGTTCTTTTAGATGCCCATGTCTCCTGCGGAGCCCGTCTATACCCCATGGTCCTTACGGAGTCCCCAGCATCCTCTACGGACTAGGAGAATAAGATTTACCGGTAGGTTTAAAATCTTATTTTTTTTCTTCAATGTGGGTATTCCACAATGCAAGTCTGCTCTGTGGAGCAGTGGAGACGTGGGGAGCGGCAGAAGAACTTAGCACACAGAAGGTGCCCGTGCGTTCTATTGCATTACTTTTTGACTAACGCATTTTCATGGCAAATAAAAAGATGCTCTGCGCTACCAAGACACACGGCACTCACACGTTATGTGTAACACAACTTGGAGCGCAAGGAGCAAAGATGTAAGAGGACACATCTTTATATATGTACACATTTAATTCAATATTAATAATGAATACTTTAGATGGTCTATAGTATAGAAAAGGTAGAGGGGCCCTGACAGGGGAGTGCACATAGGCCCCCTCCTTTTATACTGTGCCTCTGTGTCACTGATACATACTTACCTACTCTACAGAAGCTTGGAGTGTCCCAGAGTCTCCATGACCCCGCTTTCTTTGGGAATTGGCCAGGACAGGGCCTTGATGCCAGGTGCTGCCCCCCCCCCACTCTGCTCCCCAAATGCTGCAGCATGTCAATCTGTAAAATCTTTGCTTACACCAATTGAAGAGACGGAATAGTGCACATTATATTGCCCAGTTTGAACACCAGATACCTGCTGCAAACGGATTGTGAATGGTCAGTGGAGTCCCGAGTTGTACACATCTTTGTGAATGCACCAACACCAATGCTGTGTTAGCTGTAGAACAGCCAGCGCCACTATCATAGCCACTTACACTTACCCCATACTAGGTGCGGGAGGTCCATCTGAATTGGGCTTCCACAATGCATACACACAACTCAGAATAGTGAGTAACTTTGACAACACACATATGAGCAGTACGGGGCAGCACGGACGGTATAATGGTTAGCACTACTGCCTCATAGCACTGAGGTCATGAGTTCAATTCCCACCATGGCCCTAACTGTGTGGAGTTTATATATTCTTCCCGTGCTTGCATGAGTTTCCTCCGTGTACTCCGGTTTCCTCCCACAGTCCCAAAAAATATACTGGTAGGGTAATTGGCTCCCCACAAAAAAAATAAAAAAATAATTACCCTAGCATGAATGTGTCTTCGTGTACATGTGATAGGGAATATAGATTATAAGCTCCACGGGATATGGTCATTAGATCAACCGCTATTTGTCGACATGGTCATTAGGTCTCCATGGAAAAATGTCGACGAGTTTAAAAAAAATGTTTTTTCATGTTTTTTAACTTTTTTATAATTTACAATTCACGTGGACTACGATTGGGAATAGTAACCTTGCCCGGAGCATGGCGAGTGAAGCGAGCGATGCGAGGGGACACGGTGCACTAATTGGGGTTCCCCGTCACTTTATGAAGAAAACGACACCTAAAAAAGTAAAAAAAAACTCATGTCAACCTTTTTCCACGTCAACCTAGTACCATGTTGACCTAATGACCATGTCGACCTAGTGACCCTGTCAACCTTATGCTTGTCGACCAATAGTGGTTGACCTAATGACTGTCGACCTAATTGTGGTCGACCTAACAACCCATACCCTAGGCCTGCAAAGGCGTCTACGTGAATGTATCTACGACGCAGAGTTGCACGGACCACAGTCGTTTCTCTGCGGCTGCTAAATGGCCATCTCTGGGTGCAACTGGAAGGGAACAATGTAATCGCATGTAAGAGATCCAGTCTGTGGATGTGTCGGAGCAGCGTTTTACAGAGAATACTTGGGCATTCACATCAGTCCCTGCGCCATTGGAGCTGGTTATGGGTCGTGCCAACAAGAATTAATTAGGCCTTTTGTTCTTACACATGACCACATGTCTGATATGTGCAAATGTGTGATAGCAGATAACAGAGAGCATCCTATTACATTATAGCTGTCATCCTTCTTTTACAGTTTACAAATGAAAGCTAACATCTGATTGGCTCCTGGAGTTTACAGCAATTTGTACACACCATGTTATTAAAAGATATCCTTTGTGTGCTGTGATTGCGTTCTTTTTGCTTGGCTTAGATAATATACAAATTTATATTGTTCATTATACAAAGTGCTATGGTCTGTTTCATCCTTGACGTTCTCTCTATTTGCCCTTGCAGGACCGCCCTCTTCACCAAGGAACCTTATTTCCATTATAAATGAAACCTCCGTTATACTGGACTGGAGCTGGCCGCTGGACACCGGGGGTCGGAAAGATATTACGTTTAACGTCATCTGCAAAAAATGTGGCAGGAACACGAAATTTTGTGAAACTTGCAGGGGAGGTTTGAGGTTTATTCCCCGACAGATTGGTCTAACCAACACCACTGTGACAATCATGGATTTACTCGCACACACCAACTACAGCTTTGAGATCGAGTCTGTGAATGGCGTCTCCGACCAGAGCGTACTGACAAGACATATTGCTGCAGTCAGTCTGACCACCAACCAGGCAGGTCAGTGTCTCCCTTTATTATAGCCTATATACTGTAATAATCACAGTAAATGTTACACAGACAGTAGGTGAATACGCAGCTGTCATACTGTTTCTATGGTTTATAGATGAACTACACAAAAAATAAAATAAGACATTTAACAAAAAACATAATTGTGTTTACATCATACTAATGGCTTGTGTATTTGTTGGCAGAAATTCCGGCCTACCTACTCACACATATATACTTCTGAAATTGCTGTTAGAACTTCTGAAAATTGTAAATGATTAGCACATCTCTACTAATAATGCATAGGAGTATATTCAATTGATGTCTGATCCTTTCCGACGTAAATGATCCAACATCTCAGTATTCAATGAGCGGCCAAATCCAGTCGGATTTGGCCGTTCCTGACAATGCCAATCGGATTCACACTGTCGAAAACGGGGCTAAAACCTGTCGGATTTGGCCGCGCTTCCGACAAAACAAGTGGATCCGCGGCTATTCCGCCGATGCACATCTTTTCCGACAACTCAGAATTGCCAACTTGTCGGAATAATGGCAGGGGGATTGAATAGGTTGGAACAGTTTCCGACCTAACAAAGTCGGAAACTGCCATCTTTCCGACAAGACGGCAGTTCCGACTACAATTGAATACCTCCCATAGTCTCTCTACAGGTTTTCACATTTGGCTGAATGAAAACTTAATTTAGCAAAATCCCTACCAGGTACAGGCCTGGCTCTACCATTAGGTAGGTTTAGGTAGCTGCCTAGGGTGTCAGGATATGGGGGGGCGCCACTGAGTCTGCCTATCACAAACTTATGGATGTCTCTAAAGAAATATCCTTGTTGTACTTAGTGCAAGAGGTGGCTGTGGAACTTATAAGTCATGCTTTCATCTGAAGTGGGTATTGGTCGTGGTTGGGGGCAGTAGGCTGAAGTTTTGCATTTTACATTTTTAAATTGTTGACATAGCTATGTCAGGTATTGGTACATCCAGATACCAAATACATTTTAGTTGCAGGGGTGGATTAAGAGAGGAGAGTGCTTGTGTGCAGTCTCAGTGTGGGCCCCCTCCTCCCTGGTACTGGTTGCAGCGCTGTAAACTCTGGCTTTGTGTCAGAGTCTACAGCAAATGCGCTGATCTCCAAGAACATGGTGTCCACGCCTCATTCATTCCCAGGGACATCTCTACTGTGCATGTGCAAATCACTTGGAAAATGGTCGTTGTGCCATTTTCCCTAGTGATTTCTGCCTGCAGCCGTGGGACTCCAGTGGGGTAAGTATAATTAAGTGGATGCAGGGTGAGCGGTGTGGCCCCCCCTTCCCTAGACTCAGGGGTCTGTGTGGATCGCAGGCTCCCAATATAGATACGCCAATGTTTACTTGTTAAATTTGAGGACGCTGACTCCACTGTTGGTGCAAATCTCTCTCAACATGTGGGTGAGAAGACGCTATTGCATCCCTATGCCTTATTTTCATGCCAAATGACTCTGACTGAGAAGGATTACAGTATTGGCAGTAAGGTAGCTACTAGCCATCTAATGTGCTTTTTCAGATTGGTAACATCCTGAGGGTTATGTCCATCCAATAACAGTCCTCTCCAATAGCAGGAATCTGGAATTTATACTCACACTACTAAACAATTGTGCCTTCTTGCTTTTCTCTCAATTTAACATTATAATTTCATATCAACCTGGATCAGAATTGTCAGAGCTGGTGCCCTTTTTAGAATGTTCTATGAACCCCATTTATAAGAAAGCCATGGTAAAAACATTTTTGGGGCCACTGTTTTCTGGTAATGACACCTTTCTCAAACATCTACTGTAGCTGTTATATTAGTATTCTCAACAGCGTTTATATACCTACGTTATCACCAGTAGTATTAAAATTAGTCCATGACTCCAAAGCTGCTGGACATTTTGACGTAAATAAAACTCCAGAATCAGTAGCATGTTCTTCCTGATGGCAGCATTTTATAAATGGATGTTAAAAAGTATGGTGGCTGATGTCTTCCTGAAATTATATTCCACACAACTCACCTTTGTGTCTGCTTCAATATCTTTCTATTCTACCTCAACCAAGGGTGTAGCTACCATAGGTGCAGGCAGTGCAGCTGCTATGGGGCCCAGAGCTGAGAGGGGCCTGCCTTCCCTGTCAAAGTTACATGTGTTATATATAAGGGCGTAGCTACCATAGGTGCAGGCAGTGCAGCTGCTATGGGGCCCAGAGCTGAGAGGGCCCACCTTCCCTGTCACAGTTACATGTGTTATATACATTTTTCGCCATGAGTGGTACGTAGGGGTCCTTTCAAACTTTTTCCTTGGGGCCTGCAATATATCTAGGTATGCCCCTGGACCTGCTCATTGTAGTGTGGTATACAATTAACTGGAGGGCATTTTAATGTTATATAATATGAACCGAGGAACTGTAATGAGGCACAATATGAACGGGTAGCACTATATATCATAATGTGAATTGGGGGTACTGTGCGGCATAATGTGTACTGGCAGCTCTGAAATGCGACATAGGTTGAACTAAAGCACTACTACAATTCATGAAAGAAACTAGGGCACTACTATGAGGCATAACATTAAATAAGGCTCTACTATGGTTCAGAAAATGAACTAGGGCACTATTATAGGGCATAAAATTAACAACTGCTGCAGAGAAGTGTCTCTCTAGAAGCACAGGGACAGGGGCCCCTTCAAAATGATGCTATGGGGCCCACAAAGTTCTGGCTACGCCCCTGACCGGAGTGCTCTTCTGTGTACTTTATATAAATAATTTATTTAAAAAAAAACAACCCGCTCTTACATAGACAGAACGATGAGACATGGACCCAGGGAGCAGTTACCAGAGGCAGGCAGGAGGAGATGGCGCCAAAGGGCAGCAGTCACCAGCGTGCAAAGCAGGGGGAGATGGGGCGGAAGGGGAGAAGTCACCAGCGAAACAATAGTGCACAGCCTGGAGGTGGAGCTAAGCCGCACAACAACACATCACAGTGGTTAGGGCTCTGAATAGATCCTGCCGCTACACAAGATGCTGGAAGCTTGTGAAAGGATTTGGGGAACTGAACGCCATCTCAGGATGGCAAAAAGTTTCACTATCAAATCCCAAAAAATAAAGCATTTTCAAAACTAGATGAATCTCACAATTTCTACATACTTACTGTAAGTATGGGGAGTGTTCAGATTATCATGGTAGGTTTGTAACAAGGAGATACCCTCCATAACAGCCATGATGAATTAGTCTGACACTTGGAAATGAGAAACAGGCAGGAAACAATTGTAAAAATGTCACAATAAGTGGTGATGAGTATGGCCCACAACGAGCAGTGATTTAGGTAATATTTGTTGTATATTTGTGGTTGGGGTAATCCAATGGAGTTAGAGGTTTGTTCTGCTTACTAGATGACTATGGCTCTGTTAGATACAAAAAAAAAAAAAAAAAAAAAAAACATCCATGAAAAATAACCCTCCAAAAATGATAAATAACTCATCTAGTGCGGCTCCATCGCAGGCGTCCACTCCCGGCGGGACTACACAGAGACACTCCCATTAAAGTGAATGGGGCCCAGGCACAGACGGAGCCACGATTAGCATGGCTCCATCTGTATGTTCACAGAAAGCTCTCACTTACCCCTTTCACATCGCCAAAATAACCCAGGTCATTACTGGGTTGTTGCCAAGTCGACCCGGGCCGAGGAGCAGTGTGAGAGCGCAAAAAGTGAATAACCCAAGTCGAGCAACCCTGCATTTCAACATGGGTTAAAAGAAGGGTTAAACCCAGGTCGCTGTGCAGTGTGAAAGCCTCTGACACAGTATATTCAACTCGGGTCTCAGAAAAAGGTTCTGATTGGCTGTTTATGCATCTGCTCAGAGCAGTCTGCAGCCCCTCCTTGTATTTCCTTTGAAACCTCAACAATATGAGCCAGAAAAGTCAATTTTAAATCACGTCACAGTGTTTAACATGGGTGACCCGGGTTTAGTGTGAAAGGCACCAATCCGGGAAAGGGTCTGAGGCTGCTCGGACCCATGTCAGACACAGGTTCAAAAGCCGGGTCCAACCTGGGTTTGCGATGTGAAAGCTCCCTTAGAAACTGCTACCACTGCAACATTCCGTCCCAGATACAGCAGTGCTGAACTGGGCAAGAGTGGAAGTAAGATGTTAGGAAGAATAAACAGGTTATACTGTGGAGAAAGAGGGGGAAGGTGGAAGAGTGGCCTGACCAAGGTGGCATAAAGTGTTGGTATAATGTACATAAATATAGATAGAAATGTGTTTGTGTGTGTGTGTATATATATATATATATATATATATATATATATATATATATATATATGTTTGTAATACCTGGCACCCCAAATTTATGTTATGGCAAACCTTGTCCCAGTGCTTCCACAATGAGCTGTAAGTATGGAAGAGGTGTGGCGCTCACGGATACCAGTAAAGAAGCAACAAACTCAGACAGCGGGATGTAATGCGGCGCCAGTCCGGCGGCAGTGCAGGACGCTGGCTGAACTTGGAATTTTTTTTTGGGAAATCACTTACAAGGTATGGTTTTGCCTTGTAAGCAGAGCCGGATTAAAGGGGGGGGGGGGGGGTCCCGTTGGTACGTACCCCCGGGCCACTCTTCCCAAAAGGGCCCCCTGCCACACCACAGTACGGATCTCTCTTCCGATCCGATCTGTGGTGTTGTGCTCCCGTCCTTACTGCAGCGGAGGCCGTACAAACAGGACAGCTGAGCGACGGCTCAGCTGTCCAATAACGTATGAGTGAAGTAGGCTGCCCCAATGGCTGAGCGGCAGGCTGCTTCATTCATACATGATTGGAGAGCTGAGCCATCGCTCTGCTGTCTGTGCAGTTGGCGGGGACGGGAGCGCAGTTCGTTCACTGGATGGTATGTGAGTAACCGCGCTCCCCCCCCCCCTCCTCCTCCTCCTCTCTTGCAAAGGGGCCCCACTGTTTTAAGTACCCCGGGCCCCCCAGCGACTTAATCCGGCTCTGCTTGTAAGGGATTGTTATATTAATCGTGGAGAATTGTCTCCACGATTAATATAACAATCCACGTTTGCATCATTTTTATACAAGTAAGCACACATGTAAGGACCCTTTTCTGACACACCATTCGGGTGACCTTTCTCAAACTGAGGTGGATCTTGGATATGGGACTATTTTGCCACCATCATCATCTTTTTACACATTGAGAGGAACTTTGGGGGTAATTCCAAGTTGATCGCAGCAGGATTTTTGTTAGCAATTGGGCAAAACCATGTGCACTGCAGGGGTGGCAGATATAACATGTGCAGAGAGAGTTAGATTTGGGTGTGGTGTGTTCAATCTGCAATCTAATTTGCAGTGTAAAAATAAAGCAGCCAGTATTTACCCTGCACAGAAACAAAATGACCCACCCAAATCTAACTCTTTCTGCACATGTTATATCTGCCCCCCTGCAGTGCACATGGGCCCTCATTCCGAGTTGTTCGCTCGGTATTTTTCATCGCATCGCAGTGAAAATCCGCTTAGTACGCATGCGCAATGTTCGCACTGCGACTGCGCCAAGTAACTTTACTATGAAGAAAGTATTTTTACTCACGGCTTTTTCTTCGCTCCGGCGATCGTAATGTGATTGACAGGAAATGGGTGTTACTGGGCGGATACACGGCGTTTCAGGGGCGTGTGGCTGAAAACGCTACCGTTTCCGGAAAAAACGCAGGAGTGGCCGGGGAAACGGTGGGAGTGCCTGGGCGAACGCTGGGTGTGTTTGTGACGTCAACCAGGAACGACAAGCACTGAAATGATCGCACAGGCAGAGTAAGTCTGGAGCTACTCTGAAACTGCTAACTCGTTTGTAATCGCAATATTGCGCGTACGTCGGTCGCAATTTTAAGAAGCTAAGATTCACTCCCAGTAGGCGGCGGCTTAGCGTGTGTAACTCTGCTACATTCGCCTTGCGAGCGAACAACTCGGAATGAGGGCCATGGTTTTGCCCAATTGCTATCAAAAATCCTGCTGCGATCAACTTGGAATTACCCCCTTTATCATTATAATTTATTTTTGCAGTAATACACTATGTTGTGTTTTATTTTTTGTTTCACGTTGGTTTGATTATCTCCATACTCCATTGTGAGGATCATTGGACAGTTTGAACATTTGGACGCGCAAAGTGAGATTGTATTTTCTTTTTTTTCACATTGTGGATCTGTCCTATATTTTTCTCCCTTTAATTTAATAGTTTAATCCCCTTTTCTCTCATTGTGTCCCCATGTAAATTAACGTTATAATAAAGCATATGAATCAGTACATTCGTGGTGGAAAGCAGGCAGGGTGAGGCTGATGATGTCACAGACAGTTTTTGTAATTCCACAGCGTTTGTGATGTCACTCAGGTGTGAGATTAAAGGCCCTGCTTGGCTCAGGACAATCAGTTATTGCATGAGAGTGAGCGTTGAGGTAGTTGGCTAACTATACAGACGTGTTTTTTCATTGCACTAACGCCGTTATATAATGCGAAGGTCTATGGTAAGCTTATTTTAATCTGAATATTATCTGAAAATATAGTTTAATAATGTAGTACTGTTATAGGGGGACAATCTAAGCCTGGCATAGCTTGACGCTGGTTGCAGCTTTTTGGGGGGACCTCACAACACTACTAGTTTCCCTGCATTAGCTATAGGCAGACCATGCTGTGACCGCTGGTGCTTAGAGCTATTTTGTTTTGTTGGTGGGGTGGGCAATTATTTTCACTTTCATCATTTATTTATCATTATATTAATAGCGTAAGGACCATTATTATGAGGGACTTATTTCTATGATGCCGTTGCCTGAGCATGGCATCAAATAAAAATAAACAAACCATGATGGTTCTAGGTAGGCCTTGGATGATAACATGGTCTCTATAAAATGTGGGTGTTGCAGGGTGGATTATGGCCATATATGGGTGGATCAGTGATGTGGCCAATTTATGTAATGGTCCCCATCCCACGGGTAAGCTGCTCTCAAGCCATCTCCAATTCCCTAAAAACTCCCATTTATCGCTGTAAGCCACACTTTGGATCTGTCCTATATTTTTCTCCCTTTCCTTTCCCTTTTTAATCCCCTTTTCTCTCATTGCGTCCCCATGTAAATTAATGTTATAATAAACATATGAATCATTACATTCAGTGGTGGAAAGCAGGCAGGGTGAGACTGATGATGTCACAGACAGTTTTTGTAATTCCACAGCGTTTGTGGGCAATTATTTTCACTTTCATCATTTATTTATCATTATAGTAATAGCGTGAGGATGTAGAAAAGGGGTAAAATGTTCAGTCCAGCAAACCTTAGCCTGGCTGAAATCAGGCACATATGCTAGTTTGTAATTATGGTACTCATTATCGTAAATAAGGTGGTTTTTTTTTTTTGTTTTTTTTTGGGGGGGGGGAGGGTTTGCGGGCTAAACCTTGCGCCCAATTGAATCCCCCCTGGTGTCCTAAGCAATTATAAATTCTGTGCATTTGTCTTTTCAATGCATTTAAGGGGCATTGGTATAGTAAGTACAAACATACTGAACTTTTATTTGTTTTAATATATTTTATATTTTTCCTTACATATTTACAGAATATGTGGCTGCCCCATTTGGGGCTGACACAGAAAGATAGGCTGATCATACTGAACAACCAGGGTGTAAGCATCCCCATTATTGATGCTGTGCAGTCCATACTGCGCAAGCAATTCAACGTGGAAGGCTTGCAGCCTGCGATAATAGGAGAGGCTGGCTCCTTCACCCCCGTCTCTGGCCCGTCACTGCAGATACATCCGGATACAGATGACGAACACTTCTTTGTATCCTGCTTTCGAGATGGGCAGGTGCAAATTGCAGACAGCGACGGATGGCGGCTCACCCCCTCTGGTAGCAGGCAACTACAAGATCTGTATCAGGCTGTTGTCCCAAAAGACCTGCTGGCAAATCTTAACATCCTGGACGTGGAGCAACAGAGGCCAGACTCAGGGAACTGCGGGATATATTCTGTTGCGAATGCTGTGGAATTCCTCTGCACCGGCGACTTTCCCAGGCGCAATTTCAAAAAGCGAAAGCTAAGACAACATCTCATACAGTGCCTGGATGATGGGGAATTTTCACCATTTCCCAAAAGAAGCCGCCAGAACAACCAGAGGAACCGCAATCCGGCAGTTGATAGCAGCAGTCTAGAAACTGGGAAAACGTCACCTTTTCCAGAATCTAGAAAAAGAAAGGGCCCTGAAGAGAATGGCAACAACAAAAGGGGGAAACTTGATGAAGCCATCTAATGTGAATGGACTACAACATAGACTGTCCCTCACTTAACACCTAAATCAACTTGTCCAGGCCTCAGAATTCCATCTACTGAGAACCCAATGTCCGTCCATATAACATCTAGGACAGGATACTGGACAAGTAATCCATTCACACATCTGTTATGATCCTGGGATACTGGATGAGTAATCCATTCACACATCTGTTATGATCCAGTAATCCATTCACACATCTGTTATGATCTGCTGACGGCCAGAGGAATGGAGTAACTGAGCAGAGAAGTGTATGGAGCAAGGAGATAAAGCTGGGAAAAAAGTGACCTTCTGCTCAAGTTCTATCCAGAAAACCTGCACAAGATTGGTTCATAGCATCCTGTTCCAGTTCTATCCAGAAAACCTGCACAAGATTGGTTCATAGCATCCTGTTCCAGTGCCATCCACAAAACCTGCTCCAGTATTCTTCACAGTATTCTGCTCCAGTGCTCTCCATTTGTAAATATACTAATAAAAGTTTAAAATATAATAAATGAAAAACGGTGTTGATAATCATTCCTTTCATTTAAAATAATATAGATTTTTATACAATGCTGTTAAGAAGACTACGATTCTTATACTGTACTTTGAGATATAATTTATGCATATATATACAATGTGAGGTGGAGTATATATAGCACTGGACAGTGGGGATGGCAGGACAACCTTAAAAAAATAAATCTAAAAATAAATGCAGATATGAAAACAAAGGCTATGGAAGGCCCTGCCCATGGGAGAGCACACGTTCCAATAGGAAGAGTGATCAGCTGACACAAGAGGAGAATGGTTGGCTCTGAGGGGAGATTGGGACAGTTGTGAGGGGGCAACTATGGTAATATAGGTGGGAGTAGGATAGATGGTGAGGGTACATTTGTGCAGGTAGTACAGGTGGGAGTGGGGCAGGTGTGAGGAGGCATTGGTGTGGGTAGCATAGGTGGGAGTATGTCAAGCTCTAATAAAGAAGAGGGTTAGTCTGGCCATCTGGCTCTTCTGGCAAATGCCAGAAAGTCTGATGGCCCAACGGACTGGTCTGCCCCAAAAGCCTGGCCAAGCAGGATGGACTCCTGACGCTCACTCAGCCAACATGCCCCGTCCCTATACTTGTAACAACACCCATGATGTGTGACCACTCCTCTTTTCATGCACACATACACAGAGGGACTCGTAACAACACCCATGATGTGTGGCCACTCTCCCTTTCATGCGCACATACAGAGGAATGCCGGAGCAGAATTAGAGCTCCAGTGTATCCCTGAATAAAGAGATGAGTTTTCAGAAAACATTTAATGATCTGAAGGCGATGGCAGAACCTAACTGGATGTATTAGGGAATTCCACAAATGGGTAGCTGCATGGGAGAAGTAAGTGGGAGTGAGAGGTGGTTACCAGAGTCAAGATGCAGCAAGATCTAAGAATTTCAGAGGGAGAGTATTCTGAGTATTGTTTTTAGGAGTAGACACTAAGCTTGCAAGAGCAACTACTATTATGTGGTGGGGCACCAGCTGTCTGCCCCTTGTAGCTATAACTTGCGCTCCTTTGGGGCCATAGGTGATTCTATAATGGGGGCAGTGTGTGCGTTGCACACGGGTACCTGAGTCCAGTGGGGGTCACAACCTTCACCCTCTGAAGTCCCAGGGCAGCGGCCCTGCAGTGAGGATACAAATTACTTAGAAAATTGCCATTGTGGCCATTTCCAAGTGATTACACATACGGACTGGAGATGTCCTCGGGAACATGGCATCGGTGTTATGTTCCAAGAGATCTGCACATGCTCAGTAGACATTATGCCAGAGTCTACTTGCTGCTGGAGATTAGAGGGTCTAAAACAGATGCTGCACACGGGTCCCCTCCTCTCTTAAAAGGCCCCTGTTTGGGGCCTTGACCCCTTTTGCGGTGCCAGGTCCACATTACCACCAAGGGACTTGTATATTCTCCCGATATCCACTAGGTGCTTTAGCCCGCAGACATGTTGGCAGGATAGATAGCATACCTCCCAACTTGAAGAGCTTCCTTTTTGGGACCTGGCGCGCCCATGCCTGAAAAGGGGGTGGAGGTACATATAAAGAGGTGGAGTCTCAGATAAAGGGGTGGAGCTTTGCTTCCTGACCTCCATTATCGTCACTTTGAGGGCATGCCCAGCGCTCCCTGGGCAGCTGGGCAGTTCCCAGCTCACTCCCCACACTGTTACATGGCATCTATTCAGTGATCACCAGCTCCTTTGCATAGCAGGGCAGCGGTGATCACAGGGTCTCCCAACTGCAACCCCCACCCTCAGGACACTATGGCATGAGAATGGGACAGCGGGACAGTGTCCAAATAGCGGGACAGTCCCGCTGAAATTTGGACAGTTGGTAGGTATGAGGTAAACTGCCTGGTTGGTGATTTGTCTGCCTTTTAAAAAAAAAAATAGATTGCAAGTTCCATTGGGGAAGGGAATATGATATACAGTAGCTGCCTGCTAGTAACAGCAGGTAACAACTGTATTCTGAATTATCACACAAGTGTGTTCATTCATTTAAGATTTTTGCCCCTTTCTCTACCTTTGTTGTGATCTCATTTGTTCAATGAGACAAACAAGCATCACACAGGGCACATCCGGCTCTGACTGGCCTTTCCGCAAGCAAATAATGAACAATTTTATTAGTTCAAAGTATAAAAACATAAAAACAAATAAGATTGAGGCTGATGGAATGGCAACATCATTGAGAAGGCTTTGGGCAGTGAGAATATCTTAAAGGTCTGTATAGAGTCTGTAATTGAATCCCCAAAATTAGGACAGTACAGAAACTGCAATGGGAAAGAAGACGTCTCAGAAAGGGTTGGGTACGGGAAACGGGCAGTCAGGATGCCAGCGGTCAGAATACCGACACCAGCATCCCCGACGGGGCACTGGATGTGAGTAACCCAAATCCTAACCCTCCCCATAACTCTAACCCTTCCTCCCCCAGCCTAACCCTAACCCTTCCTTCCCGCAGACTAAACCTAACCCTCGACCCCACAGCCTAACCGCTGTCAGGATTCTGGCTCCAGTATTCTGACTGACGGGATCCCAAACACCAAGATCCCAACTACATCCCCTCAGAAATCCAGCTTCAGAAAGATGGAAAGCTATGCCGTCAGAAGCAGGATAGCTGGAGAAGGACACTCATGTATAGTATGGTAGAAGATCAGGAATTTGTGGCCATACAGTTAATGATCAAAATAAACCTGTGCTAATAAACCTTAGTTATTCAGCAGCCAACAGAATAAGTAAGTAGTTAAATAGACAGTGTGGCTGGTTAGACCTGCTGTTAGGTTACAGGGAAATGGGCCTATCCAGTTATGGGAGCACAGCCAAAAAAGAACAACTTTGCACTTTGGAAAACCATGGTGCACTGCAGGTTGGGCAAATATAAAGTGTGCAGGGAGATTTAGATCTGGGAGTGATGTGTCCTCGCTGAACTCTAAGTTGCATTGCAAAGTAAATCTGAACAGTATATGTGGGGTACATGCAGGGGTGTATCTAGAGAGGAGGGGACCCGCGTGCAGTCTCCGGGTGTGGGGCCCCTCCTTTCCCGTCCCGTAGCCGCAGCAGTGCTGTCAGTGCTCTGTCTGAGCACTAGAGACTCTGGCACACTGCCACGGTGCATGTGCAAGTCTCGGGAAAAATGGCACGGTGGCCATTTTTTCGGAGACCTGCGCATGTGCTCTAGACTCTGGCACTGTGCGAGAGTTCTAGTGTTCAGACAGAGCGCTAACAGTGCTGCTGCCGGCTACGGTGACGGGAGAGGAGGGTGCCCGCGCACGTACACCAGAAAGGTAAGTATATAGAAGAAATGGGTGCAGTGTGTGCAGTGGGGCCTCCTCTAGAACCAGGGGCCCATGTGCACCGCACACACTGCACCCATTATAGATACCGCTACTGGGTACATGCAAAAGCAGCCATTATTTAAAATGCATGCAAAAAAATAAATTAAGTAAAATTAAATTGCGTATTGCAGCAGCCAAGAGACTTTAGATAGAACACTTAAGTGAAGATCTGAGGGGTAGATGTATTATGTGACGATATGGGGGAGAAGAGGGTGCGGGGCTACCGATTCCATGAATGCGGGGATTAGCGTGATGCGCCCCTCTCTATATCAGCGCTGCTATCTAAAAGATAGCACGCTGATACGCAGGGGCGATGTATGAACGGTTATTGGCACTGACTGTTCCGACAACTGCAGCTATCGATTTCGACAGCTGCAGGTGTTGTTGACCATTCACCACAGCAGGAACAGTGCTGTCCCTGGCCTAATTTTCATGCCAAATGACTCTGACTGAGAAGGATTACAGTATTGGCAGTAAGGTAGCTACAGGTTGAGTATCCCTTATCCAAAATGCTTGGGACCAGAGGCATTTTGGATATGGGATTTTTCCGTATTTTGGAATAATTGCATACCATAATGAGATATCATGGTGATAGGACCTAAATCTAAGCACAGAATGCATTTATGTATCATATACACCTTATACACACAGCCTGAAGGTAATTTTAGCCAATATTTTTTATAACTCTGTGCATTAAACAAAGTGTGTGTACATTCACACAATTCATTTATGTTTCATATACATCTTATACACACAGCCTGAAGGTCATTTAATACAATATTTTTAAAAACTTTGTGTATTAAACAAAGTTTGCGTACATTGAGCCATCAAAAAACAAAGGTTTCACTATATCACTCTCACTCAAAAAAGTCCGTATTTCGGAATATTCCGTATTTCGGAATATTTGGATATGGGATACTCAACCTGTACTAGCCATCTAATGTGCTTTTTCAGAATGGTAACATCCTGAGGGTTATGTCCATCCAATAACAGTCCTCTCCAATAACAGGAATCTGGAATTTATACTCACACTACTAAACAATTGTGCCTTCTTGCTTTTCTCTCAATTTAACATTATAATTTCATATCAACCTGGATCAGAATTGTCAGAGCTGGTGCCCTTTTTAGAATGTTCTATGAACCCCATTTATAAGAAAGCCATGGTAAAAACATTTTTGGGGCCACTGTTTTCTGGTAATGACACCTTTCTCAAACATCTACTGTAGCTGTTATTTTAGTATTCTCAACAGCGTTTATATACCTACGTTATCACCAGTAGTATTAAAATTAGTCCATGACTCCAAAGCTGCTGGACATTTTGACGTAAATAAAACTCCAGAATCGTTAGCATGTTCTTCCTGATGGCAGCATTTTATAAATGGATGTTAAAAAGTATGGTGGCTGATGTCTTCCTGAAATTATATTCCACACAACTCACCTTTGTGTTTGCTTCAATATCTTTCTATTCTACCTCAACCAAGGGTGTAGCTACCATAGGTGCAGGCAGTGCAGCTGCTATGGGGCCCAGAGCTGGGAGGGGCCTGCCTTCCCTGTCAAAGTTACATGTGTTATATATAAGGGCGTAGCTACCATAGGTGCAGGCAGTGCAGCTGCTATGGGGCCCAGAGCTGAGAGGGCCCACCTTCCCTGTCACAGTTACATGTGTTATATACATTTTTCGCCATGAGTGGTACGTAGGGGTCCTTTCAAACTTTTTCCTTGGGGCCTGCAATATATCTAGGTATGCCCCTGGACCTGCTCATTGTAGTGTGGTATACAATTAACTGGAGGGCATTTTAATGTTATATAATATGAACCGAGGAACTGTAATGAGGCACAATATGAACGGGGAGCACTATATATCATAATGTGAATTGGGGGTACTGTGTGACATAATGTGTACTGGCAGCTTTGAAATGTGACATAGGGTGAAGTTAAGCACTACTACGATTCATAAAAGAAACTAGGGCACTACTATGAGGCATAACATTACATAAGGCTCTACTATGGTTCAGAAAATGAACTAGGGCACTATTATAGGGCATAAAATTAACAACTGCTGCAGAGAAGTGTCTCTCGAAGCACAGTGGCCCCTTCAAAATGATGCTATGGGTCCCACAAAGTTCTGGCTACGCCCCGCTCTTACATAGACAGAACGATGAGACATGGACCCAGGGAGCAGTTACCAGAGGCAGGCAGGAGGAGATGGGGCCAAAGGGCAACAGTCACCAGCGTGCAAAGCAGGGGGAGATGGGGCGGAAGGGGAGAAGTCACCAGCGAAACAATAGTGCACAGCCTGGAGGTGGAGCTAAGCCGCACAACAACACATCACAGTGGTTAGGGCTCTGAATAGATCCTGCCGCTACACAAGATGCTGGAAGCTTGTGAAAGGATTTGGGGAACTGAACGCCATCTCAGGATGGCAAACAGTTTCACTATCAAATTCCAAAAAATAAGCATTTTCAAAACTTGATGAACCTCACAATTTCTGCATACTTACTGTAAGTATGGGGAGTGTTCAGATTATCATGGTAGGTTTGTAACAAGGAGATACCCTCCATAACAGCCATGATGAATTAGTCTGACACTTGGAAGTGAGAAACAGGCAGGAAACAATTGTAAAAATGTCACAATAAGTGCTGATGAGTATGGCCCACAATGAGCAGTGATTTAGGTAATATTTGTTGTATATTTGTGGTTGGGGTAATCCAATGGAGTTAGAGGTTTGTTCTGCTTACTAGATGACTATGGCTCTATTAGATAAAAAAAATATAAAATAAATAAAAACATCCATGAAAAATAACCCTCCAAAAATGATAAATAACTCATCTAGTGCGGCTCCATCGCAGGCGTCCACTCCCGGCGGGACTACACAGAGACGCTCCCATTAAAGTGAATGGAGCCCAGGCACAGACGGAGCCACGATTAGCATGGCTCCATCTGTATGTTCACAGAAAGCTCTCACTTACACCTTTCACATCGCCAAAATAACCCAGGTCATTACTGGATTGTTGCCAAGTCGACCCGGGCTGAGGAGCAGTGTGAGAGCGCAAAAAGTGAATAACCTGAGTCGAGCAACCCTGCATTTCAACATGGGTTAAAAGAAGGGTTAAACAGAGGTTGGACCCAGGTCGCTGTGCAGTTTGAAACCTCAACAATATGAGCCAGAAAAGTCCATTTTAAATCACGTCACAGTGTTTAACATGGGTGTCCCGGGTTTAGTGTGAAAGGCACCAATCCGGGAAAGGGTCTGAGGCTGCTCGGATCCATGTCAGACACAGGTTCAAAAGCCGGGTCCAACCTGGGTTTGCGATGTGAAAGCTCTCTTAGAAACTGCTACCACTGCAACATTCCGTCCCAGATACAGCAGTGCCGAACTGGGCAAGAGTGGAAGTTAGATGTTAGGAAGAATAAACAGGTTATACTGTGGAGAAAGAGGGGGAAGGTGGAAGAGTGGCCTGACCAAGGTGGCATAAAGTGTTGGTATAATGTACATAAATATAGATAGAAATGTGTGTGTGTGTGTGTGTGTGTGTGTGTGTGTGTGTGTGTGTGTGTGTGTGTGTGTATATATATATATATATATATATATATATATATATACATATCTGTAATACCTGGCACTCCAAAGTTATGTTATGGCAAACCTTGTCCTAGTGCTTCCACAATGAGCTGTAAGTATGGAAGAGGTGTGGCGCTCACGGATACCAGTAAAGAAGCAACAAACTCAAACAGCGGGATGTAATGCGGCGCCAGTCCGACGGCAGTGCAGGACGCTGGCCGTACTTGGACATTTTTTTTAAAATGGTAAATCACTTACAAGGTATGGTTTTGCCTTGTAAGGGATTGTTATATTAATCGTGGAGAATTGTCTCCACGATTAATATAACAATCCACGTTTGCATCATTTTTATACAAGTAAGCACACATGTAAGGACCCTTTTCTGACACACCATTCGGGTGTCCTTTCTCAAACGGAGGTGGATCTTGGATTTGGGACTATTTTGCCACCATCATCATCTTTTTACACATTGGGAGGAACTTTATCCTTATAATTTATTTTTGCAGTATTACACTATGTTGTGTTTTCTTTTTTGTTTCATGTTGGTTTGATTATCTCCATACTCCATTGTGAGGATCATTGGACAGTTTGAACATTTGGATGCGCAAAGTGAGATTGTACTTTTCTTTTTTTCACGTTGTGGATCTGTCCTATATTTTTCTCCCTTTCCTTTCCCTTTTTAATCCCCTTTTCTCTCATTGCGTCCCCATGTAAATTTATGTTATAATAAACATATGAATCATTACATTCAGTGGTGGAAAGCAGGCAGGGTGAGACTGATGATGTCACAGACAGCTTTTGTAATTCCACAGCGTTTGTGGGCAATTATTTTCACTTTCATCATTTATTTATCATTATAGTAATAGCGTGAGGATGTGGAAAAGGGGTAAAATGTTCAGTCCAGCAAACCTTAGCCTGGCTGAAATCAGGCACATATGCTAGTTTGCAATTATGGTACTCATTATCGTAAATAAGGTGTTTTGTTTTGTTTTTTTGGGGGGAGGAGGGTTTGCGGGCTAAACCTTGCGCCCAATTGAATCCCCCCTGG
Organism: Pseudophryne corroboree; assembly: GCF_028390025.1. NCBI lineage: Eukaryota > Metazoa > Chordata > Amphibia > Anura > Myobatrachidae > Pseudophryne > Pseudophryne corroboree. Next base: position 943,734,229 of record NC_086445.1, on the reverse strand, counting down.
TGTCCGAAGCAATGATAAATTCTGTGCATTTGTCTTTTCAATGCATTTAAGGGGCATTGGTATAGTAAGTACAAACATACTGAACTTTTATTTGTTTTAATATATTTTATATTTTTCCTTACATATTTACAGAATATGTGGCTGCCCCATTTGGGGCTGACACAGAAAGATAGGCTGATCATACTGAACAACCAGGGTGTAAGCATCCCCATTATTGATGCTGTGCAGTCCATACTGCGCAAGCAATTCAACGTGGAAGGCTTGCAGCCTGCGATAATAGGAGAGGCTGGCTCCTTCACCCCCGTCTCTGGCCCGTCACTGCAGATACACCCGGATACAGATGACGAACACTTCTTTGTGTCCTGCTTTCGCGATGGGCAGGTGCAAATTGCAGACAGCGACGGATGGCGGCTCACCCCCTCTGGCAGCAGGCAACTACAAGATCTGTATCAGGCTGTTGTCCCAAAAGACCTGCTGGCAAATCTTAACATCCTGGACGTGGAGCAACAGAGGCCAGACTCAGGGAACTGCGGGATATATTCTGTTGCGAATGCTGTGGAATTCCTCTGCACCGGCGACTTTCCCAGGCGCAAATTCAAAAAGCGAAAGCTAAGACAACATCTCATACAGTGCCTGGATGATGGGGAATTTTCACCATTTCCCAAAAGAAGCCGCCAGAACAACCAGAGGAACCGCAATCCGGCAGTTGATAGCAGCAGTCTAGAAACTGGAAAAACGTCACCTATTCCAGAATCTAGAAAAAGAAAGGGCCCTGAAGAGAATGGCAACAACAAAAGGGGGAAACTTGATGAAGCCATCTAATGTGAATGGACTACAACATAGACTGTCCCTCACTTAACACCTAAATCAACTTGTCCAGGCCTCAGAATTCTATCTACTGAGAACCCAATGTCCGTCCATATAACATCTAGGACAGGATACTGGACAAGTTATCCATTCACACATCTGTTATGATCCTGGGATACTGGATGAGTAATCCATTCACACATCTGTTATGATCCTGGGATACTGGATGAGTAATCCATTCACACATCTGTTATGATCCAGTAATCCATTCACACATCTGTTATGATCTGCTGACGGCCAGAGGAATGGAGTAACTGAGCAGAGAAGTGTATGGAGCAAGGAGATAAAGCTGGGAAAAAAGTGACCTTCTGCTCAAGTTCTATCCAGAAAACCTGCACAAGATTGGTTCATAGCATCCTGTTCCAGTTCTATCCAGAAAACCTGCACAAGATTGGTTCATAGCATCCTGTTCCAGTGCCATCCACAAAACCTGCTCCAGTATTCTTCACAGTATTCTGCTCCAGTTCCCTCCATTTGTAAATATACTAATAAAAGTTTAAAATATAATAAATGAAAAACGGTGTTGATAATCATTCCTTTCATTTAAAATAATATAGATTTTTATACAATGCTGTTGAGAAGACTACGATTCTTATACTGTACTTTGAGATATAATTTATGCATATATACAATGTGAGGTGGAGTATATATAGCACTGGACAGTGGGGATGGCAGGACAACCCTAAAAAAATAAATCTAAAAATAAATGCAGATATGAAAACAAAGGCTATGGAAGGCCCTGCCCATGGGAGAGCACACGTTCCAATAGGAAGAGTGATCAGCTGACACAAGAGGAGAATGGTTGGCTCTGAGTGGAGATTGGGACAGTTGTGAGTGGGCAACTATGGTAATATAGGTGGGAGTAGGATAGATGGTGAGGGTACATTTGTGCAGGTAGTACAGGTGGGAGTGGGGCAGGTGTGAGGAGGCATTGGTGTGGGTAGCATAGGTGGGAGTATGTCAAGCTCTAATAAAGAAGAGGGTTAGTCTGGCCATCTGGCTCTTCTGGCAAATGCCAGAAGGTCTGATGGCCCAACGGACTGGTCTGCCCCAAAAGCCTGGCCAAGCAGGATGGACTCCTGACGCTCACTCAGCCAACATGCCCCGTCCCTAAACTCGTAACAACACCCATGATGTATACTCGTAACAACACCCATGATGTGTGGCCACTCTCCCTTTCATGCGCACATACAGAGGGATGCCGGAGCAGAATTAGAGCTCCAGTGTATCCCTGAATAAAGAGATGAGTTTTCAGAAAACATTTAATGATCTGAAGGCGATGGCAGAACCTAACTGTATGTATTAGGGAATTCCACAAATGGGTAGCTGCATGGGAGAAGTAAGTGGGAGTGAGAGGTGGTTACCAGAGTCAAGATGCAGCAAGATCTAAGAATTTCAGAGGGAGAGTATTCTGAGTATTGTTTTTAGGAGTAGACACTAAGCTTGCAAGAGCAACTACTATTATGTGGCGGGGCACCAGCTGTCTGCCCCTTGTAGCTATAACATGCGCTCCTTTGGGGCCATAGGTGATTCTATAATGGGGGCAGTGTGTGCGTTGCACACGGGTACCTGAGTCCAGTGGGGGTCACAACCTTCACCCATATATTATACCTACCCCTCTGAAGTCCCAGGGCAGCGGCCCTGCAGTGAGGATACAAATCACTTAGAAAATTGCCATCGTGGCCATTTCCAAGTGATTACACATACGGACTGGAGATGTCCTCGGGAACATGGCGTCGGTGCTATGTTCCAAGAGATCTGCACATGCTCAGTAGACATTATGCCAGAGTCTACTTGCTGCTGGAGATTAGAGGGTCTACAACAGATGCTACACACGGGTCCCCTCCTCTCTTAAAAGGCCCCTGTTTGGGGCCTTGACCTCTTTTGCAGTGCCAGGTCCACATTACCACCAAGGGACTTTGGGCTAAATTCTGACCTGTCTTTAAGACGTGTCGAGTTTGTATATTCTCCCGATGTCCACTAGGTGCTTTAGCCCGCAGACATGTTGGCAGGATAGATAGCATACCTCCCAACTTGAAGAGCTTCCTTTTTGGGACCTGACGCGCCCAAGCCTGAAAAGGGGGTGGAGGCACATATAAAGAGGTGGAGTCTCAGATAAAGGGGTGGAGCTTTGCTTCCTGACCTCCATTAACATCACTTTGGGGGCATGCCCAGCGCTCCCTGGGCAGCTGGGCAGTTCCCAGCTCACTTCCCACACTGTTACATGACATCTCTTCAGTGATCACCAGCTGCTTTGCATAGCAGGGCAGCGGTGATCACAGGGTCTCCCAACTGCACCCCCCACCCTCAGGACACTATGGCATGAGAATGGGACAGCGGGACAGTGTCCAAATAGCGGGACAGTCCCGCTGAAATTTGGACAGTTGGTAGGTATGAGGTAAACTGCCTGGTTGGTGATTTGTCTGCCTTTTAAAAAAAAAATATAGATTGCAAGTACCATTGGGGAAGGGAATATGATATACAGTAGCTGCCTGCTAGTAACAGCAGGTAACAACTGTATTCTGAATTATCACACAAGTGTGTTCATTCATTTAATATTTTTGCCCCTTTCTCTACCTTTGTTGTGATCTCATTTGTTCAATGAGACAAACAAGCATCACACAGGACACATCTGGCTCTGACTGGCCTTTCCGCAAGCAAATAATGAACAATTTTATTAGTTCAAAGTATAAAAACATAAAAACAAATAAGATTGAGGCTGATGGAATGGCAACATCATTGAGAAGGTTTTGGGCATTGAAAATATCTTAAAGGTCTGTATAGAGTCTGTAATTGAATCCCCCAAATTAAGACAGTACAGATACTGCAATGGGAAAGAAGACGTCTCAGAAAGGGTTGGGTATGGGAAACGGGCAGTCAGGATGCCAGCGGTCAGAATACCGACACCAGCATCCCCGACGGGGCACTGGATGTGAGTAACCCAAATCCTGACCCTCCCCATAACTCTAACCCTTCCTCTCCCAGCCTAACCCTAACCCTCTCTTCCCGCAGACTAAACCTAACCCTCGACCCCACAGCCTAAACGCTGTCAGGATTCTGGCTCCAGTATTCTGACTGCCGGGATCACAAACACCAAGATCCCAACTACATCCCCTCAGAAATCCAGCATCAGAAAGATGGAAAGCTATGCCGTCAGAACTTGAAGCAGGATAGCTGGAGAAGGACACTCATGTATAGTATGGTAGAAGATCAGGAATTTGTGGCCATACAGTTAATGACCAAAATAAACCTGTGCTAATAAACCTTAGTTATTCAGCAGCCAACAGAATAAATAATTAGTTAAATACACAGTGTGGCTGGTTAGACCTGCTGTTAGGTTACAGGGAAATGGGCCTATCCAGTGATGGGAGCAAAGCCAAAAAATAACAACTTTGCACTGTGGAAAACCATGGTGCAATGCAGGTTGGGCAAATATAAAGTGTGCAGGGAGGATTTAGATCTGGGAGTGATGTGTCCTAGCTGAACTCTAAGTTGCAGTGCAAAAGTAAAGCTGACCAGTATATGTGGGGTACATGCAGGGGTGTATCTAGAGAGGAGGGGACCCGCGTGCAGTCTCCGGGTGTGGGGCCCCTCCTCTCCCGTCCCGTAGCCGCAGCAGTGCTGTCAGTGCTCTGTCTGAGCACTAGAGACTCTGGCACAGTGCCACGGTGCATGTGCAAGTCTCGGGAAAAATGGCGCAGTGGCCATTTTTTCGGAGACCTGCGCATGTGCTCTAGACTCTGGCACTGTGCGAGAGTTCTAGTGTTCAGACAGAGCGCTAACAGTGCTGCTGCGGCTGCCGGCTACGGTGACGGGAGAGGAGGGTGCCCGCGCACGTACTCCAGAAAGGTAAGTATATAAAAGAAATGAGTGCAGTGTGTGCAGTGGGGCCTCCTCTAGACCCAGGGGCCCATGTGCACCGCACACACTGCACCCATTATAGATACCGCTACTGGGTACATGCAAAAGCAGCCAGTATTTAAAATGCATGCAAAAAAATAAAAAATAAATTAAGAAAAAGTAAATTGCGTATTGCAGCAACCAAGAGACTTTAGATAGAACACTTAGTGAAGATCTGAGGGGTAGATGTATTATGTGACGATATGGGGGAGAAGAGGGTGCGGGGCTACCGATTCCATTAATGCGGGGATTAGCGTGATGCGCCCCTCTCTAAATCAGCGCTGCTATCTAAAAGATAGCACGCTGATACACAGGGGCAATGTATGAACGGTTATTGGCACTGACTGTTCCGACAACTGCAGCTATCGATTTCGACAGCTGCAGGTGTTGTTGACCATTCACCACAGCAGGAACAGTGCTGTCCCTGGCTGCGGCATCTGCCGGATCCGGACTGCACAGGAGATCTCGCACATACCAAGTGATCCAGCCGGGAGGAAAGACACAGCGCGTCAGCACAAGGCTGTTGCGCTGTGGGGGATCTGATAGGCGTCGCCGGAGGGGGGAAAGTTTTCACTCCCCCTCTTCAGCAGCTGAGATGTTAATACATCTCGTCGCTACTGTTTCCTGCTTCGCCTCGATAAGTAAATCGCCTTTCCTACCACTTCTGAAAAAAATGCTGTTTTTATCTTTAAAAGAGTGATCATTTCCCCCTGCAGCGCCGTCTCATGAGTCTTTTCAGTTGAAGATTTTTCACGCGATGCATGCACAACACCCAATCACAGGCGTCAGCGTGGAGTTAGAGCCGCAGGCTGAATAGACTGACCAGAGCCAAGGGCATAGCTACCATAGGTACAGGCAGTGCAGCTGCTATGGGGCCCAGAGCTGAGAGGGGCCCACCATTCCTGTCAAAGTTACATGTGTTATATACATTTTTCGACATTGAGTGATACATAGGGTTCCTTTCAGACTTTTTCCTTGGGACCTGCCCCTGGACCTGCTCATTGTAGTGTGGTATAAAAGGAACTGGAGGGCATTTTAATGTTATATAAAATGAACCGGGGCACTGTAATGAGGCACAATATGAACGGAGAGTACTATATATCATAATGTGAATTGTGGGTACTGTGCGGCATAATGTGTACTGGCAGCTCTGAAATGTGACATAGGGTGAATTTAAGCACTACTACGATTCATAAAAGAAAATAGGGCACTACTATGGGGCATAACATTAAATAAGGCTCTACTATGGTTGAGAAAATGAACTAGGGCATTATTATAGGGCATAAAATTAACAACTGCTGCAGAGAAGTGTCTCTCTAGAAGCATTGGGACTGGGGCCCCTTCAAAATGTTGCTGTGGGGCCCACAAAGTTCTGTCTACGCCCCTGACCTCAACCTTGGAGAGTAATTTCATAGTTGACTTATTGTAGATCATCTTACAAAAATGGCTTATTTTATTCCAACCAACTGCTGAACAGAGCATAAAATTAGTGATTTGGGAAATGTTTAGACTTCATGGAATTCCGATAATGTGGTGATAATGTCTGAGCTTCTGCACAACACTTGGACTGAATTTTGATCTGTCTTATTTCCATCCACAGTAAAATGAGCAAACTGAAAAAAAACAAATCAATAATACATACAATGTTTCACCAGATACCTCCAAGATGATTGGATGGATCTTTTACACCCTGCTGAATTCACTTATAACAGCTCTGTAGATAGCTCAGTTTCCCAAACTCCTTCCTTTGCCGAGTTAGGCTTCCATCCAATGCTAATTCAAACTTTCCCAGTCTCCACGACAATTCCACCTGTAAATTATAAATTCACTTCTTCAATAGCTCCTAGAGATAATCCCAATTTTCAGTTTGGAGAAGATTGCTAAAATCCTCAAGGAACCAAAAAGTTCACACAAATTGGGTCAAAAGTGTATTGGACGGTTTCATATTTAATTTCAAATATACCATGATGCTTTCCACTAGAAGCTTCTAGTCTCCATGAAAATAAATATAATTTTATTCACTTTTCACCCCTTAAACATTTCATGAGAACCACTTTCCAGGTAAAATTTTGTCTCTGCTGCTGAATGTCAAAGTAGAAAGGGTAGAATACTTTATTGTTCCTGAGAACTGTAAGAACACATTCCTGCTTCTAGATTAATCAGAGAGTTTCACCAGAAATATCCTCACAAATGCTCTTGTACCATCCAAATAATGTTATGGAAGATGTGGAGTGAAGTCTTGATTCATGTCTGTGGCTTGTGTACAGCACAGTTTTACTGCTACCCTGATGCTCCATCATGTTTTAGCTCCACCTACTGACTTTCTATATAAGCCCTTACTTGTCAGATCATTACACTCCAGTCCAGTGATCCATTTGTTTCTGTACCTGCTGCATTCAGATTTTTTTCTACCTATGTATAGTTCAGGGACACCAAGGCATTGGTCAGGACCTGGTGCTAGGGGTTGAGACCTCTAGAGGGGTTGTGCGTCGCCCCCCCCACCCCCCCAATTGTATACATTACTGTGGAGCATGCCGCAAACGCAGCATTGTAAAGGCTCATGGTTGCGTCTCCCCTGCACTCCTGGACTCCTACAGTTTCCCAGGTAATATGTATCCCCCATCCTCTCTGCACCCCTGGTACTGTTACCAACTTTTCCATTAGTTTGTGCCTGCTTCAAACCTTTGATACTGTGTCTGCCGTACCATACCTTGCTGCCTCTTACCATTCCTTGCTCTAATGAACCTATCTCGGTCTCCCATCCTTCCAGCTATTGGACTCTAGGCAGTTACAAAGTGTAATGTTCAAATCTACTATATATCCCTCCAGTTGTTTCTGAAACTGTGGGTAGAATTTGAGGCAATATTTAAAAATGTTGGGTGTGTGTTATTTATAGTGGAGTGTGTGTTTCATGAATATATTATTTAGTAGTTTCTATTACATCTATATTAACATTTGTGTTGTGGATGTTCTACTATTCTGATTTGCTAAAGCACAATAGAAGATATCACCAATGAGTCTGTTGGTACTAGTATTGTAACAAGATATCCCGCAACAAAGATTTCTCAGCAGTGGTATTCCTTGTGATGGTCAAATCATTCTGTAGTCTTAGATTCTGCTAAACATCTCAAAAAGAAAAAAAAGTCTAATAGCGTAGAAAGGGAGGTCACAATTAAAATGTAACTCAAGGTCTCCTACCAGAGGAAGTGATCGACGTATTGCAGTAGACAATTGAGCATTCAGAATCAGACAATCCTCACCTTAACTCTGCCTCCATCCAACACCTCCTCCAACACATGACTGTAAAACAAATGGAGAAAGCTCCTAATAATGTGGAACTGTTGTTTTTGGACCAGATGTAATGGTCTACTGTGCAAAAAGTAGGCAATAGAGCAGTGGTAAGCCAGGTGCCCCCAAATTACTTTGTCCACTAGCCAGGTCGTGTAAAACACGTCCCTGAATATCTCTCCTCCCCAATGCATTTCGATACTAAAGTAGTATCTTACTCAAGGCATGAAGATGGAAAACCCTTTGGGCAGATATATTTTTAACTCCAACTTATTTCACATCAGTAAACTTAATGCCAGACATAGATCTTCTATAAAATAAAATACAGAAAAACCATAGTCCCCTTCTCCATGATGACCAGTTCTGTGTTTCCCAGTAACTCAACACAGAGAGACCTGACAGATTGGTTTGTCACAATCCCGCTTACATATCCATAGTCGCTGCACTTCAGTTCACCGCCGGAAGTGACGTATCGCAACATGAGTTCCTCGGTGCGTTCCAGCGTAAATCCTAGTGCCATAATACTGAATATATAAAGGTCAGATCCCAAGTCCATATTAACCATCACTGTGGAACTTCCATTCTCCTGCGGAAGTGACGTGCCATTGTTTGCATTCCAGGGTGCAGTCCAACAATTGTCTGTGCATCACTTCCGATCATGTACTCCCGGTATGATGGGATATGACCTCTCACCAATTCTTAGTCTTCCCTCAACAATAAAGATGATGTTTCAACACAGTGATCATGTCTCTAGAGATGGGGGCAGCCATATTAGAATAGATTTTCAATAAAATAAAACTATATCAGTGGACATTTTCACAAAGTCCACAAATATCATACACACGGTACTAAACAGTATTACATCAAGAATTCGAAGCAATCATATAACAAGAAAACAAAAACAAACATTAAAAACACATATTAAAGAGATACAATGAAAATATTCTATAAAAACCACTTGAGTTCAATCTCCTTATTTAAACCAGACAGAATACGTGTTTTAAAATGATAAATAAAATGTATCTCACTCCTAGCTAATTTTTGGGTAAAATCATTCACTCTTGCACCTTTTGTGACTTTTTTAAATTATAAATGTTTTTACTATATTTCACATCACATTGGAACCAGTGGTGTAAGTTTGTCCCCTTCGCCCGGGGGCAAAATAATTGATGGTGCCCAATATGTATTACCTTCATGGAATCTCTGTCTCTTTGATGGTCACTGTACAGTCACTGCTGGTCTGCCCTGTTCATTGTGCGCTGCCTCAGTCTGGCCTGTCCCCTCTGCTGTATAACACAATCCACAGCCACAGACAAGCAGACTCTGTTGGTGTCCATTGTGAGCACAGCCATACAGGGCCGGATTAAGATCAGGACGATGAAGGTTTCTACTATACCCCTTAGTGGAGCAGGAGAGAGAGTGAGGGGAGTGAGAGAGAGATCAATAGGGTGTGAGAGAGAGAGAGAGAGAGAGAGAGAGAGGGGAGCAAGGGAGAGATGGGAAGAATTGAGGGAGAGATGTTATCAAGGAAAAAGAGAAGAACGAGAGAGAAAAGAGGGTGCCAGAAAGAGAAATGGTGTCAGGGAAAGAGTAAGAGAGAGAGAGAGAGAGAGAGCGAGCGAGAAAGGGTGTCAGAGAGAGAGAGAGGGGGGGGAGAGAGAGAGAGATGGTGTCAGGGAAAGAGAGAAAGAAAAAGAGGGAAGAGAAAAAGGGAAAGAGGAGCAAGAGAGAGAGGGTGTCAAGGAGAGAGAGATATGAGAGAGGAGAGAGAGAGAAGGGAGCAAGAGAGAAAGAGAGAGAAAGATGAATGAGTGGGATAGAGACAGAGGCTGTCGGGGAGCGAAAGACCAACACGAGAGAGAGAGAGACTGAGACAGTGAGAGAGAGAGAGAGAGAGAGAGAGGAGCAAGAGAGAGAGCATGTCATGGAGAGAGGGGGGAGAGACAGAGAGGAAGAGGCAGCACGCTGGAGAGAGAGGGGGTGTGAAGGAGAGAGAGAGGGGGAGCAAGGGAAAGAAGAGAGAGAGAGGAGAGAGACAGGGAGCAAGTGGGAGAGAGACAGAGACTGTCAGGTTGAAAGAACCTGAGACGGAGAGAGAGAGGGGCCAAAAGAGAGTGTGTCAGAGAGAGAAAGGGGAGTGTCAGAGTGAGAGGAGCAAGAGGGAGGGTGGAGAGAGGTTCATAGAGAGATGGGGGAGCAAGAGAGAGTGTGTCAGAGAGAGAGAGAGAAAGAGATGAGCAAGAGAGAGAGTGGAGAGTGTCAGTAAAGAGGGTGAGCAAGAGAGTGTCAGAGAGAGGATCAAGAGAGTGAGTGGAGAGTGAGAGAGGAGCAAGAGAGAGTATGGAGTGTCATAGAGAGAGAGGAGGGAGCACGAGAGAGTGTGTCAGACAGAGAGAAAGGAGCAAGAGTGAGAGTGGAAGGTGTCAGAGAGGGGGAGCAATAGAGAGTGTTTGTCAGAGAGAGAGAAAGTGGAGAGTGTGGGCAGTAGCGGATCTTGCTACGGGCAAGCAGGACTTTTGCCCGGGGCGCCGCCTTCCGGAGGGCGCTGGCGCCATCCGGAGGGCGCCGCACCGTGGCAAGATCCGCCACTGCTGCCCGCTGTGTCCCCCGTCCGCCTCCGCTGCCCGCTGTGTCCCCGCCTCCTGTGAAGGGAACTAGACGCGTAGCGTCTAGTTTCCCTTCGTAGAGTGTACCTTTGCTGAGCGGTGCGCGATGACGTCATCGCGCACCGCACAGCAAAAGGACCTTTTGCTGTGCGGTGCGCGATGACGTCATCGCGCACCGCTCAGCAGTCAAGCGGCGCTAGTAATGTACAGGGGGCGTAACTGACCACGCCCCCTGTATTAGGCCACGCCCCGTTTCCTGCCCGGGGCGCCGAGTGGGCTTGAACCGGCCCTGAGTGTGGGACAGTATGAGAGAGTGTGTCAGAGAGAGAGAGAAGAGTGTCAGAGAGAGGGGGAGCAAGACAGAGTGTGTCAGAGAGAGAGGAGCAAGATAGAGTGTCAGAGAGGGGAGAATAAGACAGAGTGTGAAGTGTGTGTGTCTGTGTGTGTAAGAGAGAGAGAGAGAGAGAGTATGAGGGGGGAGCAAGAAACAGTGTGGAGTGTCATAGAGAGAGAGGGGGGAGCAAGAAAGAATGAATGTGAAAGAAAGAATGAGAGAGGAGCAACAGAGAGAGTGGAGAGTGCCAGAGAGAGAGGAGCAAGAGAGTGTCATAGAGAGAGAGTTGGGGAGCAAGAGAAAGTCTGTCAGAAAGAGAGAGGAGCAAGAGAGAGAGAGAGAGTGGGGTGTGTCAGAGAGAGAGAGAGAGAGAGAGAGAAAGAGAGAGGGCACAAGAGAGTGTGTGTGAGAGAGAGAGAGGGGGAGCAAGAGAGTGTCAGAGAGAGAGGAGCAAGAGAGTGAGTGGAGACTGTGTGTGTGAGAGAGGACCAAGGGAGTGAGTGGAGAGTGTGCGTGTGAGAGAGTGTGAGGGGGGAGCAAGAGAGAGTGTGGAGTGTCATAGAGAGGGGGAGCAAGACAGAATGTGTCAGAGAGAAAGAGAGAGCGAGAGGAGCAAGAGAGAGAGTGGAGAGAAGCCAGAGAGAGAGAGAGAAGGAGGAGCAAGAGAGAGTGTCATAGAGAGAGAGAGTGTCAGCGAGAGAGAGAGAATCAAGAGAGTGGGTGGAGAGCGTGTGAGAGAGAGATGGAAAGAGAGGGCAAGAGAGAAAGAGAGTGTTTGAGAGAGGGGGTCGAGCGGGTGAAGGTCTGTGATGGGGCAGGGCCTTCACAGCATTAGGCCCCACCCCCTTATTGCATTGCATTGCAGGCTCCTGCTGGGACTCAGGAACTGGCTAGGTAGGGGCAGAGTGAACCGTGACTATGTGTGCCACATTGTGGGGGCCCCAATGTCTGGGGGCTCCTGGGCGGCTGCCCTGTTAGCTCCGATAGAAACTGCATAGAGTCCACTCCTGACTCTGAGCTGCATCATCATAACTACATAATGGACCTACAGGGCATCCGTAGCCCTGTAGGAGAAAGGCTGTACTAGGATCACGTGCCCGCGCTGCTGGATCGTCAGGGTAAGCATGCTACTGCATTATTATATTTATTTAAAAAAACAACTTCTGAATGCCATGTGAATGCCTCTGAATCCTCCAAACGCTTGTCCATACCATGACTACACATCAGGCTCAGCAGCTCCTCTTTAACACAGCAATAACATGGAACGGGGGACAATGGAGGCAGTGCCCCCTTCTGGCGAGCAGCCCAGCGGCAAATGTCTCCATTGTCTCCTGGAGCTCCGCCTCTGGTTGGAACATTGATAGAGCATTGGAATCCAAGCCTTTCTTTATATTGCGTAAATGCTCACTTATCCTAATTTTAAGGCACAGGTTCTCAAACTCGGTCCTCAGGACCCCACACGGTTCATGTTTTGCAGGTCACCTGTAGATTTTTAAAATGTGACAGTTGGTGATACACAGTGCAGCTGCTGGGTGACATGGAAAACGTGAACTGTGTGGGGTCCTGAGGACCGAGTTTGAGAACCACTGTTTTAAGGTGTCTACTTGTCCTCCCAATGTAAAACTTATCGCAAGAGCACTTTATACCAGAGATGACATTATAGGAACGACAAGTAGTAAAATCCTTTATAACGTTTATTCTATCATTAATAAGGACCTTTGATTTCTTATGTACAAGAGTATTTGCTAAAGGATGGTTGTACCCAAGTGAATCAAATACTTTGGCCAAAGTGAAAAAAAAAAACATATACCAGTCCTATACAAACTTGCCAAAATCGCAATGAAAGTATCAAAATACACAATATTCATCTTTTTCTATTGTAGCTTTTCCACGGACCTAATTGGACAAATAAAGGTGATTTGTTTCATTACTGGAATAATTTTCCCTTTAAACATTCAGGTCACTGATTTATTATTAACAATGATAGCTTCCTAATGTTTCGTTTTCCCGGCTGCCACAAAACATTTAATGAATCCACAATTACTACCATTTGTTAAATCAGCTCCCAGTTAGTAGTTCAGAATCAATCACTGGGTAATGCAGTAGAGGAAAATATTTAAGGCTGCACAGGTCAATGTTAAGAGTGCACTCACCATTTAAAACACACATTTAGGAAGCTACAAAAGGAAATTAAAGCAAGATATTAGTTACACTGTACTCTACTGTGCACATCCTGAATAAGGCTATTTAGAAGCTGCGAACTACTCAGGAAATTGAGTGATACATTCTCAGGATACAGAAGAACGTAAATACTTGTAACCATTATTGATTTTAAAGTTCATTAACTATTTAATTTAACCACTTAACTGGCTAATATTTTTTCCAAAAACCGCCCAGATTTTTTTTTTTTTTATGAAGTAATTAGGTCAAGTACTTATCTAACACAATTTTATTAAAAAAAATAAAAAAAATAAACCCTGTTTTCTTAAAACATACATCATCCATATTGATTTTTATTATATATATATATATATATATATATATATATATATATATATATAGATTGATTGCCAATATATTGGACCAATGATTGGCAAATCGCAGATTAACATTCAGCAGTGATTGACTGCATGACAGGCACTGGGAGAGGGAACAAGGATGCAGAATGGTAGGGAGGTCCCTCTGAGATTGGTAGCTGCTGGAAGACTATCTTCTGGCAGCCGCCCAGTGGTCATTTCTAATTCGTTGCATTGTTTATGACCATGCCAGGTAACGCACAGCTTGGCGTGGTCGCAAATGTGCAACCATGCCAGGTCAAATGATGAGACTATGCCAAGCAACTTGTAACAAAATTGGAATTAAAACATAGTAAGTTGACCTGTAAGATTCTTGAATCATTTGGAATTTGTCCCATTACTGAGATTTGAACTTGTTCACAGATTAGTAATTTTTGGGTTTGTTCACAGTTTGCAGATAAAAAAAAATAGCACATTGAAATAAACTTTAATGTGTCTTTTTTTTATCGAGCTTATATAGCTACATTTTATAATATTTCTATATTTTTATAGCATTTTATAGCATTTTTTAATTTTTACATTCTTGCAGAGAAATTGTTGTATTTGAAGTTTAATTTCACCGTTTGGCTTTTAAGCTTGGACAAAAAGCTTAGAATAAGTACAAACCTGCCCAAAGTGGCTCAAAACTGTTTGCTTTGGTAACCTTTAACTAGAATATTTATAATCTAATTTTAAGATTTTTTTTGCAAACCTCAACGATGATTCCACAAACCTTGTGTAAACAAATGTGATCAGTTTGAGTTGCTTTAACTTTGATTTTCCACCTATAGGTGTATAATGTGTTGGCTAAAATTTTACTAATCACACTGCTGTATCCTGCTGCATTCCTTCGGTTATTGGCAGACATGTATGTACATAGCTGTTAGATGGAGTAATAGCTAGAGAATGGCTTTGTTTTTGTGGGGCAATGAAGATAGAAAACTGATGGTCATTTCAAACTTGCCAATTGTGGTAGTCTCCAGAATTTAGGGGGAATCCCCAGAGTGCTGGGAGAGCAGGTCGCCTTTGCACATCTTGCCCTCTTTCTAGAAAAATGTGCGAGATGGGGAGACATGCATCATCCCAGGGCCATCTTAATGTATAGGTACACTGGGCAGCTGCCCAGGGCCCTATGGTTCTAGGTACCTTTGAGCAGGGGTGAGCTGGGCCTCTCTACCTTCCTTCCAGCCTTTAGCCAGACAGTGAAAAGCTGTCAACATTCTGACTGGTGGATGGCTGAAGCTATCCACCAATCAGAGAGCAGTATCCTCTTTTACTGCCTCCCAGCCTGCAGCCATACAATGAATGGATATCAGCATGATGGTGGATTGAAGCAAACCACCAATCAGATTGCTGAGAGCCATTCATTATATGGAAGCATGTCTGGAGTCGTTGAGCATGTTGAGAGATGACAAGGGACTGCAGGAAGAGTAATTTATATATATTTTTTATTTATTCATTCCCATGAATGGGTGTGTAGGTACCCCAGTGCATTGCTTTCCCAGAGCCTATATTGATACTAAGACAGCTCTGATTATCACAGCTCCTCCCTCTTTGTCTGATTCAGCAATTTTCAGCATTGTGTTGTAGGAGCCATGATGACACAATTATCTATACACTTTTACTGGCCACTAGGGCTGTTGAAACAGCCACTGAGCTCAGTTCCAGAAGGGGTGTGGTCAAATAAGTGAGGCATGGCCATTACCCCTCTAGAAGAAAATAATGGAAAATACTATGCGCAGCTCCGGCGAGTGGTACTGCATTTTGAGGGGGGGGGGGGGGGGGGGGCATTTGTCCCCCTCAGCAGCTGAACCCTCCAAGAGACCCTGGCCCGCAAACTGAGTACCCCACCACCTTGACATTCCTACTGGCCAACCGAACTGAGAACTCAGCAGGTAGGCATAAAAAAAAACAGGTAAGTATGGGACATTTACTACAGTATATAAACACTGATGGACAGGAAAAACATAACAGAGAGAGAAAGACATCTTCATAATCTCAGTGCTCCTGCAATTACCATACAGGTAGAATAATAATCATATGGTAGAATAATAATCAGCCCCAAAGAAATGGCCAGGCACAAATATCTAGCCTGAAACTAAAAGCTTTCTAGTGCCAGCAGTCTACCCAATAGATATAAACAAAATTCTGCAAGATATCTTTGTTTAATAAAGTATATTCCTGTGTTCAATTATACTTCATTTAACACAACATTTGAAAATATATTTTGATTTCCTGTTTGCATAGTGTATTTAAATTAACTTCATAAAAAAATAATTTGTATCGAAATAAAGGAAATTAACTACTAAGTCATCTTGATACGTACTCTCTTGAGAATTTTACATCCTGCTGTTGCTACACACAACATTTAAGTCATACTTAATTTATGAGAGCACTTTCCTCTTAATATACTAGAGGTATTTTTTGTAGCTTTTTTCAACCTCATTTATCTTTAGCCATTTTCAGATTAAATTCTGTTTAAGGAAACACACACACACACACACACACACAC
Organism: Pseudophryne corroboree; assembly: GCF_028390025.1. NCBI lineage: Eukaryota > Metazoa > Chordata > Amphibia > Anura > Myobatrachidae > Pseudophryne > Pseudophryne corroboree. The sequence continues at coordinate 943,718,167 of NC_086445.1, read as the reverse complement.
ACACACACACACACACACTATGTCTATCTATCTATCTATCTATCTATCTATATATATATATATATATATATATATATATAGGATAAGTGAGCTTGCTATGGTGAGTGCTGAACTTTTTGCTTGTATGTATTTAGGTAGGTGGCCATGGGCTGCATGCACCCCACCCTATGAGTGGTGAGTGCGGACATTGCACCCCGCTTTTGGGGTGGAGTGTGCAGTGGTTTTCTAGGTTTGTTTGTATATATATATATATATATACACAGTACACACATATATATATATATATATATATATATATACACACACAGTGTATATATATATATATATATATATTTACAGTGCTGAAAGTAGGGTGGTAGCTTCGTACTATTTCCTTATTCCTCTTTTGCTTTTGCATTTTAAGCATTTCATCAATGGGATTTGCCCTTAAATGTTTCTAGTCTTACTGGCCCACACCACCCAAGAGACTAGACAGTTGTCATCTCAGCTATTATATCTGTATTTCAAATACAGCACGTAATAACGAAGCAAATGTGGAACTCAAATATTATATTGTGGAAACTTTGCACCTATGCAAAAAAAAGTCTATTCCATAGAGAAACGATTCTCGTACATTTTCAAAGCAAAATTCGCTATCTTATAATTATGCTTCACTCTATGAGCAGGCAATTTTTTTTAGTTAACACTTTTCTGATTGGCTAAAATATTCTGAAAAATTAATCTAAAACCTAATTTTTACTACAATAGCTGAGGAGTTTGGTTACCGGTACCCATTAGTCTGCTGTCTCCCTCCATCTCCAAACCATCCCAGCTACTGCTGAACATTAAGCTTCTAGAAATGCCAATCTGTGTCATCTGAGGCTGCAATCATTGCCTTTGCGAAACCAGGGTGATTGTCTGCACTCACCCCCAATTCTCAAAAAGCTAATTTTTTTTCTGAATATTTGACCACACTTTGTAGTATCATATAAATAGGCCCCCTAGTCTAGATAGTATGATCATTCTTTCATAGCCCTTGTATGGTTTGTAGATTGCTAGACATTATTTGTTCTAGCTTGCACAGCTTATAATATACCGATAGTTCCTGTTAACCATGGGCAAACAAGCGTATGTGGCCATTAAATGTTCTGTTTGTTTTTTTAGTTAAAATTCTCTGTGGAATGTTCTAAATGAAGCTTAATATGCTCTGATTTTAGATTGGTATCTTTGGTGGAGGTTTATCAAAGCTGGAAAAGTGATAAAGTGGAGAAAGATAAAGTACCAACCAGTCAGCTCCTACTGTAGTTGTCATTTTTTAAACTCAGCCTTTAAACTATTAGAACATGATTGGTTCAGTATTTACTACTGAAAGAGAGGGAAAGGAGCCAAAGTTAAGCTGTGGGTATAAATGAGGTAGAAACAAGTGTATTTACAGAGAAGATGGTCCTAACAACTCTCAAAACTGAAAGTAGATACATCAATTAGGCCAGATGGAATACAGCGAAGGATACTAAAAGAGCCTAAAGGAGTGTTGGTAGCACCATTAACAGAATTATTCAACCAGGTACTAGCTACAGGAGTAATTGCAGAGGACTGGAAAAGAGCGAACATAGTCCCACTGCACAAAAGTGGAAACAAGGATGAGGCAAGCAACTACCAACCAGTAACCCTTACATTAGTAGTAGAGAAACTGATGGAACCACTCTTAAATGAAAAAGTTGTAGATTATCAAAAATGCAGCAGTTTACAGTATCACAAACATCATGGATTTACTGGGGGGAGATCATGTCAAACAAATATTATTGACTTTTTTTGACTGGGTCACTAAAATAATAGTTAGGGGCGCATAGATATAGCTTATCTATACTTCAGTAAAGCTTTCAACAGTGTCCTACATTGCCGACTGTTAGATAAACTTGAAAGCACTGGATTAGATACTAAAACGGTTGAATGGATAGGATCTTGGTTGCAAGATAGAAAACATAAAGTTGTAGTAAATGGAGTGCTTTCACAGGAGGGAAAAGTTACCAGTGGAATACCCCAGGGAGCTGTACTTGGACCAGTGCTTTCTAATATCTTTATTGATGACATTGCAAATGGTATAGAAGGGAAAGTATGCCTGTTTTGCAGATGACACAAAAGTATGCAACAGGGTAGACACACCAGGAGAGGTAAAACAAATGACTGATGTTCTAGGTAGACTAGAGGAATGGTTAATAGCTTGGCAATTACAGTTTAATGCCAAAAAATGCTAAATCATGCACTTGGGTCTCAAAAATCCAAAGGCTAATTATAATATTAATGGCACTATATTGGAAATTACTGAGGAGGATCTAGGAGTGACTGTTTCAGGTGACTTAAAGGCAGGTAAGCAATGTAACAAAACAATGAGGAAGGCGCGTCAGATGCTTGGATGCATAGGGAGATGAATCGGCCGCAGAAAGAAGTCATAATGTCACTGCATAGGTCATTGGTACGGTCTCCTCAAGAAAACTGTGTTCAATTCTTGAGGCCATATCTTCAGAAGGATATTAATACATTAGAGCAGAGGCGGAACTACCACCAGTGCAACCAGTGCGTTGCACTGGGGCCCGCCTCTGTCCAGGGGCCCAAAGCATGTACTCAGTCAAACTGACTCATTACATGCCGCTGTGTGCTGCGGGCAACCGCTGCCCACAGCACACAGCCGCCCGGACAGGAGAGGAGAGGAGCAGCGGTACGGGGGAGAAGCAGGAGGAGGGAGGTGGAGGAGGGAGCCGCAGCAGCTCTTTGTTACTGGTTGAGGCGCTGCTGCTGCTGGCCCTCTGCTTCACTATAGGCTGTCTTCCGAGAACAGCCTATAGTGAAGCAGAGGGCCAGCAGCAGCAGCGCCTCCACCAATAACACAGCGCTGCTTCTCTCCTGCCCGGGAATCGTGAGTGACCAGAAGCTGCACCGAGGAGCCTGAGTCAGCGGAGAGGGTAAGTATAATTCTTTCTTTCTTTCTTTCTTTCTTTCTTTCTTTCTTTCTTTCTTTCTTTCTTTCTTTCTTTCTTTCTTTCTTTCTTTCTTTCTTTCTTTCTTTCTTTCTTTCTTTTCTTTCTTTTCTTTCTTATCTTTCTCTTTTTTCTACAAAAAGGGGGACTGTCTGCCACAATGTGTAAAAAGGGGGAATCTGCCTGCCACAATGTGTAAAAAGGGGGAATCTGCTTGCCGCAATGTGTAAAAAGGGGGAATCTGCTTGCACAATGTGTAAAAAGGGGGAATCTGCTTGCCGCAATGTGTAAAAAGGGGGAATCTGCTTGCCACAATGTGTAAAAAGGGGGAATCTGCCTGCCGCAATGTGTAAAAAGGGGGATGCTGTCTGCCGTAATGTGTAACAAGGGCACGCTGTCTGCCGTAATGTGTAAAATGGGGACGCTGTCTGCCGTAATGTGTAAAAAGGGCGCGCTGTCTGCCGTTATGTGTAAAAAGGGCACGCTGTCTGCCGCTATGTGTAACAAGGGCACGCTGTCTGTCGTTATTTGTAAAAAGTGTACGCTGTCTGCCGCTATGTGTAAAAAGTGCACGCTGTCTGCCGCTATGTGTAAAAAGGGCACGCTGTCTGCCGTTATGTGTAAAAAGGGCACGCTGTCTGCCGTTATGTGTAAAAAGGGGGACGCTGTCTGCCGCTATGTGTATAAAGGGGACGCTGTCTGCCGTAATGTGTAAAAAGAGGAATCTGTCCGCCGTAAGGTGTAAAAGAGTCTCTACCTGGTGTAGTGGTGCTACTGTGCAGCGTAATTTGAATAATGGAGACTACTGTGCACCGTTTTATGAATTGGTATTATTTTGTGGCCACACCCCTTCCCCACGAAGCCACGCCACTATGTATTTTTGCGCGCGCTTACGGCGCGCACTGCCCTTGTTTTGCATGCATGGGTGGGGCTCCGATGCCGTTTCTTGCACACAGTGCTAAAATGTCTAGTTACGGCACTGTTGCTAGGTATCCATTTCTCTGGCCCTGAGCAGGTCCCCCTCACCAGATCCTCACCAGGGGTGAGGGGGTGGACTTGGATGGGATGGGGGGCCCAAAGCATTTTGTCGCACCTGGGCCCACCGCTCGCTAGTTCCGCCACTGCATTAGAGAATATACAAAGAAGGGCAACTAAAATGGTGCATGGCCTACATCACAAAACGTACTCAGAAAGACTAAAAGATTTTCTCTGACGTCCTAGTGGATGCTGGGAACTCCGTAAGGACCATGGGGAATAGCGGCTCCGCAGGAGACTGGGCACAAAAGTAAAGCTTTAGGACTACCTGGTGTGCACTGGCTACTCCCCCTATGACCCTCCTCCAAGCCTCAGTTAGATTTTTGTGCCCGGCCGAGAAGGGTGCACACTAGGGGCTCTCCTGAGCTTCTTAGTGAAAGTTTAGTTTTAGGTTTTTTATTTTCAGTGAGACCTGCTGGCAACAGGCTCACTGCATCGAGGGACTAAGGGGAGAAGAAGCGAACCTGCCTGCTTGCAGCCAGCTTGGGCTTCTTAGGCTACTGGACACCATTAGCTCCAGAGGGACCGAACACAGGCCCAGCCTCGGAGCTCGGTCCCAGAGCCGCGCCGCCAGCCCCCTTACAGAGCCAGAAGCAAGAAGAGGTCCGGAAAAATCGGCGGCAGAAGACATCAGTCTTCAACAAGGTAGCGCACAGCACTGCAGCTGTGCGCCATTGTTACTCAGGCACACTTCACACTTCGGTCACTGAGGGTGCAGGGCGCTAGGGGGGGGGCGCCCTGAGCAGCAATGTAAACACCTTGGCTGGCATAAATACACCACATATTACCCCCAGGGCTATATGGATGTATTTTAACCCCTGCCAGAACTCACCAAAAAGCGGGAGAAAAGGCCGTCGAGAAGGGGGCGGAGCCTATCTCCTCAGCACACGGGCGCCATTTTCCATCACAGCTCCGCTGGAAGGACGTCTCCCTGACTCTCCCCTGCAGTCCTGCACTACAGAAAAGGGTAAAAAAGAGAGGGGGGCACTAATTTGGCGCAGTTTTAATACTAACAGCAGCTATAAAGGGAAAAGCACATTTTATAGTGGTATTCCTGTCTATATATAGCGCTCTGGTGTGTGCTGGCATACTCTCCCTCTGTCTCCCCAAAGGGCTAGTGGGGTCCTGTCCTCTATCAGAGCATTCCCTGTATGTGTGCGGTGTGTCGGTACGATTGTGTCGACATGTTTGAGGAGGAAAATGAGATGGAGGCGGAGCAATTGCCTATTATAGAGTTGTCACCCCCTAGGGAGTCGACACCTGAGTGGATGAGCTTATGGAAGGAATTGCGTGACAGTGTCAGCTCTTTACGACAGACAGTTGACGACATGAGACAGCCGGCTACTCAGCTTGTGCCTGTCCAGGGGTCTCAAACGCCATCAGGGGCTTTAAAACGCCCGTTACCTCAAATGGCAGACACAGACACGGATACTGACTCCAGTGTCGATGATGAGGAGACAAACGTGACTTCCACTAGGGCCACACGTTACATGATTGAAGCAATGAAAAATGTATTGCATATCTCTGATAATACAAGTACCACTAAAAAGGGTATTATGTTTGGTGAGAAAAAACTGCCTGTAGTTTTTCCTGTATCCGAGGAATTAAATGAAGTGTGTGATGAGGCGTGGGTTTCCCCCGATAAAAAACTGATAATTCCTAAAAGGTTATTGGCATCGTACCCTTTCCCGCCAGAGGATAGGGCACGTTGGGAAACACCCCCTAGGGTGGATAAAGCGCTCACACGCTTGTCTAAACAGGTAGCACTACCCTCTCCCTGATACGGCCGCCCTAAAGGAACCTGCCGATAGAAAGCTGGAGAATATCCTAAAATGTATATACACTCACACGGGTGTTATACTGCGACCAGCAATCGCCTCAGCCTGGATGTGCAGTGCGGGCCTGGCGTGGTCGGATTCCCTGACTGAAAATATTGATACCCTAGATAGGGACAGTATATTACTGACGATAGAGCATTTGAAGGATGCATTTCTATATATGCGTGATGCACAGAGGGATATTTGCCGACTGGCATCAAGAGTTAGCGCGCTGTCCATTTCTGCAAGAAGAGGTTTATGGACGCGGCAGTGGTCAGGTGATGCGGATTCTAAAAGGCACATGGAAGTATTGCCTTATAAGGGGGAGGAGTTATTTGGGGTAGGTCTATCAGACCTGGTAGCCACGGCAACTGCTGGAAAATCCACATTTTTACCCCAGGTAGCTTCTCAACCTAAGAAGACGCCGTATTATCAGGCGCAGTCCTTTCGGCCCCATAAGGGCAAGCGGGCAAAAGGCGCCTCATTTCTGCCCCGTGGCAGAGGGAGAGGAAAAAGGCTGCAACAAACAGCCAGTTCCCAGGAACAAAAGCCCTCTCCCGCCTCCGCAAAGTCCTCAGCATGACGCTGGGGCTTTACAAGCGGACTCAGGCACGGTGGGGGCCCGTCTCAAGAAGTTCAGTGCGCAGTGGGCCCACTCGCAAGTGGACCCCTGGATCCTTCAGGTGGTATCTCAGGGGTACAAATTGGAATTCGAGACGTCTTCTCCTCGCCGTTTTCTAAAGTCTGCTTTACCGACGTCTCCCTCAGACAGGGAGGCAGTATTGGAAGCCATTCACAAGCTATATTCCCAGCAGGTGATAATCAAGGTACCCCTCCTACAACAGGGAAAGGGGTACTATTCCACACTATTTGTGGTACCGAAGCCGGATGGCTCGGTGAGACCAATTTTAAACCTAAAATCCTTGAACACTTACATACAAAGGTTCAAATTCAAGATGGAGTCACTCAGAGCAGTGATTGCAAACCTGGAAGAAGGGGACTATATGGTGTCTCTGGACATCAAAGATGCTTACCTACATGTCCCAATTTACCCTTCTCACCAAGGGTACCTCAGGTTTGTGGTACAGAACTGTCACTATCAGTTTCAGACGCTGCCGTTTGGATTGTCCACGGCACCCCGGGTCTTTACCAAGGTAATGGCCGAAATGATGATACTCCTTCGAAGGAAGGGAGTTTTAGTTATCCCTTACTTGGACGATCTCCTGATAAGGGCAAGATCCAGGGAACAGTTGGAAGTCGGAGTAGCACTATCTCAGATAGTGCTGCGCCAGCACGGTTGGATTCTCAATATTCCAAAATCGCAGCTGATCCCGACGACACGACTTCTATTCCTAGGGATGATCCTGGACACAGTCCAGAAAAAGGTGTTTCTCCCGGAGGAGAAAGCCAGGGAGTTATCCGAACTAGTCAGAAATCTCCTAAAACCAGGCCAAGTCTCAGTGCATCAATGCACAAGGGTCCTGGGAAAGATGGTGGCTTCTTACGAAGCAATCCCATTCGGCAGATTCCACGCAAGAACCTTCCAGTGGGATCTGCTAGACAAATGGTCCGGGTCGCATCTTCAGATGCATCAGCAGATAATCTTGTCACCAAGGACAAGGGTGTCTCTCCTGTGGTGGTTGCAGAGTGCTCATCTTCTAGAGGGCCGCAGATTCGGCATTCAGGACTGGGTCCTGGTGACCACGGATGCCAGCCTGAGAGGCTGGGGAGCAGTCACACAGGGAAGAAATTTCCAGGGCTTGTGGTCAAGCCTGGAGACATCACTTCACATAAATATCCTGGAGCTAAGGGCCATCTACAATGCTCTAAGCCTAGCAAGACCTCTGCTTCAAGGTCAGCCGGTGCTGATCCAGTCAGACAACATCATGGCAGTCGCCCACGTAAACAGACAGGGCGGCACAAGAAGCAGGAGGGCAATGGCAGAAGTTGCAAGGATTCTTCGCTGGGCAGAAAATCATGTGATAGCACTGTCAGCAGTGTTCATTCCGGGAGTGGACAACTGGGAAGCAGACTTCCTCAGCAGACACGACCTAGGTCAAGGGACCCTCAGGCAATAGCTGTGGACGCTCTGGTAACACCGTGGGTGTACCAGTCAGTGTATGTGTTCCCTTCTCTGCCTCTCATACCCAAGGTACTGAGAATCATAAGAAGGAGAGGAGTAAGGACTATACTCGTGGCTCCGGATTGGCCAAGAAGGACTTGGTACCCGGAACTTCAAGAGATGCTCACAGAGGACCCGTGGCCTCTACCTCTAAGAAGGGACCTGCTCCAGCAGGGACCCTGTCTGTTCCAAGACTTACCGCGGCTGCGTTTGACGGCATGGCGGTTGAACGCCGGATCCTGAAGGAAAAAGGCATTCCGGATGAAGTCATCCCTACCCTGATCAAAGCCAGGAAGGATGTAACCGTACAGCATTATCACCGTATTTGGCGTAAATATGTTGCGTGGTGCGAGGCCAGGAAGGCCCCTACAGAGGAATTTCAACTGGGTCGTTTCCTGCATTTCCTGCAAACAGGACTGTCTATGGGCCTAAAATTAGGGTCCATTAAGGTTCAAATTTCGGCCCTGTCGATTTTCTTCCAGAAAGAACTGGCTTCAGTTCCTGAAGTTCAGACGTTTGTCAAGGGGGTACTGCATATACAGCCTCCTTTTGTGCCTCCAGTGGCACCTTGGGATCTCAATGTAGTTTTGGGGTTCCTAAAATCACATTGGTTTGAACCACTCACCACTGTGGACTTAAAATATCTCACATGGAAAGTGGTAATGCTGTTGGCCCTGGCTTCAGCCAGGCGTGTCTCAGAATTGTCGGCTTTATCCTATAAAAGCCCTTACCTAATTTTTCATACGGACAGGGCAGAATTGAGGACTCGTCCTCAATTCCTCCCTAAGGTGGTTTCAGCGTTTCACTTGAACCAGCCTATTGTGGTACCTGCGGCTACTAGGGACTTGGAGGACTCCAAGTTGCTGGACGTAGTCAGGGCCCTGAAAATATATGTTCCAGGACGGCTGGAGTCAGAAAATCTGACTCGCTGTTTATCCGGTATGCACCCAACAAGCTGGGTGCTCCTGCTTCTAAGCAGACTATTGCTCGTTGGATTTGTAGTACAATTCAGCTTGCACATTCTGTGGCAGGCCTGCCACAGCCAAAATCTGTAAAAGCCCATTCCACAAGGAAGGTGGGCTCATCTTGGGCGGCTGCCCGAGGGGTCTCGGCTTTACAACTTTGCCGAGCAGCTACTTGGTCAGGGGCAAACACGTTTGCTAAATTCTACAAATTTGATACCCTGGCTGAGGAGGACCTGGAGTTCTCTCATTCGGTGCTGCAGAGTCATCCGCACTCTCCCGCCCGTTTGGGAGCTTTGGTATAATCCCCATGGTCCTTACGGAGTTCCCAGCATCCACTAGGACGTCAGAGAAAATAAGAATTTACTTACCGATAATTCTATTTCTCGTATTCCGTAGTGGATGCTGGGCGCCCATCCCAAGTGCGGATTGTCTGCAATACTTGTACATAGTTATTGTTACAAAAATCGGGTTATTATTGTTGTGAGCCATCTTTTCAGAGGCTCCTCTGTTATCATGCTGTTAACTGGGTTCAGATCACAGGTTGTACGGTGTGATTGGTGTGGCTGGTATGAGTCTTACCCGGGATTCAAAATCCTTCCTTATTGTGTACGCTCGTCCGGGCACAGTATCCTAACTGAGGCTTGGAGGAGGGTCATAGGGGGAGGAGCCAGTGCACACCAGGTAGTCCTAAAGCTTTACTTTTGTGCCCAGTCTCCTGCGGAGCCGCTATTCCCCATGGTCCTTATGGAGTTCCCAGTATCCACTACGGACTACGAGAAATAGAATTATCGGTAAGTAAATTCTTATTTTAACATGTATATTTTGGAGCAGAGAAGGGAAAGGGGGAACAGATAGAAACTTTCAAACGTATGAAGGGTTTTAATAAGGTATAGGAGGGAGATATTTTTCAAAGAAAGAGAAGTAATAGAACACCAGGACATGCACTGAAATTGAAGGGAAGTAGGTTCAGGGGAAACGTCAGGAAAAATTACTTCACAGTAAGGGTAGTGGACAAGTAGAATAGCCTCCCATCAGAGGTGGTAGAGACTAAGACAGTAGAGCAATTTAAACATGCATGGGACAGACATAAGGATATCCTTACAAAGAAATAAGGATCATATAGGGTTTGAGGTTACAATATGGTTAAAAAAGGGGCAGACTAGATGGGCCAAGTGGTACTTATCTGCTGTCAGATTCTATGATTCTCTGTTACTTTATCGCTCTCCACTTTATCTTTTTCCAACCTTTGATAAATGTTCCCCTCTCTATGATACAAGGGCATCCTAAAGTTTTGGGGGCATATCAATGCAAATCTGAATATAGAGAGGTAGATCAATTGAGTAGCTATTTGACTTTTAAATTGGGAATGTCTTTTTTTTTTGTATGCTTATATTTATACTGCATATACAATTGTGCTATATTACCATTAGCATACTATCCTATTTCTGTTTTTATAATGTTATTATTCAAGCATTGGCTCTATATTCTGTCCTTGTGAGCCATTTCTTACACATGTAAATGTGTGTGTTGCTTTTTCAGCTGAGTCTTTCTCTTCGTCCTCTTCGTCCGTACACTCGATAGCCTGACGCATACCTGATTTCCCCTGCTATCTCAATGAGTGAATTATGAGTATAATGAATTTCTGAGAACGATCATCGTGCAAAATAATAAAGTGTAACAATTATATGGATATAGAATATTTTTCAATTCTTCAAGGAGAGCACCAGAATAATTAACCTGTCTAATATTATGGGGAACTACTTACAAAATGCTTAAGTTACCCATCGCAGTCTTGTTTATGCGCTCAGGGGAGCAATGATACAATCTCTGTACTCGCCATATGTGCGGTTTACTTTCCTTAGTCATTAAATATGTCAAAATTAAATAACTTTTTGCCAAATAATTTAGTACTTAGAAGCATCTACCTTTAGAGATAATGCTAACTGGAATTTATAGTCTTTTCTTTTTGTGGTTTATGGCCTAGCTTTACATGCACATAAGCCACAATATATATGTCTTTAAGAGGTGTATAATATCTCAGGCTCAGATGTGCAGTGCATGATATATTTGTTTTCCTCCCACTGGTCCTAATAAAAAGGTTCAGCAGATAGTAGACTTATTAAAATCCACTGTTGACATGATATAGCGTATGGACAGTTTAGGAATTGTTTTCACAGCTGCTGCCTATTATATATTAGATATAGCATCGAACTTGGGACATCTTGAGGTTTTGTATCTTTTTTTGACTTTCAAACAGTTGCAATAAACAAGGAGTCCTTGATTAACTCGTTCAGTTCGCCAAAGAGAAGCAAGAGGGTAACTGCAGTTCTCTGTTTAATATGTCTTGATAAGGCAGTCTGTCTCTTGTATGAACTCAAGATAGGCAAGTTCTCCAAATCCTTATGACATTCAGGTGGTAATATTTTAGCTTGAGCCATCCCAGATCATGAAAAGTTTCATATCCTGTTATCTGGTTGTTTATTTCTAACTAGCTTCCCACTAAATACTTGAACTAGAGATGTGCGGTGGGCACTTTTCATGTTTTGGTTTTGGGTCTGGATCCTCGCTCGTGTTTTGGATCTGGATTGGATTTGCCAAAACCACCCTTTTGGGTTTTGGTTTTGGATCTGGATGATTTAAAAAAAACATAAAAACAGCTAAAATCACAGAATTTGGGGGTAATTTTGATTCTACGGTATTATTAACCTCAATAACATTCATATCCACTCATTTCCAGTCTTTTCTGACACCTCACAATATTGTTTTTAGGCCAAAAGGTTGCACAGAGGTCGCTGGATGGCTAAGCTAAGCGACCCAAGTGGGCAGCACAAACACCTGGCCCATCTAGGAGTGGCACTGCAGTGGCAGACAGGATGGCACTTTTAAAAACTAGGCCCCAAAGATCACATAATGCAAAGAAAAAAAAAGAGGTGCACCAAGGTCGCTGGGTGACTAAGCTAAGCGACACAAGTGTGCGGCACAAACAGCTGGTCCATCTAGATGTGGCACTGCAGTGTCAGACAGGATGGCAATTTTAAAAACTAGGCCCCAAACAGCACATGCTACAAAGAAAAAAAATAAGAGGTGCAAGATGGAAATGTATTTGGGCCCTCCCGCCCACTCTTATTTTGTATAAACAGGACATGCACACTTTAACAAACCAATCATTTCAGCGACAGGGTCTGCCACACGACTGTGGTGGAATGATTGGTTTGTTTGGGCCCCCACAAAAAAAGAAGCAAATAATCCCCCCCCCCCCAAAAAAAAGAAGCAATTCATCTCTCCTTGCACAAACTGGCTCTACAGAGGCAAGATGTCGTCCTCATCCTCCGATTCCTCACCCCTTTCTCTGACGTCCTAGTGGATGCTGGGAACTCCGTAAGGACCATGGGGAATAGACGGGCTCCGCAGGAGACTGGGCACTCTAAAAGAAAGATTAGGTACTATCTGGTGTGCACTGGCTCCTCCCTCTATGCCCCTCCTCCAGACCTCAGTTAGATTTCTGTGCCCGGCCCGTGCTGGTTGCACACTAGGGGCTCTCCTGAGCTTCTAGAAAGAAAGTTTAAATTAGGTTTTTTATTTTACAGTGAGACCTGCTGGCAACAGGCTCACTGCATCGAGGGACTAAGGGGAGAAGAAGCGAACCTACCTGCTTGCAGCTAGCTTGGGCTTCTTAGGCTACTGGACACCATTAGCTCCAGAGGGATCGACCGCAGGACCCGTCCTTGGTGTTCGTTCCCGGAGCCGCGCCGCCGTCCCCCTTACAGAGCCAGAAGCATGAAGATGGTCCGGAAAATCGGCGGCAGAAGACTTCAGTCTTCACCAAGGTAGCGCACAGCACTGCAGCTGTGCGCCATTGCTCCTCATACATACTTCACACTCCGGTCACTGAGGGTGCAGGGCGCTGGGGGGGGGGGGGGGGGGGGGCGCCCTGAGCAGCAATAAAAACACCTTGGCTGGCAAAATAACCACAATATATAGCCCCAGAGGCTATATATGTGGTAATTACCCCTGCCAGAATACAGAAAAAAGCGGGAGAAAAGTCAGCCGAAAAAGGGGCGGAGCCATCTCCCTCAGCACACTGGCGCCATTTTTCCCTCACAGTTCCGCTGGAAGGAAGCTCCCTGACTCTCCCCTGCAGTCTACACTACAGAAAGGGTAAAAAAGAGAGGGGGGCACTAAATTTAGGCGCAGTTTAATACTATAAGCAGCTATAAAGGGTCATAATTCAGTTAGTCCCTGCATTATTATAGCGCTCTGGTGTGTGCTGGCATACTCTCTCTCTGTCTCCCCAAAGGGCTTTTGTGGGGTCCTGTCTCCTTTAAGAGCATTCCCTGTGTGTGTGCGGTGTGTCGGTACGGCTGTGTCGACATGTTTGATGAGGAGGCTTATGTGGAGGCGGAGCAGATGCCGATAAATGGGATGTTGCCCCCTGTGGGCCGACACCAGAGTGGATGGATAGGTGGAAGGTATTAACCGACAGTGTCAACTCCTTCCATAAAAGGCTGGATAACGTAACAGCTATGGGACAGCCGGCTTCTCAGCCCGCGCCTGCCCAGGCGTCTCAAAGGCCATCAGGGGCTCAAAAACGCCCGCTCCCTCAGATGGCAGACACAGATGTCGACACGGAGTCTGACTCCAGTGTCGACGAGGTTGAGACATATACACAATCCACTAGGAACATCCGTTACATGATCCCGGCAATAAAAAATGTGTTACACATTTCTGACATTAACCCAAGTACCACTAAAAAAAGGGTTTTATGTGTGGGGAGAAAAAGCAGGCAGTGTTTTGTTCCTAGAGATGAGCGCCTGAAATTTTTCGGGTTTTGTGTTTTGGTTTTGGGTTCGGTTCCGCGGCCGTGTTTTGGGTTCGACCGCGTTTTGGCAAAACCTCACCGAATTTTTTTTGTCGGATTCGGGTGTGTTTTGGATTCGGGTGTTTTTTTAAAAAAACACTAAAAAACAGCTTAAATCATAGAATTTGGGGGTCATTTTGATCCCATATTATTATTAACCTCAAAACCCATAATTTCCACTCATTTTCAGTCTATTCTGAATACCTCACACCTCACAATATTATTTTTAGTCCTAAAATTTGCACCAAGGTCGCTGGATGACTAAGCTAAGCGACACTAGTGGCCGACACAAACACCTGGCCCATCTAGGAGTGGCACTGCAGTGTCACGCAGGATGTCCCTTCCAAAAAACCCTCCCCAATCAGCACATGACGCAAAGAAAAAAAGAGGCGCAATGAGGTAGCTGACTGTGTGAGTAAGATAAGCGACCCTAGTGGCCGACACAAACACCGGGCCCATTTAGGAGTGGCACTGCAGTGTCACGCAGGATGTCCCTTCCAAAAAACCCTCCCCAATCAGCACATGACGCAAAGAAAAAAAGAGGCGCAATGAGGTAGCTGACTGTGTGAGTAAGATTAGCGACCCTAGTGGCCGACACAAACACCGGGCCCATTTAGGAGTGGCACTGCAGTGTCACGCAGGATGTCCCTTCCAAAAAACCCTCCCCAAACAGCACATGACGCAAAGAAAAATAAAAGAAAAAAGAGGTGCAAGATGGAATTGTCCTTGGGCCCTCCCACCCACCCTTATGTTGTATAAACAAAACAGGACATGCACACTTTAACCAACCCATCATTTCAGTGACAGGGTCTGCCACACGACTGTGACTGATATGACGGGTTGGTTTGGACCCCCCCCCAAAAAAGAAGCAATTAATCTCTCCTTGCACAAACTGGCTCTACAGAGGCAAGATGTCCACCTCATCATCACCCTCCGATATATCACCGTGTACATCCCCCTCCTCACAGATTATCAATTCGTCCCCACTGGAATCCACCATCTCAGCTCCCTGTGTACTTTGTGGAGGCAATTGCTGCTGGTCAATGTCTCCGCGGAGGAATTGATTATAATTCATTTTAATGAACATCATCTTCTCCACATTTTCTGGATGTAACCTCGTACGCCGATTGCTGACAAGGTGAGCGGCGGCACTAAACACTCTTTCGGAGTACACACTTGTGGGAGGGCAACTTAGGTAGAATAAAGCCAGTTTGTGCAATGGCCTCCAAATTGCCTCTTTTTCCTGCCAGTATAAGTATGGACTGTGTGACGTGCCTACTTGGATGCGGTCACTCATATAATCCTCCACCATTCTTTCAATGGTGAGAGAATCATATGCAGTGACAGTAGACGACATGTCTGTAATCGTTGTCAGGTCCTTCAGTCCGGACCAGATGTCAGCATCAGCAGTCGCTCCAGACTGCCCTGCATCACCGCCAGCGGGTGGGCTCGGAATTCTGAGCCTTTTCCTCGCACCCCCAGTTGCGGGAGAATGTGAAGGAGGAGATGTTGACAGGTCGCGTTCCGCTTGACTTGACAATTTTCTCACCAGCAGGTCTTTCAACCCCAGCAGACTTGTGTCTGCCGGAAAGAGAGATCCAAGGTAGGCTTTAAATCTAGGATCGAGCACGGTGGCCAAAATGTAGTGCTCTGATTTCAACAGATTGACCACCCGTGAATCCTTGTTAAGCGAATTAAGGGCTCCATCCACAAGTCCCACATGCCTAGCGGAATCGCTCCGTGTTAGCTCCTCCTTCAATGTCTCCAGCTTCTTCTGCAAAAGCCTGATGAGGGGAATGACCTGACTCAGGCTGGCAGTGTCTGAACTGACTTCACGTGTGGCAAGTTCAAAGGGCATCAGAACCTTGCACAACGTTGAAATCATTCTCCACTGCGCTTGAGACAGGTGCATTCCACCTCCTATATCGTGCTCAATTGTATAGGCTTGAATGGCCTTTTGCTGCTCCTCCAACCTCTGAAGCATATAGAGGGTTGAATTCCACCTCGTTACCACTTCTTGCTTCAGATGATGGCAGGGCAGGTTCAGTAGTTTTTGGTGGTGCTCCAGTCTTCTGTACGTGGTGCCTGTACGCCGAAAGTGTCCCGCAATTTTTCTGGCCACCGACAGCATCTCTTGCACGCCCCTGTCGTTTTTTAAATAATTCTGCACCACCAAATTCAAGGTATGTGCAAAACATGGGACGTGCTGGAATTTGCCCATATTTAATGCACACACAATATTGCTGGCGTTGTCCGATGCCACAAATCCACAGGAGAGTCCAATTGGGGTAAGCCATTCCGCGATGATCTTCCTCAGTTGCCGTAAGAGGTTTTCAGCTGTGTGCGTATTCTGGAAACCGGTGATACAAAGCGTAGCCTGCCTAGGAAAGAGTTGGCGTTTGCGAGATGCTGCTACTGGTGCCGCCGCTGCTGTTCTTGCGGCGGGAGTCCATACATCTACCCAGTGGGCTGTCACAGTCATATAGTCCTGACCCTGCCCTGCTCCACTTGTCCACATGTCCGTGGTTAAGTGGACATTGGGTACAACTGCATTTTTTAGGACACTGGTGAGTCTTTTTCTGACGTCCGTGTACATTCTCGGTATCGCCTGCCTAGAGAAGTGGAACCTAGATGGTATTTGGTAACGGGGGCACACTGCCTCAATAAATTGTCTAGTTCCCTGTGAACTAACGGCGGATACCGGACGCACGTCTAACACCAACATAGTTGTCAAGGCCTCAGTTATCCACTTTGCAGCAGGATGACTGCTGTGATATTTCATCTTCCTCGCAAAGGACTGTTGAACAGTCAATTGCTTACTGGAAGTAGTACAAGTGGGCTTACGACTTCCCCTCTGGGATGACCATCGACTCCCAGCAGCAACAACAGCAGCGCCAGCAGCAGTAGGCGTTACACGCAAGGATGCATCGGAGGAATCCCAGGCAGGAGAGGAATCGTCAGAATTGCCAGTGACATGGCCTGCAGGACTATTGGCATTCCTGGGGAAGGAGGAAATTGACACTGAGGGAGTTGGTAGGGTGGTTTGCGTGAGCTTGGTTACAAGAGGAAGGGATTTACTGGTCAGTGGACTGCTTCCACTGTCACCCAAAGTTTTTGAACTTGTCACTGTCTTATTATGAATGCGCTGCAGGTGACGTATAAGGGAGGATGTTCCGAGGTGGTTAACGTCCTTACCCCTACTTATTACAGCTTGACAAAGGGAACACACGGCTTGACACCTGTTGTCCGCATTTCTGTTGAAATACCTCCACACCGAAGAGCTGATTTTTTTGGTATTTTCACCTGGCATGTCAACGGCCATATTCCTCCCACCGACAACAGGTGTCTCCCCGGGTGCCTGACTTAAACAAACCACCTCACCATCAGAATCCTCCTGGTCAATTTCCTCCCCAGCGCCAGCAACACCCATATCCTCCTCATCCTGGTGTACTTCAACACTGACATCTTCAATCTGACTATCAGGAACTGGACTGCGGGTGCTCCTTCCAGCACTTGCAGGGGGCGTGCAAATGGTGGAAGGCGCATGCTCTTCACGTCCAGTGTTGGGAAGGTCAGGCATCGCAACCGACACAATTGGACTCTCCTTGTGGATTTGGGATTTCGAAGAATGCACAGTTCTTTGCTGTGCTTTTGCCAGCTTGAGTCTTTTCATTTTTCTAGCGAGAGGCTGAGTGCTTCCATCCTCATGTGAAGCTGAACCACTAGCCATGAACATAGGCCAGGGCCTCAGCCGTTCCTTGCCACTCCGTGTGGTAAATGGCATATTGGCAAGTTTACGCTTCTCCTCCGACAATTTTATTTTAGGTTTTGGAGTCCTTTTTTTACTGATATTTGGTGTTTTGGATTTGACATGCTCTGTACTATGACATTGGGCATCGGCCTTGGCAGACGACGTTGCTGGCATTTCATCGTCTCGGCCATGACTAGTGGCAGCAGCTTCAGCACGAGGTGGAAGTGGATCTTGATCTTTCCCTAATTTTGGAACCTCAACATTTTTGTTCTCCATATTTTAATAGGCACAACTAAAAGGCACCTCAGGTAAACAATGGAGATGGATGGATACTAGTATACAATTATGGACGGACTGCCGAGTGCCGACACAGAGGTAGCCACAGCCGTGAACTACCGTACTGTACTGTGTCTGCTGCTAATATAGACTGGTTGATAAAGAGATGTCGTAGTATGTATGTATGAAGAAGAAAGAAAAAAAAACCACGGTTAGGTGGTATACAATTATGGACGGACTGCCGAGTGCCGACACAGAGGTAGCCACAGCCGTGAACTACCGTACTGTACTATGTCTGCTGCTAATATAGACTGCAGGATAAAGAGATGTCGTAGTATGTATGTATGAAGAAGAAAGAAAAAAAAAACCACGGGTAGGTGGTATACAATTATGGACGGACTGCCGAGTGCCGACACAGAGGTAGCCACAGCCGTGAACTACCGTACTGTACTGTGTCTGCTGCTAATATAGACTGGTTGATAAAGAGATGTCGTAGTATGTATGTATAAAGAAGAAAGAAAAAAAATCCACGGTTAGGTGGTATACAATTATGGACGGACTGCCGAGTGCCGACACAGAGGTAGCCACAGCCGTGAACTACCGTACTGTACTGTGTCTGCTGCTAATATAGACTGGTTGATAAAGAGATGTAGTAGTATGTATGTATAAAGAAGAAAGAAAAAAAAACCACGGTTAGGTGGTATACAATTATGGACGGACTGCCGAGTGCCGACACAGAGGTAGCCACAGCCGTGAACTACCGTACTGTACTGTGTCTGCTGCTAATATAGACTGGTTGATAAAGAGATGTCGTAGTATGTATGTATAAAGAAGAAAGAAAAAAAAACCACAGTTAGGTGGTATACAATTATGGACGGACTGCCGAGTGCCGACACAGAGGTAGCCACAGCCGTGAACTACCGTACTGTACTGTGTCTGCTGCTAATATAGACTGGTTGATAAAGAGATGTCGTAGTATGTATGTATGAAGAAGAAAGAAAAAAAAACCACGGTTAGGTGGTATACAATTATGGACGGACTGCCGAGTGCCGACACAGAGGTAGCCACAGCCGTGAACTACCGTACTGTACTGTGTCTGCTGCTAATATAGACTGGTTGATAAAGAGATGTCGTAGTATGTATGTATAAAGAAGAAAGAAAAAAAAACCACGGTTAGGTGGTATACAATTATGGACGGACTGCCGAGTGCCGACACAGAGGTAGCCACAGCCGTGAACTACCGTACTGTACTGTGTCTGCTGCTAATATAGACTGGTTGATAAAGAGATGTAGTAGTATGTATGTATAAAGAAGAAAGAAAAAAAAAACACGGGTAGGTGGTATACAATTATGGATGGACTGCCGAGTGCCGACACAGAGGTAGCTACAGCCGTGAACTACCGTACTGTGTCTGCTGCGACTGGATGATAAATAATGATATAAAAAATATATATATATCACTACTGCAGCCGGACAGGTATATATATTATATAATGACGGACCTGCTGGACACTGTCTGTCAGCAGAATGAGTTTTTTATAGAATAAAAAAAAAACACCACACAAGTGAAGTCACACGACGAGTGTTTAACTTTTTCAGGCAATCACAATATAGTATACTACTAACTATACTGGTGGTCAGTGTGGTCAGGTCACTGGTCAGTCACACTGGCAGTGGCACTCCTGCAGCAAAAGTGTGCAGTGCACTGTTTAATTTTAATATAATATGTACTCCTGGCTCCTGCTATAACCTATAACTGGCACTGCAGTGCTCCCCAGTCTCCCCCACAATTATAAGCTGTGTGAGCTGAGCACAGTCAGATATATAATATATACATAGATGATGCAGCACACTGGGCTGAGCAGTGCACACAGATATGGTATGTGACTGTCTTGTACTCCTGGCTCCTGCTATAACCTATAACTGGCACTGCAGTGCTCCCCAGTCTCCCCCACAATTATAAGCTGTGTGAGCTGAGCACAGTCAGATATATAATATATACATAGATGATGCAGGCATGCAGCACACTGGGCTGAGCAGTGCACACAGATATGGTATGTGACTGAGTCACTGTGTGTACCGTTTTTTTCAGGCAGAGAACGGATATATTAAATAAAACAACTGCACTGCTGGTGGTCACTGTGGTCAGTCACTAAACTCTGCACTCTCTTCTACAGTATCAGCCTCAGGTCAATCTCTCTCTCTCTCTCCTAATCTAAATGGAGAGGACGCCAGCCACGTCCTCTCCCTATCAATCTCAATGCACGTGTGAAAATGGCGGCGACGCGCGGCTCCTTATATAGAATCCGAGTCTCGCGAGAATCCGACAGCGTCATGATGACGTTCGGGCGCGCTCGGGTTAACCGAGCAAGGCGGGAAGATCCGAGTCGCTCGGACCCGTGAAAAAAAACATGAAGTTCGTGCGGGTTCGGATTCAGAGAAACCGAACCCGCTCATCTCTATTTGTTCCCCCATCAAATGAGTGAATGAAGTGTGAAAAAGCGTGGGTTCCCTCGATAAGAAACTGGTAATTTCTAAAAAGTTACTGATGGCGTACCCTTTCCCGCCAGAGGATAAGTTACGCTGGGAGATATCCCCTAGGGTGGATAAGGCGCTCACACGTTTGTCAAAAAAGGTGGCACTGCCGTCTTAGGATACGGCCACTTTGAAGGTACCTGCTGATAAATAGCAGGAGGCTATCCTGAAGTCTGTATTTACACACTCAGGTACTAGACTGAGACCTGCAGATAGTGCTGCTGCAGCGTGGTCTGTAACCCTGTCAAACAGGGATACTATTTTGCGAACATAAGACGTCGTCTTATATATGAGGGATGCACAGAGGGATATTTTGCCGGCTGGCATCCAGAATTAATGCAATGTCCATTCTGTCAGGAGGGTATGAGAGACCCGACACTGGACAGGTGATGCTGACTTTAAAAGGCACATAGAGCCTTATAAGGGTGAGGAATTGTTTGGGGATGGTCTCTGGGACCGCGTATCCACAGCAACAGCTGGGAAGAAATTTTTTTACCTCAGGTTTCCTCACAGCCTAAGAAAAGCACTGTATTATCAGGTACAGTCCTTTCGGCTTCAGAAAAGCAAGCGGGTCAAAGGCGCTTCCTTTCTACACAGAGACGAGGGAAGAGGGAAAAAGCTGCACCAGTCAGCCAGTTCCCAGAATCAAAATTCTTCCCCCGCTTCCTCTGAGTCCACCGCATGACGCGGGGGCTCCACAGGCGTAGCCAGGTACGGTGGGGGGCCGCCTCAAAAATTTCAGCGATCAGTGGGCTCGCTCACAGGTGGATCCCTGGATCCTTCAAGTAGTATCTCAGGGGTGCAAGCTGGAATTCGAGGCGTCTCCCCCCCGCCGTTTCCTCAAATCTGCCTTGCCGACAACTCCCTCAGGCAGGGAGGCTGTGCTAGAGGCAATTCACAAGCTGTATTCCCAGCAGGTGATAGTCAAGGTGCCCCTACTTCAACAAGGACGGGGTTACTATTCCACACAGTTTGTGGTACCGAAACCGGACGGTTCGGTGAGACCCATTTTAAATTTGAAATCCTTGAACACATACATAAAAAAATTCAAGTTCAAGATGGAATCGCTCAGGGCGGTTATTGCAAGCCTGGAGGAGGGGGATTACATGGTATCCCTGGACATCAAGGATGCTTACCTACATGTCCCCATTTACCATCCTCACCAGGTGTACCTCAGATTTGTGGTACAGGATTGCCATTACCAATTCCAAACACTGCCGTTTGGACTGTCCACGGCACCGAGGGTCTTTACCAAGGTAATGGCAGAAATGATGATACTCCTTCGAAAAAAGGGAGTTTTAATTATCCCGTACTTGGACGATCTCCTTATAAAGGCGAGGTCCAAGGAGCAGTTGTTGGTCGGAGTAGCACTATCTCGGGAAGTGCTACAACAGCACGGATGGATTCTATACATTCCAAAGTCACAGCTGGTTCCTACCACACGCCTACTGTTCCTGGGGATGGTTCTGGACACAGAACAGAAAAAAATGTTTCTCCTACAGGAGAAAGCCAAGGAGCTGTCATCTCTAGTCAGAGACCTCCTGAAAACAAAAACAGGTATCGGTGCATCACTGCACACGAGTCCTGGGAAAAATGGTAGCTTCTTACGAAGCAAAATTCCATTCGGCAGGTTCCATACAAGAACCTTTTAGTGGGACCTCTTGGACAAGTGGTCGGGATCGCATCTTCAGATGCATCGGCTGATAACCCTGTCTCCAAGGACCAGGGTATCTCTACTGTGGTGTCTGCAGAGTGCTCATCTTCAAGAGGGCCGCAGATTCGGCATACAGGACTGGGTCCTGGTAACCACGGATGCCAGCCTTCGAGGCTGGGGGGCAGTCACACAGGGAAGAAATTTCCAAGGACTTTGGTCAAGTCAGGAGTCGTCCCGACTCCCAACACATAAATATTCTGGAACTGAGGGCCATTTACAATGCCTCTAAGTCTGGCAAGGCCTCTGCTTCAAAACCAGCCGGTACTGATCCAATCAGACAACATCACGGCAGTCGCCCATGTAAACCGACAGGGCGGCACAAGAAGCAGGATGGCGATGGCAGAAGCCACAAGGATTCTCCGATGGGCGGAAAATCACGTCTTAGCACTGTCAGCAGTGTTCATTCCGGGAGTGGACAACTGGGAAGCAGACTTCCTCAGCAGACACGACCGACACCCGGGAGAGTGGGGACTTCATCCAGAAGTCTTCCAACTGTTGGTAAACCGTTGGGAAAGGCCACAGGTGGACATGATGGCGTCCCGCCTAAAAAAAAAAAAAAAAAAATAGATATTGCGCCAGGTCAAGGGGCCCTCAGGCAATAGCTGTGGACGCTCTAGTGACACCGTGGGTGTACCAGTCGGTTTATGTATTCCCTCCTCTGCCTCTCATACCAAAGGTACTGAGAATAATAAGAAAACGAGGAGTAAGAACGATACTCATGGTTCCGGATGGGCCAAGAAGAGCTTGGTACCCAGAACTTACAGAAATAATATCAGAGGACCCATGGCCTCTACCGCTCAGACAGGATCTGCTACAACAGGGGCCCTGTCTGTTCCAAGACTTACCGCGGCTGCGTTGGACGGCATGGCGGTTGAATTCCGGATCCTAAAGCAAAAGGGCATTCCGGAGGAAGTCATTCCTACGCTGATAAAAGCCAGGAAAGAAGTAACCGCAAACCATTATCACCGTATTTGGCGAAAATATGTTGCGTGGTGTGAGGCCAGGAAGGCCCCAACAGAGGAATTTCAGCTGGGTCGTTTTCTGCACTTCCTACAGTCGGGAGTGACTATGGGCCTAAAATTGGGTTCCATTAAGGTCCAGATTTCGGCTCTGTCGATTTTCTTCCAGAAAGAACTGGCTTCACTGCCTGAAGTTCAGACTTTTGTAAAGGGAGTGCTACATATTCAGCCCCCCTTTTGTGCCTCCTATGGCACCGTGGGATCTCAACGTGGTTGAGTTTTCCTGAAATCACATTGGTTTGAGCCACTTAAAACTGTGGATCGGAAATATCTCACGTGGAAAGTGGTCATGTTATTGGCCTTGGCTTCGGCCAGGCGTGTGTCAGAATTGGCGGCTTTGTCATGTAAAAGCCCTTATCTGATTTTCCATATGGATAGGGCAGAATTGAGGACTCGTCCCCAGTTTCTCCCTAAGGTGGTATCAGCTTTTCACTTGAACCAACCTATTGTAGTGCCTGCGGCTACTAGGGACTTGGAAGATTCCAAGTTACTGGACGTAGTCAGGGCCTTAAAAAATTTATATTTCCAGGACGGCTGGAGTCAGGAAAACCGACTCGCTTTTTATCCTGTATGCACCCAACAAAATAGGTGCTCCTGCTTCTAAGCAGACTATTGCTCGCTGGATTTGTAGCACAATTCAGCTGGCGCATTCTGCGGCTGGATTGCCGCATCCTAAATCAGTAAAAGCCCATTCCACAAGGAAGGTGGGCTCATCTTGGGCGGCTGCCCGAGGGGTCTCGGCTTTACAACTTTGCCGAGCTGCAACTTGGTCATGGGCAAACACGTTTGCAAAATTCTACAAATTTGATACCCTGGCTGAGGAGGACCTTGAGTTCTCTCATTCGGTGCTGCAGAGTCATCCGCACTCTCCCGCCCGTTTGGGAGCTTTGGTATAATCCCCATGGTCCTTACGGAGTTCCCAGCATCCACTAGGACGTCAGAGAAAATAAGATTTTACTCACCGGTAAATCTATTTCTCGTAGTCCGTAGTGGATGCTGGGCGCCCATCCCAAGTGCGGATTGTCTGCAATACTTGTTTATAGTTATTGCCTAACTAAAGGGTTATTGTTGAGCCATCTGTTGAGAGGCTCAGTTATATTTCATACTGTTAACTGGGTATAGTATCACGAGTTATACGGTGTGATTGGTGTGGCTGGTATGAGTCTTACCCGGGATTCAAAATCCTTCCTTATTGTGTCAGCTCTTCCGGGCACAGTATCCTAACTGAGGTCTGGAGGAGGGGCATAGAGGGAGGAGCCAGTGCACACCAGATAGTACCTAATCTTTCTTTTAGAGTGCCCAGTCTCCTGCGGAGCCCGTCTATTCCCCATGGTCCTTACGGAGTTCCCAGCATCCACTACGGATGAGTAAAATCTTATTTTTAGCGTGTACATCCTCCTCCTCCTCACAGATTATTAATTTGTTCCCACTGGAATCTACCATCACAGGTTCCTGTATACTTTCTGGAGGCAATTGCACGTAAATGTCTTCCTGGAGGAATCTATAATTCATTTTGATAAACATCATCTTCTCCACATTTTCTGTATGTAGCCTCCTACGCCGATCGCTGACAAGGTGACCGGCTGCACTAAACACTCTTTCAGAGTACACACTGGAGGGGGGGCAATTTAGGTAAAATAAAGCCAGATTGTGCAAGGGCTTCCAAATTGCTTTTTTTTTTTTCATGCCAGTATACATACGAACTGTCTGACATGCCTACTTGGATGCTGTCATCCAAATAATCCTCCACCATTCTTTCAATGGTGACAGCATCATATGCAGTGACAGTAGACATGTCAGTAATCTTTGGCAGGTCTTTCAGTCCGGACAAGATGTCAGCACTTGCTCCTGACTGCCCTGCATCACTGCCAGCGGGTGGGCTCGGAAATTTTATCCTTTTCCTCGCAGCCCCAGTTGTGGGAGAAAATGAAGGAGGAGCTGTTGACGGGTCTTTGAACCTCTGCAGACTTTTGTCTGCCGGAAAGAGAGATACAACATAGGCTTTAAACCTAGGATCGAGCACGGTGGCCAAAATGTAGTTCTCTGATTTCAACAGATTGACCACCCTCGGATCCTGGCAAAGGGAATGAAGGACTTCATCCACAAGTCCCACAAACCGAGCCTAATCGCTCCGTCTTAGCTCCTCCTTCAATTTCTCCAGCTGATTCTGCAAAAGGCTTATTAGGGGAATGACCTGACTCAAGCTGGCAGTGTCTGAACTGACTTCACGTGTGGCAAGTTCGAAGGGTTGGAGAACCTTGCACAAGACGGAAATCATTCTCCACTGCACTTGAGTCAGGTGCATTTCCCCTCCTTTTCCTATATCGTAAGTCGATGTATAGGCGTGAATAACTTTTTGCTGCTCCTCCATCCTCTGAAGCATATAGAGTGTTGAATTCCACCTCGTTACCACCTCTTGCTTCAGGTGATGGCAGGGCAGGTTCAGGAGTGTTTGATGGCGCTCCAGTCTTCGGCACACGGTGGCTGAATGCCGAAAGTGGCCTGCAATTTTTCGGGTCACCGACAGCATCTCCTGCATGCCCCTGTCATTTTTCAAAAAATTCTGCACCACCAAATTTATTGTATGTGCAAAACATGGGACGTGCTGGAATTTGCCCAGATGTAATGCACGCACAATATTTGTGGCGTTGTCAGATATCACAAATCCCCAGGAGAGTCTAAGTGGGGTAAGCCATTGTGCGATGATGTACCTCAGTTTCCGTAAGAGGTTGTCAGCGGTGTGCCTCTTATGGAAACCGGTGATACACAGCATAGCCTGCCTAGGAACGAGCTGGCGTTATGAGATGCTGCAACTGGTGCCACTGCTGTTGTTGCTGTGGGAGGCAATACATCTACCCAGTGGGCTGTCATAGTCATGTAGTCCTTAGTTTGCCCTGCTCCACTTGTCCACATGTCCGTGGTTAAGTGGACACTGGGTACAACCACATTGTTTAGGACACTGAGGACACTTTTCTTAATGTCCCTGTACAGTCCGTGAATCGCTTTCCTAGTGAAGTGGAATCTAAATGGGATTTGGTACCGGGGACACACTACCTCCATCAATTGTCTGAATCCCACTGCACCAATGGCGGATACCGGATGCACGTCTAACACCAACATAGCTGTCAAGGCCTCAGTTATCCGCTTTGCAACAGGATGACTGCAGTCATATTTCATGTTCCTCGCAAAGGACTGTTGGACAGTCAATTGCTTAGTTGAAGTAGTACAAGTGGTCTTCCGACTTCCCCTCTAGGATGACGATCGACTCCCAGCAACAACAACAGCAGTGGCAGCAGCAGTAGGGGCGCACCACTCAAGAATTGTCTGGAGGAATCCAGGTTAGGAGAGGACTCATCAGTCATGCCAGTGACATGGCCTGCAGGACTACTGACATTCCTAACTGAGGAGGAAATTGACGTTGTGGGAGTTGGTGGTGTGGCTTGCAGGAGCTTGGGTACAAGATGAAGAAGGGATTTAGGTGTCGGTGGACTGCTTACGCTCTTACCCAAAGTTTCTGAACTTGACAATGACTTCTGATGAATGTGCTGCAGGTGACATATAAGGGAGGATGTTCCTAGGTGGTTAACGTCCTTACCCCTACTTATTACGGATTGACAAAGGCAGCACACGGCTTGACGCCTGTTGTCCGGATTTGTGGAGAAATAATTCCACACCAAAGAGGTGGCTTTTTTGGTATTTTGCTCAGGCATGACAATGGGCTTATTCATCCCATGGAGAACAGGTGTCTCCCCTAGTGCCTGATTTAAACAGACCATATCACCATCAGAATCCTCATTGTCAACTTCCTCCTCAGCGCCAGCAACACCCATATCCTGATCCTGGTGTACTTCAACAGTGACATCTTCAATTTGAATATCAGAAACTGCACTGTGGGTGCTCGCTCCAGCACTTGCACAGGGTGTGCAAATAGTGGAAGGAGCCACCTCTTCCTGTCCAGTGTTGGGAAGGTCAGGCATCACAATCGCCGACACACTTGGACTCTCCTTGGGGATTTGTGATACCATCTTATAACGCACAGTTCTTTGCTGTGCTTTTACCAGCTTAACTCTTATAATTTTTCTAGCGGGAGGATGAGGGCTTCCATCGTCAGGTGAAGCTGAACCACTAGTCATGAACATAGACCAGAGCCTTAGCTGTTCCTTGCCACTTGTGTCGTAAATGGCATATTGGCAAGTTTACGTTTCTCCTCATACCATTTCAATACATTTTTTTGGGTTATTTTACTGAACTTTGGCTTTTTGGATTTTACATGCCCTCTACTATGACATTGGGCATCGGCCTTGGCAGACGACGTTGATGGCATTTCATTGTCTATGTCATGACTAGTGGCAGCAGCTTCAGCACTAGGAGGAAGTGGTTCTTGATCTTTCCCTATTTTATCCTCCAAATTTTTGTTCTCCATTATTTTTCTGGAGTTATATAACAATATGCGGCACAGGAGAGCGTACCTCTACACCACACAGGACAAACCCTGTAAAAATTATTTGGATTAAATATTAATAACCCCTTTATTTGGAGTAAATAATATACAGCACACGACAGCACTACTGTGCTTATACTGCAGTACCACTGGACTTATATGGCAGTATCACTGGAATTATATGGTAGTACCACTGGACTTATACGGCAGTACCACTGGACTGGATTTATATGGCAGTACCACTGGACTTATACGGCAGTTCCACTGGACTGGACATATACGGCAGTATCACTGGACTTATACGACAGGATCACTGGATTGGATTTATATGGCAGTACCACTGGATTTCTAAGGCAATACCACTGGACATATACGGCAGTATCACTGGAATTATATAGCAGTACCACTGGACATATATGGCAGTATCACTGGACATATACGGCAGTACCACTGGAGAGGATTTATACGTCAGTACCATTGGATTTTATATGGCAGTAGGTACCACTGGACATATACGGCAGTATCACTGGGATTATATGGCAGTACCACTGGATTTATATGGCAATAACACTAGACAAATACGGCAGTATCACTGGAATTATATGGCAGTACCACTGGACATATACCGCAGTATCATTGGACATATACAGCAGTACCACTGGACTGGATTTATACAGCAGTACCACAGGATTTATACTGCAGTACCACTGGACATATACAGCAGTATCACTGGAATTATATGGCAGTACCACTGGACTTATACGGCAGTTCCACTGGACTGGATTTATACGGCAGTACCACTGGACTTATACGGCAGTACCACTGGCTTCATATATGGAATCCAAAACCCGTGAGAATCCGACAGCGAGATGATGACGTTTTGCCTCGTTGTGGTTTCCGAGTCATGCAGGAAAACCCGAGCTGGACTCGGATCCGGGCTCGGGACATGATGTTCGGTAGGGTTCGGTTTTCAGAGAACCAAACCCGCTAATCTCTAACTTGAATGTAAACTATTGTATAAATTTACATAAAGCTCTATGTTTTCGAGCATGATTGGGACATTTTTTGGCCCCTAGTATATACTGTATGAAGTGCCACTACATGGCTCATATACACTTGTGATGTAATGATGTCACAGAATAAGTGCCCTGTGCCTTTCTTTGTAGCAGGGTAACCTGCATCTAGAAAAGTGTTCCATAGGGTTAGTGACTGTGACACCGCCGTGGTCCTGTGCCCAGGACATCATAACTGGTTGTTCAATACTTTTTATGGCCTTGGTCATATGTAATGCTCAGGTACCATATATAATCCAGTTGTGGTCCAAAATGGAGCAGAGGGTTTCAGCACAAGAAGAAGACATAAAGATGCAATAGTCACATGGTAATAATTTTTAGAATTACTTATGATTGAGCAGCCTTGCTGTGCACTGATTTCTACGCCAGCCGGTGTGAATCATTGGGTGGACCAGAAATAGGTTGACAGTCAATGGATTGACCCCATATGGTCGACATGAAGTAGGTAAAATTGGACAAAAGATCGACAGGGTCAATAGGTCAACATGAAAAAGGTAAACTCCACAATAGATTGACAGGTAAAACGGTGGACACAGTGGACACAGTAAAATGGTTGACATGGAAATAGCCAACATAAGAATGGGTGACACAAGTTTTTTTGGTGTCATTTTGTAAATTTACCCACATGTAAGCCAAATTAGTGTACCGTGTTCCCTCGCTTCGCTTGCCACGCTTCAGGCAAGGAGCCTTACTGTTACTATTCCCAATCGTAGTGCATGTGGATGGTAAATGATGAAAAAGTTGTAATAAAAAACAAACAAAAACTTGTGTCACTGATTGTCATGTCGTCCATTTGAACCTGTTGACCTTAAGCACTGTCGACCTTTTACATGCCGACCTTTTGACAATGTAGACCTTTTGTACCTGTTGTCCTAATGCATGTCGACAATATGGGTCAACCTATTGGCGGTAGACCTAAATACTTTCGACTTTTCATCCTCAACCACCACCAGCTGCTCGCACTATATTTGGCCGCAAAAAACTAAAGGCATATATTGGGGAAAGAGTGAGAGAGCATCCCTTATTTGCTGAAATTCCTCCACATGTGACTTGATACAGATGTATGAAGCAGTGAAAAGAGTGGAGAAGTGAGCCAGTGGAGAAGTTACCCATGGCAACCATTCAGCTGCTATGTATAATTGTATAGAATGCACTGATAAATGTTACTTCAAAGCTGTTTGGTTGCTATAGGCAACTTCTCCACTCTTTTCACTGCTTCATACATCTCTCCCATGGACCCTATAGTGCAGTGTTTCCCAATGTCAGTCCTCGAGGTACAATAATAGTCCAGGTTTTAGTGATATCCAATAAAAATAACTGAGGTACTCATGTATGGATACTCTGAGTGTGCCTTGATGACCGTGGCTGTAGTGTTTATGTTGCCACACCTTGGCCTGTCTTTGAGACACTCTAGCTTACAGAGCATTCTAGTAGGCTTCTTCATTTGTCTAACTCTTTACTAAGCACTTCATGTGCCACATGGGTGGCCTATTATCCTTTAAAAGGACAATTTACCGTTAATCTCAATTAAAACAATACATTTAATTAAAGAAATATACACTGATCTGTAATAGCATATCACCAGTTATTATAAACAAGAGTTTGCCCATTACTGCCTGAGCGTATAACATACTGTACCTCATGTGATTTTTCCCCCCTCACTTATATCACCATCTATTCCCCACTGCTGCAGCAGCACCAAACCTGTCCATTCAGGTGGCACTGCTTACTTGTGTACTGTGACTGCTCATACGTACCGACTTCTGGGAGAGCAGCCAGGTCGGCTCAGCTGGGGGAGGGGGGCGTGCGGGGGTGTGACGCATCAAAGGGGCAAGTGACGGTGGTTGGGGGAATGGTCACTGTGACCCGGCATTGTAGCCACACACCCCGTTTTACAATTTTAAGACTACTGCCATTATACAGCAGGGGGCGTGGGTACAATGACGCGATTCACCCAGAATCGCATCGTCGCTGCCCGCTTTCCTCGCTAAGTGGGCGACCGGGCAGGGCGGTTCTTCTGAAGTTGTGAGACTTGCCTGTTCTTCCGGGGGACCAGGAGGGCCACCCGATTTTCGGGAGCCTTCCAGCCATTCCAGGATAGTAAGCAAGTATGTAACTGCTTCTGCATCAATGTTTGTTAATTTTGTAGTTCTGCAATGGTCTGTAGTACAAGTCACTTTTTTTCTTGTTTTGTCCATTCTGTTTATGTACTTTGTAAGGTGCTGTGGACCCCTTGTGGCACCATATAAATAAAGGATAATAATAATAACTAGCGTTTACCTGCGTCTTCGCTTACGTGGATGTCTGTTATTGCTCAGCAGAACAAATTTTACAAAGACAGTTGTGCCATCTAATGTTGTGATGTATATTTTATATTATACACATTGATCACAAAATTTCTTTGTAAACAATATCTGCAATTTTTTCTTCAGGGATTAACACAAAAAGATGCTTGGGGCTACTAACTTGTGAGCAAGCCACGTAAAGCTGCCCATGGGAGAAGCAGCTGGTCTTGAGATCTACGCCTGCAGCCCTGAGCGATTGCCCCTGCGACTTATTGATCATTATAGCGAAGCAGACGCTTACAGGAAACTGCAGGCGCTTGCATTGAAAAGGAAAATTGTTGGGGATAAGGGGTATACGTGGTATAAACACAGTCTCACCTGCACCACATCCCGTTATAATCTCTGCTTCAATTAAGTGCCTCTGCAGAGCATTCACTTTAAGTCAGGTTCCGTTGCATAACTTGGGTAGAGTCAAGTTCTGCAGAAGCATGAGCGGAACACCAACTTTCAGTGCGCCGAGTGTCAAGTGTCTGGTTATTCCTTTATTGCTCCTCTCCAGTGGCAGATGCAGGATTTCTAGAGCAGGATTTCCAAATGCAATCCAGAATCTCCCAGAACATTGGAGGAAGTGTGGGAGTCTGGGGGAGCGGTAGAAGAAGTAGTGACCCTTGGCCTTAATGTAAACATTGGTCTTTTTATGCACTGGATAGTGTAGTATTATAATTATTATTATTACATTTTATTTATAAGGCGCCACAAGTGTTCTGCAGCGCCGTACAAAGGACAGTACAGGGAGACAAAATTTACCATTACAGTAAATAAATAACAAAAAGTACAGGTAACAAAGAGCACCACAATTCTCAAAACATTATACAGCTAAGAAGTAAGTAGTGAGAGAGTAATCATCGTACTACTTGGGGCTGGCGGCCATAGATAGAGATGAGCCTTTACCAGCAGGAGGAAAAGCGGGTAAAGATGGTCGCTGAGTAGGAGAGAGCTGCGAGTGAAATGTGTCGAGAAGAGGGCTTTGACAACAAAAGGAAAGAGGGTCCTGCTCTGAAGAGCTAACAATCTAGTGGGAAGGGGCGACAGACAGATGACATAAGGTGCAATGGAATACAGTATTAATATTTAACCAGTGGCGGAACTAGCAAGCGGTGGGTGGGCCCAGGTGTGACATAATGCTTGGATACCTAGCAACAGTGCCGTAACTAGACATTTTAGCACTGTGTGCAAGAAACGGCATCAGAGCCCCACCCCTGCATGCAAAACAGGGGCAGTGCGCGCCGTAGGCGCGTGCAAAAATACATAGTGGCGTGGCTTCGTGGGGAAGGGGTGTGGCCACAAAATAATACCAATTCATAAAACGGTGCACAGTAGTCTCCATTATTCAAATTACGCCGCACAGTAGCACCACTACACCAGGTAGAGACCCTTTTACACCTTACGGCGGACAGATTCCTCTTTTTACACATTACGGCAGACAGCATCCCCTTTTTACACATTACGGCAGACAGCGTCCCCCTTTTTACACATTACGGCAGACAGCGTTCCCTTTTTACACATTACGGCAGACAGCGTCCCCTTTTTACACATAACGGCAGACAGCGTCCCCTTTTTACACATAACGGCAGACAGCGCGCCCTTGTTACACATAGCGGCAGACAGCGTACACTTTTTACACATCACGTCAGGCAGATTCCCCCTTTTTACACATTGCGGCAAAGATTCACCCTTTTTACACATTACGCCAAAGATTCCCCCTTTTTACACATTACATCAGGCAGATTCCCCCTTTTTTCACATTACATCAGGCAGATTCCCCCTTTTTACACATTACTGCAGGCAGATTCCCCCTTTTTAAACATTGCGGCAAGCAGATTCCCCATTTTTACACATTGCGGCAGACAGTCCCAAGAAAGAAAGAAAGAAAGAAAGAAAGAAAGAAAGAATGAATTATACTTACCCTCTCCGCTGGCTCAGGCTCCTCGGTGCAGCTTCTGGTCATGATTCCCGGGCAGTAGAGAAGGAGGAGGAGGGAGGAGGGAGCCGCAGCAGCGCTGTGTTATTGGTTGAGGCGCTGCTGCTGCTGCCCCTCTGCTTCACTATAGGCTGTTCTTGGAAGACAGCCTATAATGAAGCAGAGGGACAGCAGCAGCGCCTCAACCAGTAACAAAGCGCTGCAGCGGCTCCCTCCTCCTCCTTCTCCCCCGTGCCGCTGCAGTGCACTCGTCTCCTCTCTGGGCGGCTGTGTGCTGTGGGCAGCGGTTGCCCGCAGCACACAGCGGCATGTAATGAGTCAGTTTGACTCATTACATGCTTTGGGCCCCTGGACAGAGGCGGGCCCCAGTGCAACGCACTGGTTGCACTGGCGGTAGTTCCGCCTTTGTATTTAACTCTATAGATGGTCTATGGTATAGGCTGTATCAAACATTTTAATATACATTTAAATAAGTAGTCAGGAAAAGGTTAAATATACCATAATATATAAATTGGCCAACATAATAGAACCAGTACAGCACTTTCTAAGCACACGTTCCTCCATCTCATAGTAAGGCCCCTGTCCCTTCTTCCTGGAAGCTACTCTCTGGTCCAGTGCACTGACTGAGGACTCAGATCCACACACACAGAAAATTTGGTAGAAGAAGCTACTACCACTGGACATGTGCAGCAGCTCCGCTGTGTCCCTTAAACTGCATGATTTGGCAGCAGCTCTAGCACTGGTATTATATACCAGTGCTATTGTTGTCATAATTTGAGCCACTTGCCAAGAGGAGGTGGTTTTCCAGGCAACCAGAAACACCGCTCCGTTTGCCTATGCTCTCCCTGATGTCACATTGAGATCATTCATATCTTAGTTTCTTTCTAGGTCACTAAATTATACAATAGTGAAAATGCCATCCAAATCATCCAGTAGTTTTTGTGTGGTACTGGAATGAAGAAACAGACAACAGACAGACTAGAATTCTGATTTTTTTTTTTTATCTCCATAGTTCATTAACAGTCCCTAGATGTATATTTCTTTAAAAAAAAAATTGCTATGTACAAACACAACCCTTACAGTTGTATTATATGTATAGATAATAATAATGTGGAGGAAGCCATCCTAATTCAATAAGTACTGACATCAGTGAGGCACGAGGCACTGTGTACCTGAAACCAGAAGGATAAAAGATGCAGCATGATATACATGACCACCAGAGAGTATTAAATAATATTTAAATGAAAAAAATTGTGGGACTGAGATTAGTCTTAAAATACCACACAAGGACACCAATAGAAAGTTGATATCATTGCGTCACTGTTTCTATAGTCACATTACTACCCGGTCCCTAACTATATTTTTGTAACCTAGAACAATTCCATTTTTATTATGACTACGTTCCTGATAAACAACTCTATAAGGATTTTTCTTCCCATAATTTTTCCATTTGGAAATTACCGTCTATTTAATAACTTTAGCCGAAAAATAACCTACAAGGACTTCATTAAAAAGTACCAAACTGTTCTCATGTGAGAATTTTTACTGAATTGTCAAGAAGGTTTTTAGTGAATAAAAGCTCATTGCCGTCACAGGCAGAACCTGCTCCCAACGTTCAGGGAGAAGTGATCATAAACTGACCCCTGTGTCCCAACATTCCTGAGTGACTGCAAGTGATACTGCTCAGATTTCCTCCTGCTGCCTTTTAATATGAATTACAGATATGCATCATTATACAAGAAGCATCTACTGCTATTAGAAGGGAAATTCAGCAGAACACTTTTGTGCTGTAAAAATGATGATAGTGTTTTCATAATGTCATACTTCTGTTCGGCCATTTGAAGCTAGCAGTCATTGATGTGATAGAAATCACAGCTGTTACCCGATTGTACAGAGTAATGAACTTTGTTTGCAAGAGTGATCGTAAACAGCTGTTATGCTAAATTGCTATTTTCTCTGCAGTCTCTGTGAACAATAGCCTAACGAGTTTAATAACCTGTAGCCTGATCATCATAATTAAGTTAACACTGGGTGGCAAAGTGGCCAGCAATACATACCCTTGTAGGTATAACGGGGGGGAAGAGATCCAATGCCATTTACTATATTCAGAATACTTAGGAGGAGTTTTATCAAATCTTGGAAAGAGATAAAGTACTAACTAATTAGCATCTAAACTGTCCTTTTTCTAGAACAGCCTGTATAATTACAGGTAGACTCTGATTGGTTGGTACTTTTTCTCTCTCCCTATTAAAGTTCAGAACCCCTGCAATGTCTAATCTTCCTTCTGCCAATCACAGGAGAATTTTCAGTTGGGCTGCTGCTGACAGTTGTTGTTCCTACTGTATAACGCCTGATAGGATGAAAGTGACAGCTATCCAATCAGAACAACATGTCAGAAGCACTGACATTCACATGTCACAGTAGGAGAATCAGACACTATAGGGGTCCAAAGAGTACTGTCTCCTTAATGTAGAGTTTCCCGAGCATCCTTGCCCTGCTATTTTGTTACTTAAGGGCCCCATACACTAGAGTGATAATGCCTGATTTCAGCCAATTTCGGGCATTCGGGACGATAAGTCGGGTGAAATCGGGCATTTTGGGAACCAGTGGAATTCTTAGGGAAAGATGTATCAAACTTTGTAAAAAGATAAAGTGCCAACAAATCAGCTTCTAACTGCCATTTATAGGCTTGTGTTTGAAATGACAGGAGCTGATTGGTTAGTACTTTATCTCTTTCCACTTTATATCCTTCCAAGCTTTGATACATCGCTCTCATTATGCATTAATACAAGTAAGAGTCCATCATAAATCCCCTCAATATTTGATAATTGAATTAAGTCCTAGTTTGCAAAGAACATTAGACGTGTTTGAAAAATCGTACCGATTTTTCCAGGTCTTCATAAAAATCCTGAAGACAGTTGGAATGTGTTATCAGAAACATTTTTCTTTCTGTTAATTTTGATATAAGCTGCCTTACTAAATAGCCACATTGAGACAAATAGCTTTCTTTAAGTTCATTGATAAGTGCCTACATTAGCAATACTGAACTGTTTTTCTTAAAGATTCAAAGAAGAGAACTCAGTACTGGCCTATTTATATGTGAGAGAATCCCTCCAGTTCATTTATGGTAAATCCGGATAAGTTTGCACCTGGATAAACCATGCCGTGATGTGGTGCAAATTTCATTTCATCCTGGGTTAAATTCCGCACACAAACACTGGGCAGCTTTATTTTACCACTGCTATTTAGGGTTGACCTAGGAAGCTCCTCTCCCAACTCTAAGTCTGTCCTCGCATTTTAAGTTTGCCCCCCTGCAGTGCTGCATGGTTTTGCTGATTTGCTAAATTACACCTTCCAGCTGGATTTACTTCTAAATCTAAATCAGGACCAGTATCAAAGTGATGCTAAAGAAAGATACAGGACATTCCCTACTATTTATAACCACCAGATGGCAATCAGTTCTTTCATTCAAACCAAATATATATTTTACAGTGTAGTATGTAGACCAGGGCTGGCCAAACCGGTCCTCGAGATCTACCAACAGTTCATGTTTTCCAGGCCTCCTGGAGATCTGTAGAATTGTCAGTTAGGAATGAATGCAGCACATCTTACCTAATAATGACTACACCTGTGCACCAGCTAGGTGGTCTGGAAAATGTGAACTGTTGGTAGATCTCGAGGACTGGTTTGGCCAGCCCTGATGTAGACTATACCTGGGTAGAATTATTTTATACTATTATTGGAATGGAAATTCTATGTTTACCCCTGTGATAGTTCCCATGCCGCTTTTTTACATTTGAATGTTTCCCCTCCAGCACATTGTGTTTGACCTGCTCTAGCTACAGTTATTGTAATTTCTGTATGGCCCTTGCCTTCCAAAATGACATCTAGATTGGCTTCACTTTTTAAAGTAACATGTAAATTGCCCTTTATGTTCAGTTGTGGAACAACAATGGTTGCAATACTGGGTCCACTCTGAGGCCCCCATTACCAGCCCCGCCCACCTGAGGCCCCCACTCTACTATTAAAAGACCAGCTTATGCCCCTTCTGAGTATTAACCCAGGGTCATAGGAGGCCTTGAGTCTGCTCTCTTGATAGTAGTTTGGTGGGGCCCATCTACTAGTACTTCATCGCTGGGTCCCTACTTAAATTTGAGTTTGGGATTCATCACCACTTTTGCAAATGACCTCCTTATTTAGGTATCCGACTCACTGCAAGTTGCATCACTGAATAACAAATTACCATAGTAATTTGTGACTGCTCCAGTTCGGGGACGGCTGTCCTGGTAAAGCCTCTGCCCCTGGAATCTCTATCACCATAGCTAATTAGTAGCAGTATAGTAGTAGCAGTATAGCTTTGTACTGCCTGGTCTGACCCAGCAGTGTTAGTGCACATGTGTGACTTGGGTTTATGCGTGCACATGGAGAACGCTAGCATAAGTGGAGGGATCTAGTTGGTTCACGTTTTGCAACCCAGTGCTCCTTCAGGTTCTGGGAACCAATGCCTTATGTTCCATTGTCAAAATCAGAAAACTTAAAGTTTTCATTATTGATAAATAAAGGTCCCCATACTAGTGTATGGGAACTGCGGTCAGTATCAGGGCTACCAGGTAAGCAGGAGGTATCCGTAATATCATCTGCATTACCTATCTAATGAATGGCCCAATACGTTGATTCTACAAAAGTGATCATTTGTATTTTCACTTACATTAAGGGATAATGGGGTCTATTCATGAAGCAGTGATAAGAGTGGAGAAGTGAGCCAGAAATTAGTTGTCCATGGCAACTGTAGTATCTATGAAGATAGTTTATGTGCATTAGCTAGATGAGGTAGTGTACCTTTAAGAATCTGGCTGCACAGATGAACATGTGATCAGGAAGTAGAAGGAAGTAGGAGGTAGAAGGAGAGTAAGGAGAAGGAGAGCAGCATGTGGAGTTGATGTCTATCTGTAACCATGCAAGTACTACTTAACAATAAGAAATAAAATACATAATCTTCATACTGCCAATCAGCATTGAAGTAACATTTATAATTTGCATACCATACAGTTGTACGGAGCAGCTGATTGGTTGCCATGGGCAACTTCTCCACATACTTACTTCTCCAGTCTTTTCACTGCTTCATGACTAGACCCTAATGAATGGGTCCCTCAATGACACATTGTTCCACCTCTGCATTAATGTCAGTGGTCTCTCTCTGAAAAACCATGACAGATATATTATAGAGCACACTAGTCATATGTAAGCCGTAACAGGCTAAACTGTACGTCAGGATCCCCATTTTATTGTAATCATATGTATGGCTTCATAGGCTCCTCTGTTTGCCCTCTGCAATTGTATTGGAAGAACTAATAAGTAAATTTATGGTTCCAACACAAGATTTTGCTGGAGTCTGCTAAATTGCTTTTGCAGCTGAATGAGCATATCTCATTACTCTTATCATTGAAATTAGAAAGAGAAAAATGAATATTGTAACTGCAGCCCTGCCCTTGACGCTACATAATCTAAACCCATCCATCTCCTCCCTGATTAAGGATTACTGGTAAATCATTTGCTTTCTATAGTCTGCAGGAGTGATTCGCAGCAGATTTTCTGGTGCCTGTGAAGCTCTTAGTTTTCTGGTGAATCTCACTTTTCATTAGACGGATTTATCATTTCCATGTTCCATGTCCACAGAAGTGTGGTTAAAGCAATAAGTCCCAAGTGTCCCTTGTGGGCTAGCTTCTATAGATAACTTTATTATCACAGGTCACCAGCCATAGCGGATTTCAGTACTTCGTAACCACTGTGTTTGTATATTACTGTACTATAGGAACTATATATATATATATATATAAAATACAAAAATTATCCTTATCTTGCGCCCAAAGAGAAAAAACAGCACTCCAGGTGAGATCTCCGTTGCCAAATCTAAAATTTACATGAAGCAGAAAAAACTTTTCCTAAGTGCTCTGTAATATTTGTATAGATTGAACGGAAGTCCTTCCAAATGGATATATCTTATACTGTAGAAGGCGAGGTTCTCTGGGTTCCTGCAGTGGATAACCCCTCACCAAAAAGTCACCCAAACAAATGGCCCAAGGCCAATTAGAATAAAATTATTTAATAACAGAATATCAACATATTCATAAAAAAGCCTTATACAAAAGGACTTACAGAATAATGTACATAAAGATTTTTTAGTAATTACATAAATATCATAAATATCCAGTAGGTGATATAGATGTATGTACTCCCTCACCTTGGCAAGGTGTAAACTCAACACAAGGGAGCGTTATCATCAACTGGATTACTGATTTATAGCTGATAAACCCAACGCGTTTCATCTGTTTGACTTCATCAGGGGTAACTAAAAGTAATAGGATCAAATATTACACCAATGGTTCTGCATAGAGAATGTTAAAAAGCGACCTTTATATAAAGGCAGAATCATCATATATAAAAGAAAGAGTAAACCTTAAAAAGTGGCTTCCCACTTAGACTCTAATGAGAGCCTTTCCATCTTTAAAACTGGATCAGCCTACAAAAACTGCACACATGAACTAGTTCTGTGCACTAGATTAGATTTTTATAAGGATACGCAGAAGTATCAAAAAGGTATATCCAGAATAAAGATAATTTTTATAAAACACTGGAACTCCCAGAAGGACCCACAGTTGTATCAAAAAGGATCTCCTAAACTGCAACCATAAGTGTGGAAGGTCCTGAAACTTCCACACTTATGGTTGCAGCTTAGGAGATCCTCCATTTTAGGGTTAGGCTATGGTTAAGGCTAGGCTGTGGTTAGGATTAAGCTACAGTTGTCTGAAGTGCTATGTTGACATGCCAAATACTAAAGAAGTACTTTCCATTGTTTGACAGCTATGCTACTGTGCAACCTTACCCTTTGAGTGACCCCCATCGTATACTCTAGAAGGGAAAATTGTCATATTCCTCCTATTATCCTTACATAGGTCTATCTAACATTAGGGGGTTTCTCTATGTATACATTTTATTATACTCCCCATCTGTGCTCAGAACCCATCCTTAACTCTTACAATATCAACATTATGTTAATTGTGACCACCGGCGGCACCTACTTACTAGAGATGAGCGGGTTCGGTTTCTCTGAATCCGAACCCGCACGAACTTCATGTTTTTTTTCACGGGTCTGAGCGACTCGGATCTTCCCGCCTTGCTCGGTTAACCCGAGCGCGCCCGAACGTCATCATGACGCTGTCGGATTCTCGCGAGACTCGGATTCTATATAAGGAGCCGCGCGTCGCCGCCATTTTCACACGTGCATTGAGATTGATAGGGAGAGGACGTGGCTGGCGTCCTCTCCATTTAGATTAGGAGAGAGAGAGAGAGATTGACCTGAGGCTGATACTGTAGAAGAGAGTGCAGAGTTTAGTGACTGACCACAGTGACCACCAGCAGTGCAGTTGTTTTATTTAATATATCCGTTCTCTGCCTGAAAAAAACGGTACACACAGTGACTCAGTCACATACCATATCTGTGTGCACTGCTCAGCCCAGTGTGCTGCATGCCTGCATCATCTATGTATATATATTATATATCTGACTGTGCTCAGCTCACACAGCTTATAATTGTGGGGGAGACTGGGGAGCACTGCAGTGCCAGTTATAGGTTATAGCAGGAGCCAGGAGTACAAGACAGTCACATACCATATCTGTGTGCACTGCTCAGCCCAGTGTGCTGCATCATCTATGTATATATTATATATCTGACTGTGCTCAGCTCACACAGCTTATAATTGTGGGGGAGACTGGGGAGCACTGCAGTGCCAGTTATAGGTTATAGCAGGAGCCAGGAGTACATATTATATTAAAATTAAACAGTGCACACTTTTGCTGCAGGAGTGCCACTGCCAGTGTGACTGACCAGTGACCTGACCACACTGACCACCAGTATAGTTAGTAGTATACTATATTGTGATTGCCTGAAAAAGTTAAACACTCGTCGTGTGACTTCACTTGTGTGGTGTTTTTTTTTTTATTCTATAAAAAACTCATTCTGCTGACAGACAGTGTCCAGCAGGTCCGTCATTATATAATATATATACCTGTCCGGCTGCAGTAGTGATATATATATATTTTTTATATCATTATTTATCATCCAGTCGCAGCAGACACAGTACGGTAGTTCACGGCTGTAGCTACCTCTGTGTCGGCACTCGGCAGTCCATCCATAATTGTATACCACCTACCCGTGTTTTTTTTTTCTTTCTTCTTTATACATACATACTACTACATCTCTTTATCAACCAGTCTATATTAGCAGCAGACACAGTACAGTACGGTAGTTCACGGCTGTGGCTACCTCTGTGTCGGCACTCGGCAGTCCGTCCATAATTGTATACCACCTAACCGTGGTTTTTTTTTCTTTCTTCTTTATACATACATACTACGACATCTCTTTATCAACCAGTCTATATTAGCAGCAGACACAGTACAGTACGGTAGTTCACGGCTGTGGCTACCTCTGTGTCGGCACTCGGCAGTCCGTCCATAATTGTATACCACCTAACCGTGGTTTTTTTTTCTTTCTTCTTCATACATACATACTACGACATCTCTATATCAACCAGTCTATATTAGCAGCAGACACAGTACAGTACGGTAGTTCACGGCTGTGGCTACCTCTGTGTCGGCACTCGGCAGTCCGTCCATAATTGTATACCACCTAACCGTGGTTTTTTTTTCTTTCTTCTTTATACATACATACTACGACATCTCTTTATCAACCAGTCTATATTAGCAGCAGACACAGTACAGTACGGTAGTTCACGGCTGTGGCTACCTCTGTGTCGGCACTCGGCAGTCCGTCCATAATTGTATACCACCTAACCGTGGTTTTTTTTTCTTTCTTCTTCATACATACATACTACGACATCTCTTTATCAACCAGTCTATATTAGCAGCAGACACAGTACGGTAGTTCACGGCTGTAGCTACCTCTGTGTCGGCACTCGGCAGTCCGTCCATAATTGTATACTAGTATCCATCCATCTCCATTGTTTACCTGAGGTGCCTTTTAGTTGTGCCTATTAAAATATGGAGAACAAAAATGTTGAGGTTCCAAAATTAGGGAAAGATCAAGATCCACTTCCACCTCGTGCTGAAGCTGCTGCCACTAGTCATGGCCGAGACGATGAAATGCCAACAACGTCGTCTGCCAAGGCCGATGCCCAATGTCATAGTACAGAGCATGTCAAATCCAAAACACCAAATATCAGTAAAAAAAGGACTCCAAAACCTAAAATAAAATTGTCGGAGGAGAAGCGTAAACTTGCCAATATGCCATTTACCACACGGAGTGGCAAGGAACGGCTGAGGCCCTGGCCTATGTTCATGGCTAGTGGTTCAGCTTCACATGAGGATGGAGGCACTCAGCCTCTCGCTAGAAAAATGAAAAGACTCAAGCTGGCAAAAGCAGTAGCACCGCAAAGAACTGTGCGTTCTTCGAAATCCCAAATCCACAAGGAG
Source organism: Pseudophryne corroboree (assembly GCF_028390025.1). Lineage (NCBI taxonomy): Eukaryota > Metazoa > Chordata > Amphibia > Anura > Myobatrachidae > Pseudophryne > Pseudophryne corroboree. The sequence goes on along the minus strand of NC_086445.1, from coordinate 943,675,852 downwards.
AGTCCAATTGTGTCGGTTGCGATGCCTGACCTTCCCAACACTGGACGTGAAGAGCATGCGCCTTCCACCATTTGCACGCCCCCTGCAAGTGCTGGAAGGAGCACCCGCAGTCCAGTTCCTGATAGTCAGATTGAAGATGTCAGTGTTGAAGTACACCAGGATGAGGAGGATATGGGTGTTGCTGGCGCTGGGGAGGAAATTGACCAGGAGGATTCTGATGGTGAGGTGGTTTGTTTATGTCAGGCACCCGGGGAGACACCTGTTGTCCGTGGGAGGAATATGGCCGTTGACATGCCTGGTGAAAATACCAAAAAAATCAGCTCTTCAGTGTGGAACTATTTCAACAGAAATGCGGACAACAGGTGTCAAGCCGTGTGTTCCCTTTGTCAAGCTGTAATAAGTAGGGGTAAGGACGTTAACCACCTCGGAACATCCTCCCTTATACGTCACCTGCAGCGCATTCATAATAAGTCAGTGACAAGTTCAAAAACTTTGGGTGACAGCGGAAGCAGTCCACTGACCAGTAAATCCCTTCCTCTTGTAACCAAGCTCACGCAAACCACCCCACCAACTCACTCAGTGTCAATTTCCTCCTTCCCCAGGAATGCCAATAGTCCTGCAGGCAATGTCACTGGCAATTCTGACGAGTCCTCTCCTGCCTGGGATTCCTCCGATGCATCCTTGCGTGTAACGCCTACTGCTGCTGGCGCTGCTGTTGTTGCTGCTGGGAGTCGATGGTCATCCCAGAGGGGAAGTCGTCAGCCCACTTGTACTACTTCCAGTAAGCAATTGACTGTTCAACAGTCCTTTGCGAGGAAGATGAAATATCACAGCAGTCATCCTGCTGCAAAGCGGATAACTGAGGCCTTGACAACTATGTTGGTGTTAGACGTGCGTCCGGTATCCGCCGTTAGTTCACAGGGAACTAGACAATTTATTGAGGCAGTGTGCCCCCGTTACCAAATACCATCTAGGTTACACTTCTCTAGGCAGGCGATACCGAGAATGTACACGGACGTCAGAAAAAGACTCACCAGTGTCCTAAAAAATGCAGTTGTACCCAATGTCCACTTAACCACGGACATGTGGACAAGTGGAGCAGGGCAGGGTCAGGACTATATGACTGTGACAGCCCACTGGGTAGATGTATGGACTCCCGCCGCAAGAACAGCAGCGGCGGCACCAGTAGCAGCATCTCGCAAACGCCAACTCTTTCCTAGGCAGGCTACGCTTTGTATCACCGGTTTCCAGAATACGCACACAGCTGAAAACCTCTTACGGCAACTGAGGAAGATCATCGCGGAATGGCTTACCCCAATTGGACTCTCCTGTGGATTTGTGGCATCGGACAACGCCAGCAATATTGTGTGTGCATTAAATATGGGCAAATTCCAGCACGTCCCATGTTTTGCACATACCTTGAATTTGGTGGTGCAGAATTATTTAAAAAACGACAGGGGCGTGCAAGAGATGCTGTCGGTGGCCAGAAAAATTGCGGGACACTTTCGGCATACAAGCACCACGTACAGAAGACTGGAGCACCACCAAAAACTACTGAACCTGCCCTGCCATCATCTGAAGCAAGAAGTGGTAACGAGGTGGAATTCAACCCTCTATATGCTTCAGAGGTTGGAGGAGCAGCAAAAGGCCATTCAAGCCTATACAATTGAGCACGATATAGGAGGTGGAATGCACCTGTCTCAAGCGCAGTGGAGAATGATTTCAACGTTGTGCAAGGTTCTGATGCCCTTTGAACTTGCCACACGTGAAGTCAGTTCAGACACTGCCAGCCTGAGTCAGGTCATTCCCCTCATCAGGCTTTTGCAGAAGAAGCTGGAGACATTGAAGGAGGAGCTAACACGGAGCGATTCCGCTAGGCATGTGGGACTTGTGGATGGAGCCCTTAATTCGCTTAACAAGGATTCACGGGTGGTCAATCTGTTGAAATCAGAGCACTACATTTTGGCCACCGTGCTCGATCCTAGATTTAAAGCCTACCTTGGATCTCTCTTTCCGGCAGACACAAGTCTGCTGGGGTTGAAAGACCTGCTGGTGAGAAAATTGTCAAGTCAAGCGGAACGCGACCTGTCAACATCTCCTCCTTCACATTCTCCCGCAACTGGGGGTGCGAGGAAAAGGCTCAGAATTCCGAGCCCACCCGCTGGCGGTGATGCAGGGCAGTCTGGAGCGACTGCTGATGCTGACATCTGGTCCGGACTGAAGGACCTGACAACGATTACAGACATGTCGTCTACTGTCACTGCATATGATTCTCTCACCATTGAAAGAATGGTGGAGGATTATATGAGTGACCGCATCCAAGTAGGCACGTCACACAGTCCATACTTATACTGGCAGGAAAAAGAGGCAATTTGGAGGCCATTGCACAAACTGGCTTTATTCTACCTAAGTTGCCCTCCCACAAGTGTGTACTCCGAAAGAGTGTTTAGTGCCGCCGCTCACCTTGTCAGCAATCGGCGTACGAGGTTACATCCAGAAAATGTGGAGAAGATGATGTTCATTAAAATGAATTATAATCAATTCCTCCGCGGAGACATTGACCAGCAGCAATTGCCTCCACAAAGTACACAGGGAGCTGAGATGGTGGATTCCAGTGGGGACGAATTGATAATCTGTGAGGAGGGGGATGTACACGGTGATATATCGGAGGGTGATGATGAGGTGGACATCTTGCCTCTGTAGAGCCAGTTTGTGCAAGGAGAGATTAATTGCTTCTTTTTTGGGGGGGTCCAAACCAACCCGTCATATCAGTCACAGTCGTGTGGCAGACCCTGTCACTGAAATGATGGATTGGTTAAAGTGTGCATGTCCTGTTTTGTTTATACAACATAAGGGTGGGTGGGTGGGAGGGCCCAAGGACAATTCCATCTTGCACCTCTTTTTTCTTTTCTTTTTCTTTGCGTCATGTGCTGTTTGGGGAGTGTTTTTTGGAAGGGACATCCTGCGTGACACTGCAGTGCCACTCCTAAATGGGCCCGGTGTTTGTGTCGGCCACTAGGGTCGCTAATCTTACTCACACAGTCAGCTACCTCATTGCGCCTCTTTTTTTCTTTGCGTCATGTGCTGATTGGGGAGGGTTTTTTGGAAGGGACATCCTGCGTGACACTGCAGTGCCACTCCTAAATGGGCCCGGTGTTTGTGTCGGCCACTAGGGTCGCTAATCTTACTCACACAGTCAGCTACCTCATTGCGCCTCTTTTTTTCTTTGCGTCATGTGCTGATTGGGGAGGGTTTTTTGGAAGGGACATCCTGCGTGACACTGCAGTGCCACTCCTAAATGGGCCCGGTGTTTGTGTCGGCCACTAGGGTCGCTAATCTTACTCACACAGTCAGCTACCTCATTGCGCCTCTTTTTTTCTTTGCGTCATGTGCTGATTGGGGAGGGTTTTTTGGAAGGGACATCCTGCGTGACACTGCAGTGCCACTCCTAAATGGGCCCGGTGTTTGTGTCGGCCACTAGGGTCGCTAATCTTACTCACACAGTCAGCTACCTCATTGCGCCTCTTTTTTTCTTTGCGTCATGTGCTGATTGGGGAGGGTTTTTTGGAAGGGACATCCTGCGTGACACTGCAGTGCCACTCCTAAATGGGCCCGGTGTTTGTGTCGGCCACTAGGGTCGCTAATCTTACTCACACAGTCAGCTACCTCATTGCGCCTCTTTTTTTTTTGCGTCATGTGCTGATTGGGGAGAGTTTTTTGGAAGGGACATCCTGCGTGACACTGCAGTGCCACTCCTAAATGGGCCCGGTGTTTGTGTCGGCCACTAGGGTCGCTAATCTTACTCACACAGTCAGCTACCTCATTGCGCCTCTTTTTTTCTTTGCGTCATGTGCTGATTGGGGAGGGTTTTTTGGAAGGGACATCCTGCGTGACACTGCAGTGCCACTCCTAAATGGGCCCGGTGTTTGTGTCGGCCACTAGGGTCGCTAATCTTACTCACACAGTCAGCTACCTCATTGCGCCTCTTTTTTTCTTTGCGTCATGTGCTGATTGGGGAGGGTTTTTTGGAAGGGACATCCTGCGTGACACTGCAGTGCCACTCCTAAATGGGCCCGGTGTTTGTGTCGGCCACTAGGGTCGCTTATCTTACTCACACAGTCAGCTACCTCATTGCGCCTCTTTTTTTCTTTGCGTCATGTGCTGATTGGGGAGGGTTTTTTGGAAGGGACATCCTGCGTGACACTGCAGTGCCACTCCTAGATGGGCCAGGTGTTTGTGTCGGCCACTAGTGTCGCTTAGCTTAGTCATCCAGCGACCTTGGTGCAAATTTTAGGACTAAAAATAATATTGTGAGGTGTGAGGTATTCAGAATAGACTGAAAATGAGTGGAAATTATGGTTTTTGAGGTTAATAATAATATGGGATCAAAATGACCCCCAAATTCTATGATTTAAGCTGTTTTTTAGGGTTTTTTGAAAAAAACACCCGAATCCAAAACACACCCGAATCCGACAAAAAAAATTCGGTGAGGTTTTGCCAAAACGCGGTCGAACCCAAAACACGGCCGCGGAACCGAACCCAAAACCAAAACACAAAACCCGAAAAATTTCAGGCGCTCATCTCTACTACTTACTGCCGCTACCTCCGTGTCCAAAGGGGAGAGGAGACAGGGATCCCCAGGTCCCGGCACCTGCGCAAAGGTGCCGGGCTAGCACATGTGCCGCGGTAAGACTGCACATGAGCAAAGCCCCGGCTTCTATGGATTGCACCGACTGCAGCCCATAGAAGCTGGATAGTGCTGCGTGAAAGGCAGGAAGTTACTTCCTGCCTATCGCAGCCCGGTCTGGCAGTACCAGAAGGAGTAAACCTCTCCCAGTGGGACTGACTGTAGTGTCTGTAACTGACAGGTATGACTTCCAATAGGAAGTCACTGCAAGTCATAGTGAAGCCAGTGCAGTCACAGACAGAGCGGGGTGGCGGATTTTACCTGTGGGGGACTGCAGTCCTGCAGCCCATAAGTAAAATCCGCCACTGATTGTGACTGTCGGCATAACATCTTATCCATTCCTATCCATGTCTACCTCCTGACTGTCAACATTTTGTACCATACTCGAGCAGAGCCATCTGCTCTTCGTCTTCTCTACGTAATAATGCTAAATGCACACTTTAATTATGTAGCTATGGGATTTTATATACTGCTTGTATTAGTCTATACTTATTGTTTTTTTTTGGTGTCAGTTTTATCCCTGTGTGTGGCACTAAAGAACCCTTGCAGCACCTTTATAAATATATTGTAATAACAATATCTTGATAGTAGGCTACTGTTTCTGAGCTACACGCAACTGGAGATATGTTCAACATAACATACCTAAGAACAGTTTTTCTTGCATACGTCTGTTTCTGTGTGCATTCAGATTACACATCATCCATCTCTAGATGAGCTGCAGTATCTTGCTTGCTTACTCTTCAGAATGTCCAGGAGACTCACAATTGTCGCTGTGTTCCCCCAGGAGACTATATACTAAATGAGATAGTAGGGGATGCGGGCAGGATGCCAGCAGTCGTGACCGACGCCGTAATCCCGACACCATTCGGAATTCCAGCGCCAGAACACCGACCGCTGACATCTCAAAGGTAAGTGTCGGGGTGACGGTTAGGGTTAGGGCCCAGAGGGGAAGGAGGGTGGGGTTAGGGTTAGGCACTAAAGGTGAGCCATAACCACTACACCCCCGATTCTTAACCCTAGCCGCCACCCCCGGTGACTTAGCCCTAGCTGCCAACCCCGCTATCATAGTCCTACCCACCACCAGAGGCGGGTTAGGGTAGGGCACAGGGGAGAGGTAAAATTATTTCCCCATCCCCTGTTGACATTATAATTGTCAGGATGCCGGTGTTGATCATGTGACCGGTGGCATATGATATTGGAGCTACTGTGTATTATTATCTGTGATAGGGCCCTATGGCTATTACTTTAAATATAATCTTTTAGGGCCCAGAAGAATACAAAATGCTGCTTGTATTCGGTCACGGTGCTTCCGTGTTGTTATGTTACTGGGTCGGTGAAGGGCAGGTATATTACCTCATATACTTGCCTTCTGCCCCCCGAAACATCTGGGAGCCTCCGAAATCTTTGTTGCTCTCCCTGACATTTGAAAAGCAGGCAAGACTCCGGTCAGCCCTATAATGCCGCCCACTTCTCAAGTGAAATGGGTGGTCTGGAAACCTTAATGATACGACTCAACATGGCCGCGCTCCCTGCTTTGTAATCCCTGGAATTGTAGCAGGGGGCGGGACTGCAATGATGCAGTCATGGCACCACACACCCCAGACCCTTTCTCCTTTCTGCAACATGCCCACTAACCTCCCTACTTTCTCCCCCCTCTCTGAAGGGGCAGCCATAAAGTTGGCAACCATATATTGCCTATAATTTTGTTTTTAAAGTACAGTAAAAACTACAGCACCATCTACAGTGTACAGCTGATCTACTGCCCTGCAGTAACTACAGTATAAATACCCAGCACAAAGCTTACCTCACACCTATTAGAAAACCACCACAGTTTATAATGTTATCCTTTATTCTATTGCATTTATTTGGTTTACCCCCCCCCCCCCCCCCTCAATTCATCAGGAGGTAGTGACATCACTGAAGCAGACATTTTGTGGTCTGAACCAATATTCTTCAGAATTGAGGTGTCTATTAATGACACAGTGAATAGTGTGGAGAAGTTGCCCATGGCAACCAATCAGCATTGAAGTAACATTCATAATTTGCATACTATACAATTGTACGGAGCAGCTGATTGGTTGCCATGGGCAACTTTTCCACAGGCTCACTTCTCCACACTTTTCACTGCTTCATGAATAGACCCCTCAGTCTGTTACCACCCGCAGAATCGGTAACATCACTGAGGCATGAGGCACTCTACTTCGTGTTGGGAACGCATAAACTTGTGCATCTGTTTTGTGTTCCTACTAGAAGAGGCTGAGAACTTCTGCTAACGATAGAACTTGACAACCGATGACATATTTCACACTTGTCAAACAATAACATATCGGAGATATTTTTCTTTTCTCTTTTTATCAGGGTGATTGTGTCACCACGTCTGCTTTATGTGAACCACATGAATATATAAATAAATAAATATGTCAGATATGTGAAGAATGTGTTTTCATTGCTTGGAGAGCAGAATGAATGCAGAATTGTGCTGTTTTTAAAATGCGCCATCTGTAAGCAGTCTGTTTCCAATACGACCCGTCACCGGATCAATATGAAGCATCATGTTCACTCTCACTATACTTCTTTTATGAGGGAGAATTGATTTTGATTGCAGTGCTTGAGAGTTGAGATAGAAGGTGAAATACTGTTACGCTTGCTGAGAAGGTTCTCAAGATAATTGTCAGTTTATGTCTCCAGTCCTTAGGCTTTACTAATGTAATGTTTTTCCGTGAATCTTGATAGTCTGCTACTGTTGTTAATATATATAAAACTAATATAAATAGTCACGGTCGGCTTTAGGCAGCTGCCTAAGGGCATCGGGAACTGGCGGGTGGCACACTCCCGCTGAGTCTGTTTTACTTAAAAATTACGTTGCGCTAAGCTAGCCTAGCGGTGGCTGTGGTACAGGTCTAGCCAGCCGCAGCTGCCGCTCTTTGTCACCCTCACCACCAGCAGTTCTGATACCCATCAGCTAGGGCAATGCTGGCTGTCTTACAGGGTGTTGGGCACAAGGGGGCAGTGTGAGAGCAGAGGAAGGAGGACAGCTGCACAGCAGAGAGCCGTGCGTCTGACAGCAGAGTCCTGCAACCCATAGCAACAGCAGAGTCAGAAGAAGAGGAGCAGGGGAAGGATGACCAGGAGAACACCATCCTAGGAACACCTCCATTGGGGAATGGGTTTCAGAGAAGACCCCCAAGGAATATCTCATCAGCTTATACCTGACTGAGTAATCATAATAGTCACTGGCATGGCATGGCACCTTAGGGATCCAGTATCATCAGAAAGGACCAGGTGGTGGCACCCCCTCCCTTAGGTGACTACAGCCTGCAGCACTGAGCGGGACATGGGATTATAGTGCTCCATTATCTTAAGGAGATCTGTAGTAGTTTGCCAGTCATGAACAGCAACATGCCTCCGGTATAATGGGGGTAATTCTGAGTTGATCGCAGCAGGATCTTTGTTAGCAGTTGGGCAAAACCATGTGCACTGCAGGGGAGGCAGATATAACATGTGCAGAGAAAGTTAGATTTGGGTGTGGTGTGTTCAATCTGCAATCTAAATTGCAGTGTAAAATAAAGCAGCCAGTATTTACCCTGCACAGAAACAAAATAACCCACCCAAATCTAACTCTCTCTGCACATGTTATATCTGCCTCCCCTGCAGTGCACATGGTTTTGCCCAACTGCTAACAAAAATCCTGCTGCGATCAACTCAGAATTACCCCCAATATGCGCAGGAACAACAATAATCCCTGCCATAATAGTCACAGAAATGTATGCACACTGACAGCACTGATTCCTGCCACCGTTATCATACAACAAATACATAGTGACAGCATTAATCCCTGCCACATAGTCCTAGATATGAATGCACTTTGACAGCGCTGACTGCTGCCACCATAGTCATAGAGATGTATACACAGGTACCAGGGCTGATGCCACCATTAGGCAGCTCTAGGTAGCTGCAAAGAGTGTGGGCATCTGGGGGGTTCCCCTAAGTCTGACTATGACAAAATGAAGGATGTCTCTGAGAGGCATCATTGTTGTGATATTTTTCTGTGATTCCTGGCTATGTGTCACTGAGGGCAGAGCAGCAATGACACAATTTGTAGCAAATTACTTCTTCATTGCCCTTCACAAGGCAGCAGTGGGTAAATAAAATGAAGGGTGTAGGAGACTGGCCCACCTTTCCGGGAGCTGGGAGACTTCACTCCCAATATTGGGAGTCTCCCTGGATTTCAGGAGAGGGGGCGTATATTTGTATGACCGCCCACAGAGATCACGTACTTTGTTTTTGCTACTCTGGGGTAAGGTTCTAAAAATGATAAGTGGTGATGTTGCCCATAGCAACCAACCAATCAATCAACCAACCAGATTCTGTGGGCGAGATTCAAATCTTCTTGACGCCGGCAGCCACTAGATTGCGCCAAACTGAAATAAACAAATATAGCTCCGTTCGGGTGCGATCAGCTGCCGGCGTCTACATTTTAGCTCGCACCCGTTGAGGGTGGTGAGCTAAAATGTGTGAAAAGTGATCCGCGTATGCGGCTAAACCTGACACTAATGGGAGTGATCAGCACGATAGGGGGCACCAAATGAATATAATAACATTTGAATTTCCTCCTGTAGGTCATTTCTCTATTGCATCCTAGAAAATGATAGACAGAATCTGATTGGTTGCTATGGGCAACATCACCACTTTTCCTTCATTTTTTTAGAACCTTTAGTAAATTTACTCCCTATATGTTCTGCAAGGAATCCTGAGATATAGGAAGTGTAACAATATACAAAGAAAAAATACATAGGCTCAGACTGAGATGGACAAAAACTGTAAGTGTAAAAAAGGTAAGCTGTAAAATACGGAACAAATAGCGCATATACACCCATATACTGAGCCGGGACCATCAGAAGGTGCACCCAGCTCTTTACCAGTAGCATACGTGCCAGATGCCAGCAGTACGTAGATACACTTGCACGCAGCCAAGTCATAAGCACAAGAAAAGGTTGTTTACATTTGTGTTATTTGTGTGTGAATAAACACATAAGCTATTGTTGCTTTTAAATAAAAAGAAAACACTCCTATAATACAGCACGTGCCATGTACACATGAAAGCAGCAGAAAGTTCATTGAAAATCTGCACAGGGAATCATATAATATATGCACGAGCAATAAATAAATCATTATAAGCTTTGAAGTTGAATCTTTAATCAGCCAATCAGAAGCGACTGCTAGTGCCAGCGACCTGCATCATCATTACCAGCATGTGGTTGCACCAGTCCTCTTTAACCGTGATTGATATGACTACTGACTGGCGTGTCTGCCTCTCTGCCTGAATCTTCCCCAGTTACATGAACACGCCCGCACTGCGTGCAGTCTACGTGTGCCTGTCCCTTCCCTCCCCCGTTCTGCCGCCACGTACATAAGGAGTTACAAATCTGTTGTGGGTCAAAGGAGTAAGTTTACTAAAGCTTCGAAAAATGAAAAGTGGTGGTATTGTCCAGAGTAACCAATCGGATACTGTCTTTCATTTCTCTATTGCAGGAACCAGGAACTTGTGTGTGTGTATATATATATATATATATATATATATATATATAAATATATCCAGTATGATATCCCGGCTGTCGGGATCCTGGCGGTCAGGAGGTCGAAGCTGGGATCCCGACAGCTGGGATACCAGTGGCAAGCGCAGTGTGTCCCCTCGTGTGTTTACTGCGCTCACTGCCACAGGGTTATATTTCCCATCGGGTGGTGGCGTGGACCACCACCCAAGTGGGGATTCCAGCCAGGTGTCGAGATCGGTATCCTAACAGCCAGGATCCCGACAGCCGGCAAAGTGAATGCCTCATTCACTTTGTGTTTGTGTTTATAAACCTGCAGTTTTTTTTAATATACAGACGTTATGTATATTATAATTAAATGATTTAATATTCAAAGAATAAAGCAGTTTTTATATTTCTTTTCAATTGATAACAAAACAGGCATTGTAGTAGTACAAATATTTCCACTAGACGGGGGTTACTGGTGGCAAAACGTTTAAACTTGTTTCGCTGCCACTAGTGGTCTATATATAAAAATACAGTACAGTATTCAAACATATAACAAAGAAAAATATTTAAAAACTATACATGGGAAATATATATATATATATATATATATATATATATATATATACACTGCTCAAAAAAATAAAGGGAACCCTAAAATAACACATCCTAGATCTGAATGAATTAAATATTCTTATTAAATACTTTGTTCTTTACATAGTTGAATATGCTGACAACAAAATCACACAAAAATTATCAATGGAAATCAAATTTATTAACCCATGGAGGTCTGGATTTGGAGTCACACTCAAAATTAAAGGGGTAAAACACACTACAGGCTGATCCAACTTTGTTGTAATGTCCTTAAAACAGGTCAAAATGAGGCTCAGTAGTGTGTGTGGCCTCCACGTGCCTGTATGACCTCCCTACAATGCCTGGGCATGCTCCTGATGAGGTGGCGGATGGTCTGAGGGATCTCCTCCCAGACCTGGACTAAAGCATCCGCCAACTCCTGGACAGTCCTGGACGCCACGTTGGTGGATGGAGCGAGACATGATGTCCCAGATGTGCTCAATTGGATTCAAGTCTGGGGAACGGGCGAGCCAGTCCATAGCATCAATGCCTTCATCTTGCAGGAACTGCTGACACACTCCAGCCACATGAGGTCTAGCATTGTCTTGCATTAGGAGGAACCCAGGGCCAACCGCACCAGCATATGGTCTCACAAGGGGTCTGAGGATCTCATCTCGGTACCTAATGGCAGTCAGGCTACCTCTGGCGAGCACATGGAGGGCTGTGCGGCCCCCCAAAGAAATGCCACCCCACACCATTACTGACCCACTGCTAAACCGGTCATGCTGGAGGATGTTGCAGGCAGTAGAACGTTCTCCTTTGCGTCTCCAGACTCTGTCACGTCTGTCACATGTGCTCAGTGAGAACCTGCTTTCATCTGTGAAGAGCACAGGGGGGCGCCAGTGGCGAATTTGCCAATCTTGATGTTCTCTGGCAAATGCCAAACGTCCTGCACGGTGTTGGGCTGTAAGCACAACCCCCACCTGTGGACGTTGGGCCCTCATACCACCCTCATGGAGTCTGTTTCTGATCGTTTGAGTAGACACATGCACATTTGTGGCTTGCTGGAGGTCATTTTGCAGGGCTCTGGCAGTGCTCCTCCTGTTCCTCCTTGCACAAAGGCGGAGGTAGCGGTCCTGCTGCTGGGTTGTTGCCCTCCTACGGCCTCCTCCACGTCTCCTGATGTACTGGCCTGTCTCCTGGTAGCGCCTCCATGCTCTGGACACTACGCTGACAGACACAGCAAACCTTCTTGCCACAGCTCGCATTGATGTGTCATCCTGGATGAGCTGCACTACCTGAGCCACTTGTGTGGGTTGTAGACTCCGTGTCATGCTACCACTAGAGTGAAAGCACCGCCAGCTTTCAAAAGTGACCAAAACATTAGCCAGAAAGCATAGGAGCTGAGAAGTGGTCTGTGGTCACCACCTGCAGAACAACTCCTTTATTGGGGGTGTCTTGCTAATTGCCTATAAGTCCCACCTGTTGTCTATTCCATTTGCACAACATCATGTGAAATTGATTGTCAAACAGTGTTGCTTCCTAAGTGGACAGTTTGATTTCACAGAAATGTGATTGACTTGGAGTTACATTGTGTTGTTTAAGTGTTCCCTTTATTTTTTTGAGCAGTGTATATATATATATATATATATATATATATATATATATATGTACGGGAAGTCCCACACTCTCACCCGGCACATGTAACGGCTGGGGTGCCAAATCAAAGTCTGATCCAATCACGGGGTCAGACTCATAGTACAGTACAGTATTTCTCCACATAACAGTGGAAAAAGATAGCACTCTCCAGACTTGCGCAGTATGATGTAAATATTAAAGTGATTTATTCAAAAGCTTGGTTCCATGTAACTTTCATGTCACAAAAAAATATATATACACAGAAATGGCTCACCAACGTTTTGGTCCTTTGCTCGGACCTTTCTCAAGGTATATGCCAGTCAATATAAAGTCAAGACATCAGTAGCATCATCAGCAGCATCACAAAGGGGGAACCAGCTTTTGAATAAATGACTTTAATATTTACATCATACTGCGCAAGTCTGGAGAGTGCTATCTTTTTCCACTGTTATGTGGAGAAATACTGTACTATATATATATATATATATATATATATATATATATATATATAATATATATGTATATATAAAATGTTATATTCGAAAAATACATCTTTTATTTAAAAAAATAATAATTTTCATGCGATAACAGACTGGGCAGTGGGGTGGCACAAAATCATTCCTGCAGCGGGCATTACCACCGACAATAGCAATGATATTGCTGCCGGCGACCGGTTTTTGTATGTATTTGTATGGTTTATTTTTTTTTCTCAAACTTTTATTTCTTCGTAGGTTCTTCGGCTTTTTGCCTTTTTGATAACGTTGCCCCTAACTTTCCTCTACAACACAGACCACATCTCGCTTGTCCTATCTTTAAACTGTTATTATGCAGCTTGGCCTCAAAATGAAAACCAGTGTTGTACTATCACGTCATGATTTATACTACTGCTGTATCATTGTGTTCTGACTACAACATATTACACACACGGGTTGTCCTCGTCACTTCTGTGCCAAGCTGACTTATAAAGATTACAGAGTCCCATCCACAAAAATATGTTTTTTAGATTAGCTGAAGATGTAAGAAAATAGCTGAAAGATGCACATATTTTATCTCCACATTTAACTAATCCCGGTATCCCCAAAGGCCCAGCGTAAGCATATGAAAATGATAATCCCAGTCATCCTAACAGAGTGTATGAAAAATATTACATGCAGCTGTTACCAGAGGCGGATAATAATGAGAGATGGAGGAAAGTTACAGAGTCACTTGTAGTCCCTGCTTTGTCCATTCTTGCAGGCTATTACTTGTTATATCCTCACACCTTTCTATGTCATGAATCAAGGGATTTTCACACTTTAGCTTCTAAAGAAGTCTGGTTTACTGAGATCTATACTAATAATCAGGTTTTCAACACCTCCGTCTCTTGTTGACACCAGATGCTGTACAGTTTGATGGGTTGCAGTCTAGTAGTGCTCTATCTATATTTAGTAGGAATATAGACAGTCAAAACTGAGATAGGAAAAATATATATATTTAGAACAAAAATAAAAAAATAAAGTTTCATACATTTGGGGACAATTCTAAATCAGTGGCAGAAAGAAATAGAGGCCAACATGTATTTTGTCCTCTGTTGTGACCCCAGACACTTACCCACTGTGCCATCTTAGACGTGACTTTTTCTTTGCCGTGTATTAAATGAAGTTGCATTTGATGATAGCATACTGGACTTCATAGGACGGAGGGTGGATTGGGGGATATCTTATGCATACTGACCTATGTGCTCAGTTCATTGCAATAAAGCAAAAAAAAATCTGTGTGCACCCAAATTTCTGTGGCATAACTGAACGCCCCAGTACCACAGAGGGAAATCCCATCCAGGGTTCCCCAGACACATGACATATGGGCCGTGATTTTGAGTTACACCCCCTGCTGATGATCACGGAGTTTAGCTCTTTTTAAAGCTACGTATGCGTCTAAGCTGTACCGCGGATATGTCCCAATTGTGTGTGTACAAAGTCGCAGATATCAGACGAATACATTGAGAATGTATTGGCCGTTCCTGAGCGGTCACAAGTGTGACTAATGGTGTGTCTAAAGACTCACAAAGCGGCATTTCTGTGTCTGCGGGTGGAGACTGTGGGTGTCTCAGGTCTTGCGCATATGGGTACATGACATGGGGGTACACTACGGAAGGGCTTTGTACTGGCATTTGCATAAGGTTGCAGAGGTGTCACGAATGCATCTGTGTCTGACTCAGAATAAGGCCCATGGTGCTCTAATTTAGTAGATACTGGAGATGTTAGAGACTTTCATGTTCTTCATTTTCGTGGGATTTTGTACTGTAGGGAGACAGCAGTAATAGAGAGCACCCTACAGTAGGGAGCACTCCATTACTGATAAACAGGCCTCGCTGGGGTTTCCATGGTTACATAATCTGGGAAAGAACTAAGCACTGAGGCCACGTAGCCTATTGGGCACCCAGAGCCCCTTGGCTCTAATTCATTTGCTGCTGCTATCCTTATTACCATTACTTCATTTCAGTTAGCTGCTGTATAAGTGGGAAACGCGGTGACAATCCTACAGGTGAGCTCTTAGCAGTTCATAAGGATTGTACATAGCAATATTTACACTGCAATTTAATTTGCACAAAATGTGCCTGGCTCACATTATTTATTTATTTCATTCTCACTTTTTAACCCCTTCCCCCTCCTACATAGTCATCAGCAACCCTTTCACCTCTCCCTCACATCATATAACAGGTGGGACCTCTGGATAGTAGTTTAGGTTTCACTAGAGTACGTCTTTCTGTATAGCAGTACAATCCATGCGTTGTAGTAGAAGTGCGGTGTATGTGGTACAGCTGTTAAGAAAGCCATCAATCTGATAAGAATTCTCTGGATATTTATAATTGGAAGCTGTGCCCTGGTTTACTTAGCATAAAACCCATAGAGGTTTTCTTTTTAAAGAATTTCATAGATTGCTTTCTACTGGGGTTTATTTCGCAGCCTCCTCGGTTGTACATATTAGAGAATAATCTGCTAAAAATATTCTCTTAAAAGTCCGTTAAGCAGGAACTAATGAGCAACTGGCAGGGGAGCGTGTCTTCAAGAAAAGATTTCAATGAAATAAAACTGTAAGATAATTACTATGGCGCAGATAAATTCACCAAACAATGAAGACGACGTCTTGGGAATGGTTCATTAAACTGTGATATTGCTAATCAAGGCTCTAATGTACATTCATTCCTTGAGACTTTCAGTTAGATTGCCTTTGTGTACCATAACTGCGGTCTTATTGGGTTACTATAACTATTTTATATTATACTATATTTTCCTTCACCGCTACATCTAGATTTTGGGTGGGGGAGAGGTTGTTTCTCTGCACACTTGATTTCCTGTTTGCAAGTCTGGTAGTGATGGCCATCGGTGTGTTTACCATTGATTGTTTAATGGAGAGTGACCAGCGATGGTTGCAAACAATAGTCATCCCTATTCTTTCACTGACTAGCCGGTGGGCTAATCAGAACCTGGATGCTGGCTTGCGGGTGTTGGGGTTGCTCCGTGTCCCGGCACCCTGTAGGAAAATATAAGAACCATCGGGTCGTTCCATACCATTGATGTCAGGAATCCATTTGGTCCTTCTCCATAAACCACTGATATTTCGGAATCAGCGATGATCGATGGCCAACCCTAAAGTTTGGTGAAAGACAGCTTAAAGCCTGGTATTGAATATTAGAAATTACAAAGTAAAGTGTTAGGCTATCAGAGATAGATTATAGATAGCTAGATTATATTCAGAATAAATGATCACAAAAGTGTTCCCCAGTAATTAATTAGTAGCTTTTACCTAAGCATTAACCATCCTAATAGCTAAATCATTTTAAACATTATTAAGATTAAACTTCACCCAAGTAGTTGCACTCACTTCTATAACAGCAATGTACTGGTCCTTCCGTACCCCTATAGGCCATCAATGACAAACTTGTTTGCAGAAGGATCAGAGAGAATAGTGCAGCATTCAGATGTCTTCAGTAGAAAGAGCTGCTATTCGGGTGGCTACTGATTGGACAGCTTCCACAGCTATCCAATCAAATGCACTTAAGCTCCTCCTGCAACAGCCGTCTGAGTTTCTATTTGCACTTTCTAATGCCCTTGGTCTGCAAGCAGGTGGAGGACAACTCTTGGAGTTAGACTACAGTGCCCCAGCGGAACGAGGGCAGCTAGTAATCAGAGAGCTTTTTGTTTCATGGTAGAGTCTAGTGTTTCGGACCATACAGACTTCTCTATATGTCACTTGTTACTATTGTGCCACCCACCCTCCATAACTTTACTGTGCTTGGATAAATGCCTGGCAAAATTGTGGTTCTTTGGACCGAATTCAATTAGCAGGTTAAAAATCTGCAGCCACAACTTTTATGCTATTCAATTTGAAATCTGTGTTATGTTAACACAGATTTCAATTTGAGATAATGCGGCTTTTAATTTGCACCTCCGGAGTAGGTGAAAAAGAGTGGAAAAAAAATCTTATTTTAAGGCAAAAAATGTATTTCGAAGTGTTTAAATAGTAAAAAATAGACAATAGGCTATAATTTTTTCATCATATATAAAAGTTGCAAAAATCAACCATTTGATGCCATTTAATTCCCTCAATACGTTGCTTATGGCTACTAACAGCCTCCTACACTGTCCTGTTATCTTAGTCTCCACTTTTGGGGGGTTCAGGAGGATTTCCTCAGTTTTTATGAACTTTACCCCAGTCGAGGACTTCAGAATTAACACTGACGTCGCTGTTTTTACTTCAATTGCACAGATCGTGGGACCATACTTAGTGAATATATCCTGCAAATGCACATTAATGTAAAGCGGGACTTCACACTACGGAACTACTGGCTAACTTTATTCTGCTCTAATTATCATTGAATATGTTAGGATCTTCATAATGACTTAGGGGTCTATTCATTAAGCAGTGAAAGAATTGGAGAAATGAGCCTGTGGAGAAGGCCTGTGGAGAAGTTGCCCATGGCAACCAATCAGCTGCTCCTTACAATTGTATAGTATGCAAATTATAAATCTTACTTCAATGCTGATTGGCTGCCATGGGCAACTTCTCCACTGGCTCACTTCACCACATTTTTCACTACTTCATGAATAGACCCCTTATTCACTTTTCCAGGGCCGGATTAAGGCTGGTGGGGGCCCAGAGCAGCATAAGTTGTGGGGGCCCACACTACTACTACTACTATTGCTGGCAAAGCCCCCTTCCCCCAGGACCGCGCGCACACACACACACAATATCACTTACAGACAAACACACACAACGTCACTTGCAGACACACACACATGACGTCACTTACAGAGCAGCAGCAGGGAGTGCAGGCCCAGCAGCAGACACCGGCAGCTATCAATCACTGTCTCGCAGGATTTCCCCTATCCCCGCGAGACTGACTGTGGAGGAGCTCCTCAGCGGCCGCTGTTACTGAACAGCTGAGCCGCCTACAATTCAGAATGCAGGGTGTGGGGGCCCCCGGGATGGCCGCCCCTGTTTCCCCTCCTAGAATCCGGCTCTGCACCTTTCTAATGTTAGAGGCTGATTCTAAGTTTTGCCAATTATAGATCACCGCTTACATTCTGTCTGCAGTAATGTTAAACTGACACTAGTAAACACAATAAAGATAACGCTGCATCTTATATTTTGTTTTTATTTTTCAGCACTAAGTGAAATAACATGTCAGTATAGTGACGTTCTGAAGGCTGTAATGGTATTTTTCCACTCAGATGAGACAATAACTGGAAAGTCTGTGATTCATGATGGAAAAAGTATAAACACAGTGTGTTAAAAAAAAAAAGTCATACTCTTTAAAATTCTCTTATTGTGCCAACAACAGCAGAATCATTGGGGTTGGTGCCTTTGAAAACAGCAGGTACTGTAGCTACAGAGATGATTGCCAATCTAAAGATTAGCACAGATTTCAGCTTGCTTCAATTCCCCGTTTTGTAAGAATGTTCTAATACCTTCCTTACAAATTGTGTTGTGATGACAGGAGACAAAATCAGCTCTAATCCAATAAAAGGGATTGGAATGCTCTGCAGAATGGCTGAGACTTTATTCACGGCAAATCCCTCTTTTCTTGTATGCCACAGTGACAGGAAATCAGTAATGCTTCTTTGGTTGCGCATGTAAACCCTACAGTTGGTCCTTGTATAACATTCAACACCTTAGCTGGAGCGTCAGCAGTTGCAAGTGTTATATTAGCCTCTGTGTCTAGACCAATGGGATTATGGGGTCGGGTGGTAAGAAATGTAAACGGTCATGTAGAATAAATTGGAACCATCTCAGGGGCAAATACTGTACAGGATTCTTGTGGGCAACATTGGATGGGATCCCAGCTAGTGTAATGCTCCCTTTACATTCAATTGATCACAGAGGGAAAGTAAACCACGGTTTGCAGTAATCACGCCAAATAACACTTCACGGCACTGTAAAGCTGGGCCTCAATACGCCAATCAAATCAGATTGTCTCCAGAATGCCCATGTCACTCAGACTCAGAAAGAGGCCAGCATGCAGGAGACTGTCCGAACCCCCAATTCCCCCCCCCCCCTCAAAAAAAATTAATCTGACAGTTTCTCTGGAATGTTTGGTCCATGTTTTTCAATACATATTATTTTAGAAGGGATGAACCTCGGGGGGGGGGTGATTTAAAATTCTGTGGGACTCTTTATAAAATGGTGACAAGCCCTATACATTAGGTGGACACAATATACACCCGCTGCGCTCAATGCAGTAAGCGTCTGCAGATTTAGGTCTAGGGGGTATATTTACTAAAGGTAATTCGCCTTTTTTTATTTTTATCTATTTTGAAATTGATCTAAATACATGTTGTGTTTCAGATGCTAAAACGCACATTTACTAACATTTTTTTAAAAACAAACAAACATTTGTCATAGTAAATGTGCTTTTTAGCCCCTGAAACACAACATTGATTTAAAAGAGATACAAATAAATAAAAGAAAGTTAAAAAAAAAAAAATGGTTAAAATCCACCTTCAGTAAATATACTCCCAGGTATATGTGATATAAATAGATATTAAAGCATCACATGTATAAAATAAATATTTATATGACTCCATTAAACTGTGTCCACTGTTTACTATAGTGATGTAAACATTTACTCTTTTTATAAATATTACACTTTAATTGATATTGATAAGGGGAACATGTACTGGCTCAGTAATTGTTCTGTTGCTATTTGAGGATGGTAACGACATGGAAAATTAACGATTAAAGTGATTTTCAAAGGTCAGTAATTTGTTTTTTTTTATTTCTATTTTAATGCATTACGGGTCACATGTGCAGTTACCTCTTGAAACTGGCGCAGGCAAAGCATGGTAATTTAACAATGACTGCTCTTGGACTAGTTCCGTCGAGACAGCTGAACTTCCATCGCAATGTTATCGAAAAATTGTGGCAATAAGTGATTTTTTTTATTGCTGAAATAAGCTCCAATTAAAAAAACAAAAACAGTCGTCATATAGCCCTATATTGACAATTTGGTCCCCTTATCCAACACTGGATTTCGGCCAGTGGAAGAGGACCGGCGTATAACCGTCGGCCGAGATCCCGGCTGTCATGATCCCGACAGCGGGATCCTGGCCACCACTATGCCGTCAACAGGGCGAGCACTAGAAATCCCTTGCGGGCTTGCTGCACTCGCCGCGCTACGGGCTCGGCGGCTCACTGCGCTCGCCACAGGTTATATTCTCCCTCTATGGGTGTTGTGGCGCCAGTATACCGGTGGCGGCATTTCACCGCCTATCGGGATCCCGTCGTCGGCATTGTGACAGCCGGGATCTCGACAGGCGGTCTCGTGATTGCCTCCCAGTTATAGTTTGAATGACGGCCGAACCTTGCATTTCTGTAGCAGAACTATATGTCTTGACGTTGCTCTGATGGCAATTACATTTATTTCATATATTTTTAGCATTACATATGACACAAATGACATGAGGCCACATAAGCCGGAGAAAAAATAATTTCCATCTAGAAGAGAACACAGAACCTTAAATTTGCAGAGAAAGTTGACTTTTCACCACACAAATAATGACAGTCACTTAAGAACACATTAGTAATGGTTTATTAAAAAAAAAAAAAAACATTCTGAAAGTGCACAGTGTGTGTATGCATTTAAGGACACACATCATTTTTAATGAACTATATAATTATTAACATGCATCTGAATTCCTGTGCTTGAGTTAACCGTTAACGTTAAAAGATATAAAATAAATCAGCACTCACTTCAAAACAAAGTTCGCTGTGAGTGTTCTAAATGTACTCTCAGAACTGACGCTCACAGATCGCTATTCATTTTCTAGCCTTTTAATAGCGCAAGTGTTTTCATTAGTTATATTCTAGTAGCATATTAGAAACATCTGCTCTCTCGCTCGCCACCAGTACACTGCTAATAGAAAATGTCAGTTCATTTGTCTCTAGGACCAACATGCTTCTAGATAAGTGTACCAAGTCTTTAACCCAGCTGTTAGCTCTTGGTACCAGGCCAGCTACACTCAATAGCCATTACATGAAAAGCCTTACTACTTGCCAAGGATAAATATTATTTTCTTTTTCTTTCCTTTTTTTTCCCTTTTGTCTTCTTTCCTGGGCAGCTCCATCACCTGTCACTGTAATTAGAAAAGACCGGACATCAAGAAACAGCATTGCCCTGTCTTGGCAAGAGCCGGAACACCCGAATGGCATTATCTTGGACTATGAGGTCAAGTACTATGAAAAGGTGGGAAGAAAGGCTATAGCAGCAAGATATTAATGAACTCTTTTGTTTTATCCAAGAATAAGCCTGTTAAGCTTCCCAAGTGTTACTGATATGTGCTGGTGTAAAGGATTACTTACTGGACAGAAATTCTAGTTTAGACATCCATTGCAAGTTAGCAGTTTTGTTCTAGGCAATCGTATTAATCACGTTTAGAGGGTGCAGTGAATGGTAACCATTGATTACAAGATATGTGACTTGTTTTAGAATGTTTATAAATTTGTATTATACATAGGTGATTTTAATATGGGATTTAACACCTTAAATTTATATCCTTATAAATGGTGATAAGTGACATCATTGATTAGTGATGTAATCACGTCACTTTTCATTAGAACTTTTGTGTAGTGCAAACACCCATGGCATATTATGAAGAAGTTAAACTTGAACAACAAATTTATGACAGTACAGAACCACAGCCATCGTTCAGATGTAGTTGGAGGTGCGCCCTGATGTGCAAAGTACCAATGTTCATTACTTTGCACATGTGCTGGACCCATTCTGCTTGTGTGTGAATGGGTCCTGTGACACAGGGGCGACATCAGACTATCAGTGTTTGAGAAAACAGAGACATGTCATTTATGGAGATAGAAGAGGCCAGGGATCGTCGTCAATGCACAGATTTCTTGGCCTATGAGATGGGCAGCTTGCTTGTCTCCATAGCTACTGCATGCCGGGAAAGATCCAAGGCATACTTGCCTACCTGACCCTCTCCATGAGGGAGAAAATGCTCTGTTCCTGGACTTTCCTGGTAATGTATGATTGCCATCACCTGTGGTGAGCTAGTTAATTGATAAGAAAGGCGTTTCACCACAGGTGATGGCAATCATACATTACCAGGAAAGTCCAGGAACAGAGTATTTTCTCCCTCATGGAGAGGGTCAGGTAGGCAAGTATGATCCAAGGATGCAGCTCGGATCAGTAATGGAGCAGGAAGAATCACGCCCCCTGCTGCATTACCATATTAGTGCTGTCGCTGCTGCTTCTATGTAAGAAGTGGTGATAGCACCTCCAACCACATCTGAATGTGGGTCCTTATGCAGTAATGTATTCAGTGAGAATTTTAGAAGGACAAATAAAAGCCAATCGATTAGTCATATGAAGCTGAGTAACCTGTTATAAGTGTATCTGATGTTCAGAGCTGGATTATGGTTTGTGGGTATCACAGAGCAACTAACATGTGGGTGACCCAAATAAAATAATTGTCAGTATGATATGCTCTAGATCATTGGTTCCAAAACTTGTTTGACTCAAAAGTTTCTTAGTGAGAAATTCAGAAAAAAATATTAAATGAAGTAAATTGTGTTTATATGTCGTCCTTAGGGTCAGGTGTGTGGTGAGGGACAGGATTCACTTCCTTTGTCCACATATTTTATGATTGGCAGTCACCAGCACTGGTTTTGTCTATTACACTGACCATAAATACTTAGAATTTGTCCTGGACCACCAACCAAGGGCACCCCTGCAAGTACCACAAGACACCGCAGGGTGCCACGGCACACAGTTTAGGAACCACTGCTCTATGGGGGAGATTCAAATGTTTGAAAAGTCGGTTGGGTGTCTGTTTTTTCCTGTCTATTAGATATGAAGAAACAGACACCCAACCGACTTTTCAAACATTTGAATCTCCCCTATATGTTATTTAGAAGTATAATGTGTAAATTCTCCCGGCACCACACTGTAGTGACCCAGTTCTGGGACATATACTAAGTCTTAGGGGGTGATAAAGGGGAGAGAGATAAAGTACCAGCCAATCCGCTCTTACCTGCCATGTTACAGGCTGCGTTTGAAAGCTGATTGGTTGGTATTTTATCACTATCCACTTTATCACTCTCCAAAGCTTAGTACATTTGTCCCTAGAAACCCCGGTTCACATATGCCATATTGCCCACATACAAGGGATGTTACTCTATGCGGGGGCCCCTGGGTAACCGCCCAGGCTGCCATATTGTTAATCTAGTATTACTGATGCTTATGTACAGTGGCAGAAATACCGCCCAACTGTCTCTATTTAGTGGGACATCCTGATTCGCTGCTAGGTTAAATAAAAATATTCTCTAATACAGTAATATCATAATGGACTAATGGCGCTTTTAATATCCCCAGTGCTTATCTATAAATTGAACCAGGGCAGCATGAGAGATCCTTAAACACTATCATGTATCATTGGTCTACATTAACATATGATATCCAGGATTTCCAGAAAGCGCAGGATTTATGGACTGTTCGAGCGTCGCTGGAATTTTAGTCAAACTTTTACATTTAAACATCACAAAAGTTTATACTGCTTTAAAAGTGAATTATCTGATGGCTTAAACTAATTACCAGATATTTTAAACTTCAAACAACGGTATCAGGGTTACAATAATATGTTTCAAATGTTAAATATCCTGTCCTAACAAGCAGCTGAAAGCCATAAGTGAACATGTATGGATTAAAGATAAAAACGTATGTTTGTGTTGTAACCAATAGAATAAAAAAAAGTCTACATTATACGTTGCCTTCTCACAGTGCGGACAGACGTTTAGCAGGCTCAACCTATATGCAACAAAAGTTAGCTTATGGCGCCTAGTGAAAATACAGTGATTGATTAAGGGGCCTAATAGGTAATTGATTAAGGGGCCTGTTTGTAGAACTTCCCTTTTTTGTATGTAAAATACCAGCACTATTTCTCTATCGTCCTAGTGGATGCTGGGGTTCCTGAAAGGACCATGGGGAATAGCGGCTCCGCAGGAGACAGGGCACAAAAAGTAAAGCTTTTCCGATCAGGTGGTGTGCACTGGCTCCTCCCCCTATGACCCTCCTCCAGACTCCAGTTAGATTTTTGTGCCCGGCCGAGAAGGGTGCAATCTAGGTGGCTCTCCTAAAGAGCTGCTTAGAGAAAGTTTAGCTAGGTTTTTTATGTTACAGTGATTCCTGCTGGCAACAGGATCACTGCAGCGAGGGACTGAGGGGAGAAGGAGTCAACTCACCTGCGTGCAGGATGGATTGGCTTCTTGGCTACTGGACATCAAGCTCCAGAGGGACGATCACAGGTACAGCCTGGATGGTCACCGGAGCCGCGCCGCCGGCCCCCTTGCAGATGCTGAAGACAGAAGAGGTCCAGAATCGGCGGCTGAAGACTCCTGCAGTCTTCTAAAGGTAGCGCACAGCACTGCAGCTGTGCGCCATTTTCCTCTCAGCACACTTCACACGGCAGTCACTGAGGGTGCAGGGCGCTGGGAGGGGGGCGCCCTGGGAGGCAAAATGAGTACCTATAAAGGCTAAAAATACCTCACATATAGCCCTAGAGGCTATATGGAGATATTTAACCCCTGCCTGATTTCTCAAAATAGCGGGAGACGAGCCCGCCGGAAAAGGGGCGGGGCCTATCTCCTCAGCACACGGCGCCATTTCCTCTCACAGCTCCGCTGGTCAGGACGGCTCCCAGGTCTCTCCCCTGCACTGCACTACAGAAACAGGGTAAAACAGAGAGGGGGGGCAAATTTATGGCGATATTTTTATATAACAAAGCAGCTATAGGGGAGCACTTATTATAAGGCTATCCCTGATATATATATAGCGCTTTTGGTGTGTGCTGGCAAACTCTCCCTCTGTCTCCCCAAAGGGCTAGTGGGTCCTGTCTTCATTAGGAGCATTCCCTGTGTGTCTGCTGTGTGTCGGTACGTGTGTGTCGACATGTATGAGGACGATATTGGTGTGGAGGCGGAGCAATTGCCAAATATGGGGATGTCACCTCCTAGGGGGTCGACACCAGAATGGATGCCTTTATTTATGGAACTACGGGATAGTGTCAACACGCTAAAGCAGTCGTTTGACGACATGAGACGGCCGGACAATCAATTAGTGCCTGTCCAGGCGACTCAAACACCGTCAGGGGCTGTGAAACGCCCTTTGCCTCAGTCGGTCGACACAGACCCAGACACAGGCGATGACTCCAGTGGTGACGGTGACGAATCAACCGTATTTTCCAGTAGGGCCACACGTTATATGATTTTGGCAATGAAGGAGGCGTTACATTTAGCTGATACTACAGGTACCACTAAACAGGGTATTATGTGGGGTATGAAAAAACTACCTATAGTTTTTCCTGAATCAGAAGAACTAAATGACGTGTGTAATGAAGCGTGGATTGCCCCTGATAAAAAGCTGATAATTTCAAAGAAATTATTGGCATTATACCCTTTCCCGCCAGAGGTTAGGGAGCGCTGGGAAACACCTCCTAGGGTGGACAAGGCGCTAACACGCTTATCTAAACAAGTGGCGTTACCCTCTCCTGAGACGGCCACACTTAAAGATCCATCAGATAGGAGGATGGAAAATATCCAAAAAAGTATATACACACATGCAGGTGTTATACTACGACCAGCTGTAGCAACTGCCTGGATGGGCAGTGCGGGGGTAGTTTGGTCAGAATCCCTGATTGAAAATATTGATACCCTGGACAGGGACAATATTTTACTGTCGTTAGAACAAATAAAGGATGCATTTCTTTATATGCGTGATGCACAGAGGGATATATGCACGCTGGCATCACGGGTAAGTGCTATGTCCATTTCGGCCAGAAGAGCTTTATGGACGCGACAGTGGACAGGCGATGCGGATTCAAAACGGCATATGGAAGTTTTGCCGTATAAGGGGGAGGAGTTATTTGGAGTCGGTCTATCAGATTTGGTGGCCACGGCTACAGCCGGGAAATCCACCTTTCTACCTCAAGTCACTCCCCAACAGAAAAAGGCACCGACTTTTCAACCGCAGCCCTTTCGTTCCTTTAAAAATAAGAGAGCAAAGGGCTATTCATATTTGCCACGAGGCAAAGGTCGAGGGAAGAGACAGCAACACGCAGCTCCTTCCCAGGATCAGAAGCCCTCCCCGGCTTCTACAAAAGCCTCAGCATGACGCTGGGGCTTCTCAAGCGGACTCGGGGACGGTGGGCGGTCGTCTCAAAAATTACAGCGCGCAGTGGGCTCACTCGCAAGTAGATCCCTGGATCCTGCAGATAATATCTCAGGGATACAGGTTGGAATTAGAGACAGATCCACCTCGCCGTTTCCTGAGGTCTGCTTTACCAACGTCCCCCTCCGAAAGGGAGACGGTGTTGGAAGCCATTCACAAGCTGTACTCTCAGCAGGTGATAGTCAAGGTACCTCTTCTGCAACAAGGGAAGGGGTATTATTCCACTCTTTTTGTGGTACCGAAGCCGGATGGCTCGGTAAGGCCTATTCTAAATCTGAAGTCCTTGAACCTGTACATAAAGAAGTTCAAGTTCAAAATGGAGTCACTCAGAGCAGTGATAGCGAACCTGGAAGAGGGGGACTTTATGGTATCCTTGGACATCAAGGATGCGTATCTCCACGTTCCAATTTACCCCTCACACCAGGGGTACCTCAGGTTCGTTGTACAAAACTGTCACTATCAGTTTCAGACGCTGCCGTTCGGATTGTCCACGGCACCTCGGATCTTTACAAAGGTAATGGCCGAGATGATGATTCTTCTTCGAAGAAAAGGCGTATTAATTATCCCATACTTGGACGATCTCCTAATAAGGGCGAGGTCCAGAGAACAGCTAGAGATGGGATTAGCACTGTCTCAAGAAGTGCTAAAACAGCACGGGTGGATTCTGAATATTCCAAAATCCCAGTTAATGCCGACAACTCGTCTGCTGTTCCTAGGGATGATTCTGGACACGGTTCAGAAAAAGGTTTTTCTCCCGGAGGAAAAAGCCAAGGAGTTATCCGAGCTTGTCAGGAACCTCCTAAAACCAGGAAAGGTGTCTGTACATCAATGCACAAGAGTCCTGGGAAAAATGGTGGCTTCTTACGAAGCGATTCCATTCGGCAGATTCCACGCAAGAATTTTCCAAAGGGATCTGTTGGACAAATGGTCAGGGTCGCATCTTCAGATGCACCTACGGATAACCCTGTCTCCAAGGACAAGGGTGTCTCTTCTGTGGTGGTTGCAGAGTGCTCATCTATTGGAGGGCCGCAGATTCGGCATACAGGATTGGATCCTGGTGACCACGGACGCCAGCCTGAGAGGCTGGGGAGCAGTCACACAAGGAAGAAACTTCCAGGGAGTATGGACGAGCCTGGAAACGTCTCTTCACATAAACATTCTGGAACTAAGAGCAATATACAATGCTCTAAACCAGGCAGAACCTCTGCTTCAGGGAAAACCGGTATTGATCCAGTCGGACAACATCACGGCAGTCGCCCATGTGAACAGACAGGGCGGCACAAGAAGCAGGAGGGCAATGGCAGAAGCTGCAAGGATTCTTCGCTGGGCAGAGAATCATGTGATAGCACTGTCAGCAGTGTTCATCCCGGGAGTGGACAACTGGGAAGCAGACTTCCTCAGCAGACACGATCTTCACCCGGGAGAGTGGGGACTTCATCCAGAAGTCTTCCACATGCTGGTAACCCGTTGGGAAAGACCAATGGTGGACATGATGGCGTCTCGCCTCAACAAAAAACTGGACAGGTATTGCGCCAGGTCAAGAGATCCGCAGGCAATAGCTGTGGACGCGCTGGTAACGCCTTGGGTGTACCAGTCGGTGTATGTGTTTCCTCCTCTGCCTCTCATACCAAAAGTATTGAGAATTATACGGCAAAGAGGCGTAAGAACGATACTAGTGGTTCCGGATTGGCCAAGGAGGACTTGGTACCCGGAACTTCAAGAGATGATCACGGAAGATCCGTGGCCTCTACCTCTAAGGAGGGACTTGCTTCAGCAGGGTCCCTGTCTGTTTCAAGACTTACCGCGGCTGCGTTTGACGGCATGGCGGTTGAACGCCGGATCCTAAAGGAAAGAGGCATGCCGGAAGAAGTCATTCCTACTTTGATTAAAGCAAGGAAGGAAGTAACCGTGCAACATTATCACCGAATTTGGCGAAAATATGTTGCGTGGTGCGAAGATCGGAGTGCTCCGACGGAGGAATTTCAACTGGGTCGATTCCTACATTTCCTGCAATCAGGATTGTCAATGGGTCTCAAATTGGGATCTATTAAGGTTCAAATTTCGGCCCTGTCGATTTTCTTTCAAAAAGAATTGGCTTCAGTCCCTGAAGTCCAGACCTTTGTTAAGGGAGTGCTGCATATACAGCCTCCTGTGGTGCCTCCAGTGGCACCGTGGGATCTAAATGTGGTTTTGGACTTCCTAAAATCTCATTGGTTTGAACCACTAAAAAAGGTGGATTTGAAATATCTCACATGGAAAGTGACCATGCTTCTAGCCCTGGCTTCTGCCAGGAGAGTGTCAGAATTGGCAGCTTTATCTTACAAAAGCCCATATCTGATTTTCCATTCGGACAGGGCAGAACTGCGGACTCGTCCGCATTTTCTCCCTAAGGTGGTGTCAGCATTTCATCTGAACCAGCCTATTGTAGTGCCTGCGGCTACAAGTGACTTGGAGGACTCCAAGTTACTGGACGTTGTCAGAGCATTAAAAATATATATTGCAAGGACAGCTGGAGTCAGAAAATCTGACTCGTTGTTTATATTGTATGCACCCAACAAGATGGGTGCTCCTGCGTCTAAACAGACGATTGCTCGTTGGATCTGTAGCACAATCCAACTTGCACATTCTGTGGCAGGCTTGCCACAGCCTAAATCTGTAAAGGCCCACTCCACAAGGAAGGTGGGCTCATCTTGGGCGGCTGCCCGAGGGGTCTCGGCATTACAACTTTGCCGAGCAGCTACGTGGTCAGGGGAGAACACGTTTGTAAAATTTTACAAATTTGATACTCTGGCTAAGGAGGACCTGGAGTTCTCTCATTCGGTGCTGCAGAGTCATCCGCACTCTCCCGCCCGTTTGGGAGCTTTGGTATAATCCCCATGGTCCTTTCAGGAACCCCAGCATCCACTAGGACGATAGAGAAAATAAGATTTTACTTACCGATAAATCTATTTCTCGGAGTCCGTAGTGGATGCTGGGCGCCCATCCCAAGTGCGGATTATCTGCATAAGTTGTACATAGTTATTGTTAACTAATTCGGGTTATTGTTGAAGGAAGCCATCTTTCAGAGGCTCCGCTGTTATCATACTGTTAACTGGGTTTAGATCACAAGTTGTACGGTGTGATTGGTGTGGCTGGTATGAGTCTTACCCGGGATTCAAAATCCTCCCTTATTGTGTACGCTCGTCCGGGCACAGTACCTAACTGGAGTCTGGAGGAGGGTCATAGGGGGAGGAGCCAGTGCACACCACCTGATCGGAAAAGCTTTACTTTTTGTGCCCTGTCTCCTGCGGAGCCGCTATTCCCCATGGTCCTTTCAGGAACCCCAGCATCCACTACGGACTCCGAGAAATAGATTTATCGGTAAGTAAAATCTTATTTTGACAGTATTTGTACCCCCCAATTGTATTAAATATAGCAGCACCCGCTGGAGGGGTCCTGCGTAAATCTCCTTCTTGTATCGGCCTGGCATCAGCACTAAGATGTGGCGAAGCAGATTTTTTTCTTTTCTTGCGCATTTTGCATGTGCGAGCCCATAAGGTCAGGCAAGGGCACCACATAGTTTATCCGATTTCAGACTGTGCATGCATGGTCTTACTTGCTGCCCATAAACAAAAATCAATCAGTCGATAACAGATTGCGAATGCCTAATCGTAAGTATTGTGCACCTATAGATTACAAGCTTACAAGCAGGGTCCTCCTACCTCTATTACTGTATGTCATTACCCAGTTTTGTTTTATTTAGAGATGAGCGGGCTCGGTTTTACTTGGATTTACTCGGTTCTCAAAACGCCATCTTATTGGCTCACGGATGTCACGTGTTTTGGATAGCCAATAAGAAAAATCCAGATAAAACCGAACTGGCGTTAATTCTGGCGTTAAATCCGAACCCGCTCATCTCTAGTTTTATCACAGTTGTTTCTAATTATAAAGTGCAAGGGAGTTTGCTGCGCTATAGAAGAAACGGTTAATAATAATAATAATAATAATAATAATAATAACAACAATAATAATAATAATGTACAGTTTAAGATTTAAATGATGCAGAATCCAGTCAAGCTCTGAAGGCACACAAAATGCTTGCCAGAGTTGATCTTATTTTTTGAAAAAAAGTTGAGAGAAGCGAATATTGCGCATCACTAAAATGCCGGAGAAAAGAGCTTTTATAAACAAAACCAAATACCTCAATATAAAACAATCGCCATAGTGTAATACTGCACACATTTTTAATTCTAAAAATAAACAAATTGATTGTACATGTAGGTATAAAACATAAGGTATATCTAAATACCTCAGGTTACATCAAAATCATAGTCTCTGCCTCAAAACATCTTCCAAAGTGTATCCAAAAGTATCAGTTGATGCTGAGAGAGTTTCAGGGATAGCTAGCGCGTTTCGTCTATCCCAGATTTCCTTTAGGGGGTGATTGTTAGATGAACAGCTCTTATTTCTAGATAACAAACTAAACAGTGATTTCCACTCTAGCTGTAAAATCGGAAGTGACTTCACTTCCTTACAGCACCTGGATCTGACTGTTATTTCCAGACCGCAAATAATTTAATATGAGAGCCCTTTTATTTTAGAGAACATAGCTTCAAATGCAAAACGAATATCCATTTGGTTAAGATAATCGTTGGCGATAAAGTTTTGAAGTTCATGGTGACAAATCAGTATGGCAGCCACCATGTATCCAGCAATATCTATCTATGCTGAATTCAGTTATTATATAGCGGCCGCCAGCTGTATGGACAGCTCCATCTTTGCTAGGACCTCCATAAACATAAACCAGCACCAATGAAGGAACTGCACAATAATACAGAGCAGAACTATAGACAGCAGAATTAAATTGAAAAAGATTCCTTCATAGAATATACAAAGTTATTACATTAGCATAAGAATATTGCAGGAGTAGACTGTCATATGTATATGTAACAAATAAATATAAGATTTAAACTATATCTATCCAGCTTCAGAGCAACTGAATCTATAAAATACCTAAAAGACTAATAGAACAGTCAGTTATTAAAATAAGACCATCTGTTGGATTCATCAATAAGAGATGAGACTTCTAAACACTCGTTAAGACCTGACGGTGCCAGAGTGCCCAGTTTATAAATCCAAATCATCTCCCTGCAGGTTGGCTTATTGGCAAGATCACCTCGTCTGTCATCTAATTTCATGTGTTCGATGGCTTTCAATTTTAACAAAACCAGATCTTCGTTACCACAGTTAAATAATGTCTACATACCGAATGGGCCTCAATTCTATTTCTTGATGGTCAGCCTATGCTGTGACTTACCTCTCATGGAATTGGTGACATCACTGAGGCGTAAAACACAAAGTTACGATGTTGCCATTTCGTTGTGAATCCATTGCCTACATTCTAATGAATATGGTTCAACCCATAAAATAAACACCTCTATTATGTACTGCAGCACTGTAATATGCTGTTTGTATTGATTTTAACAATAATTTTTTCTTCCAAAAGCAGGAACAGGAAACGAGTTACACCATCCTGAGAGCCCGAGGCACCAACGTCACCATTACTGGTCTCAAGCCTGATACCACATATATTTTCCAAATTCGGGCCAGGACAGCGGCCGGATATGGATCAAACAGCCGGAAGTTTGAGTTTGAAACAAGTCCTGACTGTAGGTATCCGTGTGTTCTGTACACAACTTTAGACATATTATTTTGCTGTATTTTTAGTCTCTGTTCTGTTTATCTAGGCAATAGCATTTCTTGCAGGGATGAATGATCCATAACACGCCTACATTTATACTCCACCCAGATCATCAGAGAAAACACCTGGCGCACTATAATGCAAAAAGCCCATACATCACATACATAACGCTGCAGTGTTCAGACTGGGTGTAGTATAGAAGCTGGCAGGGCCGGATTTAGCCTTTGGGGATAATACGATGATAGGGAAATGTATACAAATAAGCCTAGCCCCTTCTATAGCTCTAATATCTGGGTATTTTTGTCACATGGCAGCTTTTTAGGATATGGCAGTCAGAACATGACACATGGGCAGTCAGTCCAGGAGGTACGTTAGTGCTCAGTTCTATAGAGTAGAAGGAGCCCCACAGAGACAAACATTCATAGGCGGATCCGGAGGGGGGGAGGGGGGGCACTCGGCCCCCGTGCCCCCCCCTCCATGTCATTTCTGACTTCTTTTTGTTTTTTCAAAAGGAGAACAGCAGCAGCACTACTGCTATTTCTGTCAGTCAGATTTGCTAAAAGAGTCGGCAAGCACTAGGACCCGTCGCGGCTCTAACAGCAAGTCCGTGTGGTAACCAATGGGGAGGCTGGAGCTGCAGCTCCAGCCTCCCCCTGCTCACACCGCAACCTACCTCCCCCACTGCCAGCCAGCCAGAGTCCAGCCCAGTCGCGGGGTTCAAATGCCAGCATCGAGTAAGACTGTTACTTATGACGGCACAGAAGGCTTCATCAACCCTCACTGCACCGCACAATAATCCCAGCGCTTCCTCCTCCACTTCCTTTACCACCATGCTAGGTGCAGTCACACTCAGCTCAGCTTTGAGAAGGCGGCCCGTGTGATTGTGACAGGGCTGTCCTGCAGATGTCTTATGCTGCTTGTTGGAGATCCAGCTGGCTGCTTCTGCTCATCAAAGATGAGCAGTTCGTGTCCTGCAGTCTGAGTCTCAGTGCAGTGCCCAAAACAAGGTATGCTGCACCTGCCACCACCAACTAAAAACTATAATAATTATATTGTGCTGCGGTGCCTTCCAGACTTCCATAACTTATGGAACAGGTGACCAACATTTCAAGGCCCAATCAGCCTTTTCATCAGGGTGAAACATTGGCAATAAACCAGGATGCGCTCCTACAGCCAATCATTACCTGATGGCGTATTCTGTGAGGCCACACCCCCTGTGATACCACACCCCTTATCTGGGAGCACGCGTGCCTTGGGTGCATGTAAATATAACTATTACCGTTTCCCTATCATGGTGCCCCCCCTTTCATTTTCTTCTGGATCCGCCCCTGCAAACAGTGCTCACTGCAACACTGCTAAGGAATGTTAGTTTTGGGATCCTGCTAATACTGTAATATATACCCTTTAAACATTACTGAAATCATACAAAACATTAAATATTTTTGGCTAGCATACTGAAATAAACAATTTTTATATTTTTTCCTGAAATAAATTCAAATAAATTGTGTTCTGTTATCACCCGTTGTAATGCCTAAAAGAAAATGAACATTAAGTGACAGTGATAAACAGTGGTTTTCTATATTTTTATTTATTAAAGATTTAGGAGCAGTTTTAATAATTCTATTTCACCCTTAATGTGATCTTTTATTGTTGAGCTTTTTCATTAACCAGAAATCTATAACATGTACTGATCACTTAAATATCATATCGTAACTGGTTTGTCAGATTCACAGATTGCTCAGCAATATTTAGCAGAAGTACAGGTGCAATTTTATGCCCTACTGTTTATCCCGGAGGTGCATTTTTGTTTTATATCATTTTATTGTCATACACTCCTTAACAGTCCATTACATCTGAGAGTAGTAAAAACACAAAAAAAAGCATACACAATAAATTCTAAGTGTTTTTCAGCAAGTATGTGTCAACCTCCAAACGTTTCATGAAATAAAAGAATAACAAAACAAAATGAAAAACAGATAGATAGATAGATAGATAGATAGATAGATAGATAGATAGATAGATAGATAGATAGGTAGATAGATAGATAGATAGATAGATAGATAGATAGATAGATAGATAGATAGATAGATAGATAGATAGATAGATAGATAGATAGATAGGTAGATAGATGGATATAAAAGTGTGACATGATAAAAGCCAAGGCAGAAAGGACAAGTAACATAATTTTATATTACTATAAGGGACATATTTATGTAATTATCTATTAAATCCCCCAAATTAGTATTCTTCAACTCTGCAATGGGATGAGACGTAGGGGTAAACTTACTAAAGCTTCTAAAGCAGAGAATTAGTGATGTTGCCCAAAGCAACCAATCAGATGCTAGTGCCTTTTAGATTTGATTGGTTACTATGGGAAACATGAACAATTTTCTGCTTTAGAAGTGTTAGTAAATTTACCCTGTAACATCTGCTTCTGTGGCCAAGCAATAAAAATGAGACATCACACTAAAACAAAACAAGAAGTAAATGATTGTTACTTTTTTCCAACGTGCATGAAAATTTGCATTTTTGACCTCTATTGGCAACATTCAGGTCTCGTCATTTTGAAAATATCTTTAATATGCAGCATAGAAATATGCGCATAAAACACACGAGAAAACACAATAAAACCCTAGTTATAAAAATGAACCAAAAACAGACCAAATATGAAAGCAACTGCAAAATCATTTTGCATGTGGTCTTATCATAGCAACAAACAGGCCGTTTTACATGGGTATTTGCTAAAATGTTGGCGCATATTTATTACTATATTAACACCATGTGCAAAATGTTCAGTTGAAATTGCTGGGTTTTTTTATGTAGGTGGGAGGGTTCGACTTCATAACTTATTTCTATGCTTCATTTTATAGTCATTTGTAATATAAAACGACCTCAGTAGACCCAATTAAATTTATTTCCATGCAGTTTCTTGAGATTGAGGCTTTTCATCTATATACATTGGTTTAGTATATAGGTTCTTATACTCAGTCCTCAGGACACCAAACAGTTCATGTTTTCCATGTGTCCTCACAGAATCACAAGTGAAATCATTAGCTTCACTTGTGGATCTTTTCAAATCTGTCAGTGAGTAATGAGTATACAGTACCTATGCACCTGCTAGGTAACCTGGAAAACATGAACCGTTTGGGGTCCTGAGTACTGAGTTAGAGAACCACTGGTTTAGAACATCTCTAAGGCTGGGTACACATTAGGCCATATATTGGATGATATAGCATTCTAGCGTGAATTGGAACGATATGTCACCCATATCGCTCTGTGTTTACTCTAAAACACATGTGCACGTGAGTCGTCAATGGGAGTCGCCCCATCTGATGTGCTGCACATCAGATGGGATGACCCAGTGAGCCACCAGGTCCCATGCAACTCTACTAACACCAGGCGTCTTTTTTTGCCGAGAATATGTCTTGGTCGCAACACAATGTGACTCAGTCGCAAACAGATCTACAAGTGCCACATATGAAATTAACCACACAGTCTCCTGGTGTGTCCTAGCCGCAATGCGTTGTGACTAAGATGCATTTTCGGCACAAAAGACGCCCAATATTAGCAGAGTCTCACAGGACTTGGCGTGCCAAGAGGGGCTGTTTGGCGCGACTGCAGCAAAGATGTATGAGGACACATCTAAATCAATATTTTACTTAAAACATAGAATTACTGAAGCATCGAGAAATATATGTTAGCTGGGGTCATTGCTCTAGTGACAAACTCTCGCAATATATATTAACAGATGGCATTATAAGACAGTATAATAATTGTGTATATATAATACTAGCAGATACAGAATTGTATAAATTAGGCCTCTTGCTGTACACTATGGATATATTATATTGCACATCAGGAAGTCCTATTGCTAGTCTGTTATAGTTATAGTCAGAATATTTGGTTAAATAGCCTTAAATTGCTGCAGTGAAAGATAATATGTGAAAATGATAATGATGAAATTGTGATATTTCATCCATTAAGATATACAAAACAACCTGTTTTAGCACAGTTTTTGCCAAAAGGCCTGAAGTATTTATCATTTGTTAACTATCCAAGTGCTTCTTTCCTTACACAAGTGTTGAAAAGCCCCAGCTGTAGATGGGTGTAAAAGTATGTCCTAACACAAACTCCTGTAAACATACATTATAAGTGAAATACAATATGCCACCCACAGTCACATCGTTAGAGCAATTCTGTGTTGGTCTCCTGCCCTAATTTACACATGTGTTTTTACATGTGAATTACAGTCGATTATCTGCTTGTTCTTTTACATGGCTAAATAGGTCATTACTGTAAATAAACGTTTAGTGCAAACTTTTTCTTTTTACAAGGATAACTATACTTTGTGAACTGTAGCACAACAACAGAGTAAAGGCTTGGCACGCCTACCTAGAACAAAAATAATGTTTAAAAATTAATTGGGTTGCAAATAAACGAGGTTTAGCGGTTTTGGTTAGGTTTTACACTGTTTTTGCTTTGAGTTAAGTTGCCAATAGCCAGATCTGGTTTTGTATTTATTGGAAAAATGTGACCAGCTTTTTAGGATTTAAAGAGACATCGACGCTGTATTATTTTTTTAGTACCTCATTAACCAGCCAACTATTACTTCATTTAACATCGGCAGTGTTTCTTATACTCCGCTGTGAATTGCAGCCAGTCTGCCTGGTCTACTGTGGGCAGGGACTACTGTAATTCATCCCAGTCACCTCTGTTTTCAGGAAATCAAAGGTGTCCGTCAGCCCAAGGGATCAGAATGAAATACCTACAATCAAAATCCCGATGGTCAAAATCCCGTCAGCAATTGACCGATGGTCAAAATCCTGACAAGGTCAAAATACCGACATTTAAAGTACCGACAAGGTCAAAATACCGTCATTTAAAATGCCGACAGGTCAAAATGTCGACAAGAGTTTTTCATTGTTTTTTGGTGTGTATGTCAACATAGGTTGACATGGACCGTATAAGTGTACCGCGTCCCCTCGCATGGCTTGCTGCTCTCGCCATATATTCCCACTCCAGGTCCACTGGGATAGTAAAGTATGAACAAGTCGGTTTCCATGAAAAAATCATCAAAAACTCATGTCAACTTTTTGACCTGTCGACATTTTAAATGTTGGTATTATGACTTTGTCTGTATTTTAAATGTCGATATTTTGACCATGTCGTGATTGTGACCTTGTCGAGATTTTGACCGTTGGTCAATGGTTGTCGGTATTTTGTCCGTCGGTATTTTGATTGTAGGTAAATTGACTGCATCCCCTGCCCAGCACTGCTTGGAATTAAATTGCTGCTTTCTCAATGAAGTTGTCAGTTTTATAGGGCACCACAAATGGTCTGCAGTGCTGTACAGAGTGCAAAACAATAAGACAGAAAAGGGTCAAATAGTATAGTACAATACAGCAGACAAGTAACATTCTGTATGACACTGCAACTCTCAACACATCCACTAATGCAAAGGGTGCAGTGGAAATACACACCCTCCAACTTGACCGGTTTGTACTGGATTTCTTAGCAGCGTCGCGGGGTTGCGTACTCCCGCAGCGTTGCTCAGTGACAAGCAGCTCTCCTTTCCATCACTCCATGGCTGTCTGCAAAGCACAGCACACGGAACTGAAAACAGAAGATGGAGCATAGATGGGGGAGAGAGCCTGGGCGGAGAGACAGAGAGAGCGACACAGACAAGACACAGCACAGTCTCACAGCAATGAGAGAGAGGGCAGGGACTGAGGGAAAGAGGGAGGCGACACATGAGTAAAGTCAGGGAAGACAGACTGTAGAAATGTAATATGGCAGAGTCTGACGGCACAGAGAGGATAGGAGTGGGAGTAAGAGGGGGTGAAAGGTGAAGAGAGGGCTGGGAAATATTAAAGATGATAGAATGGGAGAAGATGCTAAAGAGACATAAGGGAAAGATAAGGACTCAGACTAAAGGGCCCCATACGCTAGGATGATAATGCCCGATTTCATCCGATTTCAGGGAATTAGGCCCGATATATCGGATGAAATCGGGCATTTCCGATCCGATCTGACCCGATGCGCGTTACCATGAGCATCGGATCAGATCCTTCAGATTGAATGTGCTGCACATTCAATTTGGTCCAACCCCGCAGGCATGGCTGGGATCGTCCAGGATGGCCCAAGATATATCGGGAGGCTGCCGGGGATGATCACCCTGCCGCCCCCCTTTACCCGTGGCCAAGGCTACTCACCTCATCTGTACTGATTTTTCACAGAGAAATGTTGGAGGGTATGGAAATATTTAGCGTAAGCTGAAACCTGTAGCTATTGGTGTGGGCGCAGATAAAGGGCCTAGGTCTTCTGAAGAAACCAAAACAAGAAAAGAATGGCGTCTGGGGGCTGAGAGCCCAAGGAGGGGGTTTGGAGTGTAGCTAGTATGTAGGAGAAGTAGGTAATGAGAACAGAAGGGAGGAGAGCCTTGCTCGTGGAGCTTACAGTCTAAAACGATGAGCGTAGACAAACGGAAGACATATGGAGGAATGGGCATCAGGCTGCCCTATGCAGCATTGCTAGATTGTACCCTCTCTGAAATGTTGGTTTGGAGCCCAGCCATGTTGGTTGTGTCCCTGTTTTTTTTCTACAGTATATCATAAACATGAAAAAATAAACATGAAATCTACATCGCACACAACCGTATCTAATTCCTAGAGAAAGGCAGCGCACGAAAATGCTGAAATTGTTTTATACAGTATGTCAAATCTGCTTCTTCGTGATTACCATGCCTTTTCTTTTTATATAATTGTTTTGGAGTAAGCCCCTATCCCCGTGGAATACTAGTCAAAACGTACAAAAAGTTCTGAGTCAGCTCCTTTTCTACTGTCAATCGTGTGTGATGCGTCTATTGTGTATAGTGTACTCCACACCCCTATTTATACATCTGGACTGTACATCTGTTGGATCGTTTAGGTTAATATACTGTGAGACCTTTTATTAGAGATTTGTGTTGAGATTTGCTAATACACTTGTATCCTCTGCCGGTTAATTGGGATGTTACCTTTTGAACATAAATCACTCCTACAATATTTAGCCCTCCTGGGTTAAATGAAAAGCATAGACAAGTAGTACATGGTTTTATGTGTATTAAATCACAAAAAGTTGTACTGTGTCAATACGATACTGTATATCTGTGTATTGAGGGTTTACCCAACATAGATCAGGATATATGTGAAAGGTAATTTTACATATACCCTGGTCTATGGGCCCTATTCAGGTTTGTTAGCAACCCAAATTCTGTACCGAACATTGGGAGTTATTCAGGTTGGTTAGCAAACCAAAAAAGTAAGCTATTGGGCAAAACCATATGCACTGCAGGTGGGGCAGATATAACATGTGCAGAAAGATTTAGATTTTGGTGGGTTATATTGTTTCTGTGCAGGGTAAATACCGTCTGCTTTATTGTTACACTGCAATTTAAATTTCAGTTTGAACACACCCCACCCAAATCTAACTCTCTCTGCACATGTTACATCTGCCCCACCTGCAATGCAATATGGTTTTGCCCAATAGCTTACTTTTTTTGGTTTGCTAACCAACCTGAATAACTCCAATGTTCGGTACAGAATTTGGATGAGAAAAGGGTAAGCTATCGCATCTTGTAGATACACAACAGCTGGAGGACCACAACGGTCCTAGCCGGGCGTAAAGCAATGCATAACAGATTGCTGTGTGGGATTTTATTTTGAAGGAATGTTTCCGTTTAAGACTTCCGTTTAATGTTTCCTCCAATTCTGGTAATAGGATTGTGATGCTTTGTGTCTTCCTTTGTGCTGAAGAGTCAGTCATGTGTAACTTCTGATGAACTAACACTTTTTTATTCCGTTACTGTTCCAGCTTTCTCCATTTCCAGTGAGAATAGCCAAGTTGTAATGATTGGCATTTCAGCAGCAATCGTAATTATCCTTCTCACAGTGGTGGTTTACATCCTAATTGGAAGGTCAGTCTTTGTGTCGTCTTAAGATAATTAGTTTAAGCGCAAATAAGTGGATGCTGTCCACACATGTATCAATGTTTCCGATTTGCATTTCTGTGGACAATCAGAATTTTTTGTTTTAATCCAGTTGTTTAGACTCACATTGAAAAGCAAAAGATGAGTTATTGCTTCACACACTTTACAACTATGATCTAACCGAGCAGAAACACCTATTCAGTTTATACACATTGGAGGGCAGGTAGTATTGTAAGAGGACAATTCAATTCAGAGCCATTGCCGCAAAGTGCCGGGGAAACATTGGGAACAGAACAAAATGTAAGTTGCTCAAATCAATTAGAAAATACAGTTCAGGTGCATGAAAGGGAGGGGGTAGTCTGAGCTAGAAATACATTGGGGATAAACCCCTGGTGTCCCCCAGCACACCGAGCTGCACCTGAACCAAATGTGTTAAGGGGGTGCTAATAAGATCTTGCAGTGTGCTACCCCAAAGCAGCCCAGTCCCACCAATCCAGGGGGAACCGCACCCCAGACCCACCCCAGGTACTACATTGGGAAAACCCAGTGGCGTATCTATCATGGGCGCAAGGTGTGCAGTGCACACGGACTCAAGAGTCCATTGAAGCCCACACCGCATACCCTCTACCCATTTCTTGAATACTTACCCCTCCAGAGTCCCAAGCCACAGACATTTTCCTAGTATTTCACATATGCACAGCAAAAAAAATCACCTAGAAAATGGCAGCCGCACCATTTTTCCAGAGACCTATGCATTCGCACTAGACTCTGGCACAGCGCTAGGGTCTCCTAGTAATCCTAGTGCTGACAGAGTCTCTGCGCTGATGGCTAGAAAGGGGTAGGGGGCCTGGACAGAGATTGCACACGGGTCCCCTCCTCTCTTAATACGCCCCTGGGAACACCGTCACCTCACAACCACCAACCTCGCACATTTTACTGAGCACCTAGCATGGTATAGGTCAGGGGCGTATTAGCATGTGCAGTTTCTGTTCAGGCCCCCTTCTTTCTAACCGGCAGCTGGGCAGCGCTTTCGTTAGACTGTCACTGTGCCAAAGTTGACTGCACATGTGCAGGTCGGCGGTTATTTTCCGCCCATTTTTCTACTGCACATGCACAAACGCTCGGGAAAATGTGGGCTGCACCATTTTCCTGGTGATGTGTGCAGCACTGCCAATGCGGGACTCTGGAGAGATAATTATTGAAGAAATGAGTACAGGTTATGCAGTGTGGGTCACCCGGGTCCAAGGGGCCCAATGTGCACCGCATACCCTGCACCTTTTATAGATACGCCACTTGTATAGATGCACAGTAAAATGTGTGATGATGGCGTACTGTAGTTCTCAGTGATGGGTGTCGCCAAACATTGCAACCACGCAGTATCTAGAATTGAAACTGCCCTCTTCTTAGGAGTAGATTTATAAAGCCACAGTTTATAGGAGTCCGTGATTGTTTAAAACGGTAACGGTGATAAATGATAAACCAGCCTGATTTAGCATTTATTACAGTTGCCGTTTTAAATCCATCAGTCGAAACCAGCGATCATCGACGTCTTTGATAAACTGCGGCTTAGTAAATCCTTAGCGTTTAGTTGCTTGATTACAATATACTTTAACACTATTGTTTGGATAAGCATTTTGACCAACTCGCAGTATTAATAGAGTTTGCCGGGTGTGGTGTACAAAGTCGACAGTTAAAAGGGCAACAGTGTCTAGGTCGACCCCAAAGGTCATCATGCACAAATTTGACATTGCCAAAACGTCGACATGGTAAAGGTCGACATGATGTGTTTTTTTGTGTCAATTTTGGTGTCATTTTCTTCGTATTAGTATGTGGAACCCCAATACGTTTACCACGTCCCCTCACATGGCGAGCGGCTTCGGACAAGGTGCCTTGCACTGCTACCGCTGCATTCGACACAGGTCCCTATTAGAGTCCACATGGTTGGTAAAGTGTGGATAAATGGAGAAAAAAAACAACAACTCATGTCGACCTTTTGATGTCACCCATGGTCATCCTTTTGACCATGTCGACCTAATGCACGTCGACAATATGATGTTGATCTATTCACTGTCAACCGAGTAACTGTCAACCTATCATCCAGATCCTGAGTTTGTCATCTACTTTTGGATGCATTGTATTTATTGCCATCCACAAACATTTTAGTTCTTCAATAGATAATGACAGCTTGCATGCATGAACGCTAATCGAGTACAGGTTGAGTATCCCTTATCCAAAATGCTTGGGACCAGAGGTATTTTGGATATGGGATTTTTCCGTATTTTGGAATAATTGCATACCATAATGAGATATCATGGTGATGGGACCTAAGTCTAAGCACAGAATACATTTATGTTTCATATACACCTTATACACACAGCCTGAAGGTCATTTTAGCCAATATTTTTTATAACTTTGTGCATTAAACAAAGTGTGTCTACAGTCACACAATTCATTTATGTTTCATATACACCTTATACACACAGCCTGCAGGTCATTTAATATAATATTTTTAATAACTTTGTGTATTAAACAAAGTTTGTGTACATTGAGCCATCAAAAAACAAAGGTTTAATTATCTCACTCTCACTCAAAAAAGTCCGTATTTCGGAATATTCCGTATTTCGGAATATTTGGATTAGAGATGAGCGGGTTCGGTTTCTCTGAATCCGAACCCGCCAGAACTTCATGTTTTTTTTCACGGGTCCGAGCGACTCGGATCTTCCCGCCTTGCTCGGTTAACCCGAGCGCGCCCGAACGTCATCATGACGCTGTCGGATTCTCGCGAGGCTCGGATTCTATCGCGAGACTCGGATTCTATATAAGGAGCCGCGCGTCGCCGCCATTTTCACACGTGCATTGAGATTGATAGGGAGAGGACGTGGCTGGCGTCCTCTCCATTTAGATTATAAGAGACTGAGAGAGATTTACTGGAGCTGACTAGGAGGAGTACTGTTACTGTAGAAGTGTAGAGACTGAGTGGAGAGAGTTTACTAGTGAGGACAGTGCAGTTTACTTTATAATCCGTTCTCTGCCTGAAAAAAGCGATACACAGCACACAGTGACTCAGTCACATACCATATCTGTGTGCACTGCTCAGGCTCAGGCCAGTGTGCTGCATCATCTATTATCTATATATAATATTATATATATCTGTCTGACTGCTCAGCTCACACAGCTTATAATTGTGGGGGAGACTGGGGAGCACTACTGCAGTGCCAGTTATAGGTTATAGCAGGAG
The DNA here is from genome assembly GCF_028390025.1 of Pseudophryne corroboree. Lineage (NCBI taxonomy): Eukaryota > Metazoa > Chordata > Amphibia > Anura > Myobatrachidae > Pseudophryne > Pseudophryne corroboree. Next base: position 943,632,816 of record NC_086445.1, on the reverse strand, counting down.
CCAGGAGTACATAATATATTATATAGTGAGTGACCACCAGACACACAGTGCAGTTTATTTAATATATCCGTTCTCTGCCTGAAAAAAGCGATACACACAGTGACTCAGTCAGTCACATACCATATCTGTGTGCACTGCTCAGGCTCAGGCCAGTGTGCTGCATCATCTATATATATTATATATCTGTCTGACTGCTCAGCTCACACAGCTTATAATTGTGGGGGAGACTGGGGAGCACTACTGCAGTGCCAGTTATAGGTTATAGCAGGAGCCAGGAGTACATATTATATTAAAATTAAACAGTGCACACTTTTGCTGCAGGAGTGCCACTGCCAGTGTGACTGACCAGTGACCTGACCACACTGACCACCAGTATAGTTAGTAGTATACTTATATTGTGATTGCCTGAAAAAGTTAAACACTCGTCGTGTGACTTCACTTGTGTGTTTTTTTTTTTTTTATTCTATATAAATAAAACTCATTCTGCTGACAGACAGTGTCCAGCAGGTCCGTCATTATATAATATATAATATATACCTGTCCGGCTGCAGTAGTGATATATATATATTTTTTATATCATTTATCATCCAGTCGCAGCAGACACAGTACGGTAGTTCACGGCTGTGGCTACCTCTGTGTCTCTGCACTCGGCAGGCAGTCCGTCCATAATTGTAATACCACCTAACCGTGGATTTTTTTCATTCTTCTTTATACATACATAGTTACATAGACATCTTCTCTTTATCAACCAGTCTATATTAGCTGCAGACACAGTACAGTACGGTAGTTCACGGCTGTGGCTACCTCTGTGTCTGCACTCGGCAGGCAGTCCGTCCATAATTGTATACCACCTAACCGTGGTTTTTTTTCATTCTTCTTTATACATACATAGTTACATAGACATCTTCTCTTTATCAACCAGTCTATATTAGCTGCAGACACAGTACAGTGCGGTAGTTCACGGCTGTGGCTACCTCTGTGTCTGCACTCAGCAGGCAGTCCGTCCATAATTGTATACCACCTAACCGTGGATTTTTTTCAGTCTTCTTTATACATACATAGTTACATAGACATCTTCTCTTTATCAACCAGTCTATATTAGCTGCAGACACAGTACAGTACGGTAGTTCACGGCTGTGGCTACCTCTGTGTCTGCAGTCGGCAGGCAGTCCATAATTGTATACTAGTATCCATCTCCATTGTTTACCTGAGGTGCCTTTTAGTTGTGCCTATTAAAATATGGAGAACAAAAATGTTGAGGTTCCAAAATTAGGGAAAGATCAAGATCCACTTCCACCTCGTGCTGAAGCTGCTGCCACTAGTCATGGCCGAGACGATGAAATGCCAGCAACGTCGTCTGCCAAGGCCGATGCCCAATGTCATAGTACAGAGCATGTCAAATCCAAAACACCAAATATCAGAAAAAAAAGGACTCCAAAACCTAAAATAAAATTGTCGGAGGAGAAGCGTAAACTTGCCAATATGCCATTTACCACACGGAGTGGCAAGGAACGGCTGAGGCCCTGGCCTATGTTCATGGCTAGTGGTTCAGCTTCACATGAGGATGGAAGCACTCAGCCTCTCGCTAGAAAAATGAAAAGACTCAAGCTGGCAAAAGCAGCACAGCAAAGAACTGTGCATTCTTCGAAATCCCAAATCCACAAGGAGAGTCCAATTGTGTCGGTTGCGATGCCTGACCTTCCCAACACTGGACGTGAAGAGCATGCGCCTTCCACCATTTGCACGCCCCCTGCAAGTGCTGGAAGGAGCACCCGCAGTCCAGTTCCTGATAGTCAGATTGAAGATGTCAGTGTTGAAGTACACCAGGATGAGGAGGATATGGGTGTTGCTGGCGCTGGGGAGGAAATTGACCAGGAGGATTCTGATGGTGAGGTGGTTTGTTTAAGTCAGGCACCCGGGGAGACACCTGTTGTCCGTGGGAGGAATATGGCCGTTGACATGCCAGGTGAAAATACCAAAAAAATCAGCTCTTCGGTGTGGAGGTATTTCACCAGAAATGCGGACAACAGGTGTCAAGCCGTGTGTTCCCTTTGTCAAGCTGTAATAAGTAGGGGTAAGGACGTTAACCACCTCGGAACATCCTCCCTTATACGTCACCTGCAGCGCATTCATAATAAGTCAGTGACAAGTTCAAAAACTTTGGGTGACAGCGGAAGCAGTCCACTGACCAGTAAATCCCTTCCTCTTGTAACCAAGCTCACGCAAACCACCCCACCAACTCCCTCAGTGTCAATTTCCTCCTTCCCCAGGAATGCCAATAGTCCTGCAGGCCATGTCACTGGCAATTCTGACGAGTCCTCTCCTGCCTGGGATTCCTCCGATGCATCCTTGCGTGTAACGCCTACTGCTGCTGGCGCTGCTGTTGTTGCCGCTGGGAGTCGATGGTCATCCCAGAGGGGAAGTCGTAAGCCCACTTGTACTACTTCCAGTAAGCAATTGACTGTTCAACAGTCCTTTGCGAGGAAGATGAAATATCACAGCAGTCATCCTACTGCAAAGCGGATAACTGAGGCCTTGGCATCCTGGGTGGTGAGAAACGTGGTTCCGGTATCCATCATTACTGCAGAGCCAACTAGAGACTTGTTGGAGGTACTGTGTCCCCGGTACCAAATACCATCTAGGTTCCATTTCTCTAGGCAGGCGATACCGAAAATGTACACAGACCTCAGAAAAAGAGTCACCAGTGTCCTAAAAAATGCAGCTGTACCCAATGTCCACTTAACCACGGACATGTGGACAAGTGGAGCAGGGCAGGGTCAGGACTATATGACTGTGACAGCCCACTGGGTAGATGTATGGACTCCCGCCGCAAGAACAGCAGCGGCGGCACCAGTAGCAGCATCTCGCAAACGCCAACTCTTTCCTAGGCAGGCTACGCTTTGTATCACCGGTTTCCAGAATACGCACACAGCTGAAAACCTCTTACGGCAACTGAGGAAGATCATCGCGGAATGGCTTACCCCAATTGGACTCTCCTGTGGATTTGTGGCATCGGACAACGCCAGCAATATTGTGTGTGCATTAAATATGGGCAAATTCCAGCACGTCCCATGTTTTGCACATACCTTGAATTTGGTGGTGCAGAATTTTTTAAAAAACGACAGGGGCGTGCAAGAGATGCTGTCGGTGGCCAGAAAAATTGCGGGGCACTTTCGGCGTACAGGCACCACGTACAGAAGACTGGAGCACCACCAAAAACTACTGAACCTGCCCTGCCATCATCTGAAGCAAGAAGTGGTAACGAGGTGGAATTCAACCCTCTATATGCTTCAGAGGTTGGAGGAGCAGCAAAAGGCCATTCAAGCCTATACAATTGAGCACGATATAGGAGGTGGAATGCACCTGTCTCAAGTGCAGTGGAGAATGATTTCAACGTTGTGCAAGGTTCTGATGCCCTTTGAACTTGCCACACGTGAAGTCAGTTCAGACACTGCCAGCCTGAGTCAGGTCATTCCCCTCATCAGGCTTTTGCAGAAGAAGCTGGAGGCATTGAAGAAGGAGCTAAAAGGGAGCGATTCCGCTAGGCATGTGGGACTTGTGGATGCAGCCCTTAATTCGCTTAACAAGGATTCACGGGTGGTCAATCTGTTGAAATCAGAGCACTACATTTTGGCCACCGTGCTCGATCCTAGATTTAAAGCCTACCTTGGATCTCTCTTTCCGGCAGACACAAGTCTGCTGGGGTTGAAAGACCTGCTGGTGACAAAATTGTCAAGTCAAGCGGAACGCGACCTGTCAACATCTCCTCCTTCACATTCTCCCGCAACTGGGGGTGCGTGGAAAAGGCTCAGAATTCCGAGCCCACCCGCTGGCGGTGATGCAGGGCAGTCTGGAGCGACTGCTGATGCTGACATCTGGTCCGGACTGAAGGACCTGACAACGATTACGGACATGTCGTCTACTGTCACTGCATATGATTCTCTCAACATTGATAGAATGGTGGAGGATTATATGAGTGACCGCATCCAAGTAGGCACGTCACACAGTCCGTACTTATACTGGCAGGAAAAAGAGGCAATTTGGAGGCCCTTGCACAAACTGGCTTTATTCTACCTAAGTTGCCCTCCCACAAGTGTGTACTCCGAAAGAGTGTTTAGTGCCGCCGCTCACCTTGTCAGCAATCGGCGTACGAGGTTACATCCAGAAAATGTGGAGAAGATGATGTTCATTAAAATGAATTATAATCAATTCCTCCGCGGAGACATTGACCAGCAGCAATTGCCTCCACAAAGTACACAGGGAGCTGAGATGGTGGATTCCAGTGGGGACGAATTGATAATCTGTGAGGAGGGGGATGTACACGGTGATATATCGGAGGGTGAAGATGAGGTGGACATCTTGCCTCTGTAGAGCCAGTTTGTGCAAGGAGAGATTAATTGCTTCTTTTTTGGGGGGGGTCCAAACCAACCCGTCATATCAGTCACAGTCGTGTGGCAGACCCTGTCACTGAAATGATGGGTTGGTTTAAGTGTGCATGTCCTGTTTTGTTTATACAACATAAGGGTGGGTGGGAGGGCCCAAGGACAATTCCATCTTGCACCTCTTTTTTCTTTTCTTTTTCTTTGCATCATGTGCTGATTGGGGAGGGTTTTTTGGAAGGGACATCCTGCGTGACACTGCAGTGCCACTCCTAGATGGGCCCGGTGTTTGTGTCGGCCACTAGGGTCGCTAATCTTACTCACACAGTCAGCTACCTCATTGCGCCTCTTTTTTTCTTTGCGTCATGTGCTGTTTGGGGAGGGTTTTTTGGAAGGGACATCCTGCGTGACACTGCAGTGCCACTCCTAGATGGGCCCGGTGTTTGTGTCGGCCACTAGGGTCGCTAATCTTACTCACACAGCTACCTCATTGCGCCTCTTTTTTTCTTTGCGTCATGTGCTGTTTGGGGAGGGTTTTTTGGAAGGGCCATCCTGCGTGACACTGCAGTGCCACTCCTAGATGGGCCCGGTGTTTGTGTCGGCCACTAGGGTCGCTAATCTTACTCACACAGCTACCTCATTGCGCCTCTTTTTTTCTTTGCGTCATGTGCTGTTTGGGGAGGGTTTTTTGGAAGGGACATCCTGCGTGACACTGCAGTGCCACTCCTAGATGGGCCCGGTGTTTGTGTCGGCCACTAGGGTCGCTTATCTTACTCACACAGCGACCTCGGTGCAAATTTTAGGACTAAAAATAATATTGTGAGGTGTGAGGTATTCAGAATAGACTGAAAATGAGTGTAAATTATGGTTTTTGAGGTTAATAATACTTTGGGATCAAAATGACCCCCAAATTCTATGATTTAAGCTGTTTTTTAGTGTTTTTTGAAAAAAACACCCGAATCCAAAACACACCCGAATCCGACAAAAAAAATTCGGTGAGGTTTTGCCAAAACGCGTTCGAACCCAAAACACGGCCGCGGAACCGAACCCAAAACCAAAACACAAAACCCGAAAAATTTCAGGCGCTCATCTCTAATTTGGATATGGGATACTCAACCTGTATTATGTCAGACAGTTTCCATTGTTATAGAAAGCTTATAGGGCAATATACCTTTTCTTTGAGAAAGTTTGTAATGGCAGCCAGGGCAAGCCATCAGGGGGAAACTGCGGGGACTGGTGTCCCGGGCCCTTACAGAGAAAGGGGCCCACCCCGTATTCCTACCACCGATACCTGGAGAGCTGCACCAGTTGTGTACAACAACGGTGAGCTGATGCGCAGCAAAGACTTTTTAAAGCAGGCCTTCCTTGTGCATCAGCTCTCTTTGAATCATTCCTGTAGGTCCGCAATGCTCCACCCATATGTAACTTCACGATGTATGACATCACATAGGGGTGGAACGGTGATGCAGAATATCTTTTTTTTTTGGGGGGGAGGGGCCCTGTCTATTTTGTCAGTCCCAGGCCCCGCAATTTCTGATGGCAGCCCTGATGGCAGCTCCTAGTCATCTTTGGGGAAATATTCTAGATGTTATATACATCAGTGCATATTAACCATTTGTTACATGTGCTTGCATGGAAGCATATGTTTGTGTTTAGTTACTAATATGGTATAGATCAAATAATTCATTTGTTAATTATTTGCCATGCAAAGCTATTTACCATGTAGGCCAACTGGGCATATATACAAAGCATCTGTTTTTATATTTATTTTATTCACTCTTTTACATTTTTTTTTTTTGCTGTGAATAAAATATGATATATATATATATATATATATATATATGTGCAATATTATATCTGTACTCCCAGCGACACAGGCCGCCTCCATTCACAGTGCAGACCTGTTGTAACGCTATGTGGATGTTTAGTCACCAGACAACAAATTCAATAATACCAAAAAAAAACAACTGTTGATTTGTTTTATGTCATATGTGATTGTGAAATGTTGTTCCTGTTAGCGTAATGTTCATGTGTTTTTTATGTACTTTTGTCAACTGATTGCTATTTTCTGTAGCTATATTTCACACCTTATTAAATAAGATTGCCTGGGATTTGACCTGTGTACGCCTGATTAAGTTTACTATCTCATGCACTGTGTTATTTCTATTAAAGCCAGGTGTGACATCTTAGGCACTTATGAGAACCCCGGGTTGTGCTCGCTGATTATGTGTAAACTATGCTATGCAAGTGTCTTTTCAAGCGCTGCAGGATTAGATTTCATAACCACATGGACCTGACGTTTCCCTTGTGTTTCTATTAAATTGTTCAAGATCTCATACTTCAAATTTGTCAAGCCCGGCGCACACGTGTTTTCCTGCAGATTACTGCTACATTTTGCGTTTTAAGGCCTTTTTTTTTTTGTCTTTGATCTACTCCTTCCAGTAAGGGCAACCTGGATTGCTATTTTAGGTTTTGTATTGCTTGATATAAATTATCTGCTGTTGATTTTCTTTTTCTCAAGAGACAATTATAGAGCATGAATGGGCTTTGCATCACCCCTTATACATGGGGAGAATATATGACATCATTTCTCATTACATCTCCAGCATCCTGGCTAGCTAAAGGGGGGAGCCATACATAAAGTCAGTTTTTACATTCACGTAAGCGGTAATAGCCAGCGTCAGCAAATTGACTTTTTTCGGTCCTTGTTGGTTTTGTTAAAATTAAAAATAAAAGAACCTTCAGCTTTATACAGCATAAAACCTTTCACAGATGCAAGAGTTAAAACGCATAGGGCAATTATATCTTCAGGTGCCTGACCCTGGACCTGCATGAAATTCTCCCACTTCATAGGCAGTAACCTCTTCCACAAGCTCTCTGCAGATCTGTTGTCTATTTCTGCTGAGACCTTTGAGAAGCTTGATTAATTATTGCATGCACCTATATTCCTCATGTGTCCATTGGTGAGGGAACTGGCTGGCCACTTAAATCCAGCACTTTCTTTCCATGTAAAATGTTATGTGTTACTCACTGACTATAGTGAACCATCTTGGCTCCAGGCTATTTTACAAATTTTTAGCTTGTTTATTATTGCTTTACATTCCTGTGACGATCCAGCTGGCAGGGAAGGCTGAGCTACAGTAGGGGAAACGGGGGTGAGGAGACCTAACAACATCATCTGAACATGCCGTTATTATCCCAGGGCTCCGTGTGGTATTATTTCACAGTTAGATTTTAATAAATTTGGGCAGATCACATTTTCCATTATAAGTATGGAAAATGTTATCTGCTAATTAAAAAAACGATTTTAAGGGCCTGGAGGAGAATTTTCTCCTCCAATTGCTATTTGATACATTTCTGTGATCTTAAAATTATGTTAACAGGGGGTGAAAACACCTGTTTTTACATTATTTTAGTAACTTTTTTTGATAACTATGCCCTCAGATCCCAACCTCCAGATCTGACCACTGCAGGAGCTTAAGAAGCTGTTAGCTAATGCTCCTGCATACACACGATACAATTATTGGACAAATCAGCCAATTTGTTGGGCTGATAATTGGGAAGTATGTACTCAAGATAACTGTTTTGCAGAATACAGTCAGATTGTTTAAATTTGTTTTAGAAAGTGGACATTAGAAATCAGTTTAAGCCCTATTGTAGACAACTGGAAAGGTGGGATTCACTTCAAGTTGACTGAAATCTCCAGCTCATAAGTACATATAATTAATATTTGATTTATTATGACATGTTTCCATTGGAAGCAATAAAAAATAAGAATTTACTTACCGATAATTCTATTTCTCATAGTCCATAGTGGATGCTGGGGACTCCGTAAGGACCATGGGGATAGCGGCTCCGCAGGAGACTGGGCACATCTAAAGAAAGCTTTAGGACTATCTGGTGTGCACTGGCTCCTCCCCCTATGACCCTCCTCCAAGCCTCAGTTAGGATACTGTGCCCGGACGAGCGTACACAATAAGGAAGGATTTTGAATCCCGGGTAAGACTCATACCAGCCACACCAATCACACCGTACAACTTGTGATCTGAACCCAGTTAACAGCATGATAACAGAGGAGCCTCTAGAAAAGATGGCTCACTACAGCAATAACCCGATTTTTTGGTAACAATAACTATGTACCAGTATTGCAGACAATCCGCACTTGGGATGGGCGCCCAGCATCCACTACAGACTATGAGAAATAGAATTATCGGTAAGTAAATTCTTATTTTCTCTAACGTCCTAAGTGGATGCTGGGGACTCCGTAAGGACCATGGGGATTATACCAAAGCTCCCAAACGGGCGGGAGAGTGCGGATGACTCTGCAGCACCAAATGAGAGAACTCCAGGTCCTCCTCAGCCAGGATATCAATTTTGTAGAATTTTACAAACGTATTTGCTCCTGACCAAGTAGCTGCTCGGCAAAGTTGTAAAGCCGAGACCCCTCGGGCAGCCGCCCAAGATGAGCCCACCTTCCTTGTGGAGTGGGCATTTACAGATTTTTGGCTGTGGCAGGCCTGCCACAGAATGTGCAAGCTGAATTGTACTACAAATCCAACGAGCAATAGTCTGCTTAGAAGCAGGAGCACCCAGCTTGTTGGGTGCATACAGGATAAACAGCGAGTCAGATTTCCTGACTCCAGCCGTCCTGGAAACATATATTTTCAGGGCCCTGACAACGTCTAGCAACTTGGAGTCCTCCAAGTCCCTAGTAGCCGCAGGCACCACAAATAGGTTGGTTCAGGTGAAACGCTGAAACCACCTTAGGGAGAAACTGAGGACGAGTCCTCAATTCCGCCCTATCCGAATGGAAAATCAGATAAGGGCTTTTTCAGGATAAAGCCGCCAATTCTGACACGCGCCTGGCCCAGGCCAGGGCCAACAGCATGACCACTTTCCATGTGAGATATTTTAACTCCACAGATTTAAGTGGTTCAAACCAATGTGACTTTTGGAACCCAAACTACATTGAGATCCCAAAGTGCCACTGGAGGCACAAAAGGAGGCTGTATATGCAGTACCCCTTTTACAAACGTCTGAACTTCAGGGACTGAAGCTAGTTCTTTTTGGAAGAAAATTGACAGGGCCGAAATTTGAACCTTAATGGACCCCAATTTCAGGCCCATAGACACTCCTGTTTGCAGGAAATGTAGGAATCGACCCAGTTGAATTTCCTCCGTCGGGCCTTACTGGCCTCGCACCACGCAACATATTTTCGCCAATTGCGGTGATAATGTTTTTGCGGTTACATCCTTCCTGGCTTTGATCAGGATAGGGATGACTTCATCCGGAATGCCTTTTTTCCTTCAGGATCCGGCGTTCAACCGCCATGCCGTCAAACGCAGCCGCGGTAAGTCTTGGAACAGACAGGGTCCTTGCTGGAGCAGGTCCCTTCTTAGAGGTAGAGGCCACGGATCCTCCGTGAGCATCTCTTGAAGTTCCGGTTACCAAGTCCTTCTTGGCCAATCCGGAGCCACGAATATAGTGCTTACTCCTCTCCATCTTATCAATCTCAGTACCTTGGGTATGAGAGGCAGAGGAGGGAACACATACCCTGACTGGTACACCCACGGTGTTACCAGAGCGTCTACAGCTATTGCCTGAGGGTCCCTGGACCTGGCGCAATACCTGTCGAGTTTTTCCCAACGGTTTATAATCATGTGGAAGACTTCTGGGTGAAGTCCCCACTCTCCCGGGTGGAGGTCGTGCTGAGGAAGTCTGCTTCCCAGTTGTCCACTCCCGGAATGAATACTGCCGACAGTGCTATCACATGATTTTCCGCTCAGCGAAGAATCCTTGCAGCTTCTGCCATTGCCCTCCTGCTTCTTGTGCCACCCTGTCTGTTTACGTGGGTGACTGCCGTGATGTTGTCCGACTGGATCAACACCGGCTGACCTTGAAGCAGAGGTCTTGCTAAGCTTAGAGCATTGTAAATGTCCCTTAGCTTCAGGATATTTATGTGAAGTGATGTCTCCAGGCTTGACCATAAGCCCTGGATATTCCTTCCCTGTGTGACTGCTCCCCAGCCTCGCAGGCTGGCATCCGTGGTCACCAGGACCCAGTCCTGAATGCCGAATCTGCGGCCCTCTAGAAGATGAGCACTCTGCAACCACCACAGGAGGGACACCCTTGTCCTTGGTGACAGGGTTATCCGCTGATGCATCTGAAGATGCGACCCGGACCATTTGTCCAGCAGGTCCCACTGGAAAGTTCTTGCGTGGAATCTGCCGAATGGGATTGCTTCGTAGGAAGCCACCATTTTACCCAGAACCCTTGTGCATTGATGCACTGAGACTTGGCTCGGTTTTAGGAGGTTCCTGACTAGCTCGGATAACTCCCTGGCTTTCTCCTCCGGGAGAAACACCTTTTTCCGGACTGTGTCCAGGATCATCCCTAGGAACAGAAGACAAGTCGTCGGAACCAGCTGCGATTTTGGAATATTGAGAATCCAATCGTGCTGCCGCAACACTACCTGAGATAGTGCTACACCGACCTCCAACTGTTCCCTGGATCTTACCCTTATCAGGGAATTGTCCAAGTAAGGGATAACTAAAATTCCCTTCCTTCGAAGGAATATCATCATTTCGGCCATTACCTTGGTAAAGACCCGGGGGCCGTGGACCATCCATACGGCAGCGTCTGAACTGATAGTGACAGTTCTGTACCATAAACCTGAGGTACCCTTGGTGAGAAGGGTAAATTTTGACATGAAGGTAAGCATCCTTGATGTCCCGAGACATCATGTAGTCCCCTTCTTCCAGGTTCGCAATCACTGCTCTGAGTGACTCAATCTTGAATTTGAACCTCTGTATGTAAGTGTTCAAAGATTTTTGATTTAGAATCGGTCTCACCGAGCCGTCCGGCTTCGGTACCACAACAGTGTGGAATAATACCCCGTTCCCTGTTGCAGGAGGGGTATCTTGATTATCACCTGCTGGGAATACAGCATGTGAATGGCTTCCAAAACTGTCTCCCTGTCAGAAGGAGACATCGGTAAAGCCGACTTTAGGAAACGGCGAGGGGGAGACGTCTCGAATTCTAATTTGTACCCCTGAGATATCACCTGAAGGATCCAGGGGTCTACTTGCGAGTGAGCCCACTGCGCGCTGAAATTCATTGAGACGGGCCCCCCACCGTGCCTGATTCTGCTTGTAAAGCCCCAGCGTATACTGAGGGCTTGGCAGAGGCGGGAGAGGGTTTCTGTTCCTGGGAACTGGCTGATTTCTGCAGCCTTTTTCCTCTCCCTCTGTCACGGGGCAGAAATGAGGAACCTTTTGCCCGCTTGTCCACGAAAAGACTGCGCCTGATAATACGGCGTCTTCTCATGTTGAGAGGCGACCTGGGGTACAAACGTGGATTTCCCAGCTGTTGCCGTGGCCACCAGGTCTGAAAGACCGACCCCAAATAACTCCTCCCCTTAATAAGGCAATACTTCCAAATGCCGTTTGGAATACGCATCACCTGACCACTGACGTGTCCATAACCCTCTACTGGTAGAAATGGACAATGCACTTGACTTGATGCCAGTCGGCAAATATTCCGCTGTGCATCACGCATATATAGAAATGCATCTTTTAAATGCTCTATAGGCAAAAATATACTGTCCCTATCTAGGGTATCAATATTTTCAGTCAGGGAATCCGACCACGCCAACCCAGCACTGCACATCCAGGCTGAGGCGATTGCTGGTCGCAGTATAACACCAGTATGTGTGTAAATACATTTTAGGATACCCTCCTGCTTTCTATCAGCAGGATCCTTAAGGGCGGCCATCTCAGGAGAGGGTAGAGCCCTTACAAGCGTGTGAGCGCTTTATCCACCCTAGGGGGTGTTTCCCAACGCACCCTAACCTCTGGCGGGAAAGGATATAATGCCAATAACATTTTAGAAATTATCAGTTGTTATCGGGGGAAACCCACGCATCATCACACACCTCATTTAATTTCTCAGATTCAGGAAAACTACAGGTAGTTTTTCCTCACCGAACATAATACCCCTTTTTGGTGGTACTCATATTATCAGAAATGTGTAAAACATTTTTCATTGCCTCAATCATGTAACGTGTGGCCCTACTGGAAGTCACATATGTCTCTTCACCGTCGACACTGGAGTCAGTATCCGTGTCGGCGTCTATATCTGCCATCTGAGGTAACGGGCGCTTTAGAGCCCCTGACGGCCTATGAGACGTCTGGACAGGCACAAGCTGAGTAGCCGGCTGTCTCATGTCAACCACTGTCTTTTATACAGAGCTGACACTGTCACGTAATTTCTTCCAACAGTTCATCCACTCAGGTGTCGACCCCCTAGGGGGTGATATCACTATTACAGGCAATCTGCTCCGTCTCCACATCATTTTTCTCCTCATACATGTCGACACAAAAGTACCGACATACAGCACACACACAGGGAATGCTCTGATAGAGGACAGGACCCCACTAGCCCTTTGGGGAGACAGAGGGAGAGTTTTCCAGCACACACCAGAGCGCTATATATATACAGGGATAACCTTATATAAGTGTTTTTCCCCTTATAGCTGCTGTATAGTTAATACTGCGCCTAATTAGTGCCCCCTCTCTTTTTTAACCCTTTCTGTAGTGTAGTGACTGCAGGGGAGAGCCAGGGAGCTTCCCTCCAACGGAGCTGTGAGGGAAAATGGCGCCAGTGTGCTGAGGAGATAGGCTCCGCCCCCTTATCGGTGGCCTTATCTCCCGTTTTTCTATGTATTCTGGCAGGGGTTAAATGCATCCATATAGCCCAGGAGCTATATGTGATGCATTTTTTTGCCATCCAAGGTGTTTTTATTGCGTCTCAGGGCGCCCCCCCCCAGCGCCCTGCACCCTCAGTGACCGGAGTGTGAAGTGTGCTGAGAGCAATGGCGCACAGCTGCAGTGCTGTGCGCTACCTTGTTGAAGACAGGACGTCTTCTGCCGCCGATTTTCCGGACCTCTTCTGCCTTCTGGCTCTGTAAGGGGGCCGGCGGCGCGGCTCTGGGACCCATCCAAGCTGGGCCTGTGATCGTCCCTCTGGAGCTAATGTCCAGTAGCCTAAGAAGCCCAATCCACTCTGCACGCAGGTGAGTTCGCTTCTTCTCCCCTTAGTCCCTCGATGCAGTGAGCCTGTTGCCAGCAGGTCTCACTGAAAATAAAAAACCTAAACTAAAACTTTCACTAAGAAGCTCAGGAGAGCCCCTAGTGTGCACCCTTCTCGTTCGGGCACAGAGATCTAACTGAGGCTTGGAGGAGGGTCATAGGGGGAGGAGCCAGTGCACACCAGATAGTCCTAAAGCTTTCTTTAGATGTGCCCAGTCTCCTGCGGAGCCGCTATCCCCATGGTCCTTACGGAGTCCCCAGCATCCACTTAGGACGTTAGAGAAATGTTAATAATATAAATATCATTTCTATTCATTGTAACCAAGTGGGAACAATTAATAAACATTTAAACATTATTGCTGTTTTATTTTGGACCCCACTGCTGAGATCATTATGGGCTTATTCTGTCAGATGTCGCCGCATCTGTGTCTCCTGCCAGTCACATGTCTTTATGCAAATGGTGCTACAAAGTCCTTCCCTGATAAACATCCATGCATACGAATATGGAAGGACTAAGAAAAATAGTGCTTGGTGCGTCTTTATACTCACCATCAGTCGTACCATCGAAACCTGCAACAGGCCTATGGCAGTCTGAGTATGGCCTCCTGTGTGAGTCTGTGTAAGCAAACACTTCAGCGATGCTGCAGACCATCTCCGCGCATCTGATTAACCCCCCCACCCCCCCCCCGTTACTCCCCAGGAACGCCCAATAAATGTATGAAATCCCGACTGCAACTCTGTATGAACACAAATGGCAATATAAGGTGGTTGAAGAGAGGGCCCTACTCTCTGGCAATGCAGTAGACTCTAGCATTGTGCCAGAGAATACTGTGCATGCACAGGTCTCCAGGAAAATGGCGCCAGCGCCTTGATCCTGAGGACATCTGTACTGTGCATGCGTGAATCACTAGGAAAATGCCTGTGGCTGCCGTTTTCCCTGGTGATTTTGTCAGCCAGCGCCGGGCTGACGTAGCGGTAAGTATAATTCTATGGGTGCAGGGTGTGCAGTGTGTGGGCCTCCCTGATGTAGTAAAAAAAATAAAAATATGCACAACGTCTGACATAGCAAGAGACTCAGAATAAGGCCCTGACCTTGAACCGTAGTGGACACTGGAGAACGTGGTAAAATTGCAGTATTTCTACATTTCTTATCCAGTCCTTAATTGGCCTCTTTTCTGCTTGATGGCCTGAGGTCACCTGCCTGCTGTGGCTGTCCCTTAACAATACATTTGCCATCTTATCACAGTGTAAACATGTTTTCCTACATGATTGAGGAAATGAATGTGTGTGTTTATCTTGTAGGTTCTGTGGATACAATAAATCAGTGCACAGTCCCGATGAGAAAAGGCTTCACATTGGAAACGGACTCTGTAAGTAGTGTGATTTATAGGTTACAAGAACAATATTTATGTGGGAACAATACAGTCACATGATGATGTAGACTTCATAGGCTGCCGTTCCTCATAGTACTACACAGGAGCATGTGACCACAAAGATGCTATATTAAACATATTACACCTATTGTTTGCTATTATCATTTACTGAAATGCCATATATTGAAAATTATTTATCTTAATCATTATACTGATTATTGTTACGGTTCAGCATGGGATATTACATACAGTATTTGCATAAAATAAAATAATACATGATTGAAAAGTCTAATTTTGCACATGTAATGTAACTACAGCTCAAGTCAGCCAATGAGCTACATAAAGTACTTCAGTGATGTCACCAGTTCCTAGTGAATAGATGGGCTGCATTCTAATGAGTGGCTCCCTCTACTGTGTATGAGTAATGGGTACACTCAATTACATGCTGTTTTAATTGTCTCTGATGTACCCTTGATCTCTGATCCAGCTTCAAAGAGTCACAGATTGCTCAGCAGAATACAAATAACGCTGGTCTGGATCAAAAAAGGTAGTGGCGTCAGTGCTCCTCCCCTGGGTATTACCCTCTATATAATAGGAATACTGGGAGGGGCTTTGACAACAACTTTGCCTGCTTGAATCAACCAAGGGGTACATCAGATCAGCACTGGACCATTGCAGCCTAAAAATGTATCTAGCTGATTGGAAGAATCTCTCATCAGAAATAACTAAACTCAGTGGGCTGGATGTAATAGCTCTCGAGTTCATTTTTTTAAAGGGGCAATTGGAATTTTTTTTTAAAGGGGGAATCATGTACAAGGCATGGTTTAGCCTTGTACATGATTGCCCCTTTAAAAATACATCTGAGTTCGGCCGACACCTTGTACATGATTGCCTCTTTAAAAAAAACGTTCGATTTCGGCCGGCATCCAGCACGGCCACCAAACTCAGACGCTATTTCATCGTGGACCAGTAAAATTAATGTAGTGTATGTACATTTTGTAACTAATGTACTAATGTAGCTCCACCCAATACTAGATTCTAGAAGTTTTAGGTAGAGTTGTCTAACTTTGGGGTCTATTTGTCAATGGCATTTAACAAGTCCCACAGCTTTAAAAAAAAAACTATGCTGCCTCCTGTGATAACATGGGGAGGCCCAGTTACTGTAGGAAGCTAATGCACCGGTACTGCTGCTCTTTTTTTTTCTGACTTCTCTATTTTATTTTTGACATTTTTGAAGAAACTGCTACAGGGAGCCCAAGTCCGGGCATCCAGTGCAGGGCAAATGTGTTAACCGCCAATTTCAGGTCACACATGTGCAGAAGGGACCTGGACTGGCCAACGAAGCCACAAGTATCTTCTTGTCGCTGCTAGCCAGTGTTGCCAGGGAGGTGAGTATTCTTCAGCTGAACCGCCATTTTGTTAAATTGTGCCGATTGAAGATGTTTTATAATACGACAATAGAAAATACGTGACTCCTAAGCCTAAGGGGTATATTCAATTAGGTCGGCAACTGCCGTCTGTCGAAAAGACGGCCGTTTTCGACTTTTTAAGGTCGAATCCCATCAGTTTTTATTCGACAAGTCGTGGAATTCGACAAGTCGAACAGTACGTGAATCGGCGGTATAGCTGCCGATTCATGTACTTTTGAGTGAAACAGAGCCAAATTCGACAGGATTTGGCCCCCGTTTCTGACCATCTCAGTCCAACATAAAAAAATGTCAGACTGAGATGTGGGACCCAGAGGAGGAGAGTGGGGGGAGCCGCAGGGAGACGGGGGAGAGCCGCGGGCAGACAGGGGAGAGCAGCGCTACAGCACAGCGCTGCAGCAGGATGTCTCACAGCCGCGCCGCTCACGGCAACGTCCACCCGGCTCCAGCAAGTGAGGTCACGCTTGCTGGAGCCAGGTGGACACTGCCGTGAGGTCGGGCGGCTGTGAGATGTCCTTCTGCAGCACTACTGTAACGCTGCTCTCCTCCGTCTGCCCGCAGGTCTCCCCACGGCTCCCCCCCCCCCTCTCCTCCTCTGGGTCCCTCATCTCAATTCGACTTTTTAAAAGTCGAATTGAGATGAGATTGAATAGGGGTTGTCGGATCCATTCCGACAAATGCATGTCAGAATGGATCCGACCCTAATTGAATATACCCCTAAATGTCTGCGATGAGAGGTTTAGGTACAGTACTTGGTGCTTTAATCCATATAGGAAGCTAGAAGATTTACTAAGCAAATTGAGAAAGGTGCAAATTGTCACCTAGCGTTACATACGTCTGGAACACTGTATTGCACAGACTCTTGCTTAACATGCACAACCCATAAAATCTGTCCTATATCTGTAATTGACAAATGAATAACTTTTTATGTGTACTGGAACTTTGCGTGCTTAATGTTGTTGCTGTTTTATTGGAGAACAGTGGCAGATTTCCGCCTGTTTGGTAGACATTTGGTGCCAATTCAATGACTGAAATTGCTTTCAAATTATGCTGAACTAGCTGAAGATTTTGTGATGGCCATAAACAGTCATAAAATGTGGATAAATTGTGTCTCCAGCGAATGGGTAATTTACACAAGAGGCTGATACAGCTGGATGTGTAAAATCTCTTGCTAATTATTACTATAGTGAAGACAGAGGAGCCTTGATTACCACATTATGTCATTCAGTTCTGGCCCAAGTGTTTTTCTTATTCACCCCGCTTTCTGCTTTTGCATTGATTATCTAATTTATAGCAGCAATGTTGGCTAATGAAATGGTCATGAATATTCTGAAAAAATTGTATTTCTGCTGTTAATTTACCCTTCCCATTCATGGTGATTCCTCCGGAAAATGTCTGATCAGTGTTGTCATCATGTGAAAATATTTTTACTGACAATTTGCTTGAAAATGACTGCCATGAAGTTTTACTGACCTATAAAACCTCCTGTCATTGTATAAGTGGTATGAAGTGCCAGAGTAGGTAATGTATCGCCTCTCTTCTGCTTCCCCTGCCCTGGCTAGCTCGTAAGTTTGGGTTTTATAGTAAATGTTTATTTTAACAGTGTGAATGGAGCCATAGCAGAGCACTTCTTCCCAGGGACACCAAGACATTAGATGGGCCCCGGTACTAGATAGGGAGCGTGGTCAATTGTGGAAGCGTGGTTATGCCACACTCTGCATACAATTCCCATGAAACACCAAATGGGGACCACTGCTCCATCTCACAAGCTGAACATCCACCGGGTCCCCTAGACAGGTCTTGGCCCATGTAATCTGTACCTGCCCCTCCGCCTTCAATGTACTCCTGCTTTTCACCCTTCTCCAGAACATGTGACATCATGATATCAGGAGGTGAGGGCCAGTTCCAGGAGGCTGAGTACTGGCTGCATCCTAAGGACGTACTCAAACAGTTTTACAGGTTGCGGTATCCTAAAAGTCAAATTCAGTCTACAGTCCTGAATGAGTGATATCACCCGATGTTGGTGTAGTGCAATATAAATAAGTTGTTAATCAAACCATCTCTATTTTCAACATATACCTCTTTAGTTATTGTCCGTTTCTCCACTCCAGTAAAATACTTGGGTTGTAAAGTGATAAATGATAATGTAAACACATACAACGCCTGTCTCCTCCTGCACATATTGTTCTTTAGCATCAATACGGTAATGGGGGGGAATTCAGAGCTGATTGCAGCAGCAAATTTGTCCTGAGGAAGCCGCCGAGTATAGAGGCGGAGAAACGCGTAGAGTTGGATCTTTATGCACGGCTGCGACCTGCTAACCATTTGGACATCAATTAACGGACTTGGTGCGGCGGGACCCCGGACAAGCTAAAGTGTCATACAGCAATTGTCTAGCTGGAGGGGGGATCGGCTCCCAGTACAATCTGCAGGTACTGGGGGTAATCACTGCACGAAAAGCCAACCAAGATTCCAGTGTCCTTTTCATCGCCCGTAGCAACGGGGAATGTGCCAAGTTGTGAGTGCATGCCATTTACTAACTAAAACTTTTAAAATGTACTAATTTGGAAACACATTAATCGTGACTATAGACATTGCTACAGATATTCTCTGATTATTCACTAATCAATTGCAATCTTGCTTCAAACCTCAGCAGAGGCTTATATCCATCTATGCATGCAGTGTTTGAATAACAGTTGTGGATAGTGTTTCTAACATCAATTTGCACTAAATGATCTGCATGTTCATTTGATTTGAACTGAGGCTCAAACTACTGAATGACTAACAAAGTCTTTTCTGAGGACTAATGTACATCAATTAATCAACTAACAAGTACTGAGTTTGTTTGTTGCACTTTCTTAGAGAATATTGCATGATGTATATCCAATGGTTAGTGTGTAGTATCAATGAATTTTGGAATTAATTATCAAATTGATTTTAATTTGCACCGGCCATGTGTTTAGTGTTGTATGTATATGTATGTGTTTTTTAAATAAATTTATAATAATATATCTGGCTGTACAGCGCTTCAATTATTATTATTTTTGAGCCAGTGGAGAAGTTGCCCATGGCAACCAATCAGATGCTCTGTATAATTTTATAGAATACAAATTATAGATATTACGTCAATGCTGATTGGTTGCCATGGGCAGCTTCTCCAATGGGTCACTTCTCCACGAAAGTGTGAAACTTAAAATAAAAAGTTCCTACACAAAACTGTTACCTACACACTGCAGCAAGAACTGCTTCGGACTCCTGTGCAAAGTTCGAACCAGGAATTATGATATAATAAAAGTATTGATTCACCTCAGGCCAGTATTGATTCGCCCCACTAATTGAACTTAGATGGTGGTAAGGGAGCACCTAAAACCATGGTAATAGCAGGGTGGTAATGGCCATCATGTTGCGACGAAGGGACGGGCATCGGGACAAGGAACAAGCTCAGCACCTGGAGCATGCTAAGAAACCCTGCAAGCCAAATACAGGTGAAGCAGTTCTCTAGGTCCTGCGTGCACACAGCCCTGCCTAAAACACAGGATGTTGCAGTGTCACTCAGTGTTCTAATGTCCCCATGGTATCCCCTACATAGAGCACTGGTCACTGAGACGACGTGGCTGTTACTCCTCAACGCCAGATACTTAGACTGTGAGAATTAGACGTGTTTAGTTTAGTTTTACAGGCTCCCGCTACCTCAGAAAGGCAAAATGACTCCATTTAACACCATAAGTAGGCATACCTTCACTTGCTGTTTTCTGAATCCAAAATGTCTGGGGGTTGTAAAAAGACTTTGGCACAAAAACTGTTTTAAAAGCATCACGTTATCTAATTGGAAAATCTCATAAAAGGAGTTTTTCCACATTTGGGTGACTAATACCGTTTGATAAGGTGTTTCGGCTTCAAAGCCGTGTAAAAGCAGGAATGTTAACACCTGTAATTGAAGGCTAAATATAAGTAGCTGTGTCAGATAGCTAGGAGTTTGCTAAGTGTAGCTCGTGTATATAAGTGCGAATTCTCTTTATCCATAGTAGTAGGC
Organism: Pseudophryne corroboree; assembly: GCF_028390025.1. NCBI lineage: Eukaryota > Metazoa > Chordata > Amphibia > Anura > Myobatrachidae > Pseudophryne > Pseudophryne corroboree. The sequence goes on along the minus strand of NC_086445.1, from coordinate 943,612,515 downwards.
AGTCAATAGATTTTGCTTTACCTAGTCATACTACACCACAAATAAAATTGCAATAGAGGCAAGCAAGGAATAGTATACAATGATATAATATTGAGTGTTGCACAGTGATTAGCATTACTGCCTCATAATTCTGGAGCCATGGGTTATTTTCTGACCAGGACCTACAGTATCTGTGAGGATTTTGTATGTTCTCCTAGAATTTGCTTGTAATTCGTTCCACAGCCCAAACATACTGACATTTTAATTGGCTGCCAACAAATGGACTCCAGTGTCTACGTGTTTGTCGTGACTTCAGTAGCGCAGAGACTGGTCATATAATACAGTATCCTCTGTAGAGCACTGTGTAATATGGTGGCATCATATAACGAGTCAATAATAAGAATTTCATAGTAAATTACATTTTATTGCAATAATACAACATGATCTCAAATACAGTTGTTCTTCTTTATAAGCATATTTGATTGAGTTGCTTAAGCAAAATCATTCTTCAAAAATGGCCCTTAAAGGAAAATTGCAGGCTCTCCACCCATTATGCTCTTCTCTGTACTGTGTTAGATCATTAGGACATATGCACTTAGAATACTCAAGAGTTTACAGAGTTTACAGAGTTTACATTTGGCAACAATAAATTTGGTAACTGCTCAATCCAATTAGTAATGTCATCCAGGGGCATGAAAAGGAGGGGTTATTCTGAACAAGCAACAAAAAACAGGTATCCCCCAGTACTCAGGATGACATCAGCAACAGGATTTGGAAACTACACGGTGGTAGATAATTTAGAGATCTCAGTTGCATATATTTGCAAAGATATGGTAAGCCCCCAGGTCAACTTCAAGGCGTCTCTGAGTACTGGGGATCCCTAATGCTAAGTCTTAAGGTGGGTACACACTAGTAGATATATATCTGCAGATCAATTGATCTGCAGATATATCTATGGACGGATCGGGCAGTGTGCTGTGCATACACACTGCCCGATCCATCGGGGACTGACATCATGAACTGGGCGGGCGTGTACACACGCCCGCCCAGTTCAGCTGTCAATCACCGCCGGCCGCCGCAGCATGTGTACGGGCGGTCGCCCGACCGCCACGTATACACACAGCGACGTGCCAATATATCGGTAGATATATTGGCTGGCGGCTGTGCTGCGCAGCCGACGCGATACGTCTGTGAACGACGGAGTTCACAGACGTATCGGCCGTACACACTGGCCGATGGTCTCGCGATATATCGGCCGTTCAAGAGAACGGCCGATATATCGACCAGTGTGTACGGGCCTTAAGTCCAGGGCGTGGTACCCCACAAACTGGCAAGCAGCCCAGCCCCACCAGTCCAGGGAGTTTGGGGCACGGTGTTTGAAGTAGGACCATAGCTTACCATATCTTTACAAATATATGCAACTGAGCTCTCTGAATTATCTACCACCATGTAGGTTTCAAATCCTGTTGCTGTGTCATCCTGAGGCACGCGCAGCAGAATCACCCATAACCAGCCCTATCAGCCCCATTTTTCTGTAATAACACTTGTGTAATAACACATAGGTCCAGGAACTTATCCCTGATCCCCATGTGTTTTTGGCCGAAAATGGTTAATTTACCTTGTGTTAAAATCGACTATAATTGGGCAACATGATAATACCATGGGGCTAAAATAACGATATTAGCCCATTTTTGCCTTGCGGTAAATTCCTGCTGGCAATAGGATACTAGAGATGAGCGCCTGAAATTTTTCGGGTTTTGTGTTTTGGTTTTGGGTTCGGTTCCGCGGCCATGTTTTGGGTTCGACCGCGTTTTGGCAAAACCTCACCGAATTTTTTTTGTCGGATTCGGGTGTGTTTTGGATTCGGGTGTTTTTTTCAAAAAACCCTAAAAAACAGCTTAAATCATAGAATTTGGGGGTCATTTTGATCCCATATTATTATTAACCTCAAAAACCATAATTTCCACTCATTTTCAGTCTATTCTGAATACCTCACACCTCACAATATTATTTTTAGTCCTAAAATTTGCACCGAGGTCGCTGGATGACTAAGCTAAGCGACCCTAGTGGCCGACACAAACACCTGGCCCATCTAGGAGTGGCACTGCAGTGTCACGCAGGATGTCCCTTCCAAAAAACCCTCCCCAAACAGCACATGACGCAAAGAAAAAAAGAGGCGCAATGAGGTAGCTGACTGTGTGAGTAAGATAAGCGACCCTAGTGGCCGACACAAACACCGGGCCCATTTAGGAGTGGCACTGCAGTGTCACGCAGGATGTCCCTTCCAAAAAACCCTCCCCAATCAGCACATGACGCAAAGAAAAAAAGAGGCGCAATGAGGTAGCTGTGTGAGTAAGATTAGCGACCCTAGTGGCCGACACAAACACCTGGCCCATCTAGGAGTGGCACTGCAGTGTCACGCAGGATGGCCCTTCCAAAAAATACTCCCCAAACAGCACATGACGCAAAGAAAAAAAGAGGCGCAAGCTCTTCCCGTCCAGTGTTGGGAAGGTCAGGCATCGCAACCGACACAATTGGACTCTCCTTTGGGATTTGTGATTTCGAAGAACGCACAGTTCTTTGCTGTGCTTTTGCCGCAAGTCTTGTCTTTTTTCTAGCGAGAGGATGAGTGCTTCCATCCTCATGTGAAGCTGAACCACTAGCCATGAACATAGGCCAGGGCCTCAGCCGTTCCTTGCCACTCCGTGTGGTAAATGGCATATTGGCAAGTTTACGCTTCTCCTCCGACAATTTTATTTTAGGTTTTGGAGTCCTTTTTTTACTGATATTTGGTGTTTTGGATTTGACATGCTCTGTACTATGACATTGGGCATCGGCCTTGGCAGACGACGTTGCTGGCATTTCATCGTCTCGGCCATGACTAGTGGCAGCAGCTTCAGCACGAGGTGGAAGTGGATCTTGATCTTTCCCTAATTTTGGAACCTCAACATTTTTGTTCTCCATATTTTAATAGGCACAACTAAAAGGCACCTCAGGTAAACAATGGAGATGGATGGATACTAGTATACAATTATGGACGGACTGCCGAGTGCCGACACAGAGGTAGCCACAGCCGTGAACTACCGTACTGTACTGTGTCTGCTGCTAATATAGACTGGTTGATAAAGAGATGTCGTAGTATGTATGTATAAAGAAGAAAGAAAAAAAAACCACGGTTAGGTGGTATACAATTATGGACGGACTGCCGAGTGCCGACACAGAGGTAGCCACAGCCGTGAACTACCGTACTGTACTGTGTCTGCTGCTAATATAGACTGGTTGATAAAGAGATGTCGTAGTATGTATGTATAAAGAAGAAAGAAAAAAAAACCACGGTTAGGTGGTATACAATTATGGACGGACTGCCGAGTGCCGACACAGAGGTAGCCACAGCCGTGAACTACCGTACTGTACTGTGTCTGCTGCTAATATAGACTGGTTGATAAAGAGATGTCGTAGTATGTACGTATAAAGAAGAAAGGAAAAAAAACCACGGTTAGGTGGTATACAATTATGGACGGACTGCCGAGTGCCGACACAGAGGTAGCTACAGCCGTGAACTACCGTACTGTGTCTGCTGCGACTGGATGATAAATAATGATATAAAAAATATATATATATCACTACTGCAGCCGGACAGGTATATATATTATATAATGACGGACCTGCTGGACACTGTCTGTCAGCAGAATGAGTTTTTTATAGAATAAAAAAAAAAACACCACACAAGTGAAGTCACACGACGAGTGTTTAACTTTTTCAGGCAATCACAATATAGTATACTACTAACTATACTGGTGGTCAGTGTGGTCAGGTCACTGGTCAGTCACACTGGCAGTGGCACTCCTGCAGCAAAAGTGTGCACTGTTTAATTTTAATATAATATGTACTCCTGGCTCCTGCTATAACCTATAACTGGCACTGCAGTGCTCCCCAGTCTCCCCCACAATTATAAGCTGTGTGAGCTGAGCACAGTCAGATATATAATATATACATAGATGATGCAGCACACTGGGCTGAGCAGTGCACACAGATATGGTATGTGACTGTCTTGTACTCCTTGCTCCTGCTATAACCTATAACTGGCACTGCAGTGCTCCCCAGTCTCCCCCACAATTATAAGCTGTGTGAGCTGAGCACAGTCAGATATATAATATATACATAGATGATGCAGCACACTGGGCTGAGCAGTGCACACAGATATGGTATGTGACTGAGTCTCAGGCAGAGAACGGATATATTAAATAAAACTGCACTGTCTGGTGGTCACTGTGGTCAGTCACTAGTAAACTCTGCACTCTCTTCTACAGTACTCCTAAGCTCCAGTAAATCAGGTCAATCTCTCTCTCTCTCTCTCTCTCTCCTAATCTAAATCACTGTACTCCCTAACAGCTGCTCCCCGTCCCCAATCCTCCCCACAATTATAACTAAGTCACTCAGTCTTTACTCTTTTCTACTATAACGGAGAGGACGCCAGCCACGTCCTCTCCCTATCAATCTCAATGCACGTGTGAAAATGGCGGCGACGCGCGGCTCCTTATATAGAATCCGAGTCTCGCGATAGAATCCGAGCCTCGCGAGAATCCGACAGCGTCATGATGACGTTCGGGCGCGCTCGGGTTAACCGAGCAAGGCGGGAAGATCCGAGTCGCTCGGACCCGTGAAAAAAAACATGAAGTTCGTGCGGGTTCGGATTCAGAGAAACCGAACCCGCTCATCTCTATAGGATACCGCTCAAAGAATTCTTCCTTAAAGTCAAGGATACAAACTTAAAACTTGAAGGAACATTTGTGCTGTTGCACATTTCAGATTTGCAGATAATTCATGCTATCTTCATTCTCAGGGTTCCTTATATACCCATTCCCCTGATAAAGAGAGTAAGTTATTGAAGATTCTCTCACAGGAGAGCCGGTGCATTAATTATCCTGACACATTCACTTCTACTAATGATAAAACCACCTGTATGCAAGTGAGATGATCTTGAAATAAGCAGCAATAGGGACCTTGGGTATCAGAGTTGGGAACATGCATCGTAAAACACAGTAAATGTGACAGGTGGAAAATACTTTATTATGTCTACTTATTACCTGCTTGATGGTGTATGATGGATTTCCCTTCCAATGTAATCTAAAACTTTAATTCAAGATCGCAACATTTACTAAAAGTGTATTGTGAAGAACTGCAGTAATAAAAAATGTGTATACTAATAACACTGGTTATATTTGTATAAATTCTATATTAAAATTTCTATATTAAACTGTTGTTACTTTATTGTATGATTGCTTTTTTAATTTTTTATTTATTACTTGTTATTTTTATATATTCACTTTATGTTATTTAGCGCCGAGAATTTTCCTTTTTGTGTTACTAAGTTTGCAACATTACTTAAGATTCAAAAGAGGACTCCTAATGGCATAAATCATTTTAAATTTTGCATAAGTATAATGCAAAGTTGCAGGTAAGACACTTTTAGTTGTGCATTTATTATAGTGACCACTTCTGTTGCAGTTAATTGTTTTTAATAAACATGGCTACATGAGTGATTTGTAATGTCTGTGTGGTCCAGTGGTCTCCTTTCATTGCTCAGTGTTGCAATTTAATCTCCTAGTATTAGCTTCAGGCGATTTATCTCGTTCATAGAGTTTTCTGGTGATTAAGGTCATGAGATTAATTACATAAAATCGCAATAAATCGCGCTATTTCCCTACCTGATTAATTTTGTGAGAATTCATTGCATGACTGAAAATGAACCATGTAGCTGTAGCCTAAGTTTAATGTTCCTGCCCTTCTATTGGAGGGTGTTTAGTCATGGACTAAGGACAAACACAGACAGTAATATAACAAGGCCAATTCCACCCAGCACACAGTGCACTTCTCCCATTCTTCCTACTTATTTTCCAGTAATCACTCATAAATTCCTGATTCATGGGGCGTGGACTCAAGTGTGGAAGATGTTTACAGGAATTCTGCCCAATGTGCAGGTTAGCTGGTAGGGATTATATACTCTGAATGTCCCCATTTTATTACAGATGTCAATGTGTGATGACATGTGCCAACTTAATTCACAGCCATTCTATGGCTCACACAGCTTTGTGGCATTGAGAATTGTATAGTCAAAATGACAATTTTAATGGTTACAGTGCAGTCACTAAGGGGGTGAACCGGAACTGCTATTGGTGGCCAGATATCCTGCCACTTTTCCCTCAATTTTGCATCTTACTTTGCTTATAGTATACTAGGTAATTAGGGGTAGTATTTTTGTAGCATAGGAAATGGTATAAAGTGACAAATTAAGCACAAGGATGTATGGTGTCAATCAGTCTTTTGCCTTTTTACCCTAAATTGTGTACTTTTTACCTCAGTTGGGCTACTTTTTCCACAAATTTGCATCTTAATTTGCTTATAGTGTAACAGGTACTTAGCGTTTTGGCGCAGCTAAATTGCAAAGCAAGCGGCACACCATTCATGGCAAGCGGACCAGCAAATTACAGTCTATTGTTGGTTTACAATTTACATATTATTTATATATATATATATATATATATATATATATATGTTAGACAGGTCTCTGCACATCCTTTTAAGTGTGGCGTTTACATTGTTGTGTAGCTAGTTTGATATTATAGCAGCACGATCATGACTGAGCCTTATTGCGCATATTTGTATTTGTCACTGCTGTCAGTCTTTCATTACTGGATCTCATTTACTATTATTAATGCTGCCAGATCTGTAGCCGTGCAATCCTCGATTTATTTTTGTTTTGTGAATTATGTCAGCCGGTTCAGCACAAAGTCAATAAATGCTGCAAAGGCAAGCCATCCTTTACAATAACCCTGACTTTTCCCATAGTTTATTCTGAGTTAAAAAGCACGGTCTGAGCTGCAGGCTCTGCATCAATATAGAAAATCCCATGACTTCCCTTCAAAGGACTGGAGAAGTGTTTCACCTCCTCAGCTGCCCCTGTCTGACTAGCACCTCTTAGGTTTTGTTAGCCTGAGGGCGGATCATGCTACTAGAAAGAAGGGAAATGATTGTGTTTGCACAGAATGAGCTGTAGAACAGAGGAGCTTAGCACATGTGCATGTGTTTATTATCTACAATTCATGACAGAACCTATTTACAACATGTGCTGCCCCTAATTATTGGTGCGAAGAGATTATGGTCATCGTATCCCCACATCTCCCAGCCTCTAGGGGGCTTCTAGGGCCAGTGTGAAGAGAAATCTTCTGCAGGATGTGTAAGCGTATTTTCTGCAGCATTAACTGCAACAGAACGCGGTTGTCAGGGGCATAATATCTGACCAACTGTCTATTGTGATTCTCTCTATGGTACATTGAATGCAATCATGTCCTTCCTTTAATTAGGCACACACTTATCATTTCTTCATCTAATTCTCCGCTGGCGTCCGCACAACAGCCACAAAGTGTTTGACCGAAAGTTCATCCCACTATAATAATGTCTGCAATATGCTTGGTACATTAGTTAATAAACCATGTGTTTGAATAGACAATTTGGTTGAGTAGACTTTTTTTCTTATTTAGGCTCTATGTTTTTCAGTTTAAAGTTATTGCAATTCTCTACCAAATACATACTTTTAATAAAAGTATTAAGAAAGAATAAAGAACAGGAGGAGGGGGAGGGGGGAACGACAAATGTGGGGAGGGGAGGGGAACCGACATCTCTATAGCAAAGTTTCCATTAGAGAAGGAATGATGCGTACATTTTTATATCTTATTGCACCGTGGAGTTAAATAGAAGGTTGATTAGATTAAAATACGAGCTGATCCGATAAGTGCTGCATTTTGTAGACCTGGGAGAATCCTACTATGGGGCAGACTCAGTTAGCCGTGGGGTGTAACCTTCAGCCACAACTATTTGATTAGCGCAGCTACCCCATAAGGTGACCCCTGGAGGGTGTACTTAACATAGATATTTCCTTGCAGCCTCAGGAGCATTGAGGAAAATCCTGCATTAAATTCCCCAACTGGAGCTTACTACGCAGGGTAACCTATAGATCACAGACATGTAACCCAGAATCTATGGGTTAAAGTGCGTTAGCCGCGGGTTTATCGTGTAGGGAATTGTTAAACCCAGACATAACGTGTTCTGCGGTTATGGCACTGGAACTGCATACATCTATTTCTGCAACAGCCTGAGAGATAATAAGGAAACTGAGAACTTGCTTTAAAGTAACTTAAATTGCAGAAAACACGTCAGAATGGACTGCACTAAATGTTCTCAATAATTATATTATCTGTAACCTTTTGTAATCACTACCTAGCTCACTTCTTCTTGCCATATCATTTGCAGATTAGAAGGTGTGAAATCTGCTAATAAACACTCTTGTGGGATTTTTTGATTGCTTGTTTTAACCTCGTATTGTTATATTTTTTTCTGTGTTCCCATTTTGTGTACTGAAATGTGTAATAACTGAGGCCATAACGTAGAAGGAAATGTTAAAGTTCAGTTTTAGCAGAATATCAGTTATCTTTCATTCTTCAAGCTTACAGTATGTACCCATGGTCTGGTGCCGGGGTGTTTCAACAGAGGAGGGGGCCCGTGTGCATCTCAGGGTGGGCCCCCTCCTCTTTACGGCGCACAGCAGTCTCCAGCATTTACAAGAGTCTACTGAGCATGAGCAGGTCTCCGGAAACATGGTGCCCGCCATGTTCTGGATACTAATTTAACTGCTGCGCATGCCCGGCGGCCATTTTGGCTGCAATTTTCGTTGCAATTGCAATGCCCGACGCTGGACTCCAGTATGGTATGTATTGAAATATGGTGCAGTGTGTGCGGTGTGAGCCCCTCCTGTACCCAGGAACCTGTGTGCACCGCACACGTTGCACCCATTATAGAAATGCCAATGGTCAGGTATTCACAATGTTTCGCTCCAGTACATGAACCACTGCAGTGTCTGTAGGCCCAGTCTCTTTTCAGATAAGCAGTGTTTAGTCGATGCTTTAGGAAATGAGCAGGAGACATCTCCTAAGACAGTGGTGTCTGGCACACGCAAGCCCTTGGTGGGCCTGTGCAAACCATTGGCTTTGGGATGGGTTTAACTTCTGATATTCTACCAGAATACATTAAAAATGCTACAGCTTTATTAAAAATACATCATAATAGATGAACAGTAACACATAGTCCTATGTTCACTATACAGCTTCTGTGACCTGTAAAATAATTCTGTGTCGAGTATAAAGGCCATGAGTCCAGCGCACACCCTTGTGTCCAGTACCCAGTAACCTCCCCCAGACCCAGGACCATTTTAGTACATCACTCCTTGTCATAGAAGCTGGGTTCATTAATGGGCATCCATATCTCTATACTAAAGTACTGTAGCGTAACAAAGTTTGCACCAGTGTTAACCAGAAATCTGTGGGCCACGCACACAGTGTGCTGTCATTCAGGATATACAGAACTCTTTTATGCCATCAGGCTGCTCTGCATTCCTCTTTTATGCCATCAGACCCATCCACATGCCTCTTTTATGCCATTTCCCCCATTCAGTTGGCCTGAAATACAATGCTGCCGCCAGTAACGCTGGTGGTGGCAGCCTGTAGTGCTGTACTTCCTGATACCAGTGGCCTTACCCCCTTGGTGTGATATCATGTTTGCATACTGATGCTACACTGGCTAAGCTTCTCCATGCATTCCACCAGGGCCTTAACTAAGGGGGTAATTCAGACCTGATTGCTGCTGTGCGATCAGGTCTAAACTGTGCATGTGTATGCACCGCAATGCGCAGGCGCATCGCACGGGTACAAAGCGGATCACCGCTCAGCGATAGGTTTCTGTGACGTATCCGTTCGCACGAGCGATCGCAAGGAGATTGACAGGAAAAAGGTGTTTGTTGGTGTCAACTGACCGTTTTCAGGGAGTGTCTGCAAAAACGTAGGCATGTCCATGCATTTGCAAAGAGGCTGAGTAAGTCCTGGGCTGCGCAGAGACTGCACAAAATCTGTTTTTACAGCTCTGCTACACATGCATTCACACACTTGCACAGCTAAAATACCCTCCCCCTGTAGTCAGCGACTATCTGATCGCAGCAGTGCAAAAATTGCTTGCTAGCGATCAGGTCTGAATTAGGCCCTAGGTGTGTGCGGAGGGGGGCACCACACATAGCACTGCAGGGTAGGGGGCGCTCTTGGCGGCATCTGTCAATTATCTGTTTTAATTACTATCACTTGCAGCTTCCCCCTTTTTGTAGCCCAGCATCTCCTGACCGCCCCTGTCTCCTATCCCCACCTCTTCTGTCACTAATACCTATACATCATTCATGAACTCAACTAGAGATTTATTTGTTATTCAGTCACATCGTCCTTTATTACATTTCAAGATGCTGACATACCCAGGTTTCTAACCCATTGTCTGTGGCATTGCAGTCAGACAATGTATTCATTGAGCTATCTTCCCTTGCATAGAAAGCTAGATAATTCTAAGCTAGAGAATTCTAAAGGGGGGTACACACCTGACTAGATTGCTTAAACTTTAAGCACGGATCTCTCCATGTGTATGCCCCTTTAGAATTCTCTAGCTTAGAATTATGCTGGTGCTAGATTCACCTAGCACATCGCTCATTTCCCCTGCTGGGTAAAATGAGCGCCCGCCCCGTGTCCGTCCCCCCTCGCTCAGCACACATTGCGATCTGTGACAGATCACTCAGCACACATCTCTCCCCGTGTGTACTGCCCTTAACTTAACTTTGATGCTTACCTTGTACTTTGTGAAAAAATGATCAGCATTGCGTCTGAGCAGATCCATGTAGTGTGTGGCTGCAAGAGATTGGATGTGTGACTGCACACTACATAGATCTGCTCAATTACAATATTGATTCTTTTTTACAAGCTTCATATAATGCTCATAGTTTTTATGCAGGACCAAATAGCTCAATGAGTAGGGCGTTTGATTAGAATTCAACAGGTTATAGGTTTGAATCCTGCGTATGGCAGTATATCGAAATGTGTTATTATTTTTTTTAACAATAATTTTTATTGGGATTTTAACAGTACATAGAAAACATTATTTAACAGACAAACAAACAAGCTGTAAGCAAGGGGGGGGAAAACACACAAAAAAACATAGGGAAAGGGGAATTACCAGACTAGTTAGCAGAAAACAATCAGAACCTACTGATAGTCACATACCCAAAAGTAATGTGTTATTTAATAAACGGTATTGTAATTGAATAACAACGAGCTCTCAAGTTCAGTGCACGAATGTGGTAAAAAGAGGATTTGTGTCCAAATCCATTTTCTTGCAGTGGTCTATAAATGTGTGTGTATTATTTATATCCCCACAAAGCATGCGCCTTATGTCCCTATTGGTCTCTGTGGCACAGGGCTCAAAAAAGTCTAGTTACGGCTCTGCATTCCACCACGCAGTGTTGTACTCAATAAGCTTCTCTATTGTACTGAGATTGTGACAAAAACATAATTCCTAAAGTACCCCGAACACTACAATCATCTTTACATGTACTGTACATTTAAAAGGGAAATAATAGTAAATGCAAAATCAGTCTTGTTTTGCATTAAATGTTAGTGCCCTTTTAAATCTGGCATGAAAAAAATGAGAGTTTGGAAAACATACTGCTTAATAAATATACTCCTTACATTGGGTACACACTGAGCCTACAGCACTATCAATGTTGCTTCCATGGAAGCTGCAATGACAGCCACTCCAACCACATCTGAATTAGGCCCACTATGCGGTATGTCGTTCAAACAGCTGACAAACGGCATATTGCATCTGTCCGAGTGTACGGAAGATATATCTGTGAGCAACGTCGTTCACAGGCGTATCAGTTCGCCCCTGCTGCAATATATTGGTGCATCTGCCTGTGTACACAACTGACCAGTCGACCGACCCATATGCCAGCCACAGGAACCGCTGACAATGACATCACAACTGGGCAGGAAAATACAAATGCTTAACAGAATCGGACACTCGGTTGTCGGATCTGTCGGTTGGTAGATCCGTTGGTCAAGTGTGTACCCAGCCCTAATCATAGTTAAACCACCTCCAGAAACGTCAAACCTCTTAGGCCATATTATCTAATATTGGGGCAGATGTATTAAGCCTGGAGAAGTGATAAAGCAGTGATAAGTGCAAGGTGATAACGCACCAGCCAATCAGCTCCTAACTGCAAATTTACATATTGGAGCTGATTGGCTGCTGCGTTGTCACCTGGCACTTATCACTGCATTATCCCTTCTCCAGGCTTAATACATCTGCATCATATTATTTTTAAATCTTCAAATTCATGTTAGGTTTGGGCAAAGACGGAGTCAGTCCTTATAGTACAGTATATCCCATATAATTTATGGTGCGTCTTTGTGACATGCCCTTAGTAAGCTGATAGTATATGACATAGGGGGTCATTCGAGTTGATCGTAGCTGTGCTAAATTTAGCACAGCTACGATCATCTTCCCTGACATGCGGGGGGACGGCCAGCACAGGGCTAGTCCACCCCGTATGTCAGTGCCCCCCCCCCCCCCCCGCACAAATACAAAAGCATCGCACAGCGGCGATGCCTTTGTATTTGAGGAGTAACTCCCGGCCAGCGCAGTTCCTACGGCTGGCCGGGAGTGAATTGTTGCACGCAGCCACCGCGGCCTGCCCCCCCAACGGTCCAGCCACGCCTGCGTTGGCTGAACCGCTCCCCCTAAACGACGGCTTAACGCCGCCATTCAGCACCCTCCCGCCCAGTGACCGCCTCTGTCTCAGAGGCGATCGCTAGGCAACGAAAGCTGCCATGCGCTGGCGCACTGCGGCGCCGGTGCAGTTCCGACCCGATCACTGTGCTGCGACAAACTGCAGCGAGCGATTGGGTCGGAATGACCCCCATTGTTCTATAACAGCATCACAAGTACTTTAAGAGGAACCTGCAGACAAGACCTCAGTAGCCTAATAAAAAAATACTGAATGTGGGTTGTTTTATTTCCACAACTGTATTTTCAGTGTAGTGATCAGCTTTATTATACTGTATATTTTGCATTTGCATAAAAAAAGTCGCATTTCAACATCGCAAGTGAAGGACAAGTCTTTATGTTATTCACCATCTGGGGAGCTAACGCTGCGGGCTCAAAGCTCTGAATGATCATTACCAGGCAGTTTATGGTTTGCCAGAGGCGATGTTTACATTGGCCTTAATTGTGTTTGTTAATTGTATTGTTTTTACAGGCAGCCAGTTATAGCACCTTTTATACAATGAAACAATTCATCAGCATTCATTGGTGCTCCAGCATAACACCCCTACACTTAACAAAGAGCCCTGTTTATGTGGATTCCCCAGCAAACAAAATTCCCAAATCTCTCTAGGAAAAGGGACCGTTTCCTTCTCCCTCACTACCCAGTCTGTGTGCATTGTACCAGCCCTAAAAATCATTTGTCATTTAACACGTTGCAAATCCTGCATGCCAATCACCAACCCTTTCCTATGAAATAGAGTGTGTTTCCTTGAGAAGCAGCCTAGGCCATTTATTATATGAAAATGAGTTAGACTTGCTGAGTATTGAAATAAACCCACGTGGCGTTATTTATGTCTGGAAGAACTGCTCAGTTACAGCCTACGATTGTGTTTCCCCTTTATAATGAATAGAAACCCAGGAAGCGATGGCAGATATAGATAGATCATTCTCAGAAAGGAAAGGAAAAATCGAAACACATCACTGGGAATTGACGCCACTAATTAATCTGGTGTCTATGGCTGGATGACACTGTATTTGATAGATACAGAAGACGTTTATTTAATGATTAAAAAGTGTAATAGATGTTGAAATATCTCACATACTGTACATATGTAATACATGTAATACATAGAAATATAATTTGAGCTTAAAACAATAGCTTTGAGCTTAAGACAATAGCTTCAATAATGGTGCTTATTAATTATATGGCTGAAACTGGACTCCACCCACCTGTCATTCCGCAGGGGGTCTGGTTCTCTTGAGCGTGAGTGGGGAGCTCAAGACTAGTGATTGGCCACAGGATACCCTTCAGGGACCGCAGTAGTTGGTCCTTCAACCCTCAAAAGGACCAAACACAAACATTACTCGTAATCTCAGTAGTAAAGGACATGAATATATTTAAATATATATATATATATATATATATATATATATATAAATAAACTAATTTTGCATAATGTCAGTTTTCATGGGATAACTGCAAAATGTAAGCATTTTCAGGATGCATGATAGGGGTTCTGCAGCAGATAACGGAGATATCTGCTGAGCGTCCTCCGTTTCTGACTGCAATCGCAGCTGTGTTATATGCAGCCCATACAGTACTTGCCTGAATCCCATCATATTGGCCCAGAGGGGGCAGGGCCACAGGGATGCAATCAGAACACCACGCCCCTGTAGCCTGGTTGCCCCCTCCCCTGAACCCTCACCGAGACCCCTGACTAAAAGTCAGCAAGTATGATGCAATTGCTCAGTCTCAAAATGTTTTTGTAAATTATTTTTAAATACTGGCACCAATGTTACTTATTACTTTTCAAAGTTTTATGTGTAAGAGTAAATGAGTATTACACCGGAATGGCTTTCTGATGATCTCTAGAGTAACATAATGTTTCTCAGACTTTGTCCTTTTTCCCTTCACAGTAAAATTTCCTGGCATTAGGACATACGTGGATCCTCATACGTACGAAGACCCCAGCCAGGCTGTTCATGAGTTTGCGAAAGAGCTCGACTCTGCGAGCATATCCATAGACAAGGTTATTGGAGCAGGTAGGTTACCAAGTCAGAGGTTACATGTAGTATAAATGGGGGAGATGTATTAAATCTTCTGAAGAGGATAGGACAAGTTTTCAACAGCAACTCATCAGCTTTTAGCTATCACTTTAAAGAATGTACTAAATGACAGCTAGAAGCTGGTTGTTCTTTTTAGAACACTTGATATAATCCCCCCAATATATGTCAATCCCCTGTGCCACACCCACCTCACCCATATGTCACACCCACCTCACCCACATGCCACCCAGCTCCACATGAACAGCACAGCCACAGGAAGGCGGCAGACCACATGTTCAGAATGCTCCTCCTCTGATTGGCTGTGATGCTGCCACATGATACAGAACCTAGCTCCTCCTATTTGTCCTTAGTAGTGTATTTACTAAAGTGCAGCTTTACAAAAGTGGAGATTAGATTCTAGCTATTATCTAGAAGGTGCTAGATAAATAAGAAGAGTCTGATTGGTTGTTATAGGGGGTGGTCTTCAGTATGCCGGCGGTCGGGCTCCCGGCGACCAGCATACCGGCGCCGGGAGCCCGACAGCCGGCATACCGACACTTATTCTCCCTCGTGGGGGTCCACGACCCCCCTGGAGGGAGAATAAAATAGTGTAGCGCGCCACCGTGCCCGTAGCGTGGCGAGCGCAGCGAGCCCGCAAGGGGCTCATTTGCGCTCTCGACACTGTCGGTAAGCCGGCGGCCGGCCTCCCGGCGCCGGTATGCTGGTTGCCAGGAGGCCGGCCGCCGGCAGATCGTAGTGAACCCGTTATAGGGAACATCTCCACTTATATATAAACCCAAACTTTAGTAAATATACTCCCTATTTTCGTGCAAGCTTTTGTTCTGTTCCTTTATTTGTAGCTGTAGGTCGATATTTTGCCAATGTTAACATTTCGTCGACTGCACATCTATGTTGACATCATGAATGTTGATATTCTGAGTGTTGATATTATGTACACTCTTCTCCATGCTACGTCAGTGTAAGGGTGGGCCTTTTTTCATGCTGGGTCCAAGACAAAAAATTTTTTGCCCCTTTATAAAATGGCACTATCTGTTCCTAGCTAGGGTCAGCACAATTAGCATGTTCATGTACTGGTTGTGATAACTTGCAAATACAGATTTATTTTGATTTGAACATGTAAATACGTTTTTGGACAATGGTGGTCATTCCGAGTTGTTCGCTCGTTGCCGATTTTCGCTATGCTGCGATTTGTTGCTAAATGTGCATACGCATGGTACGCAGGGCGCATGCGCTAAGTTATTTAACACAAAACTTAGTAGATTTGCTGGTGTTCCTGCGGCGCTTTTCAGTCGCTCTGCTGATCGGTGAGTGATTGACAGGAAAGGGGCGTTTCTGGGTGGTAACTGAGCGTTTTCCGGGAGTGTGCTAAAAAACGCAGGCGTGTCAGGGAAAAACGCGGGAGTGTCTGGAGAAACGGGGGAGTGGCTGGCCGAACGCAGGGCGTGTTTGTGACGTCAAACCAGGAACTAAACAGACCGAGCTGATCGCAATCTAGGAGTAGGTCTGGAGCTACTCAGAAACTGCAAGAAAATATTTAGTAGCAGTTCTGCTAATCTTTTGTTCGCTATTCTGCTAAGCTAAGATACACTCCCAGAGGGCGGCGGCTTAGCGTTTGCAATGCTGCTAAAAGCAACTAGCGAGCGAACAACTCGGAATGAGGGCCAGTGTACAATATCTGCACCTTCCCAACAATTTAACGGCTGTCACCTTCGCTTCAGCCAAACACATCACACACTGACACATTGCAAAATATCAGCGTGATTATATACACAGGAATCTTCTTGTTGTACGTTATGAATAGTAAAGTTTTAATGATCAGATTTTTATTTAAAGATAAGTTTCTCTTATTGCAGTAGTAGTAAATAACAAAAATGTAATAAACTACAGTATTTATATGAAAATGAAAGCAGGTAATCTTCAGATGGTGTTAAAAGTAGAATCACATACACAGAAAGAGGCATAAGGAGAAGGGCAATGGATGATGAGAGGGAAAATGGCATTTATGGAGAGGGATTGGGCAATGGTGATAGAACAGGAAAATAAACAGTAAATTAAAATACAACGGGAAATTGGGGAACCGAGCTAGAGAATGGGGAGCAGGGGTGGTAAGAGAATGGTGAGGCGGGTACAGATCAGGCTTATTCTGGATCAGCCTGGGAGGTGGAGCCACACTATCATCAGCACTGTGCTTGCCAAATAGGGGCGTGCCCCCCCACAGATTGGCCAAAGTCCTAGTTGGGTCTCAGGGCACGTATGATGTCTTGATGGTAAGCTTGTAAGTTGAAAAAAAGAAAAAGTTGACCAGTACTGATGGACAATGTGGGCTTCAGAAGATGATAAATGAGGACATGTAGCGCAAATAAGACATCATAGAAATTAGAGGCCTGAAGATAGTAATTCGAGACGGAAGAGAAGATAGTTTAACATTAAGACATTTAAACAAAAACTAACTTTTGGGCAAACATCCATTGGAAGTGCGAGGACAGTTCAGGTCATGTTTGTTTTGAAACGAGACCTCCAATATCTATGTAATATTAACATTTCATCTAATGCTACGAGCTAGAGTAAAATAAATAAATCTTTAAAATTAAATATTTTTGTATCACTTTGGGCAGCACTGTGCCTTCAGTAATTATTTCTAGAGCTGATTATTGGGAGGAACTTAGTCAATAAGTATTAATTTCAAATGAAAGGACGTGAACTCTGCAAGTGGCGTTTTGTATAAAAACTTGGGCTGAAACATAATGTAATGACTGTGTTTGTTTATGTACATTTATTATGCATTTTGCGATTACTTATTTTTTGTGCTCTGTAAGCTCTTTTTGTTCCTTTTGATATAGGAGAATTTGGAGAAGTATGCAGTGGCCGGCTGAAACTCCCATCTAAAAAAGAAATCAGTGTAGCCATTAAAACACTGAAAGTGGGTTACACCGAAAAGCAGAGACGGGACTTCTTGAGCGAAGCCAGCATCATGGGCCAGTTTGAGCATCCCAATATCATACGGTTGGAAGGAGTTGTCACAAAAAGTAAGTACCAATAGATAACAGAGACAGCTGGTGATTAGAGGTCTCCAACGTCCTCTTCTTCTCATAGTGGTGTAAGTAATTCCTAGTGGTGTAAGTATATTTATACTCTATATTTTTTATTATTAAAAAGATTAAATTCACCAAGAAACTATTAGGTTTGTAATCTGTCTCAATAGCATACCTATGTATAGCCAAGGTCATGCAAGGTCAGCAGAGAACCCTTGTTCTAGGTAGTGTGGGTCATTCATGTTGGCCAAGCGCAAAACAGGAAACCAATATTAACACTTGTGATTTTTCTTCTCCTTTTGGAAAGTGAAGGAGTTTGGTTTGTCTCACAGCTCTGAGGTCATGAATTTTATTCTGGATCAAGCACTATTTGCGTGGAGTTTGTAAGATCTCCCTGTGTTTGGATATGGATTTCCTCCATGTGGTTAAGTGTCCTCCCAGACTCCAAAAACATATTGCTTTGTTAATTGGCTTCCTACAAAAAAAAGACATCAACCCTAGTTTGTAACTGTGTCCATGTGGTAGAGAAAAAATAGTCAGTGCATGCAAAAGTGAGATTAAATGCGGATCTTCATAAATCTTGGACAGAAAATGGAAAGACAGAGGGTGCAGCCTCCTCCGTTCAGGCCCCCTCCTCTCTGCTGGCAGTGCTGAGAGTCTACTCTACTGTGCATGCGCAGATCTCCGGAAAAATGGCGCAGTGGCCATTTTCTCTGAGATTTCTCTACTGCGCATACGCAGAACTCCGTGAAAATGGCCGCTGGGCCATTTTCACAGAGTTTTAACACCGCTGTGGACATCGCCGCGGGACTCCGGAGGGGTGAGTATTCAGAAAATGGGTGCAGCGTGTGCGGTGGGGGCCCCCTGTGGACTCAGGGGCCTGTGTGCACCGCACATACTGCACCCATTATAGAAACGTCAGTGGCCTATGGGTTGTATTCGAGTAACAGTATTTTCCAGCCAGTTATGGTAGAGGTTGATTCTACTTGTACCAAAGAAGGCTGCAACGGAATCAGCCCTTTAAAAGAATTAATGGCAAAAACCACTCAAAACCACGGCTTCTGCAGCTAATTGATTGTGGCCCATGTAAATGAGCAGGATGAGCTGACTAGGAAAATTGATTCATCCCCTTTTGGTGCATGGGATTATAGAGCAGGTTACATTCTGTATTTTTTCTGTCTGGTTTGACATTCTGTTAGATCTGATCTACAATAGGAATCATAAGTATCTGTTATACCACATCACATCGATGGGGGGGGGGCTATAGGAACACTAGTAGGATACCACATCACATCGATGGGGGGGGCTATAGGAACACTAGTAAGCAGTGTTTGAATTTGACTTTTGCATCTAGCTAACAGTTAGGGCACACAGTGGCATGCAATGTCTACTTTAGATGGCAGCGTATTCAAGGCAATGCTTTAGGTGAGCAGAATGCAGATATAAATTTGCTTACAGTTTTTACAATTATTAACTACTTAAAAACTATAATTATAAGGCTACTTATGGGGCATACACATGGGGCGACTTGTGCTGTGTGCTTTGCGGTCTAGGTTAGCACAGATTGCTCAGCACACATAGCTATACACCGATATACACACAGCAATGTGTGCTGAGTGATCTGTGTTAACCAATGTTCTGTATACACATACTAGGCATTGTAACTAGATCAATGCATGTGCTAAAGATCTGAGCGGGCGATGGTGACGCCCGGGACCGCAATGGGGTATACACACGGAGCAATAGACAGATCGCTTAGAAAATAGGTAAAAATCGCCCCCATGTGTATGCCCCCTAACAGCTCTAAAATGGTGTCATGTGAAAAAGGTGTATCTATCTCACACGATTTCTGCTATGGGTTTGTAATGAACTGTTCTTTACGTTAATTGTAATGTTTATAATGTTTCTGTGGTGGTTGTTTTGTCTATATGGTAATAATTCACGTTTTATAAATATTTTAGGTAAACCAGTGATGATCGTGACCGAATACATGGAAAACGGTTCGCTGGACAGTTTTCTTCGGGTACGTGGAAGCTGAAAGTTTATTGTCATGGGTCAACTGACCGAGCAAAGACATTGGGCTAATTTTACTAAGCAGCACTTCTCGAAGCTGACACGTCTTTGTTGGTTTCTACTGCTGGATTTAAAGGGGCAATAATATTAAATACAAAACCAGGCATGTTTTGTACTTTATATAATTACCCCGTTTAGGTGAAACTGACAAAGATGTGGAAACTATGAAAAGCACTGCTTAGTAAATTTACCCCATTATATCTCTGGCGTTTGGATCTGCATATAGAAATGCGTATTTAATTCCATTTGATATACATAGTATTTGGAGGAATATGGGACATTTGATATATCCCTTTTTGCACTCTCCTCGTGACCAGAGTACTCACCCTCACTGTGCCAGATGGGGTCCTAGGGACCAGCAGTGGCAGCCATTGTTGCTCCTCACCTTATTCTCTCCCTTGCTCCACAGGCCAAAGCAGGATAAGACCAGCAGTGGCAGCCATTGTTGCTCCTCACCTTATTCTCTCCCTTGCTCCACAGGCCAAAGCAGGATAAGAAGTGTAGGGATGCAGATGTGGTATAGAGGGAAGGGTACATCAGAGTAGATTCAACATGGCCAATGGGGTGACCAGCCTCCTCAAAAAGTCACAGTGACCGGTGGAGTTCACCATGAGACTGACACATGCTCCCAAACTGTCAGCTAGAAGGTTTGTCCATGGTCCTGGTGAATTCATAGGATATATTTATTTATTGAGTGTTGCCAAGGAAATACCTGCCTCTGCTATCTGATGACAGGCACACTTTAATAATGTACCTTAATGTTTTTCTTACAGCCAGTCACTGTGAAATATAAATGACATACAGTATACAGTACAGTATAATGATAATTTGGTATTTTAACACAGACAATACGCAAACTATGAGACTCATTTACTAATATTACATTCAAATAGGTATATAAACCCGCTGCAGCCAATCAGCAAGCAGCTTACTCTGGCTGGTGCAAGTTAGGCGATGCAACCAAGTGTCTGGTTGCAATAGATTCAATGTAAACAAATAAATGAGCCATTCTACCCTCAATCACAGGGTCGTTATGAGATAAAAACATATACATATTTGTTTCCATGTGGTACAGATGTCCTCATACGCTATTCATGCAGTCCTGCCAAACAGCCCTTCACAGTGCGCCAGATCCTGCCCGACTGGACAGAATCTTGTTCGATTGCTGACACGGAGTGTCTTCTTCACTCGAAAGTCGTCTTAATTGCACAAACGAAACAATGGGATGTGAAACAGCTGCTTAACGAGACTGCACTGATTCATTTGATATGCGACACTCGCACATCAGTGTGCAAAACTGCGAATGAGTCTGAATCTGTATAGGAAGTGCTACAATGCAGCGCCTGCGGCTTTTTCTCACAGCAAGTTCCATTGTGTTTCATTGGCGATTTTTTACATATTTAAAACAAATTCCTGTGCGGCTAAAGTCGCAGCTCGGCGTCTGTGGTCCAAATTGAGTGGTGTTTCTCTGTGTCTGTGGTGTGAATAAGATGCAAACTTAAAGGAAAGTTCGTTTTGCTACACATCTTGGCATGGTTCACTCATGCTGAGCTTCTCTAGCCGAATGGTGTATTGAGACTTGTTGTATGGGGGCACATCTGTAGCTTCAAAATGATTTGTCAAATGCAACTTTTGGCAGTACGTGGAACTACAAGGTGTAGGCATGCTGAAACTTGTTGTTCCACAATAGCTGGAGAGACATAGGTCTTTTATATCTGGTCTAATGTATATTGCTGTAGAACAATGGGCTGCTAGATATCAAATAAATTGAGCACAATTATTATAGTAAATTGACATAAATATATGTTCATTATCGATAGGAATGTAATTGATAATTTATACCTAGTTCTCCACAATAATTTAATGGGCAATTAGTATCTGACTTGTATGCTCGAATTACTTTGCAGAAACACGACGCTCAATTTACAGTCATCCAGCTGGTGGGTATGCTCCGCGGCATTGCGTCTGGCATGAAATACCTCTCGGACATGGGTTATGTCCATCGTGACTTGGCGGCACGGAACATTCTCATTAACAGTAACCTGGTCTGCAAAGTTTCTGACTTTGGGTTGTCTCGCGTCCTAGAAGATGATCCTGAAGCTGCCTATACAACAAGGGTGAGAGAGACATCAACTTTGCATTTTTAATTTTCAATTTATTAAAGCTTTTCATACATTAGCAGCGCATAGAAATACCCCCTTTATCTGTAAACACACAGCCATGAGCAGTTGGAAGTAAATTATTGAACAGTATGTACAGTATGTATGTATGTATGTATTCCATCCTTCAGCTGTCCAGAATTAAATACTCGTGAGCTCAGGAATCTCAAACAACAGTTTCAGTGACCACTTTGCTGTTGGAACCTGGGGGCGTTTCAATGGTTTTGTTCATATTGTGGATTCAGCTGTGTATAGAGAAAAGGCTTTCTTTGATCTCAAGAAATTGTGTGAGAGGTAGGAAGTGAATAAGTGCCATAGAAAGTCCAGGGAATGGCTCCATTGGTGCTGAGCAACAGGCACTTAAGGTATAAGTCGGCATCCTGGATGGTGAGCTTCAATCTCCTACTATCGGAAGTGCTCTACTTAGCTGATCTGAGGTTACGCAGTACAATAATGCTATGGGAACCTTTGCACGTATTTTGTTACTGGGACATTCCTTATGTAGCTATATCACAGGGATGCGGTCAATTTACCTACAATCAAAATCCTGACGTGTCAAAATACCGACAACCATTGACTGTCAGTCAAACTCCCAAGAAGGTCAAAATGCAAACATTTAAAATACCAACAAGGTCAAAATCCCGACATTTAATATATCGAAAGGTCAAAAAAGTCAGCATGATTTTTACATGATTTTTTTCATTGAAACCGACTTGTTCATACTTTACCATCCCAGTGGACCTGGAGGGGGAATATAACAGTGTGCCGAGCGTAGCGAGGCACCGTGCTCGAAGTGCTCACCATGCAAGGGAATGCGATACACTTATCTAGTGTCCATGTCGACATACACACACAAAAAAACAATGAAAAATGTGTGTCGACTTTTTGAATGATGGTATTTTGACATTATCGGGATTTTGACCATCAGTCAATTGTTGTCGGGATTTTGATTGCAGGTATTTCATACTAAACCCATATCACACCCCATGCTCATTCTGCTATCTTGTATAATATTTTCCAAGCAGGTCTCTACTGCACTGAATTTATAACTGGAAAGGATCCACACCAACCAAACAGTATCAGCTGTGGGAAAACACACAAATGCGCACGCACACATGCGCACAGACACACACATATACAGAAACAAATTCCAGTGATGTGATCCAACTTAGAATCAGTAGGAGTAATCTGGCAAGGGAATGATACACAAAGTAGACAGGTCCAGGTGTTATGTTCCAGCTCTGAGAGCTGGAGAATAAATACAAGAGCCAGGTGTCCAAGTTTTGCTCTCGCTGTCATTAAACAAAAGATTCAAAACACAAAATATATTTCAGGCACATTTTTTCTTCTAGGAAAAATAAATCCTCAATAAAAGGGATTGAAAGCTGTAAATACTTTCAATAAAACAAGTGCGCATTTCTGGTATGAAATGTAAGTACGTGATTAATTCCCAACTGTTAGCACTGGAAACCCTGACATTTTATTGTTTCTATCTGAGTTATGGCATAGGTGTGAAACCTTCTGAGTACACACATGCTGCGGTATACACACAAGTGTACAAGGCAGAAGCCGCCTTTTTTTTTCATAATCGCAGTTTATGTTTAACTTTTCACAGTTACCTGTATAGGAAAGGGAATAAAGTGTATTTATAACAGCTATAGATGAAATAACAGATTAATCTAGGATAGGAACCTGTTGCTCCACTCAAGTGGTGGCGCCGGCTGTGGTGATGGGGGGTGGGGGAGAACAATATTTATTTAATAGGTTCAGAAAATGTATGGATACTGTTGCTACTTTAGACAGACAAATAAATATAACCAGGGACAGACCAGGCCGAAAATCGGCCCTGGCATGTACGTTCATGCGCACGTGAAAAGGGACACTACCCATGGGGGCATGCTGCGAGCCAGGGTGGTGTGGACTCGCCACACGCCCCCATATTTCTTAGAAGCGGGTACTTCAGGCTGTGGGTGGGACAAGCAGAGAGCTAGAAGCTGTGCTGCGCTTGGCCTTCCCAGATCTGTGTCACCGCCCATCAGCCCCTCCGGCATTTACCAGAAGTACCAGATGGGCAGTCCGGCCCTAAGTGTAACATAGTTATAACAGTTATAGTGTGAGCTGATCTGGGATCTAAAATGAAATTGATCTGAATTTGTCTGCTCAGCTGTGACGTCGGCTCCCTGCAGCAAGTGTACAGGACGTTGGTGCTGTCCCCGCAGGTGTGTGTTTGTAAATACTGTTCTCATGAAGATGGGAATTATGGCGAAAAATGCAGATAGTCATGCTCACCATTGCATACTAATTGAATTTACTAAATAGACTCCTATATATATTTCTCTAACGTCCTAAGTGGATGCTGGGGACTCCGTCAGGACCATGGGGTTTAGCGGCTCCCCAGGAGACAGGGCACAATAATAAAAGCTTTAGGGTCAGGTGGTGTGCACTGGCTCCTCCCCCTATGACCCTCCTCCAAGCCTCAGTTAGATTTTTGTGCCCGGCCGAGAAGGGTGCAATCTAGGTGGCTCTCCTGAGCTGCTTAGAATAAAAGTTTAAGTTAGGTTTTTTATTTTCAGTGAGTCCTGCTGGCAACAGGCTCACTGCTACGAGGGACTTAGGGGAGAGAAGTAAACTCACCTGCGTGCAGGATGGATTTGCTTCTTAGGCTACTGGACACCATTAGCTCCAGAGGGAGTCGGAACACAGGTCTCACCCTGGGGTTCGTCCCGGAGCCGTGCCGCCGACCCCCCTTGCAGATGCCGAAGTTGAAGAGGTCCAGAGGTCCAGAAACAGGCGGCAGAAGACTTTCAGTCTTCATAAGGTAGCGCACAGCACTGCAGCTGTGCGCCATTGTTGTCAGCACACTTCATACCAGCGGTCACTGAGGGTGCAGGGCACTGGGGGGGGCGCCCTGGGCAGCAATGTATTATACCTTTTTTATGGCTAAAATACATCACATATAGCCCTTGAGGCTATATGGATGTATTTAACCCCTGCCAGATCTCACAAACTCCGGGAGAAGAGCCCGCCGTTTTAGGGGGCGGGGCCTATTCTCCTCAGCACACGGCGCCATTTTCCTGCTCAGCTCTGCTGTGAGGAAGGCTCCCAGGCTCTCCCCTGCACTGCACTACAGAAACAGGGTTAAAACAGAGAGGGGGGGCACTTATTTGGCGATATGATTACATATGTGAAAATGCTATAAGGGAAAACACTTGTATAAGGGGTTGTCCCTGTATAATTATAGCGTTTTTGGTGTGTGCTGGCAAACTCTCCCTCTGTCTCCCCAAAGGGCTAGTGGGGTCCTGTCCTCTATCAGAGCATTCCCTGTGTGTGTGCTGTGTGTCGGTACGTGTGTGTCGACATGTAGGAGGACGATGTTGGTGAGGAGGCGGAGCAAATTGCCTGTATTGGTGATGTCACTCTCTAGGGAGTCGACACCGGAATGGATGGCTTATTTAGGAATTACGTGATAATGTCAACACGATGCAAGGTCGGTTGACGACATGAGACGGCCGGCAAACAAATTAGTACCTGTCCAGGCGTCTCAGACACCGTCAGGGGCTTGTAAAAACGCCCATTTACCTCAGTTGGTCGACACAGACATGGACACTGACTTCAGTGTCGACGGTGAAGAAACAAACGTATTTTCCTTTAGGGCCACACGTTACATGTTAAGGGCAATGAAGGAGGTGTTACATATTTCTGATACTACAAGTACCACAAATAAGGGTATTATGTAGGGTGGGAATAATCTACTTGTAGTTTTTCCTGAATCAGATAAATTAAAGTGTGTGATGATACGTGGGTTTCCTCCGATAGAAAATTATTGGAGGTATACCCTTTCCCGCCAGAAGTGAGGGCGAGTTGGGAAACACACCTTAGGGTGGATAAGGCACTCACACGCTTATAAAAACAAGTGGCGTTACCGTCTCCAGAGAGCCAGCTGATAGGAAGCTGAAAAATATCCTAAAAAGTATATACACACATACTGGTGTTATACTACGACCAGCAATCGCCTCAGCCTGGATGTGCAGCGCTGGGGGGGCTTGGTCGGATTTCCTGACTGAAAATATTGATACCCTTGACAGGAACAATATTTTATTGACTATAGAGCATTTTAAGGATGCATTTCTATATATGCGAGATGCGCAGAGGGATATTTGCATTCTGGCATCAAGAGTAGATGTGATGTCCATATCTGCCAGACGATGTTTATAGACACGACAGTGGTCAGGTGATGCAGATTCCAGACGGCACATGGAAGTATTGCCGTATAAAGGGGCGGTCCATCGGACTTGGTGGCCATGGCAACAGCGGGAAAATCCACTTTTGTTACCCCAAGTCACATCTCAGCAGAAAAGGACACAGTCTTTTCAGTCTCAGTCCTTTCGTACCCATAAAGGCAGGCGGGCAAAAGGCCAGTCATATCTGCCCAGGGTTAGAGGAAAGGGAAGAAGACTGCAGCAGGCAGCCCATTCCCAGGAACAGAAGTCCTCCACAGCTTCTGCCAAGTCCGCAGCATGACGCTGGGGCCATACAAGCGGACTCAGGTGCGGTGGGGGGTCATCTCAAGAGTTTCAGCACGCAGTGGGCTCACTCGCAAGTGGACTCCTGGATCCTACACGTAGTATCCCAGGTGTACATTGGAAATTCGAGACGTCTTCCCCTCACAAGTTCCTGAAGTCTGCTTTACCAACGTCTCCCTCCGACAGGGAGGCAGTATTGGGAAAAAATTCACAGGCTGTATTCCCAGCAGGTGATACTCAAAGTACCCCTCCTACAACAAGGTAAGGGGTATTATTCCACACTATATTGTGGTACTGAAGCCAAACGGCTCGGTGAGATCTAAAAGATTTGAACAATTACATACAAGGGTTCAAATCAAGATGGAGTCACTCAGAGCAGTGATAGCGAACCAGGACGATATGGTGTCACTGGATATCAGGGACGCTTACCTACATGTCCAAATTTTGCCCTTCTCACCAAGGGTATCTCAGGTTCGTGGTACAGAACTGTCACTATCTGTTCAGACGCTGCCGTTTGGATTGTCCACGGCACCCCGGGTCTTTACCATGGTAATGGCCGAAATGATGATTCTTCCTAAAAGAAATATGGACGCTTTCCTGATAAGGGCAAGGTCCAGAGAACAGTTGGCGGTCGGAGTAGCACTATCTCAAGTAGTTCTACGACAGCACGAGTGGATTCTAAATATTCCAAAATCGCAGCTTTTTCCGACGACACGTCTAATGTTCCTAGGAATGATTCTGGACACAGTCCAGAAAAGGATATTTTCTCCCGGAGAAGAAGGCCAGGGAGTTATCCGAGCTAGTCAGGAACCTCCTAAAACCAGGAAAAGTATCAGTGCATCATTGCACAAGGGTCCTGTGAAAAATGGTGGTTTCTTACAAAGCGATCCCATTCGGTAGATTTCACGCAAGAACCTTTCAGTGGAATCTGCTGGGAAAATGGTCCGGATCGCATCTTCAGATGCATCAGCGGATAACCCTGTCTCCAAGGACAAGGGTGTTTTCTTCTGCGGTGGCTGCAGAGTGCTCATCTATGAAAGGGCCGCAGATTCGACATTCAGGACTGGGTCCTGGTGACCACGGATGCCAGCCTGAGTGGCTGGGGAGCAGTCACACAAGGAAAAAATTTCCAGGGAGTGTGATCAAGTCTGGAGACTTCTCTCCACATAAATATACTGGAGCTAAGGGCAATTTACAAGGCTCTAAGCTTAGCAAGACCTCTGCTTCAAGGTCAGCCGGTATTGATCCAGTGGGACAACATCACGGCAGTCGCCCACGTAAACAGACAGGGCGGCACATGAAGCAGGAGGGAAATGGCAGAAACTGCAAGGATTCTTCGCTGGGCGAAAAATCATGTGATAACACTCTCAGCAGTGTTAATTCCGGGAGTGGAAAACTGGGAAGCAGACTTCCTCAGCAGGCATAACCTCCACCCGGGAGAGTGGGGACTTCAGCGGGAAGTCTTCCACATGATTATAAACCGTTGGGAAAAACCAAAGGTGGACATGATGGCGTCCCGCCTGAACAAAAAAACTAGACAAATATTGCGCCAGGTCAAGGGACCCTCAGGCAATAGCGGTGGACGCTCTGGTAACACTGTGGGTGTACCAGTCAGGGTATGTGTTCCCTCCTATGCATCTCATACCAAAAGTACTGAGAATCATAAGAAGGAGATGAGTAAGAACGATACTCGTGGTTCCGGATGGGTCAAGAAGGACTTGGTACCCGGAACTTCAAGAGATGCTCACGGAAGAACCGTGGCCTCTACCTTTAAGAAAGGACCTGCTCCAGCAGGGGCCTTGTCTGTTCCAAGACTTACCGCGGCTGCGTTTGACGGCATGGCAGTTGAACGCCGGATCCTGAAAGGGCATTCCAGATGAAGTCATCCCTACCCTGGTCGAAGCCAGGAAGGATGTAACCGCAAAACATTTTCACCGCATTTGGCGAAAATATGTTGCGTGGTGTGAGGCCAAGAAGGTCCCTACAGAGGAATTCCAACTGGGTCGTTTCCTACTTTTCCTGAAAACAGGACTGTCTATGGGCCTAAAATTAGGGTCCATTAAGGTTCAAATTTCGACCCTGTCGAATTTCTTCCAGAAAGAACTGGCTTCAGTGCCTGAAGTTCAGACGTTTGTAAAAGGGGTACTGCATATACAGCCTCCTTTTGTGCCCCCAGTGGCACCTTGGGATCTCAATGTTGTTTTGAGTTTCCTAAAGTCACATTGGTTTGATCCACTCACCACTGTGGAATTAAAATATTTCACATGGAAGGTGAAGATTCTATTAGCCCTGGCTTCAGCCAGGCGTGTGTCAGAATGGGCGGCTTTATCATATAAAAGCCCTTACTTAATTTTTCATTCTGACAGGGCAGAATTGAGGACTCGTCCTCAATTTCTCCTTAAGGTGTTTTCTGTTTTTCACATGAACCAACCTATTGTGGTACTTGCGGCTACTAGGGACTTGGAGGACTCCAAGTTACTTGACGTTGTCAGGGCCCTGAAAATATATGTTTCCAGGACGACTGGAGTCAGAAAATCTGACTCGCTGTTTAGCCTGTATGCACCCAACAAGATGGGTGTTCCTGCTTCTAAGCAGACGATTGCTCGCTGGATTTGTAGTACAATTCAGCTTGCACATTCTGTGGCAGGCTTGCCACAGCCAAAATCAGTAAAAGCCCATTCCACAAGGAAGTGGGCTCATCTTGGGCGGCTGCCCGAGGGGTCTCGGCTTTACAACTTTGCCGAGCTGCTACTTGGTCAGGGGCACACCCTGACTGAGGAGGACCTGGAGTTCTCTCATTCGGTGCTGCAGAGTCATCCGCACTCTCCCGCCCGTTTGGGAGCTTTGGTATAATCCCCATGGTCCTGACGGAGTCCCCAGCATCCACTTAGGACGTTAGAGAAAATAAGAATTTACTTACCGATAATTCTATTTCTCGTAGTCCGTAGTGGATGCTGGGCGCCCATCCCAAGTGCGGATTGTCTGCAATACTTGTACATAGTTATTGTTACAAAAATCGGGTTATTCTTGTTGTGAGCCATCTTTTCAGAGGCTCCTTCGTTGTTATCATACTGTTAACTGGGTTCAGATCACAGGTTGTACGGTGTGATTGGTGTGGCTGGTATGAGTCTTACCCGGGATTCAATATCCTTCCTTATTATGCACGCTCGTCCGGGCACAGTATCCTAACTGAGGCTTGGAGGAGGGTCATAGGGGGAGGAGCCAGTGCACACCACCTGACCCTAAAGCTTTTATTATTGTGCCCTGTCTCCTGCGGAGCCGCTAAACCCCATGGTCCTGACGGAGTCCCCAGCATCCACTACGGACTACGAGAAATAGAATTATCGGTAAGTAAATTCTTATTTTTTTCCCCTTTATTAATTTCATATTGCCACTTAATGTAACCGTTGTTATCTAGAAGATGGAAATGCAGGTACAGCACATCAGTCATTGAAAAATACATAATAATCATACTATAATTAGCCCAGTTTCTCTGTGATTAATGAGAAGTAGTACAGATGGTTTAGATTTATCCCTAATTCTCACTATAGACTACAATGTGTGTGTGCATGTGTGTGTGTGCAGGGTCGGACTGGCCCACAGGGGTACCAGGGAAACCACTGGTAGGCCCCACTGCCTGAGGGTCCACTCCTTTCTCCAGGGATCAGGTTCCAGACTGTGCACTTGTATTATACATGGTAGATATGTTGCATTACACTGCACTAAACTATTGTGTATTTCAAGCCTCTGTGGAGGCTGGCCACACCCCCTTTGTAGGCTGGCCACACCCCTATGTATGGGCCCTATAACTGCATTCCCTCGGTGGGCCCTTCATGCCCCAGTCCGACACTGTGTGTGTGTGTGTGTGTGTGTGTGTGTGTATGTATGTGTATATATATATATATATATATATATAAATATATATAAGTGTGTGTGTGTGTGTGTGTGTGTGTGTGTGTGTGTGTGTGTGTGTGTGTCTGTGTGTGTCTGTGAATGTAGTGTATATATATATATATATATATATATATACACTGCTCAAAAAAATAAAGGGAACACTAAAATAACACATCCTAGATCTGAATGAATGAAATATTCTTATAAAATACTTTGTTCTTTACATAGTTGAATGTGCTGACAACAAAATCACACAAAAATGATCAATGGAAATCAAATTTATTAACCCATGGAGGTCTGGATTTGGAGTCACACTCAAAATTAAAGTGGAAAAACACACTACAGGCTGATCCAACTTTGATGTAATGTCCTTAAAACAAGTCAAAATGAGGCTCAGTAGTGTGTGTGGCCTCCACGTGTCTGTATGACCTCCCTACAACCCTCACAAGTGGCTCAGGTATTGCAGCTCATCCAGGATGGCACATCAATGCCAGGGCCGAAACTAGGATTTTCGTCACCCGGGGCAAGGCAATCGTTTGCGCCCCCCCCCCCAAAAACAAAAAAACAAAAAAAAAAACACAAAAACAGCCGTAAATCAAACTCTGTCAGACTAAAATGTCAGGTTACCAGTAAATTTGAATAAAGGGGATACAATATTCTCTTATGTGCCTCAAATGCCCTGCAGTATGCATCACATGCCCCGCCAGCGTGTTCAACTACATGCTCCACTGTGTGTCCCCATACAATGCACTATATCATAACACTTCGTCACTGCACTACATTCCCCTATCCACTGCACTACATCACTATACTACATCCCCTACACGCTGAACTACATCACTGCATTACATGCCCCTATGCACTGCACTACATACCCTATATACTACACTACATCACTACACTACATCGCCCTATATACGACACCACATTAGTGCACTACATGCCCCTATATACTGCAATACATTACTACACTACATACCCTATATGGTACACTACATTACTACACTATATCCCCCTTTAAGCTACACCACATCCCCCCATCTGGGAGGCAAAGCGGAGCTTTATACTGCTAACTGAGAGCACAGTGCGCTTCTATAGCTTGTACAGTGCACAGCACGCTAGTCACAGCACTGCGTGGCAAAGAAGAGAGACAGTAGCCGGCATAGGAGAGATCCCAGGTACCGGAGCTCACCCATACAACGTTGAGCCAGCTGTGGGCAGACAGGTGGGTCAGAGACATTGCCAAGGGTGCTTTCTGCTGCCTCACTGGAGCAGCACAGAACTGACGGTAAAAAAAAAAAAAAACCCTGTTCCTCTGTAACTTCTTGGTGCCCCCTCAAATCCTGCACCCGGGGCGCATGCCCCCTTAGCCCCCCCCCCCCCTAGTTACGGCTCTGTCAATGCGAGCTGTGGCAAGAAGGTTTTCTGTGTCTGTCAGCTTAGTGTCCAGAGCATGGAGGCACTACCAGGAGACAGGCCAGTACATCAGGAGACGTGAAGGAGGCCGTAGGAGGGCAACAACCCAGCAGCAGGACCGCTACCTCCGCCTTTGTGCAAGGAGGAACAGGAGGAGCACTGCCAGAGCCCTGCAAAATGACCTCCAGCAAGCCACAAATGTGCATGTGTCTACTCAGACGATCAGAAGCAGACTCCATGAGGGTGGTATGAGGGCCCGACGTCCACAGGTGGGGGTTGTGCTTACAGCCCAACACCGTGCAGGACATTTGGCATTTGCCAGAGAACACCAAGATTGGCAAATTCGCCACTGGCGCCCTGCGCTCTTCACAGATGAAAGCAGGTTCTCACTGAGCACATGTGACAGACATGACAGAGTCTGGAGACGCCAAGGAGAACGTTCTGCTGCCTGCAACATCCTCCAGCATGACCGGTTTGGCAGTGGGTCAGCAATGGTGTTGGGTGGCATTTCTTTGGGGGGCCGCATAGCCCTCCATGTGCTCGCCAGAGGTAACCTGACTGCCATTAGGTACCGAGATGAGATCCTCAGACCCCTTGTGAGACCATATGCTGGTGTGGTTGGCCCTGGGTTCCTCCTAATGCAAGACAGTGCTAGACCTCATGTGGCTGGAGTGTGTCTGCAGTTCCTGCAAGACGAAGGCATTGATGCTATGGACTGGCCCGCCCATTCCCCAGACCTGAATCCAATTGAGCACATCTGGGACATCATGTCTCGCTCCTTCCACCAACGCCACATTGCACCACAGACTGTCCAGGAGTTGGCGGATGCTTTAGTCCAGGTCTGGGAGGAAATCCCTCAGGAGACCATCCAACACCTCATCAGGAGCATGCCCAGGCATTGTAGAGAGGTCATACAGGCACGTGGAGGCCACACACACTACTGAGCCTCATTTTGACTTGTTTTAAGGACATTACATCAAAGTTGGATCAGCCTGTAGTGTGATTTTCCACTTTAATTTTGAGTGTGACTCCAAATCCAGACCTCCATGGGTTAGTAAATTTGATTTCCATTGATCATTTTTGTGTGATTTTGTTGTCAGCACGTTCAACTATGTAAAGAACAAAGTATGTAATAAGAATATTTCATTCATTCAGAATTAGGATGTGTTATTTTAGTGTTCCCTTTATTTTTTTGAGCAGTGTATATATATATATATATATATATATATATATACACTGCTATATATATATATATATATATATATATATATATATATACACACACATATGAAATTAATGACCTTACAAATCTAATCACTGTGGGAAATGCATACATTCCTGATAATGGAAATTTGCTATTAATCGAACTAATGCTTCCTGTACGCTGTGGATTACACACAGCATACAGTTGAATGTAAGTTTAATGTACCCTGTTTCTGGTAGCATCATTTATATTACCTACTGATGAAAAAAAAGTATGTGTGTGTGTATGTATATATATATATATATATATATATATATAGAGAGAGAGACACCGTGCCCATTAAAATTAACAAGGTGGTTACATAGAAATACAAATTTTTATATATATATATCATTTTTGTATTGCTTAGCTATCATGTTCATCAGATAAAAAATAAGCTTATCTGCACAAGTAGTGATGCAGCAAAACAGGCAAACAAGGTACTAGCATGCATAAAGCGGGGAATCGATGCAAGGGATGAGAGTGTTATACTCCCATTATATAAATCACTAGTGAGGCCCCATCTTGAATATTGTGCACAATTATGGGCCCCATACTGCAAAAACTATATCCTGGAACAAGAAAAGGTTCAGAGACGGGCGACCAAATTGATTAAGGGGATGGAGACACTAAAATATGAGGAAAGGCTTGCTAGGCTAGGCATGTTTACACTGGAAAAAAGGAGATTAAGAGGGGACATGATTAACATTTACAAATATATAAGGGGTCAATACACAGGGCTAGCAGGGGATTTGTTTTTGGTAAGATCATCACGTGGATACCTGCTTAGGTTAGAGGAGAGGAGATTTCGCACACAGAGACGGAAAGGTTTCTTCACAGTAAGGACAATACGTATTTGGAATTCCCTGCCTGAGAGAGTAGTAATGGCAGACTCGGTCATTACTTTTAAGAATGGTCTAGATAAATTCCTAATGGATAAGGATATACAGGGTTATGGTGTGTAAATCATGCACTATAATAATAAAATAAATTTTTTTTTTACATAACGACTGAACATTTATCACAGTTAAAATTAGTCTTAAAAATATTACAGTGTAGGAGAGCACTAACAGGTTGAACTCGATGGACAAATTGTCTTTTTTCAACCTCAGAAACTGAGGGGCTAATTCAGACCTGATTGGTGCTGTGCGTGTTCACACAGCAGCGATCAGGCCTGAACTGCGCATGTGCCGCCACCGCAGTGCGCCGGTGCATGCCAGACAGCCGACGGCTGTCTTTAGCTAGCGATCGCCTCTGCCTGATTGACAGGCAGAGGCGGTCCCTGGGCGGGACGGTGGCGTTAAGCGTGGCCGGACCGTGCCGAGGGCGGGCTGCGGTGGCTACATTACGTCACACGCAGCCGCTACGACCCGGGCAGCGACGAGCGTGAGCTACTCCTGATGTACAAAAGCATCACCGCTGTGCGATGCTTTTGTACTTCTGTGACGCGGCAGGGACTGACATGCGGGGTGGGCTAGCCCTGTGCTGGGCATCCCCCCCCGCACGTCAGTGTGCCTGATCGTAGCTGTGCTAAATTTAGCACAGCTACGATCAACTCGGAATCACCCCCTATGTTACTATGTTACAATTAACCTAGGCACATGTATTAAAACCATACTTATTTATTTATTTATTAACAGTTTCTTATATAGCGCAGCATATTCCATTGTGCTTTACAATTAGAACATCAATAATAGAACAAAACTGGGTAAAAACAGACAGACATAGTGGTAGGAAGGCCCTGCTCGCAAGCTTACAATCTATAGGGAAATAGGCATAGATACACAAGGATAGATGCTACCTATTGCATAATGGTCCACCAGATTGCTAGGTTCTTAATTGGTTGTATGATATGATCATCCAGCAATGTTGGCAAAGGGTCAGGAGGGTGTGAGAGTAAAGAAAGACAAAATATATGTGATGTTATGTATACTGTGTGTACAGAGAGGATGTAATTAGATACTTGCCAACTCTCCTTGATTGTAAGGGAGACTCCCTGAAATAGCAGTAATCTCCCCTGACTACCTGAAGAGTCTAGCAATCTTCCTGATTTGTACAGCACCTGACCCTTATTATGTACAGATCTGTCCCCTTACATCTTTGCTCCGTGCACTACAAGCCGCGTTACACATAACGCGTGAGTTCCGTATGATGTGTCTTAGACACACATTAATGTAATAGGACGCACAAACAGTTTCTTCGGATTAAAATGAGATGCAGCATGCCTATATTCTGTGTGTGACTGCGACTGTATTTGCATACAAAATGCTATGCAACAGTGTTTTCCTGAAAAACACTGTAATGTGGCATTTTGGATGCAGATAGAGACGCAATTACACACAGAATATAGGCATGTCACAAAAAAGACGCTCGGCGCTACCGAGTCCCAACACGGCATGGCGCGACTTCAAGGGCTGTTTAGCGTGACTGCAGGACACATCTGTAGCTGTGGGGAGAAAAAAAGGAAATTGGATATACAGTATAAACATTCAGCTGGGATTCTCAGTGCCGTATCCCTGCATTGGTTATAAGGCACAATGATCCCTATGGCTATATCCGTTTTTAAATCAGGTTTCTCGTGGCCACTTCTATGGAACATCTAGTAAAGCACATTACATGAGCAAGAACCGAAAAGTATCAGTTTCTTTTCATCAGCAAGAAGATTTTACTAACAGCCTTGGGCTCATTTACATGTGGATGTAAAGGCCAGTACTCACCGGCAGATGTGGGGAGAGATGTGTGCTGAGCGAACCACTCAGCACACATCTCTCCCCCCGCTCAGCACAGCGCGATGTGTGCTGAGCGTGTGAGGGTGGACGGGGGGGCGCTCATTTCACCCAGCGGGTGAAATGAGCGACCTGCTAGATTGAGCCTGCATGCAGGCCAGTCTAGCAGCAGTGATAGCGACGCGTGGGGTCGCGCATCGCTATCGCTGTAAGGGGTACACACGGAGAGATCTTGCTGAAAATCTAAGCAATCTAGTCGGATTGCTTAGATTATCGCTCCGTGAGTACCCCCCTTAAATTCTTTTTATCACACCACTCTCAGACGCAGCAGTACACGTCTGCACTTATAGGTGTTACTTTCAATCTCCCTGAAATGCTTGATCAAAAGTAGGCAAATATTAATAAAACTAAGAAATGTTTTAGAATTATTGAATCCTGATAACCATTACAAAGTGTGTGACTTAAGCTCTGATTACTCCTATACATTATGTAACGTTCCCACATTTTGAAACACTTGACAGAATTTGCTGATAAAGATCCTATTTTGTAGAGAAATCCAGTTAATTAGATAAACTAATTTATTCAGAATAATTAAATGCATCTAGATGTACCAGGGTTAACAGCTATAAGTAAATTTACTGACAGCAACAAAAAGTACGGTTTTCACCTGATAGGAAGTACAAATAAAACCCTTTCCTAGCACTACAATACAAACGAGTCACTCCAATCATTTATAGATTCTGTACAATTGTGTCTCACCTATTGATCACAGTGTTACAGTAGATGCTACTCCAAATTGTGAAACAGCACAAGATAGTGTATTATAGTGCATTATACTTACACACTATGGGGTATATTTACTAAGGTCCTGATTTTGACCGAGATGCCGTTTTTTCTTCAAAGTGTCATCTCGGTAATTTACTAAGCAAAAATCACGGCAGTGATGAGGGCATTCGTAATATTTTGGAAGTCCTAGGAAAAAATCACGAATCAATACACCATCGGTCAAATACGCCTGCAATTTGGTAGAAATCGGGAATTTACTAAAAAGTGCAAATCACAAACACTGCCGACAATAGCCAAACACTGCCGTGCAGAAATACAAATCGTAAAAAAGTGCTAAAAAAAACCAGACCTGCTTTTTTATCCCGTGTTTGGATAGGCATGCAGGGATCCATGAGATCCGTGCATGTTTATCAGTGGGAAGGGGATGGGAAAGTGTTAATTTTTTGAAAAAAAATTGCGTGGGGTCCCCCCTCCTAAGCCAAACCAGCCTCGGGCTCTTTGAGCCGGTCCTGGTTGCAAAAATATGGGAAAAAAATTGACAGGGGTTCCCCCATATTTAAACAACCAGCACCGGGCTCTGCGCCTGGTCCTGGTTCCAAAAATACGGGGGACAAAAAGCGTAGGGGTCCCCCGTATTTTTTAAACCAGCACCGGGCTCCACTAGCTGGACAGATAATGCCACAGCCGGGGGTCACTTTTATACAGCGCCCTGCGGCCGTGGCATTAAATACCCAACTAGTCACCCCTGGCCGGGGTACCCTGGAGGAGTGGGAACCCTTTCAATCAAGGGGTCCCCCCCCTCCAGCCACCCAAGGGCCAGGGGTGAAGCCCGAGGCTGTCCCCCCCATCCAATGGGCTGCGGATGGGGGGCTGATAGCCTTTGTTGTAAGTTATGAATATTGTTTTTAGTAGCAGTACTACAAGTCCCAGCAAGCCTCCCCCGCAAGCTGGTACTTGGAGAACCACAAGTACCAGCATGCGGCGGAAAACCGGGCCCGCTGGTACCTGTAGTACTACTACTAAAAAAATACCCCAATAAAGACATAACACACACACCTTGAAAGTATAACTTTAATGCATACATACACACCACCATATACACATACTTACCTTATGTTCACACGAGG
This sequence comes from Pseudophryne corroboree, assembly GCF_028390025.1. Lineage (NCBI taxonomy): Eukaryota > Metazoa > Chordata > Amphibia > Anura > Myobatrachidae > Pseudophryne > Pseudophryne corroboree. The sequence goes on along the minus strand of NC_086445.1, from coordinate 943,574,803 downwards.
GTCGGTCCTCTTCTCCATGTAGAATCCATGGTGTACCTGTTGAAAAAATTCTACTCACCAAATCCAGTGTAGAGGGCTCCTCGGGTAATCCATTTGTAATCCACGTACTTGTAAAAATAAAAAAACGGACACCTGACCACGAACTGAAAGGGGCCCCATGTTTTTACATGGGACCCCTTTCCCCGAATGCCAGAAACCCCTTCTGACTTATGTCTAAGAGGGTTTCTTCAGCCAATCAGGGAGCGCCACGTTGTGGCACCCTCCTGATCGGCTGTGTGCTCCTGTACTGTCTGACAGGCGGCACACGGCAGTGTTACAATGTAGCGCCAATGGTGGGAACTTTGTGGTCAGCGGTGAGGTTACTTTCGGTCACCCGCTGACCACAAAGTTCCCACCATGGTTACAATGGAGCGCATAGGCGCTACATTGTAACACTGCCGTGTGCCGCCTGTCAGACAGTACAGGAGCACACAGCCGATCAGGAGGGTGCCACAACGTGGCGCTCCCTGATTGGCTGAAGAAACCCTCTTAGACATAAGTCAGAGGGGGTTTCTGGCATTCGGGGAAAGGGGTCCCATGTGAAAACATGGGGCCCCTTTCAGTTCGTGGTCGGGTGTCCATTTTTTTATTTTTACAAGTACGTGGATTACAAATGGATTACCCGAGGAGCCCTCTACACTGGATTTGGTGAGTAGAATTTTTTCAACAGGTACACCATGGATTCTACATGGAGAAGAGGACCGACCCTCATGTGAACATAAGGTAAGTATGTGTATATGGTGGTGTGTATGTATGCATTAAAGTTATACTTTCAAGGTGTGTGTGTGTTATGTCTTTATTGGGGTATTTTTTTTAGTAGTAGTACTACAGGTACCAGCGGGCCCGGTTTTCCGCCGCATGCTGGTACTTGTGGTTCTCCAAGTACCAGCTTGCGGGGGAGGCTTGCTGGGACTTGTAGTACTGCTACTAAAAACAATATTCATAACTTACAACAAAGGCTATCAGCCCCCCATCCGCAGCCCATTGGATGGGGGGGACAGCCTCGGGCTTCACCCCTGGCCGTTGGGTGGCTGGAGGGGGGGGACCCCTTGATTGAAGGGGTTCCCACTCCTCCAGGGTACCCCGGTCAGGGGTGACTAGTTGGGTATTTAATGCCACGGCCGCAGGGCGCTGAATAAAAGTGACCCCCGGCTGTGGCATTATCTGTCCAGCTAGTGGAGCCCGGTGCTGGTTTCAAAAATACGGGGGACCCCTACGCTTTTTGTCCCCCGTATTTTTGGAACCAGGACCAGGCGCAGAGCCCGGTGCTGGTTGCTTAAATATGGGGGAACCCCTGTCAATTTTTTTCCCATATTTTTGCAACCAGGACCGGCTCAAAGAGCCCGAGGCTGGTTTGGCTTAGGAGGGGGGACCCCACGCAATTTTTTTTTAAAGTTTAAACTTTTTTTTTTTTTTTACAAGGTGCACAATGAAGCCCAGCACGGATCTCTCCGAGATTCAGATCCGGCCGAGATTCATTGTATTAAAGTCGGCAGTGTTTTACAAGTCACTCACGTAAAACACTGCCTAAAAAAACGAATGACATCGACATCGGAAAAACCGAAAATGCAGAATACGGCAGCTTAGTAAATTAGTCGTAATCAATTCAAAAAGTTGCATATTTACACTTTCGATGTCATTCGTGATTGAACTTTGACCTCAAACGGAAAATACGATTCTTAGTAAATTTACCCCTATCTGTCACTTTTTATAAAACTGTCATTCAGAAAAATTTTGAGAGTTGGCAGTACTCGGTATCAGATCTATGGGGGGAATTCAGAGTTGATCGCAGCAGCAATTTTGTTAGCAGTTGGGCAAAATCATGGCCCTCATTCCGAGTTGATCGCTAGCTGCAGTTGTTCGCTGCGTAGCGATCAGTTAAAAAAAGGCAAATATGCGCATGCACCGCAATGCGCACGCGTGGGGTAAGGGTACAACGAGCATCGTGGTTTTGCACAGGTTCTAGCGACGCTTCCAGTCGCACTGGCGGACGCAAGGAGATTGACAGGAAGTGGGAGTTTCTGGGTGTCAACTGACCGTTTTCTGGGAGTGTTTGGAAAAACGCAGGCGTGGCCGGGCATTTGCTGGGTTGGTATCTGACGTCATTACTGTGTCACTCGTCCCAGCAATCATCGCACAGGATAAGTAACTACAGGGCTGGTCTTATTTTGCACAAAATGTGTTTGCAGGCGCTCTGCTGCACAGGCGTTCGCACCAGGGGCGGAACTACTGGCGGGGCAGGCAGTGCAGTGCACTGGGGCCCCGCCGCACTAAAGGGCCCACAGCCGCCGGCCGGCATTTAGAACAGATTAACATGCGGACGAACGTCCGCATGTCAATCTGCGGTCTCCTCTCCCTCCCTGCTGTGGTGCCTGCTCCCCCGGCCCCCCCCCCTCCTATGTGTTGGAGGGACACGAGCGCATCGCGCGTCTCTCCTGTGTCCCTCCTCCTGGCTCTGCCCCCGGCCGATCTAAGGAAGCATGTGCCGTTCGTGAGCTCTGATTGGCTCATGAACGGCACATGCTTCCTTAGACCGGCCGGGGGAGAGCCAGGAGGGACACAGGAGAGACGCGCGATGCGCTCGTGTCCCTCCAACACATAGGAGGGGGGGGGGGCCGGGGGAGCAGGCACTGGGGGGACAGATCTGGCACTGGGGACATATACCTGGCACTGGGGGGGCATATACCCGGCACTGAGGGCATGTACCTGGCACTGGGGGGGCATATACCTGGCACTGGGGGCATATACCTGGCACTGGGGGGGGCATATACCTGGCACTGGGGGGGCATATACCTGGCACTGGGGGGAGGCATTTACCCAGCACTGGAGGCATATACCTGGCACTGGGGGGGAAGCAGGCACTGGGGGGGAATATCTGGCACTGGGGGCATATACCCGGCATTGGGGGGGCATATACCCGGCACTGGGGGCATATACCCGGCACTGGGGGCATATACCTGGCACTGGGGGGGAAGCAGGCACTGGGGGGGAATATCTGGCACTGGGGGCATATACCTGGCACTGGGAGCATATAACTGGCACTGGGGGGGCATGTACCTGGCACTGGGGGCATATACCTGGCACTGGGGGCATATACCTAGCACTGGGGGGGAATATCTGGCACTGTGGGAGAATATCTGGCACTGGGGGGGCATATACCCGGCACTGGGGGCATATACCCGGCACTGGGAACATATACCTGGCACTGGGGGGGAAGCAGGCACTGGGGGGGAATATCTGGCACTAGGGGCATATACCTGGCACAGGGAGCATATAACTGGCACTGGGGGGGCATGTACCTGGCACTGGGGGCATATACCTGGCACTGGGGGCATATACCTGGCACTGGGGGCATATACCTGGCACTGGGGGGGAATATCTGGCACTGGGGGAGAATATCTGGCACTGGGGGGGGCATATACCCAGCACTGGGGGCATATACCCGGCACTGGGAACATATACCTTGCACTGGGGGGGAAGCAGGAACTGGGGGGGAATATCTGGCACTGGGGGCATATACCTGGCACTGGGGGCATATAACTGGCACTGGGGGGGCATGTACCTGGCACTGGGGGCATATACCTGGCACTGGGGGCATATACCTGGCACTGGGGGGGAATATCTGGCACTGTGGGAGAATATCTGGCACTGGGTGCATATACCTGGCACTGTGGGGGAATATCTGGCACTGGGAGCATATGTGGCACTGGGAGCACGGCCCTAGCAACAAGCACTACCCACTAGCAACGAGCATGACACCCAGTGCATGAAACCCCTGGCAACGAGCATGACATCCTGGCACCGTGCATGGAACCAAGTGCATGAAACCCCTGGCAACAAGCAGGTAATTTAAAAGTAATTGGAAGCCTTACTGTAGAACTTAATGTGTAATGGGCATTACGGTGTGTGGCATAATGTATCACGGACATTGCGGTGTGTGTCATAATGTATCAGGCTTTACGGTGTGTTGTATACTATATCACGGGCATTGTGGTATGTGGTATAATGTCTCAGGATCATTGTGGTGTGTGTCATACCGTGTCACAGACATTGTATGTGGTATAATGTATCAGGGGCATTGCAGTGTGTAGCATAATGTATAACGGGCAATGCGGCGCACGCATTTTTCTACCTTTGCTAGTGCCAATTACGGGGTGTATGGGGGCGGGGGGCGCCGAAGGATTTTTTGGCTTGGGGGAGAAAAATTTCTAGTTACGCCACTGGTCACAATGACTCATTGTATGTCATGCCGCAGCCGCACACCAGCGCTCCCGTGACCCGCCCGTCATAAGGAACGATTCTGGCCACCCGCACACGAAGGAGGGAGGTGGGTCCGTCCCTCCCTCCCTCATATACAAACAGGTCACAGTCTCTCAGTGAAGGAGAGCCGCAGCAGCGCTTTGTTACTGGTGGAGGCGCTGCTGCTGCTGCTCCTCTGCTTCACTATAGGCTGTCTCTGAGAACAGCCTATAGGGAAGCAGAGGGGCAGCAGCAGCAGCGCCTCCACCAGTAACACAGCGCTGCTGCGGCTCCCTCCTTCACCTCCCTCCTCCTTCTTCTCTACTGCCCGGGAAGCTGCACCGAGGAGCCTGAGCCAACAGAGAGGGTAAGTATAATTCTTCTTTCTTTCTTTCTTTCTTTCTTTCTTTCTTTCTTTCTTTCTTTCTTTCTTTCTTTCTTTCTTTCTTTCTTTCTTTCTTTCTTTCTTTCTTTCTTTCTTTCTTTCTTTCTTTCTTTCTTTCTTTCTCTTTCTTTTTTTATTTGTTGGGACTGCCTGCCGCAATGTGTAAAAAGGGGGGACTGCCTGCCGCTATGTATAAAAATGGGGAATCTGCCTGCCGCAATGTAAAAATGGGGAATCTGCATGCCGCAATGTAAAAATGGGGAATCTGCCTGCCGCAATGTAAAAATGGGGAATCTGCCTGCCGCAATGTAAAAATGGGGAATCTGCCTGCCGCAATGTAAAAATGGGGAATCTGCCTGCCGCAATGTGTAAAAATGGGGAATCTGCCTGCCGCTATGTATAAAAATGGGGAATCTGCCTGCCGCTATGTATAAAAATGGGGAATCTGCCTGCCGCTATGTATAAAAATGGGGAATCTGCCTGCCGCTATGTGTAAAAAGGTAGAATCTGCCTGCCGTAATGTGTAAAAAGGGCACGCTATCTGCCGTTATGTGTAAAAGTGTATGGTGTCTGCCGTAATGTGTAAAATGGGGACGCTGTCTGCCGTAATGTGTAAAATGGGGACGCTGTCTGCCGTAATGTGTAAAAAGTGCACGCTGTCTGCCGCTATGTGTAACGAGGGCACGCTGTCTGCCATTGTGTAAAAAGTGTATGCTGTCTGCCGCTATGTGTAACGAGGGCACGCTGTCTGCCGTTATGTGTAAAAAGTTCACGCTGTCTGCCGTTATGTGTAAAAAGGGGAATCTGTTCGCTGTAAGGTGTAAAAGGGTCTCTACCTGGTGTAGTGGTGCTACTGTGCGGCGTAATTTGAAGAATGGAGACTACTGTGCACCGTTTTATGAATTGGTATTATTTTGTGGACACACCCCTTCCCCACGAAGCCACGCCACTATGTATTTTTGCGCGCGCCTACGGCGCGCACTGCCCATGGGGTGGACTTGGATGGGATGGGGGGGGGGGGGGGCAAAGCATTTTGTTGCACCTGGGCCCACCGCTTGCTTGTTCCGCCACTGGTTCGCACTCCTGCTATGCTTTGCTAAAATACACTCCCCCATGGGCAGTGACTATGCGTTTGCACAGCTGCTAAAAGTAGCTAGCAAGCGATCAACTCGGAATGAGGGCCTATGTGCACTGCATGGGGGCCGATATAACATGTGCAGAGAGAGTTAGATTTGGGTGAAAGTTAGATTTGTGTTCAAACTGAAATCTAAATTGCAGTGTATAAATAAAGCAGCCAGTATTTACCCTGCACAGAAACAAAATAACCCACCCAAATCTAAATCTCTCTGCACATGTTATATCTGCCACACCTGCAGTGCACATGGTTTTGCCCAACTGCTAACAAATTTGCTGCTGCGATCAACTCTGAATTACCCCCAAAATCCGCTAAGCTCTGTCCCATCTCCAAAATGCATGCGCCCCTCCAGTGGTTCCCAATGCAGCGAGCAAACACTAGCCAGAGAGAATGGAGGGTCTACAGGGAACGGGTTATGTAGCCCATACAATTGTGATATATGGCATACAATCCTTCGATTTCGACCGCATCTGTGAGAGAAATAGAAGGATTGTATGCAGTGGCGGAACTAGCGAGCGGTGGGCCTAGGTGCGACAAAATGCTTTGCCCCCCCCACACACACAAGTCCAAGTCCACCCCCTCACCCCTGGAGAGGATCTGGTGAGGGGGACCTGCTCAGGGCCAGAGAAATGGATACCTAGCAACAGTGCCGTAACTAGACATTTTAGCACTGTGTGCAAGAAACGGCATGGGAGCCCCACCCCTCCATGCAAAACAGGGGCAGTGCGCGCCGTAGGCGCGTGCAAAAATACATAGTGGCGTGGCTTCGTGGGGAAGGGGTTTGGCCACAAAATAATACCATTTCATAAAACGGTGCACAGTAGTCTCCATTCTTCAAATTACGCCAGACAGTAGCACCACTACACCAGGTAGAGACCCTTTTACACCTTACAGCGGACAGATTCCTCTTTTTACACATTACGGCAGACAGCGTCCCCTTTTTACACATTAAGGCAGACAGCGTCCCCCTTTTTACACATTACGGCAGACAGCGTCCCCCTTTTTACACATTACGGTAGACAGTGTGCACTTTTTACACATAACGGCAGACAGCATCCCCTTTTTACACATAACGGCTGACAGCGTGCCCTTGTTACACATAGCGGCAGACAGCGTACACTTTTTACACATAACGGCAGACAGCGTGCCCTTGTTAAACATAGCGGCAGACAGCGTACACTTGTTACACATAATGGCAGACAGCGCCCCCCTTTTTACACATTACGGCAGACAGCGTACACTTTTTACACATAACGGCAGACAGCGTCCCCTTTTTACACATTACGGCAGACAGCGTGCCCTTGTTACACATTACGGCAGACAGCGTCCCCCTTTTTACACATAACGGCAGGCAGATTCCCCCTTTTTACACATAGCGGCAGGCAGATTCCCCATTTTTACACATAGCGGCAGGCAGTCCCCCCTTTTTACACATTGCGGCAGGCAGATTCCCCATTTTTACACATTGCGGCAGGCAGTCCCCCGTTTTTACACATTGCGGCAGGCAGATTCCCCATTTTTACACATTGCGGCAGGCACATTCCCCCTTTTTACACATTGCGGCAGGCAGTACCCCATTTTTACACATTGCGGCAGGCAGATTCCCCATTTTTACACATTGCGGCAGGCAGTCCCCCGTTTTTACACATTGCGGCAGGCAGTTTACCGTTTTTACACATTGCGGCAGGCAGTCCCCCATTTTTACACATTGCGGCAGGCAGATTCCCCATTTTTACACATTGCGGCAGGCAGTCCCCCATTTTTACACATTGCGGCAGGCAGATTCCCCATTTTTACACATTGCGGCAGGCAGTCCCCCGTTTTTACACATTGCGGCAGGCAGTCCCCCATTTTTACACATTGCGGCAGGCAGATTCCCCATTTTTACACATTGCGGCAGGCAGTCCCCCATTTTTACACATGGCGGCAGGCAGTCCCCCATTTTTACACATAGCGGCAGGCAGTCCCCCATTTTTACACATAGCGGCAGGCAGTCCCAACAAAGAAAGAAAGAAAGAAAGAAAGAAAGAAAGAAAGAGACAGAAAGAAAGAAGAATTATACTTACCCTCTCCGCTGGCTCAGGCTCCTCGGTGCATCTTCTGGTCACGATTCCCGGGCAGGAGAGAAGGAGGAGGAGGGAGGTGGAGGAGGGAGCCGCAGCAGCGCTGTGTTATTGGTGGAGGCGCTGCTGCTGCTGCCCCTCTGCTTCACTATAGGCTGTTCTCGGAAGACAGCCTATAGTGAAGCAGAGGGGCAGCAGCAGCAGCGCCTCCACCAGTAACAGCGCTGCTGCGGCTCCCTCCTCCACCTCCCTCCCCCCCCCCCCCCCCCCGTACCGCTGCTCCTCTCCTCCCTCTGGGCTTCAGTTTGACTCATTACATGCTCTGGGCCCCTGGACAGAGGCGGGCCCCAGTGCAACGCATTGGTTGCACTGGCGGTAGTTCCGCCTCTGATTGTATGCACATTTAAGGTTCCATGCGACGTGAAGTGCGGGCACGCCGCTCGAATATCACGTCTCATGATAGTATGTGCTGCACTTAATATTTATCACATCGCAGTGCGATCGCATGTGTTTTTAAAAACACATGCGATATATCGCACTGCGATGCGCGATAGGCACCCGCCGCACTCGGCGGTGACGTGCCCATCACGTGATTACCATGCACTCTATCGCATGATCACATGGTCATCACTTTGGCAGTTCAGGAGCGATTTCATCGTACCTGAACTGTCGATGCGATGCCCCACGATGTCGCGGGGCATCGCACAAGTGTATGGGCACCATAAGTGTTCAGCAGCGGGAGGGAGGGGTGGACTGAGGCGACCCATTATATGCCAGGTCCCTTTACTTGTACTGAATAAAGGAAAATAAACAATTTAGATTAAAGGATTTCAAGAACACATGGAATAAACTTGTATACCCATGTTTCCACTGTTTGGAAACCCATCATTTTCTAAACATAAAACATTGACAAAAAAAAGGTTGCTTAGTCTATGTCATCCAGTACTTTTTTGTAATCCAAATACAGTAATCGAACAGTGACACCTAGTGACCAAAATTTCAAGAAAAATGGCAAAACTTAGATCTGAAACCATTTCTTTCAGTGAACAAGAAGACTTGAACAAAACGTATTTGGTCATTTATGGGGAACAGCGAGCCGGATGATGTAATCACACATGTTACACAAAGCTGGCTGTTACTGCAGGAACGTTGATAGCAGCTGAATTCACACTCACAAAGAAGTTGACTAATTGTGGGATGCTGAAAGGCGTGACAGGTTTAGGATTTGCACTGTAGTAAGTTACAGTAAAAATGTGCATGCTATTGAACAAAGACCCTTTGAAGGCATTTATCTGCCTCAGTTATGCAAGTACTAGTTGGCCGAGTTTTATAATTTGGCTCAGAAATAGTGTCAGAAGGAGTTTTCTACGGGAAAAGTGACATATCCAATCCACATGCAGGCGGTGTTACATGTGTACATATACAGCCCTAGTACCGTGACCAGAGTGCTGGCTGAGCAGCAGGTAAAACCCATAAAGAGGATTAAATTAAATTTTTGGGAATTAGGAAGGAGGCGTTAAACTTCACTCTGCGGCCGTATAAGGTAATGATAGTGTCTAATGGCTAAGCTTTACTATAAAATGAAGTGTTATGGGAGCCAGACAGTGCCGTGCTGGTGATGAAATATATTAAGCTTGACTATATAACGTTACCTGGGATTAAAAAAATGTGCCCTATAGTACTGGATGTGTATATTGCTATTTTATATGTGAGATAAGCATTTAAAAAAAGAAATGTTTTCTCTTGTGTCAGTGCTTTCTTTGGAATGATAATTGTACATGCAAAGTGTAATTGCTGCTGTGTCCTGTATATGTACAATTACCAACTTTAATACATAATAGATTTATCTACTTAGGAGCATTTTGCAAATTGACACAGGACAGATAATCTGCATATTTAAGGTCATTCTGCACAGGAACACGCAGCTCTAGACGAGGAAAGTTATATCCGGGGCAATTAGTACAGAGGTTAGCATAGCTGTCATCTTTAGTAATCCTTTTAGTGATGGAAGTACATGGCTGTGCATTATAATAGGGTGATGGATACTCTCTATGCATGGGGTGATTGCTAGTGATCTGTCACATGGGTTATGTAGTGTTATTGGAAACTAGTGCATAGCCACTCGGTAATAACAGGGTTTCTTTATGTTAAGCAGAAATAATATTTAAATATTTATTTAGAAATGTATCAAAATATGGCTACAGTTCTCAGTCTTGTTGCTTGATCTTTGACCTACAACATGTACCATGTTATTAATGCAATTCAATTATATCTATATATCAGGGATGTGCGGTCTGTCTGTCTGTCTGTCTGTCTTTCTGTCTGTCTATCTATCTATCTATCTATCTATCTATCTATCTATCTATCTATCTATCTATCTATCTATCATATGTTGAAAGAGAAACTTAAAGCTAAAATACAAGCTTACAGTCCACTGCTCACTGTGTCGGTATGACTCACTTCTGCTAGCCAACACTGTCAGGGGTGTCAAAGAGCAATGTGCTATGCAAACAGTGATGCTTTCCTCATACCACTGTTGTAATGCATGGTTATTTGAGTTACTGTCACTTTCTTGTCAGCTTGAACCAGTCTGGCCATTCTCATCGGACCTCTCTCATTAATAAGGCGTTTTAACCCACAGAACTGCTGCCCAGCGGATGGTTTGGTTTTGTGTACCATTCTCTGTAAACTCTAGAGACTACTGTGCATATAAATTCCAGGAGATCAAGTGTTTCTACTCAAATCGCCTTTCAAATCTCTGGCACCAACAATTATTCTACGTTCAAAGTCACTTAGATCAAATCTCTCCTCCTTTCTTGTGTTTGGTCTGAACAACAACTGATTCTCTTTGCCATGTCTGCATGCTTTTATGCATTGTGTAGCTGCCACATGATTGGCTGATTAGAGCAGGTGTACAGGTATACATAATAAAGTGGCCACTGAGTGTATGTAAATTCTGCCTTGATCAGGACTGGATTAGCATCATAATAAACTGAAGCACTTAACGTTTGCAGATAACGTTCAGCCCAGGGTGATTTTGTAGATATTTATTCTGGCCAGTAAGAAAGGGCAGACATGCGGGATTAATATTTACATAAATAAGTAATAACACCTTTGTCTCTCCAGGGTGGCAAGATACCGATTAGATGGACGGCGCCAGAAGCCATTTCATATCGTAAATTCACATCAGCAAGTGACGCGTGGAGTTATGGCATTGTAGTCTGGGAAGTCATGTCATATGGAGAGAGACCGTACTGGGAAATGTCCAATCAAGATGTAAGAATTACTCTGTTTAGATGCATTCTGTCCGTTTGTCACTACATAAACAAACTGTCACTAAAACTAGTAGCACACGCAGTGGTTGCTGTCTGGGGCATCAATAGATCATCTGGGTTCTGAATCTGACTCTAAGTGGCATGGCTACTCCCCATCGGGGAGCTGTTTGCAGAAGATGCTTGGCAAAGGGGCATGCATGGCTGCACTATTATGGAGAAGTCTCACTCCCGGGTAGGGATGGCCATCGATAATAAGAAACCATTGATAAAATACTGTGGATAACTATTGGTTTTGCCATCAATGGGGAGTTCCGATGTATAAAACCCATCCCTTTACTGTACTGTACATGCATGGTAGTGGCTCTGGTAATTTGTGTATGCACAGTCCAGAATCATCAGTGGTGTAACCAACAGTAGTTTTCCTTCGATGGTCAATAAAACATTGATGGTTTCCCTATTGAGGGATATCCCTACCTGTTCCTCCCATCAGCGTCTGTTCATCAAGCCCCCACCCCTCGTGGCCCCTTCTGGTTGCAGCTTCTGAATGATCCTTCTGCTCACTGCGCTCGCCATGCTTCGGGCCCAGTGGCGACCTTAGGTCAGCAAGTGACATAGTCATGCCACCGAATATTGCATGTCCACAGTGGCATAGCATCACGATTAGGGATCAATATGCATGATGGGGTGTTGCTGGGAGTGAAAGAGTTGGCTGTCACATAGGATTGCTGGCCTTTATCATGCTACAACTAGGACTGGGGGTTTTGTGCAGGAGACCCACAAAATTTACAGCAATCTTGCAAAACTCCCAGGAAAGTAGACCAGTCTCAGTCCCGCCCACATTCCCAGGTTGGCACATTTTGCCTCCCCAGTCCCGCCCACATTCCTAGGTTGCCACCCCACCCCAACAGCACAATACCCGGGGTCAGCAGCTGCAATGATGTGATTCACAGCAGAACTCTGCACCTGTGTCCGGACCACCCCCCAAAATGGGACCATTGAAAAGTTGCCAAGTACGTATACAATATATTAGGAACTACAGTAATTTTCTGTCAAGGTACATGGATTCTCACCTGTATATTTGTGAATGTTATTTGTGATTCCGGTATGTAGTGCAACTTGTATATTCATGATAGTAATCCTTCAAGGTACTTGCCTTATATTCTTTTAATTAATTTAAACTATAACGGTAAGCTTCAAATCATGCTACATTCTTCTATACATATATCACCGCCAACAATTAGAAAAATGAGGTATGTATAAACGAGAGGACCATTTTCTACTCTTTGATTATTTGTTCATAGAGGGAACTTAACTTTTCTGTGCGCTGCCAAGACTATCCTACATTATCGCAGGCTTACATAAACACCAGTTGACTAATTAAGTGATCATATATTACATCAAAGTAAGAAATATATACGAAATGTGCTCATGTAATACAATGATTTCATTTTTTTTTCCTTCTTTTTTTTCCTAAGAGGAACCATTACGCTTGAATGGCACTTTAAGTGGCCCGTGGCTTTGCAGCTATTATCGCAAATCTTTATCTTTGTTTTAATTAAATCCATATTTTTGCCAAAAAGGAAAAAAAATAACTTAAAACTTTTAATTGCAATGCTAAAAAATGTCCCTTATGAAGGACACAACAAAGATTTATCTAATTAATTCAAGCAAATGTTTCACATGCTCGCTAATTACTGTGGTCTAAAGGTATTATTTACAGCTAATTTGTTGGCATTTTCTCTGGGGGTAAATGACTCGTGGACATAAACAAAAGAAGCAATAAACAAATTAGAGATGTGGTTTTGTGTTATGTTGGAAGCGAAATATCGCTGTATTAGTTTTTTTGAATAAGATCTTCTAATGAGTCATTTCCCGTTAACAGGTAATTAAGGCAGTTGATGAGGGGTATCGGTTACCGCCTCCTATGGAATGCCCAGCGGCTTTGTATCAGCTCATGCTGGACTGCTGGCAGAAGGATCGAAACAACAGACCAAAGTTTGAGCAGATCGTCAGCATTTTAGACAAGCTGATCCGCAATCCTAGCAGTCTGAAAGTTATTGCTAATACAGCTACAAGGTGACTATACTACTAGGCTGCCTGTTTAATGCCACTTGTGTTTAAAAAGTACCTGTGAGCAGTGTCGGACTGGGGTATGTAGGGTCCACCGGGGGAATACAGTGGTAGGGGCCCATGTTTAGGGGTGTGGCCAGTCTCTAGAGGGGGGGTGCCCAGCCGCCGCTTTGGTTTGCCTAACTATTTTGCAAGTGTTGGTCCCCTAGATAAATATATACAGTAAATACTGTAGTGCATGCATGGTAATGTTCTAGATTAGTAACAGCACAGTCTGGAACCTGATCCCTACAGGAGGGGGTGGGGCCCCAGGCAGTAGGGCCCACCGGTGGTTTCCCCTGTACCCCTGTAGGCCAGTCCAACCCTGCCTGTGAGCTGATCCAAATTCAGCCTAATGGGGGCATTTATCAAAGCATAGAGATGTAAAGTGGAGAGAGATAAAGCACTAACCAATCAACTTCTAGCTCTCTTTTTACAGTCTGAGGGGCAAATTTATTAAGCCTGGTGAAGTGATAAAGTGGAAGGTGATAACGCACCAGCCAATCAGCTACTAACTTCCATGTTACAGACTGGGTTTGAAAAGTGAAGCTGACTGGCTGGAGCATTATCACCTTCCTCTTTATCAATACACCAGGCTTAATAAATCTGCCCGTGTTTGAAAAATGATATCTACAGTAGGAGCTGATTGGTTGGTGCTTTATCTCTCCCCACTTCATCTCTCTCCATGCTTTGATAAATTCCCCCCTAAATACTGGTTCATCCCACAAAATGGTAACCTCCAAGAGTGAGCCAAAGTCAGCTGTAAAAGGGTGAGTATATTTGATTCACATGTATCTTGAAGCTGCTGTCAAGAGACAAATGAAGGCTCCAATTCATCAAGACGGTTTTAATAAATAAGTAATAACTATGCACTGACGCTGTATCACATCAAATGCAAAATCACTGCAATCCCCCAGCACACAAAGATGGTACCCGGGTAATCGTGAAACAGACAGATGTAGCAGAATTCCCACAACTACACGTTTTATTTGCTCCCTTATCAGAGCCGGCCATAGCTATAGGCAAACTAGGCAATTGCCTAGGGCATTTGATATGCCCAGGGGCATCAGCAGCTTCTGCTGATTAAAATGATATGCAGCATGCCTATATTCTGTGTGTAACATTTCATATGCAGATACAGCCACAGTCTCACACAGTATAAAGGCATGCTGTATATCATTTTAATCAGCAGAAGCTGCTTGTGCATCCTAGCCACATAACAATGCAAATAAGATGCATTTTCATTAAAAAATGTGCCCGACGTTAGCACTGAGGCAAGATTTATGAGGACACATCTGTATCCAAGCAGAGGCAGAGGTCACAGTGTTAGCAGCAGTGTGAGTGCTGTGTGCATGTGAGTGGGTTGGTTGTGCAGTAGTGTTCGGAATATGTGTAAGGAGCATTATGTGTGTCATGTAAAAATGCATTAATGTGCAACATATGTATAAGGGGCACTATGTGTCATTATGTGTATAAGGGCATTAATAATGTGTGGCATACAGTATGTGTAACAGGGTACTACTATATTTGTCATTATGTGTATAGGGGCACTAACAATGTGCAGCAAATGTGTAGGGGGCACTATGTGTGTCATTATGTGTATTAGGGCATTAATAATGTGCGGCATATGTGTAAGGGACATTCTGTGTAAAAGGGCATTAATAAAGGTTGTCATAATGTGTAAGCACATTATGTTTAGAAGGACATTAATAATGTGTCTCATATGTGTTAGGGGCATTACTGTGTGGAATTATGTGTTTAAGGTGCTCTTCTATGTGGTGTTGCGTATAGAAAGGGTACTACTGTGTCGTCTAATGTGAATAAAGAGCAATAGGGTGTAGTGTAATGTGAATAAGGAGCAATTCAGTGTGATGTAATGTGAATAAGGGGCTCTACTGTGAGGAGTAACGTTTATAAGGTAAAGTGATACTACTGTGGGATGTAATATTAATTATGGAAACTATCGCATGATCAAATGTGAATAAAGTGCAGTACTGTGTGGCGTATTTGGAATTGGGGTTACTATTGTGTGGCCATGCCCCTTGCCAGCAAAAACACACCCCTTTTTGGGCTGTGCGCCAAATGTGCGAACTGTTCCTATTTAAAATATAGGGGGTACAAACACCAAAATAAGGACTGTTATGGCTGAGGGGTGATGGTTCTGGTAAAGAAGTGCAAGGTCAGAGGCGGAACCAGGGGTGGTGCTAGGGGGCACCAGCCAAAATCTTGCCTAGGGCATCATATTGGTTAGGGCCGGCTCTGTCCCTTATCCTCATCACTCAAAATAGGGAACCAATGATCAGAGTTGAATTCTTCATAAGTTACCATAATATCAGGTATGTATTAATATATTTGACACTGCAATAGCTATACAGACTATTATAAATAATGTTACTAAAACGTGTATTGATTGGGCAGAAGTATTCCAATATTAAAGATTGAAAAGGTCTATTTTTACAAGTAAGGTCCCAATTATGAGTTGGATGCGTCTGAGAAAACGGACACATCATCATTTTGTAGCCAACGGTGCATGCATCTTAATTGCAAAACACGGTATGCCAAGCGTCGCAGTGTGTCCGAAGTCACGAATAGGTGCTAGCGTGCCAAACCTTGTGCGAATGGACCCCAGCGTGGGAAGAGGGGGGGGGGGGAGGCTTGAGCGTGTATGGCGATTCAGACTCATACGTATAGGTACAGGATGACTGTTTCACAAATATCTATTGCCCCTAGCATGGGGCTGGTACAGGAATGCCCAGATTACTTAAGTCAGGGGGGCCCTATTGATCAACAGCAGGACATTGGGTTTGAGTCATTGTTCAGAAGGCTTAGGTCGCGCACATTAAAAAGGGGCATGGTCACATGTCACAACCCCATTTCATGTCATGTTGGGGGTGTGTACATCAATACCCCAATATCACGTGCACAGCAGGTGAGAGAGTTACCTCCCGGAGGGACACTACAGCCCATGAGCAATTGGTAGAGAGGTATGCATACATACTGTACAGTCACACATAGAAACATAGAAACATAGAATTTGACGGCAGATAAGCACCACTTGGCCCATCTAGTCTGCCCCTTTTTTTTTTTATCCTTTAGGCAATCTCAACCCTTTTTGAACCTTAATTATTTGTAAGGAATTTCATATGCCTATCCCAAGCTTGTTTAAATTGGTCTACAGTCTTAGCCTCTACCACCTCTGATGGGAGGCTATTCCACTTATCCACTACCCTTTCTGTGAAGTAATTTTTCTTTAAATTTCCCCTGAACCCCCCCCCTCTATGTACATATATAGTACAAACCGACACATATACACATATTATTTATGTATTAACAGTGTCTTATATAGCGCAGCATATTCCATTATGCTTTAACATACATACATAGTCACCCACCTATACACCTACATACATAAATACATACATACATACATACTGTCATATACATAGACATACATTCACACACATGCGTACAGACAGACACACATGTACATGCAGTCACACACTTATACACATACTGTACATACACGCACACATAGAGTCACCCACCCACCTATACACATACACACATACAATCACACACATTTACTTACAGGCACACAAATGCACACAATACAGTCACACACATTCATACATACATACATACATACATACATACAGTCACCGACCCACCTATACATGTACATACAGTACATACATACTGTCACACACATATACACTCACATACATGCACACAAACATAGTCACACACAAGTATGTACGTACGTACGTACGTACGTACGTACGTACGTACGTACGTACAGTCATACACTTACACACATACTGTACATACAGATAGACACACAGACTCCCTCCCTGAGTCCCTCTTACCTTATAGGCTGGTTGCTGGATAATCCTCATTCCTCATCACTCTGGGTACACAGTCTGCAGCTGCAGCTCCTCCCCTCTCTACCATGCTGCTGCCTCCGACTGTACAGCACCGTGTAGCCCTGCACCCTGCATGGACTCCATCTCCCTCTCCTTTACTGCAACTCGCAGTGATGTCCTGATCTGCATCTGTAAACAAAGCCTGGGGGTCCCCTCAGAGAAGTGAGTCTAGACACTTACACCCTGGATCCCCAGCCCACCCTTCCCCCTTATAGGGATCTGGCTGGTGCAAGTGCCAATCCTATTTATTACAGTTATGAGATTACAGAGATGATAGAACAGTGAGTGGGATTGGCTTGCATTTTCAGGTGCACAGATCTGCAACATAGTTGGGCTGATTGATGCATTAGCATATGAAAGTAAGTACAATGAAGCAGCTATAAGGGCAAGTGGCAGCAGAAGTGTGCGACTTGGAAGTGTGCTTATATCAGGTATTGTATAGCTTTATTACAGAGTCTAATACATTGTTATATGTATATAGTCATTGCAATGATCAGTTATGAGGTTATTTATTTCTCAGGAATCACCTCCTGTATTTCTTTGTAGCGTTTAACCGCACCATGCCAGACATAAGCACTATGGCTCTGAGTGGCATGCAATTCCGAATGTGGCCGCAGCTCATGATTTACATTACGCATCTTGGGGTCAGATGTGTCTCAGTAACGGCAGAATAGGCACCACTGACTGGCATCTGGGCGGCAACGGTCCGTTGGTACCTTGGAAGCTCGTCCTATGGTCATGTAGTCTGAGTTGTGTTTGTGAGTTTAGCGTATGCAGACTTCACTCCATCTTCAGTCTCATCTTCTGCACCAAACATGGGTCTGGTGTAAGTGCCATTACTAGTGATGGCAGCTGCTGTCGCACCTACTCAGGATGCTGGCGTGAGTTCATATAGGACATCCAATCACTTTGAGGAGTTATTTACAAAGTGCCAATTCATCAAACCTGGCGTCTCTGATCGTGTTTATGACTGATATTTAAAAGGGCAATGCTTTTGTTAGCAAGTTAGTTAGTGAAATCACTGCCCTTCTAAATATCTGCCATAAACACAGATGTTTTGTAAATTAAGGAGAGTATTCAGTTGCTTTACGCACCACAACAAATGAGGGGTACCCTACGGAACAGTTCAGTTGTTTTCGGGGGCCCTTTAATTATCGCGCTTGTTGTACCCAAATACGAGTTTTGCTCTGTAAAGCAGCTAATCCTAGTTAGCACGCCCAAACCATGGACCTTTCACAAATTTCTGCTCACCATCTCAGGAGGCAGCGAGCAGAAATGTGTCCACCCAAGGCATTCAGGCCCGAATGGAGCTACAATTGAATTACTCTGTCGGGCACCCATTAATTAACGCAGATGGCAGAAACAATTGAATTGCCACAGTTATATCTGCATTACGTGCGACTTGGAATCTTGTTCTGTGTATAGTGATATTTACTCCAGCCAAATGATGTAACTGTTGTAAAATATTAGAAAGGCGAGATGATTTTGTATTATTATCATTAAAAAAGAGCCAAACAGAGGTAATTTAGAGATCCTACAACTTGTAATGTTTCCTGTCGGAGCCATTTTACAAAAAGTTACACTTTACAAAAAAATTAGAAATTCAAAAATTGTCTTTACACAATTATTTATTTTAACAGAAATTGAAATTATAAATGTAAAAAAAGACTGCACACTTAATAAATAGACATTTTAAAAAGCGAAATTGTCTAGTCAGCTTTGAATAGTTTGAGCCCATTACTTAGAGAGCTGTTAATCACTTTTCCGCAATTAGAACTACACTCCCAATATTCAATACTGTAAATCGTTCTGCTGCCAAACCACAGGAGATCTCATCTCTATTTGTTGCACCAAAATATTTCCAACTTGATCTGTAAATTATTGTCTGAATTCCTGAACAAGCCACAGAAAATAATTTATTGGGCACAAAATGACATAGTATAACATTGCGATGCCAGTAGAGTACTTTGTGGTTAGTGTTGCAGTTTATCTATTGAATGCCGTTGTAGTTTTTTTTTTTTTTTTTAGCTCCAATAGTCAATATTTAGTCAACAATTGAACGGAAGCTAGTAGAGCAGCTTCCAATTACCACCTGCTGTGAGGTGACTCAGGGACGGCTCTTGATGGATGTTGTTTGGCATTCGAGAAGCCATTATGTAACTCATCCCCTGGCTATTCCTAATAGGGCTATTGTAGATCACCTAGTACTGCAGTGTAGTCCTGTCAGGCAAATGCATTTTATGATTCACGTCTGCCTAAACTGATTCCCTGCGCTTTCATAAATACAATTAATTAGGAATGCAGCGTAGACAGGGTATTTACATGTTTAAGCTAAAATATTAGACAGCCAAGCCAAGATGGCTGAATCCATCAACGTTAATATACATTACATAATACCATTTGAGGCCACGCTCACTCAACACCCTTATCCGTCTATGGCAGACTGTTAAGATTTAGACAATTTTACTTTCAATTGCTTCACGCTTCCCCGACTTTCAGTAAAATATACACGAAAGTGCAATTAGGGGAACAACTGTACTTTTTAACACAAAATACTAATAAGTACAGGTAATAGCGTAAAATTGGCTGATTTTCTATAGCGCATTACTGTTTTTCAGAGCATAGTGACTAAACATGCCAAATCGGATTTAACAATCTGTCTCAGACTAAAACTTTATTTTTTTTTGTTTCTTTTTTTTCTTGTGGTGAGACGTTAAATACCCATAAGGCTATTACCATTAGTAGGCCAATTACATGAGTAAATTGCCAGCCCTGGCAGAGTGTGAGCTGCACAAGAACAGTTAAGGTTCCATTGCTCCGGAATCTCTGACAGCTTACCAATCAGGGGCACGTACACTACTTGTAGCTTGTGGTCATTAACGCTAGTCTGTTGCAAGAATGTGTTTGCAAATAAAGGTAATGTTACACTCCAGACAAATAAATTTTCTGTGCTTTAGCAGAGAGGTATATTTTACACATTGATATGATAATATCTAACCAAATCTACTTATAAACAGAGTTTATATTCATATACAAAGAAAAAAAAATGTTTTACATTTAATTGGTTTTAGGGTTTTTTGTTTGTTTGTTTTATTGCAACATTGTATGGTTTTTAGTTCTACAGAAAACTTTTTGCATGTATTGAAGAGTTAACTTTCATATCCAGGTATGCATGTTTTTTTTATTCGTTATCAGTGAACAAGGAATCCTAGTGAGAAAATTATGATTTTTTTTTTTACCTTTTTCTTGCTTATTTCCTTTTTCTTCTATTCTGACACCCAAGACAGCTCAAACAGCAGAACCATGACCAGAGAAAAAAAACGTCCTTTTTCTCACGGTATGATATGTAGTTAAGCAGACTGCAGCTTGCATAGCATGGTTTCGCTTGGAATAGAAATCAGGATGGCAC
This sequence comes from Pseudophryne corroboree, assembly GCF_028390025.1. Taxonomy (NCBI): domain Eukaryota; kingdom Metazoa; phylum Chordata; class Amphibia; order Anura; family Myobatrachidae; genus Pseudophryne; species Pseudophryne corroboree. The sequence goes on along the minus strand of NC_086445.1, from coordinate 943,554,226 downwards.
TGTCAAACCATGCAATTTCAAAACAGGCAATTTTATGTCTGGCTTGGCCTTAAGTAAGTTTGACGGTTTCCAAAATGGCACAAAAATGACAAAAAGTTTGGTTTTGTAAAACTTAACTTTAGTAAGATCTGATTGGGTCTGTGGATTTTGCTATATTTGCACCATGTTGTTAAATACATCTTAAACACAAAGGGGGTTATGTAGGAGGTTCTAAGATTACGGAATCCTTGTGAGTTTGTGGAGTTCGCCCCTACATTTCAAGTGGCAAACAAGACGAACAGTCACACAAGTTTTGTATTCTCTGAACGTAACCCCAAAATAGATATCCTTATAGACAATGAATGCTAACAATTTTGTTATAGCTCATAGGCTGAAAATTGCCCCTATATGTGTCTGTAAAAAAAGCCCCTTCAACTATTCAGCTGCTAATTAGACAAAACTATATTTAAAAAATATATAAAAATAAGTTACATTTCTAATATAACAGCAGTAACCAGTGTGCGCCAAATAGAATAGACAATAGGAAACTGCTCTAATACTACTGGGTTTGATAATGGCTAGTTGACCAACAAGACACAGATATAGCAAAAATATATACAATTGTAATAGATTATAAAAAATATATAAACACAAACATCATATTGTAATCATTAATATAACGGGTCGGATGTAATGGCTTGCAAGACGTCCAGAGCTCCGAGACTCTGGCCATCTCGCATCCCATTACATCTGGCCCATATACTTAGTGCACACATATTATTATCGCAGTTTCCTAGGGGTAAATTTACTAAAATGGGAGTTCTATTTAAGATCGGATGTTGCCCATAGCAACCAATCAGGTATTATATTCTAGAAGGTGCTAGATAAATGAGAAGTAGAATCTGAGTGGTTGCAATGGGCAACATCCGATCTTAAATAGAACTCCCATCTTAGTAAATTTACCCCCTATTGTCTATTCTGCATTTGTCTGTATTCTGTTAGCGCTTAGTTCTCACTTCTACGTTCTGCTTATTTACTAGACTTTTTTATGTTTACCACACACAGACTAGGTATTACGCTGTGATAGAAAGGAAGGAGTGGAGGACCTTTGTGTTCTCTTCCTCTCTGTAGATATGTAATTTCCATGATGTGTTTTTAATGACTGCAGTCTGCGGCCTAGTGGGTACTGATTTATGAAAAGCTGTAAAAGATCAGGTGGATCTCGGCAGGACTTCTTTACAGCTGCCTGGATGCAGACCCATCTAATTTGTTTAGTTAAGTGTGAGCTCATGGTGAACATCACCCGGCCCATAAATTTCAGGTTTAGACCTCTGACTGGGAGCTGGGTCCAAAAAAATGCAGATGACTGCAGATGATCTTAAAGACCAACATTCCCTTGGAGCGTATGTGGAAACATCACAGACTCTTCATACTGTAGCTGCAGACACATTCCTCTTCATTGATAAACTGTCCAGATGTCCTCTCAGAGGAGGAAAGTAACCAATTTCTACTTGGAATTCTCAGAGGAACATTGGAAAGAGTAAAATAATACTTCACAATACTGGTTATCCCGAGGTTACACACATTTAAGTTCGGTCCCCTTTTTATTTTATTTCCTCCTTGATGGAAGGCATGGAAATAAAGACTCGCTTTGACTATTTAAATCCCTAATCTGCAGAATCTGCTCTTGCTCAACTTGGAAGAACAAATTCCCCTATTTTAAAGACGTGTGCCTTAGATAAAGCTAATCAAAGACTAGTAACACTGGATAACAGGGGGGGGGAAACGGAGGTACAACCTCACATTCCTTCCTACAGTAACACTTCATAAATACTTAAAAAATGTCATGGGAATCACAGACGTATTGCCAGCAAAATATATGAGTCCAAAGGTGATACACTTATTTTAGCTAACAGCAGTAGCTATTTGGTGTTATGTTAGCAGCACATAAAACGGGTTCAATCTTTGCCAGCAACAAAAAAGTATTTATATTTTAAAAGAGGTTAGGCCATTCCTGACGAGCAGTAATTATTCAGGCATAAAAACTGAAATTCGATTCCAAACCTATTTGTAGAATTTATAAAAGCACAACTTATTCGTATCATGTTGCCAGTTGGTACAGGAAAACTCAGTAAGAATTAAAGTTTCTCGTGCAATTGCATTGGAATACTGTAAGACGTTTGCTGAGATACACAATTTGAATATTAACAGCTTAATAAGTATAGCTGGTATTGAGATCAACCTTAATAGTGTTTCATTTGAATGTCTGCTGCTTTTTATAAATTGTATTATTTGAAATCATACGGTATATGGGATGCGGTCATGTGACCGACGGCATGATCCCGAACGGTGAACAGCCCGACGGTCAGCTGACCAACAGGGACACCTATAGAGTGGGAATAGAACCTGTGGCGAACGCAGCCCGCAAGGGGCTTCATTGCACTCGTCCTCCCCCCACGACCATCTAAAAGCCGGGATCCCACCGTCGGTATGGTGACCAGCGGTATCCCAGCCGCCGGTCTCACGAACCCATCCCAGTAATACATAGTGCGCGGGGGAAGGGGCCACACCGCATACACTGCACCCATATAGTATACTTACCCTTCCAAAGTCCCGCTGCAACAGCCCTTCAGTGCAAGCACAAATCACTTGGAAAATGGCCGCCGCAGAGTAATTTGTGCATGCGCAATGGAGATGTCTCCGGGAAGAATGCGCGGGCGCCATGTTCCCAGAGACCTGCGCATGCGCAGTTGACTATGCCAGAGTCTACTAGCTGCCAGAGAGGAGTGGGCCCGCAACGGAAGGTTTTTACGAATTTTCGGTATTACATTATTGTTGATGCATTTATTCTGTTAGTGCCGGTGGTCGAGTTCTAGTTGCTGATAAATAGTAAATTAGAAGGTCGTAGAGATTAAGGATTTATTAATGGATGAAAGTTAGAAGGCAAGAAGCCAAAATCTGCCCATGACCAAGTAACCTGGTGTTTGTGTCCTGACACTGTGTGACCAGCATTTTATTTGTCGGGGTTATTCAGTAACATACTGTAATAAATATACGCTACTTGCCTTGTGCATTGACCTCTGCTAACCAATAAGTAGTTAGCTTTAATCAGCCAAGTGCAAGATGAATGATAGCTATAGTCTGATTGGTTGATATTGGTCACTGCACACACCTATGTTAGTAAATGATTACCTATTGTCATACATGCATGTTAAAAGGACATACAAAATTGGACATGTTAGCAACTGAACGTGCTAAGAAGAGCTGCATTAGCAAATCAAAGCCTTGTTTCACCCAAGTCACCTGGATTAAAAAAAAAAAAGAATGTCAGGATCCTCCTTAGTGTTAGTGAGTTATTACTATTAGATATGCTGTATATTTATTAATTTATTATGGCTTGTATAATGCTGTAGAGCGGTGTGTTTGGCCAAAACACCTTATTGTATTTAATATTCAGTGATATTCCTTAGTTACGCGAGTCAGATCATTGGAATGCTCGTAACAGCAGTAGAGGGCGCTGACCCAGTGGAAGTGGTAGGTACTGTAGTGACCTGTCCACTCGTGTGGTTATGTTACTGAGAACAGGAAAGTCTGTGATGGGGGTTCTATCAAAATGATACAGAAAAACTGTAATCCCAAATGCACTGAAATATGAAACACCGTTTCACACATCAAACCTGTTTTATTGTTTGATATAAACATTCACCTTTTTTAATAAAAAAAATGCTTGAGAGGGTTCCAATCAGGCTAAATGTATGGGACCCCCAGTTCTTTTCTGCTGTTTTTTCTTTAATAAAAATATTGTATATAGTAACATAGCGTTCCCTTTTCCTACAGGCCATCAAATCTACTGCTAGATCAGAACAACGCAGACTTTCCCACATTCCGGCCCCTGGGAGACTGGCTGGATGGCATGCAAACAGGACAGTGCAAGGACATTCTGTCAGGCGTCAGCTACAGCTCCTGCGAGACTATTGCAAAAATATCCTTAGAGTAAGTTATTAAAATAAATTCAGAATATTCTTGTATATCAATTAACACTGTTTCCTTCTTTTATTGCGGAACACTGGTAATGTAGTATATCAATATATTAAAATGCTTGTAAGCCCACTACTACACATTAATGTACGATAGATTAAAGCCTGCGTGTTACTGAGTAATATGAATGGGATGCAGTCCGTATACCAGCTGTCGGGATCTTGGTGTTCAGGAGACCGACGCCGGAATCCCGACAGCCAGTGAAATACCGACACCTGGAATCACGACACGCACTCGGTATTCCCACTTGGTTGGTGGGTCCATGCTACCAACCAAATGGGAATAGAACCTGTGGCGAACAAAGCGAGCCACCGGGACTGGTGCATGGCGAACGCAGCGTGCCGACGAGGGGGCTCTCTGCTAGGATTCCAGCGGATGTATGTATAGTGACAACCGGCATCCCGCCTGGCGGGATATTATATGTATTCCATATGAATTATAGAAAAATGGTAGTCTTAATCTACATACATATCCAGGATTGTGACCTTTAATATATGTCGTAGACCAAGGGTAGTCAGCATATGGCCCTCCAGCTGCTGTGGAACTACACGTCCCAGCATGCATTGCCACAGTTTTTAGTATGTCTTAATAGCAAAACTGTAGCAGGGCATGATTGGATGTACAGTATAGTTCCGGAGCAGCTGGAGATCTGCATGTTGAAAACTCCTGTTATAGACAGTCTGAGATGGTGTTTAATACTGATTAACAAAATATTCCAAATATCCAATGGAAGGTATGAATGTTACTCAAAACAGACATTAGTATATACCAGAGTAGAAGGACTGTGGTGCTCTAACTTGCATCACTCTGGGGCAGAGCAATGATTGGCTTGAAGTTTCCTAGCTAACAGAAGTACTGATTGTAGATTTGCACACATGGGCATGGCCAGTGACGACACATGACAGGATGTGGAGTACTTAACTGTGTGAGCTTTTTACTCATATAACAGTCTGCCAAACGTAATCTCTAGGCAGATAGTAGCCTATAACTGGGGGACCCTTAGACTACTCAGCCTATGGAGCTGTGATCTCACTCCACCCATGGTGTAATGTACCTCTGCAGCTTGGACGGAGTGTGAGAGTTTGGGCAGCTACAAAGCTACTGGTCTGCACAGTCACTTTACCAGCCTATAAGCCAGTGTGCTATAAACTCCACTGCTGCTACGAAAAGTGAGGCCTGGGAACTTTCTATCTAACCCACCCCCTTCTCGCGGGTATGGGTCATAGGGTCGACATGCATTATGTCGACAGTCATTAGGTCGACCACTATTGGTCGACAGTGACTAGATTGACACCTGAAATAGGTCGACACAGTCATTAGGTCGAAATTAACAAGGTCAACATGAATTTTTTTTACTTTTTTTGGTGTTGTTTTCATTGTAAAGTGACGGGGAACCCCAATTGGTGCACCGTGTCCCCTCGCATGGCTCGCTTCGCACGCCATGCTTCGGTGAAAGGTGCCTGGCTCCGCTGACGCTACGCTTGGCACAGGTTACTATTCCCAATCGTAGCCCACGTGGGTCGTAAAGTATGAAAAAGTAAAAAAAAAGTTTTGTTTTGTTTTTAAACGCATGTCGACCTTTTTCCATGTCGACCTAGTGACCATGTCAACCTAATGCATGTCGACAAATAGTGGTCGACCTAATGACTGTCGACCTAAGTGTGGTCGACCTAATGACGACCTATCCCCTTCTCGCACCTCTGCTCCTATATCAGCAGCCTTATAACCATTGTCTAAATCTGGTGACACATCCAGGGGGTACATTTATGGGAGTTCTATTTAAGATGGGATGTTGCTCATATCAACCAATCAGATTTCAGGTATTATCTTCTAGAAGGTGCTAAATAAATGAGAAGTAGGATCTGATTGGTTGCTATGGCAACATCCCATCTTAAATAGAACTCCCATCATAGTAAATTTACCACCTTGTGTTCAACATGATATTCAGAGTGACAGCAAAAGGGATCAGATTGTTCTGTAAAACCAAGGACCACATCCGGCATAACCGGGGCTGCTAGTACAGTACAGTCTCTGCAAACCCTGGCCGTCTTCCAGCTACGTCTACCATGATCCCTTTTAGTGATTTCTACCCAAATTTTATCTTAACTCCGGGTCATTTTGAACAAAAGTAAATATTCAGGTGGCATCCAGAACACACTGCGGCATCATCACTACTCAGAACCGCAGAAATAAATGGCTATGGAGGCAATAGAACTAGTACTGTAGGGTCTTTTCCCATGCACATTTACCTGCTTTCACTGTACTGGTGGATAAATGAAACGTCTTGAGTTTAGCTCTTATTCAATCAATGTGTTCCGGATTACACAGAAGGCTTCTTTACAAATAAAAATAACCAAATAAACGAGCTACATGTGTAATTCCTGCTGCAGTATTCTGGAGAGCTACTGTATATAGTACAGAATATGTGCTATACATATGTCATCGGTTTAGCATGGATGACTAATCAGGGTTTTAGGAAGGTATTATCAGCATATAATGAACAAAACCTATGTCCAGGATTACTTTGTAGACTTGAAGAAAGCCTGAGGGATGGAAATGTTTTCAGAAGCCTGAGAGCTGACGGAGAGAGTGATAGCAGAAATATGAGGGGAAACACTTGCTATAACGTCAGCTGCAATGACTAATAGAGAAAGGATTAAATAATACAATTACATATATTGCTGTGCAGTTAAACTATTGTTTTTCATACTTGCCTTTATGCAAACATGAAGTATGGACGGCACATTGCCAAACTAGAGGTTTGCCCTGCCAGGCTATAAGATCCAGAGTATGCTAGAAAAGGGGATGGAATATTTGGGCCAATGGCATCAGCTGGCTGGTAGAAGTTTTCTCCAGATGATGGTAACTGTCGGGGGGATTGGGGTGGAAAATCAGCCTTAATTGGGAGGGGAGGGGGTCAGTGGAGGGGGGGGGGGGGTCTGTCCAGGGGGCAGGATCCCTTATAGGGTTTGAATCTTAAACGGACACAGTTGCAGCCTTCCTTGCGTCTTTTGATGCAGTTTTGCTTGCGGCTAATGCCACTACAATGTCCATCCCTGGTGTACGTCCGTACTTCCAAATATACAAGGACTGAGACACTCGTTCTCAGTGTCTACAAACTCTGCAATCATGCCTAATATGCCAGCATTGATCGCACCTTTGAAGCTTTCACCATCCTTATGTGGGGGGGGGGGGGGGGGGGGTCATGTTCCGGAGGTCAGGGGAACGGTTATGTTCATAGTTCGGGGGGAGGGGTAGGGTATGCTTGGAGGCCGGGGGAGGGGGGGGGCGGCGAGTATTGTATGCAACTGTTCCAAGGAGTATGGCTGGATAGCTTAACGTCTGCAATTGTAGCCAGGGAAGCCAGTGCCTCTGCGTAGTGCCGCTGCTTCTGACTAACGGTACCCGGAACTTTCCTGCCCAACCCGCCCTTGCATACACTACACATTGCTTACAGTACACTGCTTGTCATTTACACTGCACATTGCTTACAGTACACTGCATATCATTTACACTGCACATTGCTTACACTGCATATCAATATCTTTTCATTTACACTGAGTTTGTCAATGTGCCGTCCATACTTCATGTTTGCATAAAGGGATATATGAAAAACAATAGTTTAACTGCACAGCAATATATGTAATTGTATTATTTCATCTTTTCTCTTATCTACTAAGATAAGGGAAGATGGGAGCCCTCAAAACCATTGTGGGACTGCATCCAGTTGGACAGCCTTATCACACAGTGGGCAGTGTTCAAATGATATATCGCACCCAATCTCCTTTCTAAAGTGATCCCCGTTATCGCACATATTGCGTCTATAGTAATCAGGTTTAGCTGCGTAAAGGGTTGGGTGCCTCGCTACCCCGGGGGGTAGCGAGCTGAAATGATGATACCACGCCCGTCAGCAGAAACAGAACGGGTGGGGAAGGGGGTGAAAAGAATTTAATACCGCCCAGTGACTGACTTTAAATTATAGCCACAGGATGCAAGACTTGCCGGCTACAGGAGGTGGAGCTGTGAGGTATGACTCACAAGCTCTGCGAAGGACCTTGGGAGAATGGGAGGAGCTGCTTGTGGCTGTGCATGCTCGGCAGCCCTCCCGCGGCCATCTTAGTTCAGAGCACATGAAATTGCAGAAGCCACTTGCTGTCTGGTCAGAGCTGAGCTCCGATCGTGGCAGCTGGCCCGGCAGAGGGGTGAGAGAGGCCACTGAGGGGACGACGGGACCAGCCTAGCAGGGACTGGCCTGGCATCCCACTGGACCAATCTGCCCCTGGTAGCTATGTGTGCATAGCAAGTCCGAATTATGGCAAAATAAGCATTGTGGTTTTAATATTTCCAGTCGGGGGAATAAAGGGACAGCACAAAGAAAGCCATAAAGATTACCGGGATTGTGTAAGTGCGAGGCATAATGAATCCTATGAGATGTTTAGATAAATCACTGTGGTGCCAATCTGTATAATAGAATAAAAAGATCAGAAATCTAATTTTAATATTCTAGAGCACATTATTACAAACTTAATGATAAATAACTGACAAATTAGTATATGTAAACATGTTCTTAATGCCAGTGATTACTATGTAAGGGTGGTCTGAAAGGGACAGCATTTGGTTTAATGCCCCCTCCCTACCCCACAGATTTGAGCATTTTAATTGTAATCATTAAAAATCTCAATGCTGTTTGAAGTGGCCGTTGAAAGAAATGACGGCTGTGAAGGGGGGGGGGGGGGGGGGGAGTGCAATGCTCCATTATTACAGCTGTATAATAATGGCATAATTATATCTTAGGAAAACTTTACGTATTATGTTCATGACCCCCAATAAGTCCATATTGTACTGAGAATAGCAATGTCCACACCCTGGCAATTTCCACTGTTAAATGCAAAGAAACCGCTGAACTATGGGATAGAGAAATCTCCAGAGCTAATGAGAAAATGACATTTTGCTGGACTACTAATGAGTGTAATTACGTGATGAGTTTTTAAGTAAATTACTATGTAAAACTCTTCCTGTCTTAATCAGTATCCCATTAAACAGTAATCTCTGCATGGCATTGATGAGGGATTGCTAAGGATTTCCTATGATGGCTTGTTGTTCTATATTAGCTATAATGGAGGAACTGTTTTCTTACGTTACTGTACTTAGTCCTGCATAATAGTTAGGAAATCTGTGTCGATACTTAGTACTTTAAGGCGATTACATATGTCTGTTGTTATTTGTATGCTGCTTTGTTAACAGTGTAGTTTTATTTACTCTATAAATATCACTATATAGGAATGAGTACAGCAGAGAGAGACAAACTATTGTTCTCTCTCAGCCTATTGTGGAACTAAAAATCCCAGCATGATATGGCAATGTCTAGCATCCACTATAGAGCCAAGGTACGCTTCTTGTGATTGTTCTAGATCAGGTGGATGTGCTAGGATTATAAAGACAAAATAGAGCAGTACATCCCATGGATGTTTTTCCAGTAATGCTTGTAATCATACTTGAGTCTCTCCACATATAAATGGGAATATATGAGAAAAGCGCAATATAGTGTAATATATTCCGACAATTTTTATTTTCAAAAGTACAAATTTTATCAAAAGTAGAAATTGTCAAAAATAAATAAATAAAAAATTGTCCCTGTCCCTGTTTTTGTCCCTGTCTTTATTAGCGCCCAGATACTTCTTCATACTCCCTAATCTTAACATAGCTTGTGATTCTTCAACTGGTAGGGTCTTCTGGGACTTCTAATTCCAAAGATTGCTTGGTCTCTTCTCCAAAGCATTAAAGGAGTTTTCGCAGAGCTGATTACAGTTTTCTAGTCCAGAACAGACTGTCTCATTCAATTTATTATAAATGCTTCTGGCAACGGTATATTTGGTGACACAAGCATAGTCATATTAAGAAGGGGGGGTGCATGAGATACTGCACCCTGGGCCCCCCTCTGTCAGGGGGCCCCCTGGCTGGAGCACACAGACATGACAAGCTTGTGCAGCAGTAAAACCAGGTAGCCAGAATGTGAGGACAGTATGTAATATAGGCAGAGACACAGGAGTATCAGGTTTCATGACCTACCGATGAATCTTCTCAACCAGATGAGAGATAGAAGGGGGGAGGAGTGTTGAAAATAGAAGATAGAAGGAGGGAGCTGTGTTGAAATACCTTTCATATCAATAAAAAAGTTAAACACAGGTGACGACAATCCAGGAGCAGAGCATTTTGTCCCTCCTGGAATGGGTCATGTTGGGAGGTATGCATAATATACACCCCCAGTGTGAAAAATGGCAGAGGACTGAGTTTATATTTACTGAACTTTTGGTATATTGGATACTCCCCAAGATTATAGAGAGAAGCCAGGACCTTAAACCCTAAAAAGCTAATGCTTTTACTCTATTAACTGTCAGACTGGGATATACTGCCTTCTCCCTTACCATGCATACAGTAAGGTTCAGTTTAGTCCATTAAGTGATAAATAAGCTACTTGACCATAGCAGAGTGAAATAAACACAACTTTTGTCTCCGTAGACATATTCTATGGGTACAGTTTCCGGAAAACCAGAGCTTTTTTTATATATATATATATATATATATATATATTTATTTATACTGTTTATGATTGTGTGGTAGACTGCAAACCTCGTCGAGCAGAGACTGAAGTAAATTATCACATTCTCTGTACCGCACTGCATAATATCATTGGTGCTCAATGATTAAACAATAATAATAAATATAAAGAATATATTGGTCAACATCACAATTTCCTGGCAGACCCGAATATAAGAACTATTTACATTATTTGCTGTGGTTTTCACAGTACGTCAGAAGGAGCAATTTACTGGCAGTATTTTTCTATAATAAACAACTGATGCTAATACATGTGAAATCCTGTTATTACTTTCTATACAAACATTCATTTTTGATGTCATTGTTTATGATCACTGAGTCCTGAAGATGTCCTCAGTCATATATTTATTAGGAAGACGTGTGTATAATAAGGCATAACACAACTATTGAACATTATTAGGTATTGTAGAAGATGCGTTGGCTCTCCATGACCTATGTGGCCTGGGTCCTTGTGCCTCTATAATATTGGTAGAACTCCAGTGTGACATGTAATTTGCAATAGGGATGGCCATTGGTGGGTTGTACCATTGATGGATAACCTCGATGGTGTAAAACCATCTGTAAGGGACCATTGATGGTTTTACACATCGATGGTCACCCCTGCATTACTGTACAATGAACTTTGGGCCGATCAGTGCCTGGGGACATTGCTTCGCGGGTGTCAGGGGCCGGAGCTAAGCTCTGTGCCCTGACACTGAGGAAAAAAGGAGATTTATGGTAGACTTACCATGGTTAAATCTCTTTCTACGAGGTGCACTGCGTTCCACAGGGAATACATCGGGGTGTAGAGATGGATCTTGATCCAGAGGCACCAACAGGCTAAACCTTTATACTGTCTCAGGATGCATTGCGAGGCCTCCTCTATATAACCCCACCTCCAGGCACTGTGAGCTCAGTTTTAGCTAACCAGTCCAATGCAGAAGCAGGTAAAAGAGAAGGCAGATGTTAGTCACATAGAACCATGTTCTCATGACAGGAGAAGGGACCAGCGGCTAATGCCATACAAAGCCACAGAAGCTAAGTGTGTCAGGGTGGGCGCCCTGTGGAACCCAGTGTATCTCACAGAAAGAGATTACCCATGGTAAGTCTACCATAAATCTCCTTTTCTGCAGTGGGGTACACTGTGTTCCACAGGGAATACATCGGGGATGTCCTAAAGAAGTTCCCCAAGGGAGGGAACGCACCTTAGCGGGTATGAGAACCCAGCGTCCAAAGGAAGCATCATGGGAGGCAAAATTATCAAAGGCATAGAACCTAATGAACGTGTTTACCGAGGACCATGTAGCTGCCCTGCACAATTGTTCTGCGGACGCGCCACGGCGGGCCGCCCAAGAAGGTCCAACAGACCAAGTAGAATGGGCCTTAATAGCAGCAGGAGCCGGGAGTCCAGCCTGCGCATAAGCTTGTGCAATCACCATTCTAATCCATCTGGCCAAGGTTTGCTTAATCGCAGGCCAGCCACATTTGTGGAAAACAAAAAGTACAAAAAGGGTATCTGACCTCCTGATAGAGGCAGTCCTCTCCTCATAAACACGGAGAGCCCTTACCATATCCGAAGATGTGCTCAGAAGAGATGAAAGCCGGAGCCACAATCTCTTGGTTAAAGTGAAAAGATGACACCAACTTAGGAAAATAACCTGGACGAGTTCGGAGAACTGCGCAGTCACAATGAACTATCAAAAAGGGCGGACTACAAGACACTTAGGCAAATAACCTGGACAAGTTTGGAGAACTGCGCAGTAACAATGAACAATCAAAAAGGGCGGACTACAGGACAAAGCGCCTAAGTCCGATACCCTTCTGGCAGAGGCAATAGCCAATAAGAAAAGGACCTTAGCCGTAAGCCGTTTAAAGTCCACTGACTCAAGAGGTTCAAACGGAGACTCTTGCAGGGAATTAAGGACAACAGACACATCCCATGAAGCCACAGGAGGGACATAGGGAGGCTGAATCCGCAGTACGCCCTAAGTGAATGTATGAACGTCAGGAATGGATGCAATTTTTCTCTGAAACTACACCAACAAGGCAGATATGTGAACCTTGAGGGAGGCCAGACGAAGTCCTAAATCCAGGCCTTGTTGCAAAAAAGCCAGAAGTCTGGAAGTACTAAACTTGTAAGCATTGTAATTCTTAGTAGCACACCAGGTGGAGAATTCCAGACCCTGTAATAAATCCGTGCAGAAGCCGGTTTGCGGACCTTTAGCATAGTTTGAATAACCACCTCGGAGAATCCTTCAAGAGCCACGCCGTCAAAGCCAGTCTGGCCAGGTCTGGGTAGACACAAGGGCCCTGAACGAGTAGGTCTGGGCATTGAAGAAGTAGAAGAGGACGCTATATCAATAGACCCTGCAGGTCTGAGAACCAATGCCGTTTGGGCCACGCTGGAGCGACTAGAAGTATTCCTCCTTCTTGCTTGAACTTCCGTAGTACTCTGGGCAGGAGTGACACTGGAGGGAACACGTAGGGCAGCCGAAAGTTCCATGGAATTGCCAGTGCATCCACAAACTCTGCTTGAGGATCCCTTGTTCTTATCCGAAGACCAGAACTTTGTGATTGTGTCGAGACGCCATCAGGTCTACACCTGGTAGGCCCCACTTGTCCACGAGGGGTTGAAAGACTTCCCGATAAAGACTCCACTCTCCATAATGCATGACCTGACGACTGAGGAAGTCCGCCGATATTGCTGGCAGATGGCGTTCCGCCCAACAAAGGATTTTTGACACTTACATCATTGCCATGCGGCTTTGAGTGCCGCCTTAATGATTTATGTAAGCCACTATGGTGGCGTTGTCTGATTGTACTTGAACAGGCCTGTTCCGTATCAAAGGCAGTGCAAGAGTCAAAGCATTGAACACTGCCTGCAATTCCAGAATGTTTATCGGGAGGAGAGATTCCTCTCTGGTCCACCGACCCTGGAGAGAGTGTTGTTCCAGCTCCGCGCCCCAGCCCCTCAGACTAGCGTCTGTAGTCAGGTTGACCCAGTTGGAAATCCAGAAGGGATAGACCCTGCTCAACTTCTGGTCCTGTAGCCACCAGGTCAGTGACAGACGAAACTCTGGAGTCAAAGAGATAACCTTTGTGAAGATCCGAGGGGCCGTGGCCAGTCTAAATGGCAGTGCCTGGAACTGATAATGAAGGTTGCCAATAGCAAATAGCAGATATTGCTGATGTGATATGGCAATAGGTATATGCAGAAGGGCATCTTGTATATCCAGGGATACCATATAATCTCCAGGTTCTATGGCCAGTACAATCGAGTGCAGCGTTTCCATACGGAACTTGGACACTCTCACAAATTTGTTCAGTGATTTGAGGTGGAGTATAGGCCGGAAAGACCCATTGGGTTTCGGGACTAGAAACAGGGTTGAGTAGTATCCTCCGCCTCTCTGGGACAGGGGTACTGGCACTACCACTCCTGTGTCCAGGAGTGAATGCACAACCAGGTGTAGAGCTTGCACCTTCAACGAGTCCGAAGGGATAACCGCCATTCGGAACTGGCAAGGGGGACATCTCTTAAAAGAGACTGCGTGCCCGTGAGAGACGACTTCTTGCACCCATGCGTCTGAAGTGGTCTTTACCCAGACCTGGGTGAATTGCAGAAGTCGGCCTCCCACCCTGGGATCCCCCAGGGGGGCGGCCCACCCCATGATGCAGCAGGCTTGTCTTGTTTGGAAGCAGCCTGATGGGAAGCCCAGGATTGTTTTGCTTTGGGCTTAGTGGTTTTGGGAGCACAAGTTTGTCTCAGGTATGCCTGACCTATTGCTTTCCCTTGAGGTCAAAAGGAACGAATAGTGGTACTCTTTGCCTTCTGTACAGAAGGATTAGTATTTGGGAGAAACGCAGTATTAGCAGCCGCTAAGTCAGTTACAATCTTATTCAGATCCTCCCCAAACAGGATGTCTCCCTTAAAAAGGAGTACCTCCAAGGTCTTTTTGGGGTCCAGGTCCACCTTCCAGGACCTCAACCACAGAAAACGGCGAGCCAGGATGGACGTAGTCAATGCCTTGGCCGCCATCACACCTGCAAAAGAGGACGTCTCCTGAATGTAGTGGTAGGCGGTGGCAATATGCGACAGATATTGTCTGGCAGTATCAGATATATCCTGAGGCAGCTCTTCCTCTATTACCTGAACCCATGCTTCAATTCCTTTTGCGGCCCAGGAGGCTGCTATAGTGTGTCTATGTACAGCACCTGTAAGGGAGTAAACAGACTTCAGGCATCCTTCGACATGCATATCTGTCGGGTTCCTTCAGTGAGGTGACAGTGGTTACAAGCAGAGTAGAGGACACCACAAGATGGGTGACATGGGACTCCACCGGCGGTTGATTTTCCCTCTTGTTACACAACTCAGCAGAGAGAGGATAATGAGCTAGCATCTTTTTGGACAGAGAGAATTTCTTTCTTGGAGAAGACCAGGGTTCCTGACGTATGTCTACCAAATGGTCAGAATGTGGTAAGACTACTTTAGTTACCTTCTGACATTTAAATTTATCAGGTTTCCTAGACGCAGTAGTGGGATCTACATCATCATCGATTTGTAGAAGCAGCTTAATAGCCTCCACTAAGTCAGGGACATCAACTTGCGTAGTAGTATCTTTGTCAGAAGCGACTGTATCAGTGTCTGACGGATCAGTATACTCCCCATCCTCATCAGAAGTATCATAAGAGATATTAGTGGATTGTGAGGAGGAGGCGGCCCGCTTAGATGACCCCTTGACCACATGGGGTAGGTTTTTGTCTAACCAATGATTGATTCAATTGTTGTATCTGGGTAGACAGAGTATCTGCCCAGTGCAGATTAACCATAGGGACAATATGTGGTTGCAATGGCACAGGAGGTCCCGTACGGGACATACAGGAGGTCCTGTAAGGCGTGTTATAAGCGTATCAAGCACATTTGAGAATGCCACCCAAGGTGGCTCCTGATTGGCTACAGGAGCAGCTGGGGCTGACTGGGAGATGTATGGCACATATTACACAGACCATCCTTCAAAACTACCCCCTCAGGCAAATCCTTGGTGCATGCGCTGCATGATGCAGGCGCGTCCACGGATTTCTCGCCCTTTGTGGTAGACATTATAGTGAATGTAACCTTAGAGCGTGACAGTACGATATAGCCAGACAAATATAATACCTGCAAATAAATCCCCTATTTATATGTCAGAAAATGCAAAACACAAGCAGAGAATAAATGCGGTATGATGTGATTGAAATACACAGTAAAATACACTTAACTGTAAATACTGCTCAGCACTATATAAATAGACCCTGACGCACCTAGTCCCCAAGGGCACAGAATACAGTGATAGCTACAGCTTGTGATACACTGAAAGTGAAATTCACACAGCAGAAACAGGCACACACAGTCACAGTGACAATGCAGATAAATATTTTAGTCAGACAATAAAACTGCACTGGACTAGTGTACATATATATATATATATATATATATATATATATATATATATATATATAAAAAACAATACGCGGTCTGAGACCGGATGTATATATCAGAATACTCGTACAATATATTCTGATAGAGGTTCACTTGTTCTTGACTAACGCTGTCTTAAAATGACGTGTAGAATACTTAAGTATCTATAAAATCACAGCGCTGATAAATCAGGCGGATTTACAGAGGAGACCTTGCCCTGCAGTCCCGGAGACCAGTTGCAGCTACTGTGAGAAGAGGTCACCCAAAGTCTCAGTCAGGGAGTGAAGGCGAGTGTGAGGCAGCTCCAGGGTGGGAACACCAGCAGTAGATGGTGCCCGGAGCTGGGGGAGGGGCTACAGGTCAGGCGCCTTATCCCCTATGCTGGGCCTCACCACCTGGTACTATGGAGCCTTATTAAAATGGATAATTTATTATTCGACCTGTGCTCCCCTGCCCTGGTGGATATAGTGTGGTCCCTGCACGGCCACAGTGTCCACGCCAGCGTCGCAGTCTGTCTCAGGAGACCGCAACCAGAACGCGATGTAATGGCGGGTCCCGCCTGGGGGACCCTCTTACCTCCTCCGTTAGTAGCAGCCACGCGATCCAGCAGAGCGTCTGCGGTGGTGTGCCTAGGAACCGGAGCACCTTTGCCGCAAGTACCCGGGAACAGAGCCAGTGGGATTATGCGACGCTGCTGGGGAGGTGATGGAGCCGCAGCACAGTATGTCACACTGTTAAGGCACCAACTCTAAAACTGAGCTCACAGTGCCTGGAGGCGGGGTTATATAGAGGAGGTCCTGCAATGCATTCTGGGACAGTCTAAAGCTTTAGCCTGTTGGTGCCTCTGGATCAAGATCCATCTCTACACCCCAATGTATTCCCTGTGGAACACAGTGTACCCCGCTGCAGAAAAATAAATAAAATTTGGTAGCACTGAACCATTGATGGAGGGAAACTATCTGGTTCTCCCCCTTTGATGGTAAAAGTATTCAACATCGTTCACAGACCATCCATGATTTTACAGCAATGTCATATAGGTTGCATTATTGGAAGTGTTGTAGACAATATAAAAAAATCCTAAATACTGTAACACTTAATATACAATTAATATTTTATGAGGTATCTGTAATAAGATCTGACTTCCTGGCAAATAGCAGGTAGGTTTTGCCATAAAACTAATTGCTGCTTTAAGTTTATCATACAGTCTATGAGCCTGCTTGAGAGATGGACACAGCACAGATGCTGCATTTTTTGTACACAGCAGCTGTGCTAAAATATGCAAAGCAGCAGGAGGCCTCTGTAGTAGCAAGACGCTCGCTGACAGCTTTTTGATCTGCTCCTGAGTCCAGAGACTGAGCATTGGATCATCTGCATGACCAACAGCCATCTGAGTGATTCTCAAGTTACCTGGAAATTCAGGATGCAGAAGACGGAGAAGCTGCATCCAAGGACACAGCTTCGGGCTTCCGCACACCCAGAGAACGGGACTGACACACTGCCGGTTGCCGCCTCACAAACACCAATGCATGTCAGCCATGCTGCAAGATTGGGGCACTGTGAGCGACATTGCAGCCCCAGATCTGCTCATGCGCAGGTCCAAACACATTGGAAATGTACGTAAACACCGGTTTTGTGTACATTTCTGAATTAAGACCTATATCACACCTTTTACATATACCTCTTTGTTATGCATTGATGTTGCACAAATGTATTTTACTCTAGTTTAAAAATAACTAGTATACAGTGTTAAAGTAATTGCTTGCACATATCTATTCATTTCAACCAGTTGGCGAACTATAGAAAATGTGACAAATATGCCCACACATATCACAGACAGGTTATAGCTGTTGTGCACAGGTATCAGAAACAGGGTGTGGATCAATAGATTGACATTGGCTAGGTGGCTCGATTCACTCGCCACAATTTACTGTTCCCAATACATATCATGTGGATAGTAAATCAAGAAAATGTTGAGAAAACGTGAAAAACACAAGATTATACTTGGGCCCCCATTTATCAAGCCTTGGAGAGTGATAAATAGCACGATGATAAAGTACCAGCCAATCAGCTCCTAACTGTCAATTTACAGGCTGTGTTTGAAAAATAACAGTTAGGAGCTGCTTGGCTGATACTTTATCCCCGTACAATTTATCACTCTCCAAGGCTTGATAAATCTGGCCTTTAATGTGGCAATTGAAATTTGTTCTGATTTGGACAAACCTAATTGGCAAAAATGTACCATTTAATCTTGTCTTTATTTTAATCCAGTGATATGAAGACAGTTGGTGTCACAATCATTGGCTCCCGAAAGCATATGATGAGTACCATGAAACCTCAAGAACTCCACACAAGGAATGGACCTGTTAATGTGTAAAACAAAAACACAGGAGCCTGTATCTTCAACATATGGTGCAATCTGAACAGACTGAGAGGACGTTGTGAGGAGCTCGGACTTAATGTAAACCTCACACGCTCTTCGATGGGAGTAATAATGCCTTAAAATCTGAGTGAAAACTCTTCTACTTCTTCGTCAGGAAGGCTGCATTTCCGGCAAATAAAGAAAATGTATAATGGTAAAGCTGTCGGGGGGCGAGCGGACATCGGCCACAGATGGAGGACATCGGGATGTGATTGCGGGGTACAGCAGGAGCAAAAACTCACAAGATTTGCAATATACTATATACGGTTTATTATTATTTTATACAAATTTCTGGCGTTTAGGACATTTTAATAACCCTAAAGTGAACCTGTCATGAAAATGGTTTATGTTCAGTGTAAATATTATAGTATTCTATCCAGACATTGTTGTAGCAAGAGCTCAAGAATTTTATCTTTGTTTTTGTCCTGTCTAACTCGTGCAGTCATCAGCTGGTGTTCTAGTACATTCAGTTCTTTGGAAGTCTCATTTGCTCTTGAAAGCAACGGAGGACTGGTACATTGTCCACAGAGTTTTGGATATAGTTGGACACGGTCCGGCATACGGGGTGTATACAGAATTGCTCTTAAAGACAGGAGAGTTTTAACTGTAGGTGCTGTCCGATGCATTTTGTTACAGAGTGTATGTACCCAACGAAAGAAAGTCGGCAGTTTTACAAAACTCACCTATTGGGTTTACTAGATGCAGTCATGATCTATAAGTCCAAAAATTTGATGTTTCTCCTTAATTTATGCATTATTTATGTAATCAAAACCTCAAGTGTAGCTAAGGAGGGAATTCAATTAGCAGCAGCAATTTACAGCTGGCTAATTGATTCCCCAGGGCTATTCATTTAGCCCCGAAGGCAGCCTGCAGGCTGCATTTAACGGGGTGTTTTTTACAAGCCTGAGCAGACTTGAAAAGAAACTAGCACGTTAATGGGTGTCGCGATCCTATGAACGCATATGTCTGCGAACTTATCACAAATTCTTTGTGTTAACGCCTGTTAACATGTTAATTTAACAGGCTTTAAAAAGAGTCTTGGGTGAAGAAGGGACTGGAATTGAATAGCCCTAAGATGTTAAAGCCCAAGGCTACCACCCTTTTTCACCCCCATTAAATTAACGGGGCTAACTGAATTCAGCCCTAAGACTGATTGTTAAAGACAATGGCCCTCATTCCGAGTTGATCGCTCGGTATTTTTCATCGCATCGCAGTGAAATTCCGCTTAGTACGCATGCGCAATATTCGCACTGCGACTGCGCCAAGTAATTTTACAATGGAGATAGTATTTTTACTCACGGCTTTTTCATCGCTCCGGCGATCGTAATGTGATTGACAGGAAATGGGTGTTACTGGGCGGAAACAGGCCGTTTTATGGGCGTGCGGGAAAAAACGCTACCGTTTCCGGAAAAAACGCAGGAGTGGCCGGGGAAACGGGGGAGTGTCTGGGCGAACGCTGGGTGTGTTTGTGACGTCAAAACAGGAACGACAAGCACTGAACTGATCGCACAGGCAGAGTAAGTCTGAAGCTACTCTGAAACTGCTAAGTAGTTAGTAATCGCAATATTGCGAATACATCGGTCGCAATTTTAAGAAGCTAAGATTCACTCCCAGTAGGCGGCGGCTTAGCGTGTGTAACTCTGCTAAAATCGCCTTGCGAGCGATCAACTCGGAATGAGGGCCAATATATGTTATATTCCCAAAATAAAATTCCAATGAAGCATGAAAAGCAATAACAAACTGAATTTTGTCATAATTCTATCCAGTGTCCTCCCTAACTGAGAATTAATGACATAGTCATTATTTTACCATTATGCATGTCCTAGCAGTCCGTACAGCAGCGGCCACTTCCCAGTAGGGGCATTAAAATAGAACTCTAAACCAAACTCAAACCCTCTCTTTCGTGCATTTACAGCAATGCCCATCGATGCGGTAACGCTATTACAGGGATTCTTACTAAGAGTGGGATGGGATGTGTCATACAGCATATGCCCTTTATTTGTGTAACAGGTATTCGAAAATTCTAATGATGATTTATGACTAATATCGTCAGTCCTGTTAAGTTTCTGCAAATTTTCTTATTATTTGTCAATGATTTCTTTCATCTTTTGTATAAGTAGCGGACACTATGGGCAGGTGCATCAGCTAGTGATGACAGAGTGATTCTATAAAAATCCTTTTCTTTATTTTCTTTAAAAACACTGATGAAGCATCTGCATTACAGATTGTAGTTCTCCAAGTAGCACAAATTATATACTGTAACTATCACTCTTTTTCCATGAAAGGGGTGAGGATAAATTTGTAGTTGATGGGGTGGTATAGCATCAACTATAATGAATACTACTCCGTTTGTACAGTGTTATATGATCAAAACTCTGTTACCATTTTATAAATCACATACACAGAAGCCAATTTCGCGTGAATGAATAAGGGGGGCATGTACTAAGCAGTGATAAAAGTGGAGAAGGGAGCCAGTGGAGAAGTTGGTTATCACAACCAATCAGCATTGACGTAACATTTATAATTTGCATATTATAAACATATACAGAGCAGCTGATTGGTTGCCATGGGCAACTTCTCCACTGGCTCACTTCTCCACTTATATCACTGCTTGGTACATGTCCCCCTAAGTGCTTGGATCAATGGGGGTCATTCCGAGTTGTTCGCTCTGTATTTTTCTTCGCATCGCAGCGACTATCCGCTAACTGCGCATGCGCAATGTTCGCACTGCGACTGCGCCAAGTAAATTTGCTATGTAGTTAGGTATTTTACTCACGGCATTACGAGGTTTTTTCTTCGTTCTGGTGATCGTAGTGTGATTGACAGGAAGTGGGTGTTTCTGGGCGGAAACAGGCCGTTTTATGGGAGTGTGTGAAAAAACGCTACCGTTTCTGGGAAAAACGCGGGAGTGGCTGGAGAAACGGAGGAGTGTCTGGGCGAACGCTGGGTGTGTTTATGACGTCAAACCAGGAACGACAAGCACTGAACTGATCGCAGATGCCGAGTAAGTTTGAAGCTACTCAGAAACTGCTAAGAAGTGTCTATTCGCAATTTTGCTAATCTTTCGTTCGCAATTTTGATAAGCTAAGATTCACTCCCAGTAGGCGGCGGCTTAGCGTGTGCAAAGCTGCTAAAAGCAGCTTGCGAGCGAACAACTCGGAATGACCACCAATAGATTCTTCTCTTCAATGAATTTAGTAAACAGCAATAAATATTCCATAAATGAGAATAAAGGTAACTGATAGCCAGTGGTGTCACCCAATGCAAATCAGGACCGCATGCGCTGAATGCCTGAAAGGGGGAGTGGCCTCCATGGGAAGGGGTGTGGCCTCACTAGGAAGGGGCATAGCCTCATGGCACGCCCCTGTTTTCATCACTCTAGGGACACTGTGTAGATGCATCATCTATTTACTGGCTGCGGTCCACACCCCTATAGTGATACAACTGCCGATAGCTACTAATTAAAGATCTCTACGTAATGTGATCTATTGTTCTCTAAGCAGTGAAGGCCGAAAAAGAGACAGCGACCAGAAAATTCAGTTTGCTAGGGGGTAAATATCTAAGCAGTGCTTTTTAAAACTGCTGCATCTTCGGTGGACTCTGCTGCTTGATTTGATAGGGTAATATTATTAAATACAAACCCAGGCATAGCATATTATTGCCCTTTGCCACTGGGCAAAACTGAGGAAACCGCGGCTCCTTTGGAAAGTGGCGCTTAGCAAATTTACCCCCTAGTGTCAAATATTATTGAAGCAGAGAAATTAAGGGTCTCATTCAATGTTGACAACACATAAGGCTTGTAATTCGGTACAACCTTAAATACTAATTGTATACGCATTTATTTAATCCTCCATTACTTTCACTGGGAAATATTTAATTGGTTGAGACCAAGTAAAATACAATTACATTAAATGCTCATAATACCATTATCATGTTGCCCTCCGGATCTATGCTGCAGTAAACATGCGCCTGTATATAATACAGTATATACTGCATTCACTGTATATGTTTAGTTTTAATTGCAGGCTCTCACGATTTACTATAAAATGAACATATTCTATCGTACATAACAGGTTCACTTTAAACCCGGTCTCATCATTTCCAATACTGTTAAAGTACATATATGTAATAATATGACAACCACTTTGCAGGTATTGTGTTCTTTGCCAATCATCTTATCCATCATTGGTAAATTAATATTTATTTGTTTTTTATTTCTATAAGTACGTATGTCTTTGTTACCATATTTCTATTTTAATACATATTAAAATTCAATATAATGCTTCCAGTGTAGCCTGTATGTGACGATTTAAAGAATATATTGAACGTAATCATCTTAAACAAAGTATTAACATGCATAATATTGCGTTCCTACGTACCACTTTATTTTACTTCAAAGCCATGAATAGAATTTTAGAGGTTTCCTTTTAAAGATTATTACATTATTCTATACAAAACTTAGAGCTGAGACAAGTTGTTTGAGTTTCTATTTATTATTTTTTTAAATAGAACGCCTGAGGAGAAGATTTATGAAGTAATATCATCACGGTCCAATCAAACGGTTTACATATGTATCAAGCAATATCTGTTCTATTTTTGTGGAGGTTTATCAAAATGTTCCATTCATATAAACATATCGTAGCCCACGTGGTTACTTGTTATACTATTATTACCAGAAAATAACACAAACATAAAAAATATCAAAATTCCCACAAAGGTAGTTCTCTAAAATAAGTAAAACCCAGCTCATTTTAAAACATGTCTGTAAACCATAAGTTAAAGAATATTAAATGTAATGATAGCAATTAAAGGCAACATATGTGAAAAAGTGGATAGAAATTTCCTTAAAAGGAACATTAACCTGGTCAGGGGAGGGGATAGTCTGTTAATTTATACCTTGTCTTATAAATTTGGCATTAATTCAGAAAATATATATGTTTTGAAGACCTAAGGTGGGATATAATGAAGTCCGATTTCCCGCCAAACTCTGATATTTTTTTAAAGGGGTAATCATGTACAAGTCATGGTTTAGCCCCTTTAAAACAACGTCCGAGTTCGACCGGTATCCCGAACTCAGAATTCATTACATCCCAGCCCTGGGCTCTGCGCGGTATCACAGTTTGTACCCCCCTGCATTTCTGGCATTTTGTAGGCATTTGCTGCCTTTATTTTATGCCAGAAACTCTTTTATAATTACCACACTAATAATATGTCCAGTAAAATAAAAATATGAAAATGAAGACCACTTCATGCACTTAAGTGCAAATCAAGTCTGTGTATTATGTTGTTACATTTTCATTGACAGATTTTCTTGTAGTTAATGTTTCAGCAATGTATTCAGTTTCCTGAAACGCACATCATTAATTATAAGTTATAAAGAAAGGATGTTACAGTAGTTTATACAAAATAATTTATAAGAGACCTCACTCCATAGGTCGCAACTGTGTTGAAGCCTGCAACATGTCAGACTGCCACTTCTACCAATGTAAAATTAAATGGACTCTTTCAATTTATTCCTTAGCAGAGGGATTGTGTTCTTTATTCCTGTCTGCTAGAAATGATAATGAGGTTTTTCAACCACAACGCTTGTGATTTATTCCATGGGCAGAGCTGGTATATAGTACCTTTATATACACTGTGTGCTTTCTCAAGGTCTGTAACTCTTCATATCGGGGCTTGGCATTTCTGTACATAATGTATGTAGAACACAGCATTCAATAATTTCTACTTTTGGAGTACTAGATTTTTCACGGCCGTCACCATTAAGAGAACTTGAAGAAAAAAAATGAAACCAGAGTATTCATATTATTGTGTGTTCAGTATTATGTTGCCTGCATTTTAAAGGCAATTGACTTATTTATTTCTGTTGATATACTTAGTTTACGCTCTGTATTTAGCATACATTATGTATTGCATTGATTTGCATAATCTGCATTTATACGATTTGCTTTTCTTTTTTATTGTTTTTATTACTTAGTATTACTTATTTAGTTTTCACAATGTGCAATTTTAGATGGCCTCAGACTAATGTAAAATGATTTGTAGTGGAAACATTTATATTTTTATAATAAACTTGCTGAAAGTATTTTGACAGAACTGACCAGTGCGTTAATGGCTTTGATGTGTTTTAGATTTTTTTTATTTTTTTTATTTAGGAACACAAAAATACTGCATGGGAGGTAACAATATGGAAAGAGACAATAACACTGTGTATAATGTATTGAGAAAGGATCACGTACATCTGCCGGAGGCAGTCAATTGACCGCCTGTTGGGATCCCGGCGGTCAGGATACCGATGCCGGAATCCCGACACCAGCTGAAATACCGACAGTCGGAGTCCTGACCGCTGGCTGGTTACCCCTCGCCACGCCACCATCCGGAGGGGAATAGAAAACTGTCACCAAGCCCGAATCATGGTGAGCGCAGTGAGCCCGCTAGGGGACACGCTGCGCTCGCCATCGGTATTCTGACTGTTTTGCTCCTGGAGTCGGTCTCCTGACCACCAGGATCCCGTCCGCCGGGATCTCATACTAATCTCACATCTGCAGACAGTCCTCTAAATTTCCAGGCTCTGTCCTGGTTTCTGATAACTAAAATATGTGTGACCTGCCTAAAAAAGGATGCAGACAGTCCCAGAATGAGTGTAATAGGCAGTGGTGCCGAGTGGGTGGGGTGGCGGGGACCGAGTGCTCTTTACCCTGCCTGTGCCTGTTGAAGCGGTTCGGGTCCCGCCCGGCCCCACCCCATTGCAGACAGTGGTACTTCGGACAGGGAGGGAGAGGACTGACTGCTGCTGCTGCAACCTCTCTCTCCAGTGTGTGCCGGACTGGGGACAGAAGCCATCAGCCCTCCCTCTCCCTGTGAGATGTGCAGGGAAGGGGAGGGATCACACCTGCCCTCCTCTATGCCTCTCGCCGAATCTTTCACCAGCACCCTCTCATGCAACATGCGCGCCTGCTCCACAGTGACATATAGCCTAGCATTTTTTTTTATATTTTCTATGGCGGGGATCTGGACACACCTCCCCACATTGGCCACACCTCCTCCCATTACTGAGGCACAGAAGAGCTTTCGGACGGTGATATGAGCAGGGGCTGATTGAGTACTTAAAATAAAACTGGAAAATTTAGGAACGTAGACTTCAATTGAAGGCAGAGTCCAATTATCAATAGGGTCAAACAAATTGTCACGGGGCTGGATGGGGCACTGGTGTCATGCAACTGGAGCAAAAAGGCTTCACATCAGTGGTGGGTGTACAGTCAGCATGCAAGACCATGGTTATCTCTTATTACTATGCTTACCACCTCTACTGCAGAGCAGACTCACTGGCAAAGCTATGTGCACCACTAGTAGGGGCATGAAGCAAAGCAGCGTGATGCAGGACATACCTTTCTACAGGGCCATATTAATGTATAGGCACATTGGGCAGCTGCCCAGGACCCCACAATTCTAGGGTACTTTGAGCAGGGGCAGGTGGAGTACACACAGCAGTGTGGGCGAGGCAGCATTCCTCCCAGCCTGCAGCTAGACAGTGATTGGCTGTCAGCATGTTGATTGGTGAATGGCTGGAGCTATCCACCAGTCAGAATTCTGACAGCCATTCACTGTATGGAAGCATATAGAGAGAAGGCGTGGAACCACAGGAGTTATTATTTGTTTTTAATTGGCTCCTGTGAATGGGTGTCTAGGGGCCGCAGTGTATTTTTTGCCCAGGGCCTACTATGCTGTTAAGACAGCCCTGCCTCTCTACTGTCTCTGCAGGCAGAACAAGGTACTGCAAAATTGGTACTTTCTCACCTTTAATGGGATAACTGAAAGACAGTGTTGCTCTCTCCTGTTCTTGTAACTTTTACCATCTGCTGTTGTCACATCTGATGTCTTTATTTCAGTTGATTCTTGTTTGTATTCTGGAATGTTGAGACCCTTTTTGTTTCTATCGGTGGTGGTACTATTTCTGAGGCTCCTGCTTTGCTCGTTTAGGGCAGAGTGGTTGCAGACAGAGGTGAACCATCATTTCCAGACCATTCCTGCCTATGGTACTATTAATCTTTTGAAAAGCTGATGAACAATTAAACACTGTGGTTCACCCTACCCACAATACACAACAACCCCAACAATAAATCATTAGCACCCATGTTTAATAATTTGCCTGCCCCCCACCTCAAACTGTAAATTAATACATTTACGTTTAATAATTTGTTTTATAAATAGGCATCTTGTTCAAATTTACACATTTAAACACATGTTCAACATGTAAGTTCCAAAAGTAATTACAGATGGTTGTAGAGAAGGTTTGTAAGGCCCTTGTGTGCTCTATAATTCCAATAGTGTAAATTACTTACTGGGTTGCTCTTAATATAACTATTAATGCACTGTAGAAATAAAATAGAGGCAATGTTGCGTATTCATTTGTGTGAAATGGTAGCTGAAACCCTATTTTCCAAATAACCAGTAAAAAACTCAATGCTATAGTGAAAACGCAGAAATCCCAGAACCTACCATATAGAGTTAGTGATCTGCGTGGGGATAGTTATAGGACCATCCTTCCAGTCTGAGATTGACTACAAATGGAAAAAAATGATTACACAGAAGCAATTGTTCTGCCAGGATTACTTCAAGACAGAACTGGACAAATGATGTACAATCCAGTTTACAATGTTCCAGTAATGTGTGGACAGTAGTCACTAGGCTCCCGCACCTGGGATTAAATAGATAAGGACAGAACAGAAATTGGAATTTAACTCCAAGTATTACATTTGCTGCTGAAGAGCGTTTCAGAAGACAGAGTATGTGGCTATTACATTAGTGTGGGGTTTACATCAACCTCTAATCATTATTTCCTAATAAATTGTGTTAAAATACAGTAAATATTGGAGATCATGCACATATTTTCTCAGCTGTATTATGTAAAATCAAAAATGTGACCAAAAGCATATTATAATATCATAGTACCCAATTTTCATGATGTCTATATTACATACATTTTTAATGCATTGTCAGCTATAACATTCACTAGGTACTGTATACTACTATATTTCAGAACTGTAATCTGCAAAATTCTACCCCAAGAGAAGAATATAGTATGTCTTCCCACCTTTATCCATATGTCTTGCATGTTAATTGTATAGGAACTTTACTGCTATTTAAACTTTGTCTAGATTGTTTTATTTTTACTGTCTACTATTGATAATCTATAGCCTTTACTATATGACTTTCAATCCCTTCTTCCAGTCAGTTTTTATTTTGTATATATTTCACTTGGACTCCTGACTGCACAGAGAGGATAAGAGAATGCCATCAGCCATTAGTAAACTTATATGCAATAGAAGCACCCGATTTAAACAATTGACCTTCATTAATAGGCAGTATCTAATCAGAGTCCTGGTGATTGTAACCAGATCCGGTAAAGCTACATGTCTTGGAAAAACATAAAGGATCTTTTTATTATATCACTGGTTAACAAATGTGTTGCCACTAATAAATGCAGGAGTCCTGGTAACCATACAGGAGTCCAAATACTAGTGATCCTAACCTGACAATATAGAGCTGTATGATTTGGAGATTAACATAAAGAACGTCTAATTACCATTTAGATTTTTAGAACTAATTAATCAATCCTATCATCTGGATATGAAAAGACGAGAATATAAAAATGACACTTCTGAAGAAGTCGCCCCAGATGAAACGCGTTGGTTGAAAACTATATTGTTGCTGTCTTAACGAGACTATCTGGCAATTGCCAATTCTGGTTGTATACGGACACCTAAAAGAGTCTAGAAAAACAATAATGAAATGTTATATATACAGTATTTTTGAACTGTTTAATCATGTTTTATTGATATTAAATTGTTTTAACTGTATACATATGGATAATAATTATGGGGTGTACTCAAAAACAAGTTGAAAGGAATCAATGTCATACTCATATCACATATAAGGTAGTCACTTTGCTTTAAAAAAAAAAAACAGCTTGTGAGAATTTTGTTCCACAGGTCAGTAATAAAGCGCTCCCCGAAAATAACCATTCAACTGTCTATATAAATCCTAGGCCCTACTGGTAACGGGCCATTTTGAGATAGCAGCTAAGAAAAGACAACAAATTGTCTAATAATTAAAAATACTGTACAATAAAAAAGAACCCCTGTTATATTGATTAGTTGATTAATTAATATGTTAATTAGCGCATTGAGGTACCCATAACCTACAGTATATGTATATATATATATATATATATATATATATATATATATATATATGTTCAATAGGGATAAAGTCTCTGCGCCTTCAGTGCTCTGGTGTGGAATATTCCTTAAATGTGCAGCTAATGATATATACGCGTACCAGAAATATGCTCAAAATGAGCCCGTAGTGGTATCTTTAAGTGGTCGTCTTCCCTTGTCCTTATACTTCTTGTACAGACACCCTCAGCTAGGGGTTTAGGTATAATCACGTAGGCAGATTTGTGTGATTAAAATTGTGAAAAACTATATCACACTATTAGCTCCCTTTTCTTTCTGTTTTATATAGTTTTTCACAATTTTAATCACACAAATATACATACAGGTGGAATCGTACAATTTAAGAAATCATAACAAGCTTATCTGTTGTACATGCCGTTGGAGAGGTAGTGGAAGCTATTAGCTCCCTTTTCTTTCTGTTTTTTTTCCATGATTGGAAAAAAAACTTTTTTCAAAGGTACTATATATATTGCTAAGGAGTACCTTATGGGAGAAGCATTCTTAAAAGGAGTGAGTTATTTACCTTCTTATTTAAACTTCATCACATGGGTGTGATTCTGATTATTATATTAGAAATCACAATTTCAATATAGTGGTTTTTTGAGACACTATAGGCACAAAGCACTTTATATATAAAAAAATTTTTTTGCAACATTTGCACGAATAAGTCACTGGTCACTTTAGAACATTAAGAGCATTTTTGCTGACACTTATCTTCCCTCTCTGCCTACGTGACTATACCTAAACCCCTCACTGAGGGTGTCTGTACAAGAAGTATAAGGACAAGGGAAGACGACCACTTAAAGATACCACTACGGGCTCATTTTGAGCATATTTCTGGTACGCGTATATATCATTAGCTGCACATTTAAGGAATATTCCATACCAGAGCACTGAAGGCGCAGAGACTTTATCCCTATTGAACATTTCTACCCATGACTCATTGAAATATGAGTCAATAAGAAAGTCTATGCTGCAGCCCCCACACTGGGGAGTGCTGATGGGAGTTGACATGAATGTTTATGCACAAATTATGTCATATTAATTCACTTATTGTAAACATATAAGGTGTTAAGCGCTTGTTTTACATCCCTATTGCACATATATATATATATATATATATATACATACATGGATGAAAATAGGGCACCCATAATGCAAATCAATTTTATTCACTTAAAAACATTTCTTGTAAAACACCAAATATCTCACCGCTGTAGGCTGGATACCACAAGATGTAAAACAGAAAGCCACGGCAATACTGGAACACTTCACCAGGGAAAGGAGTCAGTGCCATACACCGTATAAACTGTTCACCATAGGATTCATCTGGACACTGCTTACCACCAGCATGAAGGACAATATTCCAGGCACAAACCACGTTGGTTAGGCCATGCCCCCATGGCGTGGCTTATCCACATTGGTGTGTGCCCGGAATATTGTCCTCCTGATGAAGTCCTAAAATACTGTACAGGATGAAATGTGTTGAGGAACTCCTTGTGCTGTTTCCTTTTAAAGGACTTTGTTGATCAATTCTCCTTCAGATAAGCTGCTTGTTTTGAACTTAAATATATGTTTGGTTATATTACCATTAAATACTTTTTAATATTGTTACCTAATATCCACATCCTGTGTCTCTACATGGTACATCTGAGCACCAGAGCTGAAAAAGACCGGTGCCTACTGACTCAGCTAAAGGTCAAAGCATTTTAAGGCAAAAAACGAAAACTTTTTTGCCGGCCCTATTGGTACATGATTTTACTTTTACATTGTTTGATTCTTCAGAAAACCTGGATATATTGCAATAGGAGGTGCTTGTTTTTCATTATGGTTTTTAGATAGATAGATAGATAGATAGATAGACACACAAAAATACACCCTTTTTCGCGCTGGGGTATAGCAGCACCACAGGAAGATCCCCTGTTAGTGGAAACATAGGAAATAAACATAAAACAATAAAAAACAGAGTGCGCTAGCCAATAGTTGTTTGCTGATTGTGAGGTACCGAATTCAGAATTCACACTCCTCTCAAGTTCTTTGACCTTTTTTGGGTCTCTCCGAATTGGGGCCTGCAAATATACCCTCTCACCAAGAAATGGATCACCCAACAATAATTTAAATAGATTATTAAATGGTTTTATTTGCAATTTCGAAGATATTAAACATAATAGAAATATTTTACATATACTAGAAACATACAAAGGTACAGTAAAATTTGACAGTATTTTGATCTTCTACACACACCAAATGTTAGTTGATAGAAAAAGTACCACTCTCACCTTAAAAAGGTGTGAGCTCTAGGGTAGACATACAGACAAATGGGTGGTGAACGAATATTGATAGACCTGACGTGTTTCGTCCAGATGGACTCCTTCAGTGGTAGGTGACTTCTACAAGGTTTGAAAAAAGTTTTTTCTTAGGCTTCTCATACCCACAGGGTCCAATGGATTGAGACTATCTAAAAATATCTATAATAAGAGTGAAGTTATTTTAAAATCCTTTGAAACAGTGGAAGTAATTTCACCTCAGGAGAGGGGCGGTGGGAGGGGGGGGAATATCACCGGAATAAAAACAGAGAGTCAATAATCCTCAATTATTAAAAACAGCTGGATCCAGGGACTGGGCTGTGATTGCCCTAAACCACCTGATTTCACAATTTCATATACAATGGAATAAGAAAATAGCGAGTGGGTTGTTTAGACATGTGGCTGCTGGTGTGCAAAACACTTGAATTCCCCCATAGAGGTGTGGAGGCAGTGCTAGCCTTTTATTATATAGGATATACATTTACCTAATGACATTTTGCCACATGGAGCACAGGTCCTAATTAATGCAAAGCCTTGGATGGAGGAAATTGCGACTTAAATAGAAGGGACTTAGAAGACATCATGCTGGAGACAAGTAGTATGGTTGTTAGAACCATACAGCAAGAACATGGTACACTTTTATGTATGACCATGGATACAGTATACTGTATTGTGGTGGGGGGTTTTCTCTTGCTTATGTTGCGCTTGAGCCACATTAGCGTGGAAGACCTTACTGTAGAGGTCTACAGAGTTCTATTAGTTACCCAAGCCTTCAAATTATCAGTTGCTATGGGCAACTTATCTAATATTTCTCTTCACAACATTTGATTCATATAACAAACCTTTGAGAGAGGTAAAGTGGAGAAAGATAAAGTACCAACCAAATAGCTCCTAACTGCTATGTTACAGGCTGTGTTTGAAAAATGACATGAGCTCATTGGTTGGTGTTTTATCTCCATTCTTTGATACATTATCCTCTATATGTCTTACATAAAGTTGGATTTGGGGTCTGCAGCCAATTGACGACCAGTCTTGGTCTACATAATCCACTGAATTAGAATGGACTTTTGCAACTCACTCCCTGCCCTGCTCTCAGTGAATAAACACTAACGCTATGAGATGAGGCCTTTATAAACATAAACTAGACTATATTCAGGCCATTGCTTTGGCTTTACAGTGGTTAGCATAGCTAATTTACTGTGCAGAGCTCATGGGTTTTATTCCACCTACAGCTCTATTTATGTGGCGTTTGCATGTTGTCCCCATGTCTGCGTAGGTTTCCTCCGAGAGTCAAAGAACACAATGGTATGTAAATTGGGTTTCTACTGTACAAAATGGTTTCATGAGTAGTAAGAAATTTGGAATGTAAGAGTCGCTTCTTCATATCCCAGTGTGTATTGCCTTCAGTGAGATATACATTTTGATTAATTTTACTTATGCAGAAGAAAGAAATAGGCAAACAGGGACCCCTTGGTGACTTCTAATGCTCTTATCTTATAATCCAGAGTACAGGATACACTATACCAGGGGCTGAACAGTAAACCTCAGACCTCAAAGGAAAATTTAGGTTGAGGCCCCAGAGATGCTGCTGTAGCCTGAAAGGGGGCCCTTAATGTGCTTTCCCACTGTACATGTGCTGCTCAGAGATAGATTCCATTCTACTCTTTTCAGAGGAGACCATGAAGTCCTTGGGAAATGCTGCCAGGGCACAGTCACCTCAGATAGGTCCCCCTTAATATCACACCCCCTGAAACCACTATATTTCCACCACTGCCCTAAGGACTACCAATGACGACACACAGGGGACAAGGAGAAATGGGATGTATTAAAAACCTGCTCGCTAGTTATACTAGTAAGTTCATTCCCACGGGCAGCAAACGAAGGAGTAATAATTCCAAACCAATGTGGGTTAACAAAAAGATTAAGCGACTAATGCCAAAAAGAGGTGAGCATTCAAAAAGTATAATTCGGATGGGAAGGAGGAGTCATTCCAGTACTATAAGGAAATCAGAGCATCTAAAATAGAAACGGAAAAGCTAATAGCAAAGGAAAGTAAATCAAACCCCAAAAAGTTTTTTAAATACATCAACAGCAAAAGATTAAAGAAAGAGAGTATAGGTTCTTTAAAATGAAAGTTGGGTGTTCTAATTAAAGACGACAATGACATTGTGGAAAATTAAACAAGTTTTTCTCATCTGTATTCACAAGAGAGGACCAGATGGCGGAATTGACACATAACCTCAGCAATGGTAATGTCCTACTGCTAATTGCTTATTTAAGTGAGGAAGTTGTCTGTGACTGATTAAGAAAAATTAAAATTAATAAGTCACTCAGTCCCGACAGCATTCACCCAAGGGTTCTCATGGAGCTCCACTCTGAATTAGCGAGACCTCCCTATATTTGATTTTCAATTACTCACTTACATCAGGCATGGTCCCCAAAGACTGGCATATAGCGGAAGTAGTGCCGATATTTAAAAAGGGAAGTAAATCTGAACTGGGTAATTATAGACCAGTAAGTCTTACATCCATAGTGGGGAAAGTACTGGAAGCTATTTTAAGGGATAGAATACAAAGGTTCCTTGAAACCAATAAGGTTATTAATAGGAACAAACATGGATTTGTGAAGGATAAATCATGTCAAACTAACTTAATAGGCTTTTATGAAACAGTTAGTGCAAACCTAGATCAGGGTAGAGAGGTGGACGTAATCTTTTTAGACTTTGCTAAAGATTTCGATACAGTACCTCACATGAGACTTATCTACAAATTAAAAGAACTTGGGCTAAAGAGTACAATATGCACTTGGGTTAGAAATTAGCTGGATAAAAGGGAGCAGTGAGTGGTGGTAAATGGAACTTTTTCGAGTTGGACTGAAGTACTAAGTAATGTGCCACAAGGGTCTGTACTTGGTCCACTATTGTTCAACATTTTCATAAATGATCTAGTACAGGTTGAGTATCCCATATCCAAATATTCCGAAATACGAATATTCCGAAATACAGACTGTTTTGAGTGAGACTGAGATAGTGAAAACTTTGTTTTGTGATGGCTCAATGTACACAAACTTTGTTTAATACAATATTTTTGATAACTTTGTGTATTAAATGACCTTCAGGCTGTGTGTATAAGGTGTATATGAAACATAAATTAATTGTATTTATGTACACACACTTTGTTTAATGCACAAAGTTATAAAACATATTGGCTTAAATGACCTTCAGGCTGTGTGTATAAGGTGTATGTGTAACATAAATGCATTCTGTGCTTAGATTTAGGTCCCATCACCATGATATCTCATTATGGTATGCAATTATTCCAAAATACGGAAAAATCCCATATCCAAAATACCTCTGGTCCCAAGCATTTTGGATAAGGGAGACTCAACCTGTAGTGGGTCTAGAGAGCACAGTGGAAATTTTTGCAGACGATACCAAACTGTGTAAAGTTATACATTCGAAGGGGGAGTCTCTTCAGAACTACTTATTTAAACTGGAAACATAGGCAGCAAAATGGAGAATAAGGTTCAATATAGACAAATGTAAGGTAATGCACTTTGGTAGCAAGAACAAAAATACTACCTACATACTAAATGGGGAAAAAATAGGGGATTCTGTACTGGAAAAGATTTAGGTGTTCACATAGATAACAAACTGAGCAGTAGTACCCAATGTAGGAATGCAGCAAAAATGGCAAACAAGGCATTAGCATACATAAAGCAGGGAATTGATACAAGCGATGAGAGTGTTATACTCCCATTACATAAATCACTAGTGAGGCCACATCTCGAATACTGTGCACAATTATGGGCACCATACTACAAAAAGGATATCGTTGAACAAGAAAAGGTTCAGAGACGGGTGACCAAATTGATTAAGGAGATGGAGATGATAGAATCCGAGGAAAGTCTTACTAGGCTAGGCATGTTTACACTGGAAAAAAGGAAATTAAGAGTGGACATGATTAACATTTACAAATATATAATGGGTCAATACACAGAGCTAGCGGGGGGATTGTTTTTGGTAAGATCATCACAAAGGACATGTGGGCACCCACTTAGGTTGGAGGAGAGGAGATTTCGCACACAGAGACGGAAAGGTTTCTTCACAGTAAGGACAATACGTATTTGGAATTCCCTGCCTGAGAGAGTAGTAATGGCAGACTCGGTTATTACTTTTAAGATTGGTCTAGATAAATTCCTAATGGATAAGTATATACAGGGTTATGGTGGGTAAATCATGCACTAGGGAATAAGATAACATAATAAAAAAAAAGGAATTGACATAACTGCTAAACATTCACCACAGTTAAATCAGTTTTAAAATTTTACAGTTTAGGAGATCACTAACAGGTTGAATTTGATGGACAAATTGTCTTTTTTCAACCTTAGAAACTATGTAACTATATCTAAGGCAGTGGGATCAGCAAGTCGCTGCTGGATGGAACCTGTTTCCAGCTACTGAGGTGCCTGGAGAGGTGACCCCGGTATTTGGACTTGCCCAGTGCTAAAGTTCCTTCTCCCAAGACATAATGCTTTGAGACAACAATTGTGTGTGTTTTAATATTATTGTGCTAATCAGCAATACATTTATAAGGTAAATTCTATAAGCCGTTATAAAATTATCAGCCTCGGCTATTTATTTAAACGCTTTGTTGTTTTAGGTGTATTTTTATGTTGAGTCTATCAGGCTACAGATTGCAGTTGTTTTTGTTGCTGAACAGTAAATTAATTAAAAGAACTTCACTGTTTTATTCGGGGATAAATTATAAATAATAATAATAATAAAAATATCCTAGTGGTTAAAATAAGCACATATTTATCATTGCACATTGAGTGGTCAGGTGACATACGCTGACATGTAATCAGACCAATAGATCTCGGTTATTTTTCATTAGAGGATTCCAGAAGTTGTATAAAAATACGGGTGGTCTTCAGTTTGCCGACTGTCGGGATCCCGCCGCACATGATACCGGTGCCGGAATCCTGACAGCCGGCATACCGACACTTTTTCTCCCAATTGGGGGTCCACGACCCCGCTGGAGGGCGTACTCGCCCAGCTGTCGGTATGCCGGCGGTCAAGATTCCGGCCGCCGGCATACCCTACTACACCCTAAAAATACAGTATATGCTTAATATTCCTGCATGTTGATTATAACTTACAATAAATACATAGAATCATTAAATAGAATTTTCTTTTTTCATTTGAGCCCCAAAGAGTCATAAGCGAAGCCTTGTGCCTAGGAACAGAAAATAAAAGCTAACAGCTTTTTAGTGCATTGTAGCTACAGTAGTACCAATGTCCTCTATGTTGGAGAGTTGCGGTATACTGTTAATGATGCCTCTGGGCTAGAACGTAGCCCCTATCTCTTGTGCATATTATCTTTCTTTGTATTTAAAAGAAAGAATTTTGGCAGGAAATAGAAAAGCATGCAGGGGTCTCCAGATAATAATAGAGTTGCTGTAACCTGACAGCCGCGCTTTGTAACCCGTGCGGGGATTGCAATTCAAGCAAAGCTTGAACTTTTGAAATAGCTGGAAATACATCTATTTACACTTAAATGTAACAAAATTAATTGTAGTATAGTTTCAATGGGCAAATTATTTTCCCACCGCCACAGAGAGTTCATTGGGCATACTGTTGCATTATTGCATTACTTCTTATTTAATGTGATTTGGTACCAAAGCTGTTTATTTGTTGTTAGTGACAGATCGCTCGTTGCAAGGTTTAATGAATCTCGGAATTTCAGCACTTTGGAAAATAAATATCTCGTACAAAACAATGAGGTCTTACTGCACCGTTGAAATACAGGACATATTATGGAGAGTGATACCAACTGAGCAGGACTAAAGCGATAAGGTCGTTTATTTCTAGTTTTCCACTCATATATAGATGACTGCTGGCTAATATTAGACATACTGTAAATTCAGAAAGGCGGATGGAACATATTAGAGAACTGTTTGCAGGATTTTAGCAGTTTAAATAATGCACAGGTTGGGTGATGCTGGTTTACTGAGAATAAAAGTCTTTATTTCTGAGTTGTCAAAGAAACATCTTACTTGTTTGAATGGATACATGGTGAAAGCTGCTCAATCAATCTGGCAGCACTTTTCAGTTGCAGGAAAGAAAGTGGTCACAGTAACCAGAAAACAAAAAGGTGGGGCTCCCCCCCCCCCCCCAATGTGTCCCCCAGCACACTAAATAGTACTTGCAACAATACTTGAAAAACTATATGGTAATAGGAGTTCAGAGATGTTTGTTGCATGTATTTGCAGACACATGGTAAGCTGCCTGGTCCTTTCACAACTTCTCTGATTACCGGCAATCCCTACACTGCATGGTAACAGTACCCACTCAGGGCTATGTAAATGTCTATTGTAAGGCCTCATGATAATGGCACATACATAAATTCACCCAACTTGAGGGCTAGCTTACCTAGGAGCCACCCATGGAATTTCCAAGTAGCACTACAGGAACCAGTATGCCTTCCAAACGTTGATCCCATATAATGCCTTCCATAACTGCAAACACAGTAAAGCTTCTCAATCAGTCTGGCAACACTTTTCAGGTGCATGAAAGGAGGGGTCACAGCAAACAGAAAACAAAAAGAATAAAAAACAATTAAGACATCGCTAATAAAAGAGAAATGAAACCATTCAATAACATATCGGCCAGTATAAATATATTAAAAACATACACGTTTGTATAAATTTATTTTCCACAAAAAAAGGTTCCTACTCTTAAAATAACTCAAACATTATACATGCTGTAGATGAGTCTCATTAGGACCCGCTGTGCATTTCACTTTAAGAGAATGTGAAAGAGTTAAATGACTGTCCGTAAATTTAATTAATGTGGATCTCCTCTTATAGCAGCATTGCTTAGGAAGGAAACTTGTATAAATCTTTTACTATAATGAATTCTGTGAGTCTGGAGTCTGGACACCTCACTTGTTTTACTCCTCAGATGTGTATTGTGGGTAATTATGGGGGGAACCTTACTAATCTTCTGTTTGCACCTCTATGGGGTGTAACCGTAAAAATAACCTTTACTGGGAAGAGCCGTGGCCAACTCTCCACTCAACGTCTTCCCCAACTCCAAACCAAAAGGTGCTCAGGTGTCTTCCCACTCCACCGGAGACCAAAACCCATCTGGTCCGATGGTACTCCGGCCCCATTATGGATCAAACTCCAACACCTTCTCATCTCCTTTAGCAACCCTTATTAACCACAGCCACAATTTTCAGGCCGTCCTAACCCACCACAGTTTCAACGAAAACCCCACCACCATACCTCTAAACCTAGGAACACTAGACTTACTTCCCTTTAAACTCCTACTTCCTACCTGCTAACCTCCCAAATATAGACCAAGGCCATCCGGTCTCCTAGTAAAAATTCCATACCCCTCAAATTCAAATGGACCCCATTGGCCATGTAAATCTGAGGGGCAGAAACAGAAATGGAGGGATGCTGGACCACAAACCCCCAATTCTCACTCATAGCTCGGACCAACTCGATGGCGCCTGGCCTTTCTGCACCTCTCCATAATAAGCATGGTACGATGTCAGACCATCCCACACTTAGGAATGGTAACATATTTTGCAGGCTAATTAAGTCCCTAACCATAGTTTTCCTGAGGTCCAGACCCGACCTCTTGGTCAAGTCATTTCCCCTGGCATGGAACACCATTCTCAGCGGGCATCCCGACCTCTGAAGCTGCTGCCAGAACAGGGGCATGACTTGCTCCTAACACAGGCCCCTCACACCGATCCACCTAATCAGCACCGCTACAAGGGACTTCAGACACTTCAACCCCGATCTTTTACCATGAAAAACATACAAGTGCCCCACAATCCAGATTTGGCACTCATCCAAATGCAAATCTGAAAATTATAATGATCAATGTCAAACCATCATTCCCACTATTTAAATCTAAACAATATAACTCCGAAAGCAACATCAACCACCCCGCCTAAGCCTATTAACTTACTAATATGGTGAATTTTAATAATTAAATGATTTTTAAATTGGACTCTAAGATGACATGTTTAACCAGGAAAGGGGGAGGGGGGGGGGGGGGGGGATTTGAAGAACCAGACTTGACGAGAGACGAAAAACACACCTGCCAGGTGGGTGCAAGGCACTTGACAAGATAAAAAATTCCTCAAGTCCACCAAATATGGCAAGTGGCTAATACCTCAAGTCTGTATTGATTACCAATGGTCAAAAACTGATATATTTGTGGAATACATCAGACTTCTACCTACCAAGAACTTTAGTTTGCTCGCTTGAACGGCCCTCCGTAGCCGCTGATGTAGCCTATTCGAAAAGAATGGGTACCGTTTTCCAACACAGACAAACCCATTATGCAAATACAGCGTTCAAAAACCCACCGGAAATGATACTGAGTAACCAGCACACCGTCCTCATGCTGCAACCAGGGACCTGGAACATCAGTCCGTACCCTCAAATACTCCTCTACCAAGACTACTGGGCAAATCTCAATATCATCAAAATTTCTCAAAGCCACACAGCTCCATTTACCTAACTGATCGGTTTTGGAACACTGCACTTTGCACCATAATGCGCCATCTTTGAGAAACACATGATCAAGCAGCACGGGTGACCTTGCTCCTTTTGATGCTGCCACCAATTCTCCGACTCTGAAAGCCCCAAAGAAGGCCATAACTATACACAATTTAAATAAGAGCGTTTAGTAATCTGAGACGCAGACATCTTGTAATACACCCACCATGCACCGTAACATCGAGATACTTATCGGTCTGTGTGCATCCTGTACAGGGGGCATTGCTCGTGTCCACCCTTTCAACACTCTTGCTAAAAAGAAAGACTTAGTGAAATCATGCTGGCTCTTAAGCCTCAAGAAAATAAGAATTTACTTACCGATAATTCTATTTCTCGTAGTCCGTAGTGGATGCTGGGGACTCCGTAAGGACCATGGGGAATAGCGGCTCTGCAGGAGACAGGGCACAAAAGTAAAAGCTTTAGGATCAGGTGGTGTGCACTGGCTCCTCCCCCTATGACCCTCCTCCAAACCTCAGTTAGGATACTGTGCCCGGACGAGCGTACACAATAAGGAAGGATTTTGAATCCCGGGTAAGACTCATACCAGCCACACCAATCACACTGTACAACCTGTGATCTGAACCCAGTTAACAGCATGATAACAGCGGAGCCTCTGAAAAGATGGCTCACAACAATAATAACCCGATTTTTGTAACAATAACTATGTACAAGTATTGCAGACAATCCGCACTTGGGATGGGCGCCCAGCATCCACTACGGACTACGAGAAATAGAATTATCGGTAAGTAAATTCTTATTTTCTCTGACGTCCTAAGTGGATGCTGGGGACTCCGTAAGGACCATGGGGATTATACCAAAGCTCCCAAACGGGCGGGAGAGTGCGGATGACTCTGCAGCACCGAATGAGAGAACTCCAGGTCCTCCTCAGCCAGGGTATCAAATTTGTAGAATTTTGCAAACGTGTTTGCCCCTGACCAAGTAGCAGCTCGGCAAAGTTGTAAAGCCGAGACCCCTCGGGCAGCCGCCCAAGATGAGCCCACCTTCCTTGTGGAATGGGCATTTACATATTTTGGCTGTGGCAGGCCTGCCACAGAATGTGCAAGCTGAATTGTACTACACATCCAACTAGCAATCGTCTGCTTAGAAGCAAGAGCACCCAGTTTGTTGGGTGCATACAGGATAACAGCAAGTCAGTTTTCCTGACTCCAGCCGTCCTGGAAACCTATATTTTCAGGGCCCTGACAACATCTAGCAACTTGGAGTCCTCCAAGTCCCTAGTAGCCGCAGGTACCACAATAAGCTGGTTCAGTTGAAACGCTGACACCACCTTAGGGAGAAACTGGGGACGAGTCCGCAGCTCTGCCCTGTCCGAATGGACAATCAGATATGGGCTTTTGTGAGACAAAGCCGCCAATTCTGACACTCGCCTGGCCGAGGCCAGGGCCAACAGCATGGTCACTTTCCATGTGAGATATTTCAAATCCACAGATTTGAGCGGTTTAAACCAATGTGATTTGAGGAATCCCAGAACTACGTTGAGATCCCACAGTGCCACTGGAGGCACAAAAGGGGGTTGTATACGCAGTACTCCCTTGACAAACTTCTGGACTTCAGGAACTGAAGCCAATTCTTTCTGGAAGAAAATCGACAGGGCCGAAATTTGAACCTTAATGGACCCCAATTTGAGGCCCATAGACACTCCTGTTTGTAGGAAATGCAGGAATCGACCGAGTTGAAATTCCTCCATGGGGGCCTTCTTGGCCTCACACCATGCAACATATTTTCGCCAAATGCGGTGATAATGTTGTGCGGTCACCTCCTTCCTGGCTCTGACCAGGGTAGGGATGACCTCTTCCGGAATGCCTTTTTTCCCTTAGGATCCGGCGTTCAA
Organism: Pseudophryne corroboree; assembly: GCF_028390025.1. Taxonomy (NCBI): domain Eukaryota; kingdom Metazoa; phylum Chordata; class Amphibia; order Anura; family Myobatrachidae; genus Pseudophryne; species Pseudophryne corroboree. The sequence continues at coordinate 943,512,759 of NC_086445.1, read as the reverse complement.
CCGCCATGCCGTCAAACGCAGCCGCGGTAAGTCTTGGAACAGACATGATCCTTGCTGAAGCAAGTCCCTTCTTAGTATCTCTTGAAGTTCCGGGTACCACGTTCTTCTTGGCCAATCCGGAGCCACGAGTATAGTTCTTACTCCTCTCCGTCTTATAATTCTCAGCACCTTGGGTATGAGAGGCAGAGGAGGGAACACATACACCGACTGGTACACCCACGGTGTTACCAGAGCGTCCCAGCTATTGCCTGAGGTTCTCTTGACCTGGCGCAATACCTGTCCAGTTTTTTGTTCAGACGGGACGCCATCATGTCCACCTTTGGTCTTTCCCAACGGTTCACAATCATGTGGAAGACTTCCAGATGAAGTCCCCACTCTCCCGGGTGGAGGTCGTGCCTGCTGAGGAAGTCTGCTTCCCAGTTGTCCACTCCCGGAATGAACACCGCTGACAGTGTTATCACATGATTTTTCGCCCCGCGAAGAATCCTTGCTGCCATTTCCCTCCTGCTTCTTGTGCCGCCCTGTCTGTTTACGTGGGCGACTGCCGTGATGTTGTCCGACTGGATCAGCACCGGTTGACTTTGAAGCAGAGGTCTTCCTAGGCTCAGAGCATTAGCTCCAGTATATTTATGTGGAGAGAAGTCTCCAGACTTGACCACACTCCTTGGAAATTTCTTCCCTGTGTGACTGCTCCCCAGCCTCTCAGGCTGGCATCCGTGGTCACCAGGACCCAGTCCTGAATGCCGAATCTGCTGCCCTCTAGTAGATGAGCACTCTGCAGCCACCACAGAAGAGACACCCTTGTCCTTGGAGACAGGATTATCCGCTGATGCATCTGAAGATGCGATCCGGACCATTCGTCCAGCAGATCCCACTGAAAAATTCTTGCGTGAAATCTGCCGAATGGAATCGCTTCGTAAGAAGCCACCATTTTTCCCAGGACTCTTGTGCATTGATGCACTGACACTTGGCCTGGTTTTAGGAGGTCTCTGACTAGCTCGGATAACTCCCTGGCTTTCTCCTCCGGGAGAAACACCTTTTTCTGGACTGTGTCCAGAATCATCCCTAGGAACAGCAGACGTGTCGTCGGAATCAGCTGCGATTTTGGAATATTTAGAATCCACCCGTGCTGTCGTAGAACTACTTGAGATAGTGCTACTCCGACCTCCAACTGTTCTCTGGACCTTGCCCTTATCAGGAGATCGTCCAAGTAAGGGATAATTAAGACGCCTTTTCTTTGAAGAAGAATCATCATTTCGGCCATTACCTTGGTAAAGACCCGGGGTGCCGTGGACAATCCAAACGGCAGCGTCTGAAACTGATAGTGACAGTTCTGTACCACGAACCTGAGGTACCCTTGGTGAGAAGGGCAAATTGGGACATGGAGGTAAGCATCCTTGATGTCCAGGGACACCATATAGTCCCCTTCTTCCTGGTTCGCTATCACTGTTCTGAGTGACTCCATCTTGATTTGAACCTTTGTATGTAAGTGTTCAATAATTTCAGATTTAGAATAGGTCTCACCGAGCCGTCTGGCTTCAGTACCACAAATAGTGTGGAATAATACCCCTTTCCTTGTTGTAGGAGGGGTACTTTGATTATCACCTGCTGGGAATACAGCTTGTGAATTGTTTCCAATACTGCCTCCCTGTCGGAGGGAGACGTTGGTAAAGCAGACTTCAGGAACCTGCGAGGGGAAGACGTCTCGAATTTCCAATCTGTACCCCTGGGATACTACTTGTAGGATCCAGGGGTCCACTTGCGAGTGAGCCCACTGCGTGCTGAAACTCTTGAGACGACCCCCCACCGCACCTGAGTCCGCTTGTAAGGCCCCAGCGTCATGCTGAGGACTTGGCAGAAGCGGTGGAGGGCTTCTGTTCCTGGGAAGGGGCTGCCTGCTGCAGTCTTCTTCCCTTTCCTCTACTCCTGGGCAGATATGACTGGCCTTTGCCCGCTTGCCCTTATGGGGACGAAAGGACTGAGGCTGAAAAGACGGTGTCTTTTTCTGCTGAGATGTGACTTGGGGTAAAAAAGGTGGATTTTCCAGCTGTTGCCGTGGCCACCAGGTCCGATGGACCGACCCCAAATAACTCCTCCCCTTTATACGGCAATACTTCCATGTGCCGTTTGGAATCTGCATCACCTGACCACTGTCGTGTCCATAAACATCTTCTGGCAGACATGGACATCGCACTTACTCTTGATGCCAGAGTGCAAATATCCCTCTGTGCATCTCGCATATATAGAAATGCATCCTTTAAATGCTCTATAGTCAATAAAATACTGTCCCTGTCAAGGGTATCAATATTTTCAGTCAGGGAATCCGACCAAGCCACCCCAGCGCTGCACATCCAGGCTGAGGCGATCGCTGGTCGCAGTATAACACCAGTATGTGTGTATATACTTTTTAGGATATTTTCCAGCCTCCTATCAGCTGGCTCCTTGAGGGCGGCCGTATCTGGAGACGGTAACGCCACTTGTTTTGATAAGCGTGTGAGCGCCTTATCCACCCTAGGGGGTGTTTCCCAACGCGCCCTAACTTCTGGCGGGAAAGGGTATAACGCCAATAATTTTCTATCGGGGGAAACCCACGCATCATCACACACTTCATTTAATTTATCTGATTCAGGAAAAACTACAGGTAGTTTTTTCACCCCCACATAATACCCTTTTTTGTGGTACTTGTAGTATCAGAAATATGTAACACCTCCTTCATTGCCCTTAACGTGTGGCCCTAATGGAAAATACGTTTGTTTCTTCACCGTCGACACTGGAGTCAGTGTCCGTGTCTGTGTCTGTGTCGACCGACTGAGGTAATGAGCGTTTTAAAGCCCCTGACGGTGTTTGAGACGCCTGGACAGGTACTAATTGGTTTGCCGGCCGTCTCATGTCGTCAACCGACCTTGCAGCGTGTTGACATTATCACGTAATTCCCTAAATAAGCCATCCATTCCGGTGTCGACTCCCTAGAGAGTGACATCACCATTACAGGCAATTTGCTCCGCCTCCTCACCAACATCGTCCTCATACATGTCGACACACACGTACCGACACACAGCACACACACAGGGAATGCTCTGATAGAGGACAGGACCCCACTAGCCCTTTGGGGAGACAGAGGGAGAGTTTGCCAGCACACACCAAAACGCTATAATTATACAGGGACAACCTTATATAAGTGTTTTCCCTTATAGCATATTAATATATAATAATATCGCCACATAAAATGCCCCCCCTCTCTGTTTTAACCCTGTTTCTGTAGTGCAGTGCAGGGGAGAGCCTGGGAGCCTTCCTAGCAGCGGAGCTGTGTAGGAAAATGGCGCTGTGTGCTGAGGAGAATAGGCCCCGCCCCCTTTTCGGCGGGCTTCTTCTCCCGTTTTTCTGACAACCTGGCAGGGGTTAAATACATCCATATAGCCCCAGAGGCTATATGTGATGTATTTTTAGCCAGCATAGGTACTTTCATTGCTGCCCAGGGCGCCCCCCCCCAGCGCCCTGCACCCTCAGTGACCGTTGGTGTGAAGTGTGCTGAGAGCAATGGCGCACAGCTGCAGTGCTGTGCGCTACCTCATGAAGACTGAGAATTCTTCAGCCGCCGGTTTCTGGACCTCTTCTCTCTTCGGCATCTGCAAGGGGGTCGGCGGCGCGGCTCCGGTGACCCATCCAGGCTGTACCTGTGATCGTCCCTCTGGAGCTAGTGTCCAGTAGCCTAAGAAGCCAATCCATCCTGCACGCAGGTGAGTTCACTTCTTCTCCCCTAAGTCCCTCGTTGCAGTGAGCCTGTTGCCAGCAGGACTCACTGAAAATAAAAAACCTAACAAAACTTTTACTCTAAGCAGCTCTTTAGGAGAGCCACCTAGATTGCACCCTTCTCGGCCGGGCACAACCTAACTGAGGCTTGGAGGAGGGTCATAGGGGGAGGAGCCAGTGCACACCACCTGATCCTAAAGCTTTTACTTTTGTGCCCTGTCTCCTGCGGAGCCGCTATTCCCCATGGTCCTTACGGAGTCCCCAGCATCCACTTAGGACGTCAGAGAAATAGGATAGCGCAGAAAATAAACGAGCAACTGACTCTCTTGACCTCCCCTCATTAAAGCATTTCCAAACATAATCCAACCATAATCGCTCTTACCTTGATCTCGACGCATCCAGGCATAACTCTCCCACTCCTTCACTGCTGCTCTATACGCCCTTAGAGTGGAATGTGCCAATAAACTTAGGGCTAACCCCTCCAATCCAGCTGTATCATCTGCCAGACATAAGACGGGCAAGGGTCACCAGATATATTCGCATCCGGCACTAACACCATAAACCTGTGCCACACAAAACGTGATAGAGCATCTGCCACGCCATTTTGTACACCTGGAACATGCCTGCCGCAAAAGTTAATGTTCTCATGCAAACATCGCAAAACAATCTGAGCTAGCTAATGCAAAACAGCCAAACCAGATGCTTTTTGCTTGTTAATTGCTTGAACAAACCCAGATTATCACACCAAAAAAAACACTGAAAATTTGGCCAGAACCTCATGCCACAACTCCAAAGCAACCATAATCGGGAATAACTCTAACAACAACAAATTCCCTGTTAAACCTTCAGCAAACCATTCCTTGGGCCAAGGGGACGCACACCATCTGCCATCTAAGTAAGCTCCTAAACCAGCAGCATCAGTGAACAACTGCAACTCTACATTGGATCTGGGTTCGGACGGCCAAATGCTTATACCATTGAAATCTGCCAAAAACTCTTCTCAAATATGCAAATCCCTACGAATTTACTTTGATAAACGAATAAAGTGGCCCGGCCTCTTTACACCAGCTGTGGCTCTTTCTAACTTCCCAAAAAATGCAAAAAACTTTTTACATTGGGATAACCCTACAAGCAAAGTTAAGCGAACCCAATAATGATTGAGCCTGCTTTAAAGTAACTTTGCCATTGGCCAAGCCCACTACTATATCCTCTCTCAAACGCTCTACTTTATCCATGGGCAATCGACTTCAGCCCATAACCATATCCATCTCAATACCTAAAAAGGTCAACACTGATACCAGGCCAACTGTCTTGTCATCAGCCACTGGAACCCAAATTTAGCAAACAATGACATGGCACTTGCTAAAATGCTTCCACAAATATCAGACTCTGCTGGACCCATGAACAAAAAATCATCCAAATAGTGCACCACTCCAGACTCGGCTGAATATTCTGAAATACACCAATGCAAAAAACTACTAAACTTTTCAAAATATGAACAAGATACAGAACATCCCATGGGAAGGCATTTGTCCACATAAAAACCATCTGCAAGGCGAAATCCCAAATAGCGGAAAAAAGCTGGATCAATGGGCAACAAACGGAAAGTCGACTCTATATAATTTTTACTCATCAAGGCTCCCTTACCAAATGACCTAACCTTCACCAATGCCTCTTCAAAAGACTGATAAACTACCATGCTTAGAGCTTCCGGAACAGTATCATTAACTGAAGACCCTACTGGACATGACAAATGCTGAATTAATGTGATCTCTCCCGGAGTCTTTTTAGGAACAACACCCACAGGGGACAGGATCAAATCCAATATTAGGGGGTGGGGGGGGGGGGGGGGACCTCCTTGTCTACTTTTCCTTTTAAAATCTCTGGAAACTGTTCAGCCGAGCGTAAATTTCGTACAACACCTGAACTTACCTGACCTACAATAGGCAAAGGGAAACCCCTAGAAAAAACAATCTCTCAACAGATCAGCGTCCTCCCTATTCGGGTAACAATCTAACCAATATGACAATTTGTTTATCCTCACTGGAGTAGGAGCCCTACTTAGCACTGGCAACCACAGGAGTGCAGTTCTGCTGTCTCCTGAAACCTTCTCTACCTCCTGTGGACCATATGCAGTCCTTAATAGGATGTGACCCTCCACAGCGGATACAAACATGCCAAAAATGAAAGTTAGACCCTAGGGTGCATTGCCCATTAATAAAAGCATAACACCTACAGTACCCTGATTACTTTTACCTGCCGGCCGCCTACTGCTTGACCCAAAACATTTCTGTGCAATCGCTTCTGAGCCACCTTTCTGTGGTTGCGTAACATCTACAAAAATCTCAACATCCTTCTTGCCAAAATCCATGACAGCACTATCATGCTGCTTCCTGCGGAACTCCTTGTCATAAATTCTTCAAGCTAACCCATGCCCTGATCTTGCTAACTCATGTAACAAATACATATACTTGATTACATTCAAATGCTCCTGTGGCCTTGTCTCCAAATAGCAAGCTGCGAAGACCAACATCCCTTTCTGCCAATTCGAATATGACTTATACGCCTCCTCCCCTATACCTGATTTCTTCTTGGCAGCAGCTAATGCCTTCTTAGCCTTGCATGTTAATGCAAACATGTTAACATACCTGCCCTCATGTATGCGATCCTTAATTCTGGGCCGAACGCCCCTTAAAACAGCCGTGTTAGTACATTGTAGAGAATCTATTGGACCCTCCTCTCACGACATGCTAAAACTGCTGTGCTTGCGCTTCTTTTTTTGCTTCTTCTTGCGACACCTGCTATCACTATCCTCTGTATCTGAAGATTCAAAAGAAGATGTGGATGAACTCCCCACCTTTCTGCTCCTATGCCTACGCTTACGTTTATCAATAGCTTACTGCTTGCTTGATTTTTCCGCAACCGATGATTTATTATGGGAGCTACCTTCAGCACCCTCCTGTAACACCTCAATAAAATCAGATTTAGACTCACCATCCGACCTTACTCCATTATCCTTAGCAGACTCGACAGCTGCCGCCAACTCACCGGAATCCTCCTATAAATCGGGAACGATCACAGACTCTGCAGGAGAAATGCAAGGGGACACATCCGCTAACAACTCATTATGAACCTCCTGACCAACCCTTTCTCTACGCGCTCCTGCACCTGACCCAGAAGCAGCTGCCTTCCACATAATGTTCCTGTTAGACTGCATATTCACATGCCTGCTCATATGCTTCCTCCCTGTACGGCCTGCTGTAAGAACGGGGACAAGCGCTGATATCACTGAGGTGCATATTGAAGCCACCTCAGACGAATCCCAACCAGCAGCTTTGCGCCCCGCAGCCTGATGACCGCAGCCTGAACACACAGCATCTGCATATGACCACCCAGGGACCATGAGCCTGCCTGGTGTCCCATCAGAAACATTACTTCTGCCCCTCACACCTGGGTAGAGAGGCTCAGTTCTCAGCAGTATGCCGGCACTAGCTCAGCCTGAATTACCCGCGTGCTGACCAACGGCTCGTGTACCCATATTGCGACCCCTCAGACTGGCTCCTTCCATACTACCGACTACATGCGATGCTCCCGATCCATGCACTGCTATTTGTTTACAGGCTCCATGCACCTCCCTTCGAGACTGCTCACCTCTAGACAGTCCAGACCTGCCGCGTCCACCTCTTGCCGACACAGTCCCCCGCGGGTCCACTGAGCAACCACGACGGACCTCTGGGACATACAATCCTGAGGTGACCCCTCTTGTAGCTAATGCACCTCACATCGCTCCTCTCCTTGATTCCGCCAAGGCACCCACACTACGGGACATGTTGTTGTCAAGCTGTATGTCTATAACAGTAGCGCTTTCTCTGTTATGTCTACCACCTGAGCGTCTCACAGACGTACTGGTCACCCGACCTCTGTGTGACGCAGAGCTGCCCGTAACCAAAGCCCTCTCTGGAGGTCGAACCCGACCACTGGCGGTGGTACTGCCACCCTCATTAGTTCCACCCCACCTTTTTCCTTGCCCAGTTCTACCCTGCATAACTGGCTCTGCGAGTCCCACTCCTCCGTCCTCAATAAACCGGAGAGGGGGACCCGCGGCACGGCTGGGCCTCGGCATGTTAAGCAAAGGATAGATTAAATGAAGGAAAGGTTTGAGAAAAGGAGGAAAATATAGAAAAGAGTAAAGTATGAAAAAAAATTGAAAAGAAAAAGCACAATAAAGTCAATTGCTGTAAACAAATTCAGTCACAGCACAAACGTAGAGCACTTCACTGTTCAAGTTTCCGGAGGAAAAGAGGGAGACTCTAATCGATCCTTGCCTCATATATACTAAGCCCCGCCCATCACCTGATTTATCAGCCTACTCATAGGCCTACAAGTAACCCTGGTAATACCTATACCTGGCTCTGCTGCTTCATGCAGCATACTACTCTGAATTTTATAACACTATGGACATATAAAATGTCCTCCGTTCTCTTTGTATTAATGTTCTCAGTCCTGTTAGGTCCTCACAGCAAATTGAATCTTCTCCTAGTATAAGGTATTTTTAGACCATGCTGTTTATTATATTTAACTTGAATGCTTGCTGTATGTTTAAATATATGTTAATAGAAGTTTATTCTTTTACTCACTTATAAATGTATTCAGGTATTTCATATTGCTCATTTAGGAATCAATTAGATTTCTTATACATAATAGTTCAGTAAGTAAGAGTATATGTATCCTTTATTCATCTTTAAGGGTTCACCTGTTATAAAGATCTATACCAAGTTGTTTCAGTGCCCACTAAAGCTACTGTAAAGGTGCATACACACGGAGCGATATAACTGAGCGATTTTGACTATATAGTCAAAATCGCTCAGAAAGTTAGTGCATATCTCTCCATGTGTACACAGCCAGCGATAGCGATGCGCGTCCCCGCCAGATCGCTATCGCTGCTAAAAATAGACTGTGCAGGCAAGTCAATTTTGGCTAGGTCGCAGGAAAAAAAAAAGCATCCCTTTGCTTAAATGAGTTAGCCAAAATCACTCATAGTCAAAATCGCTGGTAAAGTTAGTCAAAATCGCTGGAAAAGTTAGTCAAAATCTCCTACAGCCAGTTCAAGGGAAATCTCTCAGTCAAAATCTCTCATAGTCAAAATCTCTCCGTGTGTATACACCTTTAGTTATTAGTCAAGATTTATAAAAAAATGTAAAAGTCAATTTACAATAAAAAAACTTGTTTGTGAATTTACCAAATCCATATCCGAGAAACACTGATCTTTGCAGAAACCGAAACATTTCACTGATCCCTATAAATAATTTTATATGATTGTATAAACATGCAGACAATTAATACACTAGAATGTTTACAAAATTAAAACAACATGTAACCAATCAGAGCATTGGAATGTTTACAGGATTAAAACAGCATGTAGCCAATCAGAGCTAGAGAGTGTTTACAGGATTAAAATACATTTGTAGCCAATCAAAACATCACAATATCATAGGGATTATCATTATTATTATTTATAAAGTACCATCATATTATCCAGTGCTTTGCAATCACAGATTGTTTATTGATTCAGATAAGTTTCCATCCCAGTGGGGTTTGCAATCTAATTTACTATTATAGGTACCTAAAACACATACACAAAAATAATACGGCCAATTCACAAGTCATTTAACCTTCTAGTGTGTTTTTGCACTGTAGAAGGAAATCAGAGCATTTGGAAGAAACCTGTTTAGAAATGGGGAGATCATACAAACTCCCTGCTAATAGTGATTAACATGCCACTCATATATTATACAATTTACAGCAGAATTTAAGAGACCGCACTGCCAACTGCAATCAGATGTACAGGTATACCGATGAAGTGCCTGAAGTATATGGGTGAACAGGGCAGGCCTGAGTCTAATTTTTTGGTAAGCAAATTTATATTTTGGTGCCCCTTAGTGGAATACATAGGGGCGTCGCTTAATAGGAAGGGGAGTGGTCATATAATAGCACCAATTCACACTGCATTGGACAGTAGTGTCCGTTATCCCCATTACTCTGCACAGTAGTGTCCGTTATTCCCATTACACCCCACAGTAGTGTCCATTATTCCCATTACACTGTACAGTAGTGTCCGTTATTCCCATTACACCGCACAGTGTCCGTTATTCCCATAACACTGTACAGTAGTGTCTGTTATTCCCATTACACCGCACAGTAATGTCCATTATTCCCATTACACTGTACAGTAGTGTACGTTATTCTCATTACAACACACAGTAGTGTTCGTTATTCTCATTACACTGTACAGACACTACTGTTATTCCCATTACACCGCACAGTAGTGTCCGTTATTCCAATAACACTGAACAGTAGTGTCCGTTATTCCCATTACACTTTACAGTAGTGTCCGTTATTCCCATAACACTGTACAGTAGTGTCTGTTATTCCCATTACAACACACAGTAGTGTACGTTATTCCCATTACACTGTACAGCAGTGTCCGTTATTCCCATTACAACACACAGTAGTGTCCGTTATTCCCATTACACTGTACAGTAGTGTCCGTTATTCTCATTACAACACACAGTAGTGTCTGTTATTCCCATTACACTGTACAGTAGTGCTCCTTATACACATTATGCCACACTGTAATGCCCACACATTATACCACACTGTAATGCTCACACATTGGAGGTGATTCCGAGTTGTTCGCTCGCTAGCTGCTTTTAGCAGCATTGCACACCCTAAGCCGCCGCCCTCTGGGAGTGTATCTTAGCTTAGCAGAATTGCGAACGAAAGATTCGCAGAATAGCGAAAATAAATTTCTTAGCAGTTTCTGAGTAGCTCGAGACTTACTCACAAATAGCGATCAGCTCAGTCAGTTTCGTTCCTGGTTTGACGTCACACACACGCCCAGCGTTCGGCCAGCCACTCCACCGTTTCTCCAGACACTCCCGCGTTTTATCTTGGCACGCCTGCGTTTTTCCGCACACTCCCAGAAAACGGCCAGTTTCCGCCCAGAAACACCCACTTCCTGTCAATCACACTTCGATCACTTCAACGAGGAAAAATCTTCGTTCGGGCGTGAGTAAATCTACTAAGTTTTGTGTTAAAATACTAACCGCATGCGCACTGCGTACCATGCGCATGCGCATTTTTGCCTTAATCGCTCCGTTGCGAAAATCGGCAACGAGCGAACAACTCGGAATGACCCCCATTATACCACACTGTAGTGCCCACACATTATACCACACTGTAATGCCCACACATTACACAACACTGCAGTGCCCACACATTATACCACACTGAAATGCCCACACATTATATCACACTGTAGTCCCCACACATTATACCACACTATAGTCCCCGCACATTATGCCACACTGCAGTGCCCACACATTATACCACTGTAATGCCCATACATTATACCACACTGCAGTCCCCACACATTATACCATACTGAGTCCCTACATATTATGCCACATGATAGTCTCCACACATGTCATACTGCAGTGCCCACACATTATAGCACACTGCAGTGCCAACACATTATACCACTTTGCAGTCCCCACACATTATACCACACTGCAATGCCAACACATTATGCCACACTGCAGTGCTCATACATTATACCACACTGCAGTCCCTACGCATTGTGATACACTGTAGTGCCCACATATTGTACCACACTGCAGAAACTTCACGTCATATTACTAAAGTCTAGTGCTTTCACATTATGCCACAGTATGCACACAGGAGGAACCACAGCATCAGTCAGCAGCTGGCAGAGCAGGCACAGCCTCAGAGTGAGCCTCTCCCATGAGGCTGCTGCTGATCTTCACAGGTCAGAGGAGCATGTGATGGGCTCCTCCAATCAGATCAGCACAAGCTCCTCTGTCTGAGCCCTCAGCACAGTCTCATGGGAGTTATTACGCAGTAGGGCATTGCCCCAGCGGGACCCCATTACCTGTCTGCAGTTGCCGCAGCTGGGTCTCTTCTCTCAGCAGGGCCATTTCTATTGAGGGACTGTGACGTGCTCCCATGGTAGTTACGCCACTGGCAGCACCCTCTTCAGTCTGGCGTTCTACGCAGCTGCTGTGCGTCGGGCCGGCCCTGTGAGTGAAGCGCATTAGGTATATTGATTAAACAAATTAAGGGATTGTTATATAAAGCAGTAAACAGAAGTGGACCAGTGCTAAAGTTGCCCATAACAACCAATCAGCTCCTACGTATCATTTTATAGAATGTACTTGACAGATACTACCTCAAACCAGATTGGTTTCTATGGCAACTACCCCATTGGTCCTCTCCTCCACTAATAAATAATAATAATAATAATAATAATAATAATAATAATATATACATCTTGTTTTAGTTTATCACAAACATAGACATTAGTGTGTGTTATGTTACAACAGTAGAAAGGGTGACTATTTCCATTCCGTGGCAGGACCATTACAGTATATTCTTTTTACAGATTTATGTTAATTTTATTTGGTTACATACCGTATTGCAATTTAACCTTTTTAGGTTTCACATGGTGCACTATAAAAAGAAAAAAAAATGTCACACTCACTGAAAGTTGTGTGAATTTGTTTTTACTGAGGATTTTAGTAAAATCTCATTCTCATGTCACAGAAGTGCACTGATTGCGGCGTAAATATTTCTACACCTTTACTTAAGTTTGAAGGACTTATAGGTACAATTTTACCACGGTTACGATAAATGTGAGCACGTACGTTTTATTTTTAAATTAAACGTAGTCCCCCTGATTCTGACACAAGTATAACACAGTGTTCACTGTGTCCTGTTTCACTGTCCATTGTCATTTCTAAATGCATTAGGTTGATTGGGAAAATCTGACTCATCACAAATTCACATGCATGACTGTTTAATTGCGATAAATCTAGAAAGCTCTTGTTGCTAATTGGAAATTGACTTTTGAATGGACGACGGGGATTGGAACAACAGGGTCCAGTGAAACCAGACCTGGGTTGGACTTTGACCTTAAATGCCATTTGTTGGTTAAGTTCTGGTTGAAATCATAAAGAATGAGGGAAAGCTTTGAAGAATCCAAATTGGTAGAAGTAATAACAGCTCGACAAATGAAGCCCATCTGGGCAGTTCATAGGAGCTGCAAGCAATTACAAATGTAACCAAAGTCTTCCTGGATCATGTGCCCTGTATGCTGTCATGATACATCTACGATCAAGCAAATAATATCCATTCTTATACACTTTCAGGTTCCAACGTGAAAATAATGCCTCATTGTTGCTTGATCTGCAGTGTGTTTCCTATTTAGCTTGAGATCTGTGCTGTTCGGACCTGAGCGAGCACCACAGGCTGTAAACAGAAAACGGCACATTGTGATTGTTTTGTCCCCCTCCCTAAATATAGCCTTATTTTACCCTATAACCAGTGCTACCTAAGCGAGGACGTTGTGTGTGGTTTCTTACCTGACTTAACCTCTGTGACCAAGCCAAAACAATAATAAGCATTGTATTCGGAAGAGAAACTCAGGCATTTGGCAGGGTGTCATGACTGTGTAACAAACAAACAACCAGAAAATATCATCTGCGATCAACCTGCTTATAGAAAACAGGACACAAAATCATATGTAGGCATAAATACTTTCTCAAGAACCAGGGCAGAATTTAGGGTTAGCCTTTATTGGCCAACCCCCCCCCCCCCCCATCCCCTTCATCATCACGTCATTGCCCCCTTCATTTCGGGTGCCAGTCTGGATGCCTCAAGACCACCAAAGCAGCCCCAACCTCACCTTATTACCAATTACTGGACCACAATTTGCTGCCCATTGTCTATCCCCCTTCATTTGCTTAAAATAATAATAATAATAATAATAATAATAATAATTATATATATATAGAGAGAGAGAGAGAGAGAGAGAGAGAGAGAACAAATACTCTCCCTCTGCGCTTTTACACAACTAGATAAGTGGAATTTAGTTTAGGCTGACCAATTCCTCTAAGTCCCTTGTTAGGAGGGACTATAAATAGGAAATATATGGCAATAGCTAAATAGGATTCAACAGAAATCTCTAAAACATAAACACTTTGCTCAATATTTTAGAGCATAAAAATCACATTGACATGTTCCATTTAAAATTTATTAAAACATAAAGACACAGTGGTACATAAAATTAAGTATCCATCTTTGACAAATGACACCAAACAATTAGACAGAGGGCAAGTAGAATAATTTTTACAGATTCCTTCTTCTCCTTACAGCAAGTTTGGCGATTGATGTTATAAATAGAAAAAAACCAACGCGTTTCGCCTTGTTCAAAGACTTCATCAGGGGTATATCTCAAATGCTTGATAAATACTGATAGTGTGTCAATGAAATAGCAAATAAGCGTTCAGGATACTTGAAAGACACCCACACATCGGTGGGATACACAGATGAAAATTAGATTAGGCCTTGTAGTTCAAATGCTTGAATGACAAGTTCGAATATACAGGTCTAACAAAGGTTCATATAGGCGTGTGACCCTCCAGTAGATCAGCAGTGTTGGCTCAGTACCAATGGAATCTTCATCAAGGGGTCAGAAGTCAGACTAACGAAACGCGTTGGGATTTCCTGTATGACCCTCCATTTTTAAATTAAGCTTTTTTTACAAAATTACTATTTCCTTTTTTAATCCTTTTTATGTCTTGAGCTAATATATATAGCTCAAGACATAAGTTTAGGATATATGTTTTATGTATTGAGAATATTACTTTTTTAATTAGTGTTCTTATGTACCTTGAAAATTAAATTGTTCATTTTTTACTAAAAATATTTTTACCATGTCTTTTATAAATTGCACATTAGTCCTCTAAATATTTTTTATATAAACACCATTTGGTCGCCAAAACCCCTACCCATTTGTACTCATCCTAATTTTGCACAGCATCTTACCAATGCTGAAATTTTAGGGGACGGCAGACGCCCTATTATTTATAAGGGAGTTTTTTTATACATATATATTAGTTTTTAAAAAATGTACAGATGTTTTTCCCTCACAAGTGGCGCTATACTTCTATTATATATATATATATATATATATATATATATATATATATATACATATATATACATATATATATTTATATTTATATTACATATAAAAAGTTGTAATGCTGGAAAAAAAAAGAATCATCTGGCCCTTATCAGCCTGGTATGCCCCCCCCCCTTCCGCCACCCCGCCCAACAAGTGCTGCCCCTAGGCACATGCCTCAAGTGCCTACTAGTGGGAAATCCACTACTGTCAAGAACAAGATGCCACTATCTCACGAGTCTTGAAAGACATAGAAAGACATAGAAAGATTTGTATGTAGTCAATATGACCTTTAGTCATATATACCTACTGCATAAAATGTCTGGGAGGCTTACAAATTTCCTTGGGGACTCCTGAGAAAGTAGGCAAGGTAGGGCTGCCATCAGAAATTGTGCCCCCCCCCAAGAAATAAAAAAAAAAGATTCTGCTGCACTGCTCCACCCTTATGTGATGTCATACATAGTGAAGTTACATATGGGTGAAGAGTTAGGGACCTGCAGGAATGATTCACAGAGAGCTGATGCACAAGGAAGGCCTGCTTTAAGAAGTCCTCCCTGCGCATCACCCTGCTGTTGTTGTACACACCTGGTGCAGCTCTCCAGGTATAGGCGGTAGGAGCCAGGGATGGGCCCCTCTCTCTGTTAGAGCCCGGGACACCAGTCCCCGCAGTCCCCCCCTGATGGCTGCCCTGGGCTAGGGTACCACATGCTCCCACTTCCCAGGTGCAGTTAGCTCAGCTGCCCGGGGTCTTAATGATCGTGGCATCTTGCAGCCACCCTACAATATACTGCCATGTATCATTAGTTTGTACAGCAGGGTGGGGTCATGGTGACCCATTTGCCATGAGTTGCCCCCTGCACCTCCCCCCAGGCTGCCCCCTCTGAGAATATACCACTGTGTTGTTCTTAAACATCAGCACATTCATTTAAAAATTAGTTAGACTGTCTTAAATAATCAAACCACTGCTGTCAGTATAGCTTCCGTAGGTGAAAAATATGTCCTCTGCGTTAAAATTGGAAGGAGAAGGGATTAGGATTTAAATCTGGAAAATTTACCTATGTTTTGCTTGGTTGAATTCCGAACCATATCCAAGATTTGGTGCACTCTCATATAAAAGAAAGTAAATAAACTGAGGCTGAATAGTTTACTGCCATGAGGATAACAATGTTTAAGATTCAGGTCCAGATCTCCTGTTAGGTTAGCTAGGCACCAGCAAAGGGCCCAATGGCTTTCAGGGACCCATCTGCCAAACATTCTGGGCACTGAATGTTTTTTAGTAAACTGTTGAGGCTCCCTTGCACTAGTGCAGAGCTGGGTATCAGATTTGGAGTTCCAGTGCCAGATTATCAGGGCCAGAGCTGAAATAAGTGGCTCTGCCGCATTTTTCTTGTGATTCCCGGAGTTGTGATTGAGACACATAGGAGACGCATGGTCTCAGAAATGTGTTGAAAAAGTATTAGCCGTTTCTGCTTGGTGACAGGAAGGTGGATTAGCAGACACGCGGAGATGGTCCGTTTTATGAGCGTGTTATGGGATTGTCATGGGTATGTCATGGATAGTGGTTGTGTACAAAGACACACAATTGTTTACGTTGGAGGCCATTTGTTTGTTCATGTGTCTTCAAGTATTTCCTATCATGGCCTCTACTCACAGGTACAGTGTTGTGCAAATTAAATGGAACTAAGGGGCTAAATCAGCAAGCAATCGATATTTATAAATTTTTGCACTTTTGCACAAGTGTGCATGGTGGTGCGTGCATCCTCAAGGTCTTAAACTTAAGAGGACTTAAAGGTTAAGAGCCAGTGGGGGGCAGTGACGAGACGTCAACGGAGCATTTTGTGGGCGACGATGCACCTTTTGGGAGGCGCGGTTCTGGACAATGCAGGCATGTCCGGACCCTGTGCTGGGTGGCGTCACAGCCGCTGCAACCCAAAAGATGAATGCCTTCCGACTGCCTTCACAGCTAGGCTGCATAGGCAGGGGGCAAGCCTAATCATGCAAGCGCATCACATGTTAGCGGGTGGGAGGGGGGGGGCAGGACTCGGCATGCTGGGCGGACTTGCCCTGTGCTGGGCTTCCACCCGCATGTAAGAGAAAAGACTTGTAGTAGTGCATTTGTCGCACAACTAGATCCCATACTGAATCCGGCCCTAAGTTTTTTTTGTGTTTGCTGTTTTTTGTTCTTTCAAAAATAAACCACAAAAACTATTTGCAGTTACAATACATTCTCAGCAGCTATGCCCCCCCCCCCCAAGATGATTCACAGCCCGGGGCTCTGAGCCTAAGTTGGCATTGTAAAATAGGGGGGACAAACCGCATGGGGTACATCCTAATTTTAAATAACCAGCCAGGTGATAATATAGCAGGGAGGTGCATAGCGTGGGGTCCCACCTGCCATAGCAGTGACCAGCCTCAGACTGGTCAGCCCAGGGCTGGAATTGCTGGGGAAGTAGAGACCCTGAAAAAAGGAGATCAACCTCCCCAAAGGGCACCCAGCCCTGTCCTGAAAGCCGAGGGCTCTTCTACGCATCCCATGTGTGGAGGTAATAATTATATTTATTTATAAATATTGTTCTTTACAGGTGGACTACAACCAGAGCATGATGGTACTTGGCAAACCACAAATACCAGCATACCAAGACATCAAGGGCCCACTGGCACCTGTATTCTACCTATAAAAAAATGAAAAGAAAGACAGTACACACACACACACACACACACACACACACACACACACACACACACACACACACACACATTATTGAAGTATTTGACAAAATACTTACACACCAACACAACCCACATGGCTACCCATTTATTACTTACAAAATGAAGAGACCATGTCTTCTTAACTCCAGGGCCGTAACCAGGTGTGTGCCATTGGTGCCTTGCCCACAGCGCTGATGCACCGAGGGCGCACCATCTGGCATCACCCCCCCACCCGTACGGCCGCTATCTCTCTACTTACTGCCACCGTCGCCTATCTCCAGCCTCCCGCTGCTGCCTATCTCCGCCACCACCGCTGCTGCTAGGTACTCGTGACCACAGCTGCCAGCTCCCGGTACATGTCCGGCCCGCGTACCACCGCCTACACCGGCCGGCGCCCCGCTGCATTTCCCGGCTACCTCTCACATAGGTAGCTGGGCAGAGCTTCAACTTCTACCCCACCTGCGTGCTGGGAGCCCCACAATGTCCTACGCTGCGCTGCAAAGAGTGCAGCGTAGGGCGAGAAGGAGAAGAGGAGAGGCCTGGCAGCTGGTTATATGTAAGTAGAATTCACTGATTCAGATTCTCTCTCTCTCTTTCTCTCCTCCTCTCTCTCTCTCTCTCTCTCTCCCTCCTTCCCTCCTGCCTAATGTGTAAAATTAGGTACTCTGCCTTATGTGTAAAAAGGGGGACTCAGCCTGCCTTATGTATAAAAAGAGGGACTCTGCCTGCCTTATGTGTAAAAAGGGGGGCTCAGACTACTTTCTGTGTAAAAAGAGGGACTCTGCCTGCCTAATGTGTAAAAAAGCGGGACTCTTCCTGGGTAATTGGTAAAAAGGGGGACTCTGTTGCTGTAATGAGTAAAAAAGGGGGACTGTGCCAGCCTAATGTGTAAAAAATGGGGACTCTGCGGCTGTAATGAGTAAAAAAGCGGGACTCTGCCTGCCTAACGGTAGAAATGGGGACTCAGCCTGCCTAATGTGTAAAAAAAGGGGGACTCTGCTGCTGTAATGTGTAAAAAAAGGGGCCTGTGCATGCCTAATGTTTAAAGAAGGGGGACTCTGCTGCTGTAATGTGTAAAAAAGCAGTACTCTGCCTGCCTAACGGGTAAAAAGGGGGTCTCAGCTTGCCTTATGTATAAAAAGAGGGACTCTGCCTTATGTGTAAAAAAGGGGGACAGTGCTGCTGTAATGTGTAAAAAAGGGTGACTCTGCTGCTGTAATGTGTAAAAAAGGGAGACTGCCTGCCTAATGTGTAAAAAAAGGGGACTCTGCCGCTGTAATGTGTAAAAAGGGGGACTCTGCCTGTCTAATGTGTAAAAAAGAGGACTCTACCTGCCGTAATGTGTAAAAGGGGACTCTGCCTGACGTAATGTGTAAAGGGAGCTCTGCATGATGTAATGTGTAAAAAGGAACTCTTGAAGGGGGGGCGCCGATGATGTTTCTTGCACACAGCGCTAAAATGTCTAGTTACGGCATTGCTTAACTCCACCCTGAAGCTTGGCAAAACAAAGAAACCTTGCTACCACACCCAATCACGTATTAGTGGTTACTCGGAATACTCTCCATAGCAATGAATGGGGCCGTGTAGTTTGCGTCATTTCCCAAGCTCTGGCCAGATTTGATTTTACAGCAAAACCAATGATTAATAAAGTTTCCTTCAAGTCTCTGAAATATCAGATAAAAGTTTATTGTATATCCAAAGCTTCATTACTCATTAGTGTTTTTAAAAGAGTTTTTTTATCTTCACAATACAATTGTGACTGATCCTAGAACACAACCTATCACAACCTATCACCAAGTTTGTATAAGTATTTATATTGCTCTTCAGCTTTTCAACATTGGAACAACAGACAAACAAAAAGGGAAAAACAGAACAGGGCTGAGTAGAGCACTGTTTGGCCAGACCATCCTAAAGGCGCTCCAAGCAGCTCTCCAGGCTGCAGGGTTCCTGGCCAGAGTGTTCCGCTGGGCAGCTTTGCAGTATTGCTAGAGGCTGCAAGGTGCCTGGCTAGAGTGTTCCGCTGGGCAGCTTCGCAGTAGTGCTAGTGGCTGCAGGGTGTCTGGCCAGAGTATCCCGCCAAGCAATTATGCAGTAGCGCTAGTGACTTCAGGGTGCCTGGCCAGAGTGTTCCGCCGGTCAGCTTTGCAGTAGTGCTAGTGGCTGCAGTGTGCCTAACCGGAGTGTCCCGCTGGGCAGCTCTGCAGTAGCGTTATTGGCTGCAGGGTGCCTAGCTAGAGTGTCCCGCCGGGGCAGCTATGCAGTAGCATTATTGGCTGCAGGGTGCCTAGCTAGAGTGTCCCGCCGGGCAGCTCTGCAGTAGCGTTATTGGCTGCAGGGTGCCTAGCTAGAGTGTCCCGCCGGGCAGCTCTGCAGTAGCGTTATTGGCTGCAGGGTGTCTGGCCAGAGTGTCCCGCTGGTCAGCTTTGCAGTAACACTAGCATGGTGACTGGCCAGAATGCCCCGCTGGGCAGCTCTGCAGTAGCAATATTGGCCATTACAGGCACTCTGCAGCCACATACAGCGATGCTGAGACACCCTGAAAACGATTGTGACATGCCTCACTGCAAGCATCAATGCAAATGTACCTTGGTGCGTGCGCAGTCATCCGATAATCACTCAGCTGTGTAAATACCGCCATTGCATACAAACAGAATAAAGCACAATGTAACCCCTAGTAAAGGCCCTGGAGATGAACACTTCTATCTTATGTTGCCATCTTCTCTAAAAAAAAAATGTAATCATGCGTGAAAGGTAATGGAACGGCTTCTGACAGGTTTGCCTGTTACCTCCCATCAACTGATTTCTATGGTGTAAGCAGAAATCAGCTACCATAATGGGTTAATACATGTGGAGCTCACATTTAATTGCCACAAATTACTGTCATATCTCTTTGATCAGTAATCATTAATCATTATTCTTGCCAAAGCCCTCTACCATAACTGTTATTGCTAGATTCTTTAGCTGCTTGCCTTCATTACATAGTGGACTAGAAAAACTATGGTTATGAAGAATGGTCTAGGTAACCATCTGATGTCCAGTACCATGCACCTTATGTTTTTATTATTTCACATTTTATTTTAAGTTTTCTTTTAAACCAGCCAAGGAGTTCCTGGAACTCTCCCATAAGAGGGGGACACTACCTGCACTACCTGCACTACCTGTTGCTATGGGGCCAAAACTACGTGGGCCCCATAGCAACATTTTGAAGGGGCCCCCGTCCCAATGCTTCTAGAGAAACACTTCTCTGCAGCAGTTGTTCATTTTATGCTCTATAATAGTGCCCTAGTTCATTTTCTGAACCATAGTAGAGCCTTATTTAATGTTATGCCCCATAGTAGGGCCCTAGTTTCTTTTATGAATCACAGTAGTGAAGTTCACCCTATGTCACATTTCAGAGCTGTCAGTACACATTATGCCTCACAGTACCCCCAATTCACATTATGATATATAGTGCTCCCTGTTCATATTGTGCCTCATTACAGTGTCCCGGTTCATATTATATAACATTAAAATGCCCTCCAGTTCATTTTATACCACACTACAATGAGCAAGTCCAGGGGCATACCTAGATATATTACAGGCCCCAAAGAAAAAGTTTGAAAGGACCCTTATGTACCACCCAATGGCGAAAAATGTATATAACACATGTAATTTTGACAGGGAAGGTGGGCCCTCTCAGCTCTGGGTCCCAATGCAACTGCACTGCCTGCACCCATGGTAGCTACACCCTTATATATAACACATGTAACTGTGACAGGGAAGGTGGGCCCTCTCAGCTCTGGGTCCCAATGCAACTGCACACCCTGCACCTATGGTAGCTACACCCTTATATATAACACATGTAACTTTGACAGGGAAGGTGGGCCCTCTCAGCTCTGGGTTCCAATGCAACTGCACACCCTGCACCTATGGTAGCTACACCCTTATATATAACACATGTAACTTTGACAGGGAAGGTGGGCCCTCTCAGCTCTGGGCCCCATAGCAGCTGCACTGCCTGCATCTATGGTAGCTACACCCTTATATATAACACATGTAACTTTGACAGGGAAGGTGGGCCCTCTCAGCTCTGGGCCCCATAGCAGCTGCACTGCCTGCACCTATGGTAGCTACACCCTTATATATAACACATGTAACTTTGACAGGGAAGGTGGGCCCTCTCAGCTCTGGGTTCCAATGCAACTGCACACCCTGCACCTATGGTAGCTACACCCTTATATATAACACATGTAACTTTGACAGGGAAGGTGGGCCCCTCTCAGCTCTGGGCCCCATAGCTGCTGCACTGCCTGCACCTATGGCAACTATGCCATTTTGCACTACATATCAGCCTCAATTATTATCTATGATACCTTCTTTCCCATGTATCTTGAAGCATTCGTTACCTCCCCCATTCGGGATTTTGACCATTGTTTGATGGTTCCAGTTACTTTGCTCACCATTCTTTGGTTCTTCAACTCTCTGCCATTTATTGGCTTAAGAAATTCCCATCACAGTTACATACATATTATTATAATTTTCTCAAACGCTCAGTTTATTTGTCTTTCTGCCTTTATGCTTCTGTGATCTTGCTGACAGTTCCTTCTTTTAAACTTAAACGTTATAACTTTACACTTAACGATTTCAAAATTGGTAAAAGGTAGAATTATATTTATTTATTTTAAACACATTCCAGCAAAAAAATATTTTCCATGCAAAGTGTCATAATAAAGTTTATAGTCTTTAGTCAGTCTTTAGTTTCAGATGACTCAATCAGTGATGTAGCTGACATGGGGGGCGCCAGCCATTTTTCAGGAGAAAAAAAATGGGCGTTAACACATAGAATCCGGTATAACGTGTTAATGCCGCAAACCTGAAAACAGGTAATTTATTGCATATTTCTTTATGGGTCTATTCAGATCCAAACAGATATACCTGTTAAGTGTAGCCTGCGGGCTGCACTTGGGGGCTAATTGTATAACCCCCGGGGCTTCAATTTAGCACACAGGTAATTAATGCAGCTAATTGGATATCACCCATATTTTATTTATTTATTAACAGATTCTTATATATTGTGATATATCCTAATTAATACTGTCAAAACTTTATACAGGTTGAGACTAGTATCCCATATCCAAAATGCTTGGGAGCAGAAGTATTTTGGATATCAGATTTTTCTGTATTTTGGAATAATTGCATACCATAATGAGATACCATGGTGATGGGACCTAAGTCTAAGCACAGAATACATTTATGTTTCATATACACCTTATACACACAGCCTGAATGTCATTTAATACAATATTTTTAATAACTTTGTATATTAAACAAAATTTGTGTACATTGAGCCATGAGAAAACAAAGGTTTCACAATCTGAGACTCACTCAAAAAAATTCCGTATTTCAGAATATTCCGTATTTTTGGAATATTCCGTATTTTGGAATATTTGGATATGGGATACTCAACCTGTATTTCATTAAAAGTGATTTAACTAATTGAAATTGAAAGTGGTTTAACTATTTTTGCCAAATGTAAAACAAATAAGAGGTCACCCTGGCCATCCTTGTGTAATACTTATGAATTATTTATTAAGAAAAAAGGGTTACTCAAAAATGCTCACAATTTAATTCAATATAAGAGGTTTGCAGTCCAGCTGGATATAGCGTGTGATTCAGAGGTGGATGTTTAGGGTTAGGGTTACTCAAAGACTCAGCGGTGGCGACAATTGCATCTACCTCTGTACGACAATTGCAGCTACCTCTGTATCAGACTCATAGCCAGGAGCTGTTTTTGGCAGCCATAAACTGAAGGATAAACATCTGAAGAACCTGCTGGTTCTTCAATAATGTCTCACCAAAAAAGTTGCTCTACAATGGAAAGGAACATTACTTCAGGAGGCCACTTCCATACTAATCAACCTTTATTATGTGGATTATTTGCAAGCAATCAGCAGTAGTTCTGGTTGGTTGGTTTGTAGAAAGAGAAGACAGAGAAAATAAGAATGAGTTTTAAGCTTCTACTGCTGCATTTTCTACACCTGATAGTAGCAGCATATCCAATTAGGAGGCCGAGGACAGGCAGTCCAACATGATTACAATGAAAGATGTATCGTGAGCAGAAACAGACAATTTGCCGGTTGCGTCTGTGGATGGTAAACCAGTGGGCGGAGGGGCTTCCCGATTGAAGCCATACAGATTCCTGCATTAGCGCTATGGAAACTCGCATTAGCATAAGTATTAGTTCCATCATCCATTACATTGCGCAAGCACAGCCACTTTGCCTATGTCGCAGAACCAGCCCCAGTGTTCTCTTCACATCATTCCTGTTGAGGCCCCCAAGCCAACAGAATTGCGGTGACATTTATACCCTTAGCGCTCACTACGGTCAGCCTTGAGATCTGGCATGTACTAGCTTAAAACAATATGCACACAAAAATTTGCCTTGATGTGCATGATCATTAATTGTTCAGTTACTCTCCTTTCCACACTTCATAGTCAGTGCAGTGCCTCTATGCCGATAATTTGTCTGTCTTCATGAGGGTGGCCAGCCCACCCACTGTTTTCCCATCTGTAGCCGCACCCACCTTATGCTGGGGGCAACAGACCTGTCTGACACAAGAGTCCCATCTCTATGCTCCAAATGAGTACAACGCCCACGACACTTCCATGATACTCCCACTAGATGGATCTGTTCTGCATATATGCACATTAGCCACCCAGCTGTCACCTAGGAACTGTCATTTCACACAGAGAGAGATCCGTCAACAGATGGATTGGTCATTTTTCCTTTAAATATACGTCTGTTTCCGTTTGCATGGTACGGCCTATGCGCAGTTTGTGATTGCTTTCTGATGCAATATGCGGTATGCAGATATCTTTGAAATACATCCCCATGTGGACTTGGGTCCAACACAGAATTAGACCCCATGTGCTCAGCAAGTGGATAACTTTTCTTTCTTTGGGCACTCTCAGGTGTCTGCTAAAGCTTGTCTTTGGCCAAAGTAGATGTAGAAACCATCTTGACAACCCTACAATCACAACGCTAAGAACAGAGAATTGGTATGTTAGTGTTTGTCATAGCCTATGTTGCGGTTATAGAGATGGGTTGTAATGGGGCTTATTTGGGGTTATCTTCCAGTTTGATTTGGATGGAGATCCTGGAAAGGGTCTCAGACCATGGTTTGGATTGGAGACGCCAGGGGGGTCAGTTAGATAAGCACTATTAAAGCAACCCTTGGATATTTTTTATTTTCCGTTGTGGTACACATGGACTTGGTGGGCAATGGGTTGCCTGGTACACACCTTCCCTTTAGGGTCTAAAATTATAGATTTTTCCTCCACTGCTTGGAGTCCAGTCTGATAGTGAGTAAGTGATAGTTGTCTGACAGACAGGTAGGTAGATAGACAGACAGACAGAAAGGCAGTTAGTGTCCATTTCTAAAGTGAGGAAGGGAGGACACTGGATGGTTCATCATAATGGGGGAGATGTACTAAAGGTGCATACACACAGTGCGATGTGTGCTTACGATTGTGACTATAGTCAAAATTGTAATAAAAGTTAGCACATATTACACCACGTGTACACAGTTTGCGATACCGATGTGCGCTCCAGTGGCGTCGGTATCGCAAGAAAAAATAGACTGTGCAGGCATTGCAATTTTGACTATATTGTGTGCAATCTAGTTTCTAGTATAGTCAAAATTGTATATAGTCAAAAATCACACATAGGGCCTAATTCAGATCTGATCGCTGGACTGCGTTTTTTGCTGCACTGTGATCAGATAGTCGCCGCCTACAGGGAGACGGTAAAAGCGCGGTGCAAGTGTGCATTCACTTGTGTCGCACAGCCTAGGACTTACTCTTCCTGTGCGATGAAATCCTGCTGATCGGGCTGGAGCTGACGTCAGACACCCTCCCTGAAAATGCTTGAGCCCGCCTGCGTTTTTTCGGACACTCCCTGAAAATGGTTAGTTGCCACCCACAAACAGCCTCTTCCTGTCAATCTCCTTGTGTACGCCCGTGCAAACGGATCCTTCACACTTTCCCGTCGCTGACCGGTGTAGCACATTGTAGCTGTGCGACGCGCCGGCACAGTGCAGTGCATACGCATGCGCAGTTCAGATCTGATTGCCCGCTGTGGGAAAACGCACAGCAGCAATCAGATCTGAATGACTCCCATATTCAAAATGGCAAGTAAAGATAGCCAAAACTGGTGGTTCTGGGCTCCGGGGAGTTCAAGGTAAATCGCACTGCCAAATTGGCACTTAGTCAAAATCTCACCATGTATGCACCTTGAGTCTTGGAGAGTGATATTGTGGAGAGATAAAGTACAGGCCAATCAGCTCCAAGCTGTCATGTTACACATTGTGTTGAAAAAAATGACAATTGGAACTGATTGGTTGGTACTTTATCTCTCTCCACTTATTCCTCTCTCCACTTTATCATTTTCCAAGCCTCACTCCAGTGCCTGTGTGTGGTAAATTCATATAACAATAATAGTAACGTCACCATTGTTTTAAGTTTGTGCTTACCAATGCAGCATTTGATATAAAAAATAAACACTCTCAAATCCTGGTATTAGGGAAGCTGCTCTGAATTGCTGCAATCTGAATGGGATATTTTGGTAGAGATTTATTTTGTTTATCAATCTTCTAGTGAATTTGCTTTGGATTATGAGTATAACTTGATTTGGACATTGATGGATTATGTATGTGTGTTTATTTACCAAAGCTTTATCCACTCTACACATTGCTTACATCCAATGTTTGTAGCTGCCTTATATTAATATAAGAAAGCTTCTCTATGCTAGTAACGCAGACTACACAGTTAAACTACTGTTATTTTGCTGCAGTGTCATCATATTTATTAACTTGTACTTACAGTATATATATTTCAAGGCATATATTTTGTCAATACATGCCTCAAAATAAAATACTGTATGCACACGTTTCCTTTGATTGGCTCCACATATCATTTGGATTTGACTCTTTTCAATCGTCTCCAGTTCATTTGTGTTACAGGTGTAATTCATTGACCAGAGTTTAATATGAACTTTTGACTGCTTATTAGCCCGAGGTTATATAAGGGACCAGGCTGTGGCTGAATATAGCAGCATTAGTTGTGTTGCGTTGGAGAAGGTGGCGCAATGTGTATAAGGGGCTACATGGTGCAATGTATATAATGGGCTACCTGGTGCAATGTGTATAATGGGCTACCTGATGTAATGTGTATAATAGGCTACCTGGCGCATTATGTATAATGGACTACCTGGTGCAATGTGTATAATGGGCTACCTGGTGCCTGCTATAAAGGGCTACCTGGTGCAATGTGTATAATGGGCTGCCTGCTGCAATGTGTATAATGGGCTACCTGGTGAAATGTGTATAAGGGACTACCTGGTGCAGTGTGTATAAGGGGCTATCTGGTACAATATGTATAAGGGTCTACCTGGTGCAATGTGTATAAGGGGCTACTTGGTGCAATGTGTATAATGGACTACCTGGTGCAATGTGTATAATGGACTACCTGGTGCAATTTGTATAATGGGATACCTGGTGCAACGTGAAAAAGGGGCTACATGGTGCAATGTGTATAAGATAGAGTTGAGCGCCTGAAATTTTTCGGGTTTTGTGTTTTGGTTTTGGGTTCGGTTCCGCGGCCGTGTTTTGGGTTCGAACGCGTTTTGGCAAAACCTCACCGAATTTTTTTTGTCGGATTCGGGTGTGTTTTGGATTCGGGTGTTTTTTTCAAAAAACACTAAAAAACAGCTTAAATCATAGAATTTGGGGGTCATTTTGATCCCAAAGTATTATTAACCTCAAAAACCATAATTTACACTCATTTTCAGTCTATTCTGAATACCTCACACCTCACAATATTATTTTTAGTCCTAAAATTTGCACCGAGGTCGCTGTGTGAGTAAGATAAGCGACCCTAGTGGCCGACACAAACACCGGGCCCATCTAGGAGTGGCACTGCAGTGTCACGCAGGATGTCCCTTCCAAAAAACCCTCCCCAAACAGCACATGACGCAAAGAAAAAAAGAGGCGCAATGAGGTAGCTGTGTGAGTAAGATTAGCGACCCTAGTGGCCGACACAAACACCGGGCCCATCTAGGAGTGGCACTGCAGTGTCACGCAGGATGGCCCTTCCAAAAAACCCTCCCCAAACAGCACATGACGCAAAGAAAAAAAGAGGCGCAATGAGGTAGCTGTGTGAGTAAGATTAGCGACCCTAGTGGCCGACACAAACACCGGGCCCATCTAGGAGTGGCACTGCAGTGTCACGCAGGATGTCCCTTCCAAAAAACCCTCCCCAAACAGCACATGACGCAAAGAAAAAAAGAGGCGCAATGAGGTAGCTGTGTGAGTAAGATTAGCGACCCTAGTGGCCGACACAAACACCGGGCCCATCTAGGAGTGGCACTGCAGTGTCACGCAGGATGTCCCTTCCAAAAAACCCTCCCCAAACAGCACATGACGCAAAGAAAAAAAGAGGCGCAATGAGGTAGCTGACTGTGTGAGTAAGATTAGCGACCCTAGTGGCCGACACAAACACCGGGCCCATCTAGGAGTGGCACTGCAGTGTCACGCAGGATGTCCCTTCCAAAAAACCCTCCCCAATCAGCACATGATGCAAAGAAAAAGAAAAGAAAAAAGAGGTGCAAGATGGAATTGTCCTTGGGCCCTCCCACCCACCCTTATGTTGTATAAACAAAACAGTACATGCACACTTTAACCAACCCATCATTTCAGTGACAGGGTCTGCCACACGACTGTGACTGATATGACGGGTTGGTTTGGACCCCCCCCAAAAAAGAAGCAATTAATCTCTCCTTGCACAAACTGGCTCTACAGAGGCAAGATGTCCACCTCATCTTCACCCTCCGATATATCACCGTGTACATCCCCCTCCTCACAGATTATCAATTCGTCCCCACTGGAATCCACCATCTCAGCTCCCTGTGTACTTTGTGGAGGCAATTGCTGCTGGTCAATGTCTCCGCGGAGGAATTGATTATAATTCATTTTAATGAACATCATCTTCTCCACATTTTCTGGATGTAACCTCGTACGCCGATTGCTGACAAGGTGAGCGGCGGCACTAAACACTCTTTCGGAGTACACACTTGTGGGAGGGCAACTTAGGTAGAATAAAGCCAGTTTGTGCAAGGGCCTCCAAATTGCCTCTTTTTCCTGCCAGTATAAGTACGGACTGTGTGACGTGCCTACTTGGATGCGGTCACTCATATAATCCTCCACCATTCTATCAATGTTGAGAGAATCATATGCAGTGACAGTAGACGACATGTCCGTAATCGTTGTCAGGTCCTTCAGTCCGGACCAGATGTCAGCATCAGCAGTCGCTCCAGACTGCCCTGCATCACTGCCAGCGGGTGGGCTCGGAATTCTGAGCCTTTTCCTCGCACCCCCAGTTGCGGGAGAATGTGAAGGAGGAGATGTTGACAGGTCGCGTTCCGCTTGACTTGACAATTTTGTCACCAGCAGGTCTTTCAACCCCAGCAGACCTGTGTCTGCCGGAAAGAGAGATCCAAGGTAGGCTTTAAATCTAGGATCGAGCACGGTGGCCAAAATGTAGTGCTCTGATTTCAACAGATTGACCACCCGTGAATCCTTGTTAAGCGAATTAAGGGCTGCATCCACAAGTCCCACATGCCTAGCGGAATCGCTCCCTTTTAGCTCCTTCTTCAATGCCTCCAGCTTCTTCTGCAAAAGCCTGATGAGGGGAATGACCTGACTCAGGCTGGCAGTGTCTGAACTGACTTCACGTGTGGCAAGTTCAAAGGGCATCAGAACCTTGCACAACGTTGAAATCATTCTCCACTGCACTTGAGACAGGTGCATTCCACCTACTATATCGTGCTCAATTGTATAGGCTTGAATGGCCTTTTGCTGCTCCTCCAACCTCTGAAGCATATAGAGGGTTGAATTCCACCTCGTTACCACTTCTTGCTTCAGATGATGGCAGGGCAGGTTCAGTAGTTTTTGGTGGTGCTCCAGTCTTCTGTACGTGGTGCCTGTACGCCGAAAGTGTCCCGCAATTTTTCTGGCCACCGACAGCATCTCTTGCACGCCCCTGTCGTTTTTTAAAAAATTCTGCACCACCAAATTCAAGGTATGTGCAAAACATGGGACGTGCTGGAATTTGCCCATATTTAATGCACACACAATATTGCTGGCGTTGTCCGATGCCACAAATCCACAGGAGAGTCCAATTGGGGTAAGCCATTCCGCGATGATCTTCCTCAGTTGCCGTAAGAGGTTTTCAGCTGTGTGCGTATTCTGGAAAGCGGTGATACAAAGCGTAGCCTGCCTAGGAAAGAGTTGGCGTTTGCGAGATGCTGCTACTGGTGCCGCCGCTGCTGTTCTTGCGGCGGGAGTCCATACATCTACCCAGTGGGCTGTCACAGTCATATAGTCCTGACCCTGCCCTGCTCCACTTGTCCACATGTCCGTGGTTAAGTGGACATTGGGTACAGCTGCATTTTTTAGGACACTGGTGACTCTTTTTCTGAGGTCTGTGTACATTTTCGGTATCGCCTGCCTAGAGAAATGGAACCTAGATGGTATTTGGTACCGGGGACACAGTACCTCCAACAAGTCTCTAGTTGGCTCTGCAGTAATGATGGATACCGGAACCACGTTTCTCACCACCCAGGATGCCAAGGCCTCAGTTATCCGCTTTGCAGTAGGATGACTGCTGTGATATTTCATCTTCCTCGCAAAGGACTGTTGAACAGTCAATTGCTTACTGGAAGTAGTACAAGTGGGCTTACGACTTCCCCTCTGGGATGACCATCGACTCCCAGCGGCAACAACAGCAGCGCCAGCAGCAGTAGGCGTTACACGCAAGGCTGCATCGGAGGAATCCCAGGCAGGAGAGGACTCGTCAGAATTGCCAGTGACATGGCCTGCAGGACTATTGGCATTCCTGGGGAAGGAGGAAATTGACACTGAGGGAGTTGGTGGGGTGGTTTGCGTGAGCTTGGTTACAAGAGGAAGGGATTTACTGGTCAGTGGACTGCTTCCGCTGTCACCCAAAGTTTTTGAACTTGTCACTGACTTATTATGAATGCGCTGCAGGTGACGTATAAGGGAGGATGTTCCGAGGTGGTTAACGTCCTTACCCCTACTTATTACAGCTTGACAAAGGGAACACACGGCTTGACACCTGTTGTCCGCATTTCTGGTGAAATACCTCCACACCGAAGAGCTGATTTTTTTGGTATTTTCACCTGGCATGTCAACGGCCATATTCCTCCCACGGACAACAGGTGTCTCCCCGGGTGCCTGACTTAAACAAACCACCTCACCATCAGAATCCTCCTGGTCAATTTCCTCCCCAGCGCCAGCAACACCCATATCCTCCTCATCCTGGTGTACTTCAACACTGACATCTTCAATCTGACTATCAGGAACTGGACTGCGGGTGCTCCTTCCAGCACTTGCAGGGGGCGTGCAAATGGTGGAAGGCGCATGCTCTTCACGTCCAGTGTTGGGAAGGTCAGGCATCGCAACCGACACAATTGGACTCTCCTTGTGGATTTGGGATTTCGAAGAATGCACAGTTCTTTGCTGTGCTGCTTTTGCCAGCTTGAGTCTTTTCATTTTTCTAGCGAGAGGCTGAGTGCTTCCATCCTCATGTGAAGCTGAACCACTAGCCATGAACATAGGCCAGGGCCTCAGCCGTTCCTTGCCACTCCGTGTGGTAAATGGCATATTGGCAAGTTTACGCTTCTCCTCCGACAATTTTATTTTAGGTTTTGGAGTCCTTTTTTTACTGATATTTGGTGTTTTGGATTTGACATGCTCTGTACTATGACATTGGGCATCGGCCTTGGCAGACGACGTTGCTGGCATTTCATCGTCTCGGCCATGACTAGTGGCAGCAGCTTCAGCACGAGGTGGAAGTGGATCTTGATCTTTCCCTAATTTTGGAACCTCAACATTTTTGTTCTCCATATTTTAATAGGCACAACTAAAAGGCACCTCAGGTAAACAATGGAGATGGATGGATTGGATACTAGTATACAATTATGGACGGGCTGCCGAGTGCCGACACAGAGGTAGCCACAGCCGTGAACTACCGCACTGTACTGTGTCTGCTGATAATATATAGACTGGTTGATAAAGAGATAGTATACTCGTAACTAGTATGTATGTATAAAGAAAGAAAAAAAAACCACGGTTAGGTGGTATATACAATTATGGACGGGCTGCCGAGTGCCGACACAGAGGTAGCCACAGCCGTGAACTACCGCACTGTACTGTGTCTGCTGCTAATATATAGACTGGTTGATAAAGAGATAGTATACTCGTAACTAGTATGTATGTATAAAGAAAGAAAAAAAAACCACGGTTAGGTGGTATATACAATTATGGACGGGCAGCCGAGTGCCGACACAGAGGTAGCCACAGCCGTGAACTACCGCACTGTACTGTGTCTGCTGCTAATATATAGACTGGTTGATAAAGAGATAGTATACTCGTAACTAGTATGTATGTATAAAGAAAGAAAAAAAAACCACGGTTAGGTGGTATATACAATTATGGACGGGCTGCCGAGTGCCGACACAGAGGTAGCCACAGCCGTGAACTACCGCACTGTACTGTGTCTGCTGCTAATATATAGACTGGTTGATAAAGAGATAGTATACTCGTAACTAGTATGTATGTATAAAGAAAGAAAAAAAAACCACGGTTAGGTGGTATATACAATTATGGACGGGCTGCCGAGTGCCGACACA
Source organism: Pseudophryne corroboree (assembly GCF_028390025.1). Lineage (NCBI taxonomy): Eukaryota > Metazoa > Chordata > Amphibia > Anura > Myobatrachidae > Pseudophryne > Pseudophryne corroboree. The sequence continues at coordinate 943,480,510 of NC_086445.1, read as the reverse complement.
GAGGTAGCCACAGCCGTGAACTACCGCACTGTACTGTGTCTGCTGCTAATATAGACTGGTTGATAAAGAGATAGTATACTCGTAACTAGTATGTATGTATAAAGAAAGAAAAAAAAACCACGGTTAGGTGGTATATACAATTATGGACGGGCTGCCGAGTGCCGACACAGAGGTAGCCACAGCCGTGAACTACCGCACTGTACTGTGTCTGCTGCTAATATATAGACTGGTTGATAAAGAGATAGTATACTCGTAACTAGTATGTATGTATAAAGAAAGAAAAAAAAACCACGGTTAGGTGGTATATACAATTATGGACGGGCTGCCGAGTGCCGACACAGAGGTAGCCACAGCCGTGAACTACCGCACTGTACTGTGTCTGCTGCTAATATATAGACTGGTTGATACAGAGATAGTATACTCGTAACTAGTATGTATGTATAAAGAAAGAAAGAAAAACCACGGTTAGGTGGTATATACAATTATGGACGGGCTGCCGAGTGCCGACACAGAGGTAGCCACAGCCGTGAACTACCGCACTGTACTGTGTCTGCTGCTAATATATAGACTGGTTGATAAAGAGATAGTATACTCGTAACTAGTATGTATGTATAAAGAAAGAAAAAAAAACCACGGTTAGGTGGTATATACAATTATGGACGGGCTGCCGAGTGCCGACACAGAGGTAGCCACAGCCGTGAACTACCGCACTGTACTGTGTCTGCTGCTAATATATAGACTGGTTGATAAAGAGATAGTATACTCGTAACTAGTATGTATGTATAAAGAAAGAAAAAAAAACCACGGTTAGGTGGTATATACAATTATGGACGGGCTGCCGAGTGCCGACACAGAGGTAGCCACAGCCGTGAACTACCGCACTGTACTGTGTCTGCTGCTAATATATAGACTGGTTGATAAAGAGATAGTATACTCGTAACTAGTATGTATGTATAAAGAAAGAAAAAAAAACCACGGTTAGGTGGTATATACAATTATGGACGGGCTGCCGAGTGCCGACACAGAGGTAGCCACAGCCGTGAACTACCGCACTGTACTGTGTCTGCTGCTAATATATAGACTGGTTGATAAAGAGATAGTATACTCGTAACTAGTATGTATGTATAAAGAAAGAAAAAAAAACCACGGTTAGGTGGTATATACAATTATGGACGGGCTGCCGAGTGCCGACACAGAGGTAGCCACAGCCGTGAACTACCGCACTGTACTGTGTCTGCTGCTAATATATAGACTGGTTGATAAAGAGATAGTATACTCGTAACTAGTATGTATGTATAAAGAAAGAAAAAAAAACCACGGTTAGGTGGTATATACAATTATGGACGGGCTGCCGAGTGCCGACACAGAGGTAGCCACAGCCGTGAACTACCGCACTGTACTGTGTCTGCTGCTAATATATAGACTGGTTGATAAAGAGATAGTATACTCGTAACTAGTATGTATGTATAAAGAAAGAAAAAAAAACCACGGTTAGGTGGTATATACAATTATGGACGGGCTGCCGAGTGCCGACACAGAGGTAGCCACAGCCGTGAACTACCGCACTGTACTGTGTCTGCTGCTAATATAGACTGGTTGATAAAGAGATAGTATACTACTAATATTATATATACTGGTGGTCAGGTCACTGGTCACTAGTCACACTGGCAGTGGCACTCCTGCAGCAAAAGTGTGCACTGTTTAATTTTAATATAATATTATGTACTCCTGGCTCCTGCTATAACCTATAACTGGCACTGCAGTAGTGCTCCCCAGTCTCCCCCACAATTATAAGCTGTGTGAGCTGAGCAGTCAGACAGATATATAATATAGATGATGCAGCACACTGGCCTGAGCCCGAGCAGTGCACACAGATATGGTATGTGACTGACTGAGTCACTGTGTGTATCGCTTTTTTCAGGCAGAGAACGGATATATTAAATAAACTGCACTGTGTGTCTGGTGGTCACTCACTATATAATATATTATGTACTCCTGGCTCCTGCTATAACCTATAACTGGCACTGCAGTAGTGCTCCCCAGTCTCCCCCACAATTATAAGCTGTGTGAGCTGAGCAGTCAGACAGATATATATAATATTATTTATATATAGATAATAGATGATGCAGCACACTGGCCTGAGCCTGAGCAGTGCACACAGATATGGTATGTGACTGAGTCACTGTGTGCTGTGTATCGCTTTTTTCAGGCAGAGAACGGATTATAAATAAAACTGGTGGTCACTGGTCACTATCAGCAAAACTCTGCACTGTACTGAGTACTCCTAATGCTCCCCAAAATTAGTAAATCAAGTGTCTCTCTAATCTATTCTAAACGGAGAGGACGCCAGCCACGTCCTCTCCCTATCAATCTCAATGCACGTGTGAAAATGGCGGCGACGCGCGGCTCCTTATATAGAATCCGAGTCTCGCGATAGAATCCGAGCCTCGCGAGAATCCGACAGCGTCATGATGACGTTCGGGCGCGCTCGGGTTAACCGAGCAAGGCGGGAAGATCCGAGTCGCTCGGACCCGTGAAAAAAAACATGAAGTTCTGGCGGGTTCGGATTCAGAGAAACCAAACCCGCTCATCTCTAGTATAAGAGGCTACATGGTGCAATGTAAATAATGGACTACATGGTGCAATGTGTATAATCATAATGGGCTACCTGGTGCACCTCTTTAAATGGCTACCTGGTGCAATGTGTACAATGAGCTGCCTGCTGCAATGTGTATAATGGGCTACCAGGTGCAGTATGTATAAGGGTCTCCCTGGTGCAATGTGTATAAGGGTCTACCTTGTGCAAGGTGTATAAGGAGCTACCTGGTGCAATGTGTATAATGGGCTACCTGGTGCAATGTGTATAATGGGCTACCTGGTGCAATGTGTATAATGGGCTACCTGGTGCAATGTGTATAAGGGGCTACCTGGTGCAATGTGTATAAGGGGCTACCTGGTGCAATGTGTATAATGGACTACCTGGCACAATGTGTATAAGGGTCCACCTGGTGCACTGCTATAAAGGACTACCTGGAGCAATGTGTATAATGGGCTACCTGGTGCAGTGTGTATAATGGGCTACCTGGTGCAATGTGTATAAGGGGCTACCTGGTGCAATGTGTATAAGGGTCTACCTGGTGCAATGTGTATAATGGGCTACCTGGTGCAATGTGTATAATGGGCTACCTGGTGCAATGTGTATAAGGGGCTACCTGGTGCAATGTGTATAAGGGGCTACCTGGTGCAATGTGTATAATGGACTACCTGGCACAATGTGTATAAGGGTCTACCTGGTGCACTGCTATAAAGGACTACCTGGTGCAGTGTGTATAATGGGCTACTTGGTGCAATGTGTATAAGGGGCTACCTGGTGCAATGTGTATAGGGGTCTACCTGGTGCAATGTGTATAAGGGGCTACCTCGTGCAATGTGCATAAAGGGCTACCTACCCTCCCCTGCATCAGAGCAGTGGCGCAACACAGCATTCTCCCCTCCTGCCACCACATCAGAGCAGCAGCAGATGGGGGGCGGACGGACAGGTGGATTGGGAGGAATGGCTGTAGAGGCACCGAGCACCCACGCAAAGGTACAGCTGGTGAGTTATTAAGGGGGGTAGGGGGAGTAGATGTTCAGCAACCGATATCATTGTGCTTGGGAGGGGAGGGGGGTGCAATATCGTTGTGCCTAGGGGTGGCCTGGCCCCTAAATCCGGCTCTGATCTAGATAGGACAGTCTTGGAGTGTTCCTGTGATTGCAGCTGATACTGTACATGTGGATCCAGCCACCAGATAACAACATTTCAGAGGTGTATCTTTTGCAGGGACTGGATGGCTGATATAATGAAACGCAATGATGGTGACTATAACCAGCAGTATCTAGTCATTTTCGATTGGCTGACAGCTAAGCGCGCTAAAATTAACTTAAATATTAGTATTTCGGTTATTATATACAGTATCATGTGTCTGTCATCCATTCGCATTACTTACTTGATATTTTCGTTTGGACTAATGCAGGAAGGTAATTTTTGTACATTATTATAATAGTAATATGCAGTTCGCTCCTCTACAACATCCCTCTATGCCGCTGTTGTACAACCCTAGGTGCTATACTTACCATCTGTTGATGGTGCAGTGGTCCACCTTGTTTGGTGGTCTGTCCCCTCACTGAGATGGGAACCATTGGGAATCCCTGTGATGTAAGCTTAATGGAGAAAGGACAGACAACCATCAATAATTATATAGATTATATGCAAATAGGGTAATGCCGCATTTACACTTACTACTAACACTGTCAAGCCACAGCTCTACCTTCTCTTTACACATTTTTTGGGGTGGTTTACACACTTGAGGCTTATTTAGCGTTGCACAATTACTGTATGTCTTGTACTCAGAACCAGCACCTTTTTTGGAATAATTTTTAATTCTTGCAACTACTTATCGTTCCAGAAATAGGATGAAATCAGTGAAATAATTTCAGACATTGATAAAATGTTGTGTTTGATTACTTGTTCAGAGCGGGTCTGGTCAAAATCCCAGCAGCCAAAATACAGACGCCAGAATCCCGACACTGATCACAACCCCAGCACTGGAATTCCGACCGCTGGAAGGCTGCTGGAAGGGGGGGTTAGGGGAGCATTGGGGAAAGGTAATTTACTTACCTTGCCACTGTTGGGAATCTCACCATCGGGATGCCACAGTCGGTATTCTGAACGCCGACATCCCGGCCTCCGGCATATCAGACCCAACCCGTTCAGAGTATGGCATCTACTATAAAACTGTATCAACTAGTAACTTTGGGGGTAATTCAGACCTGATCGTAGCAGCAAATTTGCTAGCAGATGGGCAAAAGCATGTGCACAGCAGGGGGGCGGGGGGGCAGATGTAACATGTGCAGAGACAGGGAGAGATTAGATTTGGGTGGGGTGTGTTCAAACTGAAATCTAAATTGCTGTGTTATAATAAAGCAGCCAGTATTTACTCTGCACAGAAACAAAATAACCCATCCAAATCTAACTCTCTCTGTACATGTTATATCTGCCACACCTGCAGTGCACATGGTTTTGCCCAACTGCTAACAAATTTGCTGCTGTGATCAGATTTGAATTACCCCCTTTATGTGAGTAGTCATCTTTTATCTCAGTCTGCTACAGTTTTCAATTTAGTGATGTGCACCGGACATTTTTCGGGTTTTGTGTTTTGGTTTTGGATTCGGTTCCATGGCCGTGTTTTGGATTCGGACGCGTTTTGGCAAAACCTCCCTGAAATTTTTTTGTCGGATTCGGGTGTATTTTGGATTCGGGTGTTTTTTTTACAAAAAACCCTCAAAAACAGCTTAAATCATAGAATTTGGGGGTAATTTTGATCTCATAGTATTATTAACCTCAATAACCATAATTTACACTCATTTTCAGTCTATTCTGAACACCTCACACCTCACAATATTATTTTTAGTCCTAAAATTTGCACCGAGGTCGCTGGATGGCTAAGCTAAGCGACACAAGTGGCCGACACAAACACCTAGCCCATCTAGGAGTGGCACTGCAGTGTCAGGCAGGATGGCACTTCAAAAAAATAGTCCCCAAACAGCACATGATGCAAAGAAAAAAAGAGGCGCACCAAGGTCGCTGTGTGACTAAGCTAAGCGACCCAAGTGGCCGACACAAACACCTGGCCCATCTAGGAGTGGCACTGCAGTGTCAGGCAGGATGGCACTTCAAAAAAATAGTCCCCAAACAGCACATGATGCAAAGAAAAAAAGAGGCGCAATGAGGTAGCTGTGTGACTAAGCTAAGCGACCCAAGTGGCCGACACAAACACCTGGCCCATCTAGGAGTGGCACTGCAGTTTTCTAGCGAGAGGATGAGTGCTTCCCTCCTCATGTGAATCTGAACCACTAGCCGTGAACATAGGCCAGGGCCTGAGCCGTTCCTTGCCACTCCGTGTCGTAAATGGCAAATTGGCAAGTTTACGCTTCTCATCAGACGCTTTCAATTTTGATTTTTGGGTCATTTTACTGAACTTTTGTTTTTTGGATTTTACATGCTCTCTACTATGACATTGGGCATCGGCCTTGGCAGATGACGTTGATGGCATTTCATCGTCTCGGCCATGACTAGTGGCAGCAGCTTCAGCACGAGGTGGAAGTGGATCTTGATCTTTCCCTATTTTAACCTCCACATTTTGTTCTCCATTTTTTAATGTGTGGAATTATATGCCATTATCAATAGCAATGGCCTACTACTATATATACTGCGCACAACTGAAATACACCACAGGTATGGATGGATAGTATACTTGACGACACAGAGGTAGGTACAGCAGTGGCCTACTGTACCGTACTGCTATATATTAAATACTGGTGGTCAGCAAACTGTGCAAAAATGAAATGCACCACAGGTATGGATGGATAGTATACTTGACGACACAGAGGTAGGTACAGCAGTGGCCTACTGTACCGTAATGCTATATATTATATACTGGTGGTCAGCAAACTGTGCAAAAATGAAATGTACCACAGGTATGGATGGATAGTATACTTGACGACACAGAGGTAGGTACAGCAGTGGCCTACTGTACCGTACTGCTATATATTATATACTGGTGGTCAGCAAACGGCGCAAAACTGAAATGCACCACAGGTATTGATGGATAGTATACTTGACGACACAGAGGTAGGTACAGCAGTGGCCTACTGTACCGTACTCCTATATATTATATACTGGTGGTCAGCAAAATTATGCACTGTACTCCTACTATATACTGTCTACAATGCAGCACAGATATGGAGTGTTTTTCAGGCAGACAACGTATACTGGTGGTCACTGGTCAGCAAAACTCTGCACTGTACTCCTCCTATATAATATTATACTGGTGGTCCCCAGTCCCCACAATAAAGCAGCACACTGAGCACAGATATGGAGTGTTTTTCAGGCAGACAACGTATACTGGTGGTCACTGTCAGCAAAACTCTGCACTGTACTCCTGCTATATAATACAGCTGCTCCCCAGTCCCCACAATTAAGCAGTGTGAGCACAGATATATGCAGCACACTGAGCACAGATAAGGAGCGTTTTTTTCAGGCAGAGAACGGATAAAACTGGTGGTCACTGGTCAGCAAAACTCTGCACTGTACTCCTCCTATATTATACAGCTGCTCCCCAGTCCTCCCCACAATTAAGCAATAAAGCACAATCAAGTTCAACAATAAACGGAGAGGACGCCTGCCACGTCCTCTCCCTAACATTTCCAATGCACGAGTGAAAATGGCGGCGACGCGCGGCTGCTTATATAGAATCCGAATCTCGCGAGAATCCGACAGCGGGATGATGACGTTCGGGCGCGCTCGGGTTAACCGAGCCATACGGGAGAATCCGAGTATGCCTCGGACCCGTGTAAAATAGGTGAAGTTCGGGTGGGTTCGGTTTCCGAGGAACCGAACCCGCTCATCACTAGTTTTCATAGAAGAAAAAGTACGGCATGTAAATATTTTTTTTTATTATTGTGTGCATATTTTTCTACGTACATTTGGAGGGCATAGGTATTCCTGTTGCTTATTGGTTTCCTGTCTTACCTGGAACATGACTTGTAGTAGTATAATACTGTACATCTGTTGTGGGTTTAGACATCAAATGGGTACATTTTTGTTTGTCTTTTACAGCCTGTTGTATTGTGCAGAGAGTTGGAGAAGATGTTTGTGGTGATTGAGGTTCTGCACACTAGACTTTTAATAACTGAGTGATCCCATATGTGGAATCCGTGTGTGTTTATAAAGCATTCTGGGTGGGTTAAGCACATGTCTTGTGCCTTCCTTGAAAGCTTAATTCCTTGTTTACATACGAAAATAAAAAATGCAATGCTAGTATAAAGCTGGCTTCCTCATGCAGACCACTGCAAGTTCTAATATCAACTTTTCCAAAAATTAGAAAAGATTTTGTGCGGCTTCAATTACTGCTCATTTACAGTTTTATATCCTAATTGTACTTTTATTGGATATTCACATAGGCAATTTAAATGCCAAGATTATCCAAACATAGTATTCCAAATAATTGATAAATCGCAATTGGCTTGGAATGAGCACAGAAATGCTAAATATTGAGCCTGACATAATTTCAAAAATACAAGAAAATTGGCTCTAAGGGAACAGAAGCCAAGCGTATCACGGCTCGGAGGAATGTAAAATAAATAGGGATTTTCCGACAATCCTGGCACTGTTTATATTGGATGTGTTCTCATGATTTATTTTTTTTTTGCTTGTCATTTTCTGCCATACACGTCATTCTTTATGTCCTTTGTCTAACTCATTTTTGCCTTTGTCTATTCTTGGTGTAATCGCTATGTTTTTTATCATGTGTTGCCAAAAATATCAAACTAATAATAGGTTCAAATACAGAAAATCTGTACAATAGCCGCTATAACCTGGTGGAGGTCACTTAGAGAACAGTACATCATGAAAAATTAATGGGGTGAATTATAGAAACATTAATCTTGCGCTTGATTGGCCAACCTAGTGTGCTCATGTTCCCCTTTCATATCTTCAGCTGCAAATTGAATTTATTCAAACAGCTGCTTCATTTTAATTAATAGTCACAATTAACACATTATAGACATTGACTTACGAAAGAAGGCATCAAGGCTCATTTACCTGCCACTGTGGATTTGAATAGAAATTCACTTATTTCATAAAGATGCTCATTTGACACTGCATCAATATGACACAAGCCTGAGCTACTGCTCATACTCCATGTTGCTGCTCCCACAAGGAAGCTTCATTCCCTGAACCAAGATGGCTTCCAAGGCTACAACTGAGTATGTGCGGACTCTGCGGAGCCATCTTGAGACTGTGGCATATTCATCATGACATAATTATCAGTAGTGATAACTATGTTTTGATCTTGGTGCGAGTTCAAAGATGATTTTACAGGCATTCATCATTCCTTTGAACCTAAAGTATCACTTCCAAAAAGCTGCGCCTTTCGCTGCGTCAGCTTTTTGAAAATTAGTGAGTTTTCACCTGCTGCCGTCTTCCTCCGTTGTTCTTCGCAGCCGCACATGAGCTATGGCCATCATGCGCATGCACAGTCTGCACCACGGGCACCGACGGTCGAACTCTCAGTCACACAGGACCCGACCCCAGATCCAGCGGTCAATATAAAAAAGTCTGGATAATGTGGAGCTTGCTAACTGCCGTTTCCTGAGGAGGATACAGTGGGTGCCGGCTCAGAGACACAGTAGCTCTACAAAAAGCACACACCACGTCCAACAAAGAAGAAAGAGCCGGAGGCGAGCGGGTACAGTGAGTACAGAGTGGGGGGAGCAGGGGGGATCTGAAAAGATTTCCATGGGGACTGTGGAAATTATCGGTGGAGAAATGTAACCAGGAGATATCAATGATATCTCCTGCGTTATACTGTTAATGAATGGCCCTGAACCTTAATTTCTACAAAAGTAGGTGAAAAATAAAATTAAGGGATGATGAATGGACCCCTCTGTGAGATTGCCACAGTGGGACACAGTAAACTTCAACTCAGGGATGGATTTCCCACAAGGCAACCTAGGGTCCGGTGGGTCCAAAGGGACCCGTGGCCAGGCCCCACCAAATCCGGCCCATCCATGATCCATCACAATGGTTGACTTCTAGTTAAATGTTTTACAGATGCTCAGTAACAGACTGGTATTAATATCATCAATACTGGCACTGAGCTCTGTTACTGTGCCTCTGCAAAATGCCCCCAGGGGAGCACGGCCACTGTGTGTGCTTGTGTTTCCATCTTCACTTCCGGAACAGCGTCTTGTCCTGCACTTCCCAGTCTCTCCACCTGCACCGCTCTGCCGTGTGTGAGCGTCAAAAAACTCTGCGTGACACTGGCAAAAAGGTTGAACACCAAACGACCAACACACAGCTCCCCATTGACCGTCTTCTCTACTAACTAAAGGCGGGTAGACACTAGGCGATTTCTGCCTAAAAAATAAACGATAACGACATTTATGCGTCTAGTGTGTATGGGGGTGATATTGGTGAACGATGAACGATACGCGCTCCCGCACTACGTTCAGCGTTCACCAATATTGAGCTGACATGCAGCTCAACCTGTCAATATCGGGCTGAGCTGCATGTCCGGGAATGCCGACAGTGACGTCACTGAACGTTATCGTTGAACGATAATGTTCAGTGTGTACGCACTATATCGTTCAACGATATAGTCGTTCACCGCCGGCATTTAAACATTGGGTAGTGTTCCTCATTAATGATCCTCCTGGTTGGATTTGCCAGCAGCAGGTGTCCACGCCATGCACAGCTGGCTTCTCTGCTAGGGAGAGGGTATACGATCTTTAGGTCAACAACACTTAGGTCGACACTCATTAGGTCGACCACTTTTGGGCGACATTTCTTAAGTCTACATGGTCATTATGTCAACATGGTCACTAGGTCGACACATTAAAAGGTCGACAGGAGTTTTTCAATTTTTTTCATTTTTTTTGAACTTTTTCATACTTTACGATCCACGTGGACTATGATTGGGAACGGTAACCTTGCCCAAAGCATAGAGAGCGAAGCGAGCCATTTGAGGGGACACGTTGCACTAATTGGGGTTCCAGGTCACTTTACAAAGAAAAACTACATCATTTAAAAAAAACAACAACTCATGTCGACCTTTTTTCCATGTCGACATTATCCATGTCGGCCTAATGACCGTGTTGACCTATTTCATGTGTCGACCTAGTCACTGTCTAATGACTGTCAACCTAGTTACTGTCGACCAAACGATCCACACCCAGAGAGAGGATTACTGGTACTTTTATCCCCACTTCTGCAGGAAGACTGGCTTTAATATCGTTATTTGTTCAACGGAACAATTAACTTTAAAAATGAGAATTTTTTTTTACTGCTTATAACTTTCACAAATACAATGGAATATAATGGAAGTCTAAGAAACTTGTCAAAGCAAAAGAAGCTTCTAATAATTAAAGGAGGGTTTAACACTACAAAAAGAAAAGGCACAATTACTTTGTGTGTATGAAAGAAGTGCCTAAAAGCAACACCCTCATATAATAATAGCACAATTCCTTGTTGTGAGAACGGCTTCCAGTGCTCCTCTATTGTAAGGCAGAAGTTTGAGTGATTTGTAAAAAGTAAAGCACACAAAAAGGAGTCTGCTAGTGCAATACTGTTTTAAAATGAATACAATATTAAAGTCTCAAATTTGGTGCGTACCAAAAGTATTAAAAAATTGGGCTCATTTCGAATATTCTTTGAGATAAGATGCTGTTCAGTGCAAAAGAGGTAACAAAGTGTTTAAATGCGTGTGTGTGTGTGTGTGTGTGTGTGTGTGTGTGTGTGTGTGTGTGTGGAGGGGGGGGGTTAAGAGAGATTTAGATTTGGGTGGGTTATATTGTTTCTGTGCAGGGTAAATACTGGCCGCTTAATTTCTACACTGCAGTTTAGATTTAATTTTGAACAACACCCCGCCCAAATCTAATTTCTCTCTGCACATGTTACATCTGCCCCCCTGCAGTGCAACATTGTTTTGCCTGATTGCTATCTTTTTTTTGTTTACTAATTAACCTGAATAACCCCCTACATCAATAAAAGAGCCTCCTCTTAATTTGTTTTACTACTTCTAACACAAAAAAAATACTCCGTTCACACAACGATCCCTTTGTGGACCTTCTTAAAAAGGTAAGAACATACCTGTTTAATAATAAAACCACTGTAAATGCTCCGCTTTGACAACCAATGTTCATACTTACATATTTATTGTTTTTTTTTACCTTCATGGTGACTTGTATGATCTTATTGTATGACAAAGATTGCAAATATATTTTTATTTCAACACAGTGTGGGAACACGAGAGACACTTACTGGTAACCGGAGAGTGCAAGTGGAACACTGCTACACACATTGCACAATTACTGGACTGACACTTCCATCCCAGTCAGTGCAATCATTCTGAGGGAACATAAGCTCCGGGATGTTTCTAAACAATAAATTTACACCCATTTTAAAGGGCTCCCTCTGTGGTCACACTGCACTGACTGAGATCGATCACTTTGGGCTAAATTTACTAAAGCTTCTAAAACAGAGAATTGGTGATGCTGCCCATAGCAACCAATCACATGCTGTCTATAATTTTTAAAAGGTAATAGAGAAATGATAGACAGCATCCAATTGGTTGCCATGGGCAACATCAACAATTCTCTGTTTTAGAAGTTTTAGTAAATGTACCCTTTGTCTACGAGATCCAATATATAGGAGAGCACTGTACTTCTCTAACCAAATTTTATTTTTAATAAATTGTTTGACATTTACATATATTTAATTAATTTATTTTCTACACTCTAACATCTGTTACATTTACATTACCAACACTTTCACTTCAACTGCCACATTCCCACCCATTTCCCTCCTCTGCCCACCCCTAGTGCTGTGCTTAATCAATCATCTTTACTTGGAACTCAAAGGCTGGGCAACTTCCTTATTAAGCAGCGCCTTCACCCCTCCTCAACCCCCTTTTCAGCCCAAAAAGTGAGTGCAGTGATACCTATGAAAAGACATCCCCAAACTGCTCACTACAGCTCTCTCTTATGCAGACTCATGTATGTTTTTTGATGTAATGATTGCCTTGTAAGTGGCATTGCATGTGTGGGGAAGTTGCACAGTGAAACCTAGTTTATTATTTCATGTTCACTGGTGTTTACTACCTTTGATCATTTGACCATTGTGGTCAGGTGTACTATATCTTTTCATTTAGTGAGGTGTAGTCATGGTGTAAAGGACACAGTGTGATTCCTGATTAGTAAAAAAAAAAAAAAAATACCAAACACTGAGCAACATCCCCAAACAGGTAATTTCAACTTTAAACTTGTCATTTATTTTGTACGGTCTGGACATGGCTACTAATAACAAATGCACAGACAAAATTCTTAAAGCTATGAGTGCAAATGCTAGGAGCTTGGGAGACAAAATTCCAGAACTAATTGCGATAATGACAAGGAATAACCTGGATTTTGTCGCAATTACAGAGTCATGGTGCAATGAGAATCATGACTGGGACATAGCTATACCAGGATACAATTTATTTAGAAAGGATAGAATAGGAAGAATAGGAGGAGGGGTAGCAATGTATGTGAAAAAAGCATAAATGCTACTTTAATACAAAATATTGAAGACAAAACTGAGGCCCTTTGGGTCACCATAGAAACCGGGGAGAAGGACATTATTCGCATTGGGGTGATCTATAGACCACCAGGCCAGGGGCAGGATTTGGACAGGAACCTATTATTGGACATCACTAAAATGGCTTTAAAGGGAGAAGTCATAATCATGGGAGACTTTAATTTACATGATGTAAATTGGGTGGGGTCTTTTGCAAGTTCAGCTACAAGTGGCAAATTTCTACATTCCTTACAGGGAGCATCTCTCAAGCAATTGGTGAGGGAGCCCACTCGCAAAGACTCAATATTAGATTTAATTCTTACAAATGGTGATAGGATATCCAACATATATGTGGGTGAGCACCTGGGATCTAGTGATCATCAAGCAGTATGGTTTAGTATAAAGACAGGATCCAACTCCTGTCACATAAAAATAAAGGTGTTGGACTTTAGAAATGCTGACTTTGTAAAAATGGGGAGACGTTTAAGTGATTAATTGGTGGACTGGAGGAACTTGAAAGGAGTGCAGGAGAGGTGGGAAAAACTGAAAAGTGCAATACTAAGTGCAACAGACCTTTGTATCAAAAGGGTTAGGAAAAACACCAGGAAAAGAAAGCCAGTGTGGTTCACAAAAGAAGTAGCAACTAGTGTGAAAGCAAAAAAGATGGCTTTTAGGAAATACAAACAGACTCAAAATAATAACGACAAAGAGGTGTATCTTGACAGACAGAAGGATGCTAAGAAAGTGATCAGACGTGCAAAGGCAGAAGTTGAGGAGAAAATGGCCCAGTCAGTAGGTAAAGGGGGCAAAACTTTTTTTAAGTATATAAGCGAAAGGAGAAAATCAAATGGAGGAATAATAAGACTTAAGACAGAAAGTGAGCATTTGGTGGAGGGAGACAAGGCAATAGCAGATCACCTAAATAATTATTTTTGCTCAGTATTTACTACAGAGGAAGGGATGGGGCCACAGTTAAGTTGCAAGGACATTCATAAAAATAAGGCAGATGAAAGTACATTTACAGAGGAGAAGGTCCTAATAGAACTTTAAAAACTAAAAGTGGATAAATCAATGGGACCAGATGGGATACACCCATGGATACTCAAAGAGCTAAAAGATGTGCTGGTTACACCGTTAACAGAATTATTTAACCAGTCACTAAATACAGGTGCTATTCCAGAGGACTGGAAAAGAGCAAATGTAGTTCGACTGCACAAAAGTGGAATCAAGGAAGAAGCAAGTAAGTAACTACAGACCAGTAAGCCTTACATCAGTAGTAGGGAAAGTAATGGAAAAACTATTAAAAGAAAGAGTTGTGGAATATCTTAATCAAACAACTTACAGGATCCAAAACAGCATGGATTTACTGGTGGGAGATCATGCCAAACAAATCTTATTGACTTTTTTGACTCTGTGACAAAAATAATAGATCAAGGGGGTGCTGTAGATGTAGCATATCTAGACTTTAGTAAGGCATTTGACACTGTCCCACATCGCAGACTGCTAAATAAACTTGAAAGCATGGGGGTGGATTATAAAATGGTTAAATGGATAAGAACCTGGTTGCAGGATAGGAAACAGATAGTTGTAGTGAATGGAGTTCAATCTATGGAGGGAAATGTTACCAGTGGAGTACCCCTGGGATCTGTACTTGGTCCAGTTCTCTTTAATATCTTTGTTGGTGACATTGCAGATGGTATTGAAGGGAAGGTATGCCTTTTTGCAGATGATACAAAGATATGCAACAGGGTAGACACAACGGGAGGTGTAAAACAAATGATTGATGACCTAGGTAGGCTTGAGAAATGGTCAAGAACGTGGCAACTACAGTTTAATGCTAAAAAATGCAAAATCATGCACTTGGGTCTCAAAAACCCAAAGGCTAAATATAGTATCAAGGGTACTATAATGGAAACTACTGAGGAGGAAAGGGATTTAGGAGTCACTATTTCAAGTGACTTGAAGGCAGGAAAGCAATGCAACAAAGCAATGAGGAAGGCAAGTCATATGCTTGGTTGCATAGGGAGAGGAATCAGTAGCAGGAAAAAAGAAGTGATAATGCCACTGTATAGGTCATTGGTGCGTCCCCATCTGGAATACTGTGTCCAGTTCTGGAGACCATATCTCCAGAAAGATATAAATACATTAGAGAGTGTACAAAGAAGGGAAACTAAAATGGTTCATGGCCTACATCACAAAACTTACCCGGAAAGGTTGAAAGATCTTAACATGTATAGTTTGGAGGTGAGAAGGGAAAGGGGGGACATGATAGATACTTTAAAATATATCAAGGGTCTTAACAAAGTTCAGGAGGGAAACATTCTTCAAAGGAAGAGAAGTATTAGAACTCGAGGACATACACTGAGACTAGAGGGGGGGGGGGGGTTTCAGGGAAAATTTAAGGAAAAATGACTTCACAGAAAGGGTAGTGGATAAGTGGAATAGCCTCCCATCAGAGGTGGTAGAGGCTAAGACTGTAGAGCAATTTAAACATGCTTGGGATAGGCATATGAATATCCTTACAAAGAATTAAGGTTCAAAAAGGGTTGAGATTGCCTAAAGGATAAAAAAAAAGAGGCAGACTAGATGGGCCAAGTGGTTCTTATCTTCCGTCAAATTCTATGTTTCTATGTTATTATTATTACAGGTTGAGTCTCCGTTATCCAAAATGCTTGGGACCTCAGGTAATTTGGATATGGGATTTTTCCGTATTTTGGAATAATTGCATACCATAATGAGATATCATGGTGATGGGACCCAAGTCTAAGCACAGAATGCATTTATGTTACATATACACCTTATACACACAGCCTGAAAGTCATTTTAGCCAATATTTTTTATAACTTTGTGCATTAAACAAAGTGTATGTACATTCACACAATTCATTTATGTTTCATATACACCTTATACACACAGCCTGCAGGTCATTTAATACAATATTTTTAACAACTTTGTGTATTAAACAAAGTTTGTGTACATTGAGCCATCAAAAAACAAAGGTTTCACTATCTCGCTCTCACTCAAAAAATTCCGTATTTTGGAATATTCCGTATTTCGGAATATTTGGATATGGGATACTCAACCTGTATTACATTTTATTTATAAGGCGCCACATGTGTTTCGCAGCGCCGTACAAAGGACAGTACAGGGGACAAAACATTGCATTACAGTAAATAAATAACAGAAATAGAGTACAGGTAACAGAGCACCACACATTCTCAAGACATAATACAGCTAAGATGTAAGTATTGAGGGAGTGATCATCGTACTACTAGAGGCTGGTGGCCATAGATGGAGATGAGCCTTTACTAGCAGGATAAAGATGGTCGTTGAGTAGGGGAGAGCTGTGAGTGAAATGTGTTGAGACGAGGGCTTAGATAACAAGAGGAAAGAGGGCCCTGCTCTGAAGAGCTAACTATCTATTATCATATTTTTATTTTAGTCTTTGCACATACTTGGAAATGTAAGGGTCAAGTTCCTTTCACATAAGTACTGTTATGCTACAGAAACTCTGAGCTTATTGGTTCTCTGGGCAAACAACGCACATACTGTACTGTACTGTATGTGCACATGTGTGGCAAAGTTCCTGAAGCTAAGGTACTGTACAAAGACACACAACTTACGACATTATTATCATAGGTACCCATAAATTAGTCATAACTTGTAAATTGAGATTGATAACCATAATGACTCTTCATACAGATGGATTCACGGTTATCTTGACTAGTTTTCTGCGCCTAGGCATAACATGATTTATTAGCATAAGCCCTTCATCTATTGTTATCAGCTGCAATACTATACAGAGAACAATACAGCAGGGGATTGAGTCATTACAGCAGTGGATTAAGTCTGACTGGCCAGTCTCAGTTAATCCTATTAAAAGTCAAGATAAATGTGGACTCATCTGTACATTAAAATTACTTATCTGATCACCTATCATCTTTGGTCATCATAGCCTGTAACTTTTCCATCTATGCAAAAGACAAAGCACCAATTGCTGCTCTCCACTGACCTTATCCTGCACTCCTGTGATTGCCAAATGTTCATTCTCTACCATAACTAAGGACAAATGCCCAGATTTATTAAGCCGTGAAGAGTGATAAACGGCATTGTGGTAAAGTCCCAGCCAATCAGCTCCTAACTGTCATTTCTCTGACGTCCTAGTGGATGCTGGGTACTCCGTAAGGACCATGGGGAATAGACGGGCTCCGCAGGAGACTGGGCACTCTTTAAAGAAAGATTAGGTACTACATCTGGTGTGCACTGGCTCCTCCCTCTATGCCCCTCCTCCAGACCTCAGTTAGAATATGTGCCCGGCCAGAGCTGGATGCACTCTAGGGGCTCTCCTGAGCTTCCTAGAAAGAAAGTATTTGTTAGGTTTTTTATTTTCAGTGAGATCTGCTGGCAACAGACTCACTGCTACGTGGGACTGAGGGGAGAGAAGCGAACCTACCTGCTTGCAGCTAGCTTGGGCTTCTTAGGCTACTGGACACCATTAGCTCCAGAGGGATCGAACACAGGCCCAGTCCTCGGTCATCCGGTCCCGAAGCCGCGCCGCCGTCCCCCTTGCAGAGCCAGAAGAACCGAAGAGAAGTTGAAAATCGGCGGCTGAAGACTCCGGTCTTCATTAAGGTAGCGCACAGCACTGCAGCTGTGCGCCATTGCTCCCTCTGCACACCACACACTCCGGTCACTGATGGGTGCAGGGCGCTGGGGGGGGCGCCCTGGGCAGCAATTAGAGTACCTTCCATGGCTAAATAGCACATAATACAGCTAATAAACTGTATATGAGCATAATCCCCCGCCATAAAGCATATAAAAAAGCGGGAGAAGTCCGCCGAGAAAGGGGCGGGGCTATCTTCCTCAGCACACGGGCGCCATTTTCTCTTCACAGCTCCGCTGGAAGGCAGCTCCCCAGGCTCGCCCCTGCAGTTTCCAGGCTTCAAGGGTAAAAAAGAGAGGGGGGGGGCACTAAATTTAGGCGCAAACTGTGTATAATAAGCTGCTATAGGGAAAAATCACTCACTTTAGTGTAAATCCCTGGTTATATAGCGCTGTGGTGTGTGCTGGCATACTCTCTCAAAGGACTTTGTGGGGTCCTGTCCTCAGTCAGAGCATTCCCTGTGTGTGTGTGCGGTGTGTCGGTACGGCTGTGTCGACATGTTTGATGAGGACGCTTACGTGGAGGCGGAGCAGGAGCCGATAAGTGTGATGTCGCCCCCTGCGGGGCCGACACCAGAGTGGATGGATATGTGGAAGGTATTAACCGACAGTGTCAACTCCTTGCATAAAAGGTTCGATGACGTAACAGCTTTGGGACAACCGGCATCTTAGCCCGCGCCTGCCCAAACGTCTCAGAGGCCATCAGGGGCTCAAAAACGCCCGCTACCTCAGATGGCAGACACAGATGTCGACACGGAGTCTGACTCCAGTGTCGACGAGGATGAGACAAATGTAGAATCCACAAGGGCCATCCGATGTATGATTACGGCAATGAAAAATGTGTTGCACATTTCTGACATTAACCCGGTTACCACAAAAAAGGGTATCATGTTTGGGGAGAAAAAGCAGCCAGTGTCTGTTCCCCCATCTGATGAGTTAAATGAATTGTGTGAAGAAGCGTGGTGTTCCCCAGATAAGAAACTAGTGATTTCTAAGCGGTTACTAATGGCGTACCCTTTCCCGCCAACGGATAGGTTACGCTGGGAGACATCCCCTAGGGTGGACAAGGCGCTCACACGCTTATCAAAAAAGGTGGCACTGCCGTCTCAAGATACGGCCGCCTTAAAGGAGACTGCAGATAGAAAGCAGGAGGCTATCCTGAAGTCTGTGTATACACACTCAGGTACTATACTGAGACCTGCTATTGCTTCAGCATGGATGTGTAGTGCTGCAGCAGCATGGTCTGATTCCCTGTCAGATAACTTTGATTCCCTTGACAGAGATACTATTTTGCTAACTATAGAGCATGTTAAAGACGTAGTCTTATATATGAGAGATGCACAGAGGGACATTTGCCGGCTGGCATCTAGAATTAATGCAATGTCCATTTCTGCCAGGAGAGTATTATGGACTCGGCAGTGGACAGGTGATGCTGATTCTAAAAGGCACATGGAAGTTTTGCCTTATAAGGGTGAGGAACTGTTTGGGGACGGTCTCTCGGACCTCGTGTCCACAGCAACAGCTGGGAAGTCGACTTTTTTACCTCAGGTTCCCTCACAGCCTAAGAAAGCACCGTATTATCAAGTACAGTCCTTTCGGCCTCAGAAAGGCAAGCGGGTCAGAGGTGCGTCCTTTCTACCCAGAGGCAGGGTGCGAGCCAGGTGCGGTGGGGGCCCGTCTCCGGAACTTCAGCGACCAGTGGGTTCGCTCACGGGTGGATCTCTGGGTTCTACAGGTATCTCAGGGATACAAGCTGGAGTTCGAGACGTCTCCCCCTCGCCGTTACCTCAAATCAGCCTTGCCTGCTACTCCCAAGGAAAGGGAGGTAGTACTGGCGGCAATTCACAAGCTGTACCTCCAGCAGGTGATAATCAAAGTTCCTCTCCTTCCACAGGGACGAGGTTACTATTCCACAATGTTTGTGATACCGAAACCAGACGGTTCGGTGAGACCCATTCTAAATTTGAAATCCTTGAACACTTATATAAGGAAGTTCAAGTTCAAAATAGAATCGCTCAGGGCGGTTATTGCAAGCCTGGAAGAGGGGGATTTTATGGTGTCACTGGACATCATGGAGGCTTACCTAAATGTCCCCATTTACCCACCTCACCAGGAGTACCTCAAGGTTGTGGTACAGAACTGCCATTACCAATTCCAGACGTTGCCGTTTGGTCTGTCCACGGCACCGAGGGTGTGTACCAAGCTAATGGCCGAAATGATGATACTCCTTCGAAAGAAGGGAGTTATAATTATCCCGTACTTGGACGATCTTCTTATAAAGGCGAGGTCCAAGGAGCAGTTGTTGATCGGATTAGCACTATCTCAGGAAGTGCTACAACAGCACGGCTGGATTCTGAATATCCCAAGGTCGCAGCTGGTTCCTACGACGCGTCTGCTGATATTAGGCATGTTTCTGGACACAGAACAGAAGAAGGTGTTTCTCCCCGAGGAGAAGGCCAAGGAGTTGTCATCTCTGGTCAGAGACCTCCTGAAACCAGAACAGGCGTCGGTGCATCAGTGCACGCGAGTCCGGGGAAAGACGGTAGCTTCGTACGAAGCAATTCCATTCGGCAGGTTCCATGCAAGGAACTTTCAGTGGGACCTGTTAGACAAGTAAGGATCGCATCTTCAGATGCATCGGCTGATCACCCTGTCCCCGAGGGCCAGGGTGTCTCTGCTGTGGTGGCTGCAGAGTGCTCATCTTCTCGAAGGCCGCAGATTCGGCATTCAGGACTGGGTCCTGGTGACCACGGATGCAAGCCTCCGAGGTTGGGGAGCAGTCACTCAGGGAAGAAACTTCCAAGGACAATGGTCGAGTCAGGAGACTTCCCTACACATAAATATTCTGGACCTAAGGGCCATTTACAATGCCCTAAGTCAAGCAGTACCCCTGCTTTAAAACCAGCCGGTGCTGATTCAGTCAGACAACATCACGGCTGTCGCCCATGTAAACCGACAAGGCGGCACAAGAAGCAGGATGGCGTTGGCAGAAGCCACAAGGATTCTCCGATGGGCGGAGAATCACGTGCTAACACTGTCAGCAGTGTTCATTCCGGGTGTGGAAAACTAGGAAGCAGACTTCCTCAGCAGGCACGACCTCCACCCGGGAGAGTGGGGACTTCATCCAGAAGTCTTCACGCAGATTGTAGACCGTTGGGAACGGCCACAGGTGGACATGATGGCGTCCCGCCTCAACAAAAAGCTAAAAAAGTATTGCGCCAGGTCAAGAGACCCTCAGGCGATAGCTGTGGACGCACTAGTGACACCGTGGGTGTACCAGTCGGTTTATGTGTTCCCTCCTCTTCCTCTCATACCCAAGGTACGGATGATAGTAAGTAAGAAAGGAGTAAGAACTATACTCGTAGTTCCGGATTGGCCAAGAAGAACTTGGTACCCAGAACTGCAAGAAATGATCTCGGAGGACCCATGGCCTCTGTCTCTCGGACAGGACCTGTTACTGCAGGGGCCCTGTCTGTTTCAAGACTTACCGCGGCTGCGTTTGAAGGCTTGGCGGTTGAACGCCGGATCCTAACGGAAAAGGGCGTTCCAGATGAAGTGATTCCTACGCTGTTAAAGGCTAGGAAAGACGCTGCCTGAAGTTCAGACGTTGTTAAGGGAGTGCTGCATATTCAGCCCCTTTTTGTGCCTCCAGTGGCACCTTGGGATCTCAACGTAGTGTTGGATTTCCTAAAATCACATTGTTTTGAGCCACTTCAGACCGTGGAGTTGAAGTATCTCACGTGGAAAGTGGTCATGCTTTTGGCCTTGGCTTCGGCTAGGCGTGTGTCAGAATTGGCGGCTTTGTCATGTAAAAGCCTGTATCTGATCTTCCATATGGATAGGGCAGAATTGAGGACTCGTACCCAATTTCTCCCTAAGGTGGTATCAGCGTTTCATTTGAACCAACCTATTGTGGTGCCTATGGCTACTCGGGACTTGGAGGATTCCAAGTTGCTGGACGTAGTCCGGGCCCTGAAAATCTATGTTTCCAGGACGGCTAGAGTCAGAAAAACTGACTCGCTGTTTATCCTGCAAACACCCAACAAGCTGGGTGCTCCTGCTTCTAAAGCAGACTATTGCTCGCTGGATCTGTAGCACGATTCAACTTGCACATTCTGCAGCTGGACTGCCGCATCCTAAATCAGTAAAAGCCCATTCCACGAGGAAGGTGGGCTCTTCTTGGGCGGCTGCCCGAGGGGTCTCGGCTTTACAACTTTGCCGAGCTGCTACCTGGTCGGGGTCAAACACGTTTGCAAAATTCTACAAGTTTGATACCCTGGCTGAGGAGGACCTTGAGTTTGCTCATTCGGTGCTGCAGAGTCATCCGCACTCTCCCGCCGGTTTGGGAGCTTTGGTATAATCCCCATGGTCCTTACGGAGTACCCAGCATCCACTAGGACGTCAGAGAAAATAAGAATTTACTCACCGGTAATTCTATTTCTCGTAGTCCGTAGTGGATGCTGGGAGCCCGTCCCAAGTGCGGACTTCTGCAATACTTGTATATAGTTATTGCATAACTATAGGGTTATTGTTCTGAGCCATCTGTTGATTGAGGCTCAGCTATTGTTCATACTGTTAACTGGGTATAGTTATCACAAGTTGTACGGTGTGATTGGGGTGGCTGGTATGAGTCTTACCCTGGATTCCAAATCCTTTCCTAGTAATGTCAGCTCTTCCGGGCACAGTTTCCCTAACTGAGGTCTGGAGGAGGGGCATAGAGGGAGGAGCCAGTGCACACCAGATGTAGTACCTAATCTTTCTTTAAAGAGTGCCCAGTCTCCTGCGGAGCCCGTCTATTCCCCATGGTCCTTACGGAGTACCCAGCATCCACTACGGACTACGAGAAATAGAATTACCGGTGAGTAAATTCTTATTTTTTCAAACACAGGGCTAAATTTACTAAGATGAGAGCTCTATTTAAGATGGGATGTTGCAACCAATCAGATTCCAGGTATTATCTTCTAGAAGGTGCTAGATAAATGAGAAGTAGAATCTGATTGGTTGCTATGGGCAGCATCCCATCGAAAATAGAACTCCCATCTTAGTAAATTTACCCAACAGTCTGTAACATGGCAGTTAGGAGCTGGTACTTTATCACCGTAAAATCAATTTGTAGCATAACGCAGGCTTACGGAGGACTCAAACCAGTGTCGGCCTGGGGTATGAAGGGACCACCGGGGGAATGCAGTGATAGGGGTCCATACTTACGGGTGTGGCCAGTCTACAAAGGGGGTGTGGCCAGCCTCCACATAGGCTTGAAATGCACAATAGTCTTTTGCAGTGTAATGCAACATATCTATCATGTATAATACAAGTGCACAGTCTGGAACCTGATCCCTAGAGGAAGGAGTGGGCCCTCAGGCAGTGGGGCCCACCGGTGGTTTCCCCTGAACCCCTGTGGGCCAGTCCGACCCTGACTCAAACATACCTCCGAGCTGACACAATAATCATTCTAAAGAACCCTGTGCAAACTTACCTTGTGAGAAATAACGGGATTTCATGTGGTCACATTCTCTATAAGAAATATCACGCAACCATTAACCAGGTGGAACCTACAATCTTCATTGAAGTATTTTACTATACCAACTGTGTCCAAAATGGTATTATAAATATACCCTCTTTGTGTGCAATTAATTTGAATATATTTTGGTCACTTAGTGGATACTTAACAGTGCGGTTATTTTATATTAATGTATTAGTGTCAACAGATATATAATTGATTATATGTGTATAAATAAATTATGTACTTTTAAGTATATGCGCTCTCTTTATCTCTCTATATATTATAGAAAGTAATGTTTTTGTTTGGGGTTATCAGAATACCCTATGGGAGCAGCTACTAAACATAATACTACATAATTATACTGCAGCATTATTGTGGTTTTTAAGTATTGGAGCGCCTGATTTCATTCTCTTTATTAAGAGTCATTAATATATAAACTTTATCATCGTGCAATTTATCACTCTCCAAAGTTCGATCAATATGGGCAAAAGTCTCTGAATCCACCCATCATCTCACTTCTCACTCTTCCCCTTTAATCATATTTCATTTAAAATCTATAGATTGTAAGCTTGCGAGCAGGGCCTTCCTACCTCTATATCTGTTTGTTTTTACCCAGTTTTGTTCTATTACTGTTGTTCTAATTGTAAAGCGCAACGGAATATGCTGCGCTACATAAGAAACTGTTAATAAATAATAAAATAAATAAAATTCTCTCCTTCCCCTCCCCCACTGTATGTTCAACTCTTTATATACAGACTCCTCTCTCCAATCATAAATAAGCCATGTTCTGACCAGCCTCATTCTCTTGCTGCCACCTTATTTCTCTAATCCAGTTTTTGTCTCCGAATTAGTTTAGCATCTTGTGTACAAACACCTGTCTAGCTTTCACTCTCATTACTCATTTCTCCCCTCTCTGCAACATCTCACTGATACTACCCTACCAAAAGTATTCAACATTTTACGTATAGCGTTCACTTTTCCATAACCGTTCCCCTGAACTTCTTTGCCATTTTTGAGATTGCTGATCACCCTCTTCTCCTGCACACCCTCATATAGTTCATCCTTTGGTAAACTATATCACTTAACATTCAGTACCATCTCTATGCTGAAGACACCAAGCTGTATATTTTCTACATGTAAACAATGGTTCCAGCTTTTCTTTATTCTATTCATTCCATGGTGAAGCCATACAGATGTTACATAAACATCACCATTGAGCACTAGTATTCACAGGAAGGAGAAGCTAATCCTCCAGGTCACTGTTACATTGGGAGTGTGGGGTTTGGCTACTATCTGACAGCCAAATACCACACTTCCAGACCCATGGGGGTGAGGGTGGGGAGGGGGCTTACCACCTTCAGTGGTCAAGAGGCACAACCTAGGCCACCCCCATGGCTAGCACAGGCCTGTGTGTAACTTATCTAGTGTTGTCTACTTCTCTGCTCTTCCATAGAATACCTTAAATTTATTTATAGATTATCACTGTCTGTTGAGATGAGTAATTCTATAGACGCCATTAAAAGAGAATAAATAAGTAATACAAACAGTATAAAATGTCATATGCATACTGTTTCAGCTTAGATGTCACATTTGTTGACAAAATACAATAGATCTGTGAGCTTTCGAAGCATTTCCTCTGAAGTTTATAAATCAAAGATTATTTAAATATCAATAGAATGTTTGTTTTAAGGCTCTAGAGCAGCTGGATAACCTGGGTTATACCCCATTCTCCATATATATAGAAAAGGAACACATATGATATCCCGGGGCAGACGGGATGCCAGCTGTCACTATACCAACAGCGACATCCCGTCTGCTGGAATCCCAACAGTGAGGCACCAAGACCCCTCGCGGGCTCGTGCGCTCTTTTCCGCTTCGAGTCCAGGTTATATTTCCACTCTTTTAGTGGTGTGGCCTCTCCAACTGAATGGGAATATCCCACGTTAGACTCCGACTGTCGAGATTCCGTCGTTGGTCTCCTGAACGCCGGCATTCCAACAATCGGTATATTAAATGGAAGAAAAGAGAGGGATATGATCAAAGGCGCCCAATGGTAAATGTGGAAAATCAAGAGGGGAATGTACAGAAAGATTGAAAAAATAAATTCAACAATACAGTTTGGTTTTTCCAAACAGATGTCCTTGGATCGTTCGTCTTGAGCCAAATGTCCTCAGTCAATATGCAAGACAAAAATATGAGAAAAAGCAAACCAATGTGTATAAAGAATCAATTTTTGTAGTGTCCAGAAACTGGAGCCCTGGTGTGCGGTGGGACTTGATAGAAGAAAGGATAGGATCTCGCCAGCAATTTTATACACATTAAAGCGTAATGCGACTCACATAGAGGGAAATAAAGGTCTTTTTCACCTTGAAAAAGACCTGTTAGGTCAAAACGGCGTTGGTGCATGCTGAGAGTGGAGTTTTCCATTTTGATTATTGAAGCAAGTCTGGCCAATACTTTCACCTGTGAGGTACACTGGGGTATTGTACAGAGGGTATTCCGGATTGCCCATCTGCATTGGACTTTTTAACATCTTCTCCCAATGTCCCCGGTTGGCACCCTAAGAGTGATAGACATGGTCATTTTGCTCATTTTATTGTTCCTATACATTTTTAATTGGTATTTTTTTGCAAAAAGAAATCATTAATCTTTCTATTGAATTCACCTCGCTGGACCATTATTTAAAGATGCCTTTACACACGGAATGAGCACGTTAAACACGTGAGTGGGGTACGCTGTGCCTTTATTAACCAACTAGATAAAGATACCTTTATGTGCCTTTCTTTATTTCCCTCTGTGTGAGTCTCGGTACGTTTTAATCTGTATAAAATTGGTGGCAAGATCCTATCCTTTCTTCTATCAAGTCCCACCGCACACCAGGGCTCCAGTTTCTGGACACTACAAAAATTGATTCTTTATACAATACTACACATTGGTTTGATTTTTCTCATATTTTTGTCTTGCATATTGACTGAGGATATTTGGCTCAAGACGAACGATCCAAGGACATCTGTTTGGAAAAACCAAACCATATTGTTGAATTTATTTTTTCAATCTTTCTGTACATTCCCCTCTCGATTTTCCACATTTACCATTGGGCGCCTTTGATCACATCCCTCTCTTTTCTTCCATTTGTTCTTTCACCTGTATTTGGGCAGGTTTCAGGAGTTTGATTGGGCTGACCATATTTATTTTGGTTTTTTTGTGCGCCAGAGTCCACTCTTCCATTATTATCAATCGGTATATTAACTCCATCACATAGAAAGAAATGACAACATACCTATTAGAAAAATATGCACAGCTAATTGTTTTATGTTGTGAAGAGATTATATTGCAGAAAAATCTAGGACATGATAACTTAACAGAGGACCTTAATTGATATGGACTGTTTCCAGAGCCGGCCTTAGGCATAGGCAAATGCCTAGGGCATTTGGTATGCTTAGGGGCACCAGCAGCTTCTGCTGATTAAAATGATATGCGGCATGCCTATATTCTGTGTGTGACTGCGGCTGTATCTGCATACGAAATGCTACATTGCAGTGTATTCATGGAAATCACTGTAATGTAGCATTTCGTATGCAGATACAGCCACAGTCGCACACAGAATATAGGCATGCAACATATCATTTAAATCAGCAGAAGCTGCTTGTGCATCCTAGCCACATAGTAATGCAAATAATATGATGCATTTTCATAAACAAAAGGCACCCGACGTTAGCAAAGCTGCCAGCTGACTCATGCCAGGCATCTCCTGCAGAACTAGCGGCAGTGCTAGGGGGCACCAGCCAAAATCTTGCCTAGGGCATCATATTGGTTAGGGCCGGCTCTGGCTGTTTCCCATTGTTAGTTCACACTTCTGTCATTGGACATCAGCACAAGAAAAAGAACAGGTTTGAACGGTATTCTTCATTATGGAGGAAAGCCAAGATCCCAGCTTCTATCCCCACTCTCTACATTTACACGAATTAAGCTAGACAGACGTGTAACTGCAGTGAACTTCAACTTAGACAAAACTTTCGTGGTGAGTATTCTTGTAAATGCCTCCTGACTACATTTGAAGACAGTTATTAGGTGATGGAAAAGACACATACGTTTAAAAAAGAGTGTCAAAGTTTCATTTTCAAATTTGTTATGACTTTGTAGAAAATTAATTTGCCTCTAAAAATGTTGGGTTGGATTACAAGTAATACGGCGCACAGCCAAAACTAACCTCAAACCATAGTGATTTAAATAGAGAAAAAACATATGCATGCTTAAAAAAATAATTTGTATGATTAAGCGGTTTTGCTGAGGCAGAAGAGGACAAAAATAGAGATGTTAAAATTGAAAAAAGAAATCAGCACAGGTTTAAGATACATACATACAGTACAGTATGCACCTTAACACACAAACAAAACGCATACATTAAAATAAGCTTAATTTATGCGGCCCATACCTCAGCACCGCAATTCCCCGATGCTGATCCATTCTGCCAGTCTGCAGACATTAATGATCAGTGATTCGATGAGGAATCAGGAAGATTCAGAAAGGTATTCCCCTACATGCCGATCCCAACGATTTTGTGGTCAGAAATGGTGAATCAGGGATTTCCAATGTGTTGTATTTCACTGATTCTCCAAGACCAGCATTAGCAGATTGGGGAATTGGGGCAATACATCGCAGATGGATGTGCCCCCTAAGAATATACTGTATTATAATTATCATATAGCTCCAACATGCTCTGCAGTACTTTACCGGCTAGAAAGACGCCATGGCTAAGGCCTTTGATGGGCTTTTTTTTGCTATTTCTCAGATAATGAAGAGTGGGGCACCCTGATTGTTCTGTAGAATGACAACAGTTTTATCTTTAAAATTGGCTTCGTTGTATTACTAAAGCTTATGTAAAGAATTTCAATTGCTGACTTTACTATCGTTGTTTTGTACAACTCACATTACAAAGTATTGTTGTGACATACGATGCACTGCAATGCTTGGTAAAGTACACAACCAGCAATTACAATTCTATAGTAAATGGGCAGTGTGTTTGAGCACAGTCTGGTCTTAGAGAAAAATGCACACAAGATATATAACATAGACACAATGGTAAACCCACCCAGGAAGAGAAATATAACTGAGGTACGTATCTGTCAAAATCTCTAAAAAAAAGGCAGTGGGTGAGCCTACAGAAGGAGACAAACCTGCAGATGGTAAAGTGGAAAACATGCAAACACATGAAGCAATAGGAATCTTTAGGGACAATAGTGAGCAATATTCAAGTAGCATCTCTGGGCTTCTTACTTGGACCCCGGACCATCATCCTTTACGTAGAATTCCAGGCAGAAGGTTAATGTGGAGGGTAAGAACGAGATCCGGTCATGTGACCAATGCTCGGGATCCCGGCGGAACTTGTCAACCATGGATATCGATATTATCAAGAAATAAACTAAGGGTGCCCAGTTTTTGCTGTATGTCACCTGGAGGTTAAGGTGGAAACCCTTATCTATATGTAACACCCCTTTTACACAATTTCAATGTAAGATGTTTCAGTAGCTTGCATTGAGCACCAGTAGAGAGATTGCTACCATTAAGTTCCACACCATCCGGATAGCAAATCCTTCTGCGGATCTCTTCATTGTGTGATAAGCAATAGAGCATGCAAATCACATCTCATGACTGGTCCCCCATCTAGCCCCTCAATCTTAGGGCCCTATGTGCGCAATAAAATTCTATAGTTTCCAGTTCCAAAATTTCCCTAACACATTTTGTTGAGACCATGTGTGAGGACACCCTCAGTTAAGCCTTGCATTCTGATATTGTTGCATGACTTATGTTGTCCAGATCATCAGTTTAGAACTACATGGCCTACATTTGCATGGCCCATTGGGATACAGTATCCTGGAGTTGCAAAAGGAAATCATCAGAAGAAGCCTTATCCTCCATAAAAGTGTCAATTCTTGACCCCAATTGAGCAAAGTCTGCTTTAACATGAGTTATCTGCGTCTGTAGAGATTCCTGCAGCCAGTATTCAAGCGCCTGTGGGATTTAAGGCAGTGATAATATTCACTGAAAAACCAGGCTCTATTTTGGATTTATTATTATTGATGTTTTAAACCCCACTGTGTTTTTGAATATCCAATGATGAATAAATATACAGTACCCCAAACTTTTTTAACTGACATTTCCAGAAGACAAATACATATTTATTTGTTGCAGAATATTTAATATTGATGTAATATAAAATAATAATAATATTAACTGCTATCTTTGCTCAAAAAATATTAAATACAAATAAATTATGTAATATTGTAAACTTCCTCAATGTAAAAGTCCTAAACATAATGCTTACAGTAAAATAAGAAAATTATTTCTCTTTGAGGACAATTAATTGTCATTTAATTTTAGAATTTGATTAGGATTATTGATCAAAAATTCAATTTAGTAAGTAAGCGACCACTGCATTCAGATGGAAAAACACACAAATGTAAAATATAAAATATAAATCAACTCATTCTCAGAATGTTAAATTCACATGATAAAAAGGAATAAAATGAAGAAGAAAAATAACTGATTTTTTTAAACATTTTAGAAATATTCCAGTGTTTCACATATAATTCCCCTTCCCCTTGAAGATCTTTTCCATGATTAATTCTCTTGGATTTGCTTTCATCTGAAGCCATACATAGAAAAAAAGACAAAATTCTGTTTATTTTAGTTTGATCTCCTCTGCTTGTTCTAAAACAACTCCCTTCACGAGCAGAATAAGTTTTAAGCTTTCCTAATTAAACTCTTATATTGTTCATCTGCTTTCAATCCCTCAGACAAAGAAGTAAATTTGTTGAGGATCCATTTGTGTTACCGCTTTGTTTGTACACGTTTTTGTGTTTAATCATGAGAACAGTCACTGACAACAATGTAAATTTAGTATTGCACATGTGTGGGGCACCTGAACTTCTGTTAATAAAGGTTTGGCTCTCTCTATTGACAATACATTTCTAAAGTTTACTACAATACAAAATAAGGTTTTAAAAAGAACAAAATAAATTCAGGGTAAACAGTGATTAGTTCTCGTGAAATATCAACGTTATTTTTAAAGCCAGGCATAACCGGCACAATTAGCACAAACGACCCGGAGACAGGCATGAGGAGGTGCGATGGCCTGAAAACTAGAGCATCGTCATACACCTTAAGATGGATCGAAATCCATTCACAGACATGCGGGTGGATCGGACAAGTTTGATAACCAAACCACATGATCCTGACTGTGATCCTCGTTCATTCAGGCCCACCAAGTGTGTGTGTGTGTGTGTGTGTGTGGCGTGCGCTCGGGGGTGGAGGGTACGAGTACAACCTGGTCCTGGCTTGTTAGAGGGACCCAGCTGGGTGATTTAGTTAGTACCTCAATTTGATTTAACCATCTGGACTCAAGCATGGATATCCTTAAAACCTGGACTGTAATGGCGGGGTTTAGTAAAACTCTGTTGTATGACCAGCTTTTCTTTGATTTTCATTATTATTTAGTGACAATTTTGTTACAAGTAATAGAAAAATATTCTGCTGTTATTTCATGGTAACAGTCACAAATAATAAATTGACTTTTGCACTGTAATTACGTTTGTAGGGTATGTATTTATTGAAATTAACCCCTTTAGTGCAATGATTAGGGGGTTGATTCAGATAGTTATGACGCTCCTTTGGAACTTTACTGGAAGACATTATACAGGATGTTTGTAGCACATGCGTAAATGCAAATTTCTGCGCTATTCTGAGGCAGACGGAACTTTGCCAGATCTGTCTTTTTGTGAAATACAGCGTTTTGGCGTGGAAACTGGGTGATGGCAAAGCAATCATACGTAACCACCCTGATTTGTGGGAATGTCGTGGGCATGTAGCAAAAGCTCCACGTGATTCTGAGTCCTACATACGGTGAAGGGAAGTCTGTTTCTGACGGATCTTTTGCACTGAGCAGGCGGCTGGCACAAATGGTGATGGTTGCAGTGGCTGCCATAAAACCAATGGCCGGCATGAGTTTCCGCTTGCACACACATGAACCCCTGAACTAGTAACAGGTACATGCATTTGTATAAGGTAGTAAAATGGGCTTTCGCAGCTGACCCCAACTACAGCCACTCTGCGTGTGACCAGCGGCGGCTCCTACTTACCAAATGTAGGGGGTCTGCTGCTACACCCGTGCCTAGGGAGGAGAGTTGACAGCCAGCCCCGGGTCCCGGCACAATGGATACGGCAGGTGCCGACGCAGACACTGTAGTGCAACTACGCATGTGCAATCCCACCGCTTCTGTGGACTGCACCGACTGCAGCCCATAGAAGCTGGATTGGGCTGTGCGAAAGGCAGGAAGTAACTTCCTAATCACAGCCCTGTCTGGCAGTCCCAGAGGGAGGACACACCTCCCAATGGAACTGCCTTTACAGGTAGAACTTCCAATAGAAAATCACTGCCAGCCACAGTGAAGCCAATGCATTCATGGACTGGAGCTGGCTTCGCTGATACAGATCAGGGTGGCGGATTTTACCTGGGTGGGGATAAAATCCACCACTGAGTGTATCTCACAATCAGCCCCCATATGTGCAATAAAATAAATGATGTCATAATTTATAAAAGAAGAAAAAACTTATGCATTCAAAATGTTATATTCCAGTAGCATGCAAAGTGGTGCCCCGATGTTAGGTTTGCTTTTTCCCATCGGCTATATTTGTCACTTAAATATATTTATTGTTGTGAAATATGGTTGCAATATGCAGGATACTGTTCTTGGCATTCAGCAAGTACAAAGTTGTCTCTAAGCAGTCACTGCAAGTGGAGCCGACATGGGTGACGGAACTTGGTGATTGATTTGGGTTTGCATGTGCACTAATACACTCCCTGTGGAGACCCCTAAATCATGGTGTAACTTCTGGCCATGGGACCAGGGGTGTAAGGAAGGTGGTCTTCTGTATCACTGTTCTGCACTTTCATCACTTTGAACTGGCAGATTATTCTTCCAGTACTATTGCTTAGATTGCTAATATGTGTATTTTACAGTACAAAAAAACAAAAAACTTTGTTTATTTCTCAGATGTAACAATAGCACCATATGTACAAAACATCCTACTTAAAAAAAGCTTTAACATCTCCTTCCAGCAAGCAGCTGCTTAAGTGGAGCTAGTTAGGGTGAAATACAAGATGCTTTATAACATTTTTATGACTGGCTGATCACGGCAACGCCAGATTTGGTAATGTCCCATACTAATGATATATACTGTATGTATATATCATTATACATACAGTATATACACATTTATTTTTTCAGCAGAAAGGGGAAGCTTTTATATAGGGAATTGCTTGTAGGTTCATGCAATTCTCATTTATTTGGATAATTACAAATGTGGAGTAAAATAAATATCTCCGTTCTCGCTGTTCAAAATGACTTAGAAAATTGTTTTACAGAGTTTTTTCAAGAAGAATGTTAAGTGTCTCCTGCCTTGGTGATTTCCCTAGTATCTTGTGTATTAATGGGACCTGTTATAAATACTGGACAGCTCAACCTAAAAATTAAAATCTGCTGATGTGTATATTTAAAAATATCATCCAAAATGAAAAGTGACCTGAAACGACATAATATATTTTCTGTACAAGCGGACATCAGCAAAACCAGAAAAGGGAGATTTCACACTAAGCATTCAAAGCAGTTTCTTTCAGAAGGGTCAAGCTATAGAAATCATTACAATCTGAAATGGCGATCCACCAACATAATAAAGAAACACACACGTTTGTATACAGTATATAAACAATGTATATATATATATATATATATATATATATATATACATATATATTAGAGATGAGCGGGTTCGGTTCCTTGGGATCCGAAGCCCCCCGAACTTCACCTATTTTACACGGTTCCGAGGCAGCCTCAGATCTTCCCGCCTTGCTCGGTTAACCAGAACGCGCCCGAACGTCATCATCCCGCTGTCGGATTCTCGCGAGATTCGTATTCTATATAAGGAGCCGCGCGTCGCCGCCATTTTCACTCGTGCTTTGGAGATTGAACGGAGAGGACGTGGCTGCGTTCTCTCCCTGAAAACCTCTGTAATCTGTGCTCAGTGTGCTGAAAATATCTGTGCTCAGTGTGCTGCAAATATCTGATCAGTGTGCTGCATTGTGGGGACTGGGGACCACCAGTATATTATAATATATACTTTTTTATAGCCTCTATACTGCTTGTCAGGACACATGGTCACAGTTACACTGCTCTGTACTGATATATACAGTAATATACATACTCTTCTATAGCCTCTATACTGCTTGTCAGGACACATGGTCACAGATACACCGCTCTGTACTGATATATACAATAATTTTAAATCATTTTCTATAGATTCTATACTGCTCGTCAGGACACACATGTGTCACAGTTACACTGCTCTGTACTACTACTGATATACAGTAATATATATACTTTTCTATAGCTTCTATACTGCTTGTCAGGACACATGGGTCACAGTTACACTGCTCTGTACTGATATATACAATAATATATATACTTTTCTATAGCCTCTATACTGCTTGTCAGGACACATGTGTCACAGTTACACTGCTCTATATACTGATATATACAATAATATATATACTTTTCTATAGCTTCTATACTGCTTGTCAGGACACATGGTCACAGATACACCGCTCTGTACTGATATATACAATAATATATATACTTTTCTATAGCTTCTATACTGCTTGTCAGGACACATGTGTCACAGTTACACCGCTCTGTACTGATATATACAATAATATATATTCTTTTCTATAGCTTCTATACTACTTGTCAGGACACATAGGTCACAGTTACACCGCTCTGTACTGATATATACAATAATATATATACTTTTCTATAGCCTCTATACTGCTTGTCAGGACACATGGGTCACAGTTACACCGCTCTGTACTGATATATATACAATAATATATATACTTTTCTATAGCTTCTAGTATTACAGTGCAGCATTTTGGTGACCAACAGTATACATATATAGTACAGTACAGTAGGCCATTGCTATTGATATATTACTGGCATATAATTCCACACATTAAAAAATGGAGAACAAAAATGTGGAGGGTAAAATAGGGAAAGATCAAGATCCACTTCCACCTCGTGCTGAAGCTGCTGCCACTAGTCATGGGCGAGACAATGAAATGCCATCAACGTCGTCTGCCAAGGCCGATGCCCAATGTCATAGTAGAGAGCATGTAAAATCCAAAAAACAAAAGTTCAGTAAAATGACCCAAAAATCAAAATTAAAAGCGTCTGATGAGAAGCGTAAACTTGCCAATATGCCATTTACGACACGGTGTGGCAAGGAACGGCTGAGGCCCTGTCCTATGTTCATGTCAAGTGGTTCAGCTTCACATGAGGATGGAAGCACTCATCCTCCCACTAGAAAAATGAAAAGACTTAAGCTGGCAAAAGCACAGCAAAGAACTGCACGTTCTTCTAAATCACAAATCCCCAAGGAGAGTTCAATTGTGTCGGTTGCGATGCCTGACCTTCCCAACACTGGACAGGAAGAGGTGGCGTCTTCTACCATTTGCACGCCCCCTGCAAGTGCTGGAAGGAGCACCCGCAGTCCAGTTCCTGATAGTCAAATTGAAGATGTCACTGTTGAAGTACACCAGGATGAGGATATGGGTGTTGCTGGCGCTGAGGTGGAAATTGACAAGGAGGATTCTGATGGTGAGGTGGTTTGTTTAAGTCAGGCACCCGGGGAGACACCTGGGACGAATATGGCCATTGACATGCCTGGTCAAATTACAAAAAAAATCACCTCTTCGGTGTGGAATTATTTCAACAGAAATGCGGACAACAGGTGTCAAGCCGTGTGTTGCCTTTGTCAAGCTGTAATAAGTAAGGGTAAGGACGTTAACCACCTAGGAACATCCTCCCTTATACGTCACCTGGAGTGCATTTATCAGAAGTCATTGACAAGTTCAAAAACTTTGGGTGACAGCGGAAGCAGTCCACTGACAACTAAATCCCTTCCTCTTGTACCCAAGCTCCTGCAAACCACACCACTAACTCCCTCAGTGTCAATTTCCTCCTTAGACAGGAACGCCAATAGTCCTGCAGGCCATGTCACTGGCAAGTCTGACGAGTCCTCTCCTAACTGGGATTCCTCCGATGGATCCTTGAGTGTAACACCTACTGCTGCTGGCGCTGCTGTTGTTGCTGCTGGGAGTCGATCGTCATCCCAGAGGGGAAGTCGTAAGACCACTTGTACTACTTCCAGTAAGCAATTGACTGTCCAACAGTCATTTGCGAGGAAGATGAAATATCACAGCAGTCATCCTACTGCAAAGCAGATAACTCAGGTCTTGGCAGCTGCAGTGGTGTTAAACGTGTGTCCGGTATTCACCGTTAATTCACAGGGAACTAGAGAATTGCTTGAGGTACTGTGTTCCCGATACCAAATACCATCTAGGTTCCACTTCTCTAGGCAGGCGATACCGAGAATGTACACAGACCTCAGAAAAAGAGTCACCAGTGTCCTAAAAAATGCAGTTGTACCCAATGTCCATTTAACCATGGACATGTGGACAAGTGGAGCAGGGCAGACTCAGGACTATATGACTGTGACAGCCCACTGGGTAGATGTATTGCCTCCCGCAACAAGAACAGCAGCGTCGGCACCAGTAGCAGCATCTCACAAACGCCAACTCGTTCCTAGGCAGGCTACGCTTTGTATCACCGCTTTCCATAAGAGGCACACAGCTGACAACCTCTTACGGAAACTGAGGAACATCATCGCAGAATGGCTTACCCCAATTGGACTCTCCTGGGGATTTGTGACATCGGACAACGCCACCAATATTGTGCGTGCATTACATGTGGACAAATTCCAGCACGTCCCATGTTTTGCACATACATTGAATTTGGTGGTGCAGAATTTTTTTAAAAACGACAGGGGCGTGCAAGAGATGCTGTCGGTGGCCCGAAGAATTGCGGGCCACTTTCGGCATTCAGCCACCGCGTGCCGACGACTGGAGCACCAGCAAACACTCCTGAACCTGCCCCGCCATTATCTGAAGCAAGAGGTGGTAACGAGGTGGAATTCAACCCTCTATATGCTTTAGAGGATGGAGGAGCAGCAAAAGGCCATTCAAGCCTATACATCTGCCTACGATATAGGCAAAGAAGGGGGAATGCACCTGACTCAAGCGCAGTGGAGAATGATTTCAACGTTGTGCAAGGTTCTACAACCCTTTGAACTTGCCACACGTGAAGTCAGTACAGACACTGCCAGCCTGAGTCAGGTCATTCCCCTCATCAGGCTTTTGTAGAAGAAGCTGGAGAGATTGAAGGAGGAACTAAAACGGAGTGATTATGCTAGGCATGTGGGACTTGTGGATGGAGTCCGTAATTCGCTTAACCAGGATTCACGGGTGGTCAATCTGTTGAAATCAGAGCACTACATTTTGGCCACCGTGCTCGATCCTAGGTTTAAAGCCTACGTTGTATCTCTCTTTCCGGCAGACACAAGTGTGCAGAGGTGCAAAGACCTGCTGATGAGACACTTGTCAAGTCAAGCGGAACGTGACCCGTCCACAGCTCCTCCTTTACATTCTCCCGCAACTGGGGCTGCGAGGAAAAGGCTAAGAATTCCGAGCCCACCTGCTGGCGGTGATGCAGGGCAGTCCGGAGCGAGTGCTGACATCTGGTCCGGACTGAAGGACCTGCCAACGGTTACTGACATGTCATCTACTGTCACTGCATATGATTCTGTCACCATTGAAAGAATGGTGGAGGATTATATGAGTGACCGCATCCAAGTAGGCACGTCAGACAGTCCGTACCTATACTGGCAGGAAAAAGAGGCAATTTGGAGGCCCTTGCACAAACTGGCTTTATTTTACCTAAGTTGCCCCCCCTCCAGTGTGTACTCCGAAAGAGTGTTTAGTGCAGCCGCTCACCTTGTCAGCAATCGGCGTATGAGGTTACTTCCAGAAAATGTGGAGAAGATGATGTTCATCAAAATGAATTATAATCAATTCCTCCGTGGAGACATTCACCAGCAATTGCCTCCAGAAAGTACACAGGGACCTGAGATGGTGGATTCCAGTGGGGACGAAATAATAATCTGTGAGGAGGGGGATGTACACAGTGAAAGGGGTGAGGAATCGGACGATGAGGAGGAGGTGGACATCTTGCCTCTGTAGAGCCAGTTTGTGCAAGGAGAGATTGCTTCTTTTTTGGTGGGGGCTCAAACCAACCAGTCATTTCAGCCACAGTCGTGTGGCAGACCCTGTCACTGAAATGATGGGTTTGTTAAAGTGTGCATGTCTTGTTTAATGTTTATACAACATAAGGGTGGGAGGGCCCAAGGACAATTCCATCTTGCACCTCTTTTTTTATTTATCTCTGCATCATGTGATGTTTGGGCCTAATTTTTTTAAGTGCCATCCTGTCTGACACTGCAGTGCCACTCCTAGATTAGCCAGGTGTTTGTGCCGGCCACTTGGGTCGCTTAACTTAGTCATCCAGCGACCTTGGTGCAAATTTTAGGACTAAAAATAATATTGTGAGGTGTGAGGTGTTTAGAGTAGACTGGAAATGAGTGGAAATTATGGTTATTGAGGTTAATAATACTATGGGATCAAAATGACCCCCAAATTCTATGATTTAAGCTGTTTTTGAGGGTTTTTTGAAAAAAAATCCAAAACACACCCGAATCTGACAAAAAAATGTCCGGTGCACATCTCTAATATATATAGTGCATATATTAGAGGCTATATTTTCAAAAGGATATTAATACATTAGAGACTGTACAAAGAAAGGCAACTTAAATGGTGCATGGCCTACATCACAAAGCATACCCAGAAAGACTAAAGAAATCTCAATGTGTATTGTTTGGAGCAGAGAAGGGAAAGGGGGGACATGATAGAAACTTTCAAATATATCAACGGTTCTAACAAGGTACAGGAGGGAAACATTCTCCAAATGAAGAGAAGCAATAGGACACAAGGACATGCACTTAGACTGGAGGGGGGGAGGTTCAGGGGAAATTTGAGGAAAAATTAATTCACAGAAAGGGTAGTGGACAAGTAGAATAGCCTCCCATCAGAGGTGATAGAGGCTAAAGGCCCATATAGACGGGCCGATGCGGGAAGAGATGTGTGCTGAGCAAACCGCTCAGCACACATCTCTCCCGCCGCTCAGCACAGCGCGATGTGTGCTGAGCGTGCGGGGGGAGACGAGGGGGCTGCTCACTTCACCCAGCGGGTGAAGTGAGCGACCCTTTAGATTGGCCTGCACGGCAGGCCAATCTAGCAGCAGCGATAGCGATGCGCGGGGCTGCGCATCGCTATCGCTGTAAGGGGTACACACGGAGCGATCAGGCTTATATTCTAAGCAATCTTGTCAGATTGCTTAGAATATCGCTCCGTGAGTACCCCCCTTAAGACAGTAGAGCAATTTAAACATGCATGGGATAGACATACGGATATCCTTACAAAGAAATAAGGATCAAATGCGGTTTGAGATTAAAAAAAAAAGTAAAAAAAAGGGCAGACTAGATGGGCCAAGTGGTTCTTATCTGCCATCAAATTATATGTTTCTATGTTTTGTCAAGGTGTACAAACAAAGATAGCAAGATTATTGTACCTGTAATTAAAATGATCAGATGACATAGTGGGAGTGATCGATATAGGGAATTCCTATTGCAGTGTGTTGGGTCAGGTTAAACTGACAACTAGGGATTTTTCCCCCACAATCCCCAGATCAACACAATTAGCATCTCTGAAAGGCTGACCTTTGTATTCCTGTGTGTCTTTCAGCCTTTCCTGCCATGGATGTAAGTACAGTATATATCTATGTGTGGCCCTGCTGTAAATGCACAATGAATTGCAGAGAGTGTCACACTGAGGTGGGAAGTACATATGTCTCACAATGGAAATCCTGTGTTACAGGTCATTAAATGAATGCATCCGTTGCTTCTGATGTTAATATCATCTGTGTCCAGCCAAGTTTGATCTCTTTCACTGCTTGATCTCACATACTGATAATAAGTGAATGACAGATGTCTGGTAGATGCTGACTGTGATCTGCCGTCAGTGGGTATTTTATCAATTTCCTTGTCTGCCATGATAGTGTACTACTAATTATGAAAAGCAGTAATGTGATGGTCAATGACATGGATTTTCCTTTGATTAGAGATTACATCAAGGGCATAATCTTATTCCATGCAAATTGATGAAATGAGTTATAAATATCTGACATTTGCTTATATTATTGATGCCAGCAACTAAACTAGCTTGAGAACAGTACAAATAGTACAAACTGTTTCTTAAGCAGCCTGAGCATGTTGTGCTGCGGACTTTGCTATAACAGCAGTCATTTCTAAATCTTAAATCGAAGTTGACATCTTTACTAGTAATAGTTATTTATAGCACAATATACATGTTCTGTAAGTACGATTCAGATCTGTAGGCTGTTTTTAACCACTTAACGGACACATTTTTTTTCCTAAAAATTTCTCAGAAATGGTCAGGGGCAGATTTATTAAGCCTGGAGAAGTGATCGAGCAGTCATAAGTGGAAGGTGATAACGCACCAGCCAATCGGCTCCTAACTGTCAATTTACATATTGGCGCTGATTGGCTGGTGTGTTATCACCTTGCACTTATCACTGCTTTATCACTTCTCCAGGGTTAACTGAATTAGATTAAGAACATTTAAAGTTATCCAAAATTACTTTATTTAAAAAATAAAGATTTTGTTTATTTTGGATATTTGTAAAATGTTTGTATTCCCGCCAAACATTGGCCAGCACCATTGAATCATCGAGAACATCGCAGCCATCGTAACTTTCATTTTAACAGCCGGGCTGCCACCAGGTACTCACTTTAAATTTACACTTCCCAAGCAACTGCTATTGGGAATTCCTGCCCTGCTGACTTGTGAGCATTGATCGGCAAACACTGGGGGAGGGTGCAGTGAGGCAGAGGGACCGGCTGGTTCTTGTAGTGCCATTTGGAGGATCTAGGGGTGACTCCAGGAGAGTTGGCTCACAATTTAGATATATTTTTGTATGTGCCATTATCATGTAGCATAACAATTAGCAATTATATGGCTCAGAATGGGTGCTAGTATCATGTAACGTTAGAGACCACCAGTATCAGAGAAGCCTTGGCAAGGCCTGATTGCTTAACCATATCTTTGCAAATATATGTACTGTAACTAAGATCTCTGAATTTTCTATTATCATGTAGTGTGCAAGTCTTATTGCTGATACATCATGGTGTGCTGGGGGAAAACGTTTGTATTTATTTTTCTTGTTTAGAATATCCCTTCCCTTTTCATGTACCTGAAAAGTATCACTAAATTTGATTGGGCAGCTATCATTTAATTGTTTAATTCCTTGTTGCTTGTTTTGAACATTTACCAGTCTAACAAGAGATCAATGCAAGTCAGCAGGAAATTGCGCTGTACTCGTACAAAACTCCCTTTGCTCCCATGTGCAGGGTTGGCAACTGCACTGACACACCCTGAGTGGACATTACGCACATGGCGACCCCACTGTTAAAGTCCAGTTACGCCCTATCTGTTGCAAGAGGAGACTGGAGTGCATGTGACTTCTCCGTAGTTACATACGCATTGTTCCGTAGGACGCACGGTGCAGAAATGCACAGGATCCGCTCCGCAAACTGAATTATGCCCCTTAAAATACATTACATATGTCTTTATTCTACTGGACAT
Organism: Pseudophryne corroboree; assembly: GCF_028390025.1. Taxonomy (NCBI): domain Eukaryota; kingdom Metazoa; phylum Chordata; class Amphibia; order Anura; family Myobatrachidae; genus Pseudophryne; species Pseudophryne corroboree. The sequence continues at coordinate 943,439,467 of NC_086445.1, read as the reverse complement.
AAATGCAGCATCTTTATGTCACTCCTCCTGTGAATTATTCTGTAATAAAAAAAAAAAAAAACCATTGTTAATAATTTTGCAGAAGCAGCGCCAATTGTGAACGCTGTGTTTTCTAAAGGAAGGCTTCTGGGTGGGTAGAGAACAGTTAATCTTGGTTTCCTAATATTCTGATCAAAGGTGCGCTGTCAGTGTCTGATTAAGAGCCGTGTAAGAGAGATGAAGACATTTCCTTATGGGTAACTGTGATGATTATAGGAGATCCCGTTGTGCACTTTCCTGTAAGCTGTACAGCTTGACTCCAGGCTCCAGCTGAAAGTAAGGGCTTTAATAGCAAAGCTTCCTGTTGTTGAAGGCTACTATTCATTCACAGCTTGTAAATCAATGCCTAGTAAATCTGTAGATAGAACAACTACTGTTAAAACAGCCATTCTTCAGCCAGCCTGCCACTGTTTTGCTTCCCAGGGTATACAGTTGCCATAGAGAATTGCCTCACCTCTCAAACATTATACAGTCTTTACAATGTCAAGTTCATCATCTGGGTGCCACATACAAACGTTACAGCAACATCCAAGAAATGCAATGCTGCTTGGAAGCACACATATAAACAAGGGTAAGGCAGCAGAAGCCAACAAATATGTAGAAGTAAACATTTTATGCATGCACGCAAATACATACACACACACACACATACTGATCACACACACACACACACACACACACACACACACACACACACACACACACACACCTATATGTGCATATACGAGCGTACACATGCAGCAAGTTTTTTTTTCCATTAGCGATTCCTCCCCTGATCACTGAAATGAAGGGCCATATTATCAATAAAGCTGACTAGGCTGAAGCCTAAGGGCCCCGCAGGGACTAGGGGCCATCAATTTTTTCACTGAGGTATTGTTACCTGCGTCCTAGGGCTCCAACGGTTAAAGGCACTTTGCACTCTGCGCCATAGCAAGGCACACTCATAGTGAGCTGAGGTTTGTTTTGAGACAATGGCGGTGGAGGCAGTGGACCAAAAGCGCACTAGCACTATTTCCAAAGATAAAAAGAAAAACGATGCTCTTTGAGAAAAGTGGTCAGCAAGCTTTCATGTAACTGGGTACCACTGTCCGTGTGAACACCGAAAGTATAAATGATGGCATGAGCTCTGCTTTTCAACGTCAGCTGTAGTGGGGTGAAAGATTGAAGTAGTAGAGGGGGTCCAAAATACCAGAAAGTCTAGGGACCCGGGCATGGGTTAATACAGCCGAGCTGTAATGGATGGGGTTGGTTATCATGGTGCAATTTGCCATACCATATGTGCATGTGCAGTGGGGCACATGCCCATTTCCACTCTGCAAAGGTACTTACATTTGCACTAGCTCAGAGCTGCTGGTTTTTGGGTCCTGACCTACACTTTGTTTTTGTTTTTTCAGAAAGCGGTCTACCTACAGTACATAGGTCACCCAAGCAAAGTGAATCTTCCTTTCTGTATGTTTCCCCCATTATTTAACACTTATGTACTTTAATACCCCCTTTCCACTGCCACAGTGGAAAACGGACCTTGAAAAATAACCTAGGTGAAGTGACCTGGGAATCTGACCCAGGTAGCTTGCAAGTTTGGTCCACGGGAAGGACCTGGATAATGGTGCACTGTAAATGACTGACCTGGCTCATCCTACCATGGTCCTGTTAAAAGCCTATGAAGACCTGGATAACCAGTGCTTGAAGTTGATGTCATCTCTAAGTGCCTTCAGAGGGAAGACCTGCCACTAACCCAGGTCCTGCCTGTGGTGTGAAAGTTTTAGTTGCTGTGACACGGCTTGTCACAGTGTGCAGTTACCCGGGTCACAGAGCCGGCGCTACCCGCTCGGCAAAGTCCTGCAAAGCAGGGAGGTGCCGAAATGTAGAGGCGCTCTCCCTGCTCTGCTGCTGTACATGACTGCTGCTGCCAGCTGTGCTGCACTTATTGTATTAGAGGCACCAGTGCCGGCAGCATAAAGAAATCACAATTCATCCACACAGACTGGAGGGCCCGCCCACAGATGTCTCTGGCAAGGGGCTGCGGATGTAGACCCAGTGGCACCGCACTGTGCAGGGTGAGTGCGGGGGACATACTGACACTGGCCAGACGCTGCACTCACATAGGGTCCCTCATTTATAACATGCTGCAGCTGTAGCCGACTGACTGGTGCTCCGTGTCAGTGTACACTATGTGGCCTGTGAGAGACTAGGCCCCCCTGCCCCCCTCCCAATATCAGTCACACTCCCAGACCATACCGATGCTCTGCCCCTTCTCCCCAGAGGCTCCATCCCTTCTCCTTTAACTTATCTCTAGCCTCTTTGCCCTGAGGCTCCGCCCCCTTCCCTCCTATACCAGTTCACTATCCCTGCTCAGTCTCCTCCTGAAGTCCCTTTCTCCTCCTTTTCTCCACCCATGGACTATCTCCAGTATTCTGTTCTTCCTAGTGTACACACTGTGCAGAGACCATAGATCTTTCAAGTTCTTCCTGCTGAGGTAAGTGTATGGGATGGGGTTGGGTGGGGGGTGTCTATTAATGCAACTTGCAGTTGGATTGGGTGGGTGTATGGGTATTATGATGTTATTTTAGAGTTGACAGTGACATGTACTTTGAAGTTTGCATTTTTATGTTTTAGGGTGTAGTCAGGGCTGGTGCAACTTTCCTTCTGGCGTCAGCTACCTCCCTCCCTCCCTTATCCTCCCTGCACCCGTATGACGGCAGTGTCGCCGGCAGTGTAAAAGGGGTCTACAGGCTTCAGCAACCTCCCTCCCTCACTCCTCTCTCCGCCCTGCTACCAGCACCTGTACGATGGCAGTGGCGCTGGCAGCGTGAAAGGGCTCTTCAAGCGTCCACTACCTCCCTCCCTCCTCTCTCCTCCCCCTCCTCTCCACTGTCTGCACCTGTGCAGCGTGAAAGGGCTCTTCTGGCGTCAGCTCCCTCCCTCCTCTCCATTGCCGGCACCTGTATGGTGGCAGTGGTGCTGGCAGCATGAAAGGACTCTTCTGTCATCCGCTACCTCCCTCTCTCCTCTCTGCTCCCCCTCCTTCCCGTTGCCAGCACCTGTATGATGACAGTGGTGCCAGCAGCATGTAGGGGCTCTTCTGGTGTCAGCTACTTCCCTTCCTCCTCTCTCCGCCTCCCCGTTGCCAGCACCTGTATGATGATAGTGGTGCCAGCAGCATGTAGGGGCTCTTCTGGTGTCAGCTACTTCCCTTCCTCCTCTCTCCGCCTCCCCGTTGCCAGCACCTGTATGATGACAGTGGCACCAGCAGCGTGAAGGGGCTCTTCCAGTGTCAGCTACTTCCCTTCCTCTTCTCTCCTCCTCCCCGTTGCCAGCACCTGTATGATAACAGTGGCACCAGCAGCGTGAAGGGGCTCTTCTGGTGTCAGCTACTTCCCTCCTCCTCTCTCCTCCTCCCCGCTGCCTGCACCTGTATGATGACAGTGGTGCCGGCAGAGTGAAGCGGCTCTTCAATCACCAGTCCACCCGGCGCTGCTCTCCCATGTGGGTAACACAATTTCCCCTTTGTCCCCTCCTGTGGACATATGTATAAGAGGCACTACTACAGTGAACATGATGTGTGTGATGAACACGACTATGGGCATTGTGTATAAGGGGTACTACTGTGTAGCATAACATTACTAGGTGCACTACTGTTATAATGATGTCCCTTTGTTACGTATGGGGGGGAGGGCGCAAATGTATCATTTGCAGGGGGGCGCCAAACACCCTAGCACCGACCCTGCCGGGTGAGACCCGGTTTGTAATTGGAAAAGGGGTATTAGTCTTTTGCAATGTTTGGTTTATGCAGACTACTTTGCCTCTGAATCTCTGGGCACATGTGCTTTTGTCTTTATGTGCATATCTGTATGTGTTTAGACATCTGCCAAGACTGAAGTCGTCCCAGAAAGTCACCACAACCGTTCTCGTTGGGACACAACACGCCCTCCAGATTTTTCTAATGTTAAATATACTACTTGCCAGATGTAATAGGTAGAGAGATGTAAATTCGCCAGAAACTCGCCAGATTAACTTGCCAAACAATAGACTGACCTCAGGCCAGCGAGATTGATGAAACCTGGCATTTAAGTCCTATTAGCGCACATAAGTGGCCTATTTAAGCACATTCAAAGGCTAAAGAAACCAGCCCACAACCCATTATACACTTTTGTTATATTTTAATGTTAATAATTTTATTTTAAATACATTTTCAGATGTAGTTGTACAACCATTCTTCATTTAAAGTGCTGTCCTGAATCATTCTTAAAATTGACCTTTGCGAAATGTCTAAACAAACAGACAGGCAGATGTAGTGTAATGTATGTAATATAGCTGCTACATTTTTAAGTCCAACCCAAGTTTAATGTTCTATTAAAAAAAATAAAGAATAAAAAAAAATGCGGCATACACTGTTTAATTTAAATTGTAGTATCCAACATATATATATATATATATATATATATATATATATATACAATGCAGTAAACCCGGCACTCCACCTTATGTTTAAACTGGTTCTGGTGCCCTCATATAATGGAATATGCACAGTCAAAGATGCGGAACTCACGAACACTTGTCAAAGAATCACAGACACCGGTGTGAGCGTAGTCAATGTTTCAATCTTCCAGGGATTTTCGTCAGGAACAAACATGAAACAAACAGAGAAATCTCACCTTATATCCCCACATTCATAAGTGACCCACAGGTGGATGACCGCTCGCTCCGGCATGGGAATCCGTCCCTCGAGCGTTGGTGCGGAATATATATATATATTTTTTTTCCGAATCACACATATTTAATTCTTGTTTTTTGAATGTTACTCAGCCTCTTCATATTCCTCTCCTCTGTCCTCCTCCACCTACTGCATCTTCTTCTCAAAGCTCTCAAAGTTAAATATGCACAAGTTTAATACAGTAAAAGGTTAACGAGGTCAAACTCGCTTAACTTCTATCTTCTAGTGCATGCAATGTTAGAAAAAGCCCCTGTGTTTAGCTCAATGAAAGATGTGGGAGATTAACAGTGGTAGCTTCTTAATCAGAGCCAATTACATCCGGTGAGTTACTATCCAAACTTGCCAAAAGTTCTCTGCAGTTTAATCTCAACTAAAACTAGTACCCTATTACATATACACCTTAGGGGCATATTCAATTGGGAGTACATTTTCCAAAAGTCTTATACCGTGGGGTTTTTCCTGCAATGGCAAGATGTTTTGTATTCAATTGGGTGCAGGTTTTGTCTTTTCTCATGCAGTGCTCAATTTTTTTTTGGGAGCACCTCCAGAGGATGTTGTCAAAAAATTGTCAGGACTTGAATTGGAACCCTTTGGATACAACCCTCCCCCAATGACTAATTAAGCAATTGGAAGTTTCCAATTAGTTAAATAGTACATAATTACTTGCCTTCTGTGGCACTGTCCTCTTCTGCTTCCCAAAGTCATCTCCTCTCCAGCGTCAAAGGCATCAAGGACCGGGCACAGGTACTACCACTTACCCAGTACCCCCTTCACTACCCCTAACTCTGCACAAAATCCCCACAGGCACTACACTAAACTACATCTAACACTGCACCCCCTCCCCTTGTACAGCTTCGGCAGCCTGTGGCAGCTACTATTCAAATCTTTTGTTAAACAAATTCCCCTTCTGTGGGATTTTGGCAGCAAAAAACATTTGCAACCACTTTTTAAAATTTAATAGCACTGGAACTGGGGCATGCATACCTGTGGTAATTTAATATCAGATGCGAAGTCCACAAATTTCTTTTCCCGCACTTAATTGAATATGCCACTATGGGGTAAATTTACTAAGGTGCTCAGGCACTTTGGGCATAATTCAGAGTTGATCGGAGCAGCAAATTTGTTAGCAGTTGGGTAAAACCATGTGCACTGCAGGGGGGCAGATATAACATGTGCAGAGAAAGTTAGATTTGGGTGTGATGTGTGTAAATGCATGCTGTGCATCATGGGAGATGATGTCATGCCGAGGTGACTCACTTCCTGTTTGTCTCCTGTTACTTCCACTTGGTGTCTGGCTAATGCTGAGTAAAGACCTGTATTACACTGATGCTGCAAGTGTCGTCCTGATTTTGTTGTTACATATCTACATGGTGTCAGAACTGGGATGCCATGACACAAGGTCTCAGGGGAATAGATCCGCTGATATTTGATGAAAACGTGCCTGACAACTGGCTGAGGTTTAAAAGGGAATGGCACGTATACTCCATAGCAGGCCTTTCAGACAAATCAAAAAAGTCCAGGCATACACGCTGCTGAACCTCGCAGGCACCGGTGCTCTGGACAAATCAGATGCTTTTGTATACGCTGACGTAGAAGATTGAGAGGATCGTGACATCCTAATTGCAAAGTTTGAAGAGATCTGCATGCCAGTAAAGAATGTAATTATGGACAGGCATGTTTTCAACAGCACAAACCAAAATGGTGATGACATTATATAGTCCTACGTCTCCACGCTAAAACTGCTGGCAAAGAAGTGCAATTTTGGTATCCTCACAGAGGAGCTCATCCATGACAGAATCGTATGTGGCATACGCAGTGACAAGGTACGTGTACAGCTGCTGCGGGAGAAGGGCCTCACATTAGAAACTGCCATAAATATCTGTATGTTAAATGAGCAGTCTGAAAAGGGCACAAGGGAACTAAGAAAGGACGCTGAGGTGTGTGTCATGGCGGCCGTTCCGCGCCAATCCTCCACATGTGGGAACTGCGTGGCACAGCACCCTCCTGACAAACAAAGCTGCCATGCATATGATAAACGATGTAATGGCAAATGGAATCATTTTGCAAGGTGCTGCCGCTCCAAAAATCAAACTTCCATAAGCGACAGTCTGAGTCGCGCTATAGCCGCTCACCCAGATGAATTTACCAGATTGAAACGGAGCCAGGGTGTGAATCGGTTTGCATGACAGCTTGTGATAGTGTAGACCACTTGGATGAAAAGGGCAAAATATTTATCAAACTGAGAACAAAGCATACGACAAGGTGGCCATAGTCACAATAGACTCAGGAGTGAAGTGCAATGTCATATCCTACAAACAACTACGTGAAATAGATCCAACTGCACAGATAAACCCACGAGACAAGATCAACTTGATAGCTTATGGTGGCCAGATCATCACCACACTGGGTACCACAAAGCTAAAGTTTACCCGTCCTGATTTGCTATTCCACATTGTGGATCAAAAGGTTAAACCACTGCTAGTCCTCCCTGTCAGTATGAAGCTAGGCATTCTCAAAATGAGGCATGAGGTACACACAATACAGATGACCGTCCCAGAGATAAAAGACTTTCAGGATTTATTTGATTGCTGTATACTTGGCAAGCTTCTTGTTGTGTACCATATGAAGCTGGATGACTCCATTGTACCTACTGTCTGTGCCGCCCGGAGGGTTCCTATCGCAATGAAAGACAAAATCATTAAAGAGATCCACAGAATGACTCAATTGGGTGTCATTGCCTCCATGGAGGAAGCGACACAGTGGGTGTTCGTCATGGTGGGCGCATCAAAAAAGGATGGGACTGTACGTCTTTGTATTGATCTAGTACACTTGAACAAAGCACTGCTGCATCCATATCACCCTCTCCACACCATCGAGCAAGTGATTGCTGACATGCCAGGTGCCACAGTTTTCAGTACCCTGGATGTAAAGTGTGGATTCTGGCAAATCCCTTTGGACAGAGCTTCGTCCCTGCTCACCGCTTTCAGGACCCCGATAGGGCGGTATGTCTTCCTTCACATGCCCTATGGAATCACTATGGGCAGTGAGGTCTTCCAGGGTTGCATGAAACAACTGTTTGCAGGCTATCCCTGTGAAATAATTGTCGATGACATCCTGGTGTGGGGCCGCACCAAGGAAGAACCAGTGACTGCACCAGGTACTTGAATGGGCCCGTGCTTTGAACCTCAAGCTCAACCTTTCTTATGTTAAACCTTTCTTAAAACCATATTTAAAGGAAGTCATTTACGAGGGGACTGGAGATAATGTGGGGTCATTGTGGGTTGAGATTTCGAGTGGGGGTAAGGATAGAAAAAAACATGCTATAAACCGCCAGATATTAGTGTGTCTGAGTAATTACTACTCTGGCAGCAAATCGAAAAATCTGCAGGTATGGGGAATGTGATTATCATTGGGGACTTTAATTACCCAGACATAAACTGGAACACCAAAACAGTAAATACATCTAGGGGTAATAGGTTCTTAAACATGCTTAAAGATCACTACTTGTTCCAGGTAATCGGGGAACCAACTAGGCATAGGGCTATACTGGACCTAGTACTAACTAATAACGAGGAAATAATATCAAATACTAAAGTAGGGGAGACCTTAGAAAATAGCAATCACAATATGATCACATTCGATATCAGCTTTCAAAAACAACAATATAAGGGTCTATCTAAACCTTTTAACTTTAAGAAAGGCAATTTCATATTTCTGAAACAAGCAATGAGGGACATCAATTGGGAAATTGTATTGCAAGGTAAGAATACTGCTGAAATGTGGCATGTTTTTACAACTATGCTCAATAAGTACACTCATTTGTACTGTATATTCCCAAAGTCAACAAAAACAGGAGTAGGAAATTCAAACCGATGTGGCTTAATAAGAGGGTCAACGAACAAATGGATAAAAAAAGGCGTGCTTTCAAAGCATTTAAGTCTGACGGAATGGTGGTATCATTCCAGTTCTACAAGAAATGTAACAAAAAATGCAAAAAAGAAATCAGAGCAGCAAAAATAAAAACGAAAAACAAATCACAAAGGAGAGTATAACAAACCCCCAAAAGTTTTTTAAGTACATAAACGGAAAAAAGTTAAAAAGGGAGAATATTGGGCCTTTAAAGGGTGAGTTCGATGTCTTGATTAATGATGATAGGGATAAAGCAGATTTATTTAATAAATTCTTTTCATCAGTATTCACGAATGAAGACAGGTTGATGAGAGTAGAGCATAACATAAGCTATAAAAATGACCCGATGCTAGGTACTTGGTTAAACGAGGATGTAGTCTGGGAGAGACTAAGTCAAATTAAGATAAATAAATCTCCTGGGCCGAATAGACTGCACCCCAGGGTTCTTATGGAACTTAATGTAGAGCTATCGAGACCCCTATATTTGATTTTCAGAGAGTCAATTAGATCAGGAACGATACAAAAAGACTGGCATATAGCAGAGGTAGTCCCAATATTTAAAAAGGGTATTAAAACTCACCCAGGTAACTATACACTGGTAAGTTTGACATATAAAGTGGGTAAATTACTAGAAGGTATATTAAGGTACAGCATACAGTACTTGGATAACTCCAAGGTTATTACTAGGAATCAGCATGGTTTTGTGAAGGACAGATCCTGTCAAACTAACTTAATAAGCTTCTATGAGAAAATGAGCAATAATATTGATCAGGGTCATGCAGTGGATGTGATCTTTTTGGACTTTGCTAAGGCCTTTGACAAAGTTCCACATAAGAGACCAATTCTCAAATTAATGGAGCTTGGGGTAGGGGACACTATTTGTACTTGGATGAATAATTGGCTTTTCAATAGGGAACAGCGAGTGGGGATTAATGGGATGTACTCTGAATGGGCTTCAGTGCTCAGTGGAATACCACAGGGTTCAGTACTCAGACCATTGTTGTTTAATATATTCATTAATGACCTAGGAGAGGGACTTGAAAGCACAGTATCAATTTTTACAGATGATACTAAGCTATGTAGAGTAATTAATTCAGACAAGGATGTTGAGTCTCTTCAGAATGACTTAGCTAGACTTGAGGTCTGGGCAGATAAATGGAGAATGAGGTTCAATACAGACAATTGTAAAGTTATGCACTTTGGGACTAAGAACAATCAGGCAGCCTATAAACTAAATGGGGAAAATGTAGGGATAACAGTAGTTGAAAAAGATTTGGGAGTGCTCATCGACAATAAACTTGGTAGCAGTACGCAATGTCAAAATGCAGCAACAAAAGCAAATAAGGTGTTACCATGCATAAAACGGGGAATGGAGACAAGGGATGAGAGTGTAATCCTGCCACTGTATAAATCATTGGTGCGGCCACACCTGGAATATTGTGTACAGTTCTGGGCACCTCACTATATAAAAAGATATCTTGGAACTCGAAAAGGTTCAGAGGCGAGCCACCAAACTGGTTAAAGGGTTAGAGGCACTGGATTATGAGGAAAGACTTAAAAGGTTAGATTTGTTTACACTGGAAAAGAGGCGACTGAGAGGGGACATTATTCATTATTTTTAAATACATTAAGGGACATTACAAGGATTTATGAAATGATTTGTTTATCAAACAAACACTACATAGGACAACCCCTGAGGTTAGAAGAATAAAAAATTCCATACACAACGGAGAAAAAGGTTCTTCACAGTAAGAACAGTACAGATTTGGAACTCTTTGCCAGAGAAGGTAGTAATGGTGGATTCAATCAATAAGTTTAACAATGGATTAGATAAATTCCTAGTGGAAAAAAATATCCAAGGATACATCATTTTTTTAACCTCAATAACTATGTAACTATGTAACCCAGACAGATGCAAGTTTAGAGTTACAGAAGTGGCATACGTGGGCCACGTGCTTACTAGTCAAGGCATCATATCGGATCTGAATAAAATCACTGCCATCCAGCAAATGCCGCTTCCGGCTGACCAAGAGGCACTGCAGCGCTCCCTGGGAATGACCAACTACCTGTCTAAATTTGTTCCGCAATAAAGTGAAACCATGGCACCGTTGCGGCAGCTACTCCACCAGGACTTAGAATGGTGCTGGCTAGATGCACACACGGCTGCTGTTGTTCGATTGAAGACCATGCTGACAAATCCACCGGTCCTGCAATACTTCAACGTGCATGATCCGGTAGTCCTCTCTGCCGGCGCTTCACAGAGTGGTCTAGGGGCCGTGTGCCTCCAACAACGCAGACCGGTGGCTTTTGCTTCCAGGACTCTCACTGACACTGAAACCAGGTATGCACAATTGAGAAAGAACTGTTGGCACTGGTATTCACCTGCAACCGTTTCCACGGCCGTCCTGTCACTGTGGATACCGACCATCAGCCTCTCATCACCATACTGAAAAAACCCATCCACTCTGCTTCTTCCCGTTTTCAGGGCATGATGCTCAAGCTGCAGCGGTACAACCTGGATGTCGTGTATAAGTGAGGCAAAGAAATGTACATTGCTGATGCTCTGTCTCGAGCCTTCCTTTCGACTACTGACATGAATGCTGCTGATAATGACTATGAGGTCATGGCTGTGGAGGTGCTCCCTACCAAGTGGCTGGAAGAGCTGTGTGCTTCTACACTTGCAGATGATCTTTGCAAGCATCTCTCTGCTGTAATTCTCAACGGCTGGCCATCCTCTTCCAAGGAACTGCCGCACTGCCTTCGCTCCTTCTACTGTATGAAAGATGAGCTCACCGTGTCTGATGGTGTCATCCTGCGGGGTCATCGCTTTGTGATTCCGGATGCCCTTCAGACATTCTACACCCAGCAGATGCACCAGGGCCATCCCGGCCTGGAGGCTACCAAGTGTAGGGCCCGTGAAACCACGTTCTGGCCCTCCATGTACGATGACATTGACCGTGCTGTCTCGTTTTGTGCACCCTGCAATGCCTTGCATCCACACCTGCCACAGGAGCCCATGCTGCTCCATGACATTCCTGATCTTCCGTGGTCCATTCTTGCGGCTGATCTATTCGAATGGAGGGGGAAGGAGTACCTGGTACTAGTTGACTCCTATTCAGGATGGTTCGAGATAAGCTACTTGCCCAGCACCACAAGTCACATGGTCATTGCAAAGCTGAAGAGGCACTTTGCAGCACATGGCACCCCACAGCAGCTGATCACTGATAATGCCATGCAATTCAAGAGTAGAGAGTTCAAGGACTTTGCGAATACATGGGACTTCCAGCACATCACTAGTAGTCCACACTACCCACAGTCAAATGGATTGGCAGAGCATGCAGTCCGCTCTGCAAAGCACCTAATGGAGAAGTGTGCACGAGATGGATCAGACATATACTTGGCACTGTTAAACTTGAGAAACACGTCTCGAGATGGAATTCCATCCCCTGCACAGCACCAATTAGCACAGCGCACCCGCACAGGCATCCCAATGGCAAAGCAGCTCCTGCAACCCAGAGTAGTGCCACATGTACAGGAGAACATCAGCAAGCGCAGAATGACAGATCATACCGCCTGCCACCACTGTCTCCAAGCCAGCCTGTCCGCGTGCAAACCGAGCAACGATTTGACAGAATGGCAGTGGTTCAGCATCCTGCAGGTCGTCCAAATAGCTACATGGTACAGTCTGATAATGCAACCGCCGCCATATGTTAAGTGTACCTGAAGAAAGCTCTACACAGCCTGACTCATCAGTTTCTACCACAGCTGCAACCAATGTCAATGATGATTTGCATTGCATGAACAGTCCTTCCTCAGAGACCACTTCTGAAGTAACAGAGCCCTCTAGTGTCACAGCGGACATAGGGGGGGACCTGGACTGCACATCCTATTACTAAAGATATCAAGCAGTGCTATCATGCTGAGGCTTCTAATACTATGATGGGGGAAGAGAGATGCAGATGCACACTCTTAGCACTAAGAACACTGATAGTAAAAATGATTTAAATAAACCCTCACAATTAACATGGAGTATAATTGAGGTTCTTAGCACACATTTGCGCAAATATGCAGGCCCATGTACCGCGACCAGGTGACTTCATCACATTGGTCCCTAACATTCCTAATACTATCACATTCTATAAATTTATTCAGGACTTACCTCTAAACTGTGTCATCTGAAATGCAGGAACCAGCTTATTACAACACCTGAGAGGGAATGGGAGGAGTGCCAATACCAGCGGACATGCCTATAGGTTTCCAGTGTACCATTACCAGTTCGGGCCGTGTGTCCAAACCCAACCAATTGTATAATGTCTTTTCTTTAGTTCACGCCTAACATTGTCACATTGTTGCATTTGTCTCATCTATGTTCTGCATCCTTCCAGTTTGAAAGGGGGGATGTAAATGCATGCTGTGCATCATGGGAGATTATGTCATGACGAGGTGACTCACTTCCTGTTTGTCTCCTGTTACTTCCACTTCGTGTCTGGCTCAGGCTGAGTAAAGACCTGTATTACACGGATGCTGCAATTGTCGTCCTGATTTTGTTGTTATCTACAATGTGTTTAAACTGAAATCTAGGGGGGGCAGATATAACATGTGCAGAGAGCGTTAGATTTGGGTCTGGTGCAGTGTAAAAATAAAGCAGCCACTATTTACCCTGCACAGAAACAAAATAACCCATCCAAATCTAACTCTCTCTGCAAATGTTATACAGTATCTTTCACACCTGCAGTGCACATGGTTTTGCCCAACTGCTAACATATTTGCTGCTGCGATCAACTCTGAATTACCCCCTTAGTCTCTGAAAGCTTTTCTTTTTACACATACTGAACATGCTCGGGCACTTAGGGGTCTAGGTACTAAGCCTTGGATGGAAATAAAGTGGACGGAGATGAAGTATCAGCCAATCACCTCCTAACTGTAATTTCTCATATGTCCTAGAGGATGCTGGGGTCCACTTCATGACCATGGGGTATAGACGGTTCCACAGGAGCCATGGGCACTCTTAAGACTTTTCAATGGGTGTGAACTGGCTCCTCCCTCTATGCCCCTCCTCCAGACCTCAGTTTTAGAGATGTGCCCAGGAGACTGGATGCACTCCAGAGGAGCTCTACTTAGTTTCTCTGAAAAGACTTATGTTAGGTTTCTTATTTTCAGGGAGAACTGCTGGCAACAGTCTCTCTGCTTCGTGGGACTGAGGGGGCAGAAGTAGGAACCAACTTCCTGAAGAGTTTCATGGCTCTGCTTCTGGCTGACAGGACACCACTAGCTCCCGAAGGGTACTGAACGCTAGCCGTGTCTAGATGCTCACTCTCACAGCACGCCGTCACCCCCCTCACAGAGCCAGAAGTCAGAAGACAGGTGAGTAGAAGTAGACAGATCTTCTATCAAGTAAAGTGACGACTGAGGTACAGCGCGGCTGGCGGGAGCGCATCGCGCCATGTTGCCCACACATACACAGGCACTGCAGGGTGCAGGGCGTGGGGGGGCGCCCTGGGCAGCATGAAACCTATGGAAACTGGCATAAATAAGGGGCATAAGTTGCTGAGGCACAGTCCTACCCCCGCCAGTATAAAAAATTACCTCATAAAAGCTGAGGAGAAACACACCATTGAAGAGTGGAGCTTCCTCCTCAGTCAGCCAGCACACTGCTTAGCGCTATTTTCTCTCTCTCCTCAGGCTGCAGAGACAACGCTGGTCCTCCTCCAGTACTCAACAAGTATCAGGGTGCAAAACAGGGGGGGGGGGGGGCACAGTGAATTTGGTGCTATATAATTGTGTGATTAGCATTATAAAAGCGCTGCATATCAGTGGGCATTTTGTGTTCACAGACATTGTGTTACTGGCGCTGGGTTGTGAGCTGGCAAATCCTATATGTGTCCCTCTGACAGATTTTACTGTGGGTCTGTCCCCTATAACTCCCGGAGTGTCTGTGGTGTGGTTGAGCACGTGTGTGACATGTCTGTGGCAGGGAATCTCTTCCTCTGGGAAGACATGTTAGAGACACAGAGGCGTAATATGACACCAAGAGCCTGAATGGGTGAAAGGTTACATGATAGTGTGAATCACTACTGAATCTCAAACAGAAAACTGAATATAATCTGTTGAAGATGTGATTTTTAATAGTTCTGCCTTTCATCCACAGGTACCTCTCTGGGTCACATACAAATTTGTAAGTACAAACTGATACCGACACGGACTCTGTTTCCTGTGTCGACACTAGTGATTCCAGGGGAATAGGTCCTAAATTAGCAAAAAAGCATTCAAAACATGTTTTAGCTATAAAGGTGGTGTTAGAAGTTACGAAGCCACTCTTTTATCACAAGGAGAGGGTTTACTTTAGTAAAGAAGTAATGCAATTTTCCCTCCACCTCAGGAACAGTCTCTTGGAGGGAGTCTGATTTAACCTGAAAAGAAATGTCAGATTCCCAAAAGGAATTCAGGCAGCTTTCCAAAAGGTGGGAGTCACCCCGTATTTTAGACAGGGCCCTGTCATAAAAGAGAAAAGGTGTTTCTCCCTGCGCCTGGAATGGCTTCACTTAAGGAGCCGACAGGCGCAAGTGAGTGAGGTGATCTATTGATGTGGCCAGTGGGACACTACTCAGGCCTACCATTGTCTGTGCGGGTGAGTAGTTCTATTGAGAAGTGGTCAGAAAACTTGTCATTAGACATTGACACAACAGATGGAGACGAGATACTCCTAAGTTAGGTCATATCAAAGACGCTGCTGCGTACGTACTAGAAACCATGAAATATATTGGTCTCTTGGGATCAAGAACCGATACCATGGCAGTATCGGCTCAGAGGGCGTTGTGGATTCGCCAGTGGAATGCTGATGCAGATTCCAAAAGAAATATGGAGGCTCTCCCGTATAAAGGTGAGGCCTTGTTTGGTGATGGGCTGGATGCGTTAGTCTCGGCGGCTACCGCAGGTAAGTCGACATTCTTGCTTTATGCTCCTACACCGGCAAAAAAGACACATCACTCTCACATGCAGTCCTTTCGGCCAAAAAATACAAAAAGGCCAAAGGATCCCCCTTTTTTGCAGGTAGGGGAATTGGAAAAGGAAAGAAATCCGCAGCGTCTCCCGGATCGCAGGAGCAGAAGTCCACCCCTGCTTCTGCCAAATCTGCAGCATGACGCTGGGGCTCCCTTGCGGGAGTCCGCTCGGGTGGGAACACGTCTGAAACTTTTCAGTCAAATCTGGATTCAATCTGGCCTGGACCCATGGGTCTTACAAATAGTGTCCCATGGGTACAAACTAGAGTTTCAAGACATCCCCCCATGCCGATTTTTCAAATCGACCTTGCCAGCTTCTCTTCCAGAAAGAGAGGCAGTAACAACAGCAATTAAAAAATTATGTCAGGATCAGGTCATTGTCCTGGTACCGTTGTCACAGCAAGGAGAAGGTTTTTATTCAAGCCTCTTCGTAGTTCCGGAGCCGGACGGCTCAATCAGACCGATTTTAAACCTGAAAAATCTGAATCTCTACCTGAAAAGGTTCAAGTTCAAGATAGAATCCCTGAGGGTAGTGATTTCCAGTCTGGAGGAGGGGGACTTCATGGTGTCAGTAGACATAAAGGATAATTACTTGCATGTTCCCATTTATCCTCCTTCCCAAGCTTATCTGAGATTCGCAGTACAGGATTGCCGTTACCAGTTCCAGACGTTGCTGTTCGGACTCTCCACGGCACCGAGGGTATTCACCAAGGTGATGGAGGAGATGACGGTCCTCCTTCGTCAAAAAGAAGTCAATATAATCCTTATTTGGATGATCTCCTGATAAAAGCGAGATCCAGGGAACAGTTGTTACAAAACATCACACTCTCCCTGTCAATACTCGAACAACACGGTTGGATCATAAATTATCCAAGGTCACAGTTGGAACCGACGACAAGATTGTCCTTTCTCGGGATTATTCTGGACACAGAAGTTCAGAGAGTATTTCTTCCAGTGGAAAAGGCTCTGGAAATCCAGAAAATGATAAAACAGATATTGAAACCATCAAGTGTGTCGATCCATCAGTGCATTCGATTGTTGGGGAAGATGGTGGCAGCCTACAAGGCCATACAGTTTGGCTGGTTCCATGCCAGAGTATTCCAGTGGGACCTGTTGGACAAGTGGTCGGGATCCCACCTACACATGCACCGGAAGATAATCCTGTCGTCAAAAGCCAGGATTTCGCTCCTGTTGTGGTTACACAGTTCTCACCTACTAGAGGGACGCAGGTTCGGGATTCAGGACTGGGTCCTGGTAACCACGGATGCAAGTCTCCGAGGCTGGGGAGCTGTCACTCAGGGGGAAAGCTTCCAAGAAAAATGGTCAAGTCAGGAAGCCTGCCTTCACATAAACGTGCTGGAATTGAGAGCCATTTACAACGGCCTTCTACAAGTGGTACATCTTCTTCAAGATCAACCCATGCAGATCCAATCAGACAATGTAACAGCAGTCGCATACATAAACAGGCAGGGCAGAACGAAAAGCAGAGCGGCAATGGCAGAGGTGTCGAAGATCCTTCTCTGGGCAGAAAGACATGTAAAGGCTCTGTCGGCAATTTTCATCCCGGGAGTAGACAACTGGGAAGCAGACTTCCTCAGCAGACACGATCTCCATCCAGGAGAGTGGGGCCTCCACCAAGAAGTCTTCGCAGAGGTGACAAGTCTTTGGGGAGTTCCTCAAGTAGACATGATGGCATCTCGTCTCAACAAGAAGCTTCAGAAATATTGTTCCAGGTCGAGAGACCCTCAAGCAATAGCAGTGGATGCGCTAGTGACCCAGTGGGTATTCCGGTCAGTGTATGTCTTCCCTCCACTTCCGCTGATCCCAAAAGTTTTCAGGATCATAAGAAGAACAAGGGTTCGAGCAATCTTCATTGCCCCAGACTGGCCAAGGAGGGCTTGGTACCCAGATCTTCAGGAGTTTCTCATAGAAGATCCTCGGCCTCTTCCTCTTCGCGAGAACCTGCTGCAGCAGGGGCCGTGCGTGTATCAAGACTTACCGCGGCTACATTTGACGGCATGGCTGTTGAGCGCCGGATCCTAGCCCGAAAGGGTATTCCAAAGGAAGTCATCCCCACCCTTATTCAAGCCAGGAAAGGAGTAACGTCAAAACATTACCACCGTATTTGGAGAAAATATGTGTCTTGGTGGGAATCCAAGAAGGCTCCTACTGAAGAGTTTCAGTTGGGACGTTTTCTCCATTTTCTGCGGGCTGGTGTGGAGGCGGGCCTCCGATTGGGGTCAATCAAGGTCCAGATTTCGGCCTTGTCAGTGTTCTTCCAAAAATAATTGGCCTCTCTTCCAGAGGTTCAGACCTTCGTGAAAAGGGTTCTGTACATCCAGCCTCCATTTGTGCCTTAACGTGGTGTTGCAGTTTCTTCAATCGGATTGGTTTGAGCCTCTACAAGGGATAGAGTTGAAGTTTCTCACTTAGAAAGTGGTGATGCTTTTGGCATTGGCATACGCATGGCGGGTGTCTGAATAGGGGCCTTGTCTCACAAGAGACCTTACCTGATCTTCCATGAAGATAGGGCCGAGTTGAAAACTCGTCAACATTTTCTTCCAAAGGTGGTTTCATCTTTCCACATAAACCAACCTATTGTGGTGCCAGTGGCTACTGACACGTTCACTGAGTCAAAGTCTCTAGATGTGGTTAGGGCTTTGAAGATTTATGTCGCTGGAACAGCTCAAATGCGGAAAACAGTCTTTGTTTGTCCTGTATGCTCCCAACAAGATTGGGTGTCCTGCTTCCAAGCAGACTATTGCGCGTTGGATCAGAGGTACGATTCAGCATGCTCATACTATGGCTGGATTGCCGTTGCCGACGTCGGTAAAGGCCCATTCCACTAGGAAGGTGGGCTCATCCTGGGCGGCTGCCCGGGGGGGGTCTCGGCATTGCAACTTTGCCGAGCAACTACTTGGTCGGGGTCAAACACATTTGCTAAATTCTACAAGTTTGACACCTTGGCCGATGAAGACCTTAAGTTCGGTCAATCGGTGCTGCAGGGTCATCCGCACTCTCCTGCCCGTACTGGAGCTTTGGTATAAACCCCATGGTCATGAAGTGGACCTCAGCATCCTCTAGGACGTATGAGAAAACAGGATTTTGATACCTACTGGTAAATCCTTTTCTCCTAGTCCGTAGAGGATGCTGGGCGCCCGTCCCAGTGCGTACTTTACCTGCAGTTTTGTTATTAGAGTTACACAAATTGTGTTATATTAGTTTCAGCATGTTGCTGTCATTGGTTCATGCCTGTTGGCGTGTGTTCTGTTGAATGCCATGTTGTGCGGCATGGTTGAGGTGTCAGCTGGGATGTATCTCACCACTAGTATTAAAGTAAATCCTTTCCTCAAAATGTCCGTCTCCCTGGGCACAGCTCCTATAACTGAGGGCTGGAGGAGGGGCATAGAGGGAGGAGCCAGTTCACACCCATTGAAAAGTCTTAAGAGTGCCCATGGCTCCTGCGGAACCGTCTATACCCCATGGTCATGAAGTGGACCCCAGCATCCTCTACGGACTAGGAGAAAAGGATTTACCGGTAGGTATCAAAATCCTGTTTTTTCAAACCTATGACATGGCAGTTAGGAGCCAATTGGCTGGGACTTTATCTTCGTCGACTTTATCTCCATCGAAGGCTTGATAAATAGACCCCTTAGTCTCTGGAAGCTATTTCTTTTTACGCATACTGAGCATGCTCAGGAACTTAGTCTCTGAAAGCTATAAACTCTCCATGTCCGATACACTCATACTTCATGCACACAACTTATCTAAATAAATAAATACACTGTAAATTGCGGTGAAATGGGATCAGCTTTTTATTGAAAGGGCTCAAACTATTTAAATTTAAGCTAACTAAAGTATGGTGGCAGGATAAGAATGGCCTAACGTAAGCCAAACTATTAACAAGAGCCAACTGCCACCTTCCTTGCCCATCCGGCTCGCCAAGTCACCACACACTGATGAGGCCATCTGCAATAAAAAAGAGATACGTGGAATACCGCTCGACCAGCGCCTCACTCTACGTCAGTAGAGCTTTAATCACGTCCGGCTCTCAGATCCATAACATCCTTCAGACGTAGTATACAGGAATATACTCTCAATATTGGTCATAGGAGGTTTTATCGGAAAGAGAGACAATGAGCAACCATAGTGTGATACTGTTTAAAAATTTAATACATCACACAAACAATTAAAACAAATCTTAAAATACACAAACCACACAATAGTGGTGCAGACATTCACTAGTAGGGCTGACACCCTGGGCAACAGTAGTAGAAATGGCTGATTACCGGCTAGAAGTAAGAACTGGCTCACGTCAGTTCTAAAAGCATGAATGACACGGAGTAAATCACCAGGCTGCAGCAAGGGATTCCCCAGTCCCAGGACTCCTTCACACACCGGCTCAGTTCACACTCGTCGCTCCCATTCAGGTAGTCAGTCCATAGAACACCTACGCGTTACGACCCTCCTCGGGTCTTTCT
This sequence comes from Pseudophryne corroboree, assembly GCF_028390025.1. NCBI lineage: Eukaryota > Metazoa > Chordata > Amphibia > Anura > Myobatrachidae > Pseudophryne > Pseudophryne corroboree. The sequence goes on along the minus strand of NC_086445.1, from coordinate 943,419,323 downwards.
CAAGGTCAGCTCAGATGTGGATCCACTGAACTGAGCCGGAAATAGGATATGCCCGCCAGCAGCTTGACAACGTACGCCCTGGACTTTCCCGATGAATACAAGTCCCAAACAAAGGCCATAAGTTAGGAAAGATGACTCTTACCTCTAACGCACCTGTGGATCAAAAATTGGAACCACTGCTCCCACGCGGACAGATAAGCCGCATAAGTTGCCGGGGCTAGCGAATGGTGAGCTAGTCCCTCCATGTCGGATGGATAACCTGCCATACATAAAACTCATCAAATGAGTTAGCGCATGACGCTAGCCTTCTAAAACGCGGCCAGTCAAACCGCGACAGTGCATCCGCAATACCATTTTCACTACCCGGGACATGCTGCATTCTAAGAGTAATGTTACTCTCTAAGCAACGCAAGACAATATGCGCCAGAACCCGTATCACCGTAAGTGACATAAAGCGCTGTCTATTAATAACATGCACCACGCCCAAATTGTCGCAGCAGAATACCACCTGCCTGTTCTCCACCTCAGTGGCCCATAGCTCCAGGGCAACCATTATCAGAAAAACCTCCGGAAGCAACATGTTGGTCGTCAGATCTTCTGTCACCCGCTCAATCGGCCACAGTGTCGCACACCAAGCCCCATGAAAATAAGCCCCAAACCCAGTAGAGTCGGCAGCATCTGTAAAGAGCTGGAGAACAGGGCTGGAAACCGGGGTAGACTACCAAATCCGCACGCCATTAAAACTCGCCAGAAAAACATCCCAAACCAGAAGATCCCTACGGATCTTCCTGGACAACCTAATGTAATGATGAGCGCGCCGAATTCCTACCGTCGCCCTCTCGAGTTTCCTGCAGAAAATCTTATCCTTCGGGATTACCCTGCACGCAAAGTTAAACAAACCCAAAAGTGATTGGGCCTGTCTAAGAGTGACTTTACCCCCTGCCAACGCCAACAAGACGCCGTCATGCAAACGCGAGACCTTCTCCTGGGGAAGCCGGCATAGCCCAGCCAAGGTATCTATTTCAATACCCAAATAGACCATAACCTCTGCAGGACCTTCCATTTTATCAGCAGCTATGGGGACACCAAAAGTCCAAAACAGTGTTACAGCATTTTCCAGGAGCTTAGCGCAGCGCGAGGACCCTGCTGGACCCACCGGGAGAAAGTCATCTAAGTAATGTGCAACCCCGTCTTACCCCGAGCTCTGCACCAAACACCAATGCAAAAGGTACTGTACTAAACCGTTCAAAATATTCACAGGAGATCGCACAGCACATCGGGAAACATTTAACAAAATAAAAGCCATCGTTTAATTGAAAGCCGATATACCGAAACACTGACGGGTGCAATGGAAGCAAGCGAAAAGCCAACTCAACATCTAGCTTACACATAAGGGGTCCCGTACCAAATGACCGAACCATGTCCAACGCGGACTCGAATGACTGCTATGTTACACTGCAGAGAATGTCATCTATAGCATTGTTCACTGAAGAGCCCACTGGAGAACACAGATGCTTAGGAACCACCCCCACCGGGGACAGCATCAGGCACTCAACCGGGGGATTTCCAAATGGCCCTGCCATGCGACCCAACGCCACTTCCGCCATCACCTTGTCAGGCAATACACCAGGGAACTCTTTTGCAGACCGCATGTTACGGACTGACCCTGACCTAACTACCCTATCCACAGGCAGGGAAAAACCCACCAAGAAACCCAACCTAAGGAACTCCGTCACCTCGCGATCGGGGTAAACGTCAAGCCATCCTGACGGTTCCCCCAAGTGAATAGGAGTGGGGGCACTACTTAGAAGCGGCCACCGTGGGACCACGGTTTGGTTGGCCTGCTGCGCCACCTCCCCCACCAACCGATAGTGTACAATCTTTGATTGGGTGAGTGGGTGAGCACCTAATACAAAGATGCCGAAACTTGCATTTCGCCCCAATGAACATTGTCAATTATTGAACGCGAAACATTTCCCATGCCCACTCCACGATCCACCAGCCCTATCCGTGGCCACCTTAGCTGAAGCACTCCAGGAGCCATGGCCACCTCGCAGTGCCAGACAAGCCTCAGTCGGTGACTCATCATGGTTAGTCACATCCATATACAACTCGACATCCTTCTTCCCAAGGTCCATTACCTCTCGCCCATGCTGCTTGTGATGGAACTCCTCATCATAAGTCTGCCAGGCTGACCCCCTTGTCGAAAGTGTATAAAAAACATATAACGTACCACGTTGATATGTTCATCAGGCCGGGTCTCCAGATAGCAAGCCGCGAAAACGTACATGCCTCGCAGCCAATTAAAAGACATATACGCTTCCTTTGCCCTTTTTTCTAGCCGCCGCAAGCGCCTTCTTAGTCTTGCCCGTTAGCACAAAAATGTTCACATACCACCCTTTCCAAATACGGTCCTTCACTCGAGAACATAAACCCCTAAGCACTGCCGTATTAGCGCAGTGCACCTCATCTGATTGACCTGACTCAATAGACATGCTGGAACTAGAAGAAAGCCTGCACCTCTTTCTTGCTCTATGCCCCTGAGGACCGCCTCCTATCTCGAGAAAATCCCGAAGACCTTGATGATGTTGAAGAAAAATTGCCTCCTCCCGACTCCTACTACGCCGCCTACGCCTATGCCTCCTGTCTCGTGCAGATGAGGAGGAGCCCCCCAGAGGCCGACATAGATGAGCTACCAGCACTCGGCCCCGTGCCAACCCAATCTGGAGCAGATGCGGACTTACCTGATGCCCCCCAAAAGTATGCTCCGCCTGAGCAGCTCTCTCGCCTGATCTCGCAGCCTGATCCCGGTCCATCATGTCATCTTCCGTCCAATCCTCCACAGCTGCGGATATAGGAGAAGAGAACACTCCAGGTCTGACAGGTAAGTCACTAACATTAGGCGCAATGTCTGACCCGGAACCAGACGCATTAGCTACTGCCGAAGCAACCACCTGTCCCAAGGCCTGTGCCAACAGGGCCGTTACAGCCATTAGGTAGCCCCCCACTGGGTCCGGTGGTAAGAAGGGGAACCAAAGCTGTCACAACCGCAGCGCATATGGACGACACCCTGGCTGCGTCCACACTAACCCCTTGTGCCACCTGCGAACCCCCCCACAGATGGCACTCGCTGGCCCCTAGCTCCTCGTCTGCCAGGTGCCCTGACTACCTCCGTATAGGACCTAGTGTCATAGAAAAGAGGTCCCGCTCCACCCCTGTTACAGGAGGTGGGAGCACAAGCTGCAGCAGAGTCACTTTGTAAAGTCTCCTCCAGCTCCAGAGAAGAGCTACTGCTGCTTAAATTCCCCCTTTCCTTAACACTGCTCTGCAGCTGGTGCCTAATACGCCTGTAAGCCCTAGCATTACCAGCCCTTTCCAGGTTAGCCTCCAGGGTATTGTCACCCACCAGAGCTGCAGCCCGAGTGCCACTTCTACCCCTGTGCTGCGTGCCAGATCCCTGGTCCATTGGAGCAAGAGGTCCATCACCGGAGACGCACCCTGCTCTTTGCGCGTTGATCCCAGCTGCGTGTCTATCAACATGGCCAGATCCCAAAGAGGCAGCACTGCAACGCCCACCCTAGGGTGTTTCATTTTTCCAAAGATGTGATTTTCATATGACTTTGCTAACGCCCCGAGTCTCAGTGATGTAAAAGATATATATGCCAAATTTCAAGAAGATTGGATAATATTAAGGGGTTGCACACATTGATCACTTTTATCTCAAACTAGTGAAATTTCCAATATTGAAGTGCTTTGTACTAATGGGCTTCTCATGTATTTCTTTCATCTTCTGCAGGTAATTGAACTTTAAAATGGGAACCTAAAGAGGAATTTGGCTGCTAGAAAAGGTGCCTAGTGGTGAATTTTTAGTAGCTCGGCTCCCTTCAAAGGAACAAGTACTTTTAGTTTTTATTTACCATCACAAGGAAATTAAAGAAACACTTTCGGATGCTGCTAAATCTACCAGTACTAAACTACAGGAAGTGTGGAGGAAAGCAAATATCCCTGTTAAGACAGAGGAGAATATCCATACTGGTATACAGAAGCTGAACAAAGATTACCAAAATCTGGGTAAAGAGAAATCGAGAAACACGGATAAAGCAAATGTGAAACGGCAGATTTGGAAAGGTGATCTTGTCGAGTTATTTGGAATTTCCCGGCAAAAGGTGATGGACATGACTAGCGTATCACAAGAAGATAAATAATTTCTTAGGTCACAAAGAGAAGATTGTATGAGTTCGTCAATGAGTGGAGTAGACAAGGTTTTCGCCTCAAAAATAAGAACTAAGAAGCCATGTGAACGCTCTTAAGGTGGTCAATGATACCGCAGAAAGAGGAATTGCTCTGATAAAAAAGTTTAACGAATCGGTTAGGGACGAACAACAAAAACAATTCATGTTGAGAGTAGTCGAGCATAACGGAAAAGTCGTCACCAAGCGAACAAAAGAAGGGATTGCATCGTTCAAAGTTGATTAATATAACACATTTTTTGCCTATCATACTACTTATTAATCTTAGTGTCTAGTTTTAGTATTATTTTAAGTTTGTGATTTGTAGTTTTCCCAATAAAAGTAATTAACATTGAAAAATCTTATTTTTTGACTACTTTTACAAAACTGATCAAAGTGGGCAACCTCTAAATATTATCCAATCTTCTTGAAATTTGGCATATATATATTTTACATCACTAAGACTCGGGGCGTAGGCAAAGTCTGCAAAAATTGACATTTTATTTTTTGCCTTACAAAATAAAACAACCTAGCCCACCCCCTTAGCTCCCGCTAGCGAGGCCCCCCCGGAAAGACCCGCAGGCGGATGCCACTACAGCGCCTCACCCCACCGAGCCTGAAAGGCTGCGTATAGCAGCCCGGTCACGGGGACGCCCTCTGCCTCTCACAGCAAAGAGGCCACCGAATCCCTCACCAGCGCAGGCCAAGGCCGCTGGCCGCCGCGAGAGCCCGCAACCAGCCCCGGAGCCACCAGACCCCGCATCATCAGCCCCACTCGCCGTGGAGCCCCCTCCGTAGCCCATGAATTAACGGGCGGTAAGGGACACCACTCTGCGCTGCCTAACTGCCCCGTGCACCGTCACCTCAGCCATCACAGAAAGATGAAAAATAGAAGGGATAAGAAAGAGAGAATAAAGTAGAGAAGACAGATAGAGGATGAATAATTAGAGTATGAGATAAAAGAGGACAGGAAAATTAATACAAGCCACAAGTATAATATCCCAGTACTTCTCTGTCCAACGTCCAAGAGAAAGAGGCTGATCCTTTGGCAACACCTTAGTTTAACATCAGACCATCCCAACCCTTTTCAAACTAAACCAATCGAAATCCCCTAGCAACTCATTTAAGCCTTCCCAATAAAAATGCTAACCCCTGATGTGTATGACAGGACAGGGCCATAACTAGGGGGTGCTAAGGGGGCATGAGCCCCGGGTGCAGGATTTGAGGGGGCGCTAAGGAGTTACAGAGGAACAGGGTTTTTTGTTTTTTACCGGCAGTGCGGTGCTGCTCCAGTGAGACAGCAGACAGCTCCCGGGGCAATGGCTCTGCCCACAGCTGGCGCCGATGCTGTACGGGTTAGCTCCAGTTTCTGGGATCTCTACTATGCCGGCTTTAGGGGATGTAGTATAGTGATGTAGTGCAGTGTATAGGGGAATGTAGTGCATTGATGAAGTGTTATGATATAGCGCACTGTATGGGGACACACAGAGGAGCATGTAGTTGAACACACTGGCGGGGCATGTGACACATAGGGCATTTGAGGCACATAAGGGAATATTGTTCAGTAGTATCCCCTTTTTAAAAAAATTCTGATAATCTGATTATTTAAGCCTGACAGGGTTTTTTTTGTTGTTGTGCTTTTTTTTTTTTAGGGGGGGGGGGGGGGGGGCTCGAAAATTACTACCTTGCCCAGGGTGGCGTAAATCCTAGTTTCGGCCCTGGACAGGAGCATGAGTACACAGTAGCCAGGAGGTTTATGACACTACTGTCATATGTTAATGCCCTAGTTCAGTGGTTCCCAAACTTTTTGGAATCATGGCGCCCTCGAGCATCAGAATTTTTTTCACGGCACCTCAAAGATAAAAGCTTCTTATTGAGAAATTTAGAAATAAATATTAAATTAAGTAAATTGTGTTTATATGTCATCCATAAGTTAAATTGTGTGGTGAGGGACAAGATTTGCTTCTGTTTGGCCACATATTTTATGATTGGCAGCCACCAGCACCGGTTTTGCCTATTACATTGACCATAAATAATTTTAATTTGTCCTGGACCACCAATCCAAGGCACCCCTGCAAGTGTCCCGAGGCACCCCAGGGTGCCACGGCACACAGTTTGGGAACCACTGCCCTAGTTATTTGGTGAATATTCTCAGATGTCACAGACCTGACATAAAGGCATTCAGAGACAGAGGCTGATATGGCTACTCTAATTATTAAATCCCTCTAGGCTTTGCTAACAATAAACTGACGGTTCAGTAAACTTGAAGTAGACTGAAGGGAGGTGACCCTCTCCAGTGGTGACTGCCACCTACACAATTTATAAAATGCAAGAGACAATAATATTGAATTCATTTAAATACCCACAGTGCTCAAGTTAGATTCTGATTGCATTTGGCATTCTGCATTGGCATTCCATTGTTTCATGCTACGGTCTGTATGGGAAAATACTATATTTGGGAAATTGTCACCTTATCACCCTTTGAAAGCGTCACTTTATATATTTCTTTGTCTCTCAGATGTATATTTTCTTTGCCAGGAAATAAATAAATAATACTCAGCCTAATGCAGAATTAGCTCTGCCAAAATCTATATTTTCTTTCCTAATAATTGAGACTAAAGATTTTTTTTTAAATATTTTTGTTGGCACGGCTCACTCAGCTCCTTCAATGGAACCTTTTTTTATTAGTGAGTCACCAAGAAAGTGCGTTTTGCCATTTTAATTGTCAACTTGATTGAATCCCTTGATTGGAATACCATAATGATTTGATATAGCAGTTTCGAGAATTAAGACATTGGATGTATGTCATAATTCTTATAAGAACAGTTAAGCGTTCCAAGTATTAAGTGCAGAAAATGTGTGGCTGACATCTTAGCTATTGAGTTTAGGTTAGACACAATGTTGTTTGATTTCAAGTATAGTATATCAAATATAACTGCACTGCGGTCACAGCCTCAAAAGTTTTATTTTACATTTTTTAGACACATATTTATATATATATATATATATATATATATATATACATATACACACACGCATGCACACTTATATACAATGACTGCTGCCACTCCAAAAGACAAAACAACTGCTCCGGTGCCCCAACCAATAGTCCATACACATCCACAAAATGGCTGGCACTCAGGAGACTAGTAAATAGTCAAAAACTTGTATTATCCATAGTCAATGTTTCGGGGGTATAAGCCCCGTCGTCAGGACAAAATTACACAACACATACAATTACAAACAGACAAAGAAACATTTGTACCCCCACAGCGTGCAGGTCAGGCCGAGATTTTTCCACAGGGCGCCGCCCTCCGGAGGTCACGATTATCTCTGCTCCCAGCTTCCGCTCACACCGTTGCCAGGCAACCGCCGCAAAGCGTTCCACCTGGTTCAACTGGTGCACTCCACCGGGCAGAAGTGTCCCGGACATCTCACAGGAGGGTACAACTCTTAAGGGAGGTCCCGGTGCCCAATCTAGAAAATACATTTAAATCTTTATTAAACTATACTTATGAAAACATCAAAATTACTAAAACTATAGAAGCATCACAACACGCATCAGCCACAAGACATAATAATAATAATAATAATAATAATAATAATAATAATAATACCCAAAATCCTATACTAACCAATAGTATTCCAATTAATTTTTTAATTTAACCCTTTGGGAGTTATACATCCTAGCCAGATGATCCATCTGGATTCTTTTAACAGAAGTTCTCTAACTCTGTCCCCTCCTCTCAGTGTAAGTGGCACATGATCTATAATAAAGTACCTCAGTGACTCCAGACTATGTCCAGCAGATTTAAAGTGCTTTGCCACTGGTTTGTCAATTGACCTGCCCTGTAGTGAGAGACGTATAGCAGAGCGATGTGCAGACATTCTCTCAGTAAATTTCCGGGTAGTCTGTCATTCTGGCATTCAGCATCAATATCTCAAGAAGTTCAGCACCTCCTGTCCACAGAAGAAATACATCATCGATGTACCTGGTGTACAACATGATGTATTTACTAATCTCCTGATCCTGAAAAAAAAGTTGAGACTCTTCCTCAAACATTAGCATAGGAGGGTGCCACGGCCTATCCCATGGCACACTCCCTAAGCTGCAGATAGAAATTTCCATCAAACAAGAAATCATTTTTAGTCAAAGTAATTTCTAAAAGGCCTAGTTTATGCTTGATTGTATTGAGACAATGTTGTAGAGAGCGGTCACATACAGTAAGGCATATATGGGTAGACATTCCGAGTTGTTCGCTTTAGCAGCCGTGCAAACGCTATGTCGCCGCCCACTGGGAGTGTATTTTAGTTTAGCAGAAGTGCGAACGAATGTATCACAGAGCGGCTACAATGTTTTTTTGCGCAGTTTCAGACTAGCTCAAAACCTACTCAGCGGTTGCGATCACTTCAGACTGTTCAGTTCCTGTTTTGACGTCACAAACCCGCCCAGCGTTCACCCAGCCACGCCTGCATTTTTCCTGGCATACTAGCATATTTCCGAACACTCCCTGAAAACGGACAGTTGCCACCCAGAAACGCCCACTTCATGTCAATCTCTCTGCGGCCATCAGTGCGACTGAAATGCTTCGCTAGACTACAAAAACTACATCTTTTGTTGTGCTCGTATGACGCGCGTGCACATTGCGCCACATACGCATGTGCAGAACTGCTGTTTTTTTGCCTGATCGCTGAGCTGCGAACAAATTCAGCTAGCGATCAACTCGGAATGACCTCCATGGATCTAAGCCATGCGAGCAAGACATTAGTGAATATGAGGGTATTGGTAACGAGAGTCTAAATCACATTTAATTCTCCATGATATCTGAGCTCCAAGGTCAGCTCGCACAATCAGGTAGAAAACAGTGACCCCACATTACGAATTTTCCTGTGCCCCACTATGGGGAATATTGGTGAGGTTGGTGATTGTGAAGTGCCGCTGTTCCAACCGTACTGACAAGGCTTCACAGTCATTGTCCACAGTTGCATAAGAATGTCCTAGCTTTTTGTTTTCTTTTAATGCAATTAAAATAATTAAAGCAAAAAAAACAAAAAGTTTAAATATTCAGTGCCGTGTCCTTAGCCTATATCACTGATGTGTTAAACATTAAGATTTATTTCACAACTCATAAGCAATGTGTTCACAGGTTATCTGTTCACATAATACTCTGGAATCAGACCCTCTGCTGTAACATTGTTATTGGCTAGACATAATAAAAGAGAGGAAAATATGTGCTGATATAGATAATGTTAAAGATACTGCTCTCACAATATTACTGAGTGGGAGCGAGCCAAGAAATAACTACACATACAAGTTACACATATTGACACAGAAAAAATGTTACCCCAAGGCATAACAAAATCATTTTAGATTCATATAACAAGGTATAAAGTAGTTCGTGCCATCAGTATTCCTGCACCATGCCATATATTCTCAAATGATACAACACACTTTTCTAGCCACGGTGCCCATGAACTTGATGTATTGATGGCACATAATTATTGGGGCTAAGAGAAAAATACCATCTAGATGGGGAACCGGTCAGGATCTCGGCGTTCGGGATCCCGGCAGTCGGAATACTGATGCAGGAATCCCAACACTGCTTGGAATACCGACGCCAGAATCCTAAATGCTGAAATCCCGAACTAACATCTGCCAGGACTAAAAGCTTGTAAGCCTTGAGGGTTAGGCTGCGGGGGAAGGGGGGAGGGTTATGGTCAGGCTGTGGGTAAGGAGGGTTAGGGTTAGGAATTTACTAAGGTTAGGGATTAGGGCTAGTATACTTACCAAGTTGGTGTCGGGATCCTGCGAGTTGGGATGTCGCTGTAGGAATTGTTACTGCCAAGAGATACAATTTACAGGCATCCTATTTGTTATTTTCCATTTGTATTAGACTAATGCAAGGATGGCCAACAAATGCATACCTCCCAACATTGGGAGATGTTAAGGACGGACATCCTGGCGTGGCAAAGCTGCGCCTGGCCAAAATAGGGGCATGGCCTATAGGAAAGTGGATGTGTCTTCATGGGAGTGCAGTAATCGTGAGCCACGCCCCCATTTTCTATCACTGTGGGTGCATGCCAAGTGCTCTGCGAGCTGCTGGCATGCCTACAGTCCCTCTGACTCCCATAAATAGACTAGAGATGAGCGCCGGAAATTTTTCGGGTTTTGTGTTTTGGTTTTGGGTTCGGTTCCGCGGCCGTGTTTTGGGTTCGACCGCGTTTTGGCAAAACCTCACCGAATTTTTTTTGTCGGATTCGGGTGTGTTTTGGATTCGGGTGTTTTTTTAAAAAAACCCTAAAAAACAGCTTAAATCATAGAATTTGGGGGTAATTTTGATCCCAAAGTATTATTAACCTCAAAAAACATAATTTACACTCATTTTCAGCCTATTCTGAACACATCACACCTCACAATATTATTTTTAGTCCTAAAATTTGCACCGAGGTCGCTGTGTGAGTAAGATAAGCGACCCTAGTGGCCGACACAAACACCGGGCCCATCTAGGAGTGGCACTGCAGTGTCACGCAGGATGGCCCTTCCAAAAAACCCTCCCCAAACAGCACATGACGCAAAGAAAAAAAGAGGCGCAATGAGGTAGCTGACTGTGTGAGTAAGATTAGCGACCCTAGTGGCCGACACAAACACCGGGCACATCTAGGAGTGGCACTGCAGTGTCACGCAGGATGTCCCTTCCAAAAAACCCTCCCCAAACAGCACATGACGCAAAGAAAAAAAGAGGCGCAATGAGGTAGCTGTGTGAGTAAGATTAGCGACCCTAGTGGCCGACACAAACACCGGGCCCATCTAGGAGTGGCACTGCAGTGTCACGCAGGATGTCCCTTCCAAAAAACCCTCCCCAATCAGCACATGATGCAAAGAAAAAGAAAAGAAAAAAGAGGTGCAAGATGGAATTATCCTTGGGCCCTCCCACCCACCCTTATGTTGTATAAACAAAACAGGACATGCACACTTTAACCAACCCATCATTTCAGTGACAGGGTCTGCCACACGACTGTGACTGATATGACGGGTTGGTTTGGACCCCCCCCAAAAAAGAAGCAATTAATCTCTCCTTGCACAAACTGGCTCTACAGAGGCAAGATGTCCACCTCATCTTCACCCTCCGATATATCACCGTGTACATCCCCCTCCTCACAGATTATCAATTCGTCCCCACTGGAATCCACCATCTCAGCTCCCTGTGTACTTTGTGGAGGCAATTGCTGCTGGTCAATGTCTCCGCGGAGGAATTGATTATAATTCATTTTAATGAACATCATCTTCTCCACATTTTCTGGATGTAACCTCGTACGCCGATTGCTGACAAGGTGAGCGGCGGCACTAAACACTCTTTCGGAGTACACACTTGTGGGAGGGCAACTTAGGTAGAATAAAGCCAGTTTGTGCAAGGGCCTCCAAATTGCCTCTTTTTCCTGCCAGTATAAGTACGGACTGTGTGACGTGCCTACTTGGATGCGGTCACTCATATAATCCTCCACCATTCTATCAATGTTGAGAGAATCATATGCAGTGACAGTAGACGACATGTCCGTAATCGTTGTCAGGTCCTTCAGTCCGGACCAGATGTCAGCATCAGCAGTCGCTCCAGACTGCCCTGCATCACCGCCAGCGGGTGGGCTCGGAATTCTGAGCCTTTTCCTCGCACCCCCAGTTGCGGGAGAATGTGAAGGAGGAGATGTTGACAGGTCGCGTTCCGCTTGACTTGACAATTTTGTCACCAGCAGGTCTTTCAACCCCAGCAGACCTGTGTCTGCCGGAAAGAGAGATCCAAGGTAGGCTTTAAATCTAGGATCGAGCACGGTGGCCAAAATGTAGTGCTCTGATTTCAACAGATTGACTACCCGTGAATCCTTGTTAAGCGAATTAAGGGCTGCATCCACAAGTCCCACATGCCTAGCGGAATCGCTCCGTGTTAGCTCCTTCTTCAATGCCTCCAGCTTCTTCTGCAAAAGCCTGATGAGGGGAATGACCTGACTCAGGCTGGCAGTGTCTGAACTGACTTCACGTGTGGCAAGTTCAAAGGGCATCAGAACCTTGCACAACGTTGAAATCATTCTCCACTGCACTTGAGACAGGTGCATTCCATCTCCTATATCGTGCTCAATTGTATAGGCTTGAATGGCCTTTTGCTGCTCCTCCAACCTCTGAAGCATATAGAGGGTTGAATTCCACCTCGTTACCACTTCTTGCTTCAGATGATGGCAGGGCAGGTTCAGTAGTTTTTGGTGGTGCTCCAGTCTTCTGTACGTGGTGCCTGTACGCCGAAAGTGTCCCGCAATTTTTCTGGCCACCGACAGCATCTCTTGCACGCCCCTGTCGTTTTTTAAAAAATTCTGCACCACCAAATTCAAGGTATGTGCAAAACATGGGACGTGCTGGAATTTGCCCATATTTAATGCACACACAATATTGCTGGCGTTGTCCGATGCCACAAATCCACAGGAGAGTCCAATTGGGGTAAGCCATTCCGCGATGATCTTCCTCAGTTGCCGTAAGAGGTTTTCAGCTGTGTGCGTATTCTGGAAAGCGGTGATACAAAGCGTAGCCTGCCTAGGAAAGAGTTGGCGTTTGCGAGATGCTGCTACTGGTGCCGCCGCTGCTGTTCTTGCGGCGGGAGTCCATACATCTACCCAGTGGGCTGTCACAGTCATATAGTCCTGACCCTGCCCTGCTCCACTTGTCCACATGTCCGTGGTTAAGTGGACATTGGGTACAACTGCATTTTTTAGGAGACTGGTGAGTCTTTTTCTGACGTCCGTGTACATTCTCGGTATCGCCTGCCTAGAGAAGTGGAACCTAGATGGTATTTGGTAACGGGGGCACACTGCCTCAATAAATTGTCTAGTTCCCTGTGAACTAACGGCGGATACCGGACGCACGTCTAACACCAACATAGTTGTCAAGGACTCAGTTATCCGCTTTGCAGTAGGATGACTGCTGTGATATTTCATCTTCCTCGCAAAGGACTGTTGAACAGTCAATTGCTTACTGGAAGTAGTACAAGTGGGCTTACGACTTCCCCTCTGGGATGACCATCGACTCCCAGCGGCAACAACAGCAGCGCCAGCAGCAGTAGGCGTTACACGCAAGGATGCATCGGAGGAATCCCAGGCAGGAGAGGACTCGTCAGACTTGCCAGTGACATGGCCTGCAGGACTATTGGCATTCCTGGGGAAGGAGGAAATTGACACTGAGGGAGTTGGTGGGGTGGTTTGCGTGAGCTTGGTTACAAGAGGAAGGGATTTACTGGTCAGTGGACTGCTTCCGCTGTCACCCAAAGTTTTTGAACTTGTCACTGACTTATTATGAATGCGCTGCAGGTGACGTATAAGGGAGGATGTTCCGAGGTGGTTAACGTCCTTACCCCTACTTATTACAGCTTGACAAAGGGAACACACGGCTTGACACCTGTTGTCCGCATTTCTGGTGAAATACCTCCACACCGAAGAGCTGATTTTTTTGGTATTTTCACCTGGCATGTCAACGGCCATATTCCTCCCACGGACAACAGGTGTCTCCCCGGGTGCCTGACTTAAACAAACCACCTCACCATCAGAATCCTCCTGGTCAATTTCCTCCCCAGCGCCAGCAACACCCATATCCTCCTCATCCTGGTGTACTTCAACACTGACATCTTCAATCTGACTATCAGGAACTGGACTGCGGGTGCTCCTTCCAGCACTTGCAGGGGGCATGCAAATAGTGGAAGGCGCATGCTCTTCACGTCCAGTGTTGGGAAGGTCAGGCATCGCAAACGACACAATTGGACTCTCCTTGTGGATTTGGGATTTCAAAGAACGCACAGTTCTTTGCGGTGCTTTTGCCAGCTTGAGTCTTTTCAGTTTTCTAGCGAGAGGCTGAGTGCTTCCATCCTCATGTGAAGCTGAACCACTAGCCATGAACATAGGCCAGGGCCTCAGCCGTTCCTTGCCACTCCGTGTGGTAAATGGCATATTGGCAAGTTTACGCTTCTCCTCCGACAATTTTATTTTAGGTTTTGGAGTCCTTTTTTTTCTGATATTTGGTGTTTTGGATTTGACATGCTCTGTACTATGACATTGGGCATCGGCCTTGGCAGACGACGTTGCTGGCATTTCATCGTCTCGGCCATGACTAGTGGCAGCAGCTTCAGCACGAGGTGGAAGTGGATCTTGATCTTTCCCTAATTTTGGAACCTCAACTTTTTTGTTCTCCATATTTTATAGGCAGAACTAAAAGGCACCTCAGGTAAACAATGGAGATGGATGGATTGGATACTAGTATACAATTATGGACGGACTGCCACGGTTAGGTGGTATAAAAAAACCACGGTTAGGTGGTATATATTATAATAATAATACAATTATGGATGGACGGACTGCCTGCCGACTGCCGACACAGAGGTAGCCACAGCCGTGAACTACCGCACTGTACACTGGTTGATAAAGAGATAGTAGTATACTCGTAACAACTAGTATGACACTATGACGACGGTATAAAGAATGAAAAAAAAACCACGGTTAGGTGGTATATATTATAATAATAATACAATTATGGATGGACGGACTGCCTGCCGACTGCCGACACAGAGGTAGCCACAGCCGTGAACTACCGCACTGTACACTGGTTGATAAAGAGATAGTAGTATACTCGTAACAACTAGTATGACACTATGACGACGGTATAAAGAATGAAAAAAAAACCACGGTTAGGTGGTATATATTATAATAATAATACAATTATGGATGGACGGACTGCCTGCCGACTGCCGACACAGAGGTAGCCACAGCCGTGAACTACCGCACTGTACACTGGTTGATAAAGAGATAGTAGTATACTCGTAACAACTAGTATGACACTATGACGACGGTATAAAGAATGAAAAAAAAACCACAGTTAGGTGGTATATATTATAATAATAATACAATTATGGATGGACGGACTGCCTGCCGACTGCCGACACAGAGGTAGCCACAGCCGTGAACTACCGCACTGTACACTGGTTGATAAAGAGATAGTAGTATACTCGTAACAATTAGGATGACACTATGACGGTATAAAGAATGAAAAAAAAACCACGGTTAGGTGGTAGGTATATAATAATAAATAATACAATTCTGGTCGGACGGACTGCCTGCCGTGTGCCGACACAGAGGTAGCCACAGCCGTGAACTACCGCACTGTACACTGGTTGATAAAGAGATAGTAGTATACTCGTAACAATTAGGATGACACTATGGCGGTATAAAGAATGAAAAAAAAACCACGGTTAGGTGGTAGGTATATAATAATAAATAATACAATTCTGGTCGGACGGACTGCCTGCCGTGTGCCGACACAGAGGTAGCCACAGCCGTGAACTACCGCACTGTACACTGGTTGATAAAGAGATAGTAGTATACTCGTAACAATTAGGATGACACTATGACGGTATAAAGAATGAAAAAAAAACCACGGTTAGGTGGTAGGTATATAATAATAAATAATACAATTCTGGTCGGACGGACTGCCTGCCGTGTGCCGACACAGAGGTAGCCACAGCCGTGAACTACCGCACTGTACACTGGTTGATAAAGAGATAGTAGTATACTCGTAACAATTAGGATGACACTATGACGGTATAAAGAATGAAAAAAAAACCACGGTTAGGTGGTAGGTATATAATAATAAATAATACAATTCTGGTCGGACGGACTGCCTGCCGTGTGCCGACACAGAGGTAGCCACAGCCGTGAACTACCGCACTGTACTGTGTCTGCTGCTAATATAGACTGGTTGATATTTAAAGAGATATTAGTAGTATACAACAATACTATACTGGTGGTCAGGCACTGGTCACCACTCCTGCAGCAAAAGTGTGCACTGTTAATTAATATAATTGTACTCCTGGCTCCTGCTAACAACCTGCAGTGCTCCCCAGTCTCCCCCACAATTAATTATAAGCTTTTAATTTATACATTGATGACTGTGCAGCACACTGGGCTGAGCTGAGTGCACACAGACTGAGTCACACTGTGTGACTGACTGTGCTGTGTATCGTTTTTTTTTTCAGGCAGAGAACGGATATAGCAGAGAGAAGTGAACGGATATATTATATTAAATAAAAGTTAACTAGCAACTGCACTGGTCACTGACTGTGGTAAACTAACTCTGTCTGCGACTCTGCACAATCTCTCTCTATCTAATCTATCTATCTCTATTCTAATGGAGAGGACGCCAGACACGTCCTCTCCCTATCAATCTCAATGCACGAGTGAAAATGGCGGCGACGCGCGGCTCCTTATATAGAATCCGAGTCTCGCGATAGAATCCGAGCCTCGCGAGAATCCGACAGCGTCATGATGACGTTCGGGCGCGCTCGGGTTAACCGAGCAAGGCGGGAAGATCCGAGTCGCTCGGACCCGTGGAAAAAAAAGTGAAGTTCGTGCGGGTTCGGATTCAAAGAAACCGAACCCGCTCATCTCTAAAATAGACGCTTTGCTAGGCAAAGCAGAGACTGACAGGTGCCTCCCAACTGCCCCCCACTCCCACACACACACACTGTGGGACACTGCGGCCCGTGGGTGGGACGGCAGGACAGTCTCAAAAAACGTGACTGTCCCGCGAAAATCGGAACAGTTGGGAGGTATGCAAATGACACCTGTGGTTCTCTGGGACTCCACCAGATTTTTAATGCTTTACTTTCTGATTAGTTTGGTATAGCTTCTGATACTCATTTATCTTAAGTTTAAACACCTTCTCATATGTTAATTACAGATACTGTAATTGTCTCTTTGACTAACTATATTGTAAAACATATACTGAGATTGAGGTTAATATGTTTCCCGTCTGCAGGTTTTAGAGCCATGTATTATGCATGCAACAGCTTGTCGTCATGGCGAAGTCGGAAGGTAGAGCTGCTTCAGTTGGGGGCATGGTATGGCATCACTGAGGATCTAGCAAGGACCAGGTGTCAGAGAAAGCTGGCAAAGCGGAGGCAGCAACAGATCCCTGGACTACAGCGTACAATACAAATCCTGGAATTCATCTTTGCAGCAATTATAACTTTCATTTCAATGTTTGTCTACTTACCTCTATCCTTGTAACCACACGTACAGTAGGATTTGAAAAGTAGAGTCTGTACTTTTAAAGAGAAACTATAGCAGAGAGAGTCTCTCCTTGTGAACACTTGGGCTACAAGAAAAGTGTCTCTGATCATTTAGGACTGCGGTATGTAATACTGTGTATGACGTGGATTGCATATGCCTACAATACTGAATGTTGTATCTCAGCAGCTAACACCATAGATCCCCCTCCCCATGCAAAGTGAAATAAAAATCTCGGAGTTCCATGCGAGGCCATGAAAGAGCCTTCACCGATAGCATATAGCTTCTGCAGTGGCTCCATGGAACTGCACATGGACCGGCAGATAAGGCTATGCATGTCCAGTAATCATTTTACTGTATCTGAATTCAGGAAATTTATATACTCGAGATGGAGACATATATATAAGTGGTAGATCTTAGAGGATGGCAGCTGGACTGGTATGTATACATAATGCTATCTATATAATTTAGCAGTTTGTTAAATAGCTAGCACAATGCAACCCCCATAAAGATCTGGGGATGCAGTAAGCAGAACAACAAAAGGAGAAATCAGTGATTTATCTGCAGTAACTCTTTCGATAAATGGCAAGAAAGAGAGTTAACTGTCCCTTTTTCTGCAGAAATCTATAGGGAAAAAAGTGTTATCACTGCTTGATAAATATACCCCCTAAAATGAATATTGCTTCCGGTTGCATTTTCGCATTGCTACTTTTCTCTTTTCCTTGCTGATACACAATCACACAGGTGTGCAGGTAATTCTCCCACAATATCAGTACACTAATCTCCTGAAATAATCTGTGTTGCTACAAAGTTTCCTGAAATATGAGTGAGACTGAGCCCTAATCCAACACTCCTGAAAGAAAACATTTAAAGTACAATAGAAATGACTTTTTATAAAAAATATCCTGTTAAAAAGCTTTTTTTAAATCAGCAAACTAAGATTCAGTAATCTATTGTCTGCTGTGCCAGTATAGCAGCCATGTCATATACCAAACCAAGAGAGATTCAAACACACATATATATATATATATATATATATATATATATATATATATACAAAACAATAGTGCAAATAGCGCTGCTACCTGGGTAACAAGACTAGTATTTAAGAAATAAAAACCCAATTTTTAGTCAGAGTCAAAGTCCAAAAACACTTCCCTGTTTAGGGGGGCTGCTAAAAAGGTCCTCTTGGGTGGACTCTGGCCCTCATTCCGAGTTGTTCGCTCGCAAGGCGATTTTAGCAGAGTTACACACGCTAAGCCGCCGCCTACTGGGAGTGAATCTTAGCTTCTTAAAATTGCGAACGATGTATTCGCAATATTGCGATTACAAACTACTTAGCAGTTTCTGAGTAGCTTCAACCTTACTCGGCATCTGCGATCAGTTCAGTGCTTGTCGTTCCTGGTTTGACGTCACAAACACACCCAGCGTTCGGCCAGACACTCCTCCGTTTCTCCAGCCACTCCCGCGTTTTTTCCGGAAACGGTAGCGTTTTTATCCACACGCCCATAAAACGCCGTGTTTCCGCCCAGTAACACCCATTTCCTGTCAATCACACTACGATCGCCGGAGCGAAGAAAAAGCCGTGAGTAAAAATACTATCTTCATAGCAAAATTACTTGGCGCAGTCGCAGTGCGAACATTGCGCATGCGTACTAAGCAGAAAAACGCTGCGATGCGAAGAAAAATACAGAGCGAACGACTCGGAATGAGGGCCCCTATTTCAAAAGTCCAGGTAGGTAAAATATACAAAAGTGGTAGAACCCAGTGCCTTCTGTGTTAGACGAATTCCAAGTGAAAATTAAATAATAATATGCGTACCACATCACATGTGTATTTCAGGCATGTAGTATAAACCGTGTTTCTCCTGATACCGGTCTTCTAGCTTTCCTACTGACTCCGTAGATGGACCGTAAGAAAATTAGAAAAGCAAAAAAATAGTGTAATATTGCCAACATATATAGAGGTGTGCATATATCAAAATTTCCGATGTGATTAGTGGTTATGCCTTTAGTTAAATAGTGCACCCAGTGTCACAATTGAAGACCAAGTGGTGTGCCCACCACCTAAGGTAGTATAAAAATAAGTACCCTCAGGACTTGCAATGCGTGCATGTAGAAATATCTTTAGGGAATTCTTCTCCTGAGGTTCATAATTGGGACCCTTAAAAATGAAATAGAGTCTACAGTATATGATGGTTTCTCACAATGTGGAACCTCTGAGAAATGTCCTCTAAGGCAGACGACATCTTTAGTCGGTATTCACTATTTATGTAGGAGATGACATGGTCCAGAATATGCCTGGTTTAAAGCTCAGCTGCCAACTGACTTCTGGCTTTCAAAGTGACTGGTTGGTGACTGTCTCACTTTGAAAGCCAGAATAGTGAATACCGACTAAAGATGTCGTCTGCCTTAGAGGACATTTCTCAGAGGTTCCACATTGTGATTTTCGCTTGGAATTCGTCTAACACAGAAGGCGCTGGGTTCTACCACTTTTGTATATATATATATATATATATATATATAGCAGTGAGGCGGCACGCGGAACTGCTTTCTATATTGGAACCGAGCTTCAGGTTACCTAGGCTGGGCACCTGACGGCTGTTATTCATGGTAAAAGGTGTGCTGCTCTCATTGCTACTATATATATATATATATATATATATATATATAAAGATGCAAGGATAGGCACTCCAAAATGCTCAGATATGAAAAATGCTGGTGCCTCCGTGAAAGTAACATACACAGGACCAAAGACGTGGCACTCACAGCACAGTTACAACAGATCAGAAGGACATCAGTCGCTGTTTTGCAAAACAGCGACTGATGTCCTTCTGATCTGTTGTAACTGTGCTGTGAGTGCCACGTCTTTGGTCCTGTATATATATATATATATATATATATATAAATATATATACAGGTTGAGTATCCCATATCCAAATATTCTGAAATACGTAATATTGCGAAATACGTGATAGTGAAACCTTTGTTTTCTGATGGTTCAATGTACACAAACTTTGTTTAATACACAAAGTTATTGAAAATATTGTATTAAATGACCTTCAGGCTGTGTGTATAAGGTGTATATGAAACATAAATGCATTGTGTTCTTAGGGATACGGTCGTTAGGTCGACACAACTTAGATCAACAGTCATTAGGTCGACCACTGAAGGTCATCATGCATTAGGTCGACATGTACTAGGTTGACAGGTCAAAAGGTCGACATGAGTTTTTCACATTTTTTTTTTTTTTTTTTTTTTCCATACTCGACGATCCACGTGGACTACGATTGGAATTGTAACCTGTTATGCAAATATTCCAAAATATGGAAAAATCTGAAATCCGAAAGACTTCTGGTTCCAAGCTTTTCAGATATGGTACTATTATTAAATTTTATTTATAGCGGGCCACAATTGGTTTGCAGTGCCGTACTTACAGCACACATGCAGGGTAAACACATTACAGTAACCAAACCTAAAATGGAGAAAAAGTAATATTTCGCACCACAGATCTCAATGCACAAACAGCTGGGAGGTAAGCGGAGTAATCGTTGTATTATTAATGTAGTGCAGCCGTTGGGAGAGATGAACCACTACGATCGAGAGGAGATGCTTGTTAGATGGTCGCTGAGTAGGTGAGGGCTGTAGAAGTGCGAGAGAAGAGGGCTGTGAGAATACGATGGACAGATAGGTGACATGAGAAGCGAGCAAGGGAGTGGGCCTGAGAGCAGGAAGTAAGCAGGGTAGAGATGACTAAGGCACGAGGCAGGGGGTGGGGAGAGAAATCTCAAGACATGGTTATGTGGTGAAAGGATATGCTTTGATGAACAGATGAGTTTTCAGTGCCCATTTGATGCTTTGCAAGGTCGGGGAGAGTCTAATAGAGCGAGGGAGCTCGTTCCAGTGAAGGAGGCCAGCGCGTGTAAAATCTTGGATTCACGCATAGAATATAGTGACCAGGGTAAATGAGAGGCGACGGTGATTGGCCGACCAGAAAGGTGGGAAGGAATTTGTAGGGAGATGAGGTTGAAGATGTAGTGAGCAGTGGAGTTAGAGAGGTCCTTGTATGTGAGAGTGAGGAGTTTATAGAGGACTCTGTAGAGGAAGAGGATCCATTGCAAGTTTTGACGAAGGGGAGTGGCAGATGTGGAGTGGGAGGAGAGGAAGATAAGTCTAACTGCAGCGTTGAGAACAGTTTGGTGGGGAGTGAGATGGGAACATGGGAGGCCAGTGAGGAGAATCTTGCAATAGGAGCCGAGAGATAGACTACTGGCAGACGACAGAATTACAGATTGGTAGACTCAATATGTAATTCTGTAGCAGGGCTGGGTATCCCAACAGGTTGGCAATCCGTGACATTAATATATACTGTATATACTATTATCTTAGATCAACATTTGCATAAGGTCTTAGAACAGTGTTCTATCAGGGAAGACATTCCCCCAAACCCAAGATTATTCTATGATGATTCATCAACTAAAGGAGCATAGAGAACCAAAGCACAATAGGATAATAAGACAAAATATAATACAACTATGTGTGAGAGGTGCGGCTGCGGTGCGTGTGGTGCCTGCTGCCGTGCAGGTGTAGACTCGGTACTCACCAGGCGCCGCTCTCTCTCACCTTCAGGTACCGGAACCTTCAACGGACCTGGAAATCTTCAGTCGGATCCGGACACGGCGATTCCCTCTCGGAGCTGACCGACGACCGAGCTGAGGAGAGAATAATATACCTTAAAGGGGGTATCGACCCTTCTTCCTCTGGAACAGGGGATACCCCAGGGGTGACCGCGACCTTCACCGGTTGGGTGAATGGTCATCACCGGCACGAAGCCTCAGCCACCCAGATTTCACACACTCGCGCTCTCGCACGTAGTGTGATGAAAAGGATTCTCATGTCCGTGAGCAATCCCGATTCCGGCGCTCGGGGACAGACAAGGGACAAACTCACACAGATGTTACTCACCGTCAGTTTCGCACTGCGAACGTCTTCTTCTCTTACAGGTCCCTGTAAGGAGATAAACAAACAAGCAAACAGCCGTGCAGGGCCTAACTCTAACCTAGTGTCACACCCTATACTAACTACAACGGCAGAGCCCTCAAACTAGCTCTGTGGGTGTGGTGCAACAAAACTAACACACTTAACGAGCTCACACATCGCCCCGCACGGTAACATACATCACGATACACAATGCAAGCGACGGTACGGTCCCTTTATCTACCCGACTCAGAACACCCAGTAGTGGGGGCCGCACAGCTCACCCACCTACCGTACTCTCTCCTTAGGGGCTCAGGCCGAGCGGGCCTGCCTACTTAACACCTCAGGGTGGCCTGGGCCTAGAGCCCAGGGCCACCTGTACTCACCTCGGGGGCACTTGTTCACTGGGCCTAGCGCCCCCTAACTGCACACAGGCCGGAGGCCTGACTTCGCCCACGGGCCTAGCGCCCGCCTAACTTGCTGCCCGTTGGGTGACCTGGGCCTTGTGCCCAAGGTCACCTTATCGTATCCCTAATCGGCCAAAATACACCCCCGGGCCTAATGCCCGCCTAACTGTGCCACAGGGAGGGTGGCTTGGGCCTAATGCCCAAACCACCTAATAAAATAGTGACCCCAAACTCCTATCTGCGCCCCAGGCCTAGTGCCTGAATTGTGCCCTCGGGCCTAATGCCCGTCCCTGGTGGTCGAGGGAGGAAAAGGGGAGGGGGAAGGATAGCCTCACTGAGGCCTCACCTAATCCGGGGGCCTCCGGCACCGTCTTCTGCCGCTGACCCGTCCTGGCCAGCGGCGTCGCCTCCGTTGCTCCGCGTCCAGCCGCCGCTGGACATCTTCTTCCCGGAGCCCGACCGCAGGCCTTCTCCTCGCGCTCTTCCGCGCGCACGCTGACCTCCGCTCCCGCCTGTCTTCTTCCTTCTCCTCTTCGCCGCTCTTCGGCGCGGCCTCCTCTTCTCGGTCCCGCCCGGCGTCTGACGTCAGATGCCGGGGGCGGGGCCTATGACGCGGCGAGCGCCGATTGGCTCGCCGTGTCTCTCTCTGATTGGCCGCCGCTCCGGGAGCCGCGATTGGCTCCCGGAGGGCGCCAACATTCAAACGCCTCTGGTCCGGTGCAGGGAAAAGGGTAATCCCTGCACCGGACACCCGCCGCCACGCACCCAGCGCTGGGGACAGACAAGCTGCCCCAGCGCTGTCCCCAGCTAGGGACAGCACCACAGATGTGCCCACAGGGCACATCTCTTCATTTCCCCCCCCTTTTTCCTTTGTAGTCCCTACAAAGTTCTCCACGACGTCCATTGTCCGCGGGTCAGGGAATTCCGAGGTCCCTCCGGCGAGGTTGTGTTCGAGGGCCCAGCCTGGACCGGCCGTGACCCCACACCCTTCCTCCTCCAGCTCCGGGTTCCTCTTACGTCCTGACCTCCATCGGCGGATCCTCTGGGGGAGTGGCACCTCCTCACGGTTGCTCGACGTTGGCCACCAAGGGGAATCCTCCTCCACGGGGACAACAGTCACCCACTCTTGACCTCCGATATCGTCTGTGGCTTTGTCCCTGTCTTCCGGGTGTGGTATCGACCACCACCCAACAGCGGAATCCTCCGGGGCATCCGTTTCCTCCCGGGCAACAGCCACCATATGCCGCATTTCCTCGTGGGGCATCTCCAAAGGTCCTGTGTCTTCCTCTGGAACGGGTCCTCCCACGGCATCGCGATCCTCTCCCCGTACATCCGTCCATTTCGGCACTCCCGGCAGGTACTCTTGCTCCAGGACTATCTCCTCCTCTTCACGGAGGGCATTCAACTGGGAGCATGACTCCACCCGATCCTGCCAGTCACTCTCGTCGGCGCTTCCGATGCCAGAGTCGTCCTCCATCTGTTCTGGGAGGGATTCGTCGGCGGACAGCTCACCGTAGTCCGAGTCTTCCTCCGATATCTGGACTGGGGTATTATTTTCCTCCTCAGCGTACTTAGTCCTTTCCGCTGGCACCTTTGTTTCCTCAGCGTACTCCTTTGCTTCCGCTGGCATCTCTTGGTACCCAGGACACTCCTGTTCCGCACGTCCTGGTCGTGGACGGTTCCATCGCGGGGAGATTCCGGACGTCTCAGTCACTGGGTCTTCACACTTTTCTTCGCAGCGTGGTCTCTTCACCTCCCAGTCGTCCACCTCCGCCTCATGCGGGAAAGGATTCTGCCTTACTGGGGTCACTTTCTTGGGACAGAGTAGGTCCGCGGCATCTTCCCAGGGGCACTCACTGGCCGCATGTCCTGGTCGCCGACACTTCCAACAAGGGAGGGCCACTGCCACCTTCTCCAAGACGGGTTCCTGGTCCACCTCCTTCACTGGGGAATCTTCACCCGTTGGTTCCGGCTTAGAGGTAATGGGCACCTGCGAACTAACTTCAAGCAAGGCCTTCCGCTCCATTTCCCTGGTTTCCTCCTCCCATCTCTGGGCGCGACCATCCGCAATCATCCGGTCTTCATCCCACGGACAATCGGGAAGCGCATGTCCTCTCGCCTCGCAGAGCGCACACACAGGCTCTGCAGCCACCCGGTCCCAAAGCTGCTGACGAGACTCCGTCATCTGCTTCCCCGTGGCCTCGTAGTCCGTCCTGTCTTCCGTCCATGGACATTCCAGGAGCCGATGTCGGGGATCTCCACAGCTTTCACACCGGGAATCAACCTCGTCTTCGCTCAACTCTTCGTCCCAAGGACAACTGTTGTGCTCATGCCCGTAGTTTCCGCAGAGCAAACACCAGGACTCCTTCTTCGCTTGGCCCTGCTGACGTCTTCGGTCCGCTTCCTGGACCACCTTCTTTGGGGACGTCTCTCGCCAAGTACACTCGCTGGCAAAGTGCCCTGTTTGCCGACATTTCTTGCAGGGCGTCACAGCGGCCTTCTTGCGCCCCTTCTCCCAGCGCTCTTCTTTTCCATGCTGGACCGACCGCTGCACCATCTTCAGGATGTCTGCCCCAGACACCGTCACCCAGTCGCTCTGGTCCGCACACATCCGGGGGTGAGTCTTCTCCGGAGCCGTCCGCAGGGAGGTCTTCTTGGTGGCGTTCCACATCGTGTCCGTGATCCGGTCTCTTTGATCCTGCCGACTACGCCAAGTGTGAGAGGTGCGGCTGCGGTGCGTGTGGTGCCTGCTGCCGTGCAGGTGTAGACTCGGTACTCACCAGGCGCCGCTCTCTCTCACCTTCAGGTACCGGAACCTTCAACGGACCTGGAAATCTTCAGTCGGATCCGGACACGGCGATTCCCTCTCGGAGCTTACCGACGACCGAGCTGAGGAGAGAATAATATACCTTAAAGGGGGTATCGACCCTTCTTCCTCTGGAACAGGGGATACCCCAGGGGTGACCGCGACCTTCACCGGTTGGGTGAATGGTCATCACCGGCACGAAGCCTCTGCCACCCAGATTTCACACACTCGCGCTCTCGCACGTAGTGTGATGAAAAGGATTCTCACGTCTGTGAGCAATCCCGATTCCGGCGCTCGGGGACAGACAAGGGACAAACTCACACAGATGTTACTCACCGTCAGTTTCGCACTGCGAACGTCTTCTTCTCTTACAGGTCCCTGTAAGGAGATAAACAAACAAGCAAACAGCCGTGCAGGGCCTAACTCTAACCTAGTGTCACACCCTATACTAACTACAACGGCAGAGCCCTCAAACTAGCTCTGTGGGTATGGTGCAACAAAACTAACACACTTAACGAGCTCACACATCGCCCCGCACGGTAACATACATCACGATACACAATGCAAGCGACGGTACGGTCCCTTTATCTACCCGACTCAGAACACCCAGTAGTGGGGGCAGCACAGCTCACCCACCTACCGTACTCTCTCCTTAGGGGCTCAGGCCGAGCGGGCCTGCCTACTTAACACCTCAGTGTGGCCTGGGCCTAGCGCCCAGGGCCACCTGTACTCACCTCGGGGGCACTTGTTCACTGGGCCTAGCGCCCCCTAACTGCACACAGGCCGGAGGCCTGACTTCGCCCACGGGCCTAGCGCCCGCCTAACTTGCTGCCCGTTGGGTGACCTGAGCCTTGTGCCCAAGGTCACCTTATCGTATCCCTAATCGGCCAAAATACACCCCCGGGCCTAATGCCCGCCTAACTGTGCCACAGGGAGGGTGGCTTGGGCCTAATGCCCAAACCACCTAATAAAATAGTGACCCCAAACTCCTATCTGCGCCCCAGGCCTAGTGCCTGAATTGTGCCCTCGGGCCTAATGCCCGTCCCTGGTGGTCGAGGGAGGAAAAGGGGAGGGGGAAGGATAGCCTCACTGAGGCCTCACCTAATCCGGGGGCCTCCAGCACCGTCTTCTGCCGCTGACCCGTCCTGGCCAGCGGCGTCGCCTCCGTTGCTCCGCGTCCAGCCGCCGCTGGACATCTTCTTCCCGGAGCCCGACCGCAGGCCTTCTCCTCGCGCTCTTCCGCGCGCGCGCTGACCTACGCTCCCGCCTGTCTTCTTCCTTCTCCTCTGCGCCGCTCTTCGGCGCGGCCTCCTCTTCTCGGTCCCGCCCGGCGTCTGACGTCAGACGCTGGGGGCGGGGCCTATGACGCGTCGAGCGCCGATTGGCTCGCCGCGTCTCTCTCTGATTGGCCGCCGCTCCGGGAGCCGCGATTGGCTCCCGGAGGGCGCCAACATTCAAACGCCTCTGGTCCGGTGCAGGGAAAAGAGTAATCCCTGCACCGGACACCCGCCGCCACGCACCCAGCGCTGGGGACAGACAAGCTGCCCCAGCGCTGTCCCCAGCTAGGGACAGCACCACAGATGTGCCCACAGGGCACATCTCTACATTCCCCCCCCCTTTTTCCTTTGTAGTCCCTACAAAGTTCTCCACGACGTCCATTGTCCGCGGGTCAGGGAATTCCAAGGTCCCTCCGGCGAGGTTGTGTTCGAGGGCCCAGCCTGGACCAGCCGTGACCCCACACCCTTCCTCCTCCAGCTCCGGGTTCCTCTTATGTCCTGACCTCCATCGGCGGATCCTCTGGGGGAGTGGCACCTCCTCACGGTCGCTCGACGTTGGCCACCAAGGGGAATCTTCCTCCACGGGGACAACAGTCACCCACTCTTGACCTCCGATATCGTCTGTGGCTTTGTCCCTGTCTTCCGGGTGTGGTATCGACCACCACCCAACAGCGGAATCCTCCGGGGCATCCGTTTCCTCCCGGGCAACAGCCACCACTTGGTCTTCAATTGTGACACTGGGTGCACTATTTAACTAAAGGCATAACCACTAATCACATCGGAAATTTTGATATATGCACACCTCTATATATGTTGGCAATATTACACTATTTTTTCGCTTTTCTAATTTTCTTACGGTCCATCTACGGAGTCAGTGGGAAAGCTAGAAGACCGGTATCAGGAGAAACACAGTTTATACTACATGCCTGAAATACACATGGGATGCGGTATGCATATTATTATTTAATTTTCGCTTGGAATTCGTCTAACACAGAAAGCGCTGGGTTCTACCACTTTTGTATATATATATATATATATATAGCAGTGAGGCGGCACGCGGAACTGCTTTCTATATTGGAACCGAGCTTCAGGTTACCTAGGCTGGGCACCGGACGGCTGTTATTCATGGTAAAAGGTGTGCTGCTCTCATTGCTACTATATATATATATATATATATATATATATATATATATATATATATATAATATATATACAGGTTGAGTATCCCATATCCAAATATTCTGAAATACGGAATATTGCGAAATACGTGATAGTGAAACCTTTGTTTTCTGATGGTTCAATGTACACAAACTTTGTTTAATACACAAAGTTATTGAAAATATTGTATTAAATGACCTTCAGGCTGTGTGTATAAGGTGTATATGAAACATAAATGCATTCTGTTCTTAGGGATACGGTCGTTAGGTCGACACAACTTAGATCAACAGTCATTAGGTCGACCACTGAAGGTCATCATGCATTAGGTCGACATGTACTAGGTTGACAGGTCAAAAGGTCGACATGAGTTTTTCACATTTTTTTATTTTTTTTTGTTTTTCCATACTCGACGATCCACGTGGACTACGATTGGAATGGTAACCTGTTATGCAAATATTCCAAAATATGGAAAAATCTGAAATCCGAAAGACTTCTGGTTCCAAGCTTTTCAGATATGGTACTATTATTAAATTTTATTTATAGCGGGCCACAATTGGTTTGCAGTGCCGTACTTACAGCACACATGCAGGGTAAACACATTACAGTAACCAAACCTAAAATGGAGAAAAAGTAATATTTCGCACCACAGATCTCAATGCACAAACAGCTGGGAGGTAAGCGGAGTAATCGTTGTATTATTAATGTAGTGCAGCCGTTGGGAGAGATGAACTACTACGATCGAGAGGAGATGCTTGTTAGATGGTCGCTGAGTAGGTGAGGGCTGTAGAAGTGCGAGAGAAGAGGGCTGTGAGAATACGATGGACAGATAGGTGACATGAGAAGCGAGCAAGGGAGTGGGCCTGAGAGCAGGAAGTAAGCAGGGTAGAGATGACTAAGGCACGAGGCAGGGGGTGGGGAGAGAAATCTCAAGACATGGTTATGTGGTGAAAGGATATGCTTTGATGAACAGATGAGTTTCCATGCCCATTTGAAGCTTTGCAAGGTCGGGGAGAGTCTAATAGAGCGAGGGAGCTTGTTCCAGTGAAGGAGGCCAGCGCGTGTAAAATCTTGGATTCACGCATAGAATATAGTGACCAGGGTAAATGAGAGGTGACGGTGATTGGCCGACCAGAAAGGTGGGAAGGAATTTGTAGGGAGATGAGGTTGAAGATGTAGTGAGCAGTGGAGTTAGAGAGGTCCTTATATGTGAGAGTGAGGAGTTTATAGAGGACTCTGTAGAGGAAGAGGATCCATTGCAAGTTTTGACGAAGGGGAGTGGCAGATGTGGAGTGGGAGGAGAGGAAGATAAGTCTAACTGCAGCGTTGAGAACAGTTTGGTGGGGAGTGAGATGGGAACATGGGAGGCCAGTGAGGAGAAGGTTGCAATAGAAGCCGAGAGATAGACTACTGGCAGACTACAGAATTACAGATTGGTAGACTCAATATGTAATTCTGTAGCAGGGCTGGGTATCCCAACAGTTTGGCAATCCGTGACATTAATATATACTGTATATACTATTATCTTAGATCAACATTTGCATAAGGTCTTAGAACAGTGTTCTATCAGGGAAGACATTCCCCCAAACCCAAGATTATTCTATGATGATTCATCAACTAAAGGAGCATAGAGAACCAAAGCACAATAGGATAATAAGACAAAATATAATACAACTATGCCTCAAAGCCTAATATGCCTGAAAGAACCATGTGTCTAAGCCAATTAATATTCTATTCTTGCAGAACACTTTGAAACAGGAAGGTCACCTTTCTTCTGACAAATGGTCCTTATTCAGCGGAATCCTTGTCTTTTCTTCTATTGTTCCGTGAATGGCAAGAGAGGACACTTACATACTGTATAGAGTATTATGCCGGAGATTTACAGCAACACCTTTGTCCTGTTCATTCTCTTCCTACTTTCATAAAATTCTGGTCATTTTACTCTCTAGTTTTAATTTACTCTCAAAAGAAGATGAGACATCTGTGAAAGGTTTTAAAGTTTAATTTAAGGAGAATTTAAGCAGAAAATAGCTGGAGATCTCCCTAAAGAATCCTGTTAATTTGTTAGTTCTTGCCGATGTTCACCTCCTCACCTTCCCCTATATTAGTTGTGCTGCTGACTAGGTAACACTGCTCCTGAGGGTCTGTTCAGTTTATGTTAGACTTTGTAAGAAAGCCTCATGAAATTAGCAATGCACAGGGAAGCCTATTTAGTAAGGATTACGGAGGCATCACAACAATCCTTCTTCTGCTATCCCCATCTCAGGAGGATGCTACTGTAAGCATTTGAGCCCTGCAAAAAGCATAAGAGATCAACAATTTCTTTTATTGGCTTAAGTTGCCACTGTAGATTGTCAGCTCTTGAGTTCATCTATTTCTAAGGCACATTAGGTTATTCGTTTATAGCATCGCATCATCATGTGTATATTCTTGTACTCCAGGAGTTAACAACATTTTACACCAAGAATACTTTATTTAAGTTTGATTCTTTTATAATTGCAGCAAATTGTTCCAGTATGTTGTACAGCTTGTCTAATTATTACAACCTGTTCCTTGATATTTGCACTGCGAGTGAGAGTGTATAAGAAACTATTAAACCTTTTCACCCATGTCGGTCAAACATGCGACAAGCCTTACTTGATCTGTGATTAGAAGTCCTGGCATTTGTTACATTTTGATGTATCACACACATTTTTTCGCACTTGAAAGGAAGCCACCTACTGTACGGCTGCCTTCCCGCGGATTCATGCAGAATGTCAAAATCTAAAGTTCAGAATGGGATATCTCAAATTATGTATCACATGCTATCTCGACTGCCCATAAGTGCGGCATTCCATATAAATTATTAATAGACATCAACTGCATCATGGAACAATATTATTGAGGTTTTGTTATGTTGGTTTATAGAAATGTCTGAATTATTTATATGAAATTAATGAGAAGCCAGCACTTTTGTTATATTTAATGATTGCTATTTTGCTCACTGTCTTGCTATACAGTATGTAGAGTTGGTCGCAAAAATGGCAGAAACCAACAGACTTGGGTGAGTATTTAGAGTTGATTTTAAGGTATGTGCAACTTAAAATACAGATACACTCAGAGTATATAGAGGCAGCTGTAATAAAGCTTAGCTAGTAATCACTCTCAACTTGATTAACTTGATCATGATGGTTACTGTGACTGCTGTATTAGTATTGTCATATAACAAACAAATATTACATAAAAAAAATAGTGCACCTTCTCTTCCAAATGAGGACTATACTGTAGCTTGGTCTTGATTATACTAACCACGAAGAACATGGTATACCTACAGTGTGGTGGGCAGGTTGGGCTGTTCATACTATGACGGGGAGACCAGGAGCTTGGGGTATTCCCATCAAATTTTGGACCTGTCTCAGTCTTGATAGTTTGGTGCAGAAAACTCTTGGGCGAGTCATGCTTCCTTCTCACTGGTATGATGGGTACCAGGGTAATAGTGAAGGTGTAACTAGACTAAGTAGAGGTATTCTTCATGATCTTCTTGGTTTTATTTTTTGCAAAAAATGTAGCCATGGACGCCATGATGCAGACGCACCTCCTGTGTGCCAAGGCCATGCTCCTTCCTAATTCTGAGCTTTCAAATATTGATAGGTATGCCATTAGGGGGTGGGTTGGTGTGTGTCTGCTATCTTTATTTACTTTTTTTAATTAAATAAATATTTTCTCCACTAAACAGTAAAAGGTAAGTATTTATAGTGTCCTTATCTTTAGCATGTATTACTACGGAAGCGTTCAGTGAGCCACAATACCCATCCCTCTGAGGATTACTAGGCCACATTGTCATGGGAAAAGCCCTACTTACATGCACATGCCCCTACTGTCCTACAAAACTTGCAAGTGCACACCTCCAATTCAGCTATACATGTGTAAGGCACCTGGTCACAAGTATCACCTATACATATGTAAAGGACCGGCCACAAGTATCACCTATACATGAGTAAAGGGCCCGGCTGCAAGTGTCATCTGTACATGTATAAAGGGGCTAGCCACAAGTATCTCCTATACAGGTGTAAAGGGCCCGGCTGCAAGTGTCACCTGTACATGTATAAAAGGGCCAGCCACAAGTATCTCCTATACATGTGTAAAGGGCCTGGCTGCAAGTGTCACCTCTACATGTATAAAGGGGCCAGCCACAAGTATCTCCTATACATGTGTAAAGGGCCCGGCTGCAAGTGTCACCTATACATGTGTAAAGGGCCCAGCCGCAAGTACAATTACAGCAAAGTGCTTCTGTACCCACTGGCGCTGGCCTTCTCTCCAAGTCTTAATGAGCACCAATATGTTCTATCTTTATAGTAGCTATAGCTAAAGAGGTAGCGAGGGGTGGGGATTGGAAGAGATATACAAGGAGGGTTGGACACTTTCTTTAATTCACCTACTTTTCACCATACTGATAAAAGCTATTGCTGACTAGTAGCTATGGTTAAAATTGCACCATGCTATTAAAACAAACCAAAAGGCTAAATACAGATCTTACATAGTACAGGTCTTATACCTCCCTATGGATTATTTTTGTACAGCTTGGCAATCGCTCAAGTACGATTGTCAGAGTGGGCCTTCGGTAGCCTAATGACAAAACATTTTGGCACACAGATACAGTATATAACAATGCCCAAAACCAAATGCAATGGTCTCTGTTGCCATATTACCTTTAAATCTTAAAACTATTTACATAGTACTTACAAGAACTTTGCTAACACCCTGTATACAAGCTCCTTTAACCTACAGAAGGTTGTCATTAGTGGTTAGGAACCACTTAACACATAAGAACTGCACACCCATAGTCCTACGCACTCTTAACGACCGTCACCCAGCATGGATTTCCTAAAACAACATAGTCATTTCATCTGTCAGGAATTAACTACCCACCAGAGTTTCAGCTTTCATTTTACAGTATGTAAGCTATACTTTTTCTTCTGTTCCATAAAACCAGGTTTTTTTTTCCATTTCACTTCTCAAAATTCAATGTTAATATTAACCAAATGACTGAACTACATCATTTTAAGGCAGCAATTGGCTACCACATATTTCTCCACCTGCTGCTTGTAATTTATACAGTACATCTAATGGTCATTGTGCAAATGCTGCAGCTTTCTGCTATGTCCTTGGCTTGTAGTTGTGTTCTCCTACTGTAGGCAATTCAGTGCTGGTCCAAACAAATTACCACCAATGTTCCCCTCAATGCTGTAATGAGGTGAAGCAGGTGGGGCACGTGCCAAAGGTTAGGGGCACCATTTCGTAGTTATAAAATCCCAAATTCCACTTCTCAATAATGGCAATCACACCTAATCCCACTAATTTGTAGGTAAGAATCCAGTGATTGTGCGCTGCAGAGAATAGCAACAGCACCAGGTGAGAGTTGCTTTGAGGGGAGAGGTAGGAGGAAGTGATAGTTCCATGTACACAAGGATGCATCACGTGTTAGCAAGTGGGGGAATGGAAATGAAAGTGAGGCCCAGATAAGATTTAGGGGCAGCATTTGTCCCATACTGCTACCGCTTTGTCGTGGTCAGCATCTTACCTACACTGTGGTGATATGGGTTGGGTATGGGTGACCGGCGTTTTCGGTATCTCCTCTGTAGCTCATTTTAGTTTTGTTATTTCTGGCCAGTTGGGCTTAGCTCAGGGGTGTATATACAGGAGTCATGGAAGGCGTTTCTGGGTGCCAGCCCTGAAGGGGACATACTGACCTTCTTCGTTGCTCGTTTCTGCTTTATGTGCCCGGGACCAGTACTAAGCAGGAAGCTCAGGGGGCATGTGCTGTGAGGCAGGGCACTTCCCACAGCAGCCAGCTGTGGGAGAGACTTCCTCTTGAGTGCACACTACCTCCACCCTAACGTTCACTCCTCTTTGCAGCTCTACAGGGGGCACGGGCAGCTGCACATGTCTTCCATAGCAGATGACCCGATCTGGGCCCCTCTAACAAGCCCAGGCGAAGGTAGTAAGTACCCTCACCATCTCAGCAGCCCTGGATTGAGCGTGTGTTTGATTGCTGCGGGGATGGGGTGTTAGTGGTGAATGTGAGCAGGGGGTGTGAGGGGAAGGGGTATTTGCATCAACAAGTATTTCACTTCTGGGCACTTAGTATGAACTTACGGCCCTGGCTTGACAATATGTAGGTTCATCAACACTGACAATACTATGTTTTCTATTGCTTTCCTTTCTGTGTATTTTAATAAAAAGATTTAAAAAAAAAGATGTTGGGACAAAGCTATGGAAGCATGGGCCCCGATTCAATGATGCAGGGAAAAGCTATGGGAGGATGGGCCCTGATTCAAAGACGATGAGTCAAAGCTATGGGAGCATGGGTCCTGATTCAGAGATGATGAGACAAAGCTATGGGAGCATGGGTCCTGATTCAGAGATGTAGGGACAAAGCTATGGGAGCATGGGCCCTGATTCAGAGATGTAGGGACAAAGCTATGGGAGCATGGGTCCTGATTCAGAGATGTAGGGACAAAGCTATGGGAGCATGGGTCCTGATTCAGAGATGTAGGGACAAAGCTATGGGAGCATGGGCCCTGATTCAAAGATGCAGGGAAAAGCTATGGGCGCATGGGCCCTGATTCAAAGATGCAGGGAAAAGCTATGGGAGCATGGGCCCTGATTCAAAGATGCAGGGAAAGGCTATTGCAGCATGGGCCCTGATTCAGAGATGTTGGTACAAAGCTATGGGAGCATGGGTCCTGATTGAGAGATGTAGGGACAAAGCTATGGGAGCACGGGTCCTGATTCAGAGATGTAAGGACAACGCTATGGGCGCATGGGTCCTGATTCAGAGATGTAGGGACGAAGCTATGGGAGCATGGGCCCTTATTCAAAGATGTAGGGACAAAGCTATGGGAGCATGGGTCCTGATTAAGAGATGTGGGGACAAAGCTATGGGAGCATGGGCTCTGAATCAAAGATGTAGGGACAAAGCCATGGGAGCATGGGCCCTGATTCAAAGATGTATGGACAAAGCTATGGGAGCACGGGTCCTGATTCAGAGATGTAAGGACAAAGCTATGGGAGCACGGGTCCTGATTCAGAGATGTAGGGACAAAGCTATGGGAGCATGGGCCCTGAATCAAAGATGTAGGGACAAAGCCATGGGAGCATGGGCCCTGATTCAAAGATGTATGGACAAAGCTATGGGAGCATGGGTCCTGATTGAGAGATGTAGGGACAAAGCTATGGGAGCATGGGTCCTGATTGAGAGATGTAAGGACAAAGCTATGGGAGCACGGGTCCTGATTCAGAGATGTAAGGACAAAGCTATGGGAGCATGGGTCCTGATTCAGAGATGTAAGGACAAAGCTATGGGAGCACGGGTCCTGATTCAGAGATGTAAGGACAAAGCTATGGGAGCACGGGTCCTGATTCAGAGATGTAAGGACAACGCTATGGGAGCATGGGTCCTGATTCAGAGATGTAGGGACAAAGCTATGGGAGCATGGGCCCTGATTCAAAGATGTAGGGACAAAGCTATGGGAGCATGGGTCCTGATTAAGAGATGTGGGGACAAAGCTATGGGAGCATGGGCCCTGAATCAAAGATGTAGGGACAAAGCCATGGGAGCATGGGCCCTGATTCAAAGATGTATGGACA
This sequence comes from Pseudophryne corroboree, assembly GCF_028390025.1. NCBI lineage: Eukaryota > Metazoa > Chordata > Amphibia > Anura > Myobatrachidae > Pseudophryne > Pseudophryne corroboree. Next base: position 943,383,755 of record NC_086445.1, on the reverse strand, counting down.
AAGCTATGGGAGCGCGGGTCCTGATTCAGAGATGTAAGGACAAAGCTATGGGAGCACGGGTCCTGATTCAGAGATGTAGGGACAAAGCTATGGGAGCATGGGCCCTGTATCAATGATGTAGGGACAAAGCCATGGGAGCATGGGCCCTGATTCAAAGATGTATGGACAAAGCTATGGGAGCATGGGCCCTGATTCAAAGATGTAGGGACAAAGCTATGGGAGCATGGGTCCTGATTCAGAGATGTAGGGACAAAGCTATGGGAGCATGGGCCCTGAATCAAAGATGTAGGGACAAAGCCATGGGAGCATGGGCCCTGATTCAAAGATGTATGGACAAAGCTATGGGAGCGCGGGTCCTGATTCAGAGATGTGGGGACAAAGCTATGGGAGCATGGGCCCTGAATCAAAGATGTAGGGACAAAGCCATGGGAGCATGGGCCCTGATTCAAAGATGTATGGACAAAGCTATGGGAGCACGGGTCCTGATTCAGAGATGTAAGGACAAAGCTATGGGAGCACGGGTCCTGATTCAGAGATGTAGGGACAAAGCTATGGGAGCATGGGCCCTGAATCAAAGATGTAGGGACAAAGCCATGGGAGCATGGGCCCTGATTCAAAGATGTATGGACAAAGCTATGGGAGCATGGGTCCTGATTGAGAGATGTAGGGACAAAGCTATGGGAGCATGGGTCCTGATTGAGAGATGTAAGGACAAAGCTATGGGAGCACGGGTCCTGATTCAGAGATGTAAGGACAAAGCTATGGGAGCATGGGTCCTGATTCAGAGATGTAAGGACAAAGCTATGGGAGCACGGGTCCTGATTCAGAGATGTAAGGACAAAGCTATGGGAGCACGGGTCCTGATTCAGAGATGTAAGGACAACGCTATGGGAGCATGGGTCCTGATTCAGAGATGTAGGGACAAAGCTATGGGAGCATGGGCCCTGATTCAAAGATGTAGGGACAAAGCTATGGGAGCATGGGTCCTGATTAAGAGATGTGGGGACAAAGCTATGGGAGCGTGGGCCCTGAATCAAAGATGTAGGGACAAAGCCATGGGAGCATGGGCCCTGATTCAAAGATGTATGGACAAAGCTATGGGAGCGCGGGTCCTGATTCAGAGATGTAAGGACAAAGCTATGGGAGCACGGGTCCTGATTCAGAGATGTAGGGACAAAGCTATGGGAGCATGGGCCCTGTATCAAAGATGTAGGGACAAAGCCATGGGAGCATGGGCCCTGATTCAAAGATGTATGGACAAAGCTATGGGAGCATGGGCCCTGATTCAAAGATGTAGGGACAAAGCTATGGGAGCATGGGTCCTGATTCAGAGATGTAGGGACAAAGCTATGGGAGCATGGGCCCTGAATCAAAGATGTAGGGACAAAACCATGGGAGCATAGGTCCTGATTCAACGATGTATGGACAAAGCTATGGGAGCACGGGTCCTGATTCAGAGATGTAAGGACAAAGCTATGGGAGCACGGGTTCTGATTCAGGGATGTAGGGATAAAGTTATGGGAGCATGTGTCCTGATTCAGAGATGTAGGGACAAAGCTATGGGAGCATGGGTCCTGATTCAGAGATGTAGGGACAAAGCTATGGGAGCATGGGCCCTGATTCAGAGATGTAGGGACAAAGCTAGGGAGCGTGGGCCATGATTCAGAGATGTAGGGACAAAGCTAGGGAGCATGGGCCATGATTCAGAGATGTAGGGACAAAGCTATGGGAGCATGGGTCCTGATTCAGAGATGTAGGGACAAAGCTATGGGAGCATGGGCCCTGAAGCAAAGATGCAGGGACAAAGCCATGGGAGCATGGACCCTGATTCAAAGATGTATGGACAAAGCTATGGGAGCACTGGGTCCTGATTCAGAGATGTAAGGACAAAGCTATGGGAGCATGGGTCCTGATTCAGAGATGTAGGGACAAAGCTATGGGAGCATGGGCCCTGATTCAAAGATGCAGGGAAAAGCTATGGGAGCATGGGCCCTGATTGAGAGATGTTGGGACAAAGCTATGGGAGCATGGGCCCTGATTGAGAGATGTAAGGACAACGCTATGGGAGCATGGGTCCTGATTCAGAGCTGTAGGGACAAGTCTATGGGAGCATGGGTCCTGATTCAGAGATGTAGGGACAAAGCTATGGGAGCACGGGTCCTGATTGAGAGATGTAAGGACAACGCTATGAGAGCATGGGTCCTGATTCAGAGATGTAAGGACAAAGCTATGGGAGCATGGGCCCTGAATCAAAGATGTAGGGACAAAGCCATGGGAGCATGGGCCCTGATTCAAAGATGTATGGACAAAGCTATGGGAGCACGGGTCCTGATTCAGAGATGTAAGGACAAAGCTATGGGAGCATGGGTCCTGATTCAGAGATGTAAGGACAAAGCTATGGGAGCACGGGTCCTGATTCAGAGATGTAAGGACAAAGCTATGGGAGCACGGGTCCTGATTCAGAGATGTAGGGACAAAGCTATGGGAGCATGGGCCCTGAATCAAAGATGTAGGGACAAAGCCATGGGAGCATGGGCCCTGATTCAAAGATGTAGGGACAAAGCTATGGGAGCATGGGCCCTGAATCAAAGATGTAGGGACAAAACCATGGGAGCATAGGCCCTGATTCAAAGATGTATGGACAAAGCTATGGGAGCACGGGTCCTGATTCAGAGATGTAAGGACAAAGCTATGGGAGCACGGGTCCTGATTCAGGGATGTAGGGATAAAGTTATGGGAGCATGTGTCCTGATTCAGAGATGTAGGGACAAAGCTATGGGAGCATGGGTCCTGATTCAGAGATGTAGGGACAAAGCTATGGGAGCATGGGCCCTGATTCAGAGATGTAGGGACAAAGCTAGGGAGCGTGGGCCATGATTCAGAGATGTAGGGACAAAGCTAGGGAGCATGGGCCATGATTCAGAGATGTAGGGACAAAGCTATGGGAGCATGGGTCCTGATTCAGAGATGTAGGGACAAAGCTATGGGAGCATGGGCCCTGAAGCAAAGATGCAGGGACAAAGCCATGGGAGCATGGACCCTGATTCAAAGATGTATGGACAAAGCTATGGGAGCACTGGGTCCTGATTCAGAGATGTAAGGACAAAGCTATGGGAGCATGGGTCCTGATTCAGAGATGTAGGGACAAAGCTATGGGAGCATGGGTCCTGATTCAAAGATGCAGGAAAAAGCTATGGGAGCATGGGCCCTGATTCAAAGATGCAGGGAAAAGCTATGGGAGCATGGGCCCTGATTGAGAGATGTTGGGACAAAGCTATGGGAGCATGGGCCCTGATTGAGAGATGTAAGGACAACGCTATGGGAGCATGGGTCCTGATTCAGAGATGTAGGGACAAGTCTATGGGAGCATGGGTCCTGATTCAGAGATGTAGGGACAAAGCTATGGGAGCACGGGTCCTGATTGAGAGATGTAAGGACAACGCTATGAGAGCATGGGTCCTGATTCAGAGATGTAGGGACAAAGCTATGGGAGCATGGGCCCTGAATCAAAGATGTAGGGACAAAGCCATGGGAGCATGGGCCCTGATTCAAAGATGTATGGACAAAGCTATGGGAGCACGGGTCCTGATTCAGAGATGTAAGGACAAAGCTATGGGAGCATGGGTCCTGATTCAGAGATGTAAGGACAAAGCTATGGGAGCACGGGTCCTGATTCAGAGATGTAAGGACAAAGCTATGGGAGCACGGGTCCTGATTCAGAGATGTAGGGACAAAGCTATGGGAGCATGGGCCCTGAATCAAAGATGTAGGGACAAAGCCATGGGAGCATGGGCCCTGATTCAAAGATGTAGGGACAAAGCTATGGGAGCATGGGCCCTGAATCAAAGATGTAGGGACAAAACCATGGGAGCATAGGCCCTGATTCAAAGATGTATGGACAAAGCTATGGGAGCACGGGTCCTGATTCAGAGATGTAAGGACAAAGCTATGGGAGCACGGGTCCTGATTCAGGGATGTAGGGATAAAGTTATGGGAGCATGTGTCCTGATTCAGAGATGTAGGGACAAAGCTATGGGAGCATGGGTCCTGATTTAGAGATGTAGGGACAAAGCTATGGGAGCATGGGCCCTGATTCAGAGATGTAGGGACAAAGCTAGGGAGCGTGAGCCATGATTCAGAGATGTAGGGACAAAGCTAGGGAGCATGGGCCATGATTCAGAGATGTAGGGACAAAGCTATGGGAGCATGGGTCCTGATTCAGAGATGTAGGGACAAAGCTATGGGAGCATGGGCCCTGAAGCAAAGATGCAGGGACAAAGCCATGGGAGCATGGACCCTGATTCAAAGATGTATGGACAAAGCTATGGGAGCACTGGGTCCTGATTCAGAGATGTAAGGACAAAGCTATGGGAGCATGGGTCCTGATTCAGAGATGTAGGGACAAAGCTATGGGAGCATGGGTCCTGATTCAAAGATGCAGGAAAAAGCTATGGGAGCATGGGCCCTGATTCAAAGATGCAGGGAAAAGCTATGGGAGCATGGGCCCTGATTGAGAGATGTTGGGACAAAGCTATGGGAGCATGGGCCCTGATTGAGAGATGTAAGGACAATGCTATGGGAGCATGGGTCATGATTCAGAGATGTAGGGACATGTCTATGGGAGCATGGGTCCTGATTCAGAGATGTAGGGACAAAGCTATGGGAGCACGGGTCCTGATTGAGAGATGTAAGGACAACGCTATGAGAGCATGGGTCCTGATTCAGAGATGTAGGGACAAAGCTATGGGAGCATGGGCCCTGAATCAAAGATGTAGGGACAAAGCCATGGGAGCATGGGCCCTGATTCAAAGATGTATGGACAAAGCTATGGGAGCACGGGTCCTGATTCAGAGATGTAAGGACAAAGCTATGGGAGCATGGGTCCTGATTCAGAGATGTAAGGACAAAGCTATGGGAGCACGGGTCCTGATTCAGAGATGTAAGGACAAAGCTATGGGAGCACGGGTCCTGATTCAGAGATGTAAGGACAAAGCTATGGGAGCACGGGTCCTGATTCAGAGATGTAGGGACAAAGCTATGGGAGCATGGGCCCTGAATCAAAGATGTAGGGACAAAGCCATGGGAGCATGGGCCCTGATTCAAAGATGTATGGACAAAGCTATGGGAGCACGGGTCCTGATTCAGAGATGTAAGGACAAAGCTATGGGAGCATGGGTCCTGATTCAGAGATGTAAGGACAAAGCTATGGGAGCACGGGTCCTGATTCTGAGATGTAAGGACAAAGCTATGGGAGCACGGGTCCTGATTCAGAGATGTAGGGACAAAGCTATGGGAGCATGGGCCCTGAATCAAAGATGTAGGGACAAAACCATGGGAGCATAGGCCCTGATTCAAAGATGTATGGACAAAGCTATGGGAGCACGGGTCCTGATTCAGAGATGTAAGGACAAAGCTATGGGAGCACGGGTCCTGATTCAGGGATGTAGGGATAAAGTTATGGGAGCATGTGTCCTGATTCAGAGATGTAGGGACAAAGCTATGGGAGCATGGGTCCTGATTCAGAGATGTAGGGACAAAGCTATGGGAGCATGGGCCCTGATTCAGAGATGTAGGGACAAAGCTAGGGAGCGTGGGCCATGATTCAGAGATGTAGGGACAAAGCTAGGGAGCATGGGCCATGATTCAGAGATGTAGGGACAAAGCTATGGGAGCATGGGTCCTGATTCAGAGATGTAGGGACAAAGCTATGGGAGCATGGGCCCTGAAGCAAAGATGCAGGGACAAAGCCATGGGAGCATGGACCCTGATTCAAAGATGTATGGACAAAGCTATGGGAGCACTGGGTCCTGATTCAGAGATGTAAGGACAAAGCTATGGGAGCATGGGTCCTGATTCAGAGATGTAGGGACAAAGCTATGGGAGCATGGGTCCTGATTCAAAGATGCAGGAAAAAGCTATGGGAGCATGGGCCCTGATTCAAAGATGCAGGGAAAAGCTATGGGAGCATGGGCCCTGATTGAGAGATGTTGGGACAAAGCTATGGGAGCATGGGCCCTGATTGAGAGATGTAAGGACAACGCTATGGGAGCATGGGTCCTGATTCAGAGATGTAGGGACAAGTCTATGGGAGCATGGGTCCTGATTCAGAGATGTAGGGACAAAGCTATGGGAGCACGGGTCCTGATTGAGAGATGTAAGGACAACGCTATGAGAGCATGGGTCCTGATTCAGAGATGTAGGGACAAAGCTATGGGAGCATGGGCCCTGAATCAAAGATGTAGGGACAAAGCCATGGGAGCATGGGCCCTGATTCAAAGATGTATGGACAAAGCTATGGGAGCACGGGTCCTGATTCAGAGATGTAAGGACAAAGCTATGGGAGCATGGGTCCTGATTCAGAGATGTAAGGACAAAGCTATGGGAGCACGGGTCCTGATTCAGAGATGTAAGGACAAAGCTATGGGAGCACGGGTCCTGATTCAGAGATGTAGGGACAAAGCTATGGGAGCATGGGCCCTGAATTAAAGATGTAGGGACAAAGCCATGGGAGCATGGGCCCTGATTCAAAGATGTAGGGACAAAGCTATGGGAGCATGGGCCCTGAATCAAAGATGTAGGGACAAAACCATGGGAGCATAGGCCCTGATTCAAAGATGTATGGACAAAGCTATGGGAGCACGGGTCCTGATTCAGAGATGTAAGGACAAAGCTATGGGAGCACGGGTCCTGATTCAGGGATGTAGGGATAAAGTTATGGGAGCATGTGTCCTGATTCAGAGATGTAGGGACAAAGCTATGGGAGCATGGGTCCTGATTTAGAGATGTAGGGACAAAGCTATGGGAGCATGGGCCCTGATTCAGAGATGTAGGGACAAAGCTAGGGAGCGTGGGCCATGATTCAGAGATGTAGGGACAAAGCTAGGGAGCATGGGCCATGATTCAGAGATGTAGGGACAAAGCTATGGGAGCATGGGTCCTGATTCAGAGATGTAGGGACAAAGCTATGGGAGCATGGGCCCTGAAGCAAAGATGCAGGGACAAAGCCATGGGAGCATGGACCCTGATTCAAAGATGTATGGACAAAGCTATGGGAGCACTGGGTCCTGATTCAGAGATGTAAGAACAAAGCTATGGGAGCATGGGTCCTGATTCAGAGATGTAGGGACAAAGCTATGGGAGCATGGGTCCTGATTCAAAGATGCAGGAAAAAGCTATGGGAGCATGGGCCCTGATTCAAAGATGCAGGGAAAAGCTATGGGAGCATGGGCCCTGATTGAGAGATGTTGGGACAAAGCTATGGGAGCATGGGCCCTGATTGAGAGATGTAAGGACAACGCTATGGGAGCATGGGTCCTGATTCAGAGATGTAGGGACAAGTCTATGGGAGCATGGGTCCTGATTCAGAGATGTAGGGACAAAGCTATGGGAGCACGGGTCCTGATTGAGAGATGTAAGGACAACGCTATGAGAGCATGGGTCCTGATTCAGAGATGTAGGGACAAAGCTATGGGAGCATGGGCCCTGAATCAAAGATGTAGGGACAAAGCCATGGGAGCATGGGCCCTGATTCAAAGATGTATGGACAAAGCTATGGGAGCACGGGTCCTGATTCAGAGATGTAAGGACAAAGCTATGGGAGCATGGGTCCTGATTCAGAGATGTAAGGACAAAGCTATGGGAGCACGGGTCCTGATTCAGAGATGTAAGGACAAAGCTATGGGAGCACGGGTCCTGATTCAGAGATGTAGGGACAAAGCTATGGGAGCATGGGCCCTGAATCAAAGATGTAGGGACAAAGCCATGGGAGCATGGGCCCTGATTCAAAGATGTAGGGACAAAGCTATGGGAGCATGGGCCCTGAATCAAAGATGTAGGGACAAAACCATGGGAGCATAGGCCCTGATTCAAAGATGTATGGACAAAGCTATGGGAGCACGGGTCCTGATTCAGAGATGTAAGGACAAAGCTATGGGAGCACGGGTCCTGATTCAGGGATGTAGGGATAAAGTTATGGGAGCATGTGTCCTGATTCAGAGATGTAGGGACAAAGCTATGGGAGCATGGGTCCTGATTTAGAGATGTAGGGACAAAGCTATGGGAGCATGGGCCCTGATTCAGAGATGTAGGGACAAAGCTAGGGAGCGTGGGCCATGATTCAGAGATGTAGGGACAAAGCTAGGGAGCATGGGCCATGATTCAGAGATGTAGGGACAAAGCTATGGGAGCATGGGTCCTGATTCAGAGATGTAGGGACAAAGCTATGGGAGCATGGGCCCTGAAGCAAAGATGCAGGGACAAAGCCATGGGAGCATGGACCCTGATTCAAAGATGTATGGACAAAGCTATGGGAGCACTGGGTCCTGATTCAGAGATGTAAGGACAAAGCTATGGGAGCATGGGTCCTGATTCAGAGATGTAGGGACAAAGCTATGGGAGCATGGGTCCTGATTCAAAGATGCAGGAAAAAGCTATGGGAGCATGGGCCCTGATTCAAAGATGCAGGGAAAAGCTATGGGAGCATGGGCCCTGATTGAGAGATGTTGGGACAAAGCTATGGGAGCATGGGCCCTGATTGAGAGATGTAAGGACAATGCTATGGGAGCATGGGTCATGATTCAGAGATGTAGGGACATGTCTATGGGAGCATGGGTCCTGATTCAGAGATGTAGGGACAAAGCTATGGGAGCACGGGTCCTGATTGAGAGATGTAAGGACAACGCTATGAGAGCATGGGTCCTGATTCAGAGATGTAGGGACAAAGCTATGGGAGCATGGGCCCTGAATCAAAGATGTAGGGACAAAGCCATGGGAGCATGGGCCCTGATTCAAAGATGTAGGGACAAAGCTATGGGAGCACGGGTCCTGATTCAGAGATGTAAGGACAAAGCTATGGGAGCATGGGTCCTGATTCAGAGATGTAAGGACAAAGCTATGGGAGCACGGGTCCTGATTCAGAGATGTAAGGACAAAGCTATGGGAGCACGGGTCCTGATTCAGAGATGTAAGGACAAAGCTATGGGAGCACGGGTCCTGATTCAGAGATGTAGGGACAAAGCTATGGGAGCATGGGCCCTGAATCAAAGATGTAGGGACAAAGCCATGGGAGCATGGGCCCTGATTCAAAGATGTATGGACAAAGCTATGGGAGCACGGGTCCTGATTCAGAGATGTAAGGACAAAGCTATGGGAGCATGGGTCCTGATTCAGAGATGTAAGGACAAAGCTATGGGAGCACGGGTCCTGATTCAGAGATGTAAGGACAAAGCTATGGGAGCACGGGTCCTGATTCAGAGATGTAGGGACAAAGCTATGGGAGCATGGGCCCTGAATCAAAGATGTAGGGACAAAGCCATGGGAGCATGGGCCCTGATTCAAAGATGTATGGACAAAGCTATGGGAGCACGGGTCCTGATTCAGAGATGTAAGGACAAAGCTATGGGAGCATGGGTCCTGATTCAGAGATTTAAGGACAAAGCTATGGGAGCACGGGTCCTGATTCAGAGATGTAAGGACAAAGCTATGGGAGCACGGGTCCTGATTCAAAGATGCAGGGAAAAGCTATGGGAGCATGGGCCCTGATTCAAAGATGCAGGGAAAAGCTATGGGAGCATGCACCCTGATTCAAAGATGCAGGGAAAGGCTATTGCAGCATGGGCCCTGATTCAGAGATGTTGGGACAAAGCTGTGGGAGCATGGGTCCTGATTGAGAGATGTAGGGACAAAGCTATGGGAGCATGGGTCCTGATTGAGAGATGTAGGGACAAAGCTATGGGAGCATGGGTCCTGATTCAGAGATGTATGGACAAATCTATGGGAGCATGGGCCCTGAATCAAAGATGTAGGGACAAAGCCATGGGAGCATGGGCCCTGATTCAAAGATGTATGGACAAAGCTATGGGAGCACGGGTCCTGATTCAGAGATGTAAGGACAAAGCTATGGGAGCACGGGTCCTGATTCAGAGATGTAGGGATAAAGTTATGGGAGCATGGGTCCTGATTCAGAGATGTAGGGACAAAGCTATGGGAGCATGGGTCCTGATTCAGAGATGTAGGGACAAAGCTATGGGAGCATGGGCCCTGATTCAAAGATGCAGGGAAAGGCTATTGCAGCATGGGTCCTGATTCAGAGTAGAGACAAAGCCATGGGAGCATGGGCCCTGATTCAAAGATGTATGGACAAAGCTATGGGAGCACGGGTCCTGATTCAGAGATGTAAGGACAAAGCTATGGGAGCATGGGTCCTGATTCAGAGATGTAAGGACAAAGCTATGGGAGCATGGGTCCTGATTCAGAGATGTAGGGACAAAGCTATGGGAGCATGGGTCCTGATTCAAAGATGCAGGAAAAAGCTATGGGAGCATGGGCCCTGATTCAAAGATGCAGGGAAAAGCTATGGGAGCATGGGCCCTGATTGAGAGATGTTGGGACAAAGCTATGGGAGCATGGGCCCTGATTGAGAGATGTAAGGACAATGCTATGGGAGCATGGGTCATGATTCAGAGATGTAGGGACATGTCTATGGGAGCATGGGTCCTGATTCAGAGATGTAGGGACAAAGCTATGGGAGCACGGGTCCTGATTGAGAGATGTAAGGACAACGCTATGAGAGCATGGGTCCTGATTCAGAGATGTAGGGACAAAGCTATGGGAGCATGGGCCCTGAATCAAAGATGTAGGGACAAAGCCATGGGAGCATGGGCCCTGATTCAAAGATGTATGGACAAAGCTATGGGAGCACGGGTCCTGATTCAGAGATGTAAGGACAAAGCTATGGGAGCATGGGTCCTGATTCAGAGATGTAAGGACAAAGCTATGGGAGCACGGGTCCTGATTCAGAGATGTAAGGACAAAGCTATGGGAGCACGGGTCCTGATTCAGAGATGTAAGGACAAAGCTATGGGAGCACGGGTCCTGATTCAGAGATGTAGGGACAAAGCTATGGGAGCATGGGCCCTGAATCAAAGATGTAGGGACAAAGCCATGGGAGCATGGGCCCTGATTCAAAGATGTATGGACAAAGCTATGGGAGCACGGGTCCTGATTCAGAGATGTAAGGACAAAGCTATGGGAGCATGGGTCCTGATTCAGAGATGTAAGGACAAAGCTATGGGAGCACGGGTCCTGATTCAGAGATGTAAGGACAAAGCTATGGGAGCACGGGTCCTGATTCAGAGATGTAGGGACAAAGCTATGGGAGCATGGGCCCTGAATCAAAGATGTAGGGACAAAGCCATGGGAGCATGGGCCCTGATTCAAAGATGTATGGACAAAGGTATGGGAGCACGGGTCCTGATTCAGAGATGTAAGGACAAAGCTATGGGAGCATGGGTCCTGATTCAGAGATTTAAGGACAAAGCTATGGGAGCACGGGTCCTGATTCAGAGATGTAAGGACAAAGCTATGGGAGCACGGGTCCTGATTCAAAGATGCAGGGAAAAGCTATGGGAGCATGGGCCCTGATTCAAAGATGCAGGGAAAAGCTATGGGAGCATGCACCCTGATTCAAAGATGCAGGGAAAGGCTATTGCAGCATGGGCCCTGATTCAGAGATGTTGGGACAAAGCTGTGGGAGCATGGGTCCTGATTGAGAGATGTAGGGACAAAGCTATGGGAGCATGGGTCCTGATTGAGAGATGTAGGGACAAAGCTATGGGAGCATGGGTCCTGATTCAGAGATGTATGGACAAATCTATGGGAGCATGGGCCCTGAATCAAAGATGTAGGGACAAAGCCATGGGAGCATGGGCCCTGATTCAAAGATGTATGGACAAAGCTATGGGAGCACGGGTCCTGATTCAGAGATGTAAGGACAAAGCTATGGGAGCACGGGTCCTGATTCAGAGATGTAGGGATAAAGTTATGGGAGCATGGGTCCTGATTCAGAGATGTAGGGACAAAGCTATGGGAGCATGGGTCCTGATTCAGAGATGTAGGGACAAAGCTATGGGAGCATGGGCCCTGATTCAAAGATGCAGGGAAAGGCTATTGCAGCATGGGTCCTGATTCAGAGTAGAGACAAAGCTATGGGAGCATGGGTCCTGATTCAGAGATGTAGGGACAAAGCTATGGGAGCATGGGTCCTGATTCAGAGATGTAGGGACAAAGCTATGGGAGCATGGGCCCTGATTCAAAGATGCAGGGAAAGGCTATTGCAGCATGGGTCCTGATTCAGAGTAGAGACAAAGCTATGGGAGCATAGGTCCTGATTCAGAGATGTAGGGACAAAGCTATGGGAGCATGGGCCCTGAATCAAAGATGTAGGGACAAAGCCATGGGAGCATGGGCCCTGATTCAAAGATGTATGGACAAAGCTATGGGAGCACGGGTCCTGATTCAAAGATGTAAGGACAAAGCTATGGGAGCACGGGTCCTGATTCAGAGATGTAGGGATAAAGTTATGGGAGCATGGGTCCTGATTCAGAGATGTAGGGACAAAGCTATGGGAGCATGGGTACTGATTCAGAGATGTAGGGACAAAGCTATGGGAGCATGGGCCCTGATTCAGAGATGTAGGGACAAAGCTAGGGAGCGTGGGCCATGACTCAGAGATGTAGGGACAAAGCTAGGGAGCGTGGGCCATGATTCAGAGATGTTGGGACAAAGCTATGGGAGCATGGGCCCTGATTCAGGGATGTACACAAACCAAAAGGGACAGATTTCCCCAAACTTGGCTACAAGTAATTAAGGGACACTCGTTTTCATTTGTTGGGATTCCTTTAGTATGTATTGCCTGGTGATCATGTCAGTGTATGGTTAGAAGCACACTACATTCCCCATCACATCCATAATTACATGTGCAAATGTGGGGTTACCCACATATGAAAAAGGGGAGTTTTAGCTCTCACATTATATTGCCCCCTTAGCAGCCATTGTCTGGTGATCACCAGACAACGTTACCTAGCATTAGGGTAAAAAATGGTTTCTCATACATGGGGAAAGGGCACATTGTGTTCTATGGGGGTCATTCCGAGTTGATCTCTAGCTGCCGTTGTTCGCAGCGTTCAGGCTAAAAATCAGCATTTCTGCGCATGCGTATGCACCGTAATGCTCAGGCATGATGTACATGTTCAAAGTCCTTTGTGGTTTTGCACAGGTTCTAGCGACGTTTTCATTCGCACTTGCGGCCGCAAGAAGATTGACAGGAAAGGGGCATTTCTGGGTGTCAACTGACCGTTTTCAGGGAGTGCTTAGAAAAAACGCAGGCGTACCAGGTAAAACGCAGGCATGGCTGGGCGAACGCTGGGCGGGTGTGTGATGTCAAAAGCCAACCCTCCAACGTTAGAATCAACGCACATGAAGAGTAAGTCCAGAGCTGGTCTTGTTTTGCACAAAATGTTTTTGCAGGCGCTCTGCTGCACAGGCGTTTGCACTTCTGCAAAGCGAAAATACACTCTCCAGTGGGCGGTGACAATGCGTTTGCACGGCTGCTAAAAATTGCTAGCGGGCGAACAACTCAGAAAGACCACCCAGGCTGGTCTGCAAACACATGTGAACACCCCCATGGCCCTCATTCCGAGTTGTTCGCTCGCTAGCTGCTTTTAGCAGCAGTGCAAACGCTAAGCCACCGCCCTCAGGGGGTGTATCTTAGCTTAGCAGAAGTGCGAACGAAAGGATCGCAGCGCTGCTACAAAAAAAGTTTGTGCAGTTTCAGAGTAGCTCGAGACTTACTCCTAACTAGCGATCACTTCAGACTGTTTAGTTCCTGTTTTTACGTCACAAACACGCCATGCGTTCGGCCAACCACGCCTCCGTTTCCCCCGCCATGCCTGCATTTTTATCTGGCACGCCTGCGTTTTTCCGCACACTCCCTGAAAATGGTCAGTTGACACCCAGAAACACCCACTTCCTGTCAATCACTCTGCGGCGAGCAGTGCGACTGAAAAGCGGCGCAAGACCTTGTGTGAAACTACGTAGGCTTTTGTGAAAGTACGACACGCGTGCGCACTGCGCCCCATACGCATGTGCAGAATTGCTGTTTTTTTACCTAATCGCTGCGCTGCGAACAACGGCAGATAGCGATCAACTCGGAATGACCCCCAATGTGTCCTCTGAGTAGTCACTGTCCGGATGATGGAAACAGTACACCAAAAATAAAAATTTCTACAGATGGCGGAGATCTACTGCATCTTATCTACTCATATCGACCCCATCTTGTGTCAAAATAAAAGTAAACCCCTTTATTTAATGCAATGGATTGTCTAGATATTAAAATTTTAGGCCTTACTGGGCTACCATTGTCTTCCTACGTGTACTATAGAATGCGCTTAGATCGAGACAGCAAAAATTTGAAAAAAAAAATATTTTCATTTTAATTGCAGATTTTTTTTTTTTCAAATCCTACACATACAGTAGGGCCAGATTCAAATGTGCTCTCCCCCCTCCCGGCTGCGATCGCGCCCGCCAGCGGTATTCTAATGTTACTGCTGACGGACACGACAATATAATTTCAGCTTGCTACCCCCGAAGTAACAAGCTGAAATGCGTGTAAAGAGAACTGCGTCTTTTCATTAACGCACGCCTAGACCCCACTGTACTGGGTGCGATAGGGGCAAAAATGGGGGACATGTCAATATCTCCCCTTTATCTCCCGTCACTTTAGATGGGAGATAGGGGACATGTTAACATTTGAATCTGGCCCATAGAATCCTGCTTTTTACTATCTTGGAAAAGTGGAAAAGCTCTGTGCAAGGTGGAAAAGCTTGGTGCAAGTCATGCGTATGGGGAAGGGAAAACTGTCTTTGATGGATCTCTTGCACTTGCCATGGAGTTGGTGCAACAGCCAAAACTAATTAGAAGGGTGCAGCACTTGGCATAAAATAAATGAGCTGCACAGGTTTCCTCACGCAGGCACACCTTCTCCCCCCCCACACACATCTGCCCAACAGATCCTCACATCAGCATAAGATAGTAATTCAGGGTTCCGTCACTGCCCGCAGCTACAGCCAGTGGCGCCGAGAGGGCAGAGGAGCGGGTACTCTTTACATGGTCCTGGGGGGTCCTGGGTCCCGCTTCCCCCCACCCCTTCCCCAATGTAGACAGTGGCAATGGAGAGAAAGGGGACACTGCTGCTGTTGTTGCAGCAGCAGCCTCTCTCCCCAGCCCAGCACACACACTGCTGTGTGCTGCACTGGGGAGGGAGGGAGGAAGTTGCAGAGACATTGGTGGTCATTCTAAGTTGATCGCTCGCTAGCAGTTTTTAGCAGCCGTGCAAACGCTATGCCGCCTCCCACTGGGAGTGTATTTTAGCTTAGCAGAAGTGCAAACGAAAGGATCGCAGAGCAGCTACAAAAAAATATTGTGCAGTTTTAGAGTAGCTTCAGACCTACTCAGCGCTTGCGATGACTTCAGATTGTTCAGTTCCTGTTTTGACATCACGAACATGCCCTGCGTTCGCCCTGCCACGCCTGCGTTTCTCCTGCCATGCCTGCGTTTTTCCGAACACTCCCTGAAAACGGTCAGTTGACACCCAGAAACGCTCATTTCCTGTCAATCACTCCGCGGCCAGCAGTCGACTGAAATGCATCGCTAGACCCTGTGTGAAACATCGGCCGTTGTGATAGTACGTCGCGCGTGCCCATTGCGCCGCATACGCATGCGCAGATGTGTCGTTTTTTTGCATCATCGCTGCGCAGCGAACATTTTCAGCTAGCGATCAACTCGGAATTACCCCCAGTGTCCTCTCTCCACGTATGATGTGCAGGGGGGGAAGCGATCACAAACAGCCACCTTTCCCCCCAAGCAGCCATCCTTGCCGTCCCTTGTTCTTTATCCGGTGCTCCAATCCCCTGTGCAGCAAGCGCCCGCTTCATGGCCGCACAGAAACTTTTTAAAAACTTTTTTGCATTGACCACGCTCTTCTCCGAGAACCTGGGCCCGGTACAGCCAGAGCCGGCCATAGGCATAGGCAAACTAGGCAATTGCCTAGGGCATCTGATATGCCTAGGGGCATCATCAGCTTCTGCTGATTAAAATGATATGCGGCATGCCTATATTCTGTGTGTAGCATTTCATATGCAGATACAGCCACAGTCTCACACAGTATATAGGCATGCTGCATATCATTTTAATCAGTAGAAGCTGCTTGTGCATCCTAGCCACATAGCAATGCAAATAAGATGCATTTTCATAAAAATTAAATAAAAAAATAAATAGGTGTGCCCGAAGTTAGCATTGAGGCAAGATTTATGAGGACACATCTGTATCCAAGCAGAGGCAGAGCTCACAGTGTTAGTGGTAGTGTGAGTGCTGTGTGCATGTGAGTGGGTTGGTTGTGCAGTAGTGTTCGGAATATGTGTGAGGAGCATTATGTGTGTCATGTAAAAATGCATAAATAATGTGCAACAAATGTGTAAGGGGTACTACTGTATGTGTGTCTTTATGTGAATAGGGGCACTAATAATGTGCAGCAAATGTGTAGGGGCACTATGTGTCATTATGTGTATAAGGGCATTAATGTGCGGTATATCTGTAAGGGACATTATGTGTAAAAGGGCATTAATAAAGGTTGTCATAATGTGTAAGGCGCATTATGTTTATAAGGACAGTAATAAGGTGTCTCATATGTGTAATGGGCATTACTGTGTGGAATGTGTATAAATGCATTACTAATGTGTGGTATTATGTGTAAAAGGTGCTCAGGTGCTCTACTATGTGGCGTTGCATATAGAAAGGGCACTACTGTGTCATCTAATGTGAATGAAGAACAATAGGGTGTGGTGTAACGTGAATAAGGAGCAATTCAGTGTGATGTAATGTCAATAAGGGTCTCTACTGTGAGGAGTAACGTTTATAAGGTAAAGTGATACTACTGTGGGATGTAATAGGAATTATGGACACTATCGCATGATCAAATGTGAATAAAGTTGCAGTACTGTGTGGCGTAATTGGAATTGGGGTTATTGTGTGGCCATGCCCCTTGCCAGCAAACACACCCCTTTTTGGGCTGTGCGCCAAATGTGCGAACTGTTCCTATTTAAAATATAGGGGGTACAAACACCAAAATAAGGACTGCTATGGGTGAGGGGTGATGGTGCTGGGAAAGAGGTGCAAGGTCAGAGGCGGAACCAGCGGTGGTGCTAGGGGGCACCAGCCAAAATCTTGCCTAGGGCATCATATTGGTTAGGGCCGGCTCTGGGTACAGCTGTCGGCACTCCTGGCTACAGCCTCTTTGCGCTTGAATCAGAATCAGCCCCTCTAATATTTCTAATGTCTAATAATAAACTTACTTTCATCCTGGGGAAAAAATATATATATATATATACAGCTCATTAGATTCATCTGGTTGGTACGTTTAACAGTATTACAAAAGATGTAACTTGCTATTAAGCAGTTGGATTTCAAGTTAGTTGTTAGGTTTCTTCAGCAAATATGTTACTATTAAATCCCGAAGCCAAAATGAAAAAACGCTTTGAGCTTGAAAGAGAAAGTCAGCCATTTAATGCATCAATATCAATAAAGGCATCAATATTGGGTAAATTATACTTATTATTGTGACACCGATCACTGAGGGCCTGGCACACTGAACTAAGTATGTTGTACCGTTTAATTTAGATTACGCTGTTTCTCAGGCATCTGACTCAGTTGTTGGAGGTAATTCAATGTCTGGTTTTAGTGAAAAAAGAAAAAAATATATACATTTTTTATTTTTTTAAATTCTGAGTTTTCCATCTGTATTCGCTAATTTCTCCTTAAGAAGGCCAGGAGGTCCCATCAACTTCAGATTAAAAGAGACATTTCCAAGTGCCTCCCAACGTCGTACAGCGGTGACTTTCCATGGTAAAAACTACTGGAATATATCATTCCCTTTTTCTTTATAGTAGAATCCTGCATAACGTTTCAAAGGTTAACAAGAAAAACAAATGAACGTGACAAAACAATACCTACTGGGACGTTTTCAGCAAAGAATTCTTTTAACTAACCCTTTCACTGATATATGCATAATGAGAACAGTCATGGGGAAAATGGATCTGACTTGAGTCAAACGTCATCATGAATGTTTCCAGTTGACAGAACACATGCAACCACCTGAGCGGGACAGCAAGGGACCATTGAAACCCCAGAAACACACTGTCAAAGCAGGAAAAAAAAGTGCATAATATGTACAGGCACCTTTACACATTCTTTTAAAGATAAATACCCCTATCAGACTCATGGCCGTCTTTTCATGTGAGCAGTTTAAGGATTATAAGGGCCTTAGACTGATAGCTGAGGGTCCTTTTTTCCAGGGGTACCAAACGTTTCTGAACACCTCACACTATTGTTTTTAGGCCAAAAGGTTGCACCGAGGTGGCTGTATGACTAAGCTAAGCGACACAAGTGTGCGGCACAAACACCTGGCCCATCTAGGAGTGGCACTGCAGTGTCAGAGAGGATGGCAGATTTAAAAAATAGGCCTTAAACAGCACATCATGCAAAAAAGTAAAAGAGGTGCAATGAGGTAGCTGTATGACTAAGCTAAGCGACACAAGTGTGCGGCACAAACACCTGGCCCATCTAGGGTTGGCACTGCAGTCCCACTGCACTAATGGCAGATACCGGATGCACATCTAACATCAACATAGCTGTCAAGGCCTCAGTTATCCGCTTTGCAACAGGATGACTGCTGTCATATTTCATCTTCCACGCAAAGGACTGCTGGACAGTCATTTGTTTAGTTGAAGTAGTACAAGTGGTCTTCCAACTTCACCTCTAGGATAACGATCAACTCCCAGCAGCAACAACAGAAGCGGCAGCAGCAGTAGGCGGAAGTGGTTCTTGATTTTCCCCTATTTTATTCTCCAAATTTTTGTTCTCCATTATTTTTCTGGAGTTATATAACAAAATGCAGCAAAGGAGAGCTTACCTCTACACCACACTGGGCAAACCCTGTAAAAATAATTTGTATTACATATTAATAATCCCTTTATTTGGAGTAAATAATATACAGCACAGTACAGCACCACTGAACTAATATGGCAGCACCACTGGACTGGACTTATACGGCAGTACCACTGGACTGGATTTATACGCCAGTACCACTGGACTTATACGGCAGTATCACTGGACATATACGGCAGTGACACTGGACTTATACGACAGTATCACTGGACATATACAGCAGTATCACTGGATTTATACAGCAGTACCACTGGACATATACGACAGTATCACTGGATTTATACGGCAGTACCACTGGATATATACGGAAGTATCACTGGATTTATATGGCAGTACCACTGGACATATATGGCGGTATCACTGGATTTATACGGCAGTATCACTGGACTTATACAGCAGTATCACTGGACTGGATTTTTATGCCAGTATCACTGGATTTATACGGCAGTATCACTGGTTTTATACGCCATTACCCCTGGAATTATACGGCACTATCACTGGAATTATACGGCAGTATCACTGAAATTATATGGTAGTACCACTGGACTGGGTTTATATGGCAGTATCACTGGACTGGCTTTATACGGCAGTATCACTGGAATTATACGTCAGTATCACTGGAATTATACGGCAGTACCACTGGAATTATACGGCAGTACCACTGGACTGGATTTATACAGCAGTATCACTGGACATATACACCAGTACCACTGGAATTATACGGCAGTATCACTGGAATTATACGGCAATACCACTGGAATTATACGGCAGTACCACTGGACCGGAATTATATGGCAGAATCACTGGACTTATGCGCCAGTACCACTGGAATTATACGGCAGTATAACTGGAATTATACAGCAGTACCACTGGACTGGATTTATATGGCATTATCACTGGACTTATACGCCAGTACCACTGGAATTATATGGCAGTATCACTGGAATTATACGGCAGTATCACTGGAATTATACGGCAGTATCACTAGATTTATACACCAGTACCACTGGATTTATACGGCAGTACCACTGGACATATACGGCAGTATCACTGGATTTATAAGGCAGTACCACTGGACATATACGGCAATATCACTGGAATTATATGGCAGTACCACTGGACTTATATGGCTGTATCACTGGAATTATATGGCAGTACCACTGGACATATATGGCAGTATCACTGGAAATATACGGCAGTACCGCTGGACATATACGGCAGTATCACTGGACATATACAGCAGTATCACTGGAATTATATGGCAGTACCACTGGACATATACGGCTGTATCACTGGAATTATATGGCAGTACCACTGGACATATACTGCAGTATCACTGAATTTATACGGCAGTACCGCTGGACATATACAGCAGTATCACTGGACATATACGGCAGTACCACAGGACATATACGGCAGTACCACTGGACATATACAGCAGCACAGGGACACCACCACTAGAGTAATGCAGTACAACACAGCACCACTGCAATGGACTGGACTTATACATTCGTATTATACGTTGAAGAATAAACACATGTTTGCCTACCTTTAAAGTGAGTGTGGAAGTCTCCGAGTGCCGCCTGTACTTCTGGGATATATATATAAATGTCTCTTTCCCCTCCCAGCAACTTATCACCCACACCCCTTATACAATATATTTAATGGTCTCACTCCTCATATTATATATGTATTCATCTCACCACACCACCACCCATTATTTGCTGTTTTTAACTAATTCCTCCCTTATCCCCACCACATATATATTTAATTATCTTTCCCTCACCCCTTATATATTTAATTAACTTATGTCACCCCCACCTTAGAAAATCGAATTAATGATTCCTTCCTACCATATATTTACATAAATAACTTACTGAAATCTGCTAAATGCCCCCCTCTCCCCCTCTAGACAGGGGGGCTTGGCGGTACTTACCTCCTTCTCCCCCACCCCCTTCCCCCATCCTTAATCCTGCACTGGTAGCTTGTCAGGAAACAAAAGGAAAGAAACTTGATTTATTAGGTATCCTTATTTTACATATACTTTTACATATACTACACTATACTTGTTCCTATTAGTTTTATTGTTTCTGTGAATTACAGTCATTAATACATACATTTAAAGGACATGTGGAGTATTGACAATACAAAAAGAATACAATTCTCAAGTTTATAATTAAGTTTCCAAATCATTTTTGGACATTTCAGTCTGCAAACAAAGGTTTTGTATCATTGCAGCTGAGCTTGTGTGAAAAAGTTGAATGGTTGCTAAAGTACAGTAGTCTAGACGTGTTACTGAGATCCTACCATCTGCAGAAGATTCACAGATACCACTCTATGTCTGTCCCGCAAGACCGTTTGTACTGTGCAACATTAATATTCATTACGGGTAACACCATATGTTAAACAGAAGGAGACACGGCCAGCAGACACTGTCAAAAAGCCAGATTTAATAAAGCATTGTAAAACAAACATTATGATGATAAACATAAAATGACAAGCTAATTAAGAGAGTCTTAATTGCCAATTTTTTTTCTATACAATAACATCAATTTAGAAATTGCATTTTACCTGCTTGCTCTTCACCTTAAATTACTTTCCACAGAGGAATTAAGGAGACTTAATAGTCCTTTTCTAAAACCAATTAAACATTATTTAATGAACTGTTCTAAAATATTCATATGCAGTTAATTGCAATCAACAAAAAATAGAGATGGGATCAATTTGATAATATATTGTTATCATTTTACCTTGTATCGTAAAATTAAGAAAGTATTGCTACTGGGGAACATAAAACATAATAAATACTGTAGTTCTGATAACAGATTTGATGAGTTCTATTTTGTTCATTTATTTATTTATTTATATTTGGAATAAAAAGGGAGAGTTATCAAAAGGTGTGTACACACGGTAAGATCTTTTCTTCCGATTCTGACTATATAGTCAGAATCGGAAGAAAAGATAGTGCAGATCGCAAGGTGACAGTCACCTTGCGATCCAGATCCGATGCGCGGCCCCGCGCGGTCGGCATCGGCCGAAAAAATAGGCTGTGCAGGCAAGTCAATCCTGACTATCTCTATAGAAGAGATAGTCAGGATTGACACTTAGCCAAAATCGCACAGAACCAGGATCGCAAGCACACTCATTATGTGCTTGCGATACTGGCTAAGTTCCGACCCGGCCCCCCGTCGCACAGTGAGAATCGGATAAGTCTGAATCTCACCATGTGTACACACCTAAAGGTTGAAGAGAGATGAAGTGGAGAGAGATAAAGGGCAGATTTAACTAGTGATATTCTTATTACTGCATGTTAAATGGTGCTCCAACCAATCAGCTCCTGTCATGTGTTTTAAAAATGACAGCTAGGAGCTGATTGGTTGGTGTATCATTTAACATTCATAATGAGTGATAACAAGAATACCACTCATTGTTAAATCTGTCCCAAAGTACCAACCAATCAGCTCCTGTCATATTACAGACTGTGGGGTAGATGTATTAACCTGGAGAAGGCATAAGGAAGTGATAAACCAGTGATAAATGTAAGGTGATAAACACACCAGCCAATCAGTTCCCATATGTAAATTAACAGGAGATGATTGGCTGGTGTATCATTTAACATTCATAATGAGTGATAACAAGAATATCACTCATTGTTAAATCTGTCCCAAAGTACCAACCAATCAGCTCCTGTCATATTACAGACTGTGGGGTAGATGTATTAACCTGGAGAAGGCATAAGGAAGTGATAAACCAGTGATAAATGCAAGGTGATAAACACACCAGCCAATCACCTCCCATATGTAAATTAACAGTTAGGAGATGATTGGCTGGTGCATTATCACCTTGCACTTAACACTGCTTTTTCACTGGTTTATCACTTCCTTATGCCTTCTCCAGGTTAATACATATACCCCATTGTTTGAAAAATGATAGGAGCTGACTGGTTGATATCTCTCCACTTTATTTCTCTCCAAGCTTTGATAAATCTCCCCTAAAGTTTTCTAAATACTTAACCTAAGGATCCCTGTTTAAATCGGTAGATGGAGGATCATCACTGGTCACTCATGAGCTGAAGAACTGTCGACCACACTCATTGCCTGATTGGGGTTTAAGGATTATTGCTAACCATTGGCATTATTTGAGCACATACAGTGCGGTACACGTTTCAGGGTGGTCTATAAAAACCAACTGACTGTCCAAATATCTGCATGTGTATCTTATATCTCAGTTGCATATCCCTAGTTCCAGCACTGAAAAAAAAACTATGGGGGAGATTCAAATGTTTGAAAAGTCAGTTGGGAGTCTTTTTTTTCCGATCTAATAGACAGGAAAAAACAGAAACCCAACCGACTTTTCATACATTTGAATCTCCCCCTATATATATGATTTTGAGTCACCTAAAGAAGGATCAAATAAAAGAAGATGAAGAGAGGGTGATAATCAGGCCACATTTGACTTTTTCTTTTTGACTTTGCAAGAATGGGCTCTTAAAGGATTAAATATTTGGTATTATTGTCACAACATCCGCTGAGAAGAAATTATAATCTGGGTCTTGATAAAAAAGCCCTCTAAGAGACCAACAGACATTCATATTTATCCTTTTAAAAACCCTAAACTGACTGCACGGTTATTGCAGAACTCTATATACTCATCTGGAAGATGTACCGTATTTTTCGGACCATAAGACGCACTTTTTCTCCCCAAAAATGTGGGGGGAAAAGTATGTGCGTCTTATGGAGCGAATAAGACGTTTGCGGGTAGCGGCGGCGGCCGGGCGGGTAGCGGCGGGTCCTGGATGCTGCTGCTGCTGCGCCGTCATCAGCAGAGCGCAGAGCAGCCACATCTCAGCAGCAGAGCCGGCGTCATTTAACTCCCCCGCTCCCCCCCACCTCCTCCCTCCTCAGGAGACGCAGAGAACCACTGGTACTGTCGGGTAGCGGCGGCCGGCGGGTAGCGGCGGGTCCTGGATGCTGCTGCTGCGCCGTCATCAGCAGAGCGCAGAGCGGCCACATCTCAGCAGCAGAGCCGGCATCATGTGACTCCCCCGCTCCCCCCCACCTCCTCAGGAGACGCAGGGAACCACTGGTACTGTCAGTGTGTGTGTGTGTGTGTGTGTGTGTGTGTGTGTGTGTGTGTGTGCTGGCTCTGATGTGTGTGTGTGTGTGTGTGTGTGTCTGTGTATGCTGGCTCTGACAGAAGGCTGCACTGTATTCTTGAGTCTGAGAAATCACAGAAATATCTCTGAGGTCAGAATATTTTTATTTCCAGTTTTCCTACTCTAAAAACTAGGTGCGTCTTATGGTCAGGTGCGTCTTATTGTCCGAAAAATACGGTAATTTCCGGTACAACAATTCGATAAAAGCTTCACAAGCTGTTAGCTCTAACTAGCTGTTATTGCCAAAGCACTCATTACAGACCATACTGATAAAAAAATTAAATATATGTTGTAATGAACATAGGAACTATACATCCTATGCATGTAAATGTGTCGTAAGAAGAATCATTCTCTATTATTTTGCCTAAGTCATATTTAGAGAATGCTTAATGAAGTCTATCATCCTCAGAACCCAATGCAAAACATGGAGGATGACCTGTGATGGCTTGAGCAGAGCTATCATGGAATTACTTAGGGCCTATTATCACCTTATCAGGTGGAAGGAAAACCAGTGGTTAGAGTATGGTGACATCTTAGAAGACCAGGTGCTTCCAGCAAGTTGTGCAATTAAAGCCCTATATACAAACCCAGATGTGTTTTGTTTTCATTTGAGGAACATGAAGACCAAGCTGAACATCTCCCGAGACCAAGACAATTGCTGGGTTTCAACCTAATTGAGCCATTGTGGTTTTCTCATTCTTGGAAACAAGAGCGAGATAAAGATTGTCTCCCCCATCATGAATCAAATGGCTGGAAGCTGTTCTGCTGGAAGAACGGAAGTACATTTTTCATACAGCAGTTCAGACTTTAATTGAGTCTATTCCATGTAGAATACAGGTTGCAAACAGTGGTCTAACACTATATTAATAAACATATGTAGACAAGGAATACTGTATCTTTTATACACAACTAACTTCCCAAACAATCTCCAATAGATGTTACACAAAGTTTGATATGTATACTGCATGGGAAGAGTAACAAGAAGCTCTTTCGGACAGTAAAAACTTTTCAAACTTCTATATTGCTACGAGGAACAAAGTTATAAAAATGTGCAAAATCCTGGTTCACGCAGCGGGAAGTGGAGAACTTTCCCATCATGTAGGTTAATATAATACATCTATGTACAGTAAAACATGCTCCCATAAATCCATATGTGTTCTGTTGATACATATGTAAGTCGTGAAAGCCCAGCATAGCAGGAGACAAGCCAGTTTTATGGGATTGTGGACTTGCCCAGATGGTTCTATAAATTACTCATGCTGGTTAGTACAGCACCACCTATTGAGTTGGAAAACACAACTGTCTTAATAGCAAACCTCTAAATTCCTTCATTTTTGTCACTGATCTGTTTTCCTTTCATTGATGCAGAATATGGGAGTAATTCCAAGTTGATCGCAGCCGGAATTTTTTTAGCAGTTGGGCAAAACCATGTTCACTGCAGGGGAGGCAGATATAACATGTGCAGAGAGAGTTAGATTTGGGTGGGTTATTTTGTTTCTGTGCAGAGTAAATACTGGCTGCTTTATTTTTACACTGCAATTTAGATTGCAGATTGAACACACCACACCCAAATCTAACTCTCTCTGCACATGTTATATCTGCCTCCCTTGCAGTGCACATGGGTTTGCCCAACTGCTAACCAAATTCCTGCTGCGATCAACTTGGAATTACCCCCTATATACGGTGTATCTGGCCTAACGCCCCCCCCCCCCCCTCCCCCCCCCCCAAAAAAAAGAAAACCCTCAGAATGAATGACCACAGGAACCACTGCTGACTGTATACACAGGACATTTATATCTGTTTATATCTATTTCCATATTGTGCTTAATTTACTGAAATTAAGATATGATAAAGTGATGAACCTTACAGTGTGACTACTAGAGCAATCTACATCTCAGCAATGGTCACTGATAACCGTAAATGCAACACTTGTAGGAGAAACTAGAGTGTGTGGAGAGTGTGTGTATAGAGTATGAGTGGGGGACATATGGAGGGAGCTGTGCCAAGAACCAGACACAACATTGTCACCTATATAGTACAAATGGTTCTGTTTTGCTTAGTATTTAATATACCACACACTGTGTAACCTTGCATCTGCAATTATTGAGTTGCTTTGTACAGTATATCGAAACCAAACATTCCCTGCTTAAACACAAATGGGGCAGATGTAACATGTGCAGAGAGATTTAGATTCTGTGCAGGATAAATACTGGCTGCTTAATTTCTACACTGCAATTTAAATTTCAGTTTAAATACACCCCACCCAAATCTAAATCTCTCTGCACACGTTACATCTGCACCACCTGCAGTGCAACATGGTTTTGCCCAGTTGCTTGCTTTTTTGGTTTGCTAACAATAATTGTTTGCTAATAAGCCCATAGTTTTATGGTATCCAAAAGGTCTTCACTGTTAAACGAAAATGTATGATGGAGTGAATAGCGGAGACTCAGACAAACTACACTACCTCACCCAACGTACATACCCCACACCACCCTCCCACAGTATTCAGAACTTTTTTTACAGACTGCTACTCACAGATACCATCTTACAAACATTAAAATAGCCTTCACTCATCACTGCTCCCTGTCACCATGCCTCAACCACTGTTATACGCCCTTACTCACCACTACTCCCTGTCACCAAACCCCAGACACTATAATACCCCCTTTCACACCACTATTCCCTGTCACCATACCTCACCCATTGTTATACCCCCTAACTTAACATCAGGGGCATAACTAGAGATGCTCAACTGATGCCAACACACAGAGCTCAATTCTCTATGAGCTGCACTGTCTCCGCCCCCACAGCCGATGGAATGGCACCCTGATACCAGTGTCACTGCGACAGTGCTGCCTGTGGAGTCCTTTGGGTGACATCATGATATCATGCGCAAAAGGGGTGGGGCTGGCACAGGGCAACAAAAAGCACTGCTCACCATCAGTCCCTGTCATAATACCTCAACCACTATAATAACCCTGTACTTACCTCCACCCCCTGTCACCATCTATCACCAACTGCAATACCCCCTTACTAACCACTCCCTGTCACCATGCCTCACCCACTGTAATACCCCCTTACTGACCACCGCTCCCTGTCACCATGCCTCACCCACTGTAATACTTCCTTACACACCTCTGCTCCCTGTCACCATTCCTTACCCACTTTAATACCCCCTTACTCTGCACTGCTCCCTTTCACCATGCCTCACCCACTGTAATACCCCCTTACTCTGCACTGCTCCCTTTCACCATGCCTCACCCACTGTAATACCCCCTTACTCGCCACTTCTCACTGTCACCATGCCTCACCAACTGCAATACCCCCTTACTCACCACTGCTCCCTGTCACCATGACTCACCCACTGTAATACCCCCTTACTACACACTGCTCCCTGTCACCATGCCTCACCCACTGTAATACCCCCTTACTACACACTGCTCCCTGTCACCATGCCTCACCCACTGTAATACCCCCTTACTACACACTGCTCCCTGTCACCATGCCTCACCCACTGCAATACCCCCTTACTAACCACTCCCTTTCACCATGCATCAGCCGCTATAATACCCCCTAACTCACCACCGCTCCCTGTCATCCTGCCTCACCCACTGTAATACCCCCTTACTACACACTGCTCCCTGTCACCATGCCTCACCCACTGTAATACCCCCTTACTCACCACCGCTCCCTGTCACCATGGCTCACCCACTGTAATACCCCCTTACTACACACTGCTCCCTGTCACCATGCCTCACCCACTGTAATACCCCCTTACTACACACTGCTCCCTGTCACCATGCCTCACCCACTGTAATACCCCCTTACTACACACTGCTCCCTGTCACCATGCCTCACCAACTGCAATACCCCCTTACTACACACTGCTCCCTGTCACCATGCCTCACCAACTGCAATACCCCCTAACTAACCACTCCCTTTCACCATGCATCAGCCGCTATAATAATACCCCCTAACTCACCACCGCTCCCTGTCATCCTGCCTCACCCACTGTAATACCCCCTTACTACACACTGCTCCCTGTCACCATGCCCCACCCACTGTAATAGCCCCTTACTGACCACCGCTCCCTGTCACCATGCCTCACCCACTGTAATACTTCCTTACACACCTCTGCTCCCTGTCACCATTCCTTACCCACTGTAATACCCCCTTACTCTGCACTGCTCCCTTTCACCATGCCCAGAGCCGGCCATAGGCATAGGCAAACTAGGCAATTGCCTAGGGCATTTGATATGCCTAGGGGCATCAGCAGCTTCTGCTGCTTAAAATGATATGCGGCATGCCTATATTCTGTGTGTAGCATGTCATATGCAGATACAACCACAGTGTCACACAGTATATAGGCATGCTGCATATCATTTTAATCAACAGATGCTGATTGTGCATCCTAGCGACATAGCAATGCAAATAAGATGCATTTTCATTAAAACAAATGTGCCCGACTTTAGCATTGAGGCAAGATTTATGAGGACACATCTGTATTCAAGCAGAGGCAGAGGTCACAGTGTTAGTTTGAGTGTTGTGTGCATGTGAGTAGGTTGGTTGTGCAGTAGTGTTCGGAATATGTGTAAGCAGCATTATGTGTGTCATGTAAAATGCATTAATAATGTGCAACATATGTGTAAGGGGCACTATGTGTGTCATTATGTGTATAAGGGCATTAATAATGTGCGGCATATGTGTAACAGGGTACTACTGTATGTGTGTCATTATGTGTATAGGGGCACTAATAATGTGCAAATAATGTGGGCACTAATAATGTGTAGGGGGCACTATGTGTGTTATTATGTGTATAAGGGCATTAATAATGTGCGGCATATGTGTAAGGGACATTACGTGGACATTAATAAAGGTTGTCATAATGTGTAAGGCGCATTATGTTTATAAGGACATTAAAAATGTGTCTCATATGTGTAAGGAGCATTACTGTGTGGCATTATGTGTATAAGGTGCTCTACTATGTGGCGTTGCGTATAGAAAGGGCACTACTGTGTCATCGAATGTGAAT
Organism: Pseudophryne corroboree; assembly: GCF_028390025.1. Classification (NCBI taxonomy): domain Eukaryota; kingdom Metazoa; phylum Chordata; class Amphibia; order Anura; family Myobatrachidae; genus Pseudophryne; species Pseudophryne corroboree. The sequence continues at coordinate 943,354,731 of NC_086445.1, read as the reverse complement.
AAAGAGCAATAGGGTGTGGTGTAATGTGAATAAGGAGCAATTCAGTGTGATGTAATGTGAATAAGGGGCTCTACTGTGAGGAGTAACATTTATAAGGTAAAGTGATACTACTGTGGGATGTAATATGAATTATGGACACTGTCGCATGATCAAATGTGAATAAAGTTGCAGTACTGTGTGGCGTAATTGGAATTGGGGGTACTATTGTGTGGCCATGCCCCTTGCCAGCAAAAACACACCCCTTTTTGGTCTGTGCGCCAAATGTGCGAACTGTTCCTATTTAAAATATAGGGGGTACAAACCCCAAAATAAGGACTGCTATGGATGAGAGGTGATGGTGCTGGGAATGAGGTGCAAGGTCAGAGGCGGAACCAGCGGTGGTGCTAGGGGGCACCAGCCAAAATCTTGCCTAGGGCATCATATTGGCTAGGGCCGGCTCTGACCATGCCTCACCCACTGTAATACCCCCTTACTCGCCACTTCTCACTGTCACCATGCCTCACCAACTGCAATACCCCCTTACTCACCACCGCTCCCTGTCACCATGGCTCACCCACTGTAATACCCCCTTACTACACACTGCTCCCTGTCACCATGCCTCACCCACTGTAATACCCCCTTACTACACACTGCTCCCTGTCACCATGCCTCACCCACTGTAATACCCCCTTACTACACACTGCTCCCTGTCACCGTGCCTCACCCACTGTAATACCCCCTTACTACACACTGCTCCCTGTCACCATGCCTCACCCACTGTAATACCCCCTTACTACACACTGCTCCCTGTCACCATGCCTCACCAACTGCAATACCCCCTTACTAACCACTCCCTTTCACCATGCATCAGCCGCTATAATACCCCCTAACTCACCACCGCTCCCTGTCATCCTGCCTCACCCACTGTAATACCCCCTTACTACACACTGCTCCCTGTCACCATGCCTCACCCACTGTAATAGCCCCTTACTGACCACCGCTCCCTGTCACCATGCCTCACCCACTGTAATACTTCCTTACACACCTCTGCTCCCTGTCACCATTCCTTACCCACTGTAATACCCCCTTACTCTGCACTGCTCCCTTTCACCATGCCTCACCCACTGTAATACCCCCTTACTCGCCACTTCTCACTGTCACCATGCCTCACCAACTGCAATACCCCCTTACTCACCACCGCTCCCTGTCACCATGGCTCACCCACTGTTATACCCCCTTACTACACACTGCTCCCTGTCACCATGCCTCACCCACTGTAATACCCCCTTACTACACACTGCTCCCTGTCACCATGCCTCACCCACTGTAATACCCCCTTACTACACACTGCTCCCTGTCACCGTGCCTCACCCACTGTAATACCCCCTTACTACACACTGCTCCCTGTCACCATGCCTCACCCACTGTAATACCCCCTTACTACACACTGCTCCCTGTCACCATGCCTCACCAACTGCAATACCCCCTTACTAACCACTCCCTTTCACCATGCATCAGCCGCTATAATACCCCCTAACTCACCACCGCTCCCTGTCATCCTGCCTCACCCACTGTAATACCCCCTTACTACACACTGCTCCCTGTCACCATGCCTCACCCACTGTAATAGCCCCTTACTGACCACCGCTCCCTGTCACCATGCCTCACCCACTGTAATACTTCCTTACACACCTCTGCTCCCTGTCACCATTCCTTACCCACTGTAATACCCCCTTACTCTGCACTGCTCCCTTTCACCATGCCTCACCCACTGTAATACCCCCTTACTCGCCACTTCTCACTGTCACCATGGCTCACCCACTGTAATACCCCCTTACTCACCACCGCTCCCTGTCACCATGGCTCACCCACTGTAATACCCCCTTACTACACACTGCTCCCTGTCACCATGCCTCACCCACTGTAATACCCCCTTACTACACACTGCTCCCTGTCACCATGCCTCACCCACTGTAATACCCCCTTACTACACACTGCTCCCTGTCACCGTGCCTCACCCACTGTAATACCCCCTTACTACACACTGCTCCCTGTCACCATGCCTCACCCACTGTAATACCCCCTTACTACACACTGCTCCCTGTCACCATGCCTCACCAACTGCAATACCCCCTTACTAACCACTCCCTTTCACCATGCATCAGCCGCTATAATACCCCCTAACTCACCACCGCTCCCTGTCATCCTGCCTCACCCACTGTAATACCCCCTTACTACACACTGCTCCCTGTCACCATGCCTCACCCACTGTAATAGCCCCTTACTGACCACCGCTCCCTGTCACCATGCCTCACCCACTGTAATACTTCCTTACACACCTCTGCTCCCTGTCACCATTCCTTACCCACTGTAATACCCCCTTACTCTGCACTGCTCCCTTTCACCATGCCTCACCCACTGTAATACCCCCTTACTCGCCACTTCTCACTGTCACCATGGCTCACCCACTGTAATACCCCCTTACTCACCACCGCTCCCTGTCACCATGCCTCACCCACTGTAATACCCCCTTACTACACACTGCTCCCTGTCACCATGCCTCACCCACTGTAATACCCCCTTACTACACACTGCTCCCTGTCACCATGCCTCACCAACTGCAATACCCCCTTACTAACCACTCCCTTTCACCATGCATCAGCCGCTATAATACCCCCTAACTCACCACCACTCCCTGTCATCCTGCCTCACCCACTGTAATACCCCCTTATTTACCACCGCTCCCTGTCACCATGCCTCACCCACTGTAATACCCCCTTACTGATCACCGCTCCCTGTCACCATGCCTCACCCACTGTAATACCACCTTACTCGCCACTGCTCCCTGTCACCATGCCTCACCCGCTGTAATACCCCCTTACTCGCCACTGCTTCCTGTCACCATGCCTCACCTACTGTAATACCCCCTTACTCACCACTGCTCCGTGTCACCATGCTTAACCCGCTGTAATACCCCCTTACCCGTGACTACTCCCTGTCACCATGCCTTACCCGCTGTAATACCCCCTTTACTCACCACCGCTCCCTGTCACCATGCCTCACCCACTGTAATATCCCCTTACTCGCCACAACTCTCGGTCAACGTCTCTATTGTCTGCTGTAGTTCTGCCCCTGATCAGAACTTTTCTTACTACAGTCCACTCTTTTATTGAATATTATTAACACAAACTTGAAGTTATACTAAAAATCATCAGTATTTAATAAATGTTATATAAGTGATGTAAGGCCACATCTAAGAGATAAACACACTCACTCTGTAGCAACTCTCGAAATTTCCCCAATGTAAGGTTGTTCCTACACTGTTCAGGTTCCCCTTCATCATCGCTGCACTCATTGATAGGTAAACTTGGCAGTTTTGTAACTGACACTTTTTCAGTCTCTGTCCTGGGAACCGGGTGGTACAAGTTGGACACATGCACTGGGCTGAGGCTATGGAGGGACATTGGGGGGTGGGAGGTAACTGAGATTACTGAAGAGACACACGGGGAAAGAAGCCAAGGCTGCTATAGAGACACAGGGTGGTGTTTATTTTGCTGGAGAGACATGAGGGGGGGGGGGGGCTGAGGCTATGGAGAGACATGGGGTGGGATGTGAGGCTGCAGGAAAGACACAGGACACAGTGGGGAGCTGAGACTATGGAGAGATGCAGAGTGGGAAGCCAGGCTATGGAGAAGTGCAGGGTAGGCAGCTGAGGCTATGGATAGATGCATGGTGAGAAGTTGGGGCTATGGAGAGATACAGGGTGGACAGCTGAGGCTATGGAGAGATGCAGGGTGGGAGGTTGAGGCTATTGAGAGATGCAGGGTGGGCAGCAGAAGTTGGGGCTATGGAGAGATGCAGGTTGGGCAGCTGAGGCTATGGAGAGATGCAGGGTGGGCAGCTGAGGCTATGGAGAGATGCAGGGTGGGCAGCTGAGTCTATGGAGAGATGCAGGGTGGGAAGTTGGGGCTATGGAGAGATGCAGGGTGGGCAGCTGAGGCTATGGAGAGATGAAGGGTGGGCAGCTGAGGCTATGGAGCGATGCAGGGTGGGCAGCTGAGGCTATGGATAGATGCAGAGTGGGAAGTTGGGGCTATGGAGAGATGCAGGGTGGACAGCTGAGGCTATGGAGATATGCAGGGTGGGAAGTTGGGGCTATGGAGAGATGCAGGGTGGGCAGCTGAGCCTATGGAGAGATGCAGGGTGGGCAGCTGAGGCTATGGAGAGATGCAGGGTGGGAAGCTGTGTTATGATTCCAATACTCTGGTCTGGGGAGATCTTATAGCAAGGACTTGAGTACTGGAACGTAATGCTGGGAAAGAGAGTGGGAACGGGAATAGCCCCTGGCGCCCTATCTCCGTTGTCTCGCCCGTGCTGTCAGAACTCTCTTGCGAGACTATGGTTGCTTGAGCCCATGGCAGCCGCGTTTGAAGGGCGGATTACGTCTGCCCAACTCCGATGCCCCCTCAGGTCTTAATGGGAGACAAAGAGAGATCCGAGACAGGGTGATAACAAGGGGTCCCTCTAACTAAACAACAAAGCCAGGGGCTACAAACTAACCTAAAACTAGAGTATGTGCGGAAAAACGCCAGGGAAAAGGACAACCAAAATACCCACTTGTCCACTCTCCTACCCGGCACCGCCGAGTTCCGGAGAGGACTGTGGAAGCGGAAACCTCCGCAAATGCTCCAAAACAGAATACAAAATAAAGCGACCTAGGCCACAGCACGCGGCAGAGCCGCCACTCACGAAACCACACGAGATCCTCTAGCGACTGTTGCGGGTAAATGAGGACCAGAAGACTCCTTGGGATGAGATGACAAACACCAAGATTCAGAGACTCTGAGGACAGGAATGACCGGACACAGCAGAACTGGAACAGACGTTCAGCAAACCAAAGCAGCATGCAGGAAGCTATAACCGGCGTCTGTGTGAGGCACTGAGAAGGCTTAAAACCTTGAATCCTCCAATCAGTGTTTCAGAGCCTGATTAACATAAATGTCGTGCAGCTGCCTTGCTGCACGACCAGAAAACATGTGTCTTTAATTAACTGATCGACCCTGCAACGGGGAACGCGGTCCGCCCGTGGCGTCCCCGTTGTTAGGGTCCTGGCGGCTCGGCGCGCCCGGCGTCCTAGCGTTGCTAGGGAGCCGGCGGCTCAGCGCGCACGGCGTCCTAGCGTCGCTAGGGACTCGGCGGCTCAGCACGCTTGGCGTCCCTAGTTGCTAGGCGCCGGGCCGCGAAGAGAACTCGGACCGCGGCGCCTAACAAGCTGAGGCTATGGAGAGGTGCAGGGTGGGAAGTTCAGGCTATGGAGAGGTGCAGGGTGGGAAGCTGAGGCTATGGAGAGGTGCAGGGTGGGCAGCTGAGACTATGGATAGGTGCAGGGTGGGAAGCTGAGGCTATGGAGAGATGCAGGGTGGGAAGCTGAGACTATGGATAGGTGCAGGATGGGAAGCTGAGGCTATGGAGTGATGCAGGGTGGGAAGCTGAGGCTATGGAGAGATGCAGGGTGGGAAGCTGAGGCTATGGAGTGTTGCAGGGTGGGAAGCTGAGGCTATGGAGAGATGCAGGGTGGGAAGCTGAGGCTATGGAGAGATGCAGGGTGGGAAGCTGAGGCTATGGAGAAATGCAGGGTGGGCAGCTGAGGCTATGGAGAGATGCAGGGTGGGAAGCTGAGACTATGGATAGGTGCAGGGTGGGAAGCTGAGGCTATGGAGTGATGCAGGGTGGGAAGCTGAGGCTATGGATAGGTGCAGGGTGGGCAGCTGATGTTATGGAGAGATGCAGGGTGGGAAGCTGAGGCTATGGATAGGTGCAGGGTGGGCAGCTGATGCTATGGAGAGATGCAGGGTGGGAAGCTGAGGCTATGGATAGGTGCAGGGTGGGCAGCTGATGCTATGGAGAGATGCAGGGTGGGAAGCTGAGGCTATGGATAGGTGCAGGGTGGGCAGCTGATGCTATGGAGAGATGCAGGGTAGGAAGCTGAGACTATGGATAGATGCAGGGTGGGAAGCTGAGGCTATGGAGTGATGCAGGGTGGGAAGCTGAGGCTATGGAGAAAAGGTGGGATGAACCTGCTGGAGACACACAGGAGGGAAGGGGCTACAGATTGTTTACAATTTTAAAGTTTAGAAGGAAAAAGGCCGGGCCACAGTAATCTTCAGTAAGACACCAATTTTTAAGAAAAAAAGCATATTACCTCTGTTGTATGACATTGGTTATATTCCTACAAAAAAAAATTATCTTCTGGACCATGTGATTGCTTACATGAATGAAGCCTGATCCCAGGTATTTTTTACCCAACCCATTCCATTTTCGATTTGTACAAACATACAGAGATCAGTTATTCCTATTTTTATTTTCGTTTTGCTTGTAAACAAGTTAGAAGGCCTAGATCTCTAATTACAAACAGTAAACCAGCAGGAACTCAGTTCCTGAACCTCTCATTATATATTACATAATCAGGAACTGGATTCCTGAACATGTCATGGGCCAAAATGTATCTATCTGTCTTAGTGATGTGCACCGGAAATTTTTCGGGTTTTGTGTTTTGGTTTTGGGTTCGGTTCCGCGGCCGTGTTTTGGATTCGGACGCGTTTTGGCAAAACCTCACCGAAATTTTTTTGTCGGATTCGGGTGTGTTTTGGATTCGGGTGTTTTTTTCAAAAAACCCTAAAAAACAGCTTAAATCATAGAATTTGGGGGTCATTTTGATCCCATAGTATTATTAACCTCAATAACCATAATTTCCACTCATTTCCAGTCTATTCTGAACACCTCACACCTCACAATATTATTTTTAGTCCTAAAATTTGCACCGAGGTCGCTGGATGGCTAAGCTAAGCGACACAAGTGGCCGACACAAACACCTGGCCCATCTAGGAGTGGCACTGCAGTGTCAGGCAGGATGGCACTTCAAAAAAATTGTCCCCAAACAGCACATGATGCAAAGAAAAAAAGAGGCGCAATGAGGTAGCTGTGTGACTAAGCTAAGCGACCCAAGTGGCCGACACAAACACCTGGCCCATCTAGGAGTGGCACTGCAGTGTCAGACAGGATGGCACTTGAAAAAAATACTCCCCAAACAGCACATGATGCAAAGAAAAAAAGAGGCGCACCAAGGTCGCTGTGTGACTAAGCTAAGTGACACAAGTGGCCGACACAAACACCTGGCCCATCTAGGAGTGGCACTGCAGTGTCACGCAGGATGGCCCTTCAAAAAAATACTCCCCAAACAGCACATGATGCAAAGAAAAAAAGAGGCGCAATGAGGTAGCTGTGTGACTAAGCTAAGCGACCCTAGTGGCCGACACAAACACCTGGCCCATCTAGGAGTGGCACTGCAGTGTCACGCAGGATGGCCCTTCAAAAAAATACTCCCCAAACAGCACATGATGCAAAGAAAAAAAGAGGCGCAATGAGGTAGCTGTGTGACTAAGATAAGCGACCCAAGTGGCCGACACAAACACCTGGCACATCTAGGAGTGGCACTGCAGTGTCAGACAGGATGGCACTTCAAAAAAATTGTCCCCAAACAGCACATGATGCAAAGAAAAATGTAAGAAAAAAGAGGTGCAAGATGGAATTGTCCTTGGGCCCTCCCACCCACCCTTATGTTGTATAAACAGGACATGCACACTTTAACGAACCCATCATTCAGTGACAGGGTCTGCCACACGACTGTGACTGAAATGACTGGTTGGTTTGGGCCCCCACCAAAAAAGAAGCAATCAATCTCTCCTTGCACAAACTGGCTCTACAGAGGCAAGATGTCCACCTCATCATCATCGTCCGATTCATCACCCCTTTCACTGTGTACATCCCCCTCCTCACAGATTATTAATTCATCCCCACTGAAATCCACCATCTCAGGTCCCCGTGCACTTTCTGGAGGCAATTGCTGCTGGTGAATGTCTCCACGGAGGAATTGATTATAATTCATTTTAATGAACATCATCTTCTCCACATTTTCTGGAAGTAACCTCGTACGCCGATTGCTGACAAGGTGAGCGGCGGCACTAAACACTCTTTCGGAGTACACACTGGAGGGAGGGCAACTTAGGTAGAATAAAGCCAGTTTCTGCAAGGGCCTCCAAATTGCCTCTTTTTCCTGCCAGTATACGTACGGACTGTCTGACGTGCCTACTTGGATGCGGTCACTCATATAATCCTCCACCATTCTTTCAATGGTGAGAGAATCATATGCAGTGACAGTAGACGACATGTCAGTAATCGTTGGCAGGTCCTTCAGTCCGGACCAGATGTCAGCACTCGCTCCAGACTGCCCTGCATCACCGCCAGTGGGTGGGCTCGGAATTCTTAGCCTTTTCCTCGCACCCCCAGTTGCGGGAGAATGTGAAGGAGGAGCTGTTGACGGGTCACGTTCCGCTTGACTTGACAATTTTCTCACCAGCAGGTCTTTGAACCCCTGCAGACTTGTGTCTGCCGGAAAGAGAGATACAACGTAGGTTTTAAATCTAGGATCGAGCACGGTGGCCAAAATGTAGTGCTCTGATTTCAATAGATTGACCACCCGTGAATCCTGGTTAAGCGAATGAAGGGCTCCATCCACAAGTCCCACATGCCTAGCGGAATCGCTCTGTTTTAGCTCCTCCTTCAATGTCTCCAGCTTCTTCTGCAAAAGCCTGATGAGGGGAATGACCTGACTCAGGCTGGCAGTGTCTGAACTGACTTCACGTGTGGCAAGTTCAAAGGGTTGCAGAACCTTGCACAACGTTGAAATCATTCTCCACTGCGCTTGAGACAGGTGCATTCCACCTCCTTAGCCTATATCGTGGCCAGATGTATAGGCTTGAATGGCCTTTTGCTGCTCCTCCATCCTCTGAAGCATATAGAGGGTAGAATTCCACCTCGTTACCACCTCCTGCTTCAGATGATGGCAGGGCAGGTTCAGGTGTGTTTGGTGGTGCTCCAGTCTTCTGTACGCAGGGCCTGAACGCCGAAAGTGGCCCGCAATTCTTCGGGCCACCGACAGCATCTCTTGCACGCTCCTGTCGTTTTTTAAATAATTCTGCACCACCAAATTCAAGGTATGTGCAAAACATGGGACGTGCTGGAATTTGCCCAGATGTAATGCACGCACAATATTGCTGGCGTTGTCCGATGTCACAAATCCCCAGGAGAGTCCAATTGGGGTAAGCCATTCTGCGATGATCTTCCTCAGTTGCCGTAAGAGGTTTTCAGCTGTGTGCGTATTCTGGAAAGCGGTGATACAAAGCGTAGCCTGCCTAGGAACGAGTTGGCGTTTGCGAGATGCTGCTACTGGTGCCGCTGCTGCTGTTCTTGCAGCGGGAGGCAATACATCTACCCAGTGGGCTGTCACAGTCATATAGTCCTGAGTCTGCCCTGCTCCACTTGTCCACATGTCCGTGGTTAAGTGGACATTGGGTGCAACTGCATTTTTTAGGACACTGGTGAGTCTTTTTCTGAGGTCTGTGTACATTTTCGGTATCGCCTGCCTAGAGAAATGGAACCTAGATGGTATTTGGTACCGGGGACACAGTACCTCAATCAAGTCTATAGTTGGCTCTGAAGTAACGATGGATACCGGAACCACGTTTCTCACCGCCCAGGCTGCCAAGGCCTGAGTTATCTGCTTTGCAGCAGGATGACTGCTGTGATATTTCATCTTCCTCGCAAAGGACTGTTGGACAGTCAATTGCTTACTGGAAGTAGTACAAGTGGTCTTCCGACTTCCGCTCTGGGATGCCGATCGACTCCCAGCAGCAACAACAGCAGCGCCAGCAGCAGTAGGCGTTACACTCAAGGATGCATCGGAGGAATCCCAGGCAGGAGAGGACTCGTCAGACTTGCCAGTGACATGGCCTGCAGGACTATTGGCTTTCCTGGGTAAGGAGGAAATTGACACTGAGGGAGTTGGTGGTGTGGTTTGCGGGAGCTTGGTTACAAGAGGAAGGGATTTAGTGGTCAGTGGACTGCTTCCGCTGTCGCCCAAAGTTTTGCAACTTGTCACTGACTTATGATGAATGCGCTGCAGGTGACTTACAAGTGAGGATGTTCCGAGGTGGTTAACGTCCTTACCCCTACTTATTACAGCTTGACAAAGGCAACACACGGCTTGACACCTGTTGTCCGCATTTGTGTTGAAATAATTCCACACCGAAGAGCTGATTTTTTTTGTATTTTGACCAGGCATGTCAATGGCCATATTCATCCCACGGACAACAGGTGTCTCCCCGGGTGCCTGACTTAAACAAACCACCTCATCATCAGAATCCTTCTTGTCAATTTCCTCCCCAGCGCCAGCAACACCCATATCCTCATCCTGATGTACTTCAACACTGACATCTTCAATTTGACTATCAGGAACTGGACTGCGGGTGCTCCTTCCAGCACTTGCAGGGGGCGTGCAAATGGTGGAAGGCGCAAGCTCTTCCCGACCAGTGTTGGGAAGGTCAGGCATCGCAACCGACACAATTGGACTCTCCTTGGGAATTTGTGATTTCGAAGAACGCACAGTTCTTTGCTGTGCTTTTGCCAGCTTAAGTCTTTTCTTTTTTCTAGCGAGAGGATGAGTGCTTCCATCCTCATGTGAAGCTGAACCACTAGCCATGAACATAGGCCAGGGCCTCAGCCGTTCCTTGCCACTCCGTGTCGTAAATGGCATATTGGCAAGTTTACGCTTCTCCTCAGACGCTTTTAATTTAGATTTTTGGGTCATTTTACTGATCTTTTGTGTTTTGGATTTTACATGCTCTGTACTATGACATTGGGCATCGGCTTTGGCAGACGACGTTGATGGCATTTCATCGTCTCGGCCATGACTAGTGGCAGCAGCTTCAGCACGAGGTGGAAGTGGATCTTGATCTTTCCCTATTTTTTTAACCTCCACATTTTTGTTCTCCATATTTTAATGCGCACAACTAAAAGGCACCACAGGTATACAATGTAGATGGATGGATAGTATACTTTATGGATGACGAGTGACGACACAGAGGTAGGTACAGCAGTGGCCTACCGTACTGCTATATACAGTATAATGGACCTGGTGGACACTGTCAGCAGACTGCGTTTATAGTATAAAAAAAAAAGACACCACAGGTATACAATGTAGATGGATGGATAGTATACTTATGGACGACGAGTGACGACACAGAGGTAGGTACAGCAGTGGCCTTCCGTACTGCTATATACAGTATAATGGACCTGGTGGACACTGTCAGCAAACTGCGTTTATAGTATAAAAAAAAAAGACACCACAGGTATACAATGTAGATGGATGGATAGTATACTTATGGATGACGAGTGACGACACAGAGGTAGGTACAGCAGTGGCCTACCGTACTGCTATATACAGTATAATGGACCTGGTGGACACTGTCAGCAGACTGCGTTTATAGTATAAAAAAAAAAAAGACACCACAGGTATACAATGTAGATGGATGGATAGTATACTTATGGACGACGAGTGACGACACAGAGGTAGGTACAGCAGTGGCCTACCGTACTGCTATATACAGTATAATGGACCTGGTGGACACTGTCAGCAGACTGCGTTTATAGTATAAAGAAAAAAAGATACCACAGGTATACAATGTAGATGGATGGATAGTATACTTATGGACGACGAGTGACGACACAGAGGTAGGTTGTTAGGGTCTCCTGCTCTGTGCTGCCACGTCGTCATGGCAACCGGGAGACAAGTGCTAGCGGAGTAACCTGAGCGTAGCTGATACTCCGGTTCGGGTCTTTTGCTGTGCAGTGGTTACAGGCTCTGTGCACAGCAGGGGATCCGGTGCTGGTTTTTGTGCTCACAGTCTGTGAGGTCTGAGTGGGGCATGGACAGCACCTGCTATATAAACCCTCTTCTCAGGTTAGGCAGATGCTGCTGAATCTTTGTTGGTTAGTCAGTTCCTGAAAGCTAGCTAGTACTGTGTAAACTTTGTATTTGTTTGCTGCTTACTGCAAATAGGCCTTGGGATTTGGTATTACACTCTGCCAATCCAGACCTAGCAGTAAGACTGGAGTCAGTCGTTTAACCTGCTGGGGTTCTTTTGCTACTCTGTGAACCTAGCAAGTTTGCGGCTGTATTCTCAGACTTGCCTGCCAAAATCCTTTCTCACTGTGCAAGGTGTTCAGGTGTAAGTTTAGTGGCAGTAAGCTGAACCAGTGCACTGCAAGTGAGGACTAGGATTGTGGAGACTCTCCTTGTGTCTATTATTCCATCTCTGACTAAGGAGTTTACTGCCACACCCGTTGGTAACCCTTTAGGGTTTTGCTGTTGCCCTTAGCAACAGCATTTCGGGTTCTCTACGTATTAAATCACAACATCTCGCTTCTTTCCATCTGAGCATTCCTAATACTAGGGAGACACCCAGTTTCTTAGCCTTTGGGCTTTTCTGTTCACTTTGTGTTTATTTTGTTACCCTATCACCTTCTATATATGTAATGTCATATTCCCCAGTCTGTCTGTGAGTTCATTTGTTTTGCATCCCTCTCCGTTCAGACACCAGTACATTCCTGCTGGCACTGGTGTGCATAACATATTCAGCAGCCTAATACTCCTTTGAAATTTTGTGGGAATATGGAGCATACCCCTCAAAATACTTTGCAACAGGTGGTCGATCAGGTGCAGGTCCTGACTCGACAATTTAATGATTTGTCCATTAAAATGCACACCTCGCAGGCCGCTGGCGGAGCTCCCGCAGCAGCAGTGCCTTCAGGGGTTAAGGAGCCGAAAGTAAATCTCCCGGATCGTTTTTCTGGAGATCGCTCGCAGTTCTTTTGTTTCAAGGAGAGCTGCAAGCTATATTTCCAGCTTAGGCCTCAGTCTTCTGGGTCGGAGATTCAGCGGGTGGGCATAGTGATTTCCTTGCTACAAGGAGACCCACAGGTCTGGGCATATGGGTTGCAGCCTGACTGTCCGTCGCTTAAAAGTGTTGATGCTTTTTTTACGGCACTGGGCATGTTGTATGATGACCCTGACAAGACGGCCTCAGCCGAGGCTCAGATTTCGATCCTTAAGCAAGGGCGAAGGCCAGTTGAGGTTTATTGTACGGAGTTTCGGAGGTTGGCCCATGATACCCAGTGGAATGACCCAGCCCTGAGACACCAGTACCGAAGAGGTCTTTCTAACCAGTTAAAAGACCAACTGGTACAATATCCCTTGCCTGATAGCTTGGATCAGCTCATGCAGTTATCCATTCGGGTGGATAGACGGCTGAGAGAGCGCAGGCTTGAAAGGGAGACCGAGGTTTCCTTCTTTCCCAAGGGAACCTCAGACTCTGAGGAATTTTCCGAGGAGCCTATGCAGATTGGGGCTACCCGCCTCTCCTCGCGTGAGAAGACGCGGAGGAGACAGCAGGGGTTATGTTTGTACTGTGGGAATAAAGGTCATGTGGTAGTATCATGCCCAGAAAAGCCGGAAAACTTCAGGGCCTGAGGGTGATGGGAAATATCCTGTCAGGCCAGAAGTCAGAATTTCCCAAGAAGACTTTTATCATTCCGGTGACCTTGAAGATCCTCGGTCAAACTGTCAAGACTGAGGCCTTTGTGGACAGTGGGGCCGACGGGGTTTTTATGGACCGCCAATTCGCCCTGAAACACTCTGTTCCCTTAGTACCCTTGGCATCGGAAATTGAGATTTGTGGGTTAAACGGGGAACCATTATCCCAGGGTAAAATTACCTCTTGCACTAGCCAGATTTCTTTGTTTATTGGAGCCACACACTCTGAAAAATTGTCCTTTTATGTGACTGTCTGTACTTTTGCCCCATTGGTGTTGGGGTTACCCTGGTTAAGGGCCCACAATCCTCAATTTGACTGGGTCTCTGGGGAGATTCTTAGTTGGGGTACTGATGGTTTCAGGAGTTGCTTGAGCCTTCCAGTCAGGCTTTCGCAGCTAAGTTTGCCAGGATTGCCAGGATGTTATGCAGATTTTGCGGACGTGTTCTCCAAAAGAGTTGCAGAGGTACTACCTCCCCATCGCCCCTATGACTGTGCCATTGATTTGTTGCCGAATGCTAAGCTTCCCAAGAGCAGGTTGTACTCCCTGTCACGTCCTGAGACTCAGGCTATGGCAGAGTACATTCAGGAGAACTTGGCTAAGGGATTTATCAGACCTTCACAGTCTCCAGTTGGGTCGGGGTTCTTCTTCGTGGGTAAAAAGGACGGTTCGTTGCGACCCAGCATCGACTTCAGGGAATTGAACCGTATCACGATTAAAAACTCATACCCACTGCCTCTCATTTCGGTCTTGTTTGACCAGCTTCGTACTGCCACCATTTTTTCTAAGATTGACCTACGCGGTGCGTACAATCTAATCCGAATAAGAGAGGGGGATGAATGGAAGACTGCCTTTAATACCCACTCAGGGCATTATGAATATTTGGTGATGCCTTTTGGGCTCTGTAATGCTCCGGCAGTCTTCCAGGACTTCATGAACGATGTGCTCAGGGAATATTTGGATAGATTCTTAGTTGTATACTTAGATGACATCCTAATCTTCTCCCATTCCCTGGAGGAACATCGGAAGCATGTACGCTTAGTCCTCCAGAAACTCAGAGACCACCGGCTTGGGGCGAAGCTGGAGAAGTGCGAATTTGAAGTTCAGCAAATCGCATTTCTAGGATATATTATCTCCCCAGAAGGTTTCCAAATGGAGGGTTCCAAGGTACAGGCAGTCCTGGATTGGGTGCAGCCCACTAGTTTGAAGGCGCTTCAGCGTTTTCTGGGCTTTGCAAATTTTTATAGATGATTTATCGCTGGATTTTCGTCTATAGTGGCGCCCTTGGTGGCACTCACTAAAAAGGGGCGGATGTTGCTCACTGGTCTTGTGAGGCCAAAGCGGCTTTTGCCCGTCTCAAAAGGGCATTTGTCTCGGCCAAGGTGCTGCGACACCCAGATCCAGAGCGTCCTTTTGTGGTGGAGGTGGATGCCTCTGAGATGGGTATTGGGGCAGTGCTCTCTCAGATGGGGGTGTCTGATAATCGGCTTCATCCCTGTGCTTACTTTTCCCGTAAATTTTCGCCTGCCGAGATGAATTATGATGTGGGTAACCGGGAATTGTTGGCTATTAAGGATGCACTCGAGGAGTGGAGACACTGGCTTGAGGGGGCTAAGTTTGTGGTCTCAATTCTCACCGACCATAAGAATCTGGCATATTTAGAGTCAGCGAAGCGCCTCAATGCCAGGCAGGCACAATGGGCTTTGTTTTTTGCTCGCTTTAATTTTTTGATAACATATCGCCCTGGGTCAAAAAACATCAAGGCTGATGCGCTCTTGCGGAGTTTTGCTCCAATCCAGGAGACCACCGAGGAGCCATTGCCCATTGTGTCCTCATCATGTATTAAAGTGGGCATTACCCAGGACCTCTTGTCATTAGTCCTTAGAGCACAGGAGCAGGCTCCTCCAGACCTTCCGGTAGGTCTTTTGTTTGTGCCTCCTAGGTTAAGACAGCGAGTGTTCCTGGAATTCCATGCCAAGAAGTCGGCAGGTCACCCGGGTATTGCCAGAACTCGGGAGTTGCTATCTAGGGCGGTGTGGTGGCCCTCGGTGGCTAGGGATGTGGATCAGTGGGTTCCTGCATGTGACATCTGTGCCCGAAATAAGACTCCTAGAGGGGTTCCTGTTGGCCCATTACATCCACTCTCTATTCCATCTAAGCCATGGACCCACATTTCAATGGATTTTGTGGTGGACTTGCCCAAATCCTCGGGGATGACAGCCATCTGGGTTGTCATTGACAGGTTTTCGAAGATGGCGCACTTCGTTCCATTGGTTGGGCTGCCATCGGCCAGACGCCTGTCTGAATTATTTATGCTGCATGTTGTGCGCCTCCACGGGTTGCCACTTGATGTGGTCTCTGACCGCGGATCCCAGTTTGTGGCCAAATTCTGGAGGGCATTTTGTTCCGATCTCCAGATTTCTGTCAGCTTGTCGTCAGGCTACCATCCGCAGTCTAATGGGCAGACTGAAAGGGTGAACCAGTCCTTGGAGCAGTTCCTCAGGTGTTATGTCTCCAAGTGTCAGACTGACTGGGTTGCTCATCTGTCCATGGCGGAGTTTGCCTATAACAACGCGGCTCACTCTGCTACAGGGATCTTTCCCTTCCTTTGTGTGTATGGGCATCATCCTAAGGCCAATTCTTTTGACCCCCAGGACTCCACGCCTGGTGGTTCCTCTGTGGTTTCGGTCCTTAGAGGTATTTGGAGGAAAGTGAAGAAAGCCCTTCTGTCTGTGTCATTAGTGACCAAAAGGGTTTTTAATAAGCGGAAAAGACCCTGCAGCTTCAAATTAGGAGACTTCGTCTGGTTGTCTACCAAGAATTTGAAGTTGAGACAGCCATCTCATAAGTTAGGCCCCCGGTTCATCGGTCCTTATAAGATCACTAGGGTTATCAATCAGGTGGCATTTCAGTTAGATCTACCCCGTTCTTTGGGTATCAATAAAACATTTCAATGTTCCCTTTTAAAACGGGCGATTAGTAATCCTTCTTCCAGTGGAAGACCTTCCCCTCTTCTGATACGTGGCCAGAGGGAGTTTGTTGTTGAAAGGATTCTTGACTCCAAGATGGTTCGGGGTCGGCTGTCATTTTTGGTGCACTGGAAGGGGTATGGCCCGGAGGAGCGGTCGTGGGTGCGCAGTTGTGATCTTCATGCCCCCAGACTGTTACGCTCTTTCTTCTCGCAGTTCCCCGATAAACCCGGTGGTAGGGGTTCTTTGACCCCTCGTCAGAGGGGGGGTACTG
Source organism: Pseudophryne corroboree (assembly GCF_028390025.1). Lineage (NCBI taxonomy): Eukaryota > Metazoa > Chordata > Amphibia > Anura > Myobatrachidae > Pseudophryne > Pseudophryne corroboree. Next base: position 943,338,021 of record NC_086445.1, on the reverse strand, counting down.
TTAGGGTCTCCTGCTCTGTGCTGCCATGTCGTCATGGCAACCGGGAGACAAGTGCTAGCGGAGTAACCTGAGCGTAGCTGATACTCCGGTTCTGGTCTTTTGCTGTGCAGTGGTTACAGGCTCTGTGCACGGCAGGGGATCCGGTGCTGGTTTTTGTGCTCACAGTCTGTGAGGTCTGAGTGGGGCGTGGACAGAACCTGCTATATAAACCCTCTTCTCAGGTTAGGCAGATGCTGCTGAATCTTTGTTGGTTAGTCAGTTCCTGAAAGCTAGCTAGTACTGTGTAAACTTTGTATTTGTTTGTTGCTTACTGCAAATAGGCCTTGGGATTTGGTATTACACTCTGCCAATCCAGACCTAGCAGTAAGACTGGAGTCAGTCGTTTAACCTGCTGGGGTTCTTTTGCTACTCTGTGAACCTAGCAAGTTTGCGGCTGTATTCTCAGACTTGCCTGCCAAAATCCTTTCTCACTGTGCAAGGTGTTCAGGTGTCAGTTTAGTGGCAGTAAGCTGAACCAGTGCACTGCAAGTGAGGACTAGGATTGTGGAGACTCTCCTTGTGTCTATTATTCCATCTCTGACCAAGGAGTTTACTGCCACACCCGTTGGTAACCCTTTAGGGTTTTGCTGTTGCCCTTAGCAACAGCATTTCGGGTTCTCTACGTATTAAATCACAACATCTCGCTTCTTTCCATCTGAGCATTCCTTATACTAGGGAGACACCCAGTTTCTTAGCCTTTGGGCTTTTCTGTTCACTTTGTGTTTATTTTGTTACCCTATCACCTTCTATGTATGTAATGTCATATTCCCCCAGTCTGTCTGTGAGTTCATTTGTTTTGCATCCCTCTCCGTTCAGACACCAGTACATTCCTGCTGGCACTGGTGTGTATAACATAGGTACAGCAGTGGCCTACCGTACTGCTATATACAGTATAATGGACCTGGTGGACACTGTCAGCAGACTGCGTTTATAGTATAAAAAAAAAAGACACCACAGGTATACAATGTAGATGGATGGATAGTATACTTATTGACGACGAGTGACGACACAGAGGTAGGTACAGCAGTGGCCTACCGTACTGCTATATACAGTATAATGGACCTGGTGGACACTGTCAGCAGACTGCGTTTATAGTATAAAAAAAAAGACACCACAGGTATACAATGTAGATGGATGGATAGTATACTTATGGACGACGAGTGACGACAAAGAGGTAGGTACAGCAGTGGCCTACCGTACTGCTATATACAGTATAATGGACCTGGTGGACACTGTCAGCAGACTGCGTTTATAGTTTAAAAAAAAAAGACACCACAGGTATACAATGTAGATGGATGGATAGTATACTTATGGACGACGAGTGACGACACAGAGGTAGGTACAGCAGTGGCCTACCGTACTGCTATATGCAGTATAATGGACCTGGTGGACACTGTCAGCAGACTGCGTTTATAGTATAAAAAAAAAGACACCACAGGAGTGTTTTTCAGGCAGACAAACGTATACTGGTGGTCACTGTCAGCAAAACTGTGCACTGTACTCCTGCTATAGCTGCTCCCCAGTCCCCACAATTAAGCAGTGTGAGCACTCAGCACAGATATATCATGCAGCACACTGAGCACAGATATGGTATGGAGCGTTTTTTTCAGGCAGAGAACGGATAAAAAACTGGTGGTCACTGTGACAGAATATACTGTCCAAGGTCCATTCTGACTATGTTGTAGTAGCTATTGTTCTTAAACAGGGCCAGGTGTGATGTGTTATGCTGGACCAGTCACTAGACACCTATAGCAGGAAGCTGGGAGCAGTTGGAGCCCTCTGAGGTCACATACTGTATGACTATAAAAGGATAAAACAGGTAGTGACTGGCTATCTTCTCCTATCACCAAGGGATTAATTGTGTCAAGATCCCATTGTTCTCCCCTAGGACTGAGTCAGACACTGGGGCATGCGAACAGCAGGGGGGGATCTCCTCATGACTCATCTCTTTTACAGACCTTCATGGAACTCTTCCAATCAGGAGGGACTTTTGGTGGTGGAAATTAGAATGTTGTTTAAAAAGGGAAGGCAAGAGATCACCAGGTGTGTGTGAGTTTGGCTTCTAAAAGCTACTAGTCCTGGAGTCTCAGCTCCTGCTAGTGTGCTGAGGATTTGGCCTGGGAGCATTGTGGCTACTGGATTACCCACTTTTCTCTCGATTTGCAGACTTGTTGGCTCTGCTGTATGAACACTGCTTGAAACTCCTGTGATCCTCCACAATTATACTACATCCGGACAAGAGCATGTGGGAAAGTGCTGGGAAGTCTGACGGTAAACTGCTGTTTATTGGGACCTGTTGTTCTGGGGTTAATTTCAACTGTGTTTATCTTATAGTTGATTTAGAGAGCTTGTACTAAGTAAACACCTAATAAATATATTGTTATATCTTTATCTGTCTCCTGTCTGCGTGACCTGACCCAGAAGTCCTGGAGTACACTCTGAGTTTATGCTCTAATACTCCTGGTCTTCACAATTGGTGGCAGACAGTGGGGTCACGCAGTCCCGTCCAGTGGGAAGAGCATAAGGTGCTGTATAGAGATACACCAAGCTCTACAGGAACAGGTTTTAGTAAAAAGTAGCCAATTAACATCAGTCCCATCAGATAACCAAAGAGACATCTCAGGAAGAATGGCTAGTGAAGCTGCAATAGGAGATTTGAGGGAAGCAGAAACATATTACAGGAGGACTAGGAAACAGCAGTTGTTTGAGTTCTGCAAGCTAAAGAAGATCCCCTGTAATGGAACTGAACAAAAGGATGTGTTAATCAATCTACTATTGGAGTTTGACAGAGCTCACTCAGGGGAGATTGCTCTAAGTGATGAGGAGGAACAGCAAATCCCAGCAGTGGGGACAAGAATGGGGAGAATGCAGAGACCAGAGGCAACTCCTGAAACATTGGAGCAGTGGATGAAAGCCCTAGGGGACAGAGCTACCTCTAGGGAGAGGGCAGGAGTAATACAAACTGTGCTGGGAGTAAATATCTACCCGGAGGGACCAGCTAGACAGGCTGTGCAAGAAGAAGAAAGCAGAAAGCCACGTCTAAGATATGGAGATGTGCCCAGATTTAAGGAAGAAGAGACAGACATTGATACTCATCTGCAGGTGTTTGAGAAACTGATGACCGTGCACCAGATTGATGAGGAGGAGTGGGCTTGTTATGTGGGACCCAGTTTAACAGGCAAAGCTCAGCAAGCCTATCAATCGCTAGCAAATGAGGATGTGGGAAACTACCAACTGGTGAAGAAAGCCCTGCTGGCAAAATTCCAAGTCACCCCCGAATCCTATCTGGCAAAATTCCGGACACTAAATCGTGGGGGGGATGACACCCATGCTGAATTTGCCAGACAACTGAAGAGAGCGTGCCAGCAGTGGTGGGATGGATGACATGTGTATTCCCCTGAACAAATCCTGAATGAAGTGGTACTGGAACAATTATTAAATAAAATGGCACCAGAGGTTCGAGAGTGGGTGGCTGACCGTAAACCTCCAAACCCAGAGTCAGCAGCCCGAATGGCAGATGAGTATCTTGCTAACCGGGTCAGATGGAAGGCACCCAGTGTACAGCAACCAGGAACACAGAGAATGGGAATGAGAGAGACCCAGAAAACCAGACCATTATCTGCCCCCGCTTACCAGAGGGATGCCGCACCTCGACACTCATTAGTGCAACAGTCCTATCCCCGTAGATGTTACAGATGTGATCAGCCAGGGCATATGCAGAAGGATTGCACCCGGTCTCGAGGACCTTATGTGGGAGCTCGTCCTGCCCCAGTTAATGTGGTCTACCAACCAGTGGGGGGATTTGAAAGGGAATATCCCCATCCTGATGCACCAGAGGTGATAGATGGTGTGTATGTGGTGGACCTGGTAGTGGAGGAGGGACGCCAAACTCCAAGAAACATGAAAGGTCATTTGCAGTCTGTCTGGGTGGATGACCAGGAGGTCCAGGGTTTGAGAGATTCAGGAGCCTCCCTTACCCTCATAGAACCTGACCTGGTGTCGGTAGACAAGATCCTTGAGGACCAAAGGGTTAGAATCGCCACAGCAGGGAATCAAGTTCGAGATATCCCAGTAGCCCGAGTGCATCTGGACTGGGGGGCAGACCATGGCCCTGTGGATGTAGGAGTTCTTAGCGGCCTGCCAGCAAAAGTCATTCTGGGGAATGACCTAGGACAGGGACTGGTCACACATTTTGTTCAAGTGGTGACCAGGAACCAAGCCCGGAGAATGACCCTCTCAACAGAGACAAACTCTGCATCTTCGTCCACCCTGGGGCCCACTCTCACTCAGATCCAACACACTACTGCTTCTGAACCCAATCCACAGGTGGTGAGTATGCCTATCACTGAGAAGGATATGTTTAGAAATAGGAGTACTGTAGTTGACTTAGGGGAGGTAGATAGAAGTGAATTCAGAAAGCTACAGAAAACTGATCCCACCTTAGCCAAACTTCGAAGTGCAGCAGATAGTGGGTTTTCTGACTCTGAAGGGTATAAGGTAGGATGGGTGAACGGGCTGTTGTATAGAATTTCTCCTCATAGTGAGGATCTGGACCATGGCAGTGCCTTAAAGCAATTGGTGGTTCCCCAAAGATATCGACAGCAGCTGTTGACCTTAGCCCATGACATACCAGCAGCTGGACACTTTGGTGTCAGGAAAACTCTTGCTCGAGTTTTGAGAAGTTTTTTTTGGCCCAAGGTATCCCATGATGTGAAGCATTATCGAGCCTCCTGTGATACCTGTCAGAGGTTAGGAGGTGTACCACAAAGAGCCCCTCTACATCCTTTACCTATAATTGGGGAACCCTTTCAGCGGGTAGCCGTAGATATAGTCGGGCCTCTTAAGATTCCTAGTCATTCAGGAAAAATATATATTCTGACCCTCATAGACTTTGCAACTCGATATCCCGAGGCTGTAGCACTCTCCTCTATAGATGCAGAGCATGTAGCTCAGGCCCTGAGTGACATATTTAGTAGACTGGGCTATCCCCAAGAGATTGTAACGGATCAGGGGGCCCAATTTCAGGGGGCATTGTTACAGACATTATGGGGAAAATGGGGAATACGTCCATTAAGGACCACCCCCTATCACCCACAGACTAATGGATTATGTGAGAGATTTAATAGAACCCTCAAACACCTGTTGCAGGCTTATGTGCAGTCAGAGGGGAGGGACTGGGAAAATGCACTACAGCAGCTCCTGTTTGCATATAGGGAAGTGCCACAAGACTCTACTGGGTATTCCACCTTTCAATTGTTGTATGGCCGCAGGGTCAGAGGACCACTAGATCTAGTCCGTGAAAGCTGGGAAAGAAGCTTTATTGATCATGGTCAACCCATCCTGCAGTATGTGGCACAGATGCGGGAAAGGATGGCGAGGTTAATGGCCTTAACACAAACAAATCTCCAAGGGGCACAGGCCCGCCAATCTGAATGGTATAATCAGAATGCCAGACTCAGGGAATTACACGAGGGACAGAAAGTAATGGTGCTTATTCCTGTACGTAAGAATAAATTACAGGCTACCTGGGATGGCCCTTATACTGTGGTAAAACAGTCAGGCCCAGTGAATTACATTGTGGCCCTGGATAAGGCTGGCCGACAAGTCAGAATTTTCCACATTAATCGTCTCAAAGCTTATGTGGAAAGAAATGTAGCAGCAATGGTAGTATGTTGTCCCCCCATGAAGGCCCCTGAGTTAGACCCCTTACCTGATTTGTTAGAGGAATGCAAGAAGGGCATAGGATTGCAGGCAGTCCAATATGGGGAAAAACTTAGTGTTGCCCAGCGTCAGGACATGGGGGAGGTGTTAATGGCCCAGGTTTTGCAATTTACATGTATTCCAGGGACCACAACCCTCACTCAGCATGTGGTAGATACAGGGGAGGTCAAGCCCATCCGGCAAAAACCATACCGAGTCACGCCTGAGGTAGCAGGCAGCCTAAAAAGGGAGATTGATGAGATGCTGGCATTAGGGGTTATTGTGAAGTCCAATAGTCCATGGGCAGCCGGGGTAGTGTTAGTTCCCAAGAAGGATGGGACCACCAGATTCTGTGTGGATTACCGACGTTTGAATGAGGTGACTGTCACAGATGCATATCCCATGCCCCGGGTGGAAGAGTTGTTGGAGAGATTAGGGGGAGCAACCTATGTAACCACTCTAGATCTTAGTAAAGGATACTGGCAGGTCCCCTTAAGTCCTGAGGCCCAAGAAAAATCTGCGTTTACCACTCCATTTGGGCTTTATCATTTTTTGGCGATGCCCTTTGGCATGAAGAATGCCCCGGCCACTTTCCAAAGAGCTATAGATGTAATGCTGGAAGGGTGTCAGGATTTTGCACAAGCATACCTAGATGACATAGCTATATTTAGTTCTTGCTGGGAAGACCATCTATCACATGTGGCCGAGGTCCTCAGGCGTATTCAGCAGGGTGGGTTAACCATCCGTCCTGATAAATGCCAAATAGGAATGGCTGAAGTGCAATATCTGGGTCACCGAGTGGGAGGGGGTAAGATTAGACCAGAGCCAGCTAAAGTGGAAGCCATTCTAAACTGGCCAAGACCTTCCAATCAGAAACAAGTAAGAGCATTTTTAGGACTAGCTGGCTACTATAGGAGGTTTGTTCCCCAATACAGCACATTGGCCAAACCTTTGACTGACCTGACCAAAAAGAAATATGCTAGACAGGTTGCATGGTCCCCTGAGTGTGAGAGTGCATTTGTGGCCCTGAAAGAAGCCCTCTCCAGTGCCCCAGTACTAGCTGCCCCCGACTTCTCCAAGAAGTTCATTGTTCAAACTGACGCCTCTGGTTGTGGTTTGGGAGCAGTGTTATGCCAAGTGGGGGAGGATGGCCGTGACCACCCTGTGGTATATTTGTCCCGTAAACTGGTGGATCGGGAAGTGGCTTATGCCACCATTGAGAAAGAATGCCTGGCCATTGTGTGGGCCTTGAAAAAGTTACAACCGTACCTTTATGGACGAGAATTTACAGTGGTGACTGACCACAATCCACTTCATTGGTTACAAAAGACAGCTGGGGACAATGGGCGATTACTACAATGGAGTCTTGCCTTGCAAAGTTTTAACTTCTCCATCTCTCACAAAAAGGGCCGTGAGCATACCAACGCTGATGGATTATCTAGGAGAGAAGAAGGAAACAGCATCGCACCTGGTAAAGGTCACATGGCTGGTCCAGGAAAAGGATCCAACCCTGCTCCCTTGATTTAAGAAGAGGGAGGTATGTGACAGAATATACTGTCCAAGGTCCATTCTGACTATGTTGTAGTAGCTATTGTTCTTAAACAGGGCCAGGTGTGATGTGTTATGCTGGACCAGTCACTAGACACCTATAGCAGGAAGCTGGAAGCAGTTGGAGCCCTCTGAGGTCACATACTGTATGACTATAAAAGGATAAAACAGGGAGTGACTGGCTATCTTCCCCCATCACCAAGGGATTAATTGTGTCAAGATCCCATTGTTCTCCCCTAGGACTGAGTCAGACACTGGGGCATGCGAACAGCAGGGGGGGATCTCCTCATGACTCATCTCTTTTACAGACCTTCATGGAACTCTTCCAATCAGGAGGGACTTTTGGTGGTGGAAATTAGAATGTTGTTTAAAAAGGGAAGGCAAGAGATCACCAGGTGTGTGTGAGTTTGGCTTCTAAAAGCTACTAGTCCTGGAGTCTCAGCTCCTGCTAGTGTGCTGAGGATTTGGCCTGGGAGCATTGTGGCTACTGGATTACCCACTTTTCTCTTTATTTGCAGACTTGTTGGCTCTGCTGTATGAACACTGCTTGAAACTCCTGTGATCCTCCACAATTATACTACATCCGGACAAGAGCATGTGGGAAAGTGCTGGGAAGTCTGACGGTAAACTGCTGTTTATTGGGACCTGTTGTTCTGGGGTTAATTTCAACTGTGTTTATCTTATAGTTGATTTAGAGAGCTTGTACTAAGTAAACACCTAATAAATATATTGTTATATCTTTATCTGTCTCCTGTCTGCGTGACCTGACCCAGAAGTCCTGGAGTACACTCTGAGTTTATGCTCCAATACTCCTGGTCTTCACAGTCACTATTAGCAAAACTCTGCACTGTACTCCTCCTAACAGCTGCTCCCCAATCCTCCCCACAATAAGCTAAGCAATCAGATCAACTGTGTAGTATATAACTATATAAACGGAGAGGACGCCAGCCACGTCCTCTCCCTATCAATCTCAATGCACGTGTGAAAATGGCGGCGACGCGCGGCTGCTTATATAGAATCCGAATCTCGCGAGAATCCGACAGCAGGATGATGACGTTCGGGCGCGCTCGGGTTAACCGAGCCATACGGGAGAATCCGAGTATGGCTCGGACCCGTCTAAAAAGGGTGAAGTTCGGGGGGGGTTCGGTTTCCGGGAAACCGAACCCGCTCATCACTACCTGTAGGTCCATTATGTTGTTATGATGATGCAGCTCAGAGTCAGGAGTGGACTCTATACAGTTTCTATCGGAGCTAACAGGGCAGCTGCCCAGGAGCCCCCAAACATTGGGGCCCCCACAATGTGGCACACATAGTCACAGCTCACTCTGCCCCTACCTAGCCAGTTCCTGAGTCCCAGCAGCATCCTGCAATGCAATGCAATAAGGGGGTGGGGCCTAATGCTGTGAAGGCCCCTCCCCATCACAGACCTTCACCTGTAACAGGTAGTCTCTCCTGCTCGACCCCTCTCTCAAACACTCTCTTTCTCTCTTGCCCTCTCTATCCATCTCTCTCTCACACACTCTCCACCCACTCTCTTGATTCTCTCTCTCTCGCTGACACTCTCTCTCTATGACACTCTCTCTTGCTCCTCCTTCTCTCTCTCTCTGGCACTCTCCACTCTCTCTCTTGCTCCTCTCGCTCTCTCTTTCTCTCTGACACATTCTCTCTTGCCCCCCCTCTCTATGACACTCCACACTCTCTCTTGCTCCCCCCCTCACACTCTCCACTCACTCCCTTGGTCCTCTCTCACACACACAGTCTCCACTCACTCTCTTGCTCCTCTCTCTCTGACACTCTCTTGCTCCCCCTCTCTCTCTCTTACACACACTCTCTTGTCCCCTCTCTCTCTCTCTCTCTATCTCTCTCTGACACACCCCTCTCTCTCTCTCTCTTGCTCCTCTCTCTTTCTGACAGACTCTCTCTCTATGACACTCTCTTGCTCCTCTCTCTCTCTCTCTCTCTGGCACTCTCCACTCTCTCTGTTGCTCCTCTCTCATTCTTTCTTTCACATTCATTCTTTCTTGCTTCCCCCTCTCTCTCTATGACACTCCACACTCTTTCTTGCTCCCCCCTCACACTATCTCTCCCTTATACACACACACACACACACACACACACACACACACACACACACACACACACACACACACACACACTCTGTCTTATTCTCCCCTCTCTGACACTTTACCTTGCTGCTCTCTCTCTGACACACTCTGTCTTGCTCCCCCTCTCTCTGACACTCTTCTCTCTCTCTCTGACACACTCTCTAATACTGTCCCACACTCTCCACTTTCTCTCTCTCTGACAAACACTCTCTATTGCTCCCCCTCTCTGACACCTTACACTCTCACACTTGCTCCTTTCTCTCTCTGTCTGACACACTCTCTCGTGCTCCCTCCTCTCTCTCTCTATGACACTCCATACTCTCTCTTGCTCCTCTCTCACTCTCCACTCACTCTCTTGATCCTCTCTCTGACACTCTCTTGCTTACCCTCTCTACTGACACTCTCCACTCTCTCTCTTGCTTATCTCTCTCTCTGACACACTCTCTCTTGCTCCCCCCATCTCTCTATGAACCTCTCTCCACCCTCCCTCTTGTTCCTCTCACTCTGACACTCCCCTTTCTCTCTCTATCTGACACACTCTCTTTTGGCCCCTCTCTCTCTCTGTCTCAGGTTCTTTCAACCTGACACCCTCTGTCTCTCTCCCACTTGCTCCCTGTCTCTCTCCTCTCTCTCTCTCTTCTTTCCCTTGCTCCCCCTCTCTCTCTCCTTTACACCCCCTCTCTCTCCAGCGTGCTGCCTCTTCCTCTCTGTCTCTCCCCCCTCTCTCCATGACATGCTCTCTCTCTTGCTCCTCTCTCTCTCTCTCCCTGTCTCAGTCTCTCTCAGTCTCTCTCTCTCTCGTGTTGGTCTTTCTCTCCCTGACAGCCTCTGTCTCTATCCCACTCATTCATCTCTCTCTCTTTTTATCTTGCTCCCTTCTCTCTCTCTCTCTCTCTCTCTCTCTCCTCTCTCATATCTCTCTCTCCTTGACACCCTCTCTCTCTTGCTCCTCTTTCCCTGTTTCTCTTCCCTCTTTTTCTTTCTCTCTCTTTCCCTGACACCATCTCTCTTTCTCCCCCTCTCCCTCTCTGACCCCCTTTCTCTCTCTCTCTCTCTCTCTCTCTCTTTCTCTCTCTCACTCTTTCCCTGACACCGTTTCTCTTTCTGGCACCCTCTTTTCTCTCTCGTTCTTCTCTTTTTCCTTGATAACATCTCTCCCTCAATTCTTCCCATCTCTCCCTTGCTCCCCTCTCTCTGACTCTCTCTCTCTCTCTCTGACACCCTATTGATCTCTCTCTCACTCCACTCACTCTCTCTCTTGCTCCACTAAGGGGTATAGTAGAAACCTTCATCGTCCTGACCTTTATCCGGCCCTGTATGGCTGTGCTCACAATGGACACCAACAGAGTCTGCTTGTCTGTGGCTGTGGATTGTGTTATACAGCAGAGGGGACAGGCCAGACTGAGGCAGCGCACAATGAACAGGGCAGACCAGCAGTGACTGTACAGTGACCATCAAAGAGACAGAGATTCCATGAAGGTAATACATACTGGGCACCATCAATTATTTTGCCCCCGGGCGAAGGGGACAAACTTACACCACTGGTTCCAATGTGATGTGAAATATAGTAAAAACATTTATAATTTAAAAAAGTCACAACAGGTGCAAGAGTGAATGATATTACCCAAAAATTAGCTAGGAGTGAGATACATTTTATTTATCATTTTAAAACACGTATTCTGTCTGGTTTAAATAATAAGAATTTTCTTACCGATAATTCTATTTCTCATAGTCCGTAGTGGATGCTGGGGACTCCGTAAGGACCATGGGGAATAGCGGCTCTGCAGGAGACTGGGCACAAAAGTAAAGCTTTAGAACTACCTGGTGTGCACTGGCTCCTCCCCCTATGACCCTCCTCCAAGCCTCAGTTAGGATACTGTGCCCGGACGAGCGTACACAATAAGGAAGGATTTTGAATCCCGGGTAAGACTCATACCAGCCACACCAATCACACCATATAACTTGTGATCTAAACCCAGTTAACAGCATGATAACAGAGGAGCCTCTAGAAAAGATGGCTCACTACAGCAATAACCCGATTTTTTTTTTTTTTTGGTAACAATAACTATGTACCAGTATTGCAGACAATCCGCACTTGGGATGGGCGCCCAGCATCCACTACGGACTATGAGAAATAGAATTATCGGTAAGAAAATTCTTATTTTCTCTGACGTCCTAGTGGATGCTAGGGACTCCGTAAGGACCATGGGGATTATACCAAAGCTCCCAAACGGGCGGGAGAGTGCGGATGACTCTGCAGCACCAAATAAGAGAACTCCAGGTCCTCCTCAGCCAGGGTATCAAATTTGTAGAATTTTACAAACGTATTTGCTCCTGACCAAGTAGCTGCTCGGCAAAGTTGTAAAGCCGAGACCCCTCGGGCAGCCGCCCAAGATGAGCCCACCTTCCTTGTGGAATGGGCTTTTACAGATTTTGTCTGTGGCAGGCCTGCCACAGAATGTGCAAGCTGAATTGTACTACAAATCCAACGAGCAATAGTCTGCTTAGAAGCAGGAGCACCCAGCTTGTTGGGTGCATACAGAATAAACAACGATTCAGATTTTCTGACTCCAGCCGTCCTGGAAACCTATATTTCCAGGGCCCTGACAACGTCTAGCAACTTGGAGTCCTCCAAGTCTCTAGTAGCCGCAGGCACCACAATAGGTTGATTCAGGTGAAACGCTGAAAACCACCTTAGGGTGAAACTGAGGACAAGTCCTCAATTCCGCCCTGTCCGAATGGAAAATCAGATGAGGGCTTTTACAGGATAAAGCCGCCAATTCTGACACGCACCTGGCCCAGGCCAGGGCCAACAGCATGACCACTTTCCATGTGAGATATTTTAACTCCACATATTTAAGTGGTTCAAACCAATGTGACTTTTGGAACCCAAAAACTACATTTAGATCCCAAGGTGCCACTGGAGGCACAAAAGGAGGCTGTATATACAGTACCCCTTTCACAAACGTCTGAACTTCAGGGACTGAAGCTAGTTCTTTTTGGAAGAAAATTGACAGGGCCGAAATTTTAACCTTAATGGACCCCCATTTCAGGCCCATAGACACTCCTGTTTGCAGGAAATGTAGGAATCGACCTAGTTGAAAATTCCTCCGTCGGGGCCTTACTGGCCTCGCACCACGCAACATATTTTCGCCAAATGCGGTGATAATGTTTTGCGGTTATATCTTTCCTGGCTTTGATCAGGATAGGAATGACTTCATCCGGAATGCCTTTCTCCTTCAGGATCCGGCGTTCAACCGCCATGCCGTCAAACGCAGTCGCGGTAAGTCTTGGAACAGACAGGGTCCTTGCTGGAGCAGGTCCCTTCTTAGAGGTAGAGGCCACGGATCCTCCGTGAGCATCTCTTGAAGTTCCGGTTACCAAGTCCTTCTTGGCCAATCCGGAGCCCGAATATAGTGCTTACTCCTCTCCATCTTATAATTCTCAGTACCTTGGGTATGAGAGGCAGAGGAGGGAACACATACACTGACTGGTACACCCACTGTGTTACCAGAGCGTCTACAGCTATTGCCGGAGGGTCCCTTGACCCGGCGCAATACTTGTCGAGTTTTATAAACATGTGGAAGACTTCTGGGTGAAGTCCCCACTTGCTGACAGTGCTATCACATGATTCTCCGCCCAGCGAAGAATCCTTGCAGCTTCTGCCATTGCCCTCCTGCTTCTTGTGTCACCCTGTCTGTTTACGTGGGTGACTGCCGTGATGTTGTCCGAATGGATCAACTCCGGGTGACCTTGAAGCAGAGGTCTTGCTGAGCTTAGAGCATTATAAATGGCCCTTAGCTTCAGGATATTTATGTGAAGTGATGTCTCCAGGCTTGACCATAAGCTCTGGAAATTCCTTCCCTGTGTGACTGCTCCCCAGCCTCGCAGGCTGGCATCCGTGGTCACCAGGACCCAGTCCTGAATGATGAGCACTCTGCAACCACCACAGGAGAGACACCCATGTGCTTGGTGACAGGGTTATCCGCTGATGCATCTGAAGATGCGACCCGGACCATTTGTCCAGCAGGTCCCACTGGAAAGTTCTTGCGTGGAATCTGCCGAATGGGATTGCTTCGTAGGAAGCCACCATTTTTCCCAGAACCCTTTCATTGATGTACTGAGACTTGGCTCGGTTATAGGAGGTTCCCGACTAGCTCGGATAACTCCCTGACTTTCTCCTCCGGGAGAAACACCTTTTTCTGGACTGTGTCCAGGATCATCCCTAGGAACAGACGACGAGTCGTCGGAATCAGCTGCGATTTTGGAATATTTAGAATCCAATCGTGCTGCCGCAACACTACCTGAGATAGTGCTACACCGACCTCCAACTGTTCCCTGGATCTTACCCTTATCAGGGAATCGTCCAAGTAAGGGATAACTAAAATTCCCTTCCTTCGAATGAGTATTATCATTTCGGCCATTACCTTGGTAAAGACCCGGGGTGCCGTGGACCATCCACACGGCAGCGTCTGAAACTGATAGTGACAGTTCTGTACCATAAACCTGAGGTACCCTTGGTGAGAAGGGTAAATTGGGACATGAAGGTAAGCATCCTTGATGTCCCGAGACATCATGTAGTCCCCTTCTTCCAGGTTCGCAATCACTGCTCTGAGTGACTCAATCTTGAATTTGAACCTCCGTATGTAAGTGTTCAAGATTTTAGATTTAGAATCGGTCTCACCGAGCCGTCCGGCTTCGGTACCACAACAGTGTGGAATAATACCCCGTTCCCTGTTGCAGGAGGGGTACCTTGATTATCACCTGCTGGGAATACAGCTTGTGAATGGCTTCCAAAACTGCCTCCCTGTCAGAAGGAGACATCGGTAAAGCCGACTTTAGGAAACGGCGAGGGGGAGACGTCTCGAATTCCAATTTGTACCTCTGAGATATCACCTGAAGGATCCAGGGGTCTACTTGCGAGTGAGCCCACTGCGCGCTGAAATTCATTGAGACGGGCCCCCACCGTGCCTGATTCTGCTTGTAAAGCCCCAGCGTCATACTGAGGGCTTGGCAGAGGCGGGAGAGGGCTTCTGTTCCTGGGAACTGGCTGATTTCTGCAGCCTTTTTCCTCTCCCTCTGTCACGGGGCAGAAATGAGGAACCTTTTGCCCGCTTGCCCACGAAAAGACTGCGCCTGATAATACGGCGTCTTCTTATGTTGAGAGGCGACCTGGGGTACAAACGTGGATTTCCCAGCTGTTGCCGTGGCCACCAGGTCTGAAAGACCGACCCCAAATAACTCCTCCCCTTAATAAGGCAATACTTCCAAATGCCATTTGGAATCCGCATCACCTGACCACTGTCGTGTCCATAACCCTCTACCCTCATTTAATTTCTCAGATTCAGGAAAACTACAGGTAGTTTTTTCTCACCGAACATAATACCCCTTTTTGGTGGTACTCGTATTATCAGAAATGTGTAAAACATTTTTCATTGCCTCAATCATGTAACGTGTGGCCCTACTGGAAGTCACATTTGTCTCTTCACCGTCGACACTGGAGTCAGTATCCGTGTCGGCGTCTATATCTGCCATCTGAGGTAACGGGCGCTTTAGAGCCCCTGACGGCCTATGAGACGTCTGGACAGGCACAAGCTGAGTAGCCGGCTGTCTCATGTCAACCACTGTCTTTTATACAGAGCTGACACTGTCACGTAATTCCTTCCAACAGTTCATCCACTCAGGTGTCGACCCCCTAGGGGGTGACATCACTATTACAGGCAATCTGCTCCGTCTCCACATCATTTTTCTCCTCATACATGTCGATACAAACGTACCGACACACAGCACACACACACACACAGGGAATGCTCTGATAGAGGACAGGACCCCACTAGCCCTTTGGGGAGACAGAGGGAGAGTTTGCCAGCACACACCAGAGCGCTATATATATACAGGGATAACCTTATATAAGTGTTTTTCCCCTTATAGCTGCTGTATTTTTTAATACTGCGCGTAATTAGTGCCCCCCTCTCTTTTTTAACCCTTTCTGTAGTGTAGTGACTGCAGGGGAGAGCCAGGGAGCTTCCCTCCAACGGAGCTGTGAGGGAAAATGGCGCCAGTGTGCTGAGGAGATAGGCTCCGCCCCCTTCTCGGCGGCCTTATCTCCCGTTTTTCTGTGTATTCTGGCAGGGGTTAAATTCATCCATATAGCCCAGGAGCTATATGTGATGCATTTTTTGCCATCCAAGGTGTTTTTATTGCGTCTCAGGGCGCCCCCCCCAACGCCCTGCACCCTCAGTGACCGGAGTGTGAAGTGTGCTGAGAGCAATGGCGCACAGCTGCAGTGCTGTGCGCTACCTTGTTGAAGACAGGACGTCTTCTGCCGCCGATTTTCCGGACCTCTTCTGTCTTCTGGCTCTGTAAGGGGGCCGGCGGCGCGGCTCTGGGACCTATCCATGGCTGGGCCTGTGATCGGTCCCTCTGGAGCTAATGTCCAGTAGCCTAAGAAGCCCAATCCACTCTGCACGCAGGTGAGTTCGCTTCTTCTCCCCTTAGTCCCTCGATGCAGTGAGCCTGTTGCCAGCAGGTCTCACTGAACATAAAAAAACTAAAACTAAACTTTTCACTAAGCAGCTCAGGAGAGCCACCTAGTGTGCACCCTTCTCGTTCGGGCACAAAAATCTAACTGAGGCTTGGAGGAGGGTCATAGGGGGAGGAGCCAGTGCACACCAGGTAGTTCTAAAGCTTTACTTTTGTGCCCAGTCTCCTGCGGAGCCGCTATTCCCCATGGTCCTTACGGAGTCCCCAGCATCCACTAGGACGTCAGAGAAAAGGAGTTTGAACTCAAGTGGTTTTTATTGAATATTTTCATTGTATCTCTTTAATATGTGTTTTTAATGTTTGTTTTTGTTTTCTTGTTATATGATTGCTTCGAATTCTTGATGTAATACTGTTTAGTACTGTGTGTATGATATTTGTGGACTTTGTGAAAATGTCCACTGATATACTTTTTTTTAATTGAAAATCTACTCTAATATGGCTGCCCCCATCTCTAGAGACATGATCACTGTGTTGAAACATCATCTTTATTGTTGAGGTAAGACTAACTATTGGTGAGAGGTCATATCCCATCATACCGGGAGTACATGATCGAAAGTGATGCACAGACAATTGTTGGACTGCACCCTGGAATGCAAACAATGGCACGTCACTTCCGCAGGAGAATGGAAGTTCCACAGTGATGGTTAATATGGACTTGGGATCTGACCTTTATATATTCAGTATTATGGCACTAGGATTTACGCTGGAACGCACCGAGGAACTCACGTTGCGATACGTTACTTCCGGCGGTGAACTGAAGTGCAGCGACTATGGATATGTAAGCGGGATTGTGACAAACCAATCTGTCAGGTCTCTCTGTGTTAAGTTACTGGGAAACACAGAACTAGTCATCATGGAGAAGGGGACTATGGTTTTTCTGTATTTTATTTTAATTTATAGAAGATCTATGTCTGGCATTAAGTTTACTGATGTTAAATAAGTTGGAGGTATAAATATCTGCCAAAAGGGTTTTCCATCTTCTTGCCTTGAGTAAGATACTACTTTAGTATCAAAATGCGTTGGGGAGGAGAGATATTCAGGGACGTGTTTTACACGACCTGGCTAGTGGACAAAGTAATCTGGGGGCAACTGGCTTACCACTGCACTATTGCCTACTTTTTGCACAGTAGACCATTACCACTGGTCCAAAAACAACAGTTCCACACTATTAGGAGCTTTCTCCATTTGTTTTACAGTCATGTGTTGGAGGAGGTGTTGGATGGAGGCAGAGTTAAGGTGAGGATTGTCTGATTCTGAATGCTCAATTGTCTACTGCAATACGTCGATCACTTCCTCTGGTAGGAGACCTTGAGTTACACTTTAATTGTGACCTCCCTTTCTACGCTATTAAACTTTTTTTTCTTTTTGAGATGTTTAGCAGAATCTAAGACTACAGAATGATTTGACCATCACAAGGAATACCACTGCTGAGAAATCTTTGTTGCGGGATATCTTGTTACAATACTAGTACCAACAGACTCATTGGTGATATCTTCTATTGTGCTTTAACAAATCAGAACAGTAGAACATCCACAACACAAATGTTAATATAGATGTAATAGAAACTACTAAATAATATATTCATGAAACACACACTCCACTATAAATAACACACACCCAACATTTTTAAATATTGCCTCAAATTCTACCCACAGTTTCAGAAACAACTGGAGGGATATATAGTAGATTTGAACATTACACTTTGTAACGGCCTAGAGTCCAACAGCTGGAAGGATGGGAGACTGAGATAGGTTCATTAGAGCAAGGAATGGTAAGAGGCAGCAAGGTATGGTACGGCAGACACAGTATCAAAGGTTTGAAGCAGGCACAAACTAATGGAAAAGTTGGTAACAGTACCAGGGGTGCAGAGAGGATGGGGGATACATATTACCTGGGAAACTGTAGGAGTCCAGGAGTGCAGGGGAGGCGCAACCATGAGCCTTTACAATGCTGCTTCTGCGGCATGCTCCACAGTAATGTATACAATTGGGGGGGGGGGGGGGGGGGCGGACACACAACCCCTCTAGAGGTCTCAACCCCTAGCACCAGGTCCTGACCAATGCCTTGGTGTCCCTGAACTATACATAGGTAGAAAAAAATCTGAATGCAGCAGGTACAGAAACAAATGGATCACTGGACTGGAGTGTATAATGATCTGACAAGTAAGGGCTTATATAGGAAGTCAGTAGGTGGAGCTAAAACATGATGGAGCATCAGGGTAGCAGTAAAACTGTGCTGTACACAAGCCACAGACATGAATCAAGACTTCACTCCACATCTTCCATAACATTATTTCGATGGTACAAGAGCATTTGTGAGGATATTTCTGGTGAAACTCTCTGATTAATCTAGAAGCAGGAATGTTTTCTTACAGTTCTCAGGAACAATAAAGTATTCTACCCTTTCTACTTTGACATTCAGCAGCAGAGACAAAATTTGACCTGGAAAGGGGTTCTCATGAAATGTTTAAGGGGTGAAAAGTGAATAAAATGATATTTATTTTCATGGAGACTAGAAGCTTCTAGTGGAAAGCATCATGGTATATTTGAAATTAAATATGAAACCGTCCAATACACTTTTGACCCAATTTGTGTGAACTTTTTGGTTCCTTGAGGATTTTAGCAATCTTCTCCAAAGTGAAAATTGGGATTATCTCTAGGAGCTATTGAAGAAGTGAATTTATAATTTACAGGTGGAATTGTCGTGGAGACTGGGAAAGTTTGAATTAGCATTGGATGGAAGCCTAACTCGGCAAAGGAAGGAGTTTGGGAAACTGAGCTATCTACAGAGCTGTTATAAGTGAATTCAGCAGGGTGTAAAAGATCCATCCAATCATCTTGGAGGTATCTGGTGAAACATTGTATGTATTATGATTTGTTTTTTTCAGTTTGCTCATTTTACTGTGGATGGAAATAAGACAGATCAAAATTCAGTCCAAGTGTGGTGCAGAAGCTCAGACATTATCAACACATTATCGGAATTCCATGAAGTCTAAACATTTCCCAAATCACTAATTTTATGCTCTGTTCAGCAGTTGGTTGGAATAAAATAAGCCATCTTTGCAAGATGATCTACAATAAGTCAACTATGATATTACTCTCCAAGGTTGAGGTCAGGGACGTAGACAGAACTTTGTGGGCCCCACAGCAACATTTTGAAGGGGCCCCAGTCCCAATGCTTCTAGAGAGACACTTCTCTGCAGCAGTTGTTAATTTTATGCCCTATAATAGTGCTCTAGTTCATTTTCTCAGCCATAGTAGAGCCTTATTTAATGTTATGCCCCATAGTAGTGCCCTATTTTCTTTTATGAATCGTAGTAGTGCTTAAATTCACCCTATGTCACATTTCAGAGCTGCCAGTACACATTATGCCGCACAGTACCCACAAATCACATTATGATATATAGTACTCTCTGTTCATATTGTGCCTCATTACAGTGCCACAGTTCATATTATATAACATTAAAATGCCCTCCAGTTCATTTTATACCACACTACAATGAGCAGGTCCAGAAGCAGGCCCCAAGGAAAAAGTCTGAAAGGAACCCTATGTATCACTCAATGTCGAAAAATGTATATAACACATGTAACTTTGACAGGAAAGGTGGGCCCCTCTCAGCTCTGGGCCCCATAGCAGCTGCACTGCCTGCACCTTGGCTCTGGGCAGTCTATTCAGCCTGCGGCTCTAACTCCACGCTGACGCCTGTGATTGGGTGTTGTGCATGCATCGCGTGAAAAATCTTCAACTGAAAAGACTCATGAGACGGCGCTGCAGGGGGAAATGATCACTCTTTTAAAGATAAAAACAGCATTTTTTCAGAAGTGGTAGGAAAGGCGATTTACTTATCGAGGCGAAGCAGGAAACAGTAGTGACGAGATGTATTAACATCTCAGCTGCTGAAGAGGGGGAGTGAAAACTCCCCCCTCCGGCGACGCCTATCAGATCCTCACAGCGCAACAGCCTTGTGCTGACGCGCTGTGTCTTTCCTCCCGGCTGGATCACTTGGTATGTGCGAGATCTCCTGTGCAGTCCGGATCCGGCAGATGCCGCAGCCAGGGACAGCACTGTTCCTGCTGTGGTGAATGGTCAACAACACCTGCAGCTGTCGAAATCGATAGCTGCAGTTGTCGGAACAGTCAGTGCCAATAACCGTTCATACATTGCCCCTGCGTATCAGCGTGCTATCTTTTAGATAGCAGCGCTGGTATAGAGAGGGGCGCATCACGCTAATCCCCGCATTCATGGAATCGGTAGCCCCGCACCCTCTTCTCCCCCATATCGTCACATAATACATCTACCCCTCAGATCTTCACTAAGTGTTCTATCTAAAGTCTCTTGGTTGCTGCAATACGCAATTTACTTTTTCTTAATTTATTTTTTATTTTTTTGCATGCATTTTAAATACTGGCTGCTTTTGCATGTACCCAGTAGCGGTATCTATAATGGGTGCAGTGTGTGCGGTGTACATGGGCCCCTGGGTCTAGAGGAGGCCCCACTGCACACACTGCACCCATTTCTTCTATATACTTACCTTTCTGGTGTACGTGCGCGGGCACCCTCCTCTCCCGTCACCGTAGCCGGCAGCCGCAGCAGCACTGTTAGCGCTCTGTCTGAACACTAGAGCTCTCGCACAGTGCCAGAGTCTAGAGCACATGCGCAGGTCTCCGAAAAAATGGCGACTGCGACATTTTTCCCGAGACTTGCACATGCACCGTGGCACTGTGCCAGAGTCTCTAGTGCTCAGACAGAGCACTGACAGCGCTGCTGCGGCTACGGGATGGGAGAGGAGGGGCCCCACACCCGGAGACTGCATGCGGGTCCCCTCCTCTCTAGATACACCCCTGCATGTACCCCACATATACTGGTCAGCTTTACTTTTGCACTGCAACTTAGAGTTCAGCTAGGACACCTCACTCCCAGATCTAAATCCTCCCTGCACACTTTATATTTGCCCAACCTACAGTGCACCATGGTTTTCCAAAGTGCAAAGTTGTTCTTTTTTGGCTGTGCTCCCATCACTGGATAGGCCCATTTCCCTGTAACCTAACAGCAGGTCTAACCAGCCACACTGTGTATTTAACTACTTATTTATTCTGTTGGCTGCTGAATAACTAAGGTTTATTAGCACAGGTTTATTTTGGTCATTAATACAGAAGGTTGTGCTACGCTCAGTCCTAATTGTGATGGTAATGTGCTAGCACCTAGGTGAAGTCTGTATGGACTGTTTGTCAGATTGAGAAACCAAACAAAATGATGGATATATACACCTACGACCCTTGTAATTGTCTTGTATGTACTAAACAGTATAATGTATTGGTAAACTGCCGGATGGTTAATGAAAATATATATATAAATATAAATGATGGCAGATATAGGTTTAAATCACTGAACTTCATTTATTTACTAATTCAGTTACATCATGTCCAAAGTAATTATAAAAGTCACTCTTTCTAGAATGCGGCGTCCCGCATATGGATTTAGTTCTTAAAGTCTTTTGAGTACTCAAATACTCCTGCAGCGGTATTGAAGTAAAAAAACGAGTCTTCATGGCGTGGAGAACTCAGTGTTACAGCATACGGTGAAAAGACAGAGGGGTTTCTCCGGACTGGCTTCTCCCCTCTCACTCTGGCTGCCCGTGGTGCGTCCTGCTTCAGACGCCCCTCGTGCACCGGTCGGTTCGAGTGTGAAGCCTGTCTAAGGTAAGGGAGTCCGGGGGGGGCGCTCTACGGAGCTGCTCACCAGGTTACCCCCACCTTGTACGGACACTCACCGGCCGTCTTCTCCCGCTGATCGCCTGAGCTCCGACACCGGCTTCTTCCCTCGTCCTCCTTCCGTCGGTTGCTAGGTTACGAGCGCGCTCTCCGGATGTCCTGGTCACGTGACCGGGTCTTTCGTGGATGTCTTTGTACTCTCTGTTTCGTGGGTTGTTGGTCAATACGGATTGAAGAATCAAAGTCAGTGGTGTCTCCAACGCGTTTCAGCCTCTGTTAGGCCTTCCTCTGGGAGATTTTGGTAATTAACTGCATGGCCACCAATTCCTGATCTTCTACCATACTATACATGAGTGTCCTTCTCCAGCTATCCTTCTTCTGACGGCATAGCTTTCCATCTTTCTGATGCTGGATTTCTGAGGGGATGTAGTTGGGATCTTGGTGTTTGGGATCCCGGCAGTCAGAATACTGGAGCCAGAATCCTGACAGCGGTTAGGCTGTGGGGTCGAGGGTTAGGTTTAGTCTGCGGGAAGGGAGGGTTAGGGTTAGGCTGGGGGAGGAAGGGTTAGGGTTATGGGGAGGGTTAGGATTTGGATTACTCACATCCAGTGCCCCGTCGGGGATGCCGGTGTCGGTATTCTGACCGCTGGCATCTGACTGCCCGTTTCCCATACCCAACCCTTTCTGAGACGTCTTCTTTCCCATTGCAGTTTCTGTACTGTCCTAATTTTGGGGATTCAATTACAGACTCTATACAGACCTTTAAGATATTCTCAATGCCCAAAACCTTCTCAATGATGTTGCCATTCCATCAGCCTCAATCTTATTTGTTTTTATGTTTTTATACTTTGAACTAATAAAATTGTTCATTATTTGCTTGCGGAAAGGCCAGTCAGAGCCGGATGTGTCCTGTGTGATGCTTGTTTGTCTCATTGAACAAATGAGATCACAACAAAGGTAGAGAAAGGGGCAAAAATATTAAATGAATGAACACACTTGTGTGATAATTCAGAATACAGTTGTTACCTGCTTGCTGTTACTAGCAGGCAGCTACTGTATATCATATTCCCTTCCCCAATGGAACTTGCAATCTATTTTTTTTTTTAAAAGGCAGACAAATCACCAACCAGGCAGTTTACCTCATACCTACCAACTGTCCAAATTTCAGCGGGACTGTCCCGCTATTTGGACACTGTCCCGCTGTCCCATTCTCATGCCATAGTGTCCTGAGGGTGGGGGGTGCAGTTGGGAGACCCTGTGATCACCGCTGCCCTGCTATGCAAAGCAGCTGGTGATCACTGAATAGATGCCATGTAACAGTGTGGGGAGTGAGCTGGGAACTGCCCAGCTGCCCAGGGAGCGCTGGGCATGCCCCCAAAGTGATGATAATGGAGGTCAGGAAGCAAAGCTCCACCCCTTTATCTGAGACTCCACCTCTTTATATGTGCCTCCACCCCCTTTTCGCCAGGTCCCAAAAAGGAAGCTCTTCAAGTTGGGAGGTATGCTATCTATCCTGCCAACATGTCTGCGGGCTAAAGCACCTAGTGGACATCGGGAGAATATACAAACTCGACACGTCTTAAAGACAGGTCAGAATTTAGCCCAAAGTCCCTTGGTGGTAATGTGGACCTGGCACCGCAAAAGGGGTCAAGGCCCCAAACAGGGGCCTTTTAAGAGAGGAGGGGACCCGTGTGTAGCATCTGTTGTAGACCCTCTAATCTCCAGCAGCAAGTAGACTCTGGCATAATGTCTACTGAGCATGTGCAGATCTCTTGGAACATAGCACCGACGCCATGTTCCCGAGGACATCTCCAGTCCGTATGTGTAATCACTTGGAAATGGCCACGATGGCAATTTTCTAAGTGATTTGTATCCTCACTGTAGGGCCACTGCCCTGGGACTTCAGAGGGGTAGGTATAATATATGGGTGAAGGTTGTGACCCCCACTGGACTCAGGTACCCGTGTGCAACGCACACACTGCCCCCATTATAGAATCACCTATGGCCCCAAAGGAGCGCATGTTATAGCTACAAGGGGCAGACAGCTGGTGCCCGGCCACATAATAGTAGTTGCTCTTGCAAGCTTAGTGTCTACTCCTAAAAACAATACTCAGAATACTCTCCCTCTGAAATTCTTAGATCTTGCTGCATCTTGACTCTGGTAACCACCTCTCACTCCCACTTACTTCTCCCATGCAGCTACCCATTTGTGGAATTCCCTAATACATCCAGTTAGGTTCTGCCATCGCCTTCAGATCATTAAATGTTTTCTGAAAACTCATCTCTTTATTCAGGGATACACTGGAGCTGTAATTCTGCTCCGGCATCCCTCTGTATGTGCGCATGAAAGGGAGAGTGGCCACACATCATGGGTGTTGTTACGAGTCCCTCTGTGTATGTGTGCATGAAAAGAGGAGTGGTCACACATCATGGGTGTTGTTACAAGTATAGGGACGGGGCATGTTGGCTGAGTGAGCGTCAGGAGTCCATCCTGCTTGGCCAGGCTTTTGGGGCAGACCAGTCCGTTGGGCCATCAGACCTTCTGGCATTTGCCAGAAGAGCCAGATGGCCAGACTAACCCTCTTCTTTATTAGAGCTTGACATACTCCCACCTATGCTACCCACACCAATGCCTCCTCACACCTGCCCCACTCCCACCTGTACTACCTGCACAAATGTACCCTCACCATCTATCCTACTCCCACCTATATTACCATAGTTGCCCCCTCACAACTGTCCCAATCTCCCCTCAGAGCCAACCATTCTCCTCTTGTGTCAGCTGATCACTCTTCCTATTGGAACGTGTGCTCTCCCATGGGCAGGGCCTTCCATAGCCTTTGTTTTCATATCTGCATTTATTTTTAGATTTATTTTTTTAAGGTTGTCCTGCCATCCCCACTGTCCAGTGCTATATATACTCCACCTCACATTGTATATATGCATAAGTTATATCACAAAGTACAGTATAAGAATCGTAGTCTTCTCAACAGCATTGTATAAAAATCTATGTTATTTTAAATGAAAGGAATGATTATCTATCAACACCGTTTTTCATTTATTATATTTTAAACTTTTATTAGTATATTTACAAATGGAGAGCTTTGGAGCAGAATACTGTGAAGAATACTGGAGCAGGTTTTGTGGATGGCACTGGAACAGGATGCTATGAACCAATCTTGTGCAGGTTTTCTGGATAGAACTTGAGCAGAATGCTTTGTTATATCGCTGTCTTGTCACAGTCTTTGTAAGGTCACTTTTTTCCCAGCTTTATCTCCTTGCTCCATACACTTCTCTGCTCAGTTACTCCATTCCTCTGGCCGTCAGCAGATCATAACAGATGTGTGAATGGATTACTGGATCATAACAGATGTGTGAATGGATTACTCATCCAGTATCCCAGGATCATAACAGATGTGTGAATGGATTACTTGTCCAGTATCCTGTCCTAGATGTTATATGGACGGACATTGGGTTCTCACTCTCAGTAGATAGAATTCTGAGGCCTGGACAAGTTGATTTAGGTGTTAAGTGAGGGACAGTCTATGTTGTAGTCCATTCACATTAGATGGCTTCATCAAGTTTCCCCCTTTTGTTGTTGCCATTCTCTTCAGGGCCCTTTTTTTTTCTAGATTCTGGAATAGGTGACGTTTTTCCAGTTTCTAGACTGCTGCTATCAACTGCCGGATTGCGGTTCCTCTGGTTGTTCTGGCGGCTTCTTTTGGGAAATGGTGAAAATTCCCCATCATCCAGGCACTGTATGAGATGTTGTCTTAGCTTTCGCTTTTTGAATTTGCGCCTGGGAAAGTCGCCGGTGAAGAGGAACTCCACAGCATTCGCAACAGAATATATCCCGCAGTTCCCTGAGTCTGGCCTCTGTTGCTCCACGTCCAGGATGTTAAGATTTGCCAGCAGGTCTTTTGGGACAACAGCCTGATACAGATCTTGTAGTTGCCTGCTGCCAGAGGGGGTGAGCCGCCATCCGTCGCTGTCTGCAATTTGCACCTGCCCATCTCGAAAGCAGGACACAAAGAAGTGTTCGTCATCTGTATCCGGGTGTATCTGCAGTGACGGGCCAGAGACGGGGGTGAAGGAGCCAGCCTCTCCTATTATCGCAGGCTGCAAGCCTTCCACGTTGAATGGCTTGCGCAGTATGGACTGCACAGCATCAATAATGGGGATGCTTACACCCTGGTTGTTCAGTATGATCAGCCTATCTTTCTGTGTCAGCCCCAAATGGGGCAGCCACATATTCTGTAAATATGTAAGGAAAAATATCAAATATATTAAAACAAATAAAAGTTCAGTATGTTTGTACTTACTATACCAATGCCCCTTAAATGCATTGAAAAGACAAATGCACAGAATTTATCATTGCTTCGGACACCAGGGGGGATTCAATTGAGCGCAAGGTTTAGCCCGCAAACCCCCAACCCCCCCCAAAAAAAAACCTTATTGACGATAATGAGTACCATAATTACAAACTAGCATATGTGCCTGATTTCAGCCGGGCTAAGTTTTGCTGGACTGAACATTTTACCCCTTTTCTACATCCTCACACTATTACTATAATGATAAATAAATGATGAAAGTGAAAATAATTGCCCACAAACGCTGTGGAATTACAAAAGCTGTCTGTGACATCATCAGTCTCACCCTGCCTGCTTTCCACCACTGAATGTAATGATTCATATGTTTATTATAACATTAATTTACATGGGGACGCAATGAGAGAAAAGGGGATTAAAAAGGGAAAGGAAAGGGAGAAAAATATAGGACAGATCCAAAGTGTGGCTTACAGCGATACATGGGAGTTTTTAGGGAATTGGAGATGGCTTGAGAGCAGCTTACCCGTGGGATGGGGACCATTACATAAATTGGCCACATCACTGATCCACCCATAAATGGCCATAATCCACCCTGCAACACCCACATTTTATAGAGACCATGTTATCATGCAAGGCCTACCTAGAACCATCATTGTTTGTTTATTTTTATTTGATGCCATGTTCAGGCAACGGCATCATAGAAATAAGTCCCTCATAATAATGGTCCTTACGCTATTAATATAATGATAAATAAATGATGAAAGTGAAAATAATTGCCCACCCCACCAACAAAACAAAATAGCTCTAAGCACCAGCGGTCACAGCATGGTCTGCCTATAGCTAATGCAGGGAAACTAGTAGTGTTGTGAGGTCTCCCCAAAAAGCTGCAACCAGCGTCAAGCTATGCCAGGCTTAGATTGTCCCCCTATAACAGTACTACATTATTAAACTATATTTTCAGATAATATTCTGATTAAAATAAGCTTACCATAGACCTTCGCATTATATAACGGCGTTAGTGCAATGAAAAAACACGTCTGTATAGTTAGCCAACTACCTCAACGCTCACTCTCATGCAATAACTGATTGTCCTGAGCCAAGCAGGGCCTTTAATCTCACACCTGAGTGACATCACAAACGTTGTGGAATTACAAAAACTGTCTGTGACGTCATCAGCCTCACCCTGCCTGCTTTCCACCACTGAATGTACTGATTCATATG
Organism: Pseudophryne corroboree; assembly: GCF_028390025.1. Lineage (NCBI taxonomy): Eukaryota > Metazoa > Chordata > Amphibia > Anura > Myobatrachidae > Pseudophryne > Pseudophryne corroboree. The sequence continues at coordinate 943,310,829 of NC_086445.1, read as the reverse complement.
CTTTATTATAACGTTAATTTACATGGGGACGCAATGAGAGAAAAGGGGATTAAACTATTAAATTAAAGGGAGAAAAATATAGGACAGATCCACAATGTGAAAAAAAGAAAAGTACAATCTCACTTTGTGCGTCCAAATGTTCAAACTGTCCAATGATCCTCACAATGGAGTATGGAGATAATCAAACCAACGTGAAACAAAAAATAAAACACAACATAGTGTAATACTGCAAAAATAAATTATAAGGATAAAGTTCCTCCCAATGTGTAAAAAGATGATGATGGTGGCAAAATAGTCCCAAATCCAAGATCCACCTCCGTTTGAGAAAGGTCACCCGAATGGTGTGTCAGAAAATGGTCCTTACATGTGTGCTTACTTGTATAAAAATTATGCGAACGTGAATTGTTATATTAATCGTGGAGACAATTCTCCACGATTAATATAACAATCCTTTACAAGCAGAGCCGGATTAAGTCGCTGGGGGGCCCGGGGTACTTAAAACAGTGGGGCCCCTATGCAAGAGAGGAGGAGGAGGAGGAGGAGGGGGGGAGCGCGGTCACTCACATTCCATCCAGTGAACGAACTGCGCTCCCGTCCCCGCCAACCGCACAGACAGCAGAGCGATAGCTTAGCTCTCCAATCATGTATGAATGAAGCAGCCTGCCGCTCAGCCATTGGGGCAGCCTACTTCACTCATACGTTATTGGACAGCTGAGCCGTCGCTCAGTTGTCCTGTTTGTACGGCCGCCGCTGCAGTAAGGACGGGAGCACAACACCACAGATCGGATCGGAAGAGAGATCCGATCTGTGGTGTGGTAGGGGGCCCTTTTGGGAAGGGGGGCCCGGGGGTACGTATCAACGGGACCCCCCTTAATCCGGCTCTGTTTACAAGGCAAAACCATACCTTGTAAGTGATTTCCCATTTTAAAAAAAAATTCCAAGTTCGGCCAGCGTCCTGCACTGCCGCCGGACTGGCGCCGCATTACATCCCGCTGTCTGAGTTTGTTGCTTCTTTACTGGTATCCGTGAGCGCCACACCTCTTCCATACTTACAGCTCATTGTGGAAGCACTGGGACAAGGTTTGCCATAACATAAATTTGGGGTGCCAGGTATTACAGACATATATATATATATATATATATACACACACACACACACACACACCTCCTCTCCCGTCACCGTAGCCGGCAGCCGCAGCAGCATTGTTAGCGCTCTGTCTGAACACTAGAGCTCTCGCACAGTGCCAGAGTCTAGAGCACATGCGCAGGTCTCCGAAAAAATGGCGACTGCGACATTTTTCCCGAGACTTGCACATGCACCGTGGCACTGTGCCAGAGTCTCTAGTGCTCAGACAGAGCACTGACAGCGCTGCTGCGGCTACGGGATGGGAGAGGAGGGGCCCCACACCCGGAGACTGCATGCGGGTCCCCTCCTCTCTAGATACACCCCTGCATGTACCCCACATATACTGGTCAGCTTTACTTTTGCACTGCAACTTAGAGTTCAGCTAGGACACCTCACTCCCAGATCTAAATCCTCCCTGCACACTTTATATTTGCCCAACCTACAGTGCACCATGGTTTTCCAAAGTGCAAAGTTGTTCTTTTTTGGCTGTGCTCCCATCACTGGATAGGCCCATTTCCCTGTAACCTAACAGCAGGTCTAACCAGCCACACTGTGTATTTAACTACTTATTTATTCTGTTGGCTGCTGAATAACTAAGGTTTATTAGCACAGGTTTATTTTGGTCATTAATACAGAAGGTTGCGCTACGCTCAGTCCTAATTGTGATGGTAATGTGCTAGCACCTAGGTGAAGTCTGTATGGACTGTTTGTCAGATTGAGAAACCAAACAAAATGATGGATATATACACCTACGACCCTTGTAATTGTCTTGTATGTACTAAACAGTATAATGTATTGGTAAACTGCCGGATGGTTAATGAAAAATATATATATAAATATAAATGATGGCAGATATAGGTTTAAATCACTGAACTTCATTTATTTACTAATTCAGTTACATCATGTCCAAAGTAATTATAAAAGTCACTCTTTCTAGAATGCGGCGTCCCGCATATGGATTTAGTTCTTAAAGTCTTTTGAGTACTCAAATACTCCTGCAGCGGTATTGAAGTAAAAAACCGAGTCTTCATGGCGTGGAGAACTCAGTGTTACAGCATACGGTGAAAAGACAGAGGGGTTTCTCCGGACTGGCTTCTCCCCTCTCACTCCGGCTGCCCGTGGTGCGTCCTGCTTCAGACGCCCCTCGTGCACCGGTCGGTTCGAGTGTGAAGCCTGTCTAAGGTAAGGGAGTCCGGGGGGGGCGCTCTACGGAGCTGCTCACCAGGTTACCCCCACCTTGTACGGACACTCACCTGCCGTCTTCTCCCGCTGATCGCCTGAGCTCCGACACCGGCTTCTTCCCTCGTCCTCCTTCCGTCGGTTGCTAGGTTACGAGCGCGCTCTCCGGATGTCCTGGTCACGTGACCGGGTCTTTCGTGGATGTCTTTGTACTCTCTGTTTAATGAGATCACAACAAAGGTAGAGAAAGGGGCAAAAATATTAAATGAATGAACACACTTGTGTGATAATTCAGAATACAGTTGTTACCTGCTGTTACTAGCAGGCAGCTACTGTATATCATATTCCCTTCCCCAATGGAACTTGCAATCTATTTTTTTTTTAAAAAGGCAGACAAATCACCAACCAGGCAGTTTACCTCATACCTACCAACTGTCCAAATTTCAGCGGGACTGTCCCGCTATTTGGACACTGTCCCGCTGTCCCATTCTCATGCCATAGTGTCCTGAGGGTGGGGGGTGCAGTTGGGAGACCCTGTGATCACCGCTGCCCTGCTATGCAAAGCAGCTGGTGATCACTGAATAGATGCCATGTAACAGTGTGGGGAGTGAGCTGGGAACTGCCCAGCTGCCCAGGGAGCGCTGGGCATGCCCCCAAAGTGATGATAATGAAGGTCAGGAAGCAAAGCTCCACCCCTTTATCTGAGACTCCACCTCTTTATATGTGCCTCCACCCCCTTTTCAGGCTTGGGCGCGCCAGGTCCCAAAAAGGAAGCTCTTCAAGTTGGGAGGTATGCTATCTATCCTGCCAACATGTCTGCGGGCTAAAGCACCTAGTGGACATCGGGAGAATATACAAACTCGACACGTCTTAAAGACAGGTCAGAATTTAGCCCAAAGTCCCTTGGTGGTAATGTGGACCTGGCACCGCAAAAGGGGTCAAGGTCCCAAACAGGGGCCTTTTAAGAGAGGAGGGGACCCGTGTGTAGCATCTGTTGTAGACCCTCTAATCTCCAGCAGCAAGTAGACTCTGGCATAATGTCTACTGAGCATGTGCAGATCTCTTGGAACATAGCACCGACGCCATGTTCCCGAGGACATCTCCAGTCCGTATGTGTAATCACTTGGAAATGGCCACGATGGCAATTTTCTAAGTGATTTGTATCCTCACTGTAGGGCCACTGCCCTGGGACTTCAGAGGGGTAGGTATAATATATGGGTGAAGGTTGTGACCCCCACTGGACTCAGGTACCCGTGTGCAACGCACACACTGCCCCCATTATAGAATCACCTATGGCCCCAAAGGAGCGCAAGTTATAGCTACAAGGGGCAGACAGCTGGTGCCCGGCCACATAATAGTAGTTGCTCTTGCAAGCTTAGTGTCTATTCCTAAAAACAATACTCAGAATACTCTCCCTCTGAAATTCTTAGATCTTGCTGCATCTTGACTCTGGTAACCACCTCTCACTCCCACTTACTTCTCCCATGCAGCTACCCATTTGTGGAATTCCCTAATACATACAGTTAGGTTCTGCCATCGCCTTCAGATCATTAAATGTTTTCTGAAAACTCACCTCTTTATTCAGGGATACACTGGAGCTGTAATTCTGCTCCGGCATCCCTCTGTATGTGCGCATGAAAGGGAGAGTGGCCACACATCATGGGTGTTGTTACGAGTCCCTCTGTGTATGTGTGCATGAAAAGAGGAGTGGTCACACATCATGGGTGTTGTTACAAGTATAGGGACGGGGCATGTTGGCTGAGTGAGCGTCAGGAGTCCATCCTGCTTGGCCAGGCTTTTGGGGCAGACCAGTCCGTTGGGCCATCAGACCTTCTGGCATTTGCCAGAAGAGCCAGATGGCCAGACTAACCCTCTTCTTTATTAGAGCTTGACATACTCCCACCTATGCTACCCACACCAATGCCTCCTCACACCTGCCCCACTCCCACCTGTACTACCTGCACAAATGTACCCTCACCATCTATCCTACTCCCACCCTATATTACCATAGTTGCCCCCTCACAACTGTCCCAATCTCCCCTCAGAGCCAACCATTCTCCTCTTGTGTCAGCTGATCACTCTTCCTATTGGAACGTGTGCTCTCCCATGGGCAGGGCCTTCCATAGCCTTTGTTTTCATATCTGCATTTATTTTTAGATTTATTTTTTTAAGGTTGTCCTGCCATCCCCACTGTCCAGTGCTATATATACTCCACCTCACATTGTATATATGCATAAGTTATATCACAAAGTACAGTATAAGAATCGTAGTCTTCTCAACAGCATTGTATAAAAATCTATGTTATTTTAAATGAAAGGAATGATTATCTATCAACACCGTTTTTCATTTATTATATTTTAAACTTTTATTAGTATATTTACAAATGGAGAGCACTGGAGCAGAATACTGTGAAGAATACTGGAGCAGGTTTTGTGGATGGCACTGGAACAGGATGCTATGAACCAATCTTGTGCAGGTTTTCTGGATAGAACTTGAGCAGAATGCTTTGTTATATCGCTGTCTTGTCACAGTCTTTGTAAGGTCACTTTTTTCCCAGCTTTATCTCCTTGCTCCATACACTTCTCTGCTCAGTTACTCCATTCCTCTGGCCGTCAGCAGATCATAACAGATGTGTGAATGGATAACTGGATCATAACAGATGTGTGAATGGATTACTCATCCAGTATCCCAGGATCATAACAGATGTGTGAATGGATTACTTGTCCAGTATCCTGTCCTAGATGTTATATGGACGGACATTGGGTTCTCACTCTCAGTAGATAGAATTCTGAGGCCTGGACAAGTTGATTTAGGTGTTAAGTGAGGGACAGTCTATGTTGTAGTCCATTCACATTAGATGGCTTCATCAAGTTTCCCCCTTTTGTTGTTGCCATTCTCTTCAGGGCCCTTTCTTTTTCTAGATTCTGGAATAGGTGACGTTTTTCCAGTTTCTAGACTGCTGCTATCAACTGCCGGATTGCGGTTCCTCTGGTTGTTCTGGCGGCTTCTTTTGGGAAATGGTGAAAATTCCCCATCATCCAGGCACTGTGTGAGATGTTGTCTTAGCTTTCGCTTTTTGAATTTGCGCCTGGGAAAGTCGCCGGTGAAGAGGAACTCCACAGCATTCGCAACAGAATATATCCCGCAGTTCCCTGAGTCTGGCCTCTGTTGCTCCACGTCCAGGATGTTAAGATTTGCCAGCAGGTCTTTTGGGACAACAGCCTGATACAGATCTTGTAGTTGCCTGCTGCCAGAGGGGGTGAGCCGCCATCCGTCGCTGTCTGCAATTTGCACCTGCCCATCTCGAAAGCAGGACACAAAGAAGTGTTCGTCATCTGTATCCGGGTGTATCTGCAGTGACGGGCCAGAGACGGGGGTGAAGGAGCCAGCCTCTCCTATTATCGCAGGCTGCAAGCCTTCCACGTTGAATTGCTTGCGCAGTATGGACTGCACAGCATCAATAATGGGGATGCTTACACCCTGGTTGTTCAGTATGATCAGCCTATCTTTCTGTGTCAGCCCCAAATGGGGCAGCCACATATTCTGTAAATATGTAAGGAAAAATATCAAATATATTAAAACAAATAAAAGTTCAGTATGTTTGTACTTACTATACCAATGCCCCTTAAATGCATTGAAAAGACAAATGCACAGAATTTATCATTGCTTCGGACACCAGGGGGGATTCAATTGAGCGCAAGGTTTAGCCCGCAAACCCCCAACCCCCCCCCAAAAAAAACCTTATTGACGATAATGAGTACCATAATTACAAACTAGCATATGTGCCTGATTTCAGCCGGGCTAAGTTTTGCTGGACTGAACATTTTACCCCTTTTCTACATCCTCACGCTATTACTATAATGATAAATAAATGATGAAAGTGAAAATAATTGCCCACAAACGCTGTGGAATTACAAAAGCTGTCTGTGACATCATCAGTCTCACCCTGCCTGCTTTCCACCACTGAATGTAATGATTCATATGTTTATTATAACATTAATTTACATGGGGACGCAATGAGAGAAAAGGGGATTAAAAAGGGAAAGGAAAGGGAGAAAAATATAGGACAGATCCAAAGTGTGGCTTACAGCGATACATGGGAGTTTTTAGGGAATTGGAGATGGCTTGAGAGCAGCTTACCCGTGGGATGGGGACCATTACATAAATTGGCCACATCACTGATCCACCCATAAATGGCCATAATCCACCCTGCAACACCCACATTTTATAGAGACCATGTTATCATGCAAGGCCTACCTAGAACCATCATTGTTTGTTTATTTTTATTTGATGCCATGTTCAGGCAACGGCATCATAGAAATAAGTCCCTCATAATAATGGTCCTTACGCTATTAATATAATGATAAATAAATGATGAAAGTGAAAATAATTGCCCACCCCACCAACAAAACAAAATAGCTCTAAGCACCAGCGGTCACAGCATGGTCTGCCTATAGCTAATGCAGGGAAACTAGTAGTGTTGTGAGGTCTCCCCAAAAAGCTGCAACCAGCGTCAAGCTATGCCAGGCTTAGATTGTCCCCCTATAACAGTACTACATTATTAAACTATATTTTCAGATAATATTCTGATTAAAATAAGCTTACCATAGACCTTCGCATTATATAACGGCGTTAGTGCAATGAAAAAACACGTCTGTATAGTTAGCCAACTACCTCAACGCTCACTCTCATGCAATAACTGATTGTCCTGAGCCAAGCAGGGCCTTTAATCTCACACCTGAGTGACATCACAAACGTTGTGGAATTACAAAAACTGTCTGTGACGTCATCAGCCTCACCCTGCCTGCTTTCCACCACTGAATGTACTGATTCATATGCTTTATTATAACGTTAATTTACATGGGGACGCAATGAGAGAAAAGGGGATTAAACTATTAAATTAAAGGGAGAAAAATATAGGACAGATCCACAATGTAAAAAAAAGAAAAGTACAATCTCACTTTGCGCGTCCAAATGTTCAAACTGTCCAATGATCCTCACAATGGAGTATGGAGATAATCAAACCAACGTGAAACAAAAAATAAAACACAACATAGTGTAATACTGCAAAAATAAATTATAAGGATAAAGTTCCTCCCAATGTGTAAAAAGATGATGATGGTGGCAAAATAGTCCCAAATCCAAGATCCACCTCCGTTTGAGAAAGGTCACCCGAATGGTGTGTCAGAAAATGGTCCTTACATGTGTGCTTACTTGTATAAAAATTATGCGAACGTGGATTGTTATATTAATCGTGGAGACAATTCTCCACGATTAATATAACAATCCTTTACAAGCAGAGCCGGATTAAGTCGCTGGGGGGCCCGGGGTACTTAAAACAGTGGGGCCCCTATGCAAGAGAGGAGGAGGAGGAGGAGGAGGGGGGGGGAGCGCGGTCACTCACATTCCATCCAGTGAACGAACTGCGCTCCCGTCCCCGCCAACCGCACAGACAGCAGAGCGATAGCTCTGCTCTCCAATCATGTATGAATGAAGCAGCCTGCCGCTCAGCCATTGGGGCAGCCTACTTCACTCATACGTTATTGGACAGCTGAGCCGTCGCTCAGTTGTCCTGTTTGTACGGCCGCCGCTGCAGTAAGGACGGGAGCACAACACCACAGATCGGATCGGAAGAGAGATCCGATCTGTGGTGTGGTAGGGGGCCCTTTTGGGAAGGGGGGCCCGGGGGTACGTATCAACGGGACCCCCCTTAATCCGGCTCTGTTTACAAGGCAAAACCATACCTTGTAAGTGATTTCCCATTTTAAAAAAAAATTCCAAGTTCGGCCAGCGTCCTGCACTGCCGCCGGACTGGCGCCGCATTACATCCCGCTGTCTGAGTTTGTTGCTTCTTTACTGGTATCCGTGAGCGCCACACCTCTTCCATACTTACAGCTCATTGTGGAAGCACTGGGACAAGGTTTGCCATAACATAAATTTGGGGTGCCAGGTATTACAGACATATATATATATATATATATATACACACACACACACACACACACACACACACACACACACACACACATTTCTATCTATATTTATGTACATTATACCAACACTTTATGCCACCTTGGTCAGGCCACTCTTCCACCTTCCCCCTCTTTCTCCACAGTATAACCTGTTTATTCTTCCTAACATCTTACTTCCACTCTTGCCCAGTTCGGCACTGCTGTATCTGGGACGGAATGTTGCAGTGGTAGCAGTTTCTAAGGTAGCTTTCACATCGCAAACCCAGGTTGGACCCGGCTTTTGAACCTGTGTCTGACATGGGTCCGAGCAGCCTCAGACCCTTTCCCGGATTGGTGCCTTTCACACTAAACCCGGGTCACCCATGTTAAACACTGTGACGTGATTTAAAATGGACTTTTCTGGCTCATATTGTTGAGGTTTCAAAGGAAATAAGAGGAGGGGCTGGGGACTGCTCTGAGCAGATGCATACACAGCCAATCAGCACCTTTTTCTGAGACCCGAGTTGAATATCCTGTGTCAGAGGCTTTCACACTGCACAGCGACCTGGGTTTAACCCTTCTTTTAAACCATGTTGAAATGCAGGGTTGCTTGACTCGGATTATTCACTTTTTGCGCTCTCACACTGCTCCTCGGCCCGGGTCGACTTGGCAACAACCCAGTAATGACCTGGGTTATTTTGGCGATGTGAAAGGTGTAAGTGAGAGCTTTCTGTGAACATACAGATGGAGCCATGCTAATCGTGGCTCCGTCTGTGCCTGGGCCCCATTCACTTTAATGGGAGCGTCTCTGTGTAGTCCCGCCGGGAGTGGACGCCTGCGATGGAGCCGCACTAGATTAGTTATTTATCATTTTAGGAGGGTTATTTTTCATGGATGTTTTTTTTTTTTTTTTTTTTTTTTTGTATCTAATAGAGCCATAGTCATCTAGTAAGCAGAACAAACCTCTAACTCCATTGGATTACCCCAACCACAAATATACAACAAATATTACCTAAATCACTGCTCATTGTGGGCCATACTCATCACCACTTATTGTGATATTTTTACAATTGTTTCCTGCCTCTTTCTCATTTCCAAGTGTCAGACTAATTCATCATGGCTGTTATGGAGGGTATCTCCTTGTTACAAACCTACCATGATAATCTGAACACCCCCCATACTTACAGTAAGTATGCAGAAATTGTGAGATTCATCTAGTTTTGAAAATGCTTTATTTTTTGGAAGTTGATAATGAAACTGTTTGCCATCCTGAGATGGCGTTCAGTTCCCCAAATCCTTTCACAAGCTTCCAGCATCTTGTGTAGCGGCAGGATCTATTCAGAGCCCTAAACACTGTGATGTGTTGTTGTGGGGCTTAGCTCCACCTCCAGGCTGTGCACTATTGTTTCGCTGGTGACTTCTCCCCTTCTGCCCCATCTCCCCCTGCTTTGCACGCTGGTGACTGTTGCCCTTTGGCCCCCTCTCCTCATGCCTGCCTCTGGTAAGTGCTCCCTGGGTCCATGTCTCATCGTTCTGTCTATGTAAGAGCGGGGTGTTGTTTTTTAAAGAAATTATTTATATAAAGTACACAGAAGAGCGCTCCGGTCAGGGGCGTAGCCAGAACTTTGTGGGCCCCATAGCATCATTTTGAAGGGGCCCCTGTCCCTGTGCTTCTAGAGAGACACTTCTCTGCAGCAGTTGTTAATTTTATGCCCTATAATAGTGCCCTAGTTCATTTTCTGAACCATAGTAGAGCCTTATTTAATGTTATGCTTCATAGTAGTGCCCTAGTTTCTTTTATGAATCGTAGTAGTGCTTAACTTCACCCTATGTCACATTTCAGAGCTGCCAGTACACATTATGTCACACAGTACCCCCAATTCACATTATGATATATAGTGCTCCCCGTTCATATTGTGCCTCATTACAGTTCCTCGGTTCATATTATATAACTTTAAAATGCCCTCCAGTTAATTGTATACCACACTACAATGAGCAGGTCCAGGGGCATACCTAGATATATTGCAGGCCCCAAGGAAAAAGTTTAAAAGGACCCCTACGTACCACTCATGGCGAAAAATGTATATAACACATGTAACTGTGACAGGGAAGGTTGGCCCTCTCAGCTCTGGGCCCCATAGCAGCTGCACTGCCTGCACCTATGGTAGCTACGCCCTTATATATAACACATGTAACTTTGACAGGGAAGGCAGGCACCTCTCAGCTCTGGGCCCCATAGCAGCTGCACTGCCTGCACCTATGGTAGCTACACCCTTGGTTGAGGTAGAATAGAAAGATATTGAAGCAAAACACAAAGGTGAGTTGTGTGGAATATAGTTTCAGGAAGACATCAGCCACCATACTTTTTAACATCCATTTATAAAATGCTGCCATCAGGAAGAACATGCTAACGATTCTGGAGTTTTATTTACGTCAAAATGTCCAGCAGCTTTGGAGTCATGGACTAATTTTAATACTACTGGTGATAACGTAGGTATATAAACGCTGTTGAGAATACTAAAATAACAGCTACAGTAGATGTTTGAGAAAGGTGTCATTACCAGAAAACAGTGGCCCCAAAAATGTTTTTACCATGGCTTTCTTATAAATGGGGTTCATAGAACATTCTAAAAAGGGCATCAGCTCTGACAATTCTGATCCAGGTTGATATGAAATTATAATGTTAAATTGAGAGAAAAGCAAGAAGGCACAATTGTTTAGTAGTGTGAGTATAAATTCCAGATTCCTGTTATTGGAGAGGACTGTTATTGGATGGACATAACCATCAGGATGTTACCATTCTGAAAAAGCACATTAGATGGCTAGTAGCTACCTTACTGCCAATACTGTAATCCTTCTCAGTCAGAGTCATTTGGCATGAAAATTAGGCATAGGGATGCAATAGCGTCTTCTCACCCACATGTTGAGAGAGAATTGCACCAACAGTGGAGTCAGCGTCCTCAAATTTAACAAGTAAACATTGGCGTATCTATATTGGGAGCCTGCGATCCACACAGACCCCTGAGTCTAGGGAAGGGGGGGCCACACCGCTCACCCTGCATCCATTTTATGCCCTATAATAGTGCTCTAGTTCATTTTCTCAGCCATAGTAGAGCCTTATTTAATGTTATGCCCCATAGTAGTGCCCTATTTTCTTTTATGAATCGTAGTAGTGCTTAAATTCACCCTATGTCACATTTCAGAGCTGCCAGTACACATTATGCCGCACAGTACCCACAATTCACATTATGATATATAGTACTCTCCGTTCATATTGTGCCTCATTACAGTGCCCCGGTCCATATTATATAACATTAAAATGTCCTCCAGTTCATTTTACACGACAACACTACAATGAGCAGGTCCAGGGGCAGGCCCCAAGGATAAAGTCTGAAAGGAACCCTATGTATCACTCAATGTCGAAAAATGTATATAACACATGTAACTTTGACAGGAAAGGTGGGCCCCTCTCAGCTCTGGGCCCCATAGCAGCTGCACTGCCTGTACCTATGGTAGCTATGCCCTTGGCTCTGGTCAGTCTATTCAGCCTGCGGCTCTAACTCCACGCTGACACCTGTGATTGGGTGTTGTGCATGCATCGCGTGAAAAATCTTCAACTGAAAAGACTCATGAGACGGCGTTGCAGGGGGAAATGATCACTCTTTTAAAGATAAAAACAGCATTTTTTCAGAAGTGGTAGGAAAGGCGATTTACTTATCGAGGCGAAGGAGGAAACAGTAGCGACGAGGAGTATTAACATCTCAGCTGCTGAAGAGGGGGAGTGAAAACTCCCCCCTCCGGCGACGCCTATCAGATCCTCACAGCGCAACAGCCTTGTGCTGACGCGCTGTGTCTTTCCTCCCGGCTGGATCACTTGGTATGTGCGAGATCTCCTGTTCAGTCCGGATCCGGCAGATGCCACAGCCAGGGACAGCACTGTTCCTGCTGTGGTGAATGGTCAACAACACCTGCAGCTGTCGAAATCGATAGCTGCAGTTGTCGGAACAGTCAGTGCCAATAACCGTTCATACATTGCCCCTGCGTATCAGCGTGCTATCTTTTAGATAGCAGCGCTGATATAGAGAGGGGCGCATCACGCTAATCCCCGCATTCATGGAATCGGTAGCCCCGCACCCTCTTCTCCCCCATATCGTCACATAATACATCTACCCCTCAGATCTTCACTAAGTGTTCTATCTAAAGTCTCTTGGTTGCTGCAATACGCAATTTACTTTTTCTTAATTTATTTTTTATTTTTTTGCATGCATTTTAAATACTGGCTGCTTTTGCATGTACCCAGTAGCGGTATCTATAATGGGTGCAGTGTGTGCAGTGCACATGGGTCCCTGGGTCTAGAGGAGGCCCCACTGCACACACTGCACCCATTTCTTCTATATACTTACCTTTCTGGTGTACGTGCGCGGGCACCCTCCTCTCCCGTCACCGTAGCCGGCAGCCGCAGCAGCACTGTTAGCGCTCTGTCTGAACACTAGAGCTCTCGCACAGAGCCAGAGTCTAGAGCACATGCGCAGGTCTCCGAAAAAATGGCCACAGCGCCATTTTTCCCGAGACTTGCACATGCACCATGGCACTGCACGCGGGTCCCCTATTCTCTAGATACACCCCTGCATGTACCCCACATATACTGGTCAGCTTTACTTTTGCACTGCAACTTAGAGTTCAGCTAGGACACATCACTCCCAGATCTAAATCTCCCTGCACACTTTATATTTGCCCAACCTGCAGTGCACCATGGTTTTCCACAGTGCAAAGTTGTTGGCCCTCATTCCGAGTTGATCGGTCGCAAGGCGAATTTAGCAGAGTTACACACGCTAAGCCGCCGCCTACTGGGAGTGAATCTTAGCTTCTTAAAATTGCGACCGATGTATTCGCAATATTGCGATTACTAACTACTTAGCAGTTTCAGAGTAGCTCCAGACTTACTCTGCCTGTGCGATCATTTCAGTGCTTGTCGTTCCTGGTTGACGTCACAAACACACCCAGCGTTCGCCCAGGCACTCCCACCGTTTCCCCGGCCACTCCTGCGTTTTTTCCGGAAACGGTAGCGTTTTCAGCCACACGCCCCTGAAACGCCGTGTTTCCGCCCAGTAACACCCATTTCCTGTCAATCACATTACGATCGCCGGAGCGAAGAAAAAGCCGTGAGTAAAAATACTTTCTTCATAGTAAAGTTACTTGGCGCAGTCGCAGTGCGAACATTGCGCATGCGTACTAAGCGGATTTTCACTGCGATGCGATGAAAAATACCGAGCGAACAACTCGGAATGAGGGCCGTTATTTTTTGGCTTTGCTCCCATCACTGGATAGGCCCATTTCCCTGTAATCTAACAGCAGGTCTAACCAGCCACACTGTCTATTTAACTACTTATTTATTCTGTTGGCTGCTGAATAACTAAGGTTTATTAGCACAGGTTTATTTTGGTCATTAACTGTATGGCCACCAATTCCTGATCTTCTACCATACTATACATGAGTGTCCTTCTCCAGCTATCCTGCTTCAAGTTCTGACGGCATAGCTTTCCATCTTTCTGATGCAGGATTTCTGAGGGGATGTAGTTGGGATCTTGGTGTTTGGGATCCCGGCAGTCAGAATACTGGAGCCAGAATCCTGACAGCGTTTAGGCTGTGGGGTCGAGGGTTAGGTTTAGTCTGCGGGAAGGGAGGGTTAGGGTTAGGCTGGGGGAGGAAGGGTTAGGGTTATGGGGAGGGTTAGGATTTGGGTTACTCACATCCAGTGCCCCGTCGGGGATGCTGGTGTCGGTATTCTGACCGCTGGCATCCTGACTGCCCGTTTCCCATACCCAACCCTTTCTGAGACGTCTTCTTTCCCATTGCAGTTTCTGCACTGTCTTAATTTTGGGGATTCAATTACAGACTCTATACAGACCTTTAAGATATTCTCAATGCCCAAAACCTTCTCAATGATGTTGCCATTCCATCAGCCTCAATCTTATTTGTTTGTATGTTTTTATACTTTGAACTAATAAAATTGTTCATTATTTGCTTGCGGAAAGGCCAGTCAGAGCCAGATGTGTCCTGTGTGATGCTTGTTTGTCTCATTGAACAAATGAGATCTCAACAAAGGTAGAGAAAGGGGCAAAAATATTAAATGAATGAACACACTTGTGTGATAATTCAGAATACAGTTGTTACCTGCTGTTACTAGCAGGCAGCTACTGTATATCATATTCCCTTCCCCAATGGAACTTGCAATCTATTTTTTTTTTAAAAGGCAGACAAATCACCAACCAGGCAGTTTACCTTATACCTACCAACTGTCCAAATTTCAGCGGGACTGTCCAGCTATTTGGACACTGTCCCGCTGTCCCATTCTCATGCCATAGTGTCCTGAGGGTGGGGGGTGCAGTTGGGAGACCCTGTGATCACCGCTGCCCTGCTATGCAAAGCAGCTGGTGATCACTGAATAGATGCCATGTAACAGTGTGGGGAGTGAGCTGGGAACTGCCCAGCTGCCCAGGGAGCGCTGGGCATGCCCTCAAAGTGACGATAATGAAGGTCAGGAAGCAAAGCTCCACCTCTTTATCTGAGACTCCACCTCTTTATATGTGCTTCCACCCCCTTTTCAGGCTTGGGCGCGCCAGGTCCCAAAAAGTAAGCTCTTCAAGTTGGGAGGTATGCTATCTAACCTGCCAACATGTCTGCGGGCTAAAGCACCTAGTGGACATCGGGAGAATATACAAACTCGACACGTCTTAAAGACAGGTCAGAATTTAGCCCAAAGTCCCTTGGTGGTAATGTGGACCTGGCAGCGAAAAAGGGGTCAAGGCCCCAAACAGGGGCCTTTTAAGAGAGGAGGGGACCCGTGTGTAGCATCTGTTGTAGACCCTCTAATCTCCAGCAGCAAGTAGACTCTGGCATAATGTCTAATGAGCTTGTGCAGATCTCTTGGAACATAGCACCGACGCTATGTTCCCGAGGACATCTCCAGTCCATATGTGTAATCACTTGGAAATGGCCACAATGGCAATTTTCTAAGTGATTTGTATCCTCACTGCAGGGCCGCTGCCCTGGGACTTCTGAGGGGTAGGTATAATATATGGCTGAAGGATATGACCCCCACTGGACTCAGGTACCCGTGTGCAACGCACACACTGCCCCCATTATAGAATCACCTATGGCCCCAAAGGAGCACATGTTATAGCTACAAGGGGCAGACAGCTGGTGCCCGGCCACATAATAGTAGTTGCTCTTGCAAGCTTAGTGTCTACTCCTAAAAACAATACTCAGAATACTCTCCCTCTGAAATTCTTAGATCTTGCTGCATCTTGACTCTGGTAACCACCTCTCACTCCCACTTACTTCTCCCATGCAGCTACCCATTTGTGGAATTCCCTAATACATCCAGTTAGGTTCTACCATCGCCTTCAGATCATTAAATGTTTTCTGAAAACTCATCTCTTTATTCAGGGATACACTGGAGCTGTAATTCTGCTCCGGCATCCCTTTGTATGTGCGCATGAAAGGGAGAGTGGTCACACATCATGGGTGTTGTTACGAGTCCCTCTGTGTATGTGTGCATGAAAAGAGGAGTGGTCACACATCATGGGTGTTGTTACAAGTATAGGGACGGGGCATGTTGGTTGAGTGAGCGTCAAGAGTCCATCCTGCTTGGCCAGGATTTTGGGGCAGACCAGTCCGTTGGGCCATCAGACCTTCTGGCATTTGCCAGAAGAGCCAGATGGCCAGACTAACCCTCTTCTTTATTAGAGCTTGACATACTCCCACCTATGCTACCCACACCAATGCCTCCTCACACCTGCCCCACTCCCACCTGTACTACCTGCACAAATGTACCCTCAACATCTATCCTACTCCCACCTATATTACCATAGTTGCCCCCTCACAACTGTACCAATCTCCACTCAGAGCCAACCATTCTCCTCTTGTGTCAGCTGATCACTCTTCCTATTGGAACGTGTGCTCTCCCATGGCAGGGCCTTCCATAGCCTTTGTTTTCATATCTGCATTTATTTTTAGATTTATTTTTTTAAGGTTGTCCTGCCATCCCCACTGTCCAGTGCTATATATACTCCACCTCACATTGTATATATGCATAAATTATATCACAAAGTACAGTATAAGAATCGTAGTCTTCTCAACAGCATTGTATAAAAATCTTTATTATTTTAAATGAAAGGAATGATTATCAACACCGTTTTTCATTTATTATATTTTAAACTTTTATTAGCATATTTACAAATGGAGAGCACTGGAGCAGAATACTGTGATGAATACTGGAGCAGGTTTTGTGGATGGCACTGGAACAGGATGCTATGAACCAATCTTGTGCAGGTTTTCTGGATAGAACTTGAGCAGAATGCTTTGTTGTACTGCTGTCTTGTCACAGTCTTTGTAAGGTCACTTTTTTCCCAGCTTTATCTCCTTGCTCCATACACTTCTCTGCTCAGTTACTCCATTCCTCTGGCCGTCAGCAGATCATAACAGATGTGTGAATGGATTACTGGATCATAACAGATGTGTGAATGGATTACTCATCCAGTATCCCAGGATCATAACAGATGTGTGAATGGATTACTCATCCAGTATCCCAGGATCATAACAGATGTGTGAATGGATTACTTGTCCAGTATCCTGTCCTAGATGTTAGATGGACGGACATTGGGTTCTCAGTAGATAGAATTCTGAGGCCTGGACAAGTTGATTTAGGTGTTAAGTGAGGGACAGTCTATGTTGTAGTCCATTCACATTAGATGGCTTCATCAAGTTTCCCCCTTTTGTTGTTGCCATTCTCTTCAGGGCCCTTTCTTTTTCTAGATTCTGGAATAGGTGACGTTTTTCCAGTTTCTAGACTGCTGCTATCAACTGCCGGATTGCGGTTCCTCTGGTTGTTCTGGCGGCTTCTTTTGGGAAATGGTGAAAATTCCCCATCATCCAGGCACTGTATGAGATGTTGTCTTAGCTTTCGCTTTTTGAATTTGCACCTGGGAAAGTCGCCGGTGCAGAGGAATTCCACAGCATTCGCAACAGAATATATCCCGCAGTTCCCTGAGTCTGGCCTCTGTTGCTCCACGTCCAGGATGTTAAGATTTGCCAGCAGGTCTTTTGGGACAACAGCCTGATACAGATCTTGTAGTTGCCTGCTGCCAGAGGGAGTAAGCCGCCATCCGTCGCTGTCTGCTATTTGCACCTGCCCATCTCGAAAGCAGGACACAAAGAAGTGTTCGTCATCTGTATCCGGATGTATCTGCAGTGACGGGCCAGAGACGGGGGTGAAGGAGCCAGCCTCTCCTATTATCGCAGGCTGCAAGCCTTCCACGTTGAATTGCTTGCGCAGTATGGACTGCACAGCATCAATAATGGGGATGCTTACACCCTGGTTGTTCAGTATGATCAGCCTATCTTTCTGTGTCAGCCCCAAATGGGGCAGCCACATATTCTGTAAATATGTAAGGAAAAATATCAAATATATTAAAACAAATAAAAGTTCAGTATGTTTGTACTTACTATACCAATGCCCCTTAAATGCATTGAAAAGACAAATGCACAGAATTTATCATTGCTATGGACACCAGGGGGGATTCAATTGGGCGCAAGGTTTAGCCCGCAAACCCCCCCCCCCCCCAACCAAAAAAAAAAACACCTTATTTACGATAATGAGTACCATAATTACAAACTAGCATATGTGCCTGATTTCAGCCAGGCTAAGGTTTGCTGGACTGAACATTTTACCCCTTTTCTACATCCTCACGCTATTACTATAATGATAAATAAATGATGAAAGTGAAAATAATTGCCCACAAACGCTGTGGAATTACAGAAGCTGTCTGTGACATCATCAGTCTCACCCTGCCTGCTTTACACCACTGAATGTAATGATTCATATGTTTATTATAACATTAATTTACATGGGGACGCAATGAGAGAAAAGGGGATTAAAAAGGGAAAGGAAAGGGAGAAAAATATAGGACAGATCCAAAGTGTGGCTTACAGCGATACATGGGAGTTTTTAGGGAATTGGAGATGGCTTGAGAGCAGCTTACCCGTGGGATGGGGACCATTACATAAATTGGCCACATCACTGATTCACCCGTATATGGTCATAATCCACCCTGCAACACCCACATTTTATAGAGACCATGTTATCATGCAAGGCCTACCTAGAACCATCATTGTTTGTTTATTTTTATTTGATGCCATGCTCAGGCAACGGCATCATAGAAATAAGTCCCTCATAATAATGGTCTTTACGCTTTTAATATAATGATAAATAAATGATGAAAGTGAAAATAATTGCCACACCCCACCAACAAAACAAAATAGCTCTAAGCACCAGCGGTCACAGCATGGTCTGCCTATAGCTAATGCAGGGAAACTAGTAGTGTTGTGAGGTCCCCCCAAAAAGCTGCAACCAGCGTCAAGCTATGCCAGGCTTAGATTGTCCCCCTATAACAGTACTACATTATTAAACTATATTTTCAGATAATATTCAGATTAAAATAAGCTTACCATAGACCTTCGCATTATATAACGGCGTTAGTGCAATGAAAAAACACGTCTGTATAGTTAGCCAACTACCTCAACGCTCACTCTCATGCAATAACTGATTGTCCTGAGCCAAGCAGGGCCTTTAATCTCACACCTGAGTGACATCACAAACGCTGTGGAATTACAAAAACTGTCTGTGACATCATCAGCCTCACCCTGCCTGCTTTCCACCACTGAATGTACTGATTCATATGCTTTATTATAATGTTCATTTACATGGGGACACAATGAGAGAAAAGGGGATTAAACTATTAAATTAAAGGGAGAAAAATATAGGACAGATCCACAATGTGAAAAAAAGAAAAGTACAATCTCACTTTGCGCGTCCAAATGTTCAAACTGTCCAATGATCCTCACAATGGAGTATGGAGATAATCAAACCAACGTGAAACAAAAAATAAAACACAACATAGTGTAATACTGCAAAAATAAATTATAAGGATAAAGTTCCTCCCAATGTGTAAAAAGATGATGATGGTGGCAAAATAGTCCCAAATCCAAGATCCACCTCCGTTTGAGAAAGGTCACCCGAATGGTGTGTCAGAAAAGGGTCCTTACATGTGTGCTTACTTGTATAAAAATGATGCGAACGTGGATTGTTATATTAATCGTGGAGACAATTCTCCACGATTAATATAACAATCCTTTACAAGCAGAGCCGGATTAAGTCGCTGGGGGGCCCGGGGTACTTAAAACAGTGGGGCCCCTATGCAAGAGAGGAGGAGGAGGAGGAGGAGGAGGGGGGGGGAGCGCGGTCACTCACATACCATCCAGTGAACGAACTGCGCTCCCGTCCCCGCCAACCGCACAGACAGCAGAGCGATGGCTCAGCTCTCCAATCATGTATGAATGAAGCAGCCTGCCGCTCAGCCATTGGGGCAGCCTACTTCACTCATACGTTATTGGACAGCTGAGCCGTCGCTCGGCTGTCCTGTTTGTACGGCCGCCGCTGCAGTAAGGACGGGAGCACAACACCACAGATCGGATCGGAAGAGAGATCCGATCTGTGGTGTGGTAGGGGGCCCTTTTGGGAAGGGGGGCCCGGGGGTACGTATCAACGGGACCCCCCCCCCCCCTTAATCCGGCTCTGTTTACAAGGCAAAACCATACCTTGTAAGTGATTTCCCATTTTCAAAAAAAATTCCAAGTTCGGCCAGCGTCCTGCACTGCCGCCGGACTGGCGCCGCATTACATCCCGCTGTCTGAGTTTGTTGCTTCTTTACTGGTATCCGTGAGCGCCACACCTCTTCCATACTTACAGCTCATTGTGGAAGCACTGGGACAAGGTTTGCCATAACATAAATTTGGGGTGCCAGGTATTACAGACATATATATATATATATATATATATATATACACACACACACACACACACACACACACACACACACACACACACACATTTCTATCTATATTTATGTACATTATACCAGCACTTTATGCCACCTTGGTCAGGCCACTCTTCCACCTTCCCCCTCTTTCTCCACAGTATAACCTGTTTATTCTTCCTAACATCTTACTTCCACTCTTGCCCAGTTCGGCACTGCTGTATCTGGGATGGAATGTGGCAGAAGTAGCAGTTTCTAAGGTAGCTTTCACATCGCAAACCCAGGTTGGACCCGGCATTTGAACCTGTGTCTGACATGGGTCCGAGCAGCCTCAGACCCTTTCCCGGATTGGTGCCTTTCACACTAAACCCGGGTCACCCATGTTAAACACTGTGACGTGATTTAAAATGGACTTTTCTGGCTCATATTGTTGAGGTTTCAAAGGAAATAAAAGGAGGGGCTGCAGACTGCTCTGAGCAGATGCATAAACAGCCAATCAGAACCTTTTTCTGAGACCCGAGTTGAATATACTGTGTCAGAGGCTTTCACACTGCACAGCGACCTGGGTTTAACCTGTGTTTAACCCTTCTTTTAACCCATGTTGAAATGCAGGGTTGCTTGACTCGGATTATTTACTTTTTGCGCTCTCACACTGCTCCTCGGCCCGGGTCGACTTGGCAACAATCCAGTAATAACTAGAGATGAGCGGATTCGGTTTTACTCGGTTTTACTCGGTTCTCAAAACCGAATCATATTGGCTATCCAAAACACGTGACATCCGTGAGCCAATTAGATGCCGTTTTGAGAACCGAGTAAAACCGAGTAAAACCGAACCCGCTCATCTCTAGTAATAACCTGGGTTATTTTGGCGATGTGAAAGGGGTAAGTGAGAGCTTTCTGTGAACATACAGATGGAGCCATGCTAATCGTGGCTCCGTCTGTGCCTGGGCCCCATTCACTTTAATGGGAGCGTCTCTGTGTAGTCCCGCCGGGAGTGGACGCCTGCGATGGAGCCGCACTAGATGAGTTATTTATCATTTTTGGAGGGTTATTTTTCATGGATGTTTTTATTTTATGTTTTTTTGTATCTAATAGAGCCATAGTCATCTAGTAAGCAGAACAAACCTCTAACTCCATTGGATTACCCCAACCACAAATATACAACAAATATTACCTAAATCACTGCTCATTGTGGTCCATACTCATCACCACTTATTGTGACATTTTTACAATTGTTTCCTGCCTCTTTCTCATTTCCAAGTGTCAGACTAATTCATCATGGCTGTTATGGAGGGTATCTCCTTGTTACAAACCTACCATGATAATCTGAACACTCCCCATACTTACAGTAAGTATGTAGAAATTGTGAGGTTCATCAAGTTTTGAAAATGTTTATTTTTTGGAAGTTGATAGTGAAACTGTTTGCCATCCTGAGATGGCGTTCAGTTCCCCAAATCCTTTCACAAGCTTCCAGCATCTTGTGTAGTGGCAGGATCTATTCAGAGCCCTAACCACTGTGATGTGTTGTTGTACGGCTTAACTCCACCTCCAGGCTGTGCACTATTGTTTCGCTGGTGACTTCTCCCCTTCCGCCCCATCTCCCCCTGCTTTGCACGCTGGTGACTGTTGCCCTTTGGCCCCATCTCCTCCTGCCTGCCTCTGGTAACTGCTCCCTGGGTCCATGTCTCATTGTTCTGTCTATGTAAGAGCGGGTTTTTTTTTTTAAATAAATTATTTATATAAAGTACACAGAAGAGCGTTCCGGTCAGGGGCGTAGCCAGAACTTTGTGGGCCCCATAGCATCATTTTGAAGGGGCCCCTGTCCCTGTGCTTCTAGAGAGACACTTCTCTGCAGCAGTTGTTAATTTTATGCTCTATAATAGTGCCCTAGTTCATTTTCTGAACCATAGTAGTGCCTTATTTAATGTTATATTTCATAGTAGTGCCCTAGTTTCTTTTATGAATCGTAGTAGTGCTTAACTTCACCCTATGTCACATTTCAGAGCTGCCAGTACACATTATGTCACACAGTACCCCCAATTCACATTATGATATATAGTGCTCCCCGTTCATATTGTGCCTCATTACAGTTCCTCGGTTCACATTATATAACTTTAAAATGCCCTCCAGTTAATTGTATACCACACTACAATGAGCAGGTCCAGGGGCATACCTAGATATATTGCAGGCCCCAAGGAAAAAGTTTAAAAGGACCCCTACGTACCACTCATGGCGAAAAATGTATATAACACATGTAACTGTGACAGGGAAGGTTGGCCCTCTCAGCTCTGGGCCCCATAGCAGCTGCACTGCCTGCACCTATGGTAGCTACGCCCTTGGTTGAGGTAGAATAGAAAGATATTGAAGCAAAACACAAAGGTGAGTTGTGTGGAATATAGTTTCAGGAAGACATCAGCCACCATACTTTTTAACATCCATTTATAAAATGCTGCCATCAGGAAGAACATGCTAACGATTCTAGAGTTTTATTTACGTCAAAATGTCCAGCAGCTTTGGAGTCATGGACTAATTTTAATACTACTGGTGATAACTTAGGTATATAAACGCTGTTGAGAATACTAAAATAACAGCTACAGTAGATGTTTGAGAAAGGTGTCATTACCAGAAAACAGTAGCCCCAAAAATGTTTTTACCATGGCTTTCTTATAAATGGGGTTCATAAAACATTCTAAAAAGGGCATCAGCTCTGACAATTCTGATCCAAGTTGATATGAAATTATAATGTTAAATTGAGAGAAAAGCAAGAAGGCACAATTGTTTAGTAGTGTGAGTATAAATTCCAGATTCCTGTTATTGGAGAGGACTGTTATTGGATGGACATAACCCTCAGGATGTTACCATTCTGAAAAAGCACATTAAATGGCTAGTAGCTACCTTACTGCCAATACTGTAATCCTTCTCAGTCAGAGTCATTTGGCATGAAAATTAGGCATAGGGATGCAATAGCGTCTTCTCACCCACATGTTGAGAGAGAATTGCACCAACAGTGGAGTCAGCGTCCTCAAATTTAACAAGTAAACATTGGCGTATCTATATTGGGAGCCTGCGATCCACACAGACCCCTGAGTCTAGGGAAGGGGGGGCCACACCGCTCACCCTGCATCCATTTTATGCCCTATAATAGTGCTCTAGTTCATTTTCTCAGTCATAGTAGTGCCTTATTTAATGTTATGCCCCATAGTAGTGCCCTATTTTCTTTTATGAATCGTAGTAGTGCTTAAATTCACCCTATGTCACATTTCAGAGCTGCCAGTACACATTATGCCGCACAGTACCCACAATTCACATTATGATATATAGTACTCTCCGTTCATATTGTGCCTCATTACAATGCCCCGGTCCATATTATATAACATTAAAATGCCCTCCAGTTCATTTTATACCACACTACAATGAGCAGGTCCAGGGGCAGGCCCCAAGGAAAAAGTCTGTAAGGAAGTTGAACCCTATGTATCACTCAATGTAGAATTTTTTTTTTTTTTGTGTAAACTGTTTTTTTATTAATTAAAGCAGCAGACAAATTATTACAGCAATACTTTTCCAAAGAAGGGGAAAAAAACATCTCATATCATATATGTCAATACAATACGTTTAAAGCACCCAAAGTATGGAAATAAGTTGACTGCATAACTTATAACATCAGAACATATAGGAAGGAACATTTTAACAAAACAGCTCAGAAAAATAGGAAAGGAAAGAAAGAGAGAGGGAGGATAAGGAAGAAAAAGAAGGGGAAAAATAGTAAAGGTAGAGTCAGGTGAGAGTGTCTGCGCAGAAAAGGACGATCACTTTTAAAAATAGGGGGGGGAACTTTAACAGTTAGGGAACTGAGACCCATTGGAAGGACACCTTACACGGAACATAGGGAGGGTCATGTAGCCATGTAGGACCGGTACACAGGAGATTCCTTAAAGTCGTACCAGGGAAACCAGATAGCTATAAAGTTAACGGTTTTACCAGATGAGAAAGAGATCAGGTCCTCCATGTCTAGAAAGATTTAATCGAGGGTGGTGAGGTGGATCTCCAAAGAGTTGTAATAACCGCTTTTGCAGCGTTGCTAAGGTGTCTCAATAGGGAGTGTTTATAGGAGAGCGCCCCCGCGGAGGTGTGATTGAGGAGCAAATTTAGAAAAATTTATATAACACATGTAACTTTGACAGGAAAGGTGGGCCCCTCTCAGCTCTGGGCCCCATAGCAGCTGCACTGCCTGCACCTATGGTAGCTACGCCCTTGGCTCTGGTCAGTCTATTCAGCCTGCGGCTCTAACTGCACGCTGACGCCTGTGATTGGGTGTTGTGCATGCATCGCGTGAAAAATCTTCAACTGAAAATACTCATGAGACGGCGCTGCAGGGGGAAATGATCACTCTTTTAAAGATAAAAACAGCATTTTTTCAGAAGTGGTAGGAAAGGCGATTTACTTATCGAGGCGAAGGAGGAAACAGTAGCGACAAGATGTATTAACATCTCAGCTGCTGAAGAGGGGGAGTGAAAACTCCCCCCTCCGGCGACGCCTATCAGATCCTCACAGCGCAACAGCCTTGTGCTGACGCGCTGTGTCTTTCCTCCCGGCTGGATCACTTGGTATGTGCGAGATCTCCTGTGCAGTCCGGATCCGGCAGATGCCACAGCCAGGGACAGCACTGTTCCTGCTGTGGTGAATGGTCAACAACACCTGCAGCTGTCGAAATCGATAGCTGCAGTTGTCGGAACAGTCAGTGCCAATAACCGTTCATACATTGCCCCTGCGTATCAGCGTGCTATCTTTTAGATAGCAGCGCTGATATAGAGAGGGGCGCATCACGCTAATCCCCGCATTCATGGAATCGGTAGCCCCGCACCCTCTTCTCCCCCATATCGTCACATAATACATCTACCCCTCAGATCTTCACTAAGTGTTCTATCTAAAGTCTCTTGGTTGCTGCAATACGCAATTTACTTTTTCTTAATTTATTTTTTATTTTTTTGCATGCATTTTAAATACTGGCTGCTTTTGCATGTACCCAGTAGCGGTATCTATAATGGGTGCAGTGTGTGCGGTGTACATGGGTCCCTGGGTCTAGAGGAGGCCCCACTGCACACACTGCACCCATTTCTTCTATATACTAATGTAGCCACTATACACATGTCTACATATATTAATATTCTGGAAAGTGACACCATTACATATTTACGGTATAGGGTAATTAAAGTAGATAATTAATAGTGTGTAAATGTGTATAGGCATAGTAATTACATTACATTGTACATATATTATGAAAATATTTGACATATATATGTGCATAGTAGATAATTGATATACATATATTGTATGGATTGTATAGAATATTATAATATGACAGGTTGTTGTATGTAGTATAAGCCTGCCCTGGTGGGGAAGTAGAGGAAGAAGGCTCTAGAAACCCACGTGCAGACGTTGATGGCCCAGGGCCTGAGACAGGAGAAGGGTTGAAAAAGGTGCATGAGCCGGCTGATGGAAAGGATATAAGAAGCAGCTGCGGGAAAGAGGCAGTTTTAGGCAGTTGATTTACTGGCAGAGGCACGAGAGGTATGACAGCAGGACTGGGAGTGATAAAGCAGCGACTGAGAGACACAGAGATACCACGCCAGATGCGGTCAGCGCTTCCAGACGCCCAGGGTGCTTAAGTGCTTATGCAGTGTGGAGAGGTGTAACCTGGAGCGACCTAGCAAATGATGATCTAGGAGAGAGGCGGGCTCCCGCTCCGAGGCGGAGCTTAGGTGGATGACACGAGGAGGAATTCACCCTACTGGCCTGATGGATACCTGTCAGTAAAGTGAGTGCTGTGGGACAGACAATTAAATGAACACTAGAGAGCACAGAGCACCCCATAGACACTGATAGCAGAGCTGTATCCATATATACATATACAGTATATTGCCAAAGTGAGTACTGGAAGACAGGCAGTAGAAGGATAAAAGCAGGCAGTAAAAGCACCCTGACCCAGCTGATAATTAATATAAAAAAAGGTCATTGAGCATATGAAGGTGTCAGTGTTACCTTAAAGAAAGCAGCCTTCAGAGGAGACAGAGACTACTGGCTTACTATCTTGCCATCGTGTCAGCCATTGCATCGTATAGTATCCATACCCAGAGACTGTGCGACTATGCTAGAGGCTGAGCCACTTTACTCCCTTATTAATGTAAGTCGGGGGAGAGCTATTCCATGTCACTAAGAGGAGGATAGTAAGCTGTATACCTACAGAAAAGTATCATTTATTGGTAAAACAAGGGTGCTGTCCTATATAAAGTTGAGAGAAGCAGCAGAGCAGTGACTGATAAGACAGGTGCTGAGCCAGTGTGTAAATGGCTGTCTCTGGGCTGTGATATGAGGATACAGTGTTGCTCAGGAAAGAAGTTACAGTATTAAAACTTTGAGGAAAACACTAGACAGCTGAAAATTGAAACTGTACGTAACTATACAGTTCTACAAAGGAGGTTTAGGATTTCCACAGCAAGTAGCTATACTCTGATGAAGAGACTACCAGTTATGTACAATTCCAGTGCACTTCAATATGGGCCCCAACGGCATATGCATATGTAACTGCAGTTTACCTAAACTTTATTACCCGGGTAATTAGATACTTTGGATGTTGAGGTATTTTTTGACAAGCAGGGTTTTATTCATTCATTTTTTATATTGCATGCAAGGATATCTGTATAGTTATCTTCTTAATATATTTAGTGATCAATTTAGCTATTTTATCAATCGGAATTGAATTGTAATGAAATGTCTGAATATTGCAACATTAGCCAATTTTATTAAACATTCTGGTACTTACCTGTAAGACGTTTTGTACATGTTCCAGCTCGATCTGACGATCCTAGAAGAAGAGTAAAGGTATAATTATATGTTTGATTTAAACAATAGTAATATATTTACACATTCATACCCATCACACATTAACGCTAGGCTTTCCCAAGCAAGCCTGTATACAAATATATATATAGCTTGGGTGGAGGCACTTAAGTTACCCTCAGAGTAGGGGAGGGTTACAACTGGAGGCACTGCTGAGATTCCAAAAAAAATGGAGGACATCACAGGTAAAGACGTGTATCAATGGTGCCAACAGAAAGGAAAAAACCCACAACGGTGTTTTGGAATTGGGGGAGATTTCTCCGGATTCTTCAATAGTGATGTGATATTACAGATAAAGAAGCTGTATGGAGTGTATCAGCCAAAATAGTAGATCAATGGAGAGAAGAGACAGGGAATATATGCGCTATGTTAGTAGAGACTGAGGGAGATTTAGATGCTAATCTAATCCCTTTAATGGTGATGGTGGATAAAGACACAGGAAGACGATGGAATATTCTCTGGCCAGAACTTCCATTAGTAGAAGATGCAGGCACTTCTCCAAAGCCCCGTGCAGGAAGGATAAATAGTAACGGAGGCAAAGGGGGTGATACACCATCAGGCAATGAGGATCATTTAGGTGGTCAGTTCGAGTCCATAATGGATAGGGTAGTCACTCAACTGGAAAGATAGCATTATGAAGGGAGCTACCGGAGATTACGCATCTTTTCAGGGATTCAGCCAGTTCCCCAAGGGGAAGAAACCTACGAGTCTTGGAAGGAGGCGGCCATACAGCAAACAGAAGAATGGCAATGTCCTGATCATATAAAAAAACAAAGAGTTGTAGAGAGCTTAAGGGGGCCTGCAATGGGGGTAATACAAGCAGCACGACGAAGTGACCCGAATGCCACTATTGAGACTTACTTTGAGGCTCTCGACTATGCCTATGGAACACTAGAAGATGTAGGGGACTTAGTCTCTAGAATGCATCACACCTTCCAAGAATCAGGGGAAAAGTTGAGTACTTTTCTATATAGGCTAGATAGGTTGCTTTATAAAATAGTTGATAAAGGAGGTATAAAGAGAATTGAAGTGGATGATAGTCTAATGAAACAACTATTAAGGGGGGCGCTAACTACAGACCCAGTGGCACAGAAGTTACGTTGCTCTGGAGCTCGAATGACCCCTCCTACCTTTAATGATCTCATGAAAGAGGTAAAACAAGAAGAGACCCTGATAGAGATGAGGGAACGCACCATAAAAAAGGTAAAGGTAGTAGTACCCACAGTAGAACCCAACCCATTTGAAGAAAATATCCTGAAGCTGATGGAAGAGCAGAATAAAAGGATTGAACAGTTCATTGCCTCGCAAAGTGCTGGAGTTCCCCCTCGTGGAAATTCAAGGAGTAGAGAAATGGGGAGAGGAGACAGAAATAAAAATAGAGGTTGCTTCAGATGCGGACGATATGGTCACCGGGCTATTGAGTGCAATCAAAATAGAAGCCTCACAAACAACACTAGAGATGAGATAGATAGGGGAAGCACTGACCAGGGAAACGGGCGAGGGAGGTCAGTGGTTGTCCCCTCACTGGCCCCCTAGAAGTTGGAAGATGTGCCATGGGGAGTTCATGGTGGAGTGGAGTCATCCCGGAGGGATTACTGGGACCCATTCCCATGAGAATAGCCAGGATCAATGGAAAAGACTGTGAAGTACTATTGGACAGTGGGTCGCAAGTTTCCATCATTTTTGAGTCATGGTACAAAGCAAACATACCTGAAGTAACTATACAGCCGCTATCTGGACTAGTCATATGGGGACTTAGTGTAGAAAAATATCCTTACCTGGGTTATGTTAGTGTCACACTGGAATTTAAAAAGGAGAATGAAGATGGAATTAGTCAAGTCCCATTTGTCGCACTGATATGTCCTGAGGTACCTGAAGGGAGAGAGAATCTTCCTATTATAGTAGGAACAAACACAAAATTATATCAGGCTCTGGCTGATTGGTGTAAAGAAGAAGATGAGAAGACTATATCTAATTCATTAATTATACAGCCAGAGGAAGTACTGCTAACCAATGGAACAAAGAAAGCAGAGGTACAGGAACCAGCTCCTGTTATAGCCATGCAGGATTTTGACTCATGTTTCAGAAAAAGTGACATTCCCAACTTAGAGAAGGAATCTTTAATAAGTGAATTAAGGAAGCGGGAACAAGCCTTCTCTATGGGAGAGTGGGACCTAGGGAGAGCCAAAGGAGTTTAGCACCGAATAAAGTTAAGTAATGATAACCCTTTCCGTGAGAGGTCACGCAGAATTGCTCCAGCCGACTTCAGTGACCTAAGAACACACTTGAAGGGGTTATTGGAGAATCAAGTTATAATTGAATCCAGAAGTCCATATGCGTCCCCCATTGTCATCGCCCGGAAGAAAACCGGGAGCATCCGCATGTGTGTGGATTACAGAACATTAAATCAGCTAACCATACCTGACCAGTACACTGTCCCCAAAATTGATGAGGCTCTAGATTGCCTTCAAGGTAGTAACTGGTTTTCTGTTTTGGACTTACGAAGCGGATTTTATCAGATCCCCATGTGCCCTAGCGATAGAGAGAAAACAGCATTCATCTGTCCTTTAGGATTTTACGAGTTCCTAATGATGCCTCAGGGAGTCACAGGAGCTCCTGCCACTTTCCAAAGGACCATGGATAAGGTGGTAGGAGACATGAACTACAGGGAAGTGATAGTCTACCTTGATGATATAATTGTCTTTGGTAATTCCCTTGAAGAACATAATAAGCGTCTACTCAAAGTATTAGATCGTTTAGTAGAAGGAGGGCTAAAATTATCATTAGACAAATGCCATTTATGCCAATCCTCTGTAAAATACCTTGGTCACATCGTGAGTCGGGAAGGAGTAGCTACGGATCCATCTAAAGTGGAAGTAGTCAACAAATGGCCTCGGCCTACAAAATTAAAGGAATTGCGTTCTTTATTGGGGTTTTGTGGATATTATAGGAAATTTGTGCCCAAATATTCGAAAATAGCTAAGCCTTTAACTGACTTGACAAAAGGATACCCTCCTGTTTGGAATAAGAAAGGAAGAGTATTACAGAGGAGGGTCACCCAAGGAAGCTATTATAAGCCAAACGAGCCCTTTGGAGAGAGATGGAATCTTCAATGTGAAAAGGCATTTGAGGAGTTGAAAAATTGTTTAACAAATGCCCCTATTTTGGCTTATGCTGACCCTAGCCTGCCATATATTTTACATACTGATGCCTCTCAAGACGGCATAGGGGGAGTATTATACCAAATGCACCAAAACCAATTGAAACCTATCGCATTCGTTAGTAGAGGACTGTCAAAAAGTGAAAAAAGATATCCCACCCACAAATTAGAGTTTCTGGCATTAAAGTGGTGCGTAGTGGAAAAGTTTCATGACTACCTATATGGCACTTCTTTTGAGGTACATACTGACAATAACCCTCTAACCTATATACGGACAACTGCGAGGTTAGATGCCACTGGACACCGATGGCTATCTGCGTTGACTCTATATGATTTCAAACTGAAATATAGACCTGGAAATACCAATATAGATGCGGACTCATTGTCAAGAATACCTAACCAGCAAGCAGATGAAGGGGAAGAAGAATGGGTGGAAGTACCCGCTGGTGAAATAAAAGGGATGTGTCATAAGATTCATATCAGGAGTGGAAAGTGTGAATCGTTAAGTAGTTTAGGGGCTTCGGAACAGGCTATACCGCTATCTTATTGCTGGCTCAGTAACATTGAGTTAGACGGGATACCTAAGGTACAGCACAAGCAATTACAAAGAGAGCAAGAAAATGATCCTTGTATAGGATATGTTATATCTAGGATGAACCAAACTGCCACTATCCCCATGCCACAGGAATGGTCTAAAAGTATCCGTCTCTTAGAAAAGCAAGGGAAAAATTTGGTTTTCAAAGATGGGTTACTATGTCGGAACCAAATAAGCGAGAAAGGGAAAAAAAAACACCAAGTTGTGCTCCCAATAAAATATAGGGATTTAGTCCTGCAGGCCCTGCATGATAACCATGGGCATCTGGGGATCGATAAGACAATGGGATTAGTTGCTGACAGGTTTTATTGGCCCAACATGAAAGCAGAAATAGAAAGATATTGCAAGACCTGTGGAAACTGTATTGTAAGAAAGTCTTTACCGAGCAGGGTGGCCCCATTAGTCAATATACAAAGTAATGGCCCTATGGATCTAGTGTGTATAGACTATCTGTCATTAGAAGTCGAGCCCGGAAGGAAATGTAACATACTGGTCGTGACTGATCATTTTACCCGCTATGCCCAGGCCTACGTAACCCTGAATCAAAAGGCTTCCACTGTGGCCACAACATTGTGGGACAAGTTTTTCGTCCATTATGGACTACCCAACAGAATACATTCCGATCAGGGGAGGGATTTCGAAAGCAAGCTCATAAAGGAACTGTGTCTAGCTTGTGGAATCGAGAAATCTAGGACAACGCCGTATCACCCTCAAGGGGATCCTCAACCTGAGAGGTTTAATCGCACATTGTTAAACATGTTGGGAACGCTAAATCCATTAGATAAGGTTAAATGGAAGAGGCATATTAACAGATTGGTGCATGCATACAATTGCACGAAAAATGAGACTACAGGATTATCACCCTATTTCCTTATGTTTGGAAGAGAGGCCAAACTGCCTATTGACGTATGCTTAGGTATCTCCCCTGATGGACAATCTTATCCATCTCATTCAAATTACGTGGAAAGGTTGAGAGAAGAACTAAGGACTGCCTATGAACTAGCAGTTAAATCTGCCAAGAAATTGGGAGAGAAGAATAAAGTATATTATGACCGAAAGGTACGGGATCAAGTTCTAGCTCCTGGGGATAGAGTACTGTTAAGGCATCTTGGGCTACAAAGAAAATTTAAAATAGCTAATCGTTGGAAGGAAGAACCATATATTGTGATAGAAAAATTCTCTGACTTGCCTGTTTATAAAATCAAGCCAGAGAGTGGAGAAAATGTTGTACTTACATATCACCGACAACACTTACTCCCAATCGGACGGGAAATTCGTCTAGAGGATTATTATAGCAAGATTGAAAACCAATCTAGTGTCAAAAGGGAGTCTAGGACTGTGTTAGATCTGCAGAGATTAGATGGAGAGGACAAAGAAAGTTCAGAAGAAGAAGATGAATGTCGTCCCGGGTATTATTACAGGGACGATAGAGATAAGAGCTTCAAAAACTCTTTGAATGATAAGAATAAATTTCTGACAGAAAGTAACCATGGGAATATTACGCCCGAACCCAGCATAAACAGTAGTGAAGTCATAAATTACATAAATGAGGATAAAGGTGAGGACGTAGAAGAAGAAGGTTTAGGTTGTGACTTATTGCCTAATGAAACGGAGGGTGAACAATTTGAAGGAAGGGGGAAACGACTACATCGCCCTCCATTTATACTTACCTATGATCAATTGGGGGAGCCAAATGTCATTCCAAGAACATTACATCCCAACATGGTATATAGCTGGCCCTATTTTGAATATTCTATGAATCTAAATTAGTAATATGGTGATCTTAGTATAAAAGTTTAACCAGATCACCAGGGGGAGAATGTAGCCACTATACACATGTCTACATATATTAATATTCTGGAAAGTGACACCATTACATATTTACGGTATAGGGTAATTAAAGTAGATAATTAATAGTGTGTAAATGTGTATAGGCATAGTAATTACATTACATTGTACATATATTATGAAAATATTGGACATATATATGTGCATAGTAGATAATTGATATACATATATTGTATGGATTGTATAGAATATTATAATATGACAGGTTGTTGTATGTAGTATAAGCCTGCCCTGGTGGGGAAGTAGAGGAAGAAGGCTCTAGAAACCCACGTGCAGACGTTAATGGCCCAGGGCCTGAGACAGGAGAAGGGTTGAAAAAGGTGCATGAGCCGGCTGATGGAAAGGATATAAGAAGCAGCTGCGGGAAAGAGGCAGTTTTAGGCAGTTGATTTACTGGCAGAGGCACGAGAGGTATGACAGCAGGACTGGGAGTGATAAAGCAGCGACTGAGAGACACAGAGATACCACGCCAGATGCGGTCAGCGCTTCCAGACGCCCAGGGTGCTTAAGTGCTTATGCAGTGTGGAGAGGTGTAACCTGGAGCGACCTAGCAAATGATGATCTAGGAGAGAGGCGGGCTCCCGCTCCGAGGCGGAGCTTAGGTGGATGACACGAGGAGGAATTCACCCTACTGGCCTGATGGATACCTGTCAGTAAAGTGAGTGCTGTGGGACAGACAATTAAATGAACACTAGAGAGCACAGAGCACCCCATAGACACTGATAGCAGAGCTGTATCCATATATACATATACAGTATATTGCCAAAGTGAGTACTGGAAGACAGGCAGTAGAAGGATAAAAGCAGGCAGTAAAAGCACCCTGACCCAGCTGATAATTAATATAAAAAAAGGTCATTGAGCATATGAAGGTGTCAGTGTTACCTTAAAGAAAGCAGCCTTCAGAGGAGACAGAGACTACTGGCTTACTATCTTGCCATCGTGTCAGCCATTGCATCGTATAGTATCCATACCCAGAGACTGTGCGACTATGCTAGAGGCTGAGCCACTTTACTCCCTTATTAATGTAAGTCGGGGGAGAGCTATTCCATGTCACTAAGAGGAGGATAGTAAGCTGTATACCTACAGAAAAGTATCATTTATTGGTAAAACAAGGGTGCTGTCCTATATAAAGTTGAGAGAAGCAGCAGAGCAGTGACTGATAAGACAGGTGCTGAGCCGGTGTGTAAATGGCTGTCTCTGGGCTGTGATATGAGGATACAGTGTTGCTCAGGAAAGAAGTTACAGTATTAAAACTTTGAGGAAAACACTAGACAGCTGAAAATTGAAACTGTACGTAACTATACAGTTCTACAAAGGAGGTTTAGGATTTCCACAGCAAGTAGCTATACTCTGATGAAGAGACTACCAGTTATGTACAATTCCAGTGCACTTCAATATGGGCCCCAACGGCATATGCATATGTAACTGCAGTTTACCTAAACTTTATTACCCGGGTAATTAGATACTTTGGATGTTGAGGTATTTTTTGACAAGCAGGGTTTTATTCATTCATTTTTTATATTGCATGCAAGGATATCTGTATAGTTATCTTCTTAATATATTTAGTGATCAATTTAGCTATTTTATCAATCGGAATTGAATTGTAATGAAATGTCTGAATATTGCTACATTAGCCAATTTTATTAAACATTCTGGTACTTACCTGTAAGACGTTTTGTACATGTTCCAGCTCGAACTGACGATCCTAGAAGAAGAGTAAAGGTATAATTATTAGAGATGAGCGCCGGAAATTTTTCGGGTTTTGTGTTTTGGTTTTGGGTTCGGTTCCGCGGCCGTGTTTTGGGTTCGACCGCGTTTTGGCAAAACCTCACCAAATTTTTTTTGTCGAATGCGGGTGTGTTTTGGATTCGGGTGTTTTTTTCAAAAAACCCTAAAAAACAGCTTAAATCATAGAATTTGGGGGTCATTTTGATCCCAAAGTATTATTAACCTCAAAAACCATAATTTACACTCATTTTCAGTCTATTCTGAATACCTCACACCTCACAATATTATTTTTAGTCCTAAAATTTGCACCGAGGTCGCTGTGTGAGTAAGATAAGCGACCCTAGTGGCCGACACAAACACCAGGCCCATCTAGGAGTGGCACTGCAGTGTCATACAAGATGGCCCTTCCAAAAAACCCTCCCCAAACAGCACATGACACAAAGAAAAAAAAGAGGCGCAATTAGGTAGCTGACTGTGTGAGTAAGATAAGCGACCCTAGTGGCCGACACAAACACCGGGCCCATCTAGGAGTGGCACTGCAGTGTCACGCAGGATGGCCCTTCCAAAAAACCCTCCCCAAACAGCACATGATGCAAAGAAAAAAAGAGGCGCAATGAGGTAGCTGACTGTGTGAGTAAGATAAGCGACCCTAGTGGCCGACACAAACACCGGGCCCATCTAGGAGTGGCACTGCAGTGTCACGCAGGATGGCCCTTCCAAAAAACCCTCCCCAAACAGCACATGACGCAAAGAAAAAAAGAGGCGCAATGAGGTAGCTGACTGTGTGAGTAAGATAAGCGACCCTAGTGGCCGACACAAACACCGGGCCCATCTAGGAGTGGCACTGCAGTGTCACGCAGGATGGCCCTTCCAAAAAACCCTCCCCAAACAGCACATGACGCAAAGAAAAAAAGAGGCGCAATGAGGTAGCTGACTGTGTGAGTAAGATAAGCGACCCTAGTGGCCGACACAAACACCGGGCCCATCTAGGAGTGGCACTGCAGTGTCACGCAGGATGGCCCTTCCAAAAAACCCTCCCCAAACAGCACATGACGCAAAGAAAAAAAGAGGCGCAATGAGGTAGCTGACTGTGTGAGTAAGATAAGCGACCCTAGTGGCCGACACAAACACCGGGCCCATCTAGGAGTGGCACTGCAGTGTCACGCAGGATGGCCCTTCCAAAAAACCCTCCCCAAACAGCACATGACGCAAAGAAAAATAAAAGAAAAAAGAGGTGCAAGATGGAATTGTCCTTGGGCCCTCCCACCCACCCTTATGTTGTATAAACAGGACATGCACACTTTAACCAACCCATCATTTCAGTGACAGGGTCTGCCACACGACTGTGACTGATATGACGGGTTGGTTTGGACCCCCCCCCAAAAAAGAAGCAATTAATCTCTCCTTGCACAAACTGGCTCTACAGAGGCAAGATGTCCACCTCATCATCATCCTCCGATATATCACCGTGTACATCCCCCTCCTCACAGATTATCAATTCGTCCCCACTGGAATCCACCATCTCAGCTCCCTGTGTACTTTGTGGAGGCAATTGCTGCTGGTCAATGTCTCCGCGGAGGAATTGATTATAATTCATTTTAATGAACATCATCTTCTCCACATTTTCTGGATGTAACCTCGTACGCCGATTGCTGACAAGGTGAGCGGCGGCACTAAACACTCTTTCGGAGTACACACTTGTGGGAGGGCAACTTAGGTAGAATAAAGCCAGTTTGAGCAAAGGCCTCCAAATTGCCTCTTTTTCCTGCCAGTATAAGTACGGACTGTGTGACGTGCCTACTTGGATGCGGTCACTCATATAATCCTCCACCATTCTTTCAATGTTGAGAGAATCATATGCAGTGACAGGAGACGACATGTCCGCAATCGTTGTCAGGTCCTTCAGTCCGGACCAGATGTCAGCATCAGCAGTCGCTCCAGACTGCCCTGCATCACCGCCAGCGGGTGGGCTCGGAATTCTGAGCCTTTTCCTCGCACCCCCAGTTGCGGGAGAATGTGAAGGAGGAGATGTTGACAGGTCGCGTTCCGCTTGACTTGACAATTTTCTCACCAGCAGGTCTTTCAACCCCAGCAGACTTGTGTCTGCCGGAAAGAGAGATCCAAGGTAGGCTTTAAATCTAGGATCGAGCACGGTGGCCAAAATGTAGTGCTCTGATTTCAACAGATTGACCACCCGTGAATCCTTGTTAAGCGAATTAAGGGCTCCATCCACAAGTCCCACATGCCTAGCGGAATCGCTCCGTGTTAGCTCCTCCTTCAATGTCTCCAGCTTCTTCTGCAAAAGCCTGATGAGGGGAATGACCTGACTCAGGCTGGCAGTGTCTGAACTGACTTCACGTGTGGCAAGTTCAAAGGGCATCAGAACCTTGCACAACGTTGAAATCATTCTCCACTGCGCTTGAGACAGGTGCATTCCACCTCCTATATCGTGCTCAATTGTATAGGCTTGAATGGCCTTTTGCTGCTCCTCCAACCTCTGAAGCATATAGAGGGTTGAATTCCACCTCGTTACCACTTCTTGCTTCAGATGATGGCAGGGCAGGTTCAGTAGTTTTTGGTGGTGCTCCAGTCTTCTGTACGTGGTGCCTGTACGCCGAAAGTGTCCCGCAATTCTTCTGGCCACCGACAGCATCTCTTGCACGCCCCTGTCGTTTTTTAAAAAATTCTGCACCACCAAATTCAAGGTATGTGCAAAACATGGGACGTGCTGGAATTTGCCCATATTTAATGCACACACAATATTGCTGGCGTTGTCCGATGCCACAAATCCACAGGAGAGTCCAATTGGGGTAAGCCATTCCGCGATGATCTTCCTCAGTTGCCGTAAGAGGTTTTCAGCTGTGTGCGTATTCTGGAAAGCGGTGATACAAAGCGTAGCCTGCCTAGGAAAGAGTTGGCGTTTGCGAGATGCTGCTACTGGTGTCGCCGCTGCTGTTCTTGCGGCGGGAGTCCATACATCTACCCAGTGGGCTGTCACAGTCATATAGTCCTGACCCAGCCCTGCTCCACTTGTCCACATGTCCGTGGTTAAGTGGACATTGGGTACAACTGCATTTTTTAGGACACTGGTGAGTCTTTTTCTGACGTCCGTGTACATTCTCGGTATCGCCTGCCTAGAGAAGTGGAACCTAGATGGTATTTGGTAACGGGGGCACACTGCCTCAATAAATTGTCTAGTTCCCTGTGAACTAACGGCGGATACCGGACGCACGTCTAACACCAACATAGTTGTCAAGGCCTCAGTTATCCGCTTTGCAGCAGGATGACTGCTGTGATATTTCATCTTCCTCGCAAAGGACTGTTGAACAGTCAATTGCTTACTGGAAGTAGTACAAGTGGGCTTACGACTTCCCCTCTGGGATGACCATCGACTCCCAGCAGCAACAACAGCAGCGCCAGCAGCAGTAGGCGTTACACGCAAGGATGCATCGGAGGAATCCCAGGCAGGAGAGGACTCGTCAGAATTGCCAGTGACATGGCCTGCAGGACTATTGGCATTCCTGGGGAAGGAGGAAATTGACACTGAGGGAGTTGGTGGGGTGGTTTGCGTGAGCTTGGTTACAAGAGGAAGGGATTTACTGGTCAGTGGACTGCTTCCGCTGTCGCCCAAAGTTTTTGAACTTGTCACTGACTTATTATGAATGCGCTGCAGGTGACGTATAAGGGAGGATGTTCCGAGGTGGTTAACGTCCTTACCCCTACTTATTACAGCTTGACAAAGGCAACACACGGCTTGACACCTGTTGTCCGCATTTCTGTTGAAATACTTCCACACCGAAGAGCTGATTTTTTTTGTATTTTCACCAGGCATGTCAGTGGCCATATTCCTCCCACGGACAACAGGTGTCTCCCCGGGTGCCTGACTTAAACAAACCACCTCACCATCAGAATCCTCCTGGTCAATTTCCTCCCCAGCGCCAGCAACACCCATATCCTCCTCATCCTGGTGTACTTCAACACTGACATCTTCAATCTGACTATCAGGAACTGGACTGCGGGTGCTCCTTCCAGCACTTGCAGGGGGCGTGCAAATGGTGGAAGGCGCATGCTCTTCACGTCCAGTGTTGGGAAGGTCAGGCATCGCAACCGACACAATTGGACTCTCCTTGTGGATTTGGGATTTCGAAGAACGCACAGTTCTTTGCTGTGCTTTTGCCAGCTTGAGTCTTTTCAGTTTTCTAGCGAGAGGCTGAGTGCTTCCATCCTCATGTGAAGCTGAACCACTAGCCATGAACATAGGCCAGGGCCTCAGCCGTTCCTTGCCACTCCGTGTGGTAAATGGCATATTGGCAAGTTTACGCTTCTCCTCCGACAATTTTATTTTAGGTTTTGGAGTCCTTTTTTTACTGATATTTGGTGTTTTGGATTTGACATGCTCTGTACTATGACATTGGGCATCGGCCTTGGCAGACGACGTTGCTGGCATTTCATCGTCTCGGCCATGACTAGTGGCAGCAGCTTCAGCACGAGGTGGAAGTGGATCTTGATCTTTCCCTAATTTTGGAACCTCAACATTTTTGTTCTCCATATTTTAATAGGCACAACTAAAAGGCACCTCAGGTAAACAATGGAGATGGATGGATACTAGTATACAATTATGGATGGACTGCCGAGTGCCGACACAGAGGTAGCTACAGCCGTGGACTATTGTACTGTACTGTGTCTGCTGCTAATATAGACTGGATGATAATGAGATGTAGTATGTATGTATAAAGAAGAAAGAAAAAAAAACCACGGGTCGGTGGTATACAATTATGGATGGACTGCCGAGTGCCGACACAGAGGTAGCTACAGCCGTGGACTACCGTACTGTGTCTGCTGCTAATATAGACTGGTTGATAATGAGATGTAGTATGTATAAAGAAGAAAGAAAAAAAAAACACGGGTAGGTGGTATACAATTATGGACGGACTGCCGAGTGCCGACACAGAGGTAGCTACAGCCGTGGACTACCGTACTGTACTGTGTCTGCTGCTAATATAGACTGGATGATAATGAGATGTAGTATGTATAAAGAAGAAAGAAAAAAAAACCACGGGTAGGTGGTATACAATTATGGACGGACTGCCGAGTGCCGACACAGAGGTAGCTACAGCCGTGGACTATTGTACTGTACTGTGTCTGCTGCTAATATAGACTGGATGATAATGAGATGTAGTATGTATAAAGAAGAAAGAAAAAAAAACCCACGGGTAGGTGGTATACAATTATGGATGGACTGCCGAGTGCCGACACAGAGGTAGCTACAGCCGTGGACTACCGTACTGTACTGTGTCTGCTGCTAATATAGACTGGATGATAATGAGATGTAGTATGTATAAAGAAGAAAGAAAAAAAAAAACCACGGGTAGGTGGTATACAATTATGGACGGACTGCCGAGTGCCGACACAGAGGTAGCTACAGCCGTGGACTACCGTACTGTACTGTGTCTGCTGCTAATATAGACTGGATGATAATGAGATGTAGTATGTATAAAGAAGAAAGAAAAAAAAAACACGGGTAGGTGGTATACAATTATGGATGGACTGCCGAGTGCCGACACAGAGGTAGCTACAGCCATGGACTACCATACTGTGTCTGCTGCTAATATAGACTGGTTGATAATGAGATGTAGTATGTATAAAGAAGAAAGAAAAAAAAACCACGGGTAGGTGGTATACAATTATGGACGGACTGCCGAGTGCCGACACAGAGGTAGCTACAGCCGTGGACTACCGTACTGTACTGTGTCTGCTGCTAATATAGACTGGATGATAATGAGATGTAGTATGTATAAAGAAGAAAGAAAAAAAAAACCACGGGTAGGTGGTATACAATTATGGACGGACTGCCGAGTGCCGACACAGAGGTAGCTACAGCCGTGGACTACCGTACTGTGTCTGCTGCTAATATAGACTGGTTGATAATGAGATGTAGTATGTATAAAGAAGAAAGAAAAAAAAAACCACGGGTAGGTGGTATACAATTATGGACGGACTGCCGAGTGCCGACACAGAGGTAGCTACAGCCATGGACTACCGTACTGTACTGTGTCTGCTGCTAATATAGACTGGATGGCAATGAGATGTAGTATGTATAAAGAAGAAAGAAAAAAAAAACCACGGGTAGGTGGTATACAATTATGGATGGACTGCCGAGTGCCGACACAGAGGTAGCTACAGCCGTGAACTACGTACTGTGTCTGCTGCGACTGGATGATAAATAATGATATAAAAAATATATATATATCACTACTGCAGCCGGACAGGTATATATTATATAATGACGGACCTGCTGGACACTGTCTGTCAGCAGAATGAGTTTTTTATTTTATAGAATAAAAAAACACCACACAAGTCACACGACGTGTGTTTAACTTTTACAGGCAGACATTCACAATACAATATAGTATACTATATACTGGTGGTCAGGTCACTGGTCAGTCACACTGGCAGTGGCACTCCTGCAGAAAAAAAGTGTGCACTGTTTAATTTTTTAATATGTACTCCTGGCTCCTGCTATAACCTAACTGCTCCCCAGTCTCCCCCACAATTAAGCTGTGTGAGCACAGTCAGATATATTATACATAGATGATGCAGCAGCACACTGGGCTGAGCACAGATATGGTATGTGACTGAGTCACTGTGTATCGTTTTTTCAGGCAGAGAACGGATTATATTAAATAATATAAAACTGCACTGGTGGTCACTGGTCAGTCACTAGTATAACTAACTAATACTATCAGCAAAATTCTGCACTCTCTGTCTGAGTACTCCTCCTAAGCTCCAGTAAATGAAGTGTCACTGTCTCACTCTGTCACTAGTATAACTAACTAATACTATCAGCAAAATTCTGCACTCTCTGTCTGAGTACTCCTCCTAAGCTCCAGTAAATGAAGTGTCACTGTCTCACTCTCACTCTCCTATCTATTTCTTCTCTAAACGGAGAGGACGCCAGCCACGTCCTCTCACTATCAATCTCAATGCACGTGTAAAATGGCGGCGACGCGCGGCTCCTTATATAGAATCCGAGTCTCGCGAGAATCCGACAGCGTCATGATGACGTTCGGGCGCGCTCGGGTTAACCGAGCAAGGCGGGAAGATCCGAGTCGCTCGGATCCGTGTAAAAAAAGCTGAAGTTCGGGCGGGTTCGGATTCCGAGGAACCGAACCCGCTCATCTCTAATAATTATATGTTTGATTTAAACAATAGTAATATATTTACACATTCATACCCATCACACATTAACGCTAGGCTTTCCCAAGCAAGCCTGTATACAAATATATATATAGCTTGGGTGGAGGCACTTAAGTTACCCTCAGAGTAGGGGAGGGTTACACTTACCTTTCTGGTGTACGTGCGCGGGCACCCTCCTCTCCCGTCACCGTAGCCGGCAGCCGCAGCAGCACTGTTAGCGCTCTGTCTGAACACTAGAGCACATGCGCAGGTCTCCGAAAAAATGGCCACCGCGCCATTTTTCCCGAGAATTGCACATGCACCATGGCACTGCACGCGGGTCCCCTATTCTCTAGATACACCCCTGCATGTACCCCACATATACTGGTCAGCTTTACTTTTGCACTGCAACTTAGAGTTCAGCTAGGACACATCACTCCCAGATCTAAATCTCCCTGCACACTTTATATTTGCCCAACCTGCAGTGCACCATGGTTTTCCACAGTGCAAAGTTGTTATTTTTTGCCTTTGCTCCCATCACTGGATAGGCCCATTTCCCTGTAATCTAACAGCAGGTCTAACCAGCCACACTGTCTATTTAACTACTTATTTATTCTGTTGGCTGCTGAATAACTAAGGTTTATTAGCACAGGTTTATTTTGGTCATTAACTGTATGGCCACCAATTCCTGATCTTCTACCATACTATACATGAGTGTCCTTCTCCAGCTATCCTGCTTCTGACGGCATAGCTTTCCATCTTTCTGATGCTGGATTTCTGAGGGGATGTAGTTGAGATCTTGGTGTTTGGGATCCCGGCAGTCAGAATACTGGAGCCAGAATCCTGACAGCGTTTAGGCTGTGGGGTCGAGGGTTAGGTTTAGTCTGCGGGAAGGGAGGATTAGGGTTAGGCTGGGGGAGGAAGGGTTAGGGTTATGGGGAGGGTTAGGATTTGGGTTACTCACATCCAGTGCCCCGTCGGGGATGCTGGTGTCGGTATTCTGACCGCTGGCATCCTGACTGCCCGTTTCCCATACCCAACCCTTTCTGAGACGTCTTCTTTCCCTTTGCAGTTTCTGTACTGTCTTAATTTTGGGGATTCAATTACAGACTCTATACAGACCTTTAAGATATTCTCAATGCCCAAAACCTTCTCAATGATGTTCCCATTCCATCAGCCTCAATCTTATTTGTTTTTATGTTTTTATACTTTGAACTAATAAAATTGTTCATTATTTGCTTGCGGAAAGGCCAGTCAGAGCCAGATGTGTCCTGTGTGATGCTTGTTTGTCTCATTGAACAAATGAGATCACAACAAAGGTAGAGAAAGGGGCAAAATATTAAATGAATGAACACACTTGTGTGATAATTCAGAATACAGTTGTTACCTGCTGTTACTAGCAGGCAGCTACTGTATATCATATTCCCATCCCCAATGGAACTTGCAATCTATTTTTTTTTTAAAAGGCAGACAAATCACCAACCAGGCAGTTTACCTCATACCTACCAACTGTCCAAATTTCAGCGGGACTGTCCCGCTATTTGGACACTGTCCCGCTGTCCCATTCTCATGCCATAGTGTCCTGAGGGTGGGGGGTGCAGTTGGGAGACCCTGTGATCACCGCTGCCCTGCTATGCAAAGCAGCTGGTGATCACTGAATAGATGCCATGTAACAGTGTGGGGAGTGAGCTGGGAACTGCCCAGCTGCCCAGGGAGCGCTGGGCATGCCCTCAAAGTGACGATAATGAAGGTCAGGAAGCAAAGCTCCACCTCTTTATCTGAGACTCCACCTCTTTATATGTGCTCCCACCCCCTTTTCAGGCTTGGGCGCGCCAGGTCCCAAAAAGGAAGCTCTTCAAGTTGGGAGGTATGCTATCTAACCTGCCAACATGTCTGCGGGCTAAAGCACCTAGTGGACATCGGGAGAATATACAAACTCGACACGTCTTAAAGACAGGTCAGAATTTAGCCCAAAGTCCCTTGGTGGTAATGTGGACCTGGCAGCGAAAAAGGGGTCAAGGCCCCAAACAGGGGCCTTTTAAGAGAGGAGGGGACCCGTGTGTAGCATCTGTTGTAGACCCTCTAATCTCCAGCAGCAAGTAGACTCTGGCATAATGTCTAATGAGCTTGTGCAGATCTCTTGGAACATAGCACCGACGCCATGTTCCCGAGGACATCTCCAGTCCGTATGTGTAATCACTTGGAAATGGCCACAATGGCAATTTTCTAAGTGATTTGTATCCTCACTGCAGGGCCGCTGCCCTGGGACTTCAGAGGGGTAGGTATAATATATGGGTGAAGGATATGACCCCCACTGGACTCAGGTACCCGTGTGCAACGCACACACTGCCCCCATTATAGAATCACCTATGGCCCCAAAGGAGCACATGTTATAGCTACAAGGGGCAGACAGCTGGTGCCCGGCCACATAATAGTAGTTGCTCTTGCAAGCTTAGTGTCTACTCCTAAAAACAATACTCAGAATACTCTCCCTCTGAAATTCTTAGATCTTGCTGCATCTT
Source organism: Pseudophryne corroboree (assembly GCF_028390025.1). Lineage (NCBI taxonomy): Eukaryota > Metazoa > Chordata > Amphibia > Anura > Myobatrachidae > Pseudophryne > Pseudophryne corroboree. The sequence continues at coordinate 943,266,771 of NC_086445.1, read as the reverse complement.
GACTCTGGTAACCACCTCTCACTCCCACTTACTTCTCCCATGCAGCTACCCATTTGTGGAATTCCCTAATACATCCAGTTAGGTTCTGCCATCGCCTTCAGATCATTAAATGTTTTCTGAAAACTCATCTCTTTATTCAGGGATACACTGGAGCTGTAATTCTGCTCCGGCATCCCTCTGCATGTGCGCATGAAAGGGAGAGTGGTCACACATCATGGGTGTTGTTACAAGTATAGGGACGGGGCATGTTGGTTGAGTGAGCATCAAGAGTCCATCCTGCTTGGCCAGGCTTTTGGGGCAGACCAGTCCGTTGGGCCATCAGACCTTCTGGCATTTGCCAGAAGAGCCAGATGGCCAGACTAACCCTCTTCTTTATTAGAGCTTAACATACTCCCACCTATGCTACCCACACCAATGCCTCCTCACACCTGCCCCACTCCCACCTGTACTACCTGCACAAATGTACCCTCACCATCTATCCTACTCCCACCTATATTACCATAGTTGCCCCCTCACAACTGTCCCAATCTCCCCTCAGAGCCAACCATTCTCCTCTTGTGTCAGCTGATCACTCTTCCTATTGGAACGTGTGTTCTCCCATGGGCAGGGCCTTCCATAGCCTTTGTTTTCATATCTGCATTTATTTTTAGATTTATTTTTTTAAGGTTGTCCTGCCATCCCCACTGTCCAGTGCTATATATACTCCACCTCACATTGTATATATGCATAAATTATATCACAAAGTACAGTATAAGAATCGTAGTCTTCTCAACAGCATTGTATAAAAATCTATATTATTTTAAATGAAAGGAATGATTATCAACACCGTTTTTCATTTATTATATTTTAAACTTTTATTAGTATATTTACAAATGGAGAGCACTGGAGCAGAATACTGTGAAGAATACTGGAGCAGGTTTTGTGGATGGCACTGGAACAGGATGCTATGAACCAATCTTGTGCAGGTTTTCTGGATAGAACTGGAACAGGATGCTATGAACCAATCTTGTGCAGGTTTTCTGGATAGAACTTGAGCAGAATGCTTTGTTGTACTGCTGTCTTGTCACAGTCTTTGTAAGGTCACTTTTTTCCCAGCTTTATCTCCTTGCTCCATACACTTCTCTGCTCAGTTACTCCATTCCTCTGGCCGTCAGCAGATCATAACAGATGTGTGAATGGATTATTGGATCATAACAGATGTGTGAATGGATTACTCATCCAGTATCCCAGGATCATAACAGATGTGTGAATGGATTACTCATCCAGTATCCCAGGATCATAACAGATGTGTGAATGGATTACTTGTCCAGTATCCTGTCCTAGATGTTATATGGACGGACATTGGGTTCTCAGTAGATAGAATTCTGAGGCCTGGACAAGTTGATTTAGGTGTTAAGTGAGGGACAGTCTATGTTGTAGTCCATTCACATTAGATGGCTTCATCAAGTTTCCCCCTTTTGTTGTTGCCATTCTCTTCAGGGCCCTTTCTTTTTCTAGATTCTGGAATAGGTGGCGTTTTTCCAGTTTCTAGACTGCTGCTATCAACTGCCGGATTGCGGTTCCTCTGGTTGTTCTGGCGGCTTCTTTTGGGAAATGGTGAAAATTCCCCATCATCCAGGCACTGTATGAGATGTTGTCTTAGCTTTCGCTTTTTGAATTTGCGCCTGGGAAAGTCGCCGGTGCAGAGGAATTCCACAGCATTCGCAACAGAATATATCCCGCAGTTCCCTGAGTCTGGCCTCTGTTGCTCCACGTCCAGGATGTTAAGATTTGCCAGCAGGTCTTTTGGGACAACAGCCTGATACAGATCTTGTAGTTGCCTGCTGCCAGAGAGAGTAAGCCGCCATCCGTCGCTGTCTGCTATTTGCACCTGCCCATCTCGAAAGCAGGACACAAAGAAGTGTTCGTCATCTGTATCCGGATGTATCTGCAGTGACGGGCCAGAGACGGGGGTGAAGGAGCCAGCCTCTCCTATTATCGCAGGCTGCAAGCCTTCCACGTTGAATTGCTTGCGCAGTATGGACTGCACAGCATCAATAATGGGGATGCTTACACCCTGGTTGTTCAGTATGATCAGCCTATCTTTCTGTGTCAGCCCCAAATGGGGCAGCCACATGTTCTGTAAATATGTAAGGAAAAATATAAAGTATATTAAAACAAATAAAAGTTCAGTTTGCTTGTACTTACTATACCAATGCCCCTTAAATGCATTGAAAAGACAAATGCACAGAATTTATCATTGCTTAGGGGGGATTCAATTGGGCGCAAGGTTTAGCCCGCAAACCCCCCCCCCAACCAAAAAAAAACAACACCTTATTGACGATAATGAGTACCATAATTACAAACTAGCATATGTGCCTGATTTCAGCCAGGCTAAGGTTTGCTGGACTGAACATTTTACCCCTTTTCTATTGGAGATGGCTTGAGAGCAACTTACCCGTGGGATGGGGACCATTACATAAATTGGCCACATCACTGATCCACCCATATATGGCCATAATCCACCCTGCAACACCCACATTTTATAGAGACCATGTTATCATGCAAGGCCTACCTAGAACCATCATTGTTTGTTTATTTTTATTTGATGCCATGCTCAGGCAACGGCATCATAGAAATAAGTCCCTCATAATAATGGTCCTTACGCTATTAATATAATGATAAATAAATGATGAAAGTGAAAATAATTGCCCACCCCACCAACAAAACAAAATAGCTCTAAGCACCAGCGGTCACTGCATGGTCTGCCTATAGCTAATGCAGGGAAACTAGTAGTGTTGTGAGGTCCCCCCAAAAAGCTGCAACCAGCGTCAAGCTATGTCAGGCTTAGATTGTCCCCCTATAACAGTACTACATTATTAAACTATATTTTCAGATAATATTCAGATTAAAATAAGCTTACCATAGACCTTCGCATTATATAACGGCGTTAGTGCAATGAAAAAACACGTCTGTATAGTTAGCCAACTACCTCAACGCTCACTCTCATGCAATAACTGATTGTCCTGAGCCAAGCAGGGCATTTAATCTCACACCTGAGTGACATCACAAACGTTGTGGAATTACAAAAACTGTCTGTGACATCATCAGCCTCACCCTGCCTGCTTTCCACCACGAATGTACTGATTCATATGCTTTATTATAACGTTAATTTACATGGGGACACAATGAGAGAAAAGGGGATTAAACTATTAAATTAAAGGGAGAAAAATATAGGACAGATCCACAATGTGAAAAAAAGAAAAGTACAATCTCACTTTGCGCGTCCAAATGTTCAAACTGTCCAATGATCCTCACAATGGAGTATGGAGATAATCAAACCAACATGAAACAAAAAATAAAACACAACATAGTGTAATACTGCAAAAATAAATTATAAGGATAAAGATCCTCCCAATGTGTAAAAAGATGATGATGGTGGCAAAATAGTCCAAAATCCAAGATCCACCTCCGTTTGAGAAAGGTCACCCGAATGGTGTGTCAGAAAATGGTCCTTACATGTGTGCTTACTTGTATAAAAATGATGCGAACGTGGATGGTTATATTAATCGTGGAGACAATTCTCCACGATTAATATAACAATCCCTTACAAGGCAAAACCATACCTTGTAAGTGATTTACCATTTTAAAAAAAAAGTCCAAGTACGGCCAGCGTCCTGCACTGCCGTCGGACTGGGGCCACATTACATCCCGCTGTCTGAGTTTGTTGCTTCTTTACTGGTATCCGTGAGCGCCACACCTCTTCCATACGTACAGCTCATTGTGGAAGCACTAGGACAAGGTTTGCCATAACATAAATTTGGAGTGCCATGTATTACAGATATATATATATATATATATATATATACACACACACACACACACACACACACACACACACACACACACACACACACACACACACACACACACACACACACACACACATTTCTATCTATATTTATGTACATTATACCAACACTTTATGCCACCTTGGTCAGGCCACTCTTCCACCTTCCCCCTCTTTCTCCACAGTATAACCTGTTTATTCTTCCGAACATCTTACTTCCACTCTTGCCCAGTTCGGCACTGCTGTATCTGGGATGGAATGTTGCAGTGGTAGCAGTTTCTAAGAGAGCTTTCACATCGCAAACCCAGGTCGGACCCGGCTTTTGAACCTGTGTCTGACATGGATCAGAGCAGCCTCAAACCCTTTCCCGGATTGGTGCCTTTCACACTAAACCCGGGTCACCCATGTTAAACACTGTGACGTGATTTAAAATGGACTTTTCTGGCTCATATTGTTGAGGTTTCAAAGGAAATAAAAGGAGGGGCTGCAGACTGCTCTGAGCAGATGCATAAACAGCCAATCAGCACCTTTTTCTGAGACCCGAGTTGAATATACTGTGTCAGAGGCTTTCACACTGCACAGCGACCTGGGTTTAACCCTTCTTTTAACCCATGTTGAAATGCAGGGTTGCTTGACTCGGATTATTCACTTTTTGCGCTCTCACACTGCTCCTCGGCCCGGGTCGACTTGGCAACAACCCAGTAATGACCTGGGTTATTTTGGCGATGTGAAAGGTGTAAGTGAGAGCTTTCTGTGAACATACAGATGGAGCCATGCTAATCGTGGCTCCGTCTGTGCCTGGGCCCCATTCACTTTAATGGGAGCGTCTCTGTGTAGTCCCGCCGGGAGTGGACGCCTGCGATGGAGCCGCACTAGATGAGTTATTTATCATTTTTGGAGGGTTATTTTTCATGGATGTTTTTATTTTTTTTATTTTTTGTATCTAATAGAGCCATAGTCATCTAGTAAGCAGAACAAACCTCTAACTCCATTGGATTACCCCAACCACAAATATACAACAAATATTACCTAAATCACTGCTCGTTGTGGGCCATACTCATCACCACTTATTGTGACATTTTTACAATTGTTTCCTGCCTCTTTCTCATTTCCAAGTGTCAGACTAATTCATCATGGCTGTTATGGAGGGTATCTCCTTGTTACAAACCTACCATGATAATCTGAACACTCCCCATACTTACAGTAAGTATGTAGAAATTGTGAGATTCATCTAGTTTTGAAAATGCTTATTTTTTGGAAGTTGATAGTGAAACTGTTTGCCATCCTGAGATGGCGTTCAGTTCCCCAAATCCTTTCACAAGATTCCAGCATCTTGTGTAGCGGCAGGATCTATTCAGAGCCCTAACCACTGTGATGTGTTGTTGTGCGGCTTAGCTCCACCTCCAGGCTGTGCACTATTGTTTCGCTGGTGACTTCTCCCCTTCCGCCCCATCTCCCCCTGCTTTGCACGCTGGTGACTGTTGCCCTTTGGCCCCATCTCCTCCTGCCTGCCTCTGGTAACTGCTCCCTGGGTCCATGTCTCATCGTTCTGTCTATGTAAGAGCGGGGCGTAGCCAGAACTTTGTGGGCCCCATAGCATCATTTTGAAGGGGCCCCTGTGCTTCAAGACACACTTCTCTGCAGCAGTTGTTAATTTTATGCCCTATAATAGTGCCCTAGTTCATTTTCTGAAACATAGTAGAGCCTTATTTAATGTTATGCTTCATAGTAGTGCCCTAGTTTCTTTTATGAATCGTAGTAGTGCTTAACTTCACCCTATGTCACATTTCAGAGCTGCCAGTACACATTATGTCACACAGTACCCCCAATTCACATTATGATATATAGTGCTCCCCGTTCATATTGTGCCTCATTACAGTTCCTCGGTTCATATTATATAACATTAAAATGCCCTCCAGTTAATTGTATACCACACTACAATGAGCAGGTCCAGGGGCATACCTAGATATATTGCAGGCCCCAAGGAAAAAGTTTGAAAGGACCCCTACGTACCACTCATGGCAAAAAATTTATATAACACATGTAACTGTGACAGGGAAGGTTGGCCCTCTCAGCTCTGGGCCCCATAGCAGCTGCACTGCTTGCACCTATGGTAGCTACGCCCTTATATATAACACATGTAACTTTGACAGGGAAGGCAGGCCCCTCTCAGCTCTGGGCCCCATAGCAGCTGCACTGCCTGCACCTATGGTAGCTACACCCTTGGTTGAGGTAGAATAGAAAGATATTGAAGCAAACACAAAGGTGAGTTGTGTGGAATATAGTTTCAGGAAGACATCAGCCACCATACTTTTTAACATCCATTTATAAAATGCTGCCATCAGGAAGAACATGCTAACGATTCTAGAGTTTTATTTACGTCAAAATGTCCAGCAGCTTTGGAGTCATGGACTAATTTTAATACTACTGGTGATAACGTAGGTATATAAACGCTGTTGAGAATACTAAAATAACAGCTACAGTAGATGTTTGAGAAAGGTGTCATTACCAGAAAACAGTGGCCCCAAAAATGTTTTTACCATGGCTTTCTTATAAATGGGGTTCATAGAACATTCTAAAAAGGGCATCAGCTCTGACAATTCTGATCCAGGTTGATATGAAATTATAATGTTAAATTGAGAGAAAAGCAAGAAGGCACAATTGTTTAGTAGTGTGAGTATAAATTCCAGATTCCTGTTATTGGAGAGGACTGTTATTGGATGGACATAACCCTCAGGATGTTACCATTCTGAAAAAGCACATTAGATGGCTAATAGCTACCTTACTGCCAATACTGTAATCCTTCTCAGTCAGAGTCATTTGGCATGAAAATTAGGCATAGGGATGCAATAGCGTCTTCTCACCCACATGCTGAGAGAGAATTGCACCAACAGTGGAGTCAGCGTCCTCAAATTTAACAAGTAAACATTGGCGTATCTATATTGGGAGCCTGCGATCCACACAGACCCCTGAGTCTAGGGAAGGGGGTGCCACACCGCTCACCCTGCATCCATTTTATGCCCTATAATAGTGCTCTAGTTCATTTTCTAAGCCATAGTAGAGCCTTATTTAATGTTATGCCCCATAGTAGTGCCCTATTTTCTTTTATGAATCGTAGTAGTGCTTAAATACACCCTATGTCACATTTCAGAGCTGCCAGTACACATTATGCCGCACAGTACCCACAATTCACATTATGATATATAGTACTCTCCGTTCATATTGTGCCTCATTACAATGCCCCGGTCCATATTATATAACATTAAAATGCCCTCCAGTTCATTTTATACCACACTACAATGAGCAGGTCCAGGGGCAGGCCCCAAGGAAAAAGTCTGAAAGGAACCCTATGTATCACTCAATGTCGAAAAATGTATATAACACATGTAACTTTGACAGGAAAGGTGGGCCCCTCTAAGCTCTGGGCCCCATAGCAGCTGCACTGCCTGCACCTATGGTAGCTACGCCCTTGGCTCAGGTCAGTCTATTCAGCCTGCGGCTCTAACTCCACGCTGACACCTGTGATTGGGTGTTGTGCATGCATCGCGTGAAAAATCTTCAACTGAAAAGACTCATGAGACGGCGTTGCAGGGGGAAATGATCACTCTTTTAAAGATAAAAACAGCATTTTTTCAGAAGTGGTAGGAAAGGCGATTTACTAATCGAGGCGAAGGAGGAAACAGTAGCGACGAGATGTATTAACATCTCAGCTGCTGAAGAGGGGGAGTGAAAACTCCCCCCTCTGGCGACCCCTATCAGATCCTCACAGCGCAACAGCCTTGTGCTGACGCGCTGTGTCTTTCCTCCCGACTGGATCACTTGGTATGTGCGAGATCTCCTGTGCAGTCCGGATCCGGCAGATGCCGCAGCCAGGAACAGCACTGGGACTCTCAGTCAGAGTCATTTGGCATGAAAAGGGACAGCACGGAACAGTCAGTGCCAATAACCGTTCATACATCGCCCCTGCGTATCAGCGTGCTATCTTTTAGATAGCAGCGCTGATATAGAGAAGGGCGCATCACGCTAATCCCCGCATTCATGGAATCGGTAGCCCCGCACCCTCTTCTCCCCCATATCGTCACATAATACATCTACCCCTCAGATCTTCACTAAGTGTTCTATCTAAAGTCTCTTGGTTGCTGCAATACGCAATTTACTTTTTCTTAATTTATTTTTTATTTTTTTGCATGCATTTTAAATACTGGCTGCTTTTGCATGTACCCAGTAGCGGTATCTATAGTAGCGGTATCTATAATGGGTGCAGTGTGTGCAGTGTACATGGGTCCCTGGGTCTAGAGGAGGCCCCACTGCACACACTGCACCCATTTCTTCTATATACTTACCTTTCTGGTGTACATGCACGGGCACCCTCCTCTCCCGTCACCGTAGCCGGCAGCCGCAGCAGCACTGTTAGCGCTTTGTCTGAACACTAGAGCTCTCGCACAGAGCCAGAGTCTAGAGCACATGCGCATGTCTCCGAAAAAATGGCCACCGCGCCATTTTTCCCGAGACTTGCACATGCACCGTGGCACTGCACGCGGGTCCCCTATTCTCTAGATACACTCCTGCATGTACCCCACATATACTGGTCAGCTTTACTTTTGCACTGCAACTTAGAGTTCAGCTAGGACACATCACTCCCAGATCTAAAGCTCCCTGCACACTTTATATTTGCCCAACCTGCAGTGCACCATGGTTTTCCAAAGTGCAAAGTTGTTCTTTTTTGGCTGTGCTCCCATCACTGGATAAGCCCATTTCCCTGTTACCTAACAGCAGGTCTTACCAGCCACACTGTCTATTTAACTACTTATTTATTCTGGTGGCTGCTGAATAACTAAGGTTTATTAGCACAGGTTTATTTTGGTCATTAACTATATGGCCACCAATTCCTGATCTTCTACCATACTATACATGAGTGTCCTACTCCAGCTATCCTGCTTCTGACGGCATAGCTTTCCATCTTTCTGATGCTGGATTTCTGAGGGGATGTAGTTGAGATCTTGGTGTTTGGGATCCCGGCAGTCAGAATACTGGAGCCAGAATCCTGACAGCGGTTAGGCTGTGGGGTCGAGGGTTAGGTTTAGTCTGCGGGAAGGGAGGGTTAGGGTTAGGCTGGGGGAGGAAGGGTTAGGGTTATGGGGAGGGTTAGGATTTGGGTTACTCACATCCAGTGCCCTGTCGGGGATGCTGGTGTTGGTATTCTGACCGCTGGCATCTGACTGCCCGTTTCCCGTACCCAACCCTTTCTGAGACGTCTTCTTTCCCATTGCAGTTTCTGTACTGTCCTAATTTTGGGGATTCAATTACAGACTCTATACAGACCTTTAAGATATTCTCAAAACCTTCTCAATGATGTTGCCATTCCATCAGCCTCAATCTTATTTGTTTTTATGTTTTTATGCTTTGAACTAATAAAATTGTTCATTATTTGCTTGCGGAAAGGCCAGTCAGAGCCAGATGTGTCCTGTGTGATGCTTGTTTGTCTCATTGAACAAATGAGATCACAACAAAGGCAGAGAAAGGGGCAAAAAAAAAGAATTTACTCACCGGTAATTCTATTTCTCGTAGTCCGTAGTGGATGCTGGGTACTCCGTAAGGACCATGGGGAATAGCGGGCTCCGCAGGAGACTGGGCACTCTAAAAGAAAGATTAGGTACTATCTGGTGTGCACTGGCTCCTCCCTCTATGCCCCTCCTCCAGACCTCAGTTAGGGAAACTGTGCCCGGAAGAGCTGACATTACTAGGAAAGGATTTGGAATCCAGGGTAAGACTCATACCAGCCACACCAATCACACCGTACAACTTGTGATAACTATACCCAGTTAACAGTAGGAAAACAATAATGAGCCTCATGAACAGATGGCTCATAACAAAACCCTTTAGTTACGCAATAACTATATACATGTATTGCAGAGAGTCCGCACTTGGGACGGGCGCCCAGCATCCACTACGGACTACGAGAAATAGAATTACCGGTGAGTAAATTCTTATTTTCTCTGACGTCCTAGTGGATGCTGGGAACTCCATAAGGACCATGGGGATTATACCAAAGCTCCCAAACGGGCGGGAGAGTGCGGATGACTCTGCAGCACCGAATGAGCAAACTCAAGGTCCTCCTCAGCCAGGGTATCAAACTTGTAAAATGTTGCAAATGTGTTTGATAGTGATGTGCACCTGAAATTTTTCGGGTTTTGTGTTTTGGTTTTGGGTTCGGTTCCGTGGTCGTGTTTTGGGTCTGACGCGTTTTGGCAAAACCTCACCGAATTTTTTTTGTCGGATTCGGGTGTGTTTTGGATTCAGGTGTTTTTTTCAAAAGACCCTAAATAACAGCTTAAATCATAGAATTTGGGGGTCATTTTGATCCCATAGTATTATTAACCTCAATAACCATAATTTCCACTAATTTTCAGTCTATTCTGAACACCTCACACCTCACAATATTATTTTTAGTCCTAAAATTTGCACCGAGGTCGCTGGATGGCTAAGCTAAGCGACCCTAGTGGCCGACACAAACACCTGGCCCATCTAGGAGTGGCACTGCAGTGTCACGCAGGATGGCCCTTCAAAAAAATACTCCCCAAACAGCACATGACGCAAAGAAAAAAAGAGGCGCAATGAGGTAGCTGTGTGACTAAGCTAAGCGACCCTAGTGGCCGACACAAACACCTGGCCCATCTAGGAGTGGCACTGCAGTGTCACGCAGGATGGCCCTTCAAAAAAATACTCCACAAACAGCACATGACGCAAAGAAAAATGAAAGAAAAAAGAGGTGCAAGATGGAATTGTCCTTGGGCCCTCCCACCCACCCTTATGTTGTAAAAACAGGACATGCACACTTTAACGAACCCATCATTTCAGCGACAGGGTCTGCCACACGACTGTGACTGAAATGACTGGTTGGTTTGGGCCCCCACCAAAAAAGAAGCAATCAATCTCTCCTTGCACAAACTGGCTCTACGGAGGCAAGATGTCCACCTCATCATCATCGTCCGATTCATCACCCCTTTCACTGTGTACATCCCCCTCCTCACAGATTATTAATTCGTCCCCACTGGAATCCACCATCTCAGGTCCTCGTGTACTTTCTGGAGGCAATTGCTGCTGGTGAATGTCTCCATGGAGGAATTGATTATAATTCATTTTAATGAACATCATCTTCTCCACATTTTCTGGAAGTAACCTCGTACGCCGATTGCTGACAAGGTGAGCGGCGGCACTAAACACTCTTTCGGAGTACACACTGGAGGGAGGGCAACTTAGGTAGAATAAAGCCAGTTTGTGCAAGGGCCTCCAAATTGCCTCTTTTTCCTGCCAGTATACGTACGGACTGTCTGACGTGCCTACTTGGATGCGGTCACTCATATAATCCTCCACCATTCTTTCAATGGTGAGAGAATCATATGCAGTGACAGTAGACGACTTGTCAGTAATCGTTGGCAGATCCTTCAGTCCGGACCAGATGTCAGCATCAGCAGTCGCTCCAGACTGCCCTGCATCACCGCCAGCGGGTGGGCTCGGAATTCGTAGCCTTTTCCTCGCACCCCCAGTTGCGGGAGAATGTGAAGGAGGAGATGTTGACGGGTCGCGTTCCGCTTGACTTGACAATTTTCTCACCAGCAGGTCTTTGAACTAGAGATGAGCGCCTGAAATTTTTCGGGTTTTGTGTTTTGGTTTTGGGTTCGGTTCCGCGGCCGTGTTTTGGGTTCGAACGCGTTTTGGCAAAACCTCACCGAATTATTTTTGTCGGATTCGGGTGTGTTTTGGATTCGGGTGTTTTTTTCCAAAAACACTAAAAAACAGCTTAAATCATAGAATTTGGGGGTCATTTTGATCCCAAAGTATTATTAATCTCAAAAACCATAATTTACACTCATTTTCAGTCTATTCTGAATACCTCACACCTCACAATATTATTTTTAGTCCTAAAATTTGCACCGAGGTCGCTGTGTGAGTAAGATAAGCGACCCTAGTGGCCGACACAAACACCGGGCCCATCTAGGAGTGGCACTGCAGTGTCACGCAGGATGTCCCTTCCAAAAAACCCTCCCCAAACAGCACATGACGCAAAGAAAAAAAGAGGCGCAATGAGGTAGCTGTGTGAGTAAGATTAGCGACCCTAGTGGCCGACACAAACACCGGGCCCATCTAGGAGTGGCACTGCAGTGTCACGCAGGATGGCCCTTCCAAAAAACCCTCCCCAAACAGCACATGACGCAAAGAAAAAAAGAGGCGCAATGAGGTAGCTGTGTGAGTAAGATTAGCGACCCTAGTGGCCGACACAAACACCGGGCCCATCTAGGAGTGGCACTGCAGTGTCACGCAGGATGGCCCTTCCAAAAAACCCTCCCCAAACAGCACATGACGCAAAGAAAAAAAGAGGCGCAATGAGGTAGCTGACTGTGTGAGTAAGATTAGCGACCCTAGTGGCCGACACAAACACCGGGCCCATCTAGGAGTGGCACTGCAGTGTCACGCAGGATGTCCCTTCCAAAAAACCCTCCCCAAACAGCACATGACGCAAAGAAAAAAAGAGGCGCAATGAGGTAGCTGTGTGAGTAAGATTAGCGACCCTAGTGGCCGACACAAACACCGGGCCCATCTAGGAGTGGCACTGCAGTGTCACGCAGGATGTCCCTTCCAAAAAACCCTCCCCAATCAGCACATGATGCAAAGAAAAAGAAAAGAAAAAAGAGGTGCAAGATGGAATTATCCTTGGGCCCTCCCACCCACCCTTATGTTGTATAAACAAAACAGGACATGCACACTTTAACCAACCCATCATTTCAGTGACAGGGTCTGCCACACGACTGTGACTGATATGACGGGTTGGTTTGGACCCCCCCCAAAAAAGAAGCAATTAATCTCTCCTTGCACAAACTGGCTCTACAGAGGCAAGATGTCCACCTCATCTTCACCCTCCGATATATCACCGTGTACATCCCCCTCCTCACAGATTATCAATTCGTCCCCACTGGAATCCACCATCTCAGCTCCCTGTGTACTTTGTGGAGGCAATTGCTGCTGGTCAATGTCTCCGCGGAGGAATTGATTATAATTCATTTTAATGAACATCATCTTCTCCACATTTTCTGGATGTAACCTCGCACGCCGATTGCTGACAAGGTGAGCGGCGGCACTAAACACTCTTTCGGAGTACACACTTGTGGGAGGGCAACTTAGGTAGAATAAAGCCAGTTTGTGCAAGGGCCTCCAAATTGCCTCTTTTTCCTGCCAGTATAAGTACGGACTGTGTGACGTGCCTACTTGGATGCGGTCACTCATATAATCCTCCACCATTCTATCAATGTTGAGAGAATCATATGCAGTGACAGTAGACGACATGTCCGTAATCGTTGTCAGGTCCTTCAGTCCGGACCAGATGTCAGCATCAGCAGTCGCTCCAGACTGCCCTGCATCACCGCCAGCGGGTGGGCTCGGAATTCTGAGCCTTTTCCTCGCACCCCCAGTTGCGGGAGAATGTGAAGGAGGAGATGTTGACAGGTCGCGTTCCGCTTGACTTGACAATTTTGTCACCAGCAGGTCTTTCAACCCCAGCAGACCTGTGTCTGCCGGAAAGAGAGATCCAAGGTAGGCTTTAAATCTAGGATCGAGCACGGTGGCCAAAATGTAGTGCTCTGATTTCAACAGATTGACCACCCGTGAATCCTTGTTAAGCGAATTAAGGGCTGCATCCACAAGTCCCACATGCCTAGCGGAATCGCTCCGTGTTAGCTCCTTCTTCAATGCCTCCAGCTTCTTCTGCAAAAGCCTGATGAGGGGAATGACCTGACTCAGGCTGGCAGTGTCTGAACTGACTTCACGTGTGGCAAGTTCAAAGGGCATCAGAACCTTGCACAACGTTGAAATCATTCTCCACTGCACTTGAGACAGGTGCATTCCATCTCCTATATCGTGCTCAATTGTATAGGCTTGAATGGCCTTTTGCTGCTCCTCCAACCTCTGAAGCATATAGAGGGTTGAATTCCACCTCGTTACCACTTCTTGCTTCAGATGATGGCAGGGCAGGTTCAGTAGTTTTTGGTGGTGCTCCAGTCTTCTGTACGTGGTGCCTGTACGCCGAAAGTGTCCCGCAATTTTTCTGGCCACCGACAGCATCTCTTGCACGCCCCTGTCGTTTTTTAAAAAATTCTGCACCACCAAATTCAAGGTATGTGCAAAACATGGGACGTGCTGGAATTTGCCCATATTTAATGCACACACAATATTGCTGGCGTTGTCCGATGCCACAAATCCACAGGAGAGTCCAATTGGGGTAAGCCATTCCGCGATGATCTTCCTCAGTTGCCGTAAGAGGTTTTCAGCTGTGTGCGTATTCTGGAAAGCGGTGATACAAAGCGTAGCCTGCCTAGGAAAGAGTTGGCGTTTGCGAGATGCTGCTACTGGTGCCGCCGCTGCTGTTCTTGCGGCGGGAGTCCATACATCTACCCAGTGGGCTGTCACAGTCATATAGTCCTGACCCTGCCCTGCTCCACTTGTCCACATGTCCGTGGTTAAGTGGACATTGGGTACAACTGCATTTTTTAGGACACTGGTGAGTCTTTTTCTGACGTCCGTGTACATTCTCGGTATCGCCTGCCTAGAGAAGTGGAACCTAGATGGTATTTGGTAACGGGGGCACACTGCCTCAATAAATTGTCTAGTTCCCTGTGAACTAACGGCGGATACCGGACGCACGTCTAACACCAACATAGTTGTCAAGGACTCAGTTATCCGCTTTGCAGTAGGATGACTGCTGTGATATTTCATCTTCCTCGCAAAGGACTGTTGAACAGTCAATTGCTTACTGGAAGTAGTACAAGTGGGCTTACGACTTCCCCTCTGGGATGACCATCGACTCCCAGCGGCAACAACAGCAGCGCCAGCAGCAGTAGGCGTTACACGCAAGGATGCATCGGAGGAATCCCAGGCAGGAGAGGACTCGTCAGACTTGCCAGTGACATGGCCTGCAGGACTATTGGCATTCCTGGGGAAGGAGGAAATTGACACTGAGGGAGTTGGTGGGGTGGTTTGCGTGAGCTTGGTTACAAGAGGAAGGGATTTACTGGTCAGTGGACTGCTTCCGCTGTCACCCAAAGTTTTTGAACTTGTCACTGACTTATTATGAATGCGCTGCAGGTGACGTATAAGGGAGGATGTTCCGAGGTGGTTAACGTCCTTACCCCTACTTATTACAGCTTGACAAAGGGAACACACGGCTTGACACCTGTTGTCCGCATTTCTGGTGAAATACCTCCACACTGAAGAGCTGATTTTTTTGGTATTTTCACCTGGCATGTCAACGGCCATATTCCTCCCACGGACAACAGGTGTCTCCCCGGGTGCCTGACTTAAACAAACCACCTCACCATCAGAATCCTCCTTGTCAATTTCCTCCCCAGCGCCAGCAACACCCATATCCTCATCCTGGTGTACTTCAACACTGACATCTTCAATTTCACTATCAGGAACTGGACTGCGGGTGCTCCTTTCAACACTTGCAGGGGGCGTGCAAATGGTGGAAGGCGCAAGCTCTTCCCGTCCAGTGTTGGGAAGGTCAGGCATTGCAGCCGACACAATTGGACTCTCCTTTGGGATTTGGGATTTCGAAGAACGCACAGTTCTTTGCTGTGCTTTTGCCGCAAGTCTTTTCTTTTTTCTAGCGAGAGGATGAGTGCTTCCATCTTCATGTGAAGCTGAACCACTAGCCATGAACATAGGCCAGGGCCTCAGCCGTTCCTTGCCACTCCGTGTCGTAAATGGCATATTGGCAAGTTTACGCTTCTCCTCAGACGCTTTTAATTTTGATTTTTGGGTCATTTTTTTACTGATCTTTTGTGTTTTGGATTTTACATGCTCTGTACTATGACATTGGGCATCGGCCTTGGCAGACGACGTTGATGGCATTTCATCCTCTCGGCCATGACTAGTGGCAGCAGCTTCAGCACGAGGTGGAAGTGGATCTTGATCTTTCCCTATTTTTTTAACCTCCACATTTTTGTTCTCCATATTTTGCGCACAACTAAAAGCCACCACAGGTATACAATGTAGATGGATGGATAGTATAGTATTACTTATACTAATGGACGACGAGTGACGACACAGAGGTAGGTACAGCCGTGGCCTACCGTACTGCTGCTTAGTGCTTATATATAAATATAATATACTGTATAACGGACCTGGTGGACAGTGTCAGCAGCAGACTGCTAAACTAGTATGAAGAAAGAAAAAAAAAACAACACCACAGGTATACAATGTAGATGGATGGATAGTATAGTATTACTTATACTTATGGACGACGAGTGACGACACAGAGGTAGGTACAGCCGTGGCCTACCGTACTGCTGCTTAGTGCTTATATATAAATATAATATACTGTATAACGGACCTGGTGGACAGTGTCAGCAGCAGACTGCTAAACTAGTATGAAGAAAGAAAAAAAAAACACCACAGGTATACAATGTAGATGGATGGATAGTATAGTATTACTTATACTTATGGACGACGAGTGACGACACAGAGGTAGGTACAGCCGTGGCCTACCGTACTGCTGCTTAGTGCTTATATATAAATGTAATATACTGTATAACGGACCTGGTGGACAGTGTCAGCAGCAGACTGCTAAACTAGTATGAAGAAAAAAAAAAAAAACACCACAAGTATACAATGTAGATGGATGGATAGTATAGTATTACTTATACTTATGGACGACGAGTGACGACACAGAGGTAGGTACAGCCGTGGCCTACCGTACTGCTGCTTAGTGCTTATTTATAAATATAATATACTGTATAATGGACCTGGTGGACAGTGTCAGCAGCAGACTGCTAAACTAGTATGAAGAAAGAAAGAAAAAACACCACAGGTATACAATGTAGATGGATGGATGGTATAGTATTACTTATACTTATGGACGACGAGTGACGACACAGAGGTAGGTACAGCCGTGGCCTACCGTACTGCTGCTTAGTGCTTATACATAAATATAATATACTGTATAACGGACCTGGTGGACAGTGTCAGCAGCAGACTGCTAAACTAGTATGAAGAAAGAAAAAAAAAACACCACAGGTATACAATGTAGATGGATGGATAGTATAGTATTACTTATACTTATGGACGACGAGTGACGACACAGAGGTAGGTACAGCTGTGGCCTACCGTACTGCTGCTTAGTGCTTATATATAAATATAATATACTGTATAACGGACCTGGTGGACAGTGTCAGCAGCAGACTGCTAAACTAGTATGAAGAAAGAAAAAAAAACACCACAGGTATTAGAGATGAGCGGGTTCGGTTCCTCGGAATCCGAACCCCCCGAACTTCAGCCTTTTTACACGGGTCCGAGGCAGACTCGGATCTTCCTGCCTTGCTCGGCTAACCCGAGCGCGCCCGAATGTCATCATCCCGCTGTCGGATTCTCGCGAGGCTCGTATTCTATCGCGAGACTTGGATTCTATATAAGGAGCCGCGCGTCGCCGCCATTTTCACACGTGCATTGAGATTGATAGGGAGAGGACGTGGCTGGCGTCCTCTCCGTTTATAGTTACTGTTAGTAGTTAGTTGATCTGATTGCTGCTTAGCTTATTGTGGGGAGGATTGGGGAGAGCTGTTAGGAGGAGTACAGTCAGTGCAGAGTTTTGCTAGTTTTTTTTAATCCGTTCTCTGCCTGAAAAAAACGCTCCATACCATATCTGTGCTCAGCATCAGTGTGCTGCATGATATATCTATGTATATCTGACTGTGCTGAGTGCTCACTGCTCACACAGCTGAATTGTGGGGGAGACTGGGGTGCAGTTATAGCAGGAGTACAGTGCACACTTTTGCTGCCAGTGTGACTGACCAGTGACCACCAGTATATTGTCTGCCTGAAAAAGTTAAACACTCCTGTGGTGTTTTTTTTTTTATTCTATAAACGCATTCTGCTGACAGTGTCCAGCAGGTCCGTCATTCATTATATTATATAAATATTTACCTGCAGTAGTGTTATATTTTTTTTGTTCATCTCTATCATCTTTATCATCTCTATATTAGCAGACGCAGTACGGTAGTCCACGGCTGTGGCTACCTCTGTGTCGTCAGTGCTCGTCCATAATTGTATACCTACCTGTGGTGGGTTTTTTTTTTCTATCTTCTTTATACTAGTAGTTTAGGAGTCTGCTGACAGTGTCCAGCAGGTCCGTCATTATATTATATATACCTGCAGTAGTGATATATATATATTTTTTATATCATTATCATCTCTATACTAGCAGACGCAGTACGGTAGTCCACGGCTGTAGCTACCTCTGTGTCGTCAGTGCTCGTCCATAATTGTATACCTACCTGTGGTGGGGTTTTTTTTTCTATCTTCTTCATACTAGTAGTTTAGGAGTCTGCTGACAGTGTCCAGCAGGTCCGTCATTATATTATATATACCTGCAGTAGTGATATATATATATTTTTTATATCATTATCATCTCTATACTAGCAGACGCAGTACGGTAGTCCACGGCTGTAGCTACCTCTGTGTCGTCAGTGCTCGTCCATAATTGTATACCTACCTGTGGTGGGGTTTTTTTTTCTATCTTCTTCATACTAGTAGTTTAGGAGTCTGCTGACAGTGTCCAGCAGGTCCGTCATTATATTATATATACCTGCAGTAGTGATATATATATATTTTTTATATCATTATCATCTCTATACTAGCAGATGCAGTACTGTAGTCCACGGCTGTAGCTACCTCTGTGTCGTCAGTGCTCGTCCATAATTGTATACCTACCTGTGGTGGTTTTTTTTTTTCTATCTTCTTCATACTAGTAGTTTAGGAGTCTGCTGACAGTGTCCAGCAGGTCCGTCATTATATTATATATACCTGCAGTAGTGATATATATATATTTTTTATATCATTATCATCTCTATACTAGCAGACGCAGTACGGTAGTCCACGGCTGTAGCTACCTCTGTGTCGTCAGTGCTCGTCCATAATTGTATACCTACCTGTGGTGGGGTTTTTTTTTCTATCTTCTTCATACTAGTAGTTTAGGAGTCTGCTGACAGTGTCCAGCAGGTCCGTCATTATATTATATATACCTGCAGTAGTGATATATATATATTTTTATATCATTATCATCTCTATACTAGCAGACGCAGTACGGTAGTCCACGGCTGTAGCTACCTCTGTGTCGTCAGTGCTCGTCCATAATTGTATACCTACCTGTGGTGGGGTTTTTTTTTCTATCTTCTTCATACTAGTAGTTTAGGAGTCTGCTGACAGTGTCCAGCAGGTCCGTCATTATATTATATATACCTGCAGTAGTGATATATATATATTTTTAATATCATTATCATCTCTATACTAGCAGACGCAGTACGGTAGTCCATGGCTGTAGCTACCTCTGTGTCATCAGTGCTCGTCCATAATTGTATACCTACCTGTGGTGGGTTTTTTTTTTCTATCTTCTTCATACTAGTAGTTTAGGAGTCTGCTGACAGTGTCCAGCAGGTCCGTCATTATATTATATATACCTGCAGTAGTGATATATATATATTTTTTATATCACTATCATCTCTATACTAGCAGACGCAGTACGGTAGTCCACGGCTGTAGCTACCTCTGTGTCGTCAGTCACTCGTCATCCATATGTATACTAGTATCCATCCATCTCCATTGTTTACCTGAGGTGCCTTTTAGTTGTGCCTATTAAAATATGGAGAACAAAAATGTTGAGGTTCCAAAAATAGGGAAAGATCAAGATCCACTTCCACCTCGTGCTGAAGCTGCTGCCACTAGTCATGGCCGAGACGATGAAATGCCATCAACGTCGTCTGCCAAGGCCGATGCCCAATGTCATAGTAGAGAGCATGTAAAATCCAAAACACAAAATATCAGTAAAAAAAGGACTCAAAAATCTAAAATAAAATCGTCGGAGGAGAAGCGTAAACTTGCCAATACTGTATGCCATTTACCACACGGAGTGGCAAGGAACGGCTGAGGCCCTGGCCTATGTTCATGGCTAGTGGTTCAGCTTCACATGAGGATGGAAGCACTCAGCCTCTCGCTAGAAAAATGAAAAGACTTAAGCTGGCAAAAGCACAGCAAAGAACTGTGCGTTCTTCGAAATCACAAATCCACAAGGAGAGTCCAATTGTGTCGGTTGCGATGCCTGACCTTCCCAACACTGGACGTGAAGAGCATGCGCCTTCCACCATTTGCACGCCCCCTGCAAGTGCTGGAAGGAGCACCCGCAGTCCAGTTCCTGATAGTCAGATTGAAGATGTCAGTGTTGAAGTACACCAGGATGAGGAGGATATGGGTGTTGCTGGCGCTGGGGAGGAAATTGACCAGGAGGATTCTGATGGTGAGGTGGTTTGTTTAAGTCAGGCACCCGGGGAGACACCTGTTGTCCGTGGGAGGAATATGGCCATTGACATGCCTGGTGAAAATACCAAAAAAATCAGCTCTTCGGTGTGGAAGTATTTCAACAGAAATGCGGACAACATTTGTCAAGCCGTGTGTTGCCTTTGTCAAGCTGTAATAAGTAGGGGTAAGGACGTTAACCACCTCGGAACATCCTCCCTTATACGTCACCTGCAGCGCATTCATCATAAGTCAGTGACAAGTTCAAAAACATTGGGCGACAGCGGAAGCAGTCCACTAACCAGTAAATCCCTTCCTCTTGTAACCAAGCTCACGCAAACCACCCCACCAACTCCCTCAGTGTCAATTTCCTCCTTCCCCAGGAATGCCAATAGTCCTGCAGGCCATGTCACTGGCAATTCTGGCGAGTCCTCTCCTGCCTGGGATTCCTCCGATGCATCCTTGCGTGTAACGCCTACTGCTGCTGGCGCTGCTGTTGTTGCTGCTGGGAGTCGATGGTCATCCCAGAGGGGAAGTTGTAAGACGACTTTTTTCTACTTCCACCAAGCAATTGACTGTCCAACAGTCCTTTGCGAGGAAGATGAAATATCACAGCAGTCATCCTGCTGCAAAGCGGATAACTGAGGCCTTGGCATCCTGGGCGGTGAGAAACGTGGTTCCGGTATCCATCATTACTGCAGAGCCAACTATAGACTTGATTGAGGTACTGTGTCCCCGGTACCAAATACCATCTAGGTTCCATTTCTCTAGGCAGGCGATACCGAAAATGTACACAGACCTCAGAAAAAGACACACCAGTGTCCTAAAAAATGCAGTTGTACCCAATGTCCACTTAACCACGGACATGTGGACAAGTGGAGCAGGGCAGACTCAGGACTATATGACTGTGACAGCCCACTGGGTAGATGTATTGACTCCCGCCGCAAGAACAGCAGCGGCAGCACCAGTAGCAGCATCTCGCAAACGCCAACTCTTTCCTAGGCAGGCTACGCTTTGTATCACCGCTTTCCAGAATACGCACACAGCTAAAAACCTCTTATGGCAACTGAGGAAGATCATCGCAGAATGGCTTACCCCAATTGGACTCTCCTGTGGATTTGTGGCATCGGACAACGCCAGCAATATTGTGTGTGCATTAAATATGGGCAAATTCCAGCACGTCCCATGTTTTGCACATACCTTGAATTTGGTGGTGCAGAATTATTTAAAAAACGAGAAGGGCGTGCAAGAGATGCTGTCGGTGGCCAGAAGAATTGCGGGACACTTTCGGCGTACAGGCACCACGTACAGAAGACTGGAGCAACACCAAAAACGCCTGAACCTGCCCTGCCATCATCTGAAGCAAGAAGTGGTAACGAGGTGGAATTCAACCCTCTATATGCTTCAGAGGTTGGAGGAGCAGCAAAAGGCCATTCAAGCCTATACAACTGAGCACGATATAGGAGGTGGAATGCACCTGTCTCAAGCGCAGTGGAGAATGATTTCAACGTTGTGCAAGGTTCTGCAACCTTATGAACTTGCCACACGTGAAGTCAGTTCAGACACTGCCAGCCTGAGTCAGGTCATTCCCCTCATCAGGCTTTTGCAGAAGAAGCTGGAGACATTGAAGGAGGAGCTAACACAGAGCGATTCCGCTAGGCATGTGGGACTTGTGGATGGAGCCCTTAATTCGCTTAACAAGGATTCACGGGTGGTCAATCTGTTGAAATCAGAGCACTACATTTTGGCCACCGTGCTCGATCCTAGATTTAAAACCTACCTTGGATCTCTCTTTCCGGCAGACACAAGTCTGCAGGGGTTCAAAGAACTGCTGGTGAGAAAATTGTCAAGTCAAGCGGAACGCGACCTGTCAACATCTCCTCCTTCACATTCTCCCGCAACTGGGGGTGCGAGGAAAAGGCTCAGAATTCCGAGCCCACCCGCTGGCGGTGATGCAGGGCAGTCTGGAGCGACTGCTGATGCTGACATCTGGTCCGGACTGAAGGACCTGACAACGATTACGGACATGTTGTCTACTGTCACTGCATATGATTCTCTCCCCATTGAAAGAATGGTGGAGGATTATATGAGTGACCGCATCCAAGTAGGCACGTCAGACAGTCCGTACGTATACTGGCAGGAAAAAGAGGCAATTTGGAGGCCCTTGCACAAACTGGCTTTATTCTACCTAAGTTGCCCTCCCACAAGTGTGTACTCCGAAAGAGTGTTTAGTGCCGCCGCTCACCTTGTCAGCAATCGGCGTACGAGGTTACTTCCAGAAAATGTGGAGAAGATGATGTTCATTAAAATGAATTATAATCAATTCCTCCATGGAGACATTCACCAGCAGCAATTGCCTCCACAAAGTACACAGGGAGCTGTGATGGTGGATTCCAGTGGGGACGAATTAATAATCTGTGAGGAGGGGGATGTACACGGTGATGAATCGGAGGATGATGATGAGGTGGACATCTTGCCTCTGTAGAGCCAGTTTGTGCAAGGAGAGATTAATTGCTTCTTTTTTGGTGGAGGTCCAAACCAACCCGTCATTTCAGTCACAGTCGTGTGGCAGACCCTGTCACTGAAATGATGGGTTGGTTAAAGTGTACATGTCCTGTTTATACAACATAAGGGTGGGTGGGAGGGCCCAAGGACAATTCCATCTTGCACCTCTTTTTTCTTTCATTTTTCTTTGCGTCATGTGCTGTTTGGGTAGTGTTTTTTGGAAGGGCCATCCTGCGTGACACTGCAGTGCCACTCCTAGATGGGCCAGGTGTTTGTGTCGGCCACTAGGGTCACTTATCTTAGTCACACAGCTACCTCATTGCGCCTCTTTTTTTTCTTCTTTGCGTCATGTGCTGTTTGGGGAGTATTTTTTGGAAGGGCCATCCGGCCTGACACTGCAGTTCCACTCCTAGATGGGCCAGGTGTTTGTGTCGGCCACTAGGGTCGCTTAGCTTACTCACACAGCTACTTTATTGCGCCTCTTTTTTTCTTTGCGTCATGTGCTGTTTGGGGAGTGTTTTTTGGAAGGGCCATCCTGCGTGACACTGCAGTGCCACTCCTAGATGGGCCAGGTGTTTGTGTCAGCCACTTGGGTCGCTGAGCTTAGTCATCCAGCGACCTCGGTGCAAATTTTAGGACTAAAAATAATATTGTGAGGTGTGAGGTGTTCAGAATAGACTGAAAATTAGTGGAAATTATGGTTATTGAGGTTAATAATACTTTGGGATCAAAATGACCCCCAAATTCTATGATTTAAGCTGTTTTTTAGGGTTTTTTGAAAAAAACACCCGAATCCAAAACACACCCGAATCCGACAAAAAAAATTCGGTGAGGTTTTGCCAAAACGCGTTCGAACCCAAAACACGGCCACGGAACCGAACCCAAAACCAAAACACAAAACCCGAAAAATTTCCGGTGCACATCTCTAACAGGTATACAATGTAGATGGATGGATAGTATAGTATTACTTATACTTATGGACGACGAGTGACGACACAGAGGTAGGTACAGCCGTGGCCTACCGTACTGCTGCTTAGTGCTTATATATAAATATAATATACTGTATAACGGACCTGGTGGACAATGTCAGCAGCAGACTGCTAAACTAGTATGAAGAAATAAAAAAAAAAACACCACAGGTATACAATGTAGATGGATGGATAGTATTACTTATACTTATGGACGACGAGTGACGAGTCGACACAGAGGTAGGTACAGCCGTGGCCTACCGTACTGCTGCTTAGTGCTTAATTATATATATAATATACTGTATAACGGACCTGGTGGACACTGCAGTGTCAGCAGACTGCTAAACAAACTAGCATGAAGAAAGAAAAAAAAAAAACACCACAGTGTTTTTCAGGCAGACAAACGTATACTGGACTGGTGGTCACTGTCAGCAAAACTGTGCACTGTACTCCTGCTATAACTGCTCCCCAGTCCCCACAATTAGGCAGTGTGAGCAGTGCACTCAGCACAGATATATCATGCAGCAGTGCAGCACACTGAGTGAGCACAGATATGGTGGAGCGTTTTTTTTTCAGGCAGAGAAACAACGGATTAAACGCAAAACCCTGCACTGTACTCCCTAACAGCTGCTCCCCGTCCCCAATCCTCCCCACAATTATAACTAACTAAGTTCTAATATAATACAACGGACTCGGAGAGGACGCCAGCCACGTCCTCTCCCTATCAATCTCAATGCACGTGTGAAAATGGCGGCGACGCGCGGCTCCTTATTTAGAATCTGAGTCTCGCGAGAATCCGACAGCGGGATGATGACGTTCGGGCGCGCTCGGGTTAACCGAGCAAGGCGGGAGGATCCGAGTCGCTCGGACCCGTGTAAAAAAAGTGAAGTTCGGGCGGGTCGGATTCCGAGGATCCGAACCCGCTCATCACTAGTGTTTGAACCCGACCAAGTAGCAGCTCGGCAAAGTTGTAAAGCCGAGACCCCTCGGGCAGCCGCCCAAGAAGAGCCCACTTTCCTCGTGGAATGGGCTTTTTCAGATTTAGGATGCGGCAGTCCAGCCACAGAATGTGCAAGTTGAATCATGCTACAGATCCAGCGAGCAATAGTCTGCTTTGAAGCAGGAGCACCCAGCTTGTTGGGTGCATACAGGATAAATAGCGAGTCAGTTTTACTGACTCTAGCCGTCCTGGAAACATAGATTTTCAGGGCCCTGACTACGTCCAGCAACTTGGAATCCTCCAAGTCCCGAGTAGCCGCAGGCACCACAATAGGTTGGTTCAAATGAAACGCTGATTCCACCTTAGGAAGAAATTGGGAACGAGTCCTCAATTCCGCCCTATCCATATAGAAAATCAGATAAGGGCTTTTACATGACAAAGCCGCCAATTCTGATACACGCCTGGCCGAAGCCAAGGCCAACAGCATGACCACTTTCCACGTGAGATATTTTAGCTCCACGGTTTTAAGTGGCTCAAACCAATGCGACTTTAGGAAATCCAACACCACGTTGAGATCCCAAGGTGCCACTGGAGGCACAAAAGGGGGCTGAATATGCAGCACTCCTTTAACAAATGTCTGAACTTCAGGCAGTGAAGCCAGTTCTTTTTGGAAGAAAATCGACAGAGCCGAAATCTGGACCTTAATGGAACCCAATTTGAGGCCCATAGTCACCCCTGACTGTAGGAAGTGCAGAAATCGACCCAGCTGAAATTCATCTGTTGGGGCCTTCCTGGCCTCACACCAAGCAACATATTTCCGCCATATGCGGTGATAATGTTTTGCGGTCACATCCTTCCTAGCTATAATCAGCGTAGGAATGACTTCCTCCGGAATGCCCTTTTCCTTTAGGATCCGGTGTTCAACCGCCATGCCGTCAAACGCAGCCGCGTTAAGTCTTGGAACAGACAGGGCCCCTGCAGCAGCAGGTCCTGTCTGAGCGGCAGAGGCCATGGGTCCTCTGAGATCATTTCTTGAAGTTCTGGGTACCAAGCTCTTCTTGGCCAATCCGGAACAATGAGTATAGTTCTTACTCCTCTCCTTCTTATTATCCTCAGTACCTTGGGTATGAGAGGAAGAGGAGAGGACACATAAACCGACTGGTACACCCACGGTGTCACTAGAGCGTCCACAGCTATCGCCTGAGGGTCCCTTGACCTGGCGCAATATCTTTTTAGCTTTTTGTTGAGGCGGGACGCCATCATGTCCACCTGTGGCCGTTCCCAACGGTTCACAATCAGCTGGAAGACTTCTGGATGAAGTCCCCACTCTCCTGGGTGGAGGTCGTGCCTGCTGAGGAAGTCTGCTTCCCAGTTGTCCACTCCCGGAATGAACACTGCTGACAGTGCTATCACGTGATTCTCCGCCCATCGAAGAATCCTTGTGGCTTCTGCCATTGCCACCCTGCTTCTTGTGCCGCCCTGGCGGTTTACATGGGCGACCGCTGTGATGTTGTCTGACTGAATCAGAACCGGTTGGTTTTGAAGCAGGGGTTCTGCTTGACTCAGGGCGTTGTAAATGGCCCTTAGTTCCAGAATATTTATGTGTAGGGAAGTTTCCTGACTCGACCATTGTCCTTGGAAGTTTCTTCCCTGGGTGACTGCCCCCCAACCTCGGAGGCTTGCATCCGTGGTCACCAGGACCCAGTCCTGTATGCCGAATCTGCGGCCTTCGAGCAGATGAGCACTCTGCAGCCACCACAGCAGAGACACCCTGGCCCTCAGGGACAGGGTGATTAACCGATGCATCTGGAGATGCGATCCGGACCACTTGTCCAACAGATCCCACTGGAAGATCCTTGCATGGAATCTGCCGAAGGGAATTGCTTCGTAAGAAGCTACCATCTTTCCCAGGACTCGCGTGCAGTGATGCACCGACACCTGCTTTGGTTTCAGGAGGTCCCTGACCAGAGATGATAATTCCTGGGCCTTCTCCTCCGGGAGAAATATCTTCTTCTGTTCTGTGTCCAGAATCATGCCCAAGAACAGCAGACGCGTCGCAGGAATCAGCTGCGACTTTGGGATATTCAGAATCCAGCCGTGCTGATGCAGCACTTCCTGAGATAGTGCTACGCTGACTAGCAACTGCTCTTTGGACCTCGCCTTTATAAGGAGATCGTCCAAGTACGGAATAATCATGACTCCCTTCTTTCGGAGGAGCATCATCATTTCGGCCATTACCTTGGTAAATACCCGCGGTGCCGTGGACAGACCAAACGGCAACGTCTGGAATTGGTAATGACATTCCTGTACCACAAACCTGAAGTACTCCTGGTGGGGTGAATAAATGGGGACATGCAGGTAAGCATCCTTGATGTCCAATGACACCATAAAATCCCCCTCTTCCAGGCTTGCAATAACCGCCCTGAGCGATTCCATCTTGAACTTGAACTTTTTTATATAAATGTTCAAGGATTTTAAATTTAGAATGGGTCTCACCGAACCGTCTGGTTTCAGTACCACAAACATTGTGGAATAGTAACCCCGTCCCTGTTGAAGGAGGGGTACCTTGATTATCACCTGCTGAAGATACAGCTTGTGAATTGCCGCCAGTACTACCTCCCTTTCTCCGAGGACAAGCAGGCAAGGCTGATTTGAGGTAACGGCGAGGGGGAGTCGCCTCGAACTCCAGCTTGTATCTCTGTGACACTACTTGCAGAACCCAGGGATCCACCTGTGAGCGAGCCCACTGGTCGCTGAAGTTCCGGAGACGCGCCCCCACCGCACCTGGCTCCGCCTGTGGAGCCCCAGCGTCATGCGTTGGACTTAGAGGAAGCGGGGGAAGATTTTTGATCCTGGGAACTGGCTGTCTGGTGCAGTTTTTTCCCTCTTCCCTTGCCTCTGGGCAGAAAGGAAGCGCCTTTGACCCGCTTGCTTTTCTGAGGCCGAAAGGACTGTACCTGATAATACGGTGCTTTCTTAGGCTGTGAGGGAACCTGAGGTAAAAACGTCGACTTCCCAGCTGTTGCTGTGGATACGAAGTCCGAGAGACCATCCCCAAACAATTCCTCACCCTTATAAGGCAAAACCTCCATGTGCCTTTTAGAATCAGCATCACCTGTCCTCTGCCGGGTCCATAATACCCTCCTGGCAGAAATGGACATTGCATTAATTCTGGATGCCAGCCGGGAAATATCCCTCTGTGCATCTCTCATATATAAGACGACGTCTTTAATATGCTCTATGGTTAGCAAAATAGTATCCCTGTCGAGGGTATCAATATTATCTGACAGGGTATCAGACCACGCTGCAGCAGCACTACACATCCATGCTGAGGCAATTGCGGGTCTCAGTATAGTACCTGAGTGTGTATATACAGACTTCAGGATCGCCTCCTGTTTTCTATCAGCAGGCTCCTTCAAGGCGGCCGTATCCTGAGACGGCAGTGCCACCTTTTTTGACAAGCGTGTGAGCGCCTTATCCACCCTAGGGGATATCTCCCAATGTGACCTATCCTCTGGCGGGAAAGGGTACGCCATCAGTAACTTTGTAGAAATGACCAGTTTCTTATCGGGGGAAGCCCACGCTTCTTCACACACTTCATTCAACTCATCTGATGGGGGAAAAAACACTGGCTGCTTTTTCTCCCCAAACATAATACCCTTTTTGGTGGTACTTGGGTTAATGTCAGAAATGTGTAACACATTTTTCATTGCCGTAATCATGCAACGGATGCCCCTAGTGGATTGTGTATATGTCTCATCCTCGTCGACACTGGAGTCAGACTCCGTGTCGACATCTGTGTCTGCCATCTGAGGTAGCGGGCGTTTTTGAGCAGGCGCGGGCTGAGAAGCCGGCTGTCCCACGGCTGTTACGTCATCCAGCCTTTTATGTAATGAGTTGACACTGTCGGTTAATACCTTCCACATATCCACCCACTCTGGTGTCGGCCCCGCAGGGGATGACATCACATTTATCGGCACCTGCTCAGCCTCCACATAAGCCTCCTCATCAAACATGTCGACACAGCCGTACCGACACACCGCACACACACAGGGAATGCTCTGACTGAGGACAGGACCACACAAAGTCCTTTGGGGAGACAGAGAGAGAGTATGCCAGCAC
The DNA here is from genome assembly GCF_028390025.1 of Pseudophryne corroboree. Lineage (NCBI taxonomy): Eukaryota > Metazoa > Chordata > Amphibia > Anura > Myobatrachidae > Pseudophryne > Pseudophryne corroboree. The sequence continues at coordinate 943,238,069 of NC_086445.1, read as the reverse complement.
ACACCACAGCGCTATTTAAGCAGGGATTTACACTAACAGAAAGTGATTTTCCCTATAGCTGCTTTTGATATATAGTTTGCGCCTAAATTTAGTGCCCCCCCTCTCTTTTTTACCCTTTGAGCCTGGAAACTGCAGGGGAGAGCCTGGGGAGCTGTCTTCCAGCGGAGCTGTGAAGAGAAAATGGCGCCAGTGTGCTGAGGGAGATAGCCCCGCCCCTTTTTTGGCGGACTTCTCCCGCTCTTATATTTATATTATGGCAGGGGATTTTTGCACATATATAGCTTATTAGGCTATATTATGTGCCATTTGCCAATGTAAGGTACTCTAATTGCTGCCCAGGGCACCCCCCCCCCCCCCCCCCCAGCGCCCTGCACCCATCAGTGACCGGAGTATGTGGTGTGCATAGGGAGCAATGGCGCACAGCTGCAGTGCTGTGCGCTACCTTAATGAAGACCGAAGTCTTCAGCCGCCGATTTCCAGGATGTTCTTCTTGCTTCTGGCTCTGTAAGGGGGACGGCGGCGCGGCTCCGGGACCAGATGACCGAGGCTCGCTTCTTCTCCCCTTAGTCCCTCGTAGCAGTGAGTCTGTTGCCAGCAGATCTCACTGAAAATAAAAAACCTAACAAATACTTTCTTTACTAGGAGCTCAGGAGAGCCCCTAGTGTGCAACCAGCTCGGGCCGGGCACAGATTCTAACTAAGGTCTGGAGGAGGGGCATAGAGGGAGGAGCCAGTGCACACCAGATAGTACCTAATCTTTCTTTTAGAGTGCCCAGTCTCCAGCGGAGCCCGCTATTCCCCATGGTCCTTACGGAGTACCCAGCATCCACTAGGACGTCAGAGAAATATTAAATGAATGAACACACTTGTGTGATAATTCAGAATACAGTTGTTACCTGCTGTTACTAGCAGGCAGCTACTGTATATCATATTCCCTTCCCCAATGGAACTTGCAATCTATTTTTTTTTTAAAAGGCAGACAAATCACCAACCAGGCAGTTTACCTCATACCTACCAACTGTCCAAATTTCAGCGGGACTGTCCCGCTATTTGGACACTGTCCCGCTGTCCCATTCTCATGCCATAGTGTCCTGAGGGTGGGGGGTGCAGTTGGGAGACCCTGTGATCACCGCTGCCCTGCTATGCAAAGCAGCTGGTGATCACTGAATAGATGCCATGTAACAGTGTGGGGAGTGAGCTGGGAACTGCCCAGCTGCCCAGGGAGCGCTGGGCATGCCCCCAAAGTGACGATAATGGAGGTCAGGAAGCAAAGCTCCACCCCTTTATCTGAGACTCCACCTCTTTATATGTGCTTCCACCCCCTTTTCAGGCATGGGTGCGCTAGGTCCCAAAAAGGAAGCTCTTCAAGTTGGGAGGTATGCTATCTATCCTGCCAACATGTCTGCGGGCTAAAGCACCTAGTGGACATTGGGAGAATATACAAACTCGACACATCTTAAAGACAGGTCAGAATTTAGCCCAAAGTCCCATGGTGGTAATGTGGACCTGGCACCGCAAAAGAGGTCAAGGCCCCAAACAGGGGCCTTTTAAGAGAGGAGGGGACCCGTGTGCAGCATCTGTTGTAGACCCTCTAATCTCCAGCAGCAAGTAGACTCTGGCATAATGTCTACTGAGCATGTACAGATCTCTTGGAACATAGCACCGACGCCATGTTCCCGAGGACATCTCCAGTCCGTATGTGTAATCACTTGGAAATGGCCACAATGGCAATTTTCTAAGTGATTTGTATCTTCACTGCAGGGCCGCTGCCCTGGGACTTCAGAGGGGTAGGTATAATATATGGGTGAAGGTTGTGGCCCCCACTGGACTCAGGTACCCGTGTGCAACGCACACACTGCCCCCATTATAGAATCACCTATGGCCCCAAAGGAGCGCAAGTTATAGCTACAAGGGGCAGACAGCTGGTGCGCGGCCACATAATAGTAGTTGCTCTTGCAAGCTTGGTGTCTACTCCTAAAAACAATACTCAGAATACTCTCCCTCTGAAATTCTTAGATCTTGCTGCATCTTGACTCTAGTAACCACCTCTCACTCCCACTTACTTCTCCCATGCAGCTACCCATTTGTGGAATTCCCTAATACATCCAGTTAGGTTCTGCCATCGCCTTCAGATCATTAAATGTTTTCTGAAAACTCATCTCTTTATTCAGGGATACACTGGAGCTGTAATTCTGCCCCGGCATCCCTCTGTATGTGCGCATGAAAGGGAGAGTGGCCACACAGCATGGGTGTTGTTACGAGTCCCTCTGTGTATGTGTGCATGAAAAGAGGAGTGGTCACACATCATGGGTGTTGTTACAAGTATAGGGACGGGGCATGTTGGCTGAGTGAGCGTCAAGAGTCCATCCTGCTTGGCCAGGATTTTGGGGCAGACCAGTCCGTTGGGCCATCAGACCTTCTGGCATTTGCCAGAAGAGCCAGATGGCCAGACTAACCCTCTTCTTTATTAGAGCTTGACATACTCCCACCTATGCTACCCACACCAATGCCTCCTCACACCTGCCCCACTCCCACCTGTACTACCTGCACAAATGTACCCTCAACATCTATCCTACTCCCACCTATATTACCATAGTTGCCCCCTCACAACTGTCCCAATCTCCCCTCAGAGCCAACCATTCTCCTCTTGTGTCAGCTGATCACTCTTCCTATTGGAACGTGTGCTCTCCCATGGGCAGGGCCTTCCATAGCCTTTGTTTTCATATCTGCATTTATTTTTAGATTTATTTTTTTAAGGTTGTCCTGCCATCCCCACTGTCCAGTGCTATATATACTCCACCTCACATTGTATATATGCATAAATAATATCTCAAAGTACAGTATAAGAATCGTAGTCTTCTCAACAGCATTGTATAAAAATCTATATTATTTTAAATGAAAGGAATGATTATCAACACCGTTTTTCATTTATTATATTTTAAACTTTTATTAGTATATTTACAAATGGAGAGCACTGGAGCAGAATACTGTGAAGAATACTGGAGCAGGTTTTGTGGATTGCACTGGAACAGGATGCTATGAACCAATCTTGTGCAGGTTTTCTGGATAGAACTTGAGCAGAATGCTTTGTTATATCGCTGTCTTGTCGCAGTCTTTGTAAGGTCACTTTTTCCCAGCTTTATCTCTTTGCTCCATACACTTCTCTGCTCAGTTACTCCATTCCCTTGGCCGTCAGCAGATCATAACAGATGTGTGAATGGATTACTGGTTCATAACAGATGTGTGAATGGATTACTCATCCAGTATCCCAGGATCATAACAGATGTGTGAATGGATTACTTGTCCAGTATCCTGTCCTAGATGTTAGATGGACGGACATTGGGTTCTCAGTAGATAGAATTCTGAGGCCTGGACAAGTTGATTTAGGTGTTAAGTGAGGGACAGTCTATGTTGTAGTCCATTCACATTAGATGGCTTCATCAAGTTTCCCCCTTTTGGTGTTGTCATTCTCTTCAGGGCCCTTTCTTTTTCTAGATTCTGGAATAGGTGACGTTTTTCCAGTTTCTAGACTGCTGCTATCAACTGCCGGATTGCGGTTCCTCTGGTTGCTCAGGCGGCTTCTTTTGGGAAATGGTGAAAATTCCCCATCATCTAGGCACTGTATGAGATGTTGTCTTAGCTTTCGCTTTTTGAATTTGCGCCTGGGAAAGTCGCCGGTGCAGAGGAATTCCACAGCATTCGCAACAGAATATATCCCGCAGTTCCCTGAGTCTGGCCTCTGTTGCTCCACGTCCAGGATGTTAAGATTTGACAGCAGGTCTTTTGGGACAACAGCCTGATACAGATCTTGTAGTTGCCTGCTGCCAGAGGGGGTGAGCCGCCATCCGTCGCTGTCTGCAATTTGCACCTGCCCATCTCGAAAGCAGGACACAAAGAAGTGTTCGTCATCTGTATCCGGGTGTATCTGCAGTGACGGGCCAGAGACGGGGGTGAAGGAGCCAGCCTCTCCTATTATCGCAGGCTGCAAGCCTTCCACGTTGAATTGCTTGCGCAGTATGGACTGCACAGCATCAATAATGGGGATGCTTACACCCTGGTTGTTCAGTATGATCAGCCTATCTTTCTGTGTCAGCCCCAAATGGGGCAGCCACATATTCTGTAAATATGTAAGGAAAAATATAAAATATATTAAAACAAATAAAAGTTCAGTATGTTTGTACTTACTATACCAATGCCCCTTAAATGCATTGAAAAGACAAATGCATAGAATTAATCATTGCTTAGGACACCAGGGGGGATTCAATTGGGCGCAAGGTTTAGCCCGCAAACCCCCCCCCCCAAAAAAAAAACAAAAAAAAAAACACATACGCTGTGGAATTACAGAAGCTGTCTGTGACATCATCAGTCTCACCCTGCCTGCTTTCCACCACTGAATGTAATGATTCATATGTTTATTATAACATTAATTTACATGGGGACGCAATGAGAGAAAAGGGGATTAAAAAGGGAAAGGAAAGGGAGAAAAATAAAATATAGGACAGATCCAAAGTGTGGCTTACAGCGATACATGGGAGTTTTTAGGGAATTGGAGATGGCTTGAGAGCAGCTTACCCGTGGGATGGGGACCATTACATAAATTGGCCACATCACTGATCCACCCATATATGGCCATAATCCACCCTGCAACACCCACATTTTATAGAGACCATGTTATCATGCAAGGCCTACCTAGAACCATCATGGTTTGTTTATTTTTATTTGATGCCATGCTCAGGCAACGGCATCATAGAAATAAGTCCCTCATAATAATGGTCCTTACGCTATTAATATAATGATAAATAAATGATGAAAGTGAAAATAATTGGCCACCCCACCAACAAAACAAAATAGCTCTAAGCACCAGCGGTCACAGCATGGTCTGCCTATAGCTAATGCAGGAAAACTAGTAGTATTGTGAGGTCCCCCCAAAAAGCTGCAACCAGCGTCAAGCTATGCCAGGCTTAGATTGTCCCCCTATAACAGTACTACATTATTAAACTATATTTTCAGATAATATTCAGATTAAAATAAGCTTACCATAGACCTTCGCATTATATAACGGCGTTAGTGCAATGAAAAAACACGTCTGTATAGTTAGCCAACTACCTCAACGCTCACTCTCATGCAATAACTGATTGTCCTGAGCCAAGCAGGGACTTTAATCTCATACCTGAGTGACATCACAAACGCTGTGGAATTACAAAAACTGTCTGTGACATCATCAGCCTCACCCTGCCTACTTTCCACCACTGAATGTACTGATTCATATGCTTTATTATAACGTTAATTTACATGGGGACACAATGAGAGAAAAGGCGATTAAACTATTAAATTAAAGGGAGAAAAATATAGGACAGATCCACAATGTGAAAAAAAGAAAAGTACAATCTCACTTTGCGCGTCCAAATGTTCAAACTGTCCAATGATCCTCACAATGGAGCATGGAGATAATCAAACCAACGTGAAACAAAAAATAAAACACAACATAGTGTATTACTGCAAAAATAAATTATAAGGATAAAGTTCCTCCCAATGTGTAAAAAGATGATGATGGTAGCAAAATAGTCCAAAATCCAAGATCCACCTCCGTTTGAGAAAGGTCACCCGAATGGTGTGTCAGAAAAGGGTCCTTACATGTGTGCTTACTTGTATAAAAATGATGCGAACGTGGATTGTTATATTAATCATGGAGACAATTCCATACCTTGTAAGTGATTTCCCATTTTAAAAAAAATGTCCAAGTACGGCCAGCGTCCTGCACTGCCGCCGGACTGGGGCCGCATTACATCCCGCTGTCTGAGTTTGTTGCTTCTTTACTGGTATCCGTGAGCGCCACACCTCTTCCATACTTACAGCTCATTGTGGAAGCACTGGGACAAGGTTTGCCATAACATAAATTTGGAGTGCCTGGTATTACAGACATATATATATATATATATATATATACACACACACACACACATTTCTATCTATATTTATGTACATTTTACCAACACTTTATGCCACCTTGGTCAGGCCACTCTTCCACCTTCCCCCTCTTTCTCCACAGTTTAACCTGTTTACTCTTCCGAACATCTTACTTCCACTCTTGCCCAGTTCAACACTGCTGTATCTGGGACGGAATGTTGCAGTGGTAGCAGTTTCTATTTTCTAAGAGAGCTTTCACATCGCAAACCCAGGTTGGACCCGGCTTTTGAACCTGTGTCTGACATGGGTCCGAGCAGCCTCAGACCCTTTCCCGGATTGGTGCCTTTCACACTAAACCCGGGTCACCCATGTTAAACACTGTGACGTGATTTAAAATGGACTTTTCTGGCTCATATTGTTGAGGTTTCAAAGGAAATAAAAGGAGGGGCTGCAGACTGCTCTGAGCAGACACATAAACAGCCAATCAGAACCTTTTTCTGAGACCCGAGTTGAATATCCTGTGTCAGAGGCTTTCACACTGCACAGCGACCTGGGTGCAACCTGTGTTTAACCCTTCTTTTAACCCATGTTGAAATGCAGGGTTGCTTGACTCGGATTATTCACTTTTTGCGCTCTCACACTGCACCTCCACCCGGGTCGACTTGGCAACAACCCAGTAATAACCTGGGTTATTTTGGCGATGTGAAAGGTGTAAGTGAGAGCTTTCTGTGAACATACAGATGGAGCCATGCTAATCGTGGCTCCGTCTGTGCCTGGGCCCCATTCATTTTAATGGGAGCGTCTCTGTGTAGTCCCGCCGGGAGTGGACGCCTGCGATAGAGCCGCACTAGATGAGTAACTTATAATTTTTGGAGGGTTATTTTTCATGGATGTTTTTATTTTTTGTTTTTTTTGTATCTAATAGAGCCATAGTCATCTAGTAAGCAGAACAAACCTCTAACTCCATTGGATTACCCCAACCACAAATATACAACAAATATTACCTAAATCACTGCTCATTGTGGGCCATACTCATCACCACTTATTGTGACATTTTTACAATTGTTTCCTGCCTCTTTCTCATTTCCAAGTGTCAGACTAATTCATCATGGCTGTTATGGAGGGTATCTCCTTGTTACAAACCTACCATGATAATCTGAACACTCCCCATACTTACAGTAAGTATGTAGGAATTGTGAGATTCATCTAGTTTTGAAAATGCTTTATTTTTTGGAATTTGATAGTGAAACTGTTTGCCATCCTGAGATGGCGTTCAGTTCCCCAAATCCTTTCACAAGCTTCCAGCATCTTGTGTAGTGGCAGGATCTATTCAGAGCCCTAACCACTGTGATGTGTTGTTGTACGGCTTAACTCCACCTCCAGGCTGTGCACTATTGTTTCGCTGGTGACTTCTCCCCTACCGCCCCATCTCCCCCTGCTTTGCACGCTGGTGACTGTTGCCCTTTGGCCCCATCTCCTCCTGCCTGCCTCTGGTAACTGCTCCCTGGGTCCATGTCTCATCGTTCTGTCTATGTAAGAGCGGGTTGTTTAAAAAAAAAAAAAATATTTATATAAAGTACACAGAAGAGCGCTCCGGTCAGGGGCGTAGCCAGAACTTTGTGGGCCCCATAGCATCATTTTGAAGGGGCCTCTGTGCTTCGAGAGACACTTCTTTGCAGCAGTTGTTAATTTTATGCCCTATAATAGTGCCCTAGTTCATTTTCTGAACCATAGTAGAGCCTTATGTAATGTTATGCCTCATAGTAGTGCCCTAGTTTCTTTTATGAATCGTAGTAGTGCTTAACTTCACCCTATGTCACATTTCAGAGCTGCCAGTACACATTATGTCACACAGTACCCCCAATTCACATTATGATATATAGTGCTCCCCGTTCATATTGTGCCTCATTACAGTTCCTCGGTTCATATTATATAACATTAAAATGCCCTCCAGTTAATTGTATACCACACTACAATGAGCAGGTCCAGGGGCATACCTAGATATATTGCAGGCCCCAAGGAAAAAGTTTGAAAGGACCCCTACGTACCACTCATGGCAAAAAATGTATATAACACATGTAACTGTGACAGGGAAGGTTGGCCCTCTCAGCTCTGGGCCCCATAGCAGCTGCACTGCCTGCACCTATGGTAGCTACGCCCTTATATATAACACATGTAACTTTGACAGGGAAGGCAGGCCCCTCTCAGCTCTGGGCCCCATAGCAGCTGTACTGCCTGCACCTATGGTAGCTACACCCTTGGTTGAGGTAGAATAGAAAGATATTGAAGCAAACACAAAGGTGAGTTGTGTGGAATATAGTTTCAGGAAGACATCAGCCACCATACTTTTTAACATCCATTTATAAAATGCTGCCATCAGGAAGAACATGCTAACGATTCTGGAGTTTTATTTACGTCAAAATGTCCAGCAGCTTTGGAGTCATGGACTAATTTTAATACTACTGGTGATAACGTAGGTATATAAACGCTGTTGAGAATACTAAAATAACAGCTACAGTAGATGTTTGAGAAAGGTGTCATTACCAGAAAACAGTGGCCCCAAAAATGTTTTTACCATGGCTTTCTTATAAATGGGGTTCATAGAACATTCTAAAAAGGGCATCAGCTCTGACAATTCTGATCCAGGTTGATATGAAATTATAATGTTAAATTGAGAGAAAAGCAAGAAGGCACAATTGTTTAGTAGTGTGAGTATAAATTCCAGATTCCTGCTATTGGAGAGGACTGTTATTGGATGGACATAACCCTCAGGATGTTACCATTCTGAAAAAGCACATTAGATGGCTAGTAGCTACCTTACTGCCAATACTGTTATCCTTCTCAGTCAGTCATTTGGCATGAAAATTAGGCATAGGGATGCAATAGCGTCTTCTCACCCACATGTTGAGAGAGAATTGCACCAACAGTGGAGTCAGTGTCCTCAAATTTAACAAGTAAACATTGGCGTATCTATATTGGGAGCCTGCGATCCACACAGACCCCTGAGTCTAGGGAAGGGGGGGCCACACCGCTCACCCTGCATCCACTTAATTATACTTACCCCACTGGAGTCCCACGACTGCAGGCAGAAATCACTAGGGAAAATGGCACGACGACCATTTTCCCAGTGATTTGCACATGCACAGTAGAGATGTCCCTGGGAATGAATGAGGCGTGGACACCATGTTCTTGGAGATCAGCGCATTCGCTGTAGACTCTGACACAAAGCCAGAGTTTACAGCGCTGCAACCAGTACCAGGGAGGAGGGGGCCCACACTGAGACTGCACACAAGCACTCTCCTCTCTTAATCCACCCCTGCAACTTAAATGTATTTGGTATCTGGATGTACCAATACCTGACATAGCTATGTCAACAATTTAAAAATGTAAAATGCAAAACTTCAGCCTACTGCCCCCAACCACGACCAATACCCACTTCAGATGAAAGCATGACTTATAAGTTCCACAGCCACCTCTTGCACTAAGTACAACAAGGATATTTCTTTATAGACATCCTTAATTTTGTGATAGGCAGACTCAGTGGCGCCCCCCCATATCCTGACACCCTAGGCAGCTACCTAAACCTACCTAATGGTAGAGCCAGGCCTGTACCTGGTAGGGATTTTACTAAATTAATTTTTCATTCAGCCAAATGTGAAAACCTGTAGAGAGACTATGGGAGGTATTCAATTGTAGTCGGAACTGCCGTCTTGTCGGAAAGATGGCAGTTTCCGACTTTGTTAGGTCGGAAACTGTTCCAACCTATTCAATCCCCCTGCCATTATTCCGAGAAGTTGGCAATTCTGAGTTGTCGGAAAAGATGTGCATCGGCGGAATAGCCGCGGATCCACTTGTTTTGTCGGAAGCGCGGCCAAATCCGACAGGTCTTAGCCCCGTTTTCGACAGTGTCAATCCGATTGGCATTGTCAGGAACGGCCAAATCCGACAGGATTTGGCCGCTCATTGAGTACTGAGATGTTGGATACTTTACGTCGGAAAGGATCAGACATCAATTGAATATACTCATATGCATTATTAGTAGAGATGTGCTAATCATTTACAATTTTCAGAAGTTCTAACAGCAATTACAGAAGTATATATGTGTGAGTAGGTAGGCCGGAATTTCTGCCAACAAATACACAAGCCATTAGTATGATGTAAACACAATTATGTTTTTTGTAAATGTCTTATTTTATTTTTTGTGTAGTTCATCTATAAACCATAGAAACAGTATGACAGCTGCGTATTCACCTACTGTCTGTGTAACATTTACTGTGATTATTACAGTATATAGGCTATAATAAAGGGAGACACTGACCTGCCTGGTTGGTGGTCAGACTGACTGCAGCAATATGTCTTGTCAGTACGCTCTGGTCGGAGACGCCATTCACAGACTCGATCTCAAAGTAGAGATGAGCGCCTGAAATTTTTCGGGTTTTGTGTTTTGGTTTTGGGTTCGGTTCCGCGGCCGTGTTTTGGGTTCGACCGCGTTTTGGCAAAACCTCACCGAATTTTTTTTGTCGGATTCGGGTGTGTTTTGGATTCGGGTGGTTTTTTCAAAAAACCCTAAAAAACATCTTAAAACATTGAATTTGGGGGTCATTTTGATCCCATAGTATTATTAACCTCAATAACCATAATTAACACTCATTTTCAGTCTATTCTGAACACCTTACACCTCACAATATTATTTTTAGTCCTAAAATTTGCACCGAGGTCGCTGGATGACTAAGCTCAGCGACCCTAGTGGCCGACACAAACACCGGGCCCATCTAGGAGTGGCACTGCAGTGTCACGCAGGATGTCCCTTCCAAAAAACCCTCCCCAAACAGCACATGACGCAAAGAAAAAAAGAGGCGCAATGAGGTAGCTGTGTGAGTAAGATTAGCGACCCTAGTGGCCGACACAAACACCGGGCCCATCTAGGAGTGGCACTGCAGTGTCACGCAGGATGTCCCTTCCAAAAAACCCTCCCCAAACAGCACATGACGCAAAGAAAAAAAGAGGCGCAATGAGGTAGCTGTGTGAGTAAGATTAGCGACCCTAGTGGCCGACACAAACACCTGGCCCATCTAGGAGTGGCACTGCAGTGTCACGCAGGATGTCCCTTCCAAAAAACCCTCCCCAAACAGCACATGACGCAAAGAAAAATAAAAGAAAAAAGAGGTGCAAGATGGAATTGTCCTTGGGCCCTTCCCACCCACCCTTATGTTGTATAAACAAAACAGGACATGCACACTTTAACCAACCCATCATTTCAGTGACAGGGTCTGCCACACGACTGTGACTGAAATGACGGGTTGGTTTGGACCCCCACCAAAAAAGAAGCAATTAATCTCTCCTTGCACAAACTGGCTCTACAGAGGCAAGATGTCCACCTCATCATCATCCTCCGATATATCACCGTGTACATCCCCCTCCTCACAGATTATCAATTCGTCCCCACTGGAATCCACCATGTCAGCTCCCTGTGTACTTTGTGGAGGCAATTGCTGCTGGTCAATGTCTCCGCGGAGGAATTGATTATAATTCATTTTAATGAACATCATCTTCTCCACATTTTCTGGATGTAACCTCGTACGCCGATTGCTGACAAGGTGAGCGGCGGCACTAAACACTCTTTCGGAGTACACACTTGTGGGAGGGCAACTTAGGTAGAATAAAGCCAGTTTGTGCAAGGGCCTCCAAATTGCCTCTTTTTCCTGCCAGTATAAGTACGGACTGTGTGACGTGCCTACTTGGATGCGGTCACTCATATAATCCTCCACCATTCTATCAATGGTGAGAGAATCATATGCAGTGACAGTAGACGACATGTCCGTAATGGTTGTCAGGTCCTTCAGTCCGGACCAGATGTCAGCATCAGCAGTCGCTCCAGACTGCCCTGCATCACCGCCAGCGGGTGGGCTCGGAATTCGGATTTGGGATTTCGAAGAATGCACAGTTCTTTGCTGTGCTGCTTTTGCCAGCTTGAGTCTTTTCATTTTTCTAGCGAGAGGCTGAGTGCTTCCATCCTCATGTGAAGCTGAACCACTAGCCATGAACATAGGCCAGGGCCTCAGCCGTTCCTTGCCACTCCGTGTGGTAAATGGCATATTGGCAAGTTTACGCTTCTCCTCCGACAATTTTATTTTAGGTTTTGGAGTCCTTTTTTTTCTGAAATTTGGTGTTTTGGATTTGACATGCTCTGTACTATGACATTGGGCATCGGCCTTGGCAGACGACGTTGCTGGCATTTCATCGTCTCGGCCATGACTAGTGGCAGCAGCTTCAGCACGAGGTGGAAGTGGATCTTGATCTTTCCCTAATTTTGGAACCTCAACTTTTTTGTTCTCCATATTTTATAGGCAGAACTAAAAGGCACCTCAGGTAAACAATGGAGATGGATGGATTGGATACTAGTATACAATTATGGACGGACTGCCACGGTTAGGTGGTATAAAAAAACCACGGTTAGGTGGTATATAATACAATTATGGATGGACGGACTGCCTGCCGAGTTCCGACACAGAGGTAGCCACAGCCGTGAACTACCGCACTGTACACTGGTTGATAAAGAGATAGTAGTATACTCGTAACAACTAGTATGACACTATGACGACGGTATAAAGAAAGAAAAAAAAATACCACAGTTAGGTGGTATATATTATAATAATAATACAATTATGGATGGACGGACTGCCTGCCGACTGCCGACACAGAGGTAGCCACAGCCGTGAACTACCGCACTGTACACTGGTTGATAAAGAGATAGTAGTATACTCGTAACAACTAGTATGACACTATGACGACGGTATAAAGAATGAAAAAAAAACCACGGTTAGGTGGTATATATTATAATAATAATACAATTATGGATGGACGGACTGCCTGCCGACTGCCGACACAGAGGTAGCCACAGCCGTGAACTACCGCACTGTACACTGGTTGATAAAGAGATAGTAGTATACTCGTAACAACTAGTATGACACTATGACGACGGTATAAAGAAAGAAAAAAAAATACCACAGTTAGGTGGTATATATTATAATAATAATACAATTATGGATGGACGGACTGCCTGCCGACTGCCGACACAGAGGTAGCCACAGCCGTGAACTACCGCACTGTACACTGGTTGATAAAGAGATAGTAGTATACTCGTAACAACTAGTATGACACTATGACGACGGTATAAAGAAAGAAAAAAAAATACCACAGTTAGGTGGTATATATTATAATAATAATACAATTATGGATGGATGGACTGCCTGCCGACTGCCGACACAGAGGTAGCCACAGCCGTGAACTACCGCACTGTACACTGGTTGATAAAGAGATAGTAGTATACTCGTAACAACTAGTATGACACTATGACGACGGTATAAAGAATGAAAAAAAAACCACGGTTAGGTGGTATATATTATAATAATAATACAATTATGGATGGACGGACTGCCTGCCGACTGCCGACACAGAGGTAGCCACAGCCGTGAACTACCGCACTGTACACTGGTTGATAAAGAGATAGTAGTATACTCGTAACAACTAGTATGACACTATGACGGTATAAAGAATGAAAAAAAAACCACGGTTAGGTGGTATATATTATAATAATAATACAATTATGGATGGACGGACTGCCTGCCGACTGCCGACACAGAGGTAGCCACAGCCGTGAACTACCGCACTGTACACTGGTTGATAAAGAGATAGTAGTATACTCGTAACAACTAGTATGACACTATGACGACGGTATAAAGAAAGAAAAAAAAATACCACGGTTAGGTGGTATATATTGTAATACAATTATGGATGGACGGACTGCCTGCCGAGTTCCGACTGCCGACACAGAGGTAGCCACAGCCGTGAACTACCGCACTGTACTGTGTCTGCTGCTAATATAGACTGGTTGATAAAGAGATAGTATACAATACATACAACAATATACTACTATACTGGTGGTCAGGCACTGGTCACCACTAGTCACACTGGCAGTGGCACTCCTGCAGCAAAAGTGTGCACTGTTTAATTTTAAATTAATATAATATTATGTACTCCTGGGGGCTCCTGCTATAACAACCTGCAGTGCTCCCCAGTCTCCCCCACAATTATTATAAGCTTTGCCTTTTATACATTGATGTGCAGCACACTGGGCTGAGCTGAGTGCACACAGACTGAGTCACACTGTGTGACTGGCTGCTGCTGTGTATCGTTTTTTTTCAGGCAGAGAACGGATATAGCAGAGAACGGATATATTATATTAAAATAAATAAAAGTTAACTAACAACAACTGCACTGGTCACTGTGGTAAACTCTGTCTGACTCTGCACAATCTCTCTCTCTCTTCTAATCTAATTTCTAATGGAGAGGACGCCAGCCACGTCCTCTCCCTATCAATCTCAATGCACGTGTGAAAATGGCGGCGACGCGCGGCTCCTTATATAGAATCCGAGTCTCGCGAGAATCCGACAGCGTCATGATGACGTTCGGGCGCGCTCGGGTTAACCGAGCAAGGCGGGAGGATCCGAGTCTGCTCGGACCCGTAAAAAAAACATGAAGTTCGTGCGGGTTCGGTTTCAGAGAAACCGAACCCGCTCATCTCTATCTCAAAGCTGTAGTTGGTGTGTGCGAGTAAATCCATGATTGTCACAGTGGTGTTGGTTAGACCAATCTGTCGGGAAATAAACCTCAAACCTCCCCTGCAAGTTTCACAAAATTTCGTGTTCCTGCCACATTTTTTGCAGATGACGTATCTTTCCGACCCCCGGTGTCCAGCGGCCAGCTCCAGTCCAGTATAACGGAGGTTTCATTTATAATGGAAATAAGGTTCCTTGGTTAAGAGGGCGGTCCTGCAAGGGCAAATAGAGAGAACGTCAAGGATGGAACAGACCATAGCACTTTGTATAATGAACAATATAAATTTGTATATTATCTAAGCCAAGCAAAAAGAACGCAATCACAGCAAACAAAGGATATCTTTTAATAACACGGTGTGTACAAATTGCTGTAAACTCGAAGAGCCAATCAGATGTTAGCTTTCATTTGTAAACTGTAAAAGAAGGATGACAGCTATAATGTAATAGGATGCTCTCTGTTATCTGCTATCACACATTTGCACATATCAGACATTTGGTCATGTGTAAGAACAAAAGGCATAATTAATTCTTGGTGGCACGACCCATAACCAGCTCCAATGGGGCAGGGACTGATGTGAATGCCCAAGTATTCTCTGTAAAACGCTGCTCCGACACATCCACAGACTGGATCTCTTACATGCGATTACATTGTTCCCTTCCAGTTGCACCCAGAAATGGCCATTTAGCAGCCGCAGAGAAACGACTGTGGTCCGTGCAACTCTGCGTCGTAGATACATTCACGTAGACGCCTTTGCAGGCCTAGGGTATGGATCGTTAGGTCGACCACAATTAGGTCGACAGTCATTAGGTCAACCACTATTGGTCGACAAGCATAAGGTTGACAGGGTCACTAGGTCGACATGGTCATTAGGTCAACATGGTACTAGGTTGACGTGAAAAAAGGTTGACATGAGTTTTTTTAACTTTTTTAGGTGTCGTTTTCTTCATAAAGTGACGGGGAACCCCAATTAGTGCACCGTGTCCCCTCCCATGGCTCGCTTCACTCGCCATGCTCCGGGCAAGGTTACTATTCCCAATCGTAGTCCACGTGAATTGTAAATTATAAAAAAGTTAAAAAACATGAAAAAAAAATTTTTTTAAACTCGTCGACATTTTTCCATGGAGACCTAATGACCATGTCGACAAATAGCGGTTGACCTAATGACCATATCCCGTGGAGCTTATAATCTATATTCCCTATCACATGTACACGAAGACACATTCATGCTAGGGTAATTTTTTTTTTTTTTTTTGTGGGGAGCCAATTACCCTACCAGTATATTTTTTGGGACTGTGGGAGGAAACCGGAGTACACGGAGGAAACTCACGCAAGCACGGGAAGAATATATAAACTCCACACAGTTAGGGCCATGGTGGGAATTGAACTCATGACCTCAGTGCTATGAGGCAGTAGTGCTAACAATTATACCGTCCGTGCTGCCCCGTACTGCTCATATGTGTGTTGTCAAAGTTACTCACTATTCTGAGTTGTGTGTATGCATTGTGGAAGCCCAATTCAGATGGACCTCCCGCACCTAGTATGGGGTAAGTGTAAGTGCTATGATAGTGGTGCTGGCTGTTCTACAGCTAACACAGCATTGGTGTTGGTGCATTCACAAAGATGTGTACAACTCGGGAATCCACTGACCATTCACAATCCGTTTTTAGCAGGTATCCGGTGTTCACACAGGGCAATATAATGTGCACTATTCCGTCTCTTCATTTGGTGTAAGCAAAGATTTTACAGTATCAAAAACATTGTGAAATATTATTTATTTTCAAAGTAGCCCATCTTTTGTATATCTATTCTTGCAAATAGTACAAACAGCCCTATGGTTGCATACAAATCTGATGGTGTAGGCATAAGACCTGCTCTGCGCATGTGCAGAATGAGTCTCGCAATGTCGCTGGCAGCCCCGTGTCAGCCGCAGCTTGATTGAAATGCTGCGGCATTTGGGGAGCAGAGTGGGGGGGGGGGGGGGGCGGCACCTGGCATCAAGGCCTTGTCCTGGCCAATTCCCAAAGAGGGCGGGGTCATGGAGACTCTGGGACACTCCAAGCTTCTGTAGAGTAGGTAAGTATGTATCAGTGACACAGAGGCACAGTATGAAAGGAGGGGGCCTATGTGCACTCCACTGTCAGGGCCCCTCTACCTTTTCTATACTATAGACCATCTAAAGTATTCATTATTAATATTAAATTAAATGTGTACATATATAAAGATGTGTCCTCTCCTCTTACATCTTTGCTACGTGCGCTACAAGTTGTGTTACACATAACGTGTGAGTGCCGTGTGTCTTGGTAGCGCAGAGCATCTTTTTTTTGCCATGAAAATGCGTTAGTCAAAAAGTAATGCAATAGAACGCACGGGCACCTTCTGCTGATTAAAATGATACGCTGCATGCCTATATTCTGTGTGACTGCGACTGTATCTGCATACAAAATGCTATGCTACAGTGTTTTCATGGAAAACACTGTGGGGGTGATTCAGAGGCGATCGCTGCAACGGCAGGTATCGCACATCTACGATCAGCTCTGAATCACCCCCTGTAATGTGGCATTTCAGATGCAGATACAGCCGCCATTACACATGCGTATATCATTTTAATCAGCAGGGTCTGCTTGTGCGTCCTATTGCATAATTTTATGCGACTAATATGCATTTTTGAGGCAAAAAATGCAAAAAAATACGCTCGGCACTATGGAGTCCGCCGCGGCATGGCGCGACTTAAAGGGCTCTTTAGTGTGACTGCAGCAAGGATGTAAGAGGACACATCTGTATTCTGTATGTCTAGGGCCAGTGCTAAGTTCTTCTGCCGCTCCCCACGTCTCCACTGCTCCACAGAGCAGACTTGCATTGTGGAATACCCACATTGAAGAAAAAAAATAAGATTTTAAACCTACCGGTAAATCTTTTTCTCCTAGTCCGTAGAGGATGCTGGGGACTCTGTAAGGACCATGGGGTATAGACGGGCTCAGCAGGAGACATGGGCACCTAAAAGAACTTTCTAGTATGGTGTGCACTGGCTCCTCCCTCTATGCCCCTCCTCCAGACCTCAGTTAGAGAACTGTGCCCAGAGGAGATGGACAATACGAGGAAAGGATTTTGTTAATCTAAGGGCAAGATTCATACCAGCACACACCAATCATACCATATAACCTGGAATACACCTAACCAGTTAACAGTATGAACAAACAACAGTATCGGTCCAAGACCGATTCTAACTGTAACATAACTCTTATGTAAGCAATAACTATATACAAGTCTTGCAGATTTTCCGCACTGGGACGGGCGCCCAGCATCCTCTACGGACTAGGAGAAAAAGATTTACCGGTAGGTTTAAAATCTTATTTTCTCTTACGTCCTAGAGGATGCTGGGGACACCGTAAGGACCATGGGGTTTATACCAAAGCTCCCAATCGGGCGGGAGAGTGCGGATGACTCTCCAGTACCGACTGAGCAAATGCTAGGTCCTCATCAGCCAGGGTATCAAACTTGTAGAATTTAGCAAAAGTGTTTAACCCAGACCAAGTTACTGCTCGGCAAAGCTGTAATGCCGAGACGCCCCGGGAAGCCGCCCAAGAAGAGCCCACCGTCCTAGTGGAATGAGCCTTTACTGAATGCGGTAACGGCAATCCAGCCATAACATAAGCCTGCTGAATCGTGTTACAGATCCAGTGAGCAATAGTCTGCTTCGAAGCAGGCGCGCCAATCTTGTTGGCAGCATACAGGACAAACAATGCATCTGTTTTCCTAATTCTAGCCGTCCTGGCTACATACATTTTTAAGGCCCTGACTACATCCAGGGACATGGAATCCTCCAAGTCACTCGTAGCCACAGGCACCACTATAGGTTGGTTCATATGAAATGAAGACACCACCTTGGGTAAAAATTGAGGACGAGTCCTCAATTCCGCTCTATCCACATGAAAAATCAAGTAAGGGCTCTTGTAAGACAAGGCCGCCAATTCTGACACACGCCTCGCAGATGCCAAAGCTAACAACATGACCACCTTCCAGGTGAGAAATTTTAACTCCACCGTTTTAAGGGGTTCAGACCAGTGTGATTTAAGGAACTACAACACCACGTTCAGGTCCCATGGTGCCACTGGGGGGCACAAAAGGAGGCTGGATGTGCAGTACTCCTTTTACAAAAGTATGGACTTCTGGAAGAAAAGCCAATTCCTTCTGAAAGAATATTGACAAAGCCGAAATCTGTACTTTAACAGAGCCTAACTTTAGGCCCATATCCACTCCTGTCTGTAGGAAGTGGAGAAAACGACCCAGATGGAAATCTTCCGTAGGAGCATTCTTGGTTTCACACCAAGAGACATATTTTCGCCAGATACGGTGATAATGTTTTGACGTCACCTCCTTCCTAGCCTTTATTAGAGTAGGTATGACCTCCTCCGGAATACCCTTCTCCGCTAGGATCCGGCGTTCAACCGCCATGCCGTCAAACGTAACCGCGGTAAGTCTTGGAACAGACAGGGCCCCTGCTGTACCAGGTCCTCTCTTAGAGGAAGAGGCCAAGGATCTTCTGTGAGCATCTCCAGAAGATCTGAGTACCAGGCCCTTCGAGGCCAGTCTGGAACAATGAGTATTGTCTGTACTCTTTTTTGTCTTATGATCCTCAACACTTTTGTGATGAGATGAAGCGGAGGAAACACATAGACCGACTGGAACACCCATGGCGTTACCAGAGCGTCTACTGCTATTGCCTGAGGGTCCCGGGACCTGGCACAATACCTCCAAAGCTTCTTGTTGAGGCGTGACGCCATCATGTCTATTTGAGGAACTCCCCAGAGACCCGTTATCTCTGCAAAGACTTCTTGATGAAGTCGCCACTCTCCTGGATGGAGATCGTGTCTGCTGAGGAAGTCTGCTTCCCAGTTGTCCACTCCCAAAATGAAGACAGCTGACAGAGCGCTTACGTGATTTTCCGCCCAGCGAAGAATCCTGGTGGCTTCCGCCATCGCGACTCTGCTTCTTGTCCCGCTTTGGCGGTTCCCATGAGCTACTGCTGTGACATTGTCTGATTGAATCAGGACCGGTAGGTTGCGAAGAAGATTCTCCGCTTGTCGAAGGCCGTTGTATATGGCCCTAAGCTCCAACACGTTGATGTGTAGACAGGACTCCTGGTCTGACCATAGTCCCTGAAAATTTCTTCCTTGGGTGACTGCTCCCCATCCTCGGAGGCTCGCGTCCGTGGTTACCAGGATCCAGTCCTGAATGCCGAACCTGCGACCCTCTAGAAGGTGAGCACTTTGTAGCCACCATAGAAGAGACACCCTGGCCCTGGGGGACAGTGTTATTTTTTTATGTAATTGTAGATGGGACCCGGACCATTTGTCCAGAAGATCCCATTGAAACGTCCTTGCATGGAACCTGCCGAAGGGAATGGCCTCGTAAGTTGCCACCATTTTCCCCAGAACCCGAGTGCATTGATGAGCTGACACTCTTTTCGGCTTTAGTAGTTCTCGGACCATGTTCTGGAGGTCCTGGACTTTTTCCAACGGGAGGAAAACTTTCTTTTGTTCCGTGTCCAGTATCATGCCTAGGAACGGTAGTCGAGTTGTCGGAACCAACTGTGACTTTGGTAGATTGAGAATCCACCCATGTTGTTGAAGCACTCTCTGAGAGAGTGACACGTTCTCCAGTAATTGCTCTCTTGATCTCGCTTTTATCAGGAGATCGTCTAAGTATGGGATAATTGTGACTCCTCGCTTGCGCAGGATCACCATCATTTGGTGAAAATCCTCGGGGCCGTGGGCAGCCCAAACGGCAACGTCTGAAACTGATAATGACAATCCTGTACAGCGAATCTCAGGTACTCCTAATGAGAGGGATATATGGGGACATGAAGGTAAGCATCCTTTATGTCCAGTGACACCATAAAATCCCCCCTTCCAGGCAGGCTATCACCGCTCGGAGCGATTCCATCTTGAATTTAAATCTTTTCAGGTACAGGTTCAGGGATTTTAGGTTTAAAATGGGCCTTACCGAACCATCCGGCTTCGGAACCACAAATAGGGTTGAATAATACCCTTTTCCCTGTTGGCTCAGGGGAACCCTGATAATCACTCGCTGTTGACACAGCATTTGAATTGCAGCTAGCACTACTTCCCGCTCTGGGGTAGAAGCTGGTAAGGCCGACTTGAAAAATTGGCGTTGGGGCACCTCTTCGAATTCCAGCTTGTAGCCCTGGGAGACTATTTCTATCACCCAAGGGTCCACGTCTGACTGAACCCAGACTTGGCTGAATAGTCGAAGGCGTGCCCCCACCTGTGCGGACTCCCGCAGGGGAGCCCCAGCGTCATGCGGTGGACTTAGCGGAAGCCGGGGAGGACTTCTGCTCTTGGGAACCAGCCGCAGCAGGTGTCCTCTTGCCTCTACCCTTACCTCTGGCGAGGAAAGAGGAGCCCCAACCTCTTCTGGATCTATGCGACCGAAAGGACTGTATCTGTATTGTGGGGGTTTCTTTTGCTGTTGGGGAATAAAAGGTAAAAAGGTCGACTTACCCGCGGTAGCTGTAGAGATCAGGTCCGCGAGGCCGTCCCCAAACAATACATCACCTTTGTAAGGTAAAACCTCCATATGCCTTTTTGAGTCTGCATCCCCCGTCCATTGGCGGATCCATAAGGCTCTTCTTGCCGAAATAGCCATAGCATTGGCTCTTGAACCCAGTAAACCAATGTCTCTTTGAGCGTCCCTCATATATAAGACTGCGTCCTTAATATGAGCTAATGTTAACAAAATTGTATCCCTATCTAGGGTATCAAGGTCAGCTGACAGTGTATCCGTCCAAGCTGCTACTGCACTACCATGCCGACGCAATTTCCGGTCTAAGCAAAGTACCAGTATGAGTGTAGATAGACTTTAGTGTAGTCTCTTGCCTGCGGTCCGCAGGATCCTTGAGGGCCGCTGTGTCAGGGGACGGTAGCGCCACCTTCTTAAAAAGGCGTGTTAAGGCTTTGTCCACTGTGGGAGAGGATTCCCAACGTACCCTGTCCTGTGTAGGGAAAGGGTACGCCAAAAGAACCCTTTTGGGAATCTGCAGTTTCTTATCTGGAGTTTCCCATGCTTTATCACATAACTCATTAATTTCATGGGAAGGAGGAAAGTTTATAACTTGTTTCTTTCCCATAAACATGTGTATCCTCGTGTCGGGCACCGAGGGCTCATCAGTGATATGTAACACATCTTTTATTGCAATAATCTGTCTGTCTATCTATTAGTGATGAGCGGGTTCGGATCCTCGGGATCCGAACCCGCCCGAACTTCACCTTTTTTTTTCACGGGTCCGAGCGACTCGGATCCTCCCGCCTTGTTCGGTTAACCCGAGCGCGCCCGAACGTCATCATCCCGCTGTCGGATTCTCGAGAGATTCGGATTCTATATAAGGAGCCGCGCGTCGCCGCCATTTTCACACGTGCATTGAGATTGATAGGGAGAGGACTGAGTGACTTAGTTATAATTGTGGGGAGGATTGGGGACGGGGAGCAGCTGTTAGGGAGTACAGTGCAGGGTTTACCACCAGTGAGTTTAATCCTTTGTTTCTCTACATGAAAAAAACGCTCGACCATATCTGTGCTCAGTGTGCTGCACTGCTGCATGATATATCTGTGCTGAGTGCACTGCTCAATCTGCCTAATTGTGGGGACTGGGGAGCAGTTATAGCAGGAGTACAGTGCACAGTTTTGCTGACAGTGACCACCAGTCCAGTATACGTTTGTCTGCCTGAAAAACACTCCTGTGGTGGTTTTTTTTTTCCTTCATACTAGTTTAGCAGTCTGCTGACAGTGTCCACAAGTTCCGTTATATACAGTATATTATTATATATATAAGCAGTACGGTAGGCCACGGCTGTACCTACCTCTGTGTCGTCAGTGCACTCGTCGTCCATAAGTAATATAATACTATACTATCCATCCATCTACATTGTATACCTGTGGTGGTTTTTTTTTTTCTTCATACTAGTTTAGCAGTCTGCTGACAGTGTCCACCAGGTCCGTTATATACAGTATATTATATATATAAGCAGTACGGTAGGCCACGGCTGTACCTACCTCTGTGTCGTTAGTGCACTCGTCGTCCATAAGTAATATAATACTATACTATCCATCCATCTACATTGTATACCTGTGGTGGCTTTTTTTTTTCTTCATACTAGTTTAGCAGTCTGCTGACAGTGTCCACCAGGTCCGTTATATACAGTATATTATATATATAAGCAGTACGGTAGGCCACGGCTGTACCTACCTCTGTGTCGTCAGTGCACTCGTCGTCCATAAGTAATATAATACTATACTATCCATCCATCTACATTGTATACCTGTGGTGGTTTTTTTTTTCTTCATACTAGTTTAGCAGTCTGCTGACAGTGTCCACCAGGTCCGTTATATACAGTATATTATATATATAAGCAGTACGGTAGGCCACGGCTGTACCTACCTCTGCGTCGTTAGTGCACTCGTCGTCCATAAGTAATATAATACTATACTATCCATCCATCTACATTGTATACCTGTGGTGGCTTTTTTTTTTCTTCATACTAGTTTAGCAGTCTGCTGACAGTGTCCACCAGGTCCGTTATATACAGTATATTATATATATAAGCAGTACGGTAGGCCACGGCTGTACCTACCTCTGTGTCGTCAGTGCACTCGTCGTCCATAAGTAATATAATACTATACTATCCATCCTTCTACATTGTATACCTGTGGTGGCTTTTTTTTTTCTTCATACTAGTTTAGCAGTCTGCTGACAGTGTCCACCGGGTCCGTTATATACAGTATATTATATATATAAGCAGTACGGTAGGCCACGGCTGTACCTACCTCTGTGTCGTCAGTGCACTCGTCGTCCATAAGTAATATAATACTATACTATCCATCCATCTACATTGTATACCTGTGGTGGTTTTTTTTTCTTCATACTAGTTTAGCAGTCTGCTGACAGTGTCCACCAGGTCCGTTATATACAGTATATTATATATATAAGCAGTACGGTAGGCCACGGCTGTACCTACCTCTGTGTCGTCAGTGCACTCGTCGTCCATAAGTAATATAATACTATACTATCCATCCATCTACATTGTATACCTGTGGTGGTTTTTTTTTCTTCATACTAGTTTAGCAGTCTGCTGACAGTGTCCACCAGGTCCGTTATATACAGTATATTATATATATAAGCAGTACGGTAGGCCACGGCTGTACCTACCTCTGTGTCGTCAGTGCACTCATCGTCCATAAGTAATATAATACTATACTATCCATCCATCTACATTGTATACCTGTGGTGGTTTTTTTTTCTTCATACTAGTTTAGCAGTCTGCTGACAGTGTCCACCAGGTCCGTTATATACAGTATATTATATATATAAGCAGTACGGTAGGCCACGGCTGTACCTACCTCTGTGTCGTCAGTGCACTCGTCGTCCATAAGTAATATAATACTATACTATCCATCCATCTACATTGTATACCTGTGGTGGCTTTTTTTTTCTTCATACTAGTTTAGCAGTCTGCTGACAGTGTCCACCAGGTCCGTTATATACAGTATATTATATATATAAGCAGTACGGTAGGCCACGGCTGTACCTACCTCTGTGTCGTCAGTGCACTCGTCGTCCATAAGTAATATAATATATTACTATCCATCCATCTACATTGTATACCTGAGGTGGCTTTTTTTTTTCTTCATACTAGTTTAGCAGTCTGCTGACAGTGTCCACCAGGTCCGTTATATACAGTATATTATATATATAAGCAGTACGGTAGGCCACGGCTGTACCTACCTCTGTGTCGTTAGTGCACTCGTCGTCCATAAGTAATATAATACTATACTATCCATCCATCTACATTGTATACCTGTGGTGGCTTTTTTTTTTCTTCATACTAGTTTAGCAGTCTGCTGACAGTGTCCACCAGGTCCGTTATATACAGTATATTATATATATAAGCAGTACGGTAGGCCACGGCTGTACCTACCTCTGTGTCGTCAGTGCACTCGTCGTCCATAAGTAATATAATACTATACTATCCATCCATCTACATTGTATACCTGTGGTGGTTTTTTTTTTCTTCATACTAGTTTAGCAGTCTGCTGACAGTGTCCACCAGGTCCGTTATATACAGTATATTATATATATAAGCAGTACGGTAGGCCACGGCTGTACCTACCTCTGCGTCGTTAGTGCACTCGTCGTCCATAAGTAATATAATACTATACTATCCATCCATCTACATTGTATACCTGTGGTGGTTTTTTTTTTTCTTCATACTAGTTTAGCAGTCTGCTGACAGTGTCCACCAGGTCCGTTATATACAGTATATTATATATATAAGCAGTACGGTAGGCCACGGCTGTACCTACCTCTGTGTCGTCAGTGCACTCGTTGTCCATAAGTAATATAATACTATACTATCCATCCTTCTACATTGTATACCTGTGGTGGCTTTTTTTTTTCTTCATACTAGTTTAGCAGTCTGCTGACAGTGTCCACCGGGTCCGTTATATACAGTATATTATATATATAAGCAGTACGGTAGGCCACGGCTGTACCTACCTCTGTGTCGTCAGTGCACTCGTCGTCCATAAGTAATATAATACTATACTATCCATCCATCTACATTGTATACCTGTGGTGGTTTTTTTTTCTTCATACTAGTTTAGCAGTCTGCTGACAGTGTCCACCAGGTCCGTTATATACAGTATATTATATATATATAAGCAGTACGGTAGGCCACGGCTGTACCTACCTCTGTGTCGTCAGTGCACTCGTCGTCCATAAGTAATATAATACTATACTATCCATCCATCTACATTGTATACCTGTGGTGGTTTTTTTTTCTTCATACTAGTTTAGCAGTCTGCTGACAGTGTCCACCAGGTCCGTTATATACAGTATATTATATATATAAGCAGTACGGTAGGCCACGGCTGTACCTACCTCTGTGTCGTCAGTGCACTCGTCGTCCATAAGTAATATAATACTATACTATCCATCCATCTACATTGTATACCTGTGGTGGTTTTTTTTTCTTCATACTAGTTTAGCAGTCTGCTGACAGTGTCCACCAGGTCCGTTATATACAGTATATTATATATATAAGCAGTACGGTAGGCCACGGCTGTACCTACCTCTGTGTCGTCAGTGCACTCGTCGTCCATAAGTAATATAATACTATACTATCCATCCATCTACATTGTATACCTGTGGTGGCTTTTTTTTTTCTTCATACTAGTTTAGCAGTCTGCTGACAGTGTCCACCAGGTCCGTTATATACAGTATATTATATATATAAGCAGTACGGTAGGCCACGGCTGTACCTACCTCTGTGTCGTCAGTGCACTCGTCGTCCATAAGTAATATAATATATTACTATCCATCCATCTACATTGTATACCTGAGGTGGCTTTTTTTTTTCTTCATACTAGTTTAGCAGTCTGCTGACAGTGTCCACCAGGTCCGTTATATACAGTATATTATATATATAAGCAGTACGGTAGGCCACGGCTGTACCTACCTCTGTGTCGTCAGTGCACTCGTCGTCCATAAGTAATATAATACTATACTATCCATCCATCTACATTGTATACCTGTGGTGGTTTTTTTTTTCTTCATACTAGTTTAGCAGTCTGCTGACAGTGTCCACCAGGTCCGTTATATACAGTATATTATATATATAAGCAGTACGGTAGGCCACGGCTGTACCTACCTCTGTGTCGTTAGTGCACTCGTCGTCCATAAGTAATATAATACTATACTATCCATCCATCTACATTGTATACCTGTGGTGGCTTTTTTTTTTCTTCATACTAGTTTAGCAGTCTGCTGACAGTGTCCACCAGGTCCGTTATATACAGTATATTATATATATAAGCAGTACGGTAGGCCACGGCTGTACCTACCTCTGTGTCGTCAGTGCACTCGTCGTCCATAAGTAATATAATACTATACTATCCATCCATCTACATTGTATACCTGTGGTGGCTTTTTTTTTTCTTCATACTAGTTTAGCAGTCTGCTGACAGTGTCCACCAGGTCCGTTATATACAGTATATTATATATATAAGCAGTACGGTAGGCCACGGCTGTACCTACCTCTGTGTCGTCAGTGCACTCGTCGTCCATAAGTAATATAATACTATACTATCCATCCATCTACATTGTATACCTGTGGTGGTTTTTTTTTCTTCATACTAGTTTAGCAGTCTGCTGACAGTGTCCACCAGGTCCGTTATATACAGTATATTATATATATAAGCAGTACGGTAGGCCACGGCTGTACCTACCTCTGTGTCGTCAGTGCACTCGTCGTCCATAAGTAATATAATACTATACTATCCATCCATCTACATTGTATACCTGTGGTGGCTTTTTTTTTTCTTCATACTAGTTTAGCAGTCTGCTGACAGTGTCCACCAGGTCCGTTATATACAGTATATTATATATATAAGCAGTACGGTAGGCCACGGCTGTACCTACCTCTGTGTCGTCAGTGCACTCGTCGTCCATAAGTAATATAATATATTACTATCCATCCATCTACATTGTATACCTGAGGTGGCTTTTTTTTTTCTTCATACTAGTTTAGCAGTCTGCTGACAGTGTCCACCAGGTCTGTTATATACAGTATATTATATATATAAGCAGTACGGTAGGCCACGGCTGTACCTACCTCTGTGTCGTCAGTGCACTCGTCGTCCATAAGTAATATAATACTATACTATCCATCCATCTACATTGTATACCTGTGGTGGGTTTTTTTTTCTTCATACTAGTTTAGCAGTCTGCTGACAGTGTCCACCAGGTCCGTTATATACAGTATATTATATATATAAGCAGTACGGTAGGCCACGGCTGTACCTACCTCTGTGTCGTCAGTGCACTCATCGTCCATAAGTAATATAATACTATATTATCCATCCATCTACATTGTATACCTGTGGTGGTTTTTTTTTCTTCATACTAGTTTAGCAGTCTGCTGACAGTGTCCACCAGGTCCGTTATATACAGTATATTATATATATAAGCAGTACGGTAGGCCACGGCTGTACCTACCTCTGTGTCGTCAGTGCACTCGTCGTCCATAAGTAATATAATACTATACTATCCATCCATCTACATTGTATACCTGTGGTGGGTTTTTTTTCTTCATACTAGTTTAGCAGTCTGCTGACAGTGTCCACCAGGTCCGTTATATACAGTATATTATATATATAAGCAGTACGGTAGGCCACGGCTGTACCTACCTCTGTGTCGTCAGTGCACTCGTCGTCCATAAGTAATATAATACTATACTATCCATCCATCTACATTGTATACCTGTGGTGGTTTTTTTTTTCTTCATACTAGTTTAGCAGTCTGCTGACAGTGTCCACCAGGTCCGTTATATACAGTATATTATATATATAAGCAGTACGGTAGGCCACGGCTGTACCTACCTCTGTGTCGTCAGTGCACTCGTCGTCCATAAGTAATATAATACTATTCTATCCATCCATCTACATTGTATACCTGTGGTGGTTTTTTTTTTCTTCATACTAGTTTAGCAGTCTGCTGACAGTGTCCACCAGGTCCGTTATATACAGTATATTATATATATAAGCAGTACGGTTGGCCACGGCTGTACCTACCTCTGTGTCGTCAGTGCACTCATCGTCCATAAGTAATATAATACTATACTATCCATCAGGGCCGGTGCTAAGGTGTTCGGCGCCCTCCTGCAAACTATAAATTTGGCGCCCTCCTACAAATACAGATGTGGCCACACTCATCTTACCTGCAAGCAGCCGCATCGTAAGCTGCGTCCTGTTTGAGGGAGTGTACACACCATGCGATCCTAGGGATCACAGATGCATGCACACCCACGGGCAGCACACACTAATATACTACCTCCCCCTCCCCAGCACACACTATTATACCACCCCCCCTCCCCAGCACACAATAATATACCCCCCCAGCACACACTAATATAACACCTCCCCCTCCCCACCACACACTATTATACCCCCTCCCCAGCACACAATAATATACCCCCAGTACAGAATAATATACCACCCCCCTCCCCAGCACACAATAATATCCACCTACCCCTCCCCAGCACACAATAATATACCACCCCCCCTCCCCAGCACACAATAATATCCACCTCCCCCTCCCCAGCACACACTTATATACCACCTCTCCCTCCCCAGCACACACTAATATACCACCTCCCCCTCCCCAGCACACACTATTATACCACCCCCCCTCCCCGGCACACAATAATATACCCCCCCTCCCCAGCACACAATAATATACCCTCCCCCGCTCCCCAGCACACAATAATATCCACCTCCCCCTCCCCAGCACACACTTATATCCACCTCCCCATCCCCAGCGCACACTTATATACCCCCACCACACCCCCACACACAGTGTGTCAGCTGCAGAGTGTACCTGAGTCTCTGCTTCTCTGTATGGCATGGCTAGCTGCTAGATGGGCTGGGCTGCTCCTCTCACGTCTGAAGGCTCCTCCAGTCGTGCAGTCATATGTGCATCACATGACATCCTGTTCCTGTCCAATGTCAGGAAGCAAGCTCAGCGTCGGGAGGTGGCTGCCCAGGTCTGCTATGAGGCTGAGCACACAGTATAGTATGTGGCTGCAAATTAAAAGTGCCCGGGCCACAAAAATTACATCGATGGGAGGGGAGAGAAGGGGGATAAGGGAGGGGAGAGAAGGTGGATAAGGGAGGGGCGGGCAATGCGGAGACTGCTGTGTCTATACTGACAAGGGGAGGGAAGGGGGTGGGGGTGACATTGCTGCCGGCCTGTTATTCAGCTTTACAGAAGGTGCGGAAAGGAGCCGGACAAGAGGGAAGAGGGGAGGTCCATGATACGTAAGAACAATGAAGAGCTTCCGTATATGCTGCCGGTGCCGCTGCTGCCTGTCAGTGTGACAGGCGCGGGCAGCACCAGCTAGCAGCAAATGGTAGTAGCAGAGCAGGGAGAGCGCCTCATGAGTGCAGCGCCTCCCTGCTTTGCAGGCTTTGCTGAGCGGCTAGCGCCGGCACTGCTATCCATCCATCTACATTGTATACCTGTGGTGGTTTTTTTTCCTTCATACTAGTTTAGCAGTCTGCTGACAGTGTCCACCAGGTCCGTTATATACAGTATATTATATATATATAAGCAGTACGGTAGGCCACGGCTGTACCTACCTCTGTGTCGTCAGTGCACTCGTTGTCCATAAGTAATATAATACTATACTATCCATCCATCTACATTGTATACCTGTGGTGTTTTTTTTTTCTTCATACTAGTTTAGCAGTCTGCTGACAGTGTCCACCAGGTCCGTTATATACAGTATATTATATATATAAGCAGTACGGTAGGCCACGGCTGTACCTACCTCTGTGTCGTCAGTGCACTCGTCGTCCATAAGTAATATAATACTATACTATCCACCCATCTACATTGTATACCTGTGGTGGCTTTTAGTTGTGCGCAAAATATGGAGAACAAAAATGTGGAGGTTAAAAAAATAGGGAAAGATCAAGATCCACTTCCACCTCGTGCTGAAGCTGCTGCCACTAGTCATGGCCGAGACGATGAAATGCCATCAACATCGTCTGCCAAGGCCGATGCCCAATGTCATAGTACAGAGCATGTAAAATCCAAAACACAAAAGATCAGTAAAAAAATGATCCAAAAATCAAAATTAAAAGCGTCTGAGGAGAAGCGTAAACTTGCCAATATGCCATTTACGACACGGAGTGGCAAGGAACGGCTGAGGCCCTGGCCTATGTTCATGGCTAGTGGTTCAGCTTCACATGAGGATGGAAGCACTCATCCTCTCGCTAGAAAAAAGAAAAGACTTGCGGCAAAAGCACAGCAAAGAACTGTGCGTTCTTCGAAATCCCAAATCCCAAAGGAGAGTCCAATTGTGTCGGTTGCGATGCCTGACCTTCCCAACACTGGACGGGAAGAGCTTGCGCCTTCCACCATTTGCACGCCCCCTGCAAGTGCTGGAAGGAGCACCCGCAGTCCAGTTCCTGATAGTGAAATTTGAAGATGTCAGTGTTGAAGTACACCAGGATGAGGATATGGGTGTTGCTGGCGCTGGGGAGGAAATTGACAAGGAGGATTCTGATGGTGAGGTGGTTTGTTTAAGTCAGGCACCCGGGGAGACACCTGTTGTCCGTGGGAGGAATATGGCCATTGACATGCCTGGTCAAAATACAAAAAAAATCAGCTCTTCAGTGTGGAATTATTTCAAAAGAAATGCGGACAACTGGTGTCAAGCCGTGTGTTGCCTTTGTCAAGCTGTAATAAGTAGGGGTAAGGACGTTAACCACCTCGGAACATCCTCCCTTATACGTCACCTGCAGCGCATTCATAATAAGTCAGTGACAAGTTCAAAAACTTTGGGCGACAGCGGAAGCAGTCCACTGACCAGTAAATCCCTTCCTCTTGTAACCAAGCTCGTGCAAACCACACCACTAACTCCCTCAGTGTCAATTTCCTCCTTACCCAGGAAAGCCAATATTCCTGCAGGCCATGTCACTGGCAAGTCTGACGAGTCCTCTCCTGCCTGGGATTCCTCCGATGCATCCTTGAGTGTAACGCCTACTGCTGCTGGCGCTGCTGTTGTTGCTGCTGGGAGTCGATCGGCATCCCAGAGGGGAAATCGGAAGACCACTTGTACTACTTCCAGTAAGCAATTGACTGTCCAACAGTCCTTTGCGAGGAAGATGAAATATCACAGCAGTCATCCTGTTGCAAAGCGGATAACTGAGGCCTTGACAACTATGTTGGTATTAGACGTGCGTCCAGTATCCGCTGTTAGTTCACAGGGAACTAGACAATTGCTTGAGGTAGTGTGCCCCCGTTACCAAATACCATCTAGGTTCCACTTCTCTAGGGAGGCGATACCGAGAATGTACACGGACGTCAGAAAAAGACTCACTAGTGTCCTAAAAAATGCAGTTGTACCCAATGTCCACTTAACCACGGACATGTGGACAAGTGGAGCAGGGCAGACTCAGGACTACATGACTGTGACAGCCCACTGGGTAGATGTATTGCCTCCCGCTACAAGAACAGCAGCGGCGGCACCAGTAGCAGCATCTCGCAAACGCCAACTCGTTCCTAGGCAGGCTACGCTTTGTATCACCGCTTTCCAGAATACGCACACAGCTGAAAACCTCTTACGGCAACTGAGGAAGATCATCGCAGAATGGCTTACCCCAATTGGACTCTCCTGGGGATTTGTGGCATCGGACAACGCCAGCAATATTGTGCGTGCATTACATCTGGGCAAATTCCAGCACATCCCATGTTTTGCACATACCTTGAATTTGGTGGTGCAGAATTATTTAAAAAACGACAGGGGCGTGCAAGAGATGCTGTCGGTGGCCAGAAGAATTGCGGGCCACTTTCGGCGTACAGGCACCGCGTACAGCAGACTGGAGCACCACCAAAAACACCTGAACCTGCCCAGCCATCATCTAAAGCAAGAGGTGGTAATGAGGTGGAATTCAACCCTCTATATGCTTCAGAGGATGGAGGAGCAGCAAAAGGCCATTCAAGCCTATACATCTGGCCACGATATAGGCAAAGGAGGTGGAATGCACCTGTCTCAAGCGCAGTGGAGAATGATTTCAACGTTGTGCAAGGTTCTGCAACCTTTTGAACTTGCCACACGTGAAGTCAGTTCAGACACTGCCAGCCTGAGTCAGGTCATTCCCCTCATCAGGCTTTTGCAGAAGAAGCTGGAGGCATTGAAGGAGGAGCTAAAACAGAGCGATTCCGCTAGGCATGTGGGACTTGTGGATGGAGCCCTTCATTCGCTTAACCAGGATTCACGTGTGGTCAATCTGTTGAAATCAGAGCACTACATTTTGGCCACCGTGCTCGATCCTAGATTTAAAACCTACGTTGGATCTCTCTTTCCGGCAGACACAAGTCTGCAGAGGTTCAAAGAACTGCTGGTGAGAAAATTGTCAAGTCAAGCGGAACGCGACCTGTCAACATCTCCTCCTTCACATTCTCCCGCAACTGGGGGTGCGAAGAAAAGTCTACGAATTCCGAGCCCACCCGCTGGCGGTGATGCAGGGCAGTCTGGAGCAACTGCTGATGCTGACATCTGGTCCGGACTGAAGGACCTGCCAACGATTACTGACATGTCGTCTACTGTCACTACATATGATTCTCTCACCATTGAAAGAATGGTGGAGGATTATATGAGTGACCGCATCCACAGTCCGTACGTATACTGGCAGGAAAAAGAGGCAATTTGGAGGCCCTTGCACAAACTGGCTTTATTCTACCTAAGTTGCCCTCCCTCCAGTGTGTACTCTGAAAGAGTGTTTAGTGCCGCCGCTCACCTTGTCAGCAATCGGCGTACGAGGTTACTTCCAGAAAATGTGGAGAAGATGATGTTCATTAAAATGAATTATAATCAATTCCTCCATGGAGACATTCACCAGCAGCAATTGCCTCCAGAAAGTACACGGGGACCTGAGATGGTGGATTCCAGTGGGGACGAATTAATAATCTGTGAGGAGGGGGATGTACACAGTGAAAGGGGTGATGAATCGGACGATGATGATGAGGTGGACATCTTGCCTCTGTAGAGCCAGTTTGTGCAAGGAGAGATTGATTGCTTCTTTTTTGGTGGGGGCCCAAACCAACCAGTCATTTCAGTCACAGTCGTGTGGCAGACCCTGTCGCTGAAATGATGGGTTCGTTAAAGTGTGCATGTCCTGTTTTTACAACATAAGGGTTTTTGGGAGGGCCCAAGGACAATTCCATCTTGCACCTCTTTTTTCTTTCATTTTTCTTTGCGTCATGTGCTGTTTGGGGAGTATTTTCTTGAAGGGCCATCCTGCGTGACACTGCAGTGCCACTCCTAGATGGGCCAGGTGTTTGTGTCGGCCACTAGGGTCGCTTAGCTTAGTCGTCACACAGCTACCTCATTGCGCCTCTTTTTTTCTTTGCGTCATGTGCCTTTTGGGGAGTATTTTTTGGAAGGGCCATCCTGCCTGACACTGCAGTGCCACTCCTAGATGGGCCAGGTGTTTGTGTCGGCCACTAGGGTCGCTTAGCTTAGTCGTCACACAGCTACCTCATTGCGCCTCTTTTTTTCTTTGCGTCATGTGCTGTTTGGGGAGTATTTTTTTGAAGGGCCATCCTGCGTGACACTGCAGTGCCACTCCTAGATGGGCCAGGTGTTTGTGTCGGCCACTTGTGTCGCTTAGCTTAGCCATCCAGCGACCTCGGTGCAAATTTTAGGACTAAAAATAATATTGTGAGGTGTGAGGTGTTCAGAATAGACTGGAAATGAGTGTAAATTATGGTTATTGAGGTTAATAATACTATGGGATCAAAATGACCCCCATATTCTATGATTTAAGCTGTTTTTTAGGGTTTTTTGAAAAAAACACCCGAATCCAAAACACAACCGAATCCGACAAAAAAAAATCGGTGAGGTTTTGCCAAAACGCGTTCGAACCCAAAACACGGCCGCGGAACCGAACCCAAAACCAAAACACAAAACCCGAAACATTTTCGGTGCACATCACTACTATCTATCTATCTATCTATCTATCTATCTATCTATCTATCTATCTATCTATATTTTTTTTTAAATAGCGCCACCCCCAGCCTCTGTAGTACCTGAACCTATTTTTCCAGAAAATTAGTACAGCAGTAAACTAATGTGTACCTATAGACCTACACTCAGTACAGGCTGCCATTTGTGAACTGAATCAATATTATTGAAAATTAAGCCAATGCATTTGGTAGTGACAAGTGACTATCACCAAGGCCAGGTGTGCAGCTAGACTTTGTGGGCAACATTTTGAAGAGGCACCTGTCCTAATATTTCTAGAGAGACACCTCTCAACAACAGATGTTTTCTCTGAACCATAGTAGTGCCCTAGTTCACACACTGTAGTGCTGTCAGTACACATTATGTAACACAGTACCCCTAATTCCCATTATGCCATAGGGGGTCCATTTTTGTCTTTGGAGTAAGGGAGGAAAACCATGCAAAAAACATACGAACCCTAGACAGAAAGAGTCCCAGTAGGGTTTAAACTCATGACCCCAGCTCTGTGAGGCAGCAATGTTAACCCCTCTGCCACCGTGCTGCGGATATGACTGCACTCTTTCCATGTTTGTCAGTATATTTAATGTTACATTTACAGTTCACAGCTACATTTTATATTTGTTTTAATTTGGAATCTGAGTGTTTCTGTAACTGATATGGGATACACAAGAACTGTCCAAGGAGTGATAAATCTCTCACTTAGTTCTGTGATTGAATTAGTCAGGTATCATGAGCAATTAAGTTTTAGATTTATTATAATTAAAACTGCAGATAAAGCACATACTGGAACATGTATCCTCTTCGTCAGGTGCAAAACTCAAAAGGGATGTGTGCAATTATGTGATAGAAATTGCATTGGGATTTCTTTTCTTCCGCACTAAAATCTGTTATATTCACAGTACACAGTGCATCAAGTACTACAATTAGAGTTTGTAATGAAGCATTCAGTTTTGTGTTTCAAATTAAACTAGAGGGACTACAGGTACTGAGAATTGTGCATTTAATTACAAAACCACTGAACTCTGCAGTTATCCATTGGTTTAAAATCACTAAGAGTATTTTTCAAGAGCTTGGAAAAAAAATGTGTAACTTCTGCTAAATATCAAATAGACTGAACAGTAAAACTACGCTGCTAGGGCCAGTGAGACTGCCAATGGAAGTGGAGGGAGGAAAGGAAAAAGACATCATAGAGAGTTGGGGTCGTGGTCACTATAGAACCCAGGAAGGAAAGCCCTGCTGATCTGGTGAGAGAGTGGGGGGCTGAGGGCGGCACTTGTCATTGAAGGGTTTTCCAGCATAGGTTCTTCATTATAATCTGTCCCTGTGGCAGGCACCGTTGATCCTAACCACTGCTTCATAGAAGATCATTGGAGTCACAGGTCCCCCTACATCAACCCAAGTCCCATACAGGTGTACCACCTGTACCCCACAGATGGGGACCCAGTCTGTATCTGTCGGGTCTGCCCCTTCCTGAAGAGTAGCTAGGTTCCATGGTGTCCTGAGCAAGGGTATGTTTTGGTGCCCCCCTGCCCTGTACTGAATTGGGGGCGCTGTCCAACATGTGGTGGCATGTTACATTTGAAAAGAAAAAATATATAAAAATCCTAAATTGGTGACAGGGCCAGTTCTAGAGTATATGAAGGTCAAGGTGAAAGTTTCCTTTTGGTGCCCCACATTTTAAAACAGGGACAGTGCATGGTGAAGGCACAAAACAAAAATATAGGGGGGTGGCTTCATGTGGAAGGGGAATGGCCACGGAATAGTACCAGTTCACATTAAACTGCACAGTAGTACCCCTTATATATGTTACGCCGCCCTTTATACACGTTGCGCTACACAGTAAAGCCCCTTATACAGGTTATGCCAAACATTAGAACCCCTTATACACATTACACCACAGTAAAGCTGCTTATACACATTACACCTCACAGTAGAGCCCCTTATACACATTATGCCACACAGTTGAGCCCCTTATATGTGTTATGCCACACAGTATATCGCTTTATACTTGTTACGCCACAGAGTAGAGCTGCTTATACACATTACACCACAGTAGAGCCACTTATGAATGTTAGCACCACAGTATCACTGCTTATACACGTTACACCACAATAGAGCCATTTATAGATGTTGTGCACAGTAGAACTGCATATACACGTTATACCATGGTAGAGCCCCTTGTATATTGTTACGTCACAGTAGAGCTGCTATGGAAGTAGCTGTATTTAACTACTTACTTGTTTAATTCAAATAAATTAAAACACTATATATGTTCCGAATGATCTGACCTCACAACCCCCCCGAATCCCTCAATGAAAATAATGCCCCAAATGTGACCCTCCGCAGATTGCTAATCTCCCAATGCCTAGAGAAAATAATGCCCCAAATGTGACCCCCCCCCCCTTAGACTAGAACCCCCCACCAATGTAGCGCCCTCTAACATTTTCAGAGCCCTGAGCTCGTGCTCCACTGGACCCACCCTTGCTACACCCCAGGCCCCCTCTCATTCTAGATGCAGCAGCGGAACACTGACAGTTGGGACAGGAGGCAGGCAGAGGATCCTTCCTGGCTGTCAGGTAATCAGGTATATGCATGCATACACAGTGCAGCAGCAGCCCTAGTGCTGCATAATTGTACTGGCCCAGAGGGCACATGGCACCCTACCCCCTGGAGGAGTTTGAAAAATCAGGTAAATAAGTGTAATTACTTTTGCATACACATCCAAATATATAATGAGATTCTTTAAAAGAAAATAAGGATGGTGAAGGTACTTTTAGGAGACATTATAGTCAGAGATGCTTTAAGAGAGGAGGGGACCTGTGTGCAGGCTCCGATCGGGCCCTCTCCTCTTTGGCGGTGTGTGCAGTGTGTGGCCCTCACTGAACCCAGGGGCATACCTTGCACCCCTTATAGATACATGCACACCTGCATCAGCTCCATCCTTAGCATCTCTCTGCACTAAAAGTTGCAATGTTGCTTCATAGCCCAGTAAATGGTCATTTTACCTGTGGTCATTGTAGTCAGTGTCCACATACATCTACAGTAAATGATCATCCTATCTGGTATATCTATTCTTTTTTCTATGAGAGAAGGGACTAGCCAACAAAGACATGTCAGAGATGATAGGTGGTAATATGTGTCTGGGGAGAGTTTGACACAAATGCAATTTGCATCTTCTTTTTCCCGCAACATGTACTTATTTCTATGGCAATTGAGCAACAAATAGTCCTCTTCCCTAACCATGACCAATCATAGAGGGACCTCCCATGCCCTCTGCATCCCTGCACTCTCGTGTCTGCTGAGCTGCCGATCACTGCTGATTGGTATGTGTGTGTATTTGTGTGCGTGTGTGCGCGTATGTGTAAATTTTATCTATGTCTATATATATTATTTTTTTAAGTCACCCTCTGTTTTAAAAGGGGTCATTGCGGGAGGCAGAGATATCGGTGTACCGGGCCTCAAGATTTCTGTTGCCGGCCCTGAGTGGCTGTATTTTTTAGTGGGCTTTGGCTGTGCTGGATAGTGACAGTGTATAGAGGGCAGACTGCATTCTAATGCAAGCTGCACTATACTCTTCTATACTGGTTGTGCTGTGTCCAGACTCATAAGTGGTGTGCTGTATAGTGAGTGACTTTGTATAGTTGGTATGCTACATGCTGCTGTGTGCTGCGCTATACTCTGCTATACTGGCTATGCTGTGTCCAGACTCCAGAGTCTCACAAGTGACTGTGCTGTATAGTGACTGTGTATAGGTGCTGCATGCTGCCCAGGGCCGGATTGGCCACATACGTTACCAGGAAGATTCCCGGGAGGCCGGCGCACTGTGTGTGGGGCCGCCCTGTCAGCTGTGTGTCTTTTTTCTCTCTCTAAATTCTGTCATGCTCTTTGTGCATGACAGGAAGCCCGAGAGTGTGCAGTGGGATGCTGGGCCAGATCGCGTTCTCTGCGTAGCCGTCACAATGTACGGCTACGCAGACATTTGCTAAGTCAGTCTGCCAGTGCGGCAAAGTGTCTCTAGGGCCTAGGCTGACTGACGTGAATTGGTGGTGGGCGGAGCTGAGGGGCAGCATGCTGCAGTGTTGTTCTCAATGTCAGTCAGCAATGTGGGCTGAGAGGCCGACTGACTGACAAGGGTGGAGCTGATCTAGCCTGAACAGTGAACAGTCAGCGGGGTAACATGGGTGGGTACAGGATATACCACTGGCAGGGAGGTCTGCTGGTGATCGTGGCTGCAGCCTGTGTCTATAAAGCAGCTCAGTGCTGGGATCATCAATACCAGTGGGTCCTGACATCTGCCAGTCTTTGATCATTAGATCCACGTTTAAGATGGGGGCATGGGGTTGTGCTCCCCTATCTCCCATATTCGCAGTTGCCCCGCCCTATGTCTCCTACAGCTCCTCCCTCCCTCCCCTGCTTCCCAGCCTGGCTTGATAGGTACTCAGTTGATGATGCTCTTTAGCTGTGCTTCCACTCTACTCCCCTCCACGTGTGTCCCTGTCACCCCTCAAACCTTCTCCCATGTGCATTTATAACTCCCTCTTCTATGCCTCAACCTCCTTTCCCATTTGTACCTCTGCCTACTCCCTCAGAGCCCATATACATCTTTGCCACGTTCTCCACCTGTGCCTCGTTTCCCTCTGTATGTGCTTCTGATACTCCCCCCCAACCCTGTGTTTATACCCCCTTTGCCATCTGTACCTCTGCCGCCATCTTTATTTGCCCCCCCTTGTGTGCCTCTGCCCCTTGACCAATTTGTGCCACTGCTCGCTTCCTCCTCTAGCCTCTGCGACCCCCACCTCCCTATTGCTGGTGCCTGCTATCAGAAGTGGCAAAGAACAATAGAAGAAGACCAGTGGATTGCAGGTACGCCTACAATAATTTTTTTTATTTGACCGTGATTTAAATGAATTGCACCTGTGGCTCCCACAGCACACGCCGTACCCTTTAGATGTGACGTGCGGGTGATCACCACAGCAATGGGAATGAAGAGGACCGGGAACAATGCGGGTAAGTATAATAAGAGGGGAGGGGACTGGGACAGTAGTAGCAGAGCGACTGAGTTGTCTGGTCGATTAATTAACTGGTGTGTATGTATGCACTGTCTGTTTGTTCCTCTATCTATCTATCTATCTATCTATCTATCTATCTATCTATCGTTGTACTTGCCCTTGGGCCCCAGGGCCCCATGGATTACATCTGCATCCCCTGGATCAGTGAGAGGTAGTGAGGTGGCTGTGTGTGTGTGTGTGTGGTGGGGGGAATGGGGGTTCTGTTCCATTTATACTGGGCCCAATCTTGCCTGATGGCAGCCCTAGTGCAGGAATGCAATTACTATTCATCCAGGGGCCCGCATCCTCTGCACTTCTATTATGCCGCTGAACAGGGGAAAACGAGAGAGGGAGAAGTTAAAAAGCAGTGACCGCACTTAGAAGGTCCCACAGAACATGCTCTGCAACAAGTACATGTAATCATTAATATTAGGTAATCATTAATATTAGAAAACCATGATTAAGATAATTAATTAGAGATTGCTCACTGCACGCTGCCATATCTCTCTGTATAAATGTCCCTCAGCTTTGCAATGTCCTAAATGTCAGTTCGTAGGGCATACAGTATAGTTTCATTATTACAGCTGCAGTAGCAGGGTGCACGGCGATCAGGCCAAGAAACTACTGTAAGGCAGCTTGCTGGCGGTTAGAGGAAGCATATGCATATGCAAAAAATAAACTAGGGCCCAACTATGGGGCATAAAATAAATAACCGCTGTGGAGAGAGGTGTCTATAGAAGCCTTGTGGTGGGGGTCCTCTTCAATATGTTGTTATTGGGCCCACAAACTTCTAGTTAACGCCGCTACGGCCCTACCTGAAGTCATAGGTGGGCAGAGCTCTGGGACCAGTGATCCTTTCCCATACAACAGTCTCTCACTGGCTACTGAGCCTCTCCCTCTGGTCTCTTTGTGCTTTGCTTGTCAACTAGCCATTGGAGCCATTTTCCCCACCTTATAGTGGCACTGTCATGTGCCTGCTTTTGGTACCCTGATCTTCCTGTCCAAGGCACAAGGACTCCTGCACAAGCCTTTCACCAGATTGCATGTTCTGTATTATTTAGGTGCAGCACAATTACTAATAATTATGGTTTTGGTAAGTACAACCATTATGCGATAGTCAGTGACGTATTAACAGGGGGAACTTGTACACCCCCCCCCCCCCCCCCCGTCTTCCCTCCCTTCTCTCTCTTTTCTCTTTCTCTTTTCTCTCTCTCCCTCTCTCTCTCTCTCTCTCTCATTTTGTTTCTTTTAGTGTTCCTGTTACTCATGTAGCTCCTTTTTGTCAGTGTCATCACCTGCCCTAGTATACAGTGTAACTAAACATTTCACTCTGTGCA
The DNA here is from genome assembly GCF_028390025.1 of Pseudophryne corroboree. Lineage (NCBI taxonomy): Eukaryota > Metazoa > Chordata > Amphibia > Anura > Myobatrachidae > Pseudophryne > Pseudophryne corroboree. Next base: position 943,197,556 of record NC_086445.1, on the reverse strand, counting down.
CCACTGAAAAAGTTGGCTTGCAGGCTGGTCTGACTAGAAATGTTGTTTAGGTGTGTGGACAGACTAGTTGAACAGTTGGTCAGATGGATGATTGAAGGAAAGTTGGTCCGTGTATGGCCAGCTTTAGCCTTGCCTATCACCAATGTCTCCCAGTAAAGTGATATTCCCACCTACTGTGTTGTTGGTTCCGCCTACCATTGATTTGGCGCCGCCCATATGAGGCCACTTCCAGAAAATTTTCCAGGGCCACTTTTAGTTCCCAATCCACCCCTGATGCTGCCGTGTGCTTTGCTATACTCTGCTATGCTGGCTGTGCTGTGTCAAGACTCACAAGTAGCTGTGCTGTATAGTGACTGTGTATATGGTGCATGCTGCACTCTGCTGTGTGCTGTGCTTCACTCCATTTCAGGTGTTAACGCACTAAGAGCACTCTGGAGTGTCCAATACATTGAACTGCTGTGTTAATATGGCTGATAAATGATCAGTTGATTGACCCATTGGAAGAGGATCAGGGTATTAGCTCTCTGATGCCTTTGTGATTAGTTGGTGAAGCACGCCATGGAAGTTTTGTCTCTACGGATGTACCTTTAAATACGTTAAGCCTCATAGGCTGATTTTGATAAAGATTCGCAAAATTGGATCGAAACGTCGATTATTTCAAGCCTGAATTGAGTGAATAAAAAGTTTTTTTTATCTCATTTGACCTGTGTTGAAGATGTCGTATGTGGAGAGTGCATCCCCACTTGAGTGGACACTGCATCTATTTATGTGGCACCACCACGGACTGGTGGTTGACGTCTGGGAGCACCCCCTTGTTGTTATTCGTTTGACGAGAGTGCAGGATTTCTCGCAGATATATATATATATATATTAGAGATGAGCGCCTGAAATTTTTCGGGTTTTGTGTTTTGGTTTTGGGTTCGGTTCCGCGGCCGTGTTTTGGGTTCGAACGCGTTTTGGCAAAACCTCACCGAATTTTTTTTGTCGGATTCGGGTGTGTTTTGGATTCGGGTGTTTTTTTCAAAAAACACTAAAAAACAGCTTAAATCATAGAATTTGGGGGTCATTTTGATCCCAAAGTATTATTAACCTCAAAAACCATAATTTACACTCATTTTCAGTCTATTCTGAATACCTCACACCTCACAATATTATTTTTAGTCCTAAAATTTGCACCGAGGTCGCTGTGTGAGTAAGATAAGCGACCCTAGTGGCCGACACAAACACCGGGCCCATCTAGGAGTGGCACTGCAGTGTCACGCAGGATGTCCCTTCCAAAAAACCCTCCCCAAACAGCACATGACGCAAAGAAAAAAAGAGGCGCAATGAGGTAGCTGTGTGAGTAAGATTAGCGACCCTAGTGGCCGACACAAACACCGGGCCCATCTAGGAGTGGCACTGCAGTGTCACGCAGGATGGCCCTTCCAAAAAACCCTCCCCAAACAGCACATGACGCAAAGAAAAAAAGAGGCGCAATGAGGTAGCTGTGTGAGTAAGATTAGCGACCCTAGTGGCCGACACAAACACCGGGCCCATCTAGGAGTGGCACTGCAGTGTCACGCAGGATGTCCCTTCCAAAAAACCCTCCCCAAACAGCACATGACGCAAAGAAAAAAAGAGGCGCAATGAGGTAGCTGTGTGAGTAAGATTAGCGACCCTAGTGGCCGACACAAACACCGGGCCCATCTAGGAGTGGCACTGCAGTGTCACGCAGGATGTCCCTTCCAAAAAACCCTCCCCAAACAGCACATGACGCAAAGAAAAAAAGAGGCGCAATGAGGTAGCTGACTGTGTGAGTAAGATTAGCGACCCTAGTGGCCGACACAAACACCGGGCCCATTTAGGAGGGGCACTGCAGTGTCACGCAGGATGTCCCTTCCAAAAAACCCTCCCCAATCAGCACATGATGCAAAGAAAAAGAAAAGAAAAAAGAGGTGCAAGATGGAATTGTCCTTGGGCCCTCCCACCCACCCTTATGTTGTATAAACAAAACAGGACATGCACACTTTAACCAACCCATCATTTCAGTGACAGGGTCTGCCACACGACTGTGACTGATATGACGGGTTGGTTTGGACCCCCCCAAAAAAAGAAGCAATTAATCTCTCCTTGCACAAACTGGCTCTACAGAGGCAAGATGTCCACCTCATCATCACCCTCCGATATATCACCGTGTACATCCCCCTCCTCACAGATTATCAATTCGTCCCCACTGGAATCCACCATCTCAGCTCCCTGTGTACTTTGTGGAGGCAATTGCTGCTGGTCAATGTCTCCGCGGAGGAATTGATTATAATTCATTTTAATGAACATCATCTTCTCCACATTTTCTGGATGTAACCTCGTACGCCGATTGCTGACAAGGTGAGCGGCGGCACTAAACACTCTTTCGGAGTACACACTTGTGGGAGGGCAACTTAGGTAGAATAAAGCCAGTTTGTGCAAGGGCCTCCAAATTGCCTCTTTTTCCTGCCAGTATAAGTACGGACTGTGTGACGTGCCTACTTGGATGCGGTCACTCATATAATCCTCCACCATTCTATCAATGTTGAGAGAATCATATGCAGTGACAGTAGACGACATGTCCGTAATCGTTGTCAGGTCCTTCAGTCCGGACCAGATGTCAGCATCAGCAGTCGCTCCAGACTGCCCTGCATCACCGCCAGCGGGTGGGCTCGGAATTCTGAGCCTTTTCCTCGCACCCCCAGTTGCGGGAGAATGTGAAGGAGGAGATGTTGACAGGTCGCGTTCCGCTTGACTTGACAATTTTGTCACCAGCAGGTCTTTCAACCCCAGCAGACTTGTGTCTGCCGGAAAGAGAGATCCAAGGTAGGCTTTAAATCTAGGATCGAGCACGGTGGCCAAAATGTAGTGCTCTGATTTCAACAGATTGACCACCCGTGAATCCTTGTTAAGCGAATTAAGGGCTCCATCCACAAGTCCCACATGCCTAGCGGAATCGCTCCGTGTTAGCTCCTCCTTCAATGTCTCCAGCTTCTTCTGCAAAAGCCTGATGAGGGGAATGACCTGACTCAGGCTGGCAGTGTCTGAACTGACTTCACGTGTGGCAAGTTCAAAGGGCATCAGAACCTTGCACAACGTTGAAATCATTCTCCACTGCGCCTGAGACAGGTGCATTCCACCTACTATATCGTGCTCAATTGTATAGGCTTGAATGGCCTTTTGCTGCTCCTCCAACCTCTGAAGCATATAGAGGGTTGAATTCCACCTCGTTACCACTTCTTGCTTCAGATGATGGCAGGGCAGGTTCAGTAGTTTTTGGTGGTGCTCCAGTCTTCTGTACGTGGTGCCTGTACGCCGAAAGTGTCCCGCAATTCTTCTGGCCACCGACAGCATCTCTTGCACGCCCCTGTCGTTTTTTAAAAAATTCTGCACCACCAAATTCAAGGTATGTGCAAAACATGGGACGTGCTGGAATTTGCCCATATTTAATGCACACACAATATTGCTGGCGTTGTCCGATGCCACAAATCCACAGGAGAGTCCAATTGGGGTAAGCCATTCCGCAATGATCTTCCTCAGTTGCCGTAAGAGGTTTTCAGCTGTGTGCGTATTCTGGAAAGCGGTGATACAAAGCGTAGCCTGCCTAGGAAAGAGTTGGCGTTTGCGAGATGCTGCTACTGGTGCCGCCGCTGCTGTTCTTGCGGCGGGAGTCCATACATCTACCCAGTGGGCTGTCACAGTCATATAGTCCTGACCCTGCCCTGCTCCACTTGTCCACATGTCCGTGGTTAAGTGGACATTGGGTACAACTGCATTTTTTATGACACAGGTGAGTCTTTTTCTGACGTCCGTGTACATTCTCGGTATCGCCTGCCTAGAGAAGTGGAACCTAGATGGTATTTGGTAACGGGGGCACACTGCCTCAATAAATTGTCTAGTTCCCTGTGAACTAACGGCGGATACCGGACGCACGTCTAACACCAACATAGTTGTCAAGGCCTCAGTTATCCGCTTTGCAGCAGGATGACTGCTGTGATATTTCATCTTCCTCGCAAAGGACTGTTGAACAGTCAATTGCTTACTGGAAGTAGTACAAGTGGGCTTACGACTTCCCCTCTGGGATGACCATCGACTCCCAGCAGCAACAACAGCAGCGCCAGCAGCAGTAGGCGTTACACGCAAGGATGCATCGGAGGAATCCCAGGCAGGAGAGGAATCGTCAGAATTGCCAGTGACATGGCCTGCAGGACTATTGGCATTCCTGGGGAAGGAGGAAATTGACACTGAGGGAGTTGGTGGGGTGGTTTGCGTGAGCTTGGTTACAAGAGGAAGGGATTTACTGGTCAGTGGACTGCTTCCGCTGTCACCCAAAGTTTTTGAACTTGTCACTGACTTATTATGAATGCGCTGCAGGTGACGTATAAGGGAGGATGTTCCGAGGTGGTTAACGTCCTTACCCCTACTTATTACAGCTTGACAAAGGGAACACACGGCTTGACACCTGTTGTCCGCATTTCTGGTGAAATACCTCCACACCGAAGAGCTGATTTTTTTGGTATTTTCACCTGGCATGTCAACGGCCATATTCCTCCCACGGACAACAGGTGTCTCCCCGGGTGCCTGACTTAAACAAACCACCTCACCATCAGAATCCTCCTGGTCAATTTCCTCCCCAGCGCCAGCAACACCCATATCCTCCTCATCCTGGTGTACTTCAACACTGACATCTTCAATCTGACTATCAGGAACTGGACTGCGGTTGCTCCTTCCAGCACTTGCAGGGGGCGTGCAAATGGTGGAAGGCGCATGCTCTTCACGTCCAGTGTTGGGAAGGTCAGGCATCGCAACCGACACAATTGGACTCTCCTTGTGGATTTGGGATTTCGAAGAATGCACAGTTCTTTGCTGTGCTGCTTTTGCCAGCTTGAGTCTTTTCATTTTTCTAGCGAGAGGCTGAGTGCTTCCATCCTCATGTGAAGCTGAACCACTAGCCATGAACATAGGCCAGGGCCTCAGCCGTTCCTTGCCACTCCGTGTCGTAAATGGCATATTGGCAAGTTTACGCTTCTCCTCCGACAATTTTATTTTAGGTTTTGGAGTCCTTTTTTTTCTGATATTTGGTGTTTTGGATTTGACATGCTCTGTACTATGACATTGGGCATCGGCCTTGGCAGACGACGTTGCTGGCATTTCATCGTCTCGGCCATGACTAGTGGCAGCAGCTTCAGCACGAGGTGGAAGTGGATCTTGATCTTTCCCTAATTTTGGAACCTCAACATTTTTGTTCTCCATATTTTAATAGGCACAACTAAAAGGCACCTCAGGTAAACAATGGAGATGGATACTAGTATACAATTATGGACTGCCTGCCGAGTGCAGACACAGAGGTAGCCACAGCCGTGAACTACCGTACTGTACTGTGTCTGCTGCTAATATAGACTGGTTGATAAAGAGATGTCTATGTAACTATGTATGTATAAAGAAGAAAGAAAAAAAAACCACGGTTAGGTGGTATACAATTATGGACGGACTGCCTGCCGAGTGCAGACACAGAGGTAGCCACAGCCGTGAACTACCGTACTGTACTGTGTCTGCTGCTAATATAGACTGGTTGATAAAGAGATGTCTATGTAACTATGTATGTATAAAGAAGAAAGAAAAAAAAACCACGGTTAGGTGGTATACAATTATGGACGGACTGCCTGCCGAGTGCAGACACAGAGGTAGCCACAGCCGTGAACTACCGTACTGTACTGTGTCTGCTGCTAATATAGACTGGTTGATAAAGAGATGTCGTAGTAGTATGTATGTATAAAGAAGAAAAAAAAACCACGGTTAGGTGGTATATACAATTATGGACGGGCTGCCGAGTGCCGACACAGAGGTAGCCACAGCCGTGAACTACCGCACTGTACTGTGTCTGCTGCTAATATATAGACTGGTTGATAAAGAGATAGTATACTCGTAACTAGTATGTATGTATAAAGAAAGAAAAAAAAAACCACGGTTAGGTGGTATATACAATTATGGACGGGCTGCCGAGTGCCGACACAGAGGTAGCCACAGCCGTGAACTACCGCACTGTACTGTGTCTGCTGCTAATATAGACTGGTTGATAAAGAGATGTCTATGTAACTATGTATGTATAAAGAAGAAAGAAAAAAAAACCACGGTTAGGTGGTATACAATTATGGACGGACTGCCTGCCGAGTGCAGACACAGAGGTAGCCACAGCCGTGAACTACCGTACTGTACTGTGTCTGCTGCTAATATAGACTGGTTGATAAAGAGATGTCTATGTAACTATGTATGTATAAAGAAGAAAGAAAAAAAAAAACCACGGTTAGGTGGTATACAATTATGGACGGACTGCCTGCCGAGTGCAGACACAGAGGTAGCCACAGCCGTGAACTACCGCACTGTACTGTGTCTGCTGCTAATATAGACTGGTTGATAAAGAGATGTCGTAGTAGTATGTATGTATAAAGAAGAAAAAAAAAACACGGTTAGGTGGTATATACAATTATGGACGGGCTGCCGAGTGCCGACACAGAGGTAGCCACAGCCGTGAACTACCGCACTGTACTGTGTCTGCTGCTAATATATAGACTGGTTGATAAAGAGATAGTATACTCGTAACTAGTATGTATGTATAAAGAAAGAAAAAAAAACCACGGTTAGGTGGTATATACAATTATGGACGGGCTGCCGAGTGCCGACACAGAGGTAGCCACAGCCGTGAACTACCGCACTGTACTGTGTCTGCTGCTAATATAGACTGGTTGATAAAGAGATAGTATACTCGTAACTAGTATGTATGTATAAAGAAAGAAAAAAAAACCACGGTTAGGTGGTATATACAATTATGGACGGGCTGCCGAGTGCCGACACAGAGGTAGCCACAGCCGTGAACTACCGCACTGTACTGTGTCTGCTGCTAATATAGACTGGTTGATAAAGAGATAGTATACTCGTAACTAGTATGACTATAAAGAAAGAAAAAAAAACCACGGTTAGGTGGTATATACAATTATGGACGGGCTGCCGAGTGCCGACACAGAGGTAGCCTCAGCCGTGAACTACCGCACTGTACTGTGTCTGCTGCTAATATAGACTGGTTGATAAAGAGATAGTATACTCGTAACTAGTATGTATGTATAAAGAAAGAAAAAAAAACCACGGTTAGGTGGTATATACAATTATGGACGGGCTGCCGAGTGCCGACACAGAGGTAGCCACAGCCGTGAACTACCGCACTGTACTGTGTCTGCTGCTAATATATAGACTGGTTGATAAAGAGATAGTATACTCGTAACTAGTATGTATGTATAAAGAAAGAAAAAAAAACCACGGTTAGGTGGTATATACAATTATGGGCGGGCTGCCGAGTGCCGACACAGAGGTAGCCACAGCCGTGAACTACCGCACTGTACTGTGTCTGCTGCTAATATAGACTGGTTGATAAAGAGATAGTATACTCGTAACTAGTATGTATGTATAAAGAAAGAAAAAAAAACCACGGTTAGGTGGTATATACAATTATGGACGGGCTGCCGAGTGCCGACACAGAGGTAGCCACAGCCGTGAACTACCGCACTGTACTGTGTCTGCTGCTAATATATAGACTGGTTGATAAAGAGATAGTATACTCGTAACTAGTATGTATGTATAAAGAAAGAAAAAAAAACCACGGTTAGGTGGTATATACAATTATGGACGGGCTGCCGAGTGCCGACACAGAGGTAGCCACAGCCGTGAACTACCGCACTATACTGTGTCTGCTGCTAATATAGACTGGTTGATAAAGAGATAGTATACTCGTAACTAGTATGTATGTATAAAGAAAGAAAAAAAAACCACGGTTAGGTGGTATATACAATTATGGACGGGCTGCCGAGTGCCGACACAGAGGTAGCCACAGCCGTGAACTACCGCACTGTACTGTGTCTGCTGCTAATATATAGACTGGTTGATAAAGAGATAGTATACTCGTAACTAGTATGTATGTATAAAGAAAGAAAAAAAAACCACGGTTAGGTGGTATATACAATTATGGACGGGCTGCCGAGTGCCGACACAGAGGTAGCCACAGCCGTGAACTACCGCACTGTACTGTGTCTGCTGCTAATATATAGACTGGTTGATAAAGAGATAGTATACTCGTAACTAGTATGTATGTATAAAGAAAGAAAAAAAAACCACGGTTAGGTGGTATATACAATTATGGACGGGCTGCCGAGTGCCGACACAGAGGTAGCCACAGCCGTGAACTACCGCACTGTACTGTGTCTGCTGCTAATATAGACTGGTTGATAAAGAGATAGTATACTCGTAACTAGTATGTATGTATAAAGAAAGAAAAAAAAACCACGGTTAGGTGGTATATACAATTATGGACGGGCTGCCGAGTGCCGACACAGAGGTAGCCACAGCCGTGAACTACCGCACTGTACTGTGTCTGCTGCTACTATATAGACTGGTTGATAAAGAGATAGTATACTCGTAACTAGTATGTATGTATAAAGAAAGAAAAAAAAACCACGGTTAGGTGGTATATACAATTATGGACGGGCTGCCGAGTGCCGACACAGAGGTAGCCACAGCCGTGAACTACCGCACTGTACTGTGTCTGCTGCTAATATATAGACTGGTTGATAAAGAGATAGTATACTCGTAACTAGTATGTATGTATAAAGAAAGAAAAAAAAACCACGGTTAGGTGGTATATACAATTATGGACGGGCTGCCGAGTGCCGACACAGAGGTAGCCACAGCCGTGAACTACCGCACTGTACTGTGTCTGCTGCTAATATAGACTGGTTGATAAAGAGATAGTATACTCGTAACTAGTATGTATGTATAAAGAAAGAAAAAAAAACCACGGTTAGGTGGTATATACAATTATGGACGGGCTGCCGAGTGCCGACACAGAGGTAGCCACAGCCGTGAACTACCGCACTGTACTGTGTCTGCTGCTAATATAGACTGGTTGATAAAGAGATAGTATACTCGTAACTAGTATGACTATAAAGAAAGAAAAAAAAAACCACGGTTAGGTGGTATATACAATTATGGACGGGCTGCCGAGTGCCGACACAGAGGTAGCCACAGCCGTGAACTACCGCACTGTACTGTGTCTGCTGCTAATATAGACTGGTTGATAAAGAGATAGTATACTACTAATATTATATATACTGGTGGTCAGGTCACTGGTCACTAGTCACACTGGCAGTGGCACTCCTGCAGCAAAAGTGTGCACTGTTTAATTTTAATATAATATTATGTACTCCTGGCTCCTGCTATAACCTATAACTGGCACTGCAGTGCTCCCCAGTCTCCCCCACAATTATAAGCTGTGTGAGCTGAGCACAGTCAGATATATATATACATTGATGCAGCACACTGGGCTGAGCAGTGCACACAGATATGGTATGTGACTGAGTCACTGTGTGTATCGTTTTTTTCAGGCAGAGAACGGATATATTAAATAAAACAAACAACTGCACTGTCTGGTGGTCACTGTGGTCGTCAGTCACTAAACTCTGCACTCTCTTCTACAGTATCACAGCCTCAGGTCAATCTCTCTCTCTCTCTCTCAACCCTAATCTAAATGGAGAGGACGCCAGCCACGTCCTCTCCCTATCAATCTCAATGCACGTGTGAAAATGGCGGCGACGCGCGGCTCCTTATATAGAATCCGAGTCTCGCGAGAATCCGACAGCGTCATGATGACGTTCGGGCGCGCTCGGGTTAACCGAGCAAGGCGGGAGGATCCGAGTCTGCTCGGACCCGTGAAAAAAACATGAAGTTCGTGCGGGTTCGGATTCAGAGAAACCGAACCCGCTCATCTCTAATATATATATATATATATTTATGTATATATATAAAGAAGAAGATCTGGCGGCACTCAGGAGACTTTATCAACCAATGTAGATTTTTATTGGAACAACATCCAACAATTGTTTAGGGCCTCCGCCCGTCGTCAGGGATGCATAACACACTTAGAACATACATTTTATATCCCCATAAGGACCTCCCACCACATGTAAAACACACACATTAATCCATCTCACCTGCAGGCCCACTCACCGTGATGAACGCCACACTGCAAGCCGCCGCCACGAGCCATCCCGCTCATCAGCCGCTGCTGCACAGCGGATGATGTCATCAAGGGGCGCCCGCAAGGAGACGGAAATCCAGCGTGAGTATCGGTTACCTAGGTAACCAAAACAACAAAACAAAACCGACAAACATTAATGCATTACAACATTACTAATGTGCAAATAAATATAAAGAATATAACGTGAAACACAAATGATACACAATATATCATAATAAAAACAAACTATGGGACACTGTGCTGTAAAAATTCCCAAATATAAAACATTAATTACGTGGCATATATACAAGTATATAAGACCATGTTACTAACGGCATCAACAAAGTGTTGGGGGTATCAATTAACCTCTACCATTTTAAATAATTTGTAATAAATTCAAAAAAAAAAAAAAAAAAATATATATATGGTTTAAGGTTTATAAAAAAACTATGCAGCCCATGCTGTTCATTTAGGCCTTTAGGGGCCAGTGTATCCAACCTGAAAATCCAACGGCTCTCTAGTTGAAGTAACCTTTTGCCCCTGTCACCACCCCGAATTGATGCCGGAACATGATCAATTAATTTACTCCTAATACTCGCAATACTGTGCGATTGTTGCACACAATGGCGGGCCATGGGTTGGTCACTAGATCCTGACTCCAATGCTGCCCTAATTGCCGACCTATGGTTAGCCATTCTCTCCTTGAATTGGCATTCTGTCTTGCCCACGTAATGTAAACCACATGGGCAAGACAGTACATAGATTACAAATCTTGAAGTACAAGTGAGAGGGAAATTGATAGTAAATTTCTTGCCTGATCTGGGGTGGGAAATATAATCACCCACCAACATGGAGCGACAGGTGACACATCCAATACACCTGAAACACCCAGGCTTCCGTGATAAAAAGTGCTGTTTAGGACGGTTTAGCCTTCACTAGTTCTGTTACATCAACTTTCACAAGCATATCTCTCAGGTTTTTACCCCTTGAATATGCTGGCATTACACGAGTGTTAAGCAGACCTGGGAGATCCTTATCCGTATTGATAATGGGCCAGAACTTTTTAATTTCCCTATTGGTGTTATTACTTACTTCAGTGAATCTATTGACCCAGGGAATCTTCTGTATCCCATTATCTACCATGGTCTTACTCTTTAAAGATACCTCCCTAGGAATCTGTAGGACCCTTTGTTTGGTGGCCAGTAACATCTTATGATCATAGCCCCTTTGCTCAAACTTTAACACCATGTCATCCAGACCTCCTTCAATCTTAGAGGAATCACTTGTAATGCGACGCACTCTGAGCATCTGGGAATATGGTAAACCATATTTCAATGAGGGGGGATGGAAGCTATCTGATTTAAGAATAGTGTTGCGGTCTGTTTCCTTGACATATAATGATGTACACAACTGATCATTCACATGTGTGATATTTACATCCAAGAAATGTACAGTGGACAAACTCATATTATAAGTGAGCTTCACTACACTAAAAGATGCATTATGGGTATCAAGGAGATTCCGCAAACATTCCATTGATCCACCCCATATGATTAATAAATCATCAATAAACCTAACATACATGATGATATGATGACTGAAAGGATTAGTGAGCAACAGGGGTTTCTCTATCCAACACATAAAGGCATTGGCGTACGATGGGGCCACATTGGACCCCATCGCACAGCCAAGCCTCTGCAGGAAAAAATTGCCATTAAACAGGAAATAATTTCTGGTTAACACCAAAAGTAATAGTTCCAGAAAGAATTCCACAGGGGGACCAACATAATGAGGATTATCAGTGATAAGGGCTGCTACTGCTGATGTGCCCAAGTCATGGGGAATGCACGTATATAACCCAACAACATCAGCACTACAAAAAACTGTGTCAGGTGCAAGTTTGCCTAAATTATCTAGTCGAGCTAAGAGATCATTAGTATCCTTAAGATAGGACATCGACTGCTGTACACACGGATTTAACAGTGCATCCAAATACACTGAAATAGGTTGAAATAGAGATCCCCTGGCAGATATAATTGGTCTGCCAGGGGGTTTCTCACTGTTTTTATGGAGTTTGGGCAGTGTGTAAAACATGGGCACCATTGGATAAGCAGTTCTTAATGCAGTAGATAATTCATTAGAAATCCATGATCTATCAACGGCCCTAGTTAACACACTGTCCAACTCCATTTTAAAACCGATGGTAGGGTCTTTCATCAATTTCTCATATATATTAGCATCAGATAATTGTTTCTCACATTCAGTAATATAATCTGACAAGTCCTGAACGACTATAGCCCCGCCCTTATCGGCGCTTCTAATAATAATATCAGTGCGGGACTGTAGATTTTTAAGAGCCTGCCGTTCAGGGCCTGTCATATTACTGTGACCCCTAGTGTGTTGATTACATTCATTACCAAGCCTATCCATAAGATGTGAAAAAGTCCTAATCGACGGACTGTTGGAAACAGGTTCAAATTTTGATTTAGGTTGCAGCTTTTTAAGCTGTATAGGGATGTCTGTGGAAGCATCAGACACTAAAGTAGATTGAGTCTTAAAGTGTTCACGCAATTTCAGTGTCCTGTTGAACTTAAACGATTCCATCTTCCATTGGAAGGGATCATGACGAACAGTAGGGATAAAGGAAAGCCCCTTAGCCAGAACTTTATATTCTAACTGAGATAGTGGAGATTTAGACAGGTTAAAAACCGCTTCATTTACTTGCGAGTCTTTGTTTTTGCTTTGCCTTTTTCTTTGGCCCCCTCGCCGCGTCCTTTTGGTGGTTTGCCAATGGCAGCTCGAGTAATTGCCCCTAAAGGGCGCTCTTGATGTGAAGTAGTCGCCACTTGTGAATCATTATCACTGATAGAAGTGCTTGACCCCTCATAATCCGTAAAGCGTGCCCTTGTTCTTCGATTATGATGAAACGGCTTCTGTTGATTACGAGGAGCCGGATTAGTTAGCCATACATACACTCGATTTTGGTCATAATCTTGTTGGACCAACCGTTTCTTGTCACGTTTGAATTTAATTAAGTCCTTTTTGTATTGGTCCAGCTGTGTAGATAATTTCTCCAGCCAGTTCACTTGTACATCCTGTGTAAGGACAGGTTTGAACTTGGTCTCAAATTCTGTTATCCTTCCCTTCACTGCTGTCAGCTCTTTTGATGATTCTTCAATAACAAGTAGGAGCAAGTCCATGGAGCACTTATTGAGGATGCCGACCCATTTCTTACAAAAAGGTGCATTATAGCGACCTATAGTGGGGATGTTCCGCACCCTAAAACCCCTGGGGATCTGTTTCTCCTTATAATATTCTGCCAGGGTTAGGGCGTGATACATGTAATCTAATTCACGTTTCTTAAGATAGTATAAATCTTTGTAAAGGTCAGCATTCTCTGGATCAGACGACTCAGCCTGTACTTTACATGAACTGAGTATGTGCTCAGCCTCCACATCAGAATAGCTGAAACACTCCCTGGTGTTTAATTGTGCAAATGCACATCCTGGCACAGCCTGAAGCGGTTTTTAACCTGTCTAAATCTCCACTATCTCAGTTAGAATATAAAGTTCTGGCTAAGGGGCTTTCCTTTATCCCTACTGTTCGTCATGATCCCTTCCAATGGAAGATGGAATCGTTTAAGTTTAACAGGACACTGAAATTGCGTGAACACTTTAAGACACGGTGAGTGGGCCTGCAGGTGAGATGGATTAATGTGTGTGTTTTACATGTGGTGGGAGGTCCTTATGGGGATATAAAATGTATGTTCTAAGTGTGTTATGCATCCCTGACGACGGGCGGAGGCCCGAAACAATTGTTGGATGTTGTTCCAATAAAAATCTACATTGGTTGATAAAGTCTCCTGAGTGCCGCCAGATCTTCTTCTTTATGATTGGATGTCTACATCTCATGGAGGGCACCGGAGCAGATGTTGCACCAGCAAGGGGAGTGCCGGCCACTTTGCTTCTTTATGTATATATATATATAATATCTATTGTGTTTGTACTGGTTGGTTGGTGCGCTTATAAGCCCTCTGATCCATGCAAGTTGAAACCGAGCTGCAGGTTTAAAAATAGAAAAATATTATATACAATATATCTATTGTTTTTGTACTGGTTGGTTTGTGCGCTTAGTGCATTTTGTTCACTTCACGTGCATCTATAAGCCCTGTGATAAGGCATAATAGAAATTGTTGATTCATGTGGGATGGTGGGAATATGTGTGTACTACTACTTTCTGACACTGAGGATGCTGATGATCTTGTTTGTGTAAGCCAGCCACCAGCGGCTGCAGTGCTTGGCCATGATAAAAAGAAAGCCATTGTAATGCCTGAGCATAAAACCAAAAAAGCCACCTCTTGGGTGTGGTATTATTTTTACCCCAATCCTGACAATATTTATGAAAGCATCTGCTCCATTTGTGAGGCCGTAGTTAGTAGAGGTAGGGTCGTTAGTCATCTAGGCACCTCCTCCATGTTACGTCATTTGTGGCGAGTTCATGAAATTTATTTGACAAGATTATAATGTAATTAACACCCTCATCATTAACCTCTTCATTAGTGATCAGAGGTAGTCCTTCCAAAAAATTGTCTTGTGGAGACCCAAGCAAAGAAAGCACTTCAGCCACAATAGTGTCAGTCCCTGTTGCTCAAGTGCTTGGTTTCTTAAACTGGCATGTCCTGTTTTCTATCCAACATAAGGGATGGAGGGAGGGAGGGCCAGGGCCAGCAACAGAAAACTTAAGGCCAGTACAGTTATATCTCTGGGGCCCCCTCAGATTATATATATATATACACTGCTCAAAAAAATAAAGGGAACACTAAAATAACACATCCTAGATCTGAATGAATGAAATATTCTTATTAAATACTTTGTTCTTTATATAGTTGAATGTGCTGACAACAAAATCACACAAAAATTATCAATGGAAATCAAATTTATTAACCCATGGAGGTCTGGATTTGGAGTCACCCTCAATATTAAAGTGGAAAAACACACTACAGGCTGATCCAACTTTGATGTAAATCAGTGAAATTCGTATCAAGCGCCCTGCTTGCCTGGGTATCTGTTATGGCAGCAAGGTTGTGAGAGAGGTAAACCCAAACCTCTAAGGGTATAACACAATGGAAATAAACAACCGCGCCTGATTATGTTACGAAATGCATACCCAAATGTTTAACATAAATATAATGTCAATTCTGAATTGTTAGTATATAGGTGGTCATTCCGAGTTGTTTGCTCGGTAAATTTTTTCGCATCGCAGCGATTTTCCGCTTAGTGCGCATGCGCAATGTTCGCACTGCGACTGCGCCAAGTAAATTTGCTATGCAGTTAGGAATTTTACTCACGGTTTTTTCTTCGTTCTGGTGATCGTAATGTGATTGACAGGAAGTGGGTGTTTCTGGGCGGAAACAGGCCGTTTTATGGGTGTGTGGGAAAAAACACTACCATTTCTGGGAAAAACGCGGGAGTGGCTGGAGAAACGGAGGAGTGTCTGGGCGAACGCTGGGTGTGTTTGTGACGTCAAACCAGAAACGACAAGCACTGAACTGATCGCAGATGCCGAGTAAGTGTGGAGCTACTCAGAAACTGCACAGAGATGTATTTTCGCAATAATGCGAATCTTTCGTTCGCAATTTTAAGAAGCTAAGATTCACTCCCAGTAGGCGGCGGCTTAGCGTGTGCAAAGCTGCTAAAAGCAGCTTGCGAGCGAACAACTCGGAATGAGGGCCATAGCCCAATTACCAATGAAAATGATGTCTTACACAATGTGTTCTTTAGGGAATTTTAATCAGAAAAAATGATGTATTAAAATCTTTTTGGCTAATGCATACATATGAAGGTATGATGCAAAGTGTAAAGGAGCGGAGGGGGGGGGGGGGGGGAAGAGGGGAATGGAGAAGAAAAACAAACAAGGGAATCGGATTAATGGGACAATGAAAACAATTGCTGCAGTGTCAAAAGGGAGAAAAATCTGGATGTTAAGATTTGTTTGGAAAAATTATAGACACTGCAGTAATCAGTCTGTGATACACTCAGATCGGTGGCGTCCCACCTCTGTAGTGCTAATGTCCTTCTGAATGTCTTGTGAGCTCAGTGCCGATGAGATAGTGTGTACAAGTGTCCTTAGGAGGTTACAGAATATGGGGTACCCCTGGTGACCTGCTGGCAATCTAGGATAAGACTGGGGCTGGTACTGTGGTAATTAGGACTCCGGACGCACCATTATCCCTTGCGCCCCGATCAGCCGCGGTGTCGCTCTGAAGAGCGCACCTTGGTTCTCAGGGCAGCTGGGATGCAGTCACTGAGTCAGACTCAGTTCTAGTATCCAGATCAGTGCTCAATATCTGCTGCATTGTTGTGACCAGTATATACTGTAGTAGTACAGTGCAGCATTGTGGTGACCACCAGTATATAGTAGTACAGTACAGTAGGCCATTGCTGTATCTTGCAGCTCCGTGTCAGATTCAGTTCTAGTATCCAAATCAGTGCTCAATATCTGCTGCATTGTTGTGACCAGTATATAGTAGTACAGTGCTGCATTGTGGTGACTACCAGTATATAGTAGTACAGTACAGTAGTCCATTGCTGTATCTTGCAGCTCTGTGTCAGACTCAGTTCTAGTATCCAGATCAGTGCTCAATATCTGCTGCATTGTTGTGACCAGTATATAGTAGTACAGTGCTGCATTGTGGTGACCACCAGTATATAGTAGTACAGTAGTCCATTGCTGTATCTTGCAGCTCCGTGTCAGACTCAGTTCTATTCTCCTGATCAGTGCTCAATATCAGCTGCATTGTGGTGACCACCGGTATATAGTAGTACAGTGCTGCATTGTGGTGACCACCAGTATATAGTAGTACAGCACAGTACAGTAGGCCATTGCTGTATCTTGCAGCTCCGTGTCAGACTCAGTTCTAGTATCCAGATCAGTGCTCAATATCTGCTGCATTGTTGTGACCAGTATATAGTAGTACAGTGCTGCATTGTGGTGACCACCAGTATATAGTAGTACAGTACAGTAGTCCATTGCTGTATCTTGCAGCTCCGTGTCAGACTCAGTTCTATTCTCCTGATCAGTGCTCAATATTTGCTGCATTGTGGTGACCACCAGTATATAGTAGTACAGTACAGTAGGCCATAGCGTTATCTTGCTGCACCGTGTCACTTCTAGTATCCTGATCAGTGCTTAATATCTGTGCTCAGTGTCAGTGCTGCATTGTGGTGACCAGTATACTACAGTACAATAGTCCAGTGCTGTTCTCGCTGCTCAGTGTCAGTTCTCCGTAGTATCATCAGTGATCAGTATAATCAGTTCTCAGTGTAATCAGTGCGCTGTTAGACATCCAGCGACCACAGTGCACCTCTTTTTCTCTTTTCTTAGCATCATGTGCTGTTTGGGGACTATTTTTTTTAAGTACCATCCTGTCTGACAATTCCATATATGTCCAGTAGAGATGAACGGGTTCGGTTCCTCGGGATCCGAACCCCCCCGAACTTCACCTATTTTACACGGTTCCGAGGCAGCCTCGGATCTTCCCGCCTTGCTCGGTTAACCAGAACGCGCCCAAACGTCATCATCTCGCTGTCGGATTCTCGCGAGATTCGTATTCTATATAAGGTGCCGCGCGTCGCCGGCATTTTCACCCGTGCTTTGGAGATTGAACGGAGAGGACGTGGCTGCGTTCTCTCCCTGAAAAGCTCCGTAATCTGTGCTCAGTGTGCTGAAAATATCTACGTTCTCTGCCTGAAAACGCTCCATATCTGTGCTCAGTGTGCTGCAAATATCTGATCAGTGTGCTGCATTGTGGGGACTGGGGACCACCAGTATATACTTTTCTATAGCTTCTATACTGCTTGTCAGGACACACATGGGTCACAGTTACACCGCTCTGTACTGATATATACAATAATATATATACTTTTCTATAGCTTCTATACTGCTTGGCAGGACACATGGGTCACAGTTACACCACTCTGTACTGATATAAAGTAATTATATACTTTTCTGTAGCTTCTATACTGCTTGTCAGGACACACGGGTCACAGTTACACCGCTCTGTACTGATATATACAATAATATATATACTTTTCTATAGCTTCTATACTGCTTGTCAGGACACATGGTCACAGATACACCGCTCTGTACTGATATATACAATAATATATATTCTTTTCTATAGCTTCTAGTATTACAGTGCAGCATTTTGGTGACTAACAGTATATAGTTGTACAGTAGGCCATTGCTGTATCTTGCAGCTCTGTGTCACTGCAAGAATCCATTCCATATCTGTGCGGCATTTTTGTGAGCAGTATATATAGTATTACAGTGCAGCATTTCGGTGACTAACAGTATATAGTTGTACAGTAGGCCATTGCTGTATCTTGCAGCTCTGTGTGACTGCAAGTATCCATCCATTCCATTTTCTTCCAGTGATTTGGACCAATAATACTATTAATTAGAACGAATAATTCCAGTGATTTTGTCATTTTCTTCCAGTGATTTGGACCAATAATACCATTGATTAGAACAAATAATTCCAGTGATTTTGTCATTTTCTTCCAGTGATTTGGATCAATAATACCATTGATTAGAACGAATAATTCCAGTGATTTTGTCATTTTCTTCCAGTGATTTGGATCAATAATACCATTGATTAGAACGAATAATTCCAGTGATTTTGTAATTTTCTTCCAGTGATTTGGACCAATAATACCATTGATTAGAACGAATAATTCCAGTGATTTTGTCATTTTCTTCCAGTGATTTGGACTAATAATACCATTGATTAGAACAAATAATTCCAGTGATTTAGTCATTTTCTTCCAGTGATTTGGACCAATAATACCATTGATTAGAACGAATAATTCCTGTGATATTGAGGTGCTTGTGTCGCTTAGCTTAGCCGTCCAGCGACCACAGTGCACCTCTTTTTCTCTTTTCTTTGCATCATGTACTGTTTGGGGCCAATTTTTTGAAGTGCCATCCTGTCTGACACTGCAGTGCCACTCCTAGATGGGCCAGGTGTTTGTGCCGGCCACTTGGGTCGCTTAGCTTAGTCATCCAGAGACCTCGGTGCAAATTTTAGGACTAAAAATAATAGTGTGAGGTGTTCAGAATAGACTGGAAATGAGTGGAAATTATGGTTATTGAGGTTAATAATACTATGGGATCAAAATTACCCCCAAATTCTATGATTTAAGCTGTTTTTGAGGGGTTTTTGAAAAAAAACACCCGAATCCAAAACACACCCGAATCTGACAAAAATTTTTAAGGGATGTTTTGCCAAAACACGTCCGAATCCAAAACACGGCCGCAGAACCGAAACCAAAACACAAAACCCGAAAAATTTCCGGTGCACATCATCTAATATATATATATATATATATATATATATATATATATTAGATGATATACCGTATATACTCGAGTATAAGCCGACTTTTTCAGCACTTTTTTTTGTGCTGAAAAAGCCACCTCGGCTTATACTCGAGTCAGTGGCAGTGCAGTGTGAAGAAGGGACACGGAGCGCACAGCGCGCGCCTCCCCTGTGTCCCTCCTGCATCTCCGGCGGCAGCGGCGGTTCTATTAAAGGAAGTACCCGTTCGTGACCTCTGATCACGAACCAGAACTTCCTTTAATAGACCCGCCGGAGATGCAGGAGGGACACAGGAGAGGCGCGCGCTGTGCGCTCCGTGTCCCTCCGTGTCCCTCCTTCAGAAGACTGCGTGGGATCGACGGAGGGGTAAGTAACAGGCACTGGGGGAGCATATTTGGCACTTGGGGAGGGGGCATATGTGGCAGCATGAGGGGCATATGTGGCAGCATGAGGGGCAAATGTGGCAACATGAGGGGCATATGTGGCAGCATGAGGGGCATATCTGGCAGCATGAGGGGCATATCTGGCAGCAGGAGGGCATATCTGGCAGCATGAGGGGCATATCTGGCAGCATGAGGGCATATCTGGCACTGTGGGGCATATCTGGCAGCATGAGGGGCATATCTGGCAGCATGAGGGCATATCTGGCAGCATGAGGGCATATCTGGCACTGTGGGGCATATGTGGCAGCATGAGGGGCATATCTGGCAGCATGAGGGCATATCTGGCACATCTGGCACTGTGGGGCATATTTGGCAGCATGAGGGCATATCTGGCACTGTGGGGCATATTTGGCAGCATGAGGGTATTTCTGGCACATCAGGCACTGTGGGGCATATCTGGCACGGGTGTGGTTCGTTTTATCGACAGTGTCTAGGTCGACAATGTTTAGGTCGACCACTATAGGTCGACAGTCACTAGGTCGACATGGATGGAAGGTCGACAGGGTTTCTAGGTCGACATGTGCTAGGTCGACAGGTCTAAAGGTCGACATGAGGATTTTTTTTTTTTTTGGTGTCGTTTACTTCGTAAAGTGACCGGGATCCCAAATTAGTGCACCGCGTCCCCTCGCATGGCTCGCTTCGCTCGCCATGCTTCGGGCATGGTGCCTTCGCTCCGCTACCGCTTCGCTCGGCACACTTTACCGTTCCAATCGTAGTCCACGTGGATCGTTAAGTGTGAAAAAAAAAATGTGAAAAACTCATGTCAACCTTTAGACCTGTCGACCTAGCACACGTCGACCTAGAAACCCTGTCGACCTTCCATCCATGTCGACCTAGTGACTGTCGACCTATAGTGGTCGACCTAAACATTGTCGACCTAGACACTGTCGATCTTCAGACCGGATCCCATCTGGCACTGTGGGGCATATCTGGCAGTATGAGGGCATATCTGGCACTATGAGGGCTGTGTACGGCTAGAGCTGCATTTCCCACCCTAGGCTTATACTCGAGTCAATAAGTTTTCCCAGGTTTTTGTGGTAGAATTAGGTGCCTCGGCTTATATTCGGGTCGACTTATACTCGAGTATATACGGTACATATATATATATATATAGATAGATAGATAGATACAAGGGTGATTCTGCACTCACATCCTATAGTTGAAACATAGACGCGGGTGCTTCCAATAGACCATAAGGTCCACTAATTAGAAAAAGTGTCCACAAAGTGGGGATGCACTCTCGCTGTATAAGTACCAATCAATCAGAAACAATCACATGTCACCGTAGTTTTTAATGTCGACGTTTCGGCCTATTGATAGGCCTTTCTCAAGACCGGTGATACAGCATGTCAAATATTCAATGATAGTAGTAGAAAAGATAAATATCTGCAAAGACAATAATCACAATCAGAATTACAAGCCTCACCGGTCCCTGGGAAACCACACACCACAGTATGGAAAAAAAGTTTTTATTTAAAATTTTGATAAAACTGGGTGTGTACTAGAGATGTGCACTTGAAATTTTTCGGGTTTTGTGTTTTGGTTTTGGGTTCGGTTCCGCGGCCGTGTTTTGGGTTCGACCGCGTTTTGGCAAAACCTCACCGAATTTTTTTTGTCGGATTCGGGTGTGTTTTGGATTCGGGTGTTTTTTTTTAAAAACACTAAAAAACAGCATAAATCATAGAATTTGGGGGTCATTTTGATCCCAAAGTATTATTAACCTCAAAAACCATAATTTCCACTCATTTTCAGTCTATTCTGAATACCTCACAATATTATTTTTAGTCCTAAAATTTGCACCTAGGTCGCTGGATGACTAAGCTAAGCGACCCTAGTGGCCGACACAAACACCGTGCCCATCTAGGAGTGGCACTGCAGTGTCACGCAGGATGGCCCTTCCAAAAAACCCTCCCCAAACAGCACATGACGCAAAGAAAAAAAGAGGCGCAATGAGGTAGCTGTGTGAGTAAGATAAGCGACCCTAGTGGCCGACACAAACACCGGGCCCATCTAGGAGTGGCACTGCAGTGTCACGCAGGATGGCCCTTCCAAAAAACCCTCCCCAAACAGCACATGACGCAAAGAAAAAAAGAGGCGCAATGAGGTAGCTGTGTGAGTAAGATAAGCGACCCTAGTGGCCGACACAAACACCGGGCCCATCTAGGAGTGGCACTGCAGTGTCACGCAGGATGGCCCTTCCAAAAAACCCTCCCCAAACAGCACATGACGCAAAGAAAAAAAGAGGCGCAATGAGGTAGCTGTGTGAGTAAGATAAGCGACCCTAGTGGCCGACACAAACACCGTGCCCATCTAGGAGTGGCACTGCAGTGTCACGCAGGATGGCCCTTCCAAAAAACCCTCCCCAAACCGCACATGACGCAAAGAAAAAAAGAGGCGCAATGAGGTAGCTGTGTGAGTAAGATAAGCGACCCTAGTGGCCGACACAAACACCGTGCCCATCTAGGAGTGGCACTGCAGTGTCACGCAGGATGGCCCTTCCAAAAAACCCTCCCCAAACAGCACATGACGCAAAGAAAAAAAGAGGCGCAATGAGGTAGCTGTGTGAGTAAGATAAGCGACCCTAATGGCCGACACAAACACCGGGCCCATCTAGGAGTGGCACTGCAGTGTCACGCAGGATGGCCCTTCCAAAAAACCCTCCCCAAACAGCACATGACGCAAAGAAAAAAAGAGGCGCAATGAGGTAGCTGTGTGAGTAAGATAAGCGACCCTAGTGGCCGACACAAACACCGGGCCCATCTAGGAGTGGCACTGCAGTGTCACGCAGGATGGCCCTTTCAAAAAACCCTCCCCAAACAGCACATGACGCAAAGAAAAAAAGAGGCGCAATGAGGTAGCTGTGTGAGTAAGATAAGCGACCCTAGTGGCCGACACAAACACCGTGCCCATCTAGGAGTGGCACTGCAGTGTCACGCAGGATGGCCCTTCCAAAAAACCCTCCCCAAACAGCACATGACGCAAAGAAAAAAAGAGGCGCAATGAGGTAGCTGTGTGAGTAAGATAAGCGACCCTAGTGGCCGACACAAACACCGGGCCCATCTAGGAGTGGCACTGCAGTGTCACGCAGGATGGCCCTTCCAAAAAACCCTCCCCAAACAGCACATGACGCAAAGAAAAAAAGAGGCGCAATGAGGTAGCTGTGTGAGTAAGATAAGCGACCCTAGTGGCCGACACAAACACCGTGCCCATCTAGGAGTGGCACTGCAGTGTCACGCAGGATGGCCCTTCCAAAAAACCCTCCCCAAACAGCACATGACGCAAAGAAAAAAAGAGGCGCAATGAGGTAGCTGTGTGAGTAAGATAAGCGACCCTAGTGGCCGACACAAACACCGGGCCCATCTAGGAGTGGCACTGCAGTGTCACGCAGGATGGCCCTTCCAAAAAACATTCCACAAACAGCACATGACGCAAAGAAAAATTAAAGAAAAAAGAGGTGCACACTTTAACCAACCCATCATTTCAGTGATAGGGTCTGCCACACGACTGTGACTGAAATGACGGGTTGGTTTGGACCCCCACCAAAAAAGAAGCAATTAATCTCTCCTTGCACAAACTGGCTCTACAGAGGCAAGATGTCCACCTCATCATCATCCTCCGATATATCACCGTGTACATCCCCCTCCTCACAGATTATCAATTCGTCCCCACTGGAATCCACCATCTCAGCTCCCTGTGTACTTTGTGGAGGCAATTGCTGCTGGTCAATGTCTCCACGGAGGAATTGATTATAATTCATTTTAATGAACATCATCTTCTCCACATTTTCTGGATGTAACCTCGTACGCCGATTGCTGACAAGGTGAGCGGCGGCACTAAACACTCTTTCGGAGTACACACTTGTGGGAGGGCAACTTCGGTAGAATAAAGCCAGTTTGTGCAAGGGCCTCCAAATTGCCTCTTTTTCCTGCCAGTATAAGTACGGACTGTGTGACGTGCCTACTTGGATGCGGTCACTCATATAATCCTCCACCATTCTTTCAATGGTGTGAGAATCATATGCAGTGACAGTAGACGACATGTCCGTAATCGTTGTCAGGTCCTTCAGTCCGGACCAGATGTCAGCATCAGCAGTCGCTCCAGACTGCCCTGCATCACCGCCAGCGGGTGGGCTCGGAATTCTGAGCCTTTTCCTTGCACCCCCAGTTGCGGGAGAATGTGAAGGAGGAGATGTTGACAGGTCGCGTTCCGCTTGACTTGACAATTTTCTCACCAGCAGGTCTTTCAACCCCAGCAGACTTGTGTCTGCCGGAAAGAGAGATCCAAGGTAGGCTTTAAATCTAGGATCGAGCACGGTGGCCAAAATGTAGTGCTCTGATTTCAACAGATTGACCACCCGTGAATCCTTGTTAAGCGAATTAAGGGCTCCATCCACAAGTCCCACATGCCTAGCGGAATCGCTCCGTGTTAGCTCCTCCTTCAATGTCTCCAGCTTCTTCTGCAAAAGCCTGATGAGGGGAATGACCTGACTCAGGCTGGCAGTGTCTGAACTGACTTCACGTGTGGCAAGTTCAAAGGGCATCAGAACCTTGCACAACGTTGAAATCATTCTCCACTGCGCTTGAGACAGGTGCATTCCACCTCCTATATCGTGCTCAATTGTATAGGCTTGAATGGCCTTTTGCTGCTCCTCCAACCTCTGAAGCATATAGAGGGTTGAATTCCACCTCGTTACCACTTCTTGCTTCAGATGATGGCAGGGCAGGTTCAGTAGTTTTTGGTGGTGCTCCAGTCTTCTGTACGTGGTGCCTGTACGCCGAAAGTGTCCCGCAATTCTTCTGGCCACCGACAGCATCTCTTGCACGCCCCTGTCGTTTTTAAAAAAATTCTGCACCACCAAATTCAAGGTATGTGCAAAACATGGGACGTGCTGGAATTTGCCCATATTTAATGCACACACAATATTGCTGGCGTTGTCCGATGCCACAAATCCACAGGAGAGTCCAATTGGGGTAAGCCATTCCGCGATGATCTTCCTCAGTTGCCGTAAGAGGTTTTCAACTGTGTGCGTATTCTGGAAAGCGGTGATACAAAGCGTAGCCTGCCTAGGAAAGAGTTGGCGTTTGCGAGATGCTGCTACTGGTGCCGCCGCTGCTGTTCTTGCGGCGGGAGTCCATACATCTACCCAGTGGGCTGTCACAGTCATATAGTCCTGACCCTGCCCTGCTCCACTTGTCCACATGTCCGTGGTTAAGTGGACATTGGGTACAGCTGCATTTTTTAGGACACTGGTGAGTCTTTTTCTGAGGTCTGTGTACATTTTCGGTATCGCCTGCCTAGAGAAGTGGAACCTAGATGGTATTTGGTAACGGGGGCACACTACCTCAAGAAATTGTGTAGTTCCCTGTGAACTAACGGCGGATACCGGACGCACGTCTAACACCAACATAGTTGTCAAGGCCTCAGTTATCCGCTTTGCAGCAGGATGACTGCTGTGATATTTCATCTTCCTCGCAAAGGACTGTTGGACAGTCAATTGCTTACTGGAAGTAGTACAAGTGGTCTTCCGACTTCCCCTCTGGGATGACCATCGACTCCCAGCAGCAACAACAGCAGCGCCAGCAGCAGTAGGCGTTACACGCAAGGATGCATCGGAGGAATCCCAGGCAGGAGAGGAATCGTCAGAATTGCCAGTGACATGGCCTGCAGGACTATTGGCATTCCTGGGGAAGGAGGAAATTGACACTGAGGGAGTTGGTGGGGTGGTTTGCGTGAGCTTGGTTACAAGAGGAAGGGATTTACTGGTCAGCGGACTGCTTCCGCTGTCACCCAAAGTTTTTGAACTTGTCACTGACTTATTATGAATGCGCTGCAGGTGACGTATAAGGGAGGATGTTCCGAGGTGGTTAACGTCCTTACCCCTACTTATTACAGCTTGACAAAGGCAACACACGGCTTGACACCTGTTGTCCGCTTTTCTGTTGAAATACCTCCACACTGAAGAGCTGATTTTTTGGGTATTTTCACCAGGCATGTCAACGGCCATATTCCTCCCACGGACAACAGGTGTCTCCCCGGGTGCCTGACTTAAACAAACCACCTCACCATCAGAATCCTCCTGGTCAATTTCCTCCCCAGCGCCAGCAACACCCATATCCTCCTCATCCTGGTGTACTTCAACACTGACATCTTCAATCTGACTATCAGGAACTGGACTGCGGGTGCTCCTTCCAGCACTTGCAGGGGGCGTGCAAATGGTGGAAGGCGCATGCTCTTCACGTCCAGTGTTGGGAAGGTCAGGCATCGCAACCGACACAATTGGACTCTCCTTGTGGATTTGGGATTTCGAAGAACGCACAGTTCTTTGCGGTGCTTTTGCCAGCTTGAGTCTTTTCATTTTTCTAGCGAGAGGCTGAGTGCTTCCATCCTCATGTGAAGCTGAACCACTAGCCATGAACATAGGCCAGGGCCTCAGCCGTTCCTTGCCACTCCGTGTGGTAAATGGCATATTGGCAAGTTTACGCTTCTCCTCCGACAATTTTATTTTAGGTTTTGGAGTCCTTTTTTTACTGATATTTGGTGTTTTGGATTTGACATGCTCTGTACTATGACATTGGGCATCGGCCTTGGCAGACGACGTTGCTGGCATTTCATCGTCTCGGCCATGACTAGTGGCAGCAGCTTCAGCACGAGGTGGAAGTGGATCTTGATCTTTCCCTAATTTTGGAACCTCAACATTTTTGTTCTCCATATTTTAATAGGCACAACTAAAAGGCACCTCAGGTAAACAATGGAGATGGATGGATACTAGTATACTTATGGATGGACTGCCGAGTGCCGACACAGAGGTAGCTACAGCCGTGGACTACCGTACTGTGTCTGCTGCTAATATAGACTGGATGATAATGAGATGAAATCAATATATATATATGTATGTATATATAATATCACTAGTACTGCAGCCGGACAGGTAGATAATATATTTATTAGGTAATGATGACTGATGACGGACCTGCTGGACACTGTCAGCTCAGCAGCACCGCAGACTGCTACAGTAAGCTACTATACTATAGTAGTATGTACAAAGAAGAAAGAAAAAAAAAACCACGGGTAGGTGGTATACAATTATGGATGGACTGCCGAGTGCCGACACAGAGGTAGCTACAGCCGTGGACTACCGTACTGTGTCTGCTGCTAATATAGACTGGATGATAATGAGATGAAATCAATATATATATATGTATGTATATATAATATCACTAGTACTGCAGCCGGACAGGTAGATAATATATTTATTAGGTAATGATGACTGATGATGGACCTGCTGGACACTGTCAGCTCAGCAGCACCGCAGACTGCTACAGTAAGCTACTATACTATAGTAGTATGTACAAAGAAGAAAGAAAAAAAAAACCACGGGTAGGTGGTATACAATTATGGATGGACTGCCGAGTGCCGACACAGAGGTAGCTACAGCCGTGGACTAACATACTGTGTCTGCTGCTAATATAGACTGGATGATTGATAATGAGATGAAATCAATATATATATGTATGTATATATAATATCACTAGTACTGCAGCCGGACAGGTAGATAATATATTTATTAGGTAATGATGACTGATGACGGACCTGCTGGACACTGTCAGCTCAGCAGCACCGCAGACTGCTACAGTAAGCTACTATACTATAGTAGTATGTACAAAGAAGAAAGAAAAAAAAAAACCACGGGTAGGTGGTATACAATTATGGATGGACTGCCGAGTGCCGACACAGAGGTAGCTACAGCCGTGGACTAACGTACTGTGTCTGCTGCTAATATAGACTGGATGATTGATAATGAGATGAAATCAATATATATATGTATGTATATATAATATCACTAGTACTGCAGCCGGACAGGTAGATAATATATTTATTAGGTAATGATGACTGATGACGGACCTGCTGGACACTGTCAGCTCAGCAGCACCGCAGACTGCTACAGTAAGCTACTATACTCTATAGTAGTATGTACAAAGAAGAAAGAAAAAAAAAAACCACGGGTAGGTGGTATACAATTATGGATGGACTGCCGAGTGCCGACACAGAGGTAGCTACAGCCGTGGACTACCGTACTGTGTCTGCTGCTAATATAGACTGGATGATAATGAGATGAAATCAATATATATATATGTATGTATATATAATATCACTAGTACTGCAGCCGGACAGGTAGATAATATATTTATTAGGTAATGATGACTGATGACGGACCTGCTGGACACTGTCAGCTCAGCAGCACCGCAGACTGCTACAGTAAGCTACTATACTATAGTAGTATGTACAAAGAAGAAAGAAAAAAAAAAACCACGGGTAGGTGGTATACAATTATGGATGGACTGCCGAGTGCCGACACAGAGGTAGCTACAGCCGTGGACTACCGTACTGTGTCTGCTGCTAATATAGACTGGATGATAATGAGATGAAATTAATATATATATATGTATGTATATATAATATCACTAGTACTGCAGCCGGACAGGTAGATAATATATTTATTAGGTAATGATGACTGATGACGGACCTGCTGGACACTGTCAGCTCAGCAGCACCGCAGACTGCTACAGTAAGCTACTATACTATAGTAGTATGTACAAAGAAGAAAGAGAAAAAAAAAACCACGGGTAGGTGGTATACAATTATGGATGGACTGCCGAGTGCCGACACAGAGGTAGCTACAGCCGTGGACTAACGTACTGTGTCTGCTGCTAATATAGACTGGATGATTGATAATGAGATGAAATCAATATATATATGTATGTATATATAATATCACTAGTACTGCAGCCGGACAGGTAGATAATATATTTATTAGGTAATGATGACTGATGACGGACCTGCTGGACACTGTCAGCTCAGCAGCACCGCAGACTGCTACAGTAAGCTACTATACTATAGTAGTATGTACAAAGAAGAAAGAAAAAAAAAAAACACGGGTAGGTGGTATACAATTATGGATGGACTGCCGAGTGCCGACACAGAGGTAGCTACAGCCGTGGACTAACGTACTGTGTCTGCTGCTAATATAGACTGGATGATTGATAATGAGATGAAATCAATATATATATGTATGTATATATAATATCACTAGTACTGCAGCCGGACAGGTAGATAATATATTTATTAGGTAATGATGACTGATGACGGACCTGCTGGACACTGTCAGCTCAGCAGCACCGCAGACTGCTACAGTAAGCTACTATACTATAGTAGTATGTACAAAGAAGAAAGAAGAAAAAAAAACCACGGGTAGGTGGTATACAATTATGGATGGACTGCCGAGTGCCGACACAGAGGTAGCTACAGCCGTGGACTAACGTACTGTGTCTGCTGCTAATATAGAGTCTAGACTGGATGATAAATTATTGATAATGAGATGAAATCAATATAATATCACTAGTACTGCAGCCGGACAGGTACTATATATATTTATTATGTAATGACTGATGACGGACCTGCTGGACACTGTCAGGTCAGCACAGCACCGCAGACTGCTACAGTAAGCTACTATAGTAGTATGTATAAAGAAGAATGAAAAAAAAAAACCACGGGTAGGTGGTATACAATATTATATATATATATATATTATATACAATTATATATATATATATATATATATATATATTAAACTGGTGGTGATTGATTATTAAACTGGTGGTCACTTCAGGTCACGTTGCAACTTGCAACTAGTACTCCGAGGCCTAAGCAGACAATCACAAAATATATTATTATACTGGTGGTCAGTGTGGTCACAACAATGGCAGTGTGGCACTGACTCTGGCAGCAAAAGTGTGCACTGTACGTTATATGTACTCCTGAGTCCTGCTCTCAGACTCTAACTGCTCCCCACTGTCAGTGTCTCCCCCACAAGTCAGATAATACACTTACAGTCACACTATCTAATCTATAAATATCACTTCAGCAAGTAGTATAGTAGTATACAGTATAGTAGTACTCCTCCTAATAATGCTCCCCAAAATACTGTGTCTCTCTCTTCTCTAAACGGAGAGGACGCCAGCCACGTCCTCTCCCTATGACTCTCAATGCACGTGTGAAAATGGCGCGACGCGCGGCTCCTTATATAGAATCCGAGTCTCGCGATAGAATCCGAGCCTCGCGAGAATCCGACAGCGTGATGATGACGTTCGGGCGCGCTCGGGTTAGCCGAGCAAGGCGGGAAGATCCGAGCCTGCTCGGACCCGTGTAAAAAACCTGAAGTTCGGGCGGGTTCGGATTCAGAGGAACCGAACCCGCTCATCTCTAGTGTGTACACTATATTAAGTTATCACCCGGGTGAATCACCTCCACCTAATCAATTGTTGATGACCCATACCTGTAACATATCGTCCGCCTCATACAATATCAATTGCATATGATGTTAAAATTGGACAACTCAGACAGGCCACACAGGACTTATTGTCCATACCACTAAAACACACAAGGAATACAAATATAATTTGAAATTACCACTCTACCAACACCCACTGGTGTATTATCAAATTTATACATAAACAAAGAGACTTAAAAGTTACCTATTAAGTAGCCATCCTCACACCTGGATGTAGCCAGGGATGTAGCCATTCACAATGCTGCAAGGAGATCCAGGGTTAATTCATATCCAAAATTAATCATCAGAACAACCCACAATGTAATAATCAACTTACTCAGAACTGGAGACATCATGTGTGTAGCTGCATGACTCTCCTGACTACAGAGTGAATTTAAATAGCGTGCCGGCCGGAAGTGACGCGGTGCTGGGGGAAAAAACCATCAGGTCCTCAGGACTGCTCAAACCAACCACCCACAACTGCAACCCCCTCCACAGACACGGGCCGAGAGCCAGCCCGAGTCACGCTGTCCCTACACATCACCAGACACCGCCGGCAACGACACCCGCAGGACGGAGACCGGCCGCCACGTCACCCTGCGTTCCACCAAGGCGGAAGTGACGTGGCGGTGCGTTCCACAGCGGTGAAAACGCGACCGGAAGTCGCGTCGCCATGCGTTCTATTAGGTCAGAACTATGCCTCCGAATGCGTTCCACAGCAACGGGGGCGCCGTCATGTTCGAGCCCCCCACACAAGCAGACTAGCTACATTATCAACATATTACAAATCAGGTTCTACGGCCATCAAAAGGAAAAATTCAACTCTAAAATAAATATTCCACATGGGGAATATATATATACATATGGAATCCTCAGGTACAATCAATAGGGGTACCATATATGTCTCAAATAAAAAACGGTCCTAATATCCATAAACTGTCTGACGTTGACAATAAAGCCTCCGTCATTCGACTGACCATATACTGGCAAGTTAGTATTCAAAGACTGACTCCTGTGGTTAGTCGCCTGATTGGAAAAAGTACCCATATTCAATGATTAAATAACCTGCATATATGCAGAACGTGTAGTCAACCAAGGACCGGTGAGTTCACAGAAAGTGAGAACCATGTATGCATACTATCCCTTATTGAAAAAAATAAACAAATACATAAACTCAATTTTTTTTTATATAAAATAAAAAATAAAAAAAATAAAAAAATAATAAAAAATTAAAAATAATAAATAATAAATGATAAAGAATTTTTTTTTAAATGTACTGAACCACTATGTACTTTAAATATTATACACAGGAATACATAAGGCATCAGTATTTATACTATCTCCCCAATATAGTTATAACATGAGTGACCAAATCACCAGTGTTTACAGTCACTGATGGTTAAGCGTAACACCTACAGACCACCCTCCACCAGATCAGTACCCAGTACAGAGGTCTATAAAAATACATTGAGGGGATTACCCTCATTAAGGCCTCTCGGAGTCACGGTATCTAGAGCATGTATCCAATAGCTTTCACGACGTTTAAGGGCCAATGTTCTATCACCCCCGGTGGATCTCGGCGGGATCCAATCTATAAGCCTACATTTCAGGCTTGCTACCTGATGTCATGCCTGCAGAAAATGCCGAGCCACCGGTTTGTCGGTCTGTCCAGTCTGCAATGCTGTGTGGATGGACGACCTGTGATTTGCCATACGGTCTCTAAAGTTCCGTGTGGTGAGCATAGGCGTGCGCAGCACATTTTATTAGGGGGTGCACTGTCGGAGGGGTGTGTCTAGCACCGCCTTTTGGGCGTGTCTAGCACCATCTATTGACGGTCAACGCAATATAAAATGTCCACCCTTGTACCAATCCTAATAAAGCAGATACATTGTCAGATGTTGTGGTGTGCAACAAACAAACACCCCTGATGGCACTCACTGCAATTACACTGCTCCTCCTCAGCCTGGTCTGGATTCCCCTCTCTTTCCTCTGCAAGCAGCAGCAGCTTCCTTACAAGTCAGTCACTCATTGACACTGACAGTCGCAGACTAGTACTGCTGCTGCTGCTGGGAAACGAGTGACGTGTCAATGTTGCTGCCGACCGCCTGCCAGTATTGAATTTGTCTTCCTAAGAGGAACACTGGCTGCATGCTGATCCTCATCAGTGGCTGACGTTGGCATAGCATAGAAGGGCATGTGGCGGGTGTGGCGGGTGGGCGTGCGAGCAGCATGAAGTAATCACATCACATCATACTGTTTTTGTACATGGAGGTGGAGCCGGGAGTTTGAAAGCCGGTGGCAGTGGCACCCTTGATTAACCCAGGTGTCCGGTCAGTAATGCAGTCCTGACAGGGTGCAGCGCAGAGGGGACAGTAATCAGCCTGCTCGGCGATCGCTGCATCAGGCATGTGAGATCAGGGTGCCAGACATTAGGGGGTGACTGTGCGCACCAGGCACCCCCCCTGCGCACACCTATGGTGGTGAGCCCAACATAGCATAATCCACATGGACATTTGAGGAGGTAAATCACGTGGTCCAATCTACAATGTAAATGGTACCTAATTTTAATTACTCTTCCTGTATGAGGATGGTTGAAAAAGGACCCAGTCAGCATAGATCGACATGTGGTACAACTATCACAGGAGAAACATCCTGGTCTGGCCTGCATCACTGTATTAGAGGTCCACTTCCCTGTAGGCTCCCTAGGAAACAGTGTGGGCCGCATCAATAGCTGCTTCAAATTGGCCCCCTTACGATACGCCATCATTGGTGCCTTAGTATCCTTAAATGGTAGATCATCATCAGATGATACGGTCGGCCAATGACGATGTACGATTTTATTAATCATAGAGGAATTCCCATCATATTGAATCGGAAAAATCAACCTATCAGTGGCCTTCTTCTTTTGAATAGTACCAGTGTATATACCTGTAGCTCTATCAAGGCATTTACGTAACGTATTCGCCGAATATCCCCTCTCTAGAAAACGTGAGGTGATTTCGGCACACTGTACGTTTCTGAGATCTACTTCTGAGTTAATCCTCATGGCCCTCAAGTACTGGGAAATTGGTAGACTGTCCTTTAATGCTGGTGGGTGAAAGCTGGTGGCCTGTAACATCGAATTCCGGTCTGTTGGTTTGCGGAACAGAGTGGTGATTAATCTAGAGTCAGATACCATTAATGTAACATCAAGGAAGTTGATTTCAGATACAGAGCATGTGGCTGTAAAACGGATAGGACTAGGTAGTGCATTAAGTTCCTTAACCATATTTTCAAACTCCCCCTGTGTTCCCTGCCATATCATAAAGATATCATCAATAAATATGCGAAAGAACAAGATCTTATGCCCGTATTGTGGTTGTATATAGGTCTTCTCATACCATGCCATGTACAGATTGGCATACGATGGGGCCAAATTTGACCCCATCGCAGTGCCTGACAATTGCATAAAATAATCATCCTTATACAAGAAATGATTATTAGACAGTACCAGTTCAATGAGCTCAAGCAGGAAATCTGTCGGGATTTCTACACATGGTGTTGATTCAAATGCCTGTCTTAGTACCTGAAGACTTTCCCCATGGGGTATCACCGTATACAGTGAACACACATCCATAGTTGCTAGGAGCATGTCACCGGTCACATGAATCCCGGTTAGACTCTAGAGAAAATGCCCCGTGTCACGTAGGTAGCTAGGTATTAACTGGACCAATGGTTGTAACAAACTATCCACAAATTTTGCCAGTGGTTGAAGCAGGGAACCCTCCGCCGATATAATTGGTCGTCCAGGCGGTCGTACCAATGATTTATGTATTTTCGGCAATAGATATATCACTGGACATCTCGGGTGGTCAACAGTAAGAAATGCCCTAAGGTCATCAGTAATCCAGCGATGATCATAACCAAAATTAATTCTGATTGTGATTATTGTCTTTGCAGATATTTATCTTTTCTACTACTATCATTGAATATTTGACATGCTGTATCACCAGTCTTGAGAAAGGCATATCAATAGGCCGAAACGTCGACATTAAAAACTACGGTGACATGTGATTGTTTCTGATTGATTGGTACTTATACAGCGAGAGTGCATCCCCACTTTGTGGACACTTTTTCTATATAGATAGATAGATATATATGTATATATATTGGCAATAGGAATTTGCTGCACTATATGAGAAACAATTAATTAAATATATACATATTTATGTATATGTATGTATATTTATTTATACACATATATACATATGTATAGCTCTCCTTCCTCACACACACACACACACACACACACACACACACACCACAAGCTTTGTCTCCCTCTGTTCTTCCTCTCACATACCCCACAATCTGTCTCACCCCAATGACTCCATGCTGTTGTCCCAGCTTCCCCATCCCATCCCAAAGCCCAATCCCCTCACCAAACCACTCTTACCCCGGGGACAGACTCCCCTGCGCTGCACTCCCTCGACCCAAACACTGCACAGCAGACCCCAGAAAGAAGAGACAGGTGCAGGGCACGAGAATCCTGGTCAGTGGAACTGCTGCCATGTCCTGTAACTGCCTGCAACAGAGCTGGACCCAGAAGAGTGGGCTCACACTCATACTGCACAGTCACTGTGTGTGAGAGGCTCTTGTCACTCTGAGGCAGCACCAATACCGCCTAGATTAGCTGAAGGCTGCATAAACCTGAGGCAATATAAGAGCCCAATTTTTTTTGATTGGTTGTTTATGACTAAGCAGTTGCTAGGTAGATTAGTGTTTTCTCTGGTATTTTTCCTATAGGATTATAGGGCTGTCAGTCAAGGGTTTAGGGGTTGGTCTCGGAATAATATATAAGCCATAGTCATGTGCCTCAGACTTCCTCTTGCCATTTTAGAATGGCCCAGGAAGGCTAAGTACTGCAGACTCTCCAACATGACCCGCCCCACTAGGTACAAAATGCTCTGTTCCTGTACTTCCCTCTTGATTTATGATTTCCATCACCTGTGTTGAACTAGTTACATGATAAGAAAGCTGTTTCCTCACAGGTGATGGCAATCATAAATTAAGAGGAAAGTCCAGAAACAGAGCATTTTGTACCTAGTGGGGCGTCATGTTGGAGGGTATGGTACTGATTTGAATATATATATTTTCTTAATTAATTTCTTATGGTTGTCCCCTCCCCCCCTACTTTTCCCCTACATGCTTTTATTTATTTCAATTTGGTCTTGCGGTCCCTGTTCCTCTTGCTTTCTGCCCGCATCCCTGCTGGTCCCCCCCTTCGTTTAGCTGCAGCCGCTGTCGTCCCCGGAGTGTGGCCTCCCCTGTCTCCGTCCCGGATGGATGACGCCCGGCGGGGCCGCGCCGCTGCGGCCCCGCTTCTCCCCCTGCTGCTCTTCTGGGGGGTAGTGCGGTGCCCCTACTGTAGCGGGCGCTGGTGCTGTGCGGCCGCGGTCGTCATCCCCGGCGACTGTTGGGCGGCGAGCGGCTCCCTCCTCCGGCCCGGCTTCTCCTGTGCATCCCCTGCCCCTACTCGTTTGCGGCCCTGTGGAGCCCACGTGGTGCCTGTCGGCCCGGGGCTGGCTGCGGGGGGGGGGGGGGGGGGGGGGGGCGGCGTCTCCTCTGGCCGGGATGGACATGAGGCAGCAGCCATTTCAGCGTGCCCATGGCTCCTGCTGCCATGTAGTATGTTGCCATTATGTATTTCTATGTATATGAGTGTTATGTGTGTTGCTATATTGTATTACCGTATGGCATGTGGCTACATGGTGGTAAAATGCTGCATGGTGGTGTAGCATGTTGCATTATAGATATTACTGTATTATATTTATATAATTACCACTATAATTACCCAAGCAATGCTAAACGGGTGGCCCCTTTAACGGGGATCGCCTACCGCGGGGCTCGCGGCGGGGGTCTCTCCTGCGTAACCCCCCCTTCTAGCACGGGTGGTGGCGGCGCAGTCGCCTATGGTGGCATCGTTCCACCTGCCTGGCCCTCTTTCTTGTTTTCCACGTCGTCTGGGTTTGCCGGGGGTCGGTTCCCGTGGTTTTTGCCCAGAGCTCATCCCTGGCCCGGGACGCAGCCGGTTACCACATCTTCCATGGCGCGCCACCCGGGTCGGCTGGCTCCTACTCCCTGCAATTTTCACTATATTGCTCAGTTTTGGCCCCTGCGGTTCAGCCCCCGTGGTCAGTTACTTGCCCTCAGGGCGCGCCCCCCCCCCTCCCGCCTGTGCCTCCTGTTGCGTCGTTGCAGCGCGGGCACTTTCTGCGCTTGTTGTCCCCTCTGTTTTTTCTGCGCAGGTGTCTGCGGGTCCGGGGGAGTCAGGGCGTCAGCACGGAGGAACCGGAGGCCGAGGAGGGATGCAGCGGCAGCGGAAGACGCACCGCCGAGATCGGTGGCGGTGGCGGCAGCTGATGGTGTTCCATGCTGTTGTTTCTCCTTATTGTAACAGTACCTTTTAACCTTCTGTAGGGTTCCTTTGGTTCTCCTTGGCGCCCGCGTTAGTTGGCTAGGCTCATTGCGCGGCGCGTGGCATTAGGCGTCTCGGATAGACAGGGCGCCGGCGGCTGCTGTTCCCTCCGCCCCCTGCGGTTCGCAGAGAAGGCAGACGGGGGAGGGGGGCATTGGGGAAACGGCTTTCCGTACTTTCATCTGTGGTTACGGTTTTGGATGTTACGGATTGTGGCACCGGGTCGCGACCTGCCGCGTATCCCCACATGGTGCAGTTTTTGTGTCAGCGCACGCAATTTAAATCCTGGGTTTCCGCTTGGGGAGATACGACGTGAAGTCCATCGTGATCGGGGTGGGAACGTCATTTTTTCCTTGGGTTTGTGGTTAGGGGTTACACGGCAGGCCGGACCGCACAGTGGGGTCATAGGTAGCAGGCCCCTCGCAGTTGGCGCTTCTGTTTTGCTCTCCTTGGTGGTGGGGGGGGGGGTTTCGCTTGTGACAGGGGCTAGTGCACCACAGGCTTCCACTCCCGTTTTTCGTCACTCATGCAAATTTGTGAGGCCTGTCCCCTCTAGTGACGGTGCCCCGGCCACGAGCGGGTAACCTGCCCGTGGTGGCGCGCCAACGTTTTTATGTCCGCTCACGCTGTCCCGCATCAGGTCCGGCGGAAGGTGGACGCAGAACCGGCTTGGGGCGCGTGTAGGCTCTATGCCGTTTTTTCCTCTCTTCACGACTTGTGCATCTTCCCTGCGGGGTTGGTGCCAAGGACCCTGGGCTAGTTCCGCCTTATCCTACATTTGTCTTATCCACATGAAGTTTCTTTTCATGCTCCGTTTCCGAGGCCGTGCGCAGGGTGAGTACTAGTCTTTTAGGGACTCTGCGTTTTGTTTCGTGAATGTGGCCCGGGTACCTCCTTTTTGGCTAACTTATACGTTGGGTCGTGTTTTTCGCCTCTTCCTCTGCGCCCCTATCCCCTGCAATTTTTTGGGCCTCGATTAGGTGCCAGTTTTCTGCGGACAGGTGCGTGTCCCTGGGGTTTCTCTCTCATGTGCCTCTTTGAGAAATGCAGCATTTTCTTGCGTTGGTGCATACTGTCCGTCTCCGCACCCCCCCCCACCCCCCCGGGGTTGCTCGCTGCCGGGACTATTTTCTCTTCATGGGTCTGGGAGGCATTTCGGTTTGCAGCTATCCTTCTGTAGGTTCCAGGTCTTGTTCGGGGTCCTGGGTGTTTCCCGTTGCCCCGGTGCGCTGCTAGGGCCCTACCGGTTGCCTGAGTTTGCAGGGGTTGGCACTGGGCACAATGGCGGGTTGCTGTCACCTCCCCGCTGACAATTTACCGACATGTTTGGTTTTGTTAACCACTGCTTGGGGCAACGCGAAGTTTGGTTTTAGCGGGTGCAGTCGTCGTTCAGCTCCCCCCATTTTCAGCGAGCAGGTTTATCCCCATGGGTGGCATAGTTTGCAGGAAACCTACGGGCTGCTGCAGGGTCGGCCAGGTAGCGTCACGCAGTTTCCCTTCCCGCGAGATCAGCGATGTTTTCGTGGATTCGGTCTTCAGTCCTATAGTCTTGTTACGGGGAGGTTTTTCGGGCCTCCTCCTCCTTGTTCCCTCCGGTCCCCCTAGGCTTTGCGACTGTTGCGACATCTGTTTGTCTGCTTGTGGCGCAGTTTTTACCATTGCGCGCCCGGAGTTGGATGGGATTTGCGGATGCTTTGTCTCATTTCAGTTTGATAAGTGCCGTGAGTGTGTTCCGGGGGTGGCGACATGCCCGTCTTCTGTCGGGCGGATTGTACGGGTGGATACTCGGACCAGGCATGGGTTGGCTCCTTCCTCGTTTGGGGCGTCTGCTGCGTCCTGGTGTTTTTTCAGTAGGTTGGATACAGCGGGTGTGTCCCTGGTAGATGGTTCGATGGTTTTCGTGTTCGAGCGTTATCTGGGAGGTAAGTCCAAGGCAGCCATGTATCCTGCCCTTGCGGGCATTTCCTTCCGTTCTAGGCTGCGCGGTCTCGTGGACCCCACCTGGTCTTTCGCCCCTTTCGTGGGCGCTTATGGGTTGGGGTTAGGGTGCGCCCCGCGCCTGCGGATACCCGTAGGCCTGCTACGTGGCAATTTTTGGCGGAGTTGCTGGATGTGCTGCCTCCTGTCGCCGAGGCGGTATTGGAGGCGGCCCCCCTGTTTTAGATTAGCCCTTGCTTGGCTTTCTTCTGTGTTTGGTGGGTAAGCGAGTGGTGGCGAGCAGCAGGCATTTCGGAATTCCAGGGCCTTTTCTGTAACGCGTGTTGCAGGATGGTTGGTGGCTCTGCAGGATGGTGTGCTCCAAATCAGATCAAGCAGCTGGGGGTCGCTGGGGGTCACTGGGTGTCCTTGGAGGCCCAGGAGGAGGTGGGTGTCTGCCCGCTGCGCCTGGCGCATGAGTATAGATGGGCCTCCGGGGGGGAGCGACCAGATGCTGATACAGGCGCTCGCTGGTCCTCTCTCTAATTTACAGTTTGCTGCTGTGTTTGGGGTCGGTACCTATTCCTTGCGGAATGGGGCGGCTGACCATGCGGTGGCCTCAGGGTCCACCACGGCAGCTGTTCAGGAGCTGGGTCGTTTGGGTTGTACTTTTAGGCCCTATTCTTTG
Organism: Pseudophryne corroboree; assembly: GCF_028390025.1. Classification (NCBI taxonomy): domain Eukaryota; kingdom Metazoa; phylum Chordata; class Amphibia; order Anura; family Myobatrachidae; genus Pseudophryne; species Pseudophryne corroboree. The sequence goes on along the minus strand of NC_086445.1, from coordinate 943,158,285 downwards.
TGGTTTGGGGTGGCTACCTTGCGGCAGCCACTGGGTCCTCCACGGCTGTTGTTCAGGAGCTGGGCCGTTGGCGGTATATTTTTTAGGTCCTATTCCTTGCGGATTGGGGAGACTGCCATGCGGCAGCCTCGGGGTCATCCACAGCAGCTATTCCGGAGCTGGGCCGTTGGAGATATACTTCTTAGGTCCTATTCCTTGCGGATTGGGGCGGCTGACCATGCGGCAGCCACTGGGTCCGCCACGGCGGCTATTCAGGAGCGGGCCGTTGGCGGTATACTTTTTAGGTCCTGTTCCTTGCGGATTGGGGAGGCTGCCATGCGGCGGCCATAGGGTCCTCCACGGCAGCCGTTTCAGGAGCTGGGGCGCTGGAGGTATACTTCTTAGGTCCTATTCCTTGCGGATGGGGTGGCTACCATGCGACAGCCACAGGGTCCTCCACGGCGGCTATTCAGGAGGTGGTCCGTTGGAGGTATACTTTTTAGGTCCTATTCCTTGCGGATGGGGGTGGCTACTGTGCGGCAGCCACAGGGTCCTCCACGGCAGCTATTCAGGAGGTGGTCCGTGGAGGTATGCTTACTATAAGTACTTCTGCACGTGGATAATGTTTAGTTGCGCCTGTTGCGCTAACCCAAAAACTTGTTTACCCGTCGGTTTTTGAACGGGTAGCGTTCAGGAATCGAGGGTGTGAAGTGAATTTTTACATTTTCCTCCAAGGGGGCCTAATTACAATTGGCTCCTCAAAAGGTCCACGGGAGGTTTTTTGAGTTTTCTCCTTCACTTGGGTTAATCCTGTTCTCTGTCACTTGGTTTTCCTATGTGATGTATGTCAGTGTGATGTTGTTAGGGTGTTTTTCTTTTGCAGCCGTCGATGGTTTGAACAGGAGTGGCTGGTTGGCCACTCTTACAATTTTTGGGCGGCAGGGCATTCCTTGGCACGTGGGACAGCTGATGTTTTGGTCAGGGTGGTTTGTTGGTTGGGTGTCTGTGGTTAAGGGATACTGAGGGCTATTTGTACAGCTCCGTTGCCACCGTGAGCATAGTTGGGGTCGTCCTGGCGGTATTGTCCTGCATTTTGGGTGGCGCGGATAGGGGTCGCGTCGACAGCATCTAAGTCAATTTGTTCATTGAGGCTGATTTCATGGGTCATGTTGTCACTGGCCGGAGATCCGTATTGGGCAATTAGCCAAGCGTTTTTTCATTGGAGGGGGCGGTGCTTTTCTCAGCTATTGAGAATGCCCGCCAGATGGTAATTCTGCTGTTTCGTTGTTGTTACGGATTTTAGGTGGAGTAGTTGTCATGCATCCCCTGCTTGTACTGCGTCAACGGCAGTTCTACAAGGAGGATGGGGTTCGTCTTCTCCGGCTGGATTTTTCGGGTTTTCTTAAATGGGGTTTTGGTCCTTTCCATTAGCGATCTTGTTTTCCTGGTTTTTATTGGTTTGGATGGCGGGGCGGTTTTGTTAAACCTTTGTGGCAGGAAGTTGCTACCAACCAGCGGTAAGATGGGCATAAGTGGTCATTGTGGGGCACCCTCTTTAGAAGGACGGCAGGTGTGTCCTTACCTTTCGGTTGAACATTTAGACGTTCCCCTGCGGGAACCGAACGTTTGCCAGAGAAAAGAGTGGTGATTCCTGCACAATGCGGGTTATGCAGGGAGGAGGCGGTGTTGTGGTTTAGTCCCCTCCTCAGTTTTTGTGTTTCAATCTAAATGACTGGAGCTGGTGTCTGGTAGCGACTTTTCCTTTGCCATCCTCCAATATAAAATCAATTCAATTACAATTATAGTTTAAAGAACAGGTCAGCGATCAATAAATATCGTCTGCCCTTTAACTACAGCTAACCGTGTCCGTGTCGTTATTTTAGTGTGTCGTTATTTTAGTGGTAAGCTAGCTTAAAGAAGTGTTTATGTCAAACGCATTAAAATTACGGGCGCCTTATAGCTTGCTGCTCTATTTGGACAAGACTCATCCCTGCCGGGCACTAAGCGGCATATCCTTGGGGCCCCTCTGATCCTTGGGTACCAGTACAAGTGGGATGGCACAAGGATAGTTCCATATTGCACCAACTTTCATTTCTGCCACTGCTGTGTGTTTTTTTTATAGATGTGATATAAACTGCTGTTTGTGCTGCTGCTTTGTTGCTTAGTAACCTACCAGGTCACTGCAAGCTTTGACCAATAATGGTGAGAACCATATCATAAGCTGTTAGGTGGTCAAAACTGACTGGAAATTAATTTTATTGAGGTTATTAATACTCTAGGAACAAAAAAAGGCCCAAATTAAGTAACATAGTAGTTACATAACATAGTAATTGAGGTAGAATAGAGGCAAAATGCCCATCGTGTTCAACCTGTATTAAGTTGAGTTGGTTATAATGTACCTGCTGAAGTAACATTTTATGACTAGTTAACAACTATATATCATGCTGCACCCAGATTAACAACGTCAATATTTTAAATGTTATAACCTTGGACATAATTTTCAATGAGAAATTTATCCAATCCTTTTTTAAACGCATTTACAGAGTCCGCCATTACCACCTTCCCTGGCAGGGAATTCCAAATCCTTATTGCCCTAACTGTGAAGAACCCTTTCCTCCATTGTGTATGGAATTTTCTCTCCTCCAGCCTCAGCGAGTGCCCACGTGTCCTAAACAGTGTTCTTTTAATAAATAATTCCTCTGATAACTCTTTGTAATGTCCCCTTACATATTTAAAGATATTAATAATGTCTCCTCTTAGACGCCTCTTTTCCAGTGTATACATATTCAACCTAGTAAGCCTTTCCTTGTAATCCAGTCCCTCTAGTCCTTTTATCGATTTAGTAGCTCGCCTTTGAACCCTTTCGAGTTCCCCGATATCTTTTTTATACAGTGGTGCCCAAAACTGTACACAATATTCCAGGTGCGGACGTACCAATGATTTGTACAGTGGCAGGATTACATCCTCGTCCCTTGTCTCAATTCCCCGTTTTATGCACGCTAGCACCTTACTTGCCTTCTTTACTGCGCTTTGACATTGTATACAGTTATTATTCTTAACAATGAGTACCCCCCATTTTTTTCCCAATACTGTTACCCCTAGACTTTCCCCATTTAATATGTAGGATGCAAGTTTGTTTCTAGTCCCGAAATCTTAACCTTGCATTTTTCTATATTGAACCTCATTCTCCATTTAGACGCCCAGGTTTCAAGTTTAGATAAATCATTCTGCAGAGAGTCCACATCTATTTCCGAATTAATTACCCTACACAGTTTAGGATCATCAGCAAAGATTGACACTGTGCTTTCCAGGCCTATTTCTAGGTCATTGATAAATATGTTGAACAGTAGTGGCCCGAGTATTGACCCTTGTGGTATTCCGCTGACTACTGCCGCTGACAGCTTGAGGACTTCCCGTTGACCATAACTCGCTGTACCCTGTTATTCAGCCAGTTACTTATCCATGTGCAAACAGTTTTTCCTAAGCTAAGCTCCTTTATTTTGGTGATCAGTCTCCTGTGAGGCACAGTATCGAAGGCTTTTGCTAAATCTAAATAGACCACATCCACTGCTTTTCCCTGGTCAAGATTATTGCTCACTTCCTCGTAGAAGCTAATTAACTTAGTTTGACATGATTTGTCCCTCACAAACCCATGCTGGTTTTTGCTAATAATCATAGCGGTCTGTAGATACTCCTGTATGCTATCCCTTAGAATTCCTTCCAATATTTTGCCCACTATAGATGTCAAACTAACCTGTCTGTAGTTACCAGGATGATTTTTGGATCCCTTTTTAAATAATAGCACTACCTCAGCTATACACCAATCCTTCGGTGCCATACCTGATCTAATTGAACTATTGAAAATCAAATATAGGGGTCTTGCTAGTTGTGACCTAAGCTCCATAAGAACCCTCGGTGAAGTCCATCAGGACTAGGTGATTTATTAACATTAATATTAATTTTGCTTAGTCTCTCCTGGACTACTTCTTCACTTAAACAAGTATCTAACCACAAATCATTACTGTCACTGTTGTTATGCACAACTCCCACCATCAGTTCTTCCCTGGTGAACAAAAATTTGTTCAGTATTTCCGATTTTATTTCGTCATCATTTATTAATACTCTAAATTCATCTTTTATTGGACCTATGTTCTACTTTTTAACCTTTTACTGTTTATGTATTTAAAAAAGCTTTTTAGGATTGGTTTTACTCTCTATAGCAATTTGCTTTTCATTTTCCATTTTAGCTGCTTTTACTGCTTTTTTGCATTTTTTATTGCATTCCTTGTTATACTTGAATGACTTTAGCTTTTTATTAGTTTTAAAAAAAAATCCAAATCCACAAACAGTGATGGCAGTTGGGCAAATCCAAAGCCAGATGACGAATCAGAGTTAAATCCAAATCCAGCAAAAATGGTCTGGCGGACATCTCTAATTGTGAGAACTTTGACCTGTTATTTTGCCTTTTACCCTTATGATTTATATCCAACTTTCATGTAGAGGCCTGGGGCTGTAGTCTGATCCACCCCACCATTATTCTGGCCTTGATCCTAAGGATTCTAAATCTTGCTAGGTACATACCCTTACACCTTTGCCGAATTCTGAGCCAAATATTGGATTCCGTTCTTCCTTAAGTAAATGCAGTAGAACCTCAAAGTGTGGAATTTAAAGTTTAAATATTTCTGATTTACAACCTAAGCATTTCTCCTAGGAAATATTTATCTATATGTATTTTAAGAACATAGAATATACTGCACTGTACATATAGGTTATACTTGGAACAGAGAATCATTTATCATTTGTAAATTCGCATTTATGTGTATGTATAACTATCCGTGTGAAAGATATTAATCTCCCACATAAAGGGCACACAATGAAACATCTTACATCGCCATCTGACACACCAGCATAAATTTCAGTGTAACAGCAGCACTAAGATAATACTTCTCCTGTATTTCACACGTTAAGCACCAGCTGTAACACTTCATAATTTAAAATGAATATATTAGTTTTACAAATGTAATCTTAAAATCCCAACGCTAACATCAAAATAAGAAAAGGGCCACAAAGACGGAACCGCAGACTTCTGTTAAAACAAGACAAGTGCATAACCTTGCGCATATTACAAAAATAAAGTACGTATTAAAACCATATTAGTGCAATGAATAATTATGTGTAAACGTTAACAGAGGAGTTCATATATATCCTTTTATTAAGGCGGGGGGGGGACTAATTAGTGTGTTTTATAGCGCTAAGAAATAATTGGTTAGTTGGTCGGTTGTTTTGTTTAAGATCATTCCGTGGTTCAGGGCATACCCGCTGATGGTGCGTTTTCTTTATTAAATAATAAATTTGAAAATAAAAGTGAATTCTGCAATTGCATCCTCAGTGTGCCCTTCCCACCTCCTGGCACCAGGGCATATGCTTTGAAGACTCTGCCAGACTCTACTGCCCCTTGGGGGTCATTCTGAGTTGATTGCTCGCTAGCAGTTTTTAGCAGCCGTGCAAACGCTATGCCGCCTCCCACTGGGAGTGTATCTTAGCTTAGCAGAAGTGCGAACGGTTGTATCGCAGAGCGGCTGCAAAAAAATTTTGTGTAGTTTCAGAGTAGCTCAAAACCTACTCAGCGCTTGCGATCACTTCAGTCTATTCAGTTTCGGATTTGACGTCACACACCCACCCAGCGTTCACCCAGCCACGCCTGCATTTTCCCTGGCACGCTTGCGTTTTTCCGAACACTCCCTGAAAACGATCAGTTGTCACCCAGAAACGCCCACTTCATGTCAATCACTCTGCGGCAACCAGTGCAAATGAAATGCAACCCTAGACCCTGTGCAAAATTGCATCGTTTGTTGTGCCCATACGTCGCGCTTGCGCATTGCGCCGCATGCGCATGTGCAGAACTGGCATCTTTTAGCCTGATCGCTGTGCTGTGAACAAATGCAGCTAGCGATCAACTCGGAATGACCACCTTTTTCGGCAAGTAGATTGGGCGATATCAGCAGCACACACTACTGTAGGTGATTTAATCAGGCACTTTGTTTGCCCATATGCTGGGTACAAGATCACTGAGCACTGAATTGACTGGCTTCTGTATCCTTCTGCTAGCTTCAGTGACTTGCTCTAACCCAAATAAAAGTTAATAAATAATTGAATCATGTAAATATGTTTTTCCTGTGGGGGTCAGGAAGAGCAGCAGCTGCGGATGAGGGCTGGGACTGTGCTACTTACTGGTTGTAGCGCTGTAGGTGGCTGGCGGGCGTTTCTGCCCTCATCAGAAACTCTGCAGTGGTGCAATTGGTGGGCGGACGCAAGATGAGGTCAGTGACCACACAGTTCTGGTGACACCCCCCCAGGCTGAAGTGGCTACTGTTGCTGCAGCCCAGGCTACTTTATGTGAAACCGCCTGGGAGCTATCCTGCAGTAGGCCGTGGAATTGGTGAGTTTGCCGGCCGGGGGCCTGGGGAGTGTGCCGGCCGGGGGCCTGGGGAGTGTGCACTACTGGTCACTTAACTTGCAAAGTGCAACTGCTACCAGTGCCGCTGTACCTAAGCACAATGTTATATGACCAAAGCCTATGTATTGCGCCACTCCTCCTGTGCTGCCATTGCTGACGTCACTCCTGTATTGTCATGCTCGCTGTCACCTCTCTGTATGATGTCATCCCCGTGATGTCACCGAACGGCTGATATCCTGTCCAGAGAGTGACCCCAACCACATGGGAGTCCCAGTGTATATGCAGCTAATACATATGTGCTGCAGGGATGCGGTTGGGATACTGGCAGTCGGAATCCTGGCACTGAAATTACAACACGTGGCCATAATGCTGACGTTGGAACTCCGACTCCGGACTGAATGCTGATGCCGGAGTCCTGATCACCGGCATCCTGAATGTGAGTATGCCAGGGATTCTTAGTTCTAGGCCACGGGGAGAGGCAGATTCAGGCGCCCCCCGGAAGGCTGCGGGAAAGGGAGGGTTAGAGTTACGCTGCCCTCCGGACATTAGGATTATGCACCCCTGGGGGGGTAAGGGTTAGGCCATGGGGTAAGTAAAGTTAGGTTTAGGATGTGGGTAGTGGGGTAGGTTTAGGCACCACTGTGGAGGGTTGGGGTTAGGATGTGGGGGGTTGGGGAGGGTTAGGCTACGTGAAGGGAGGGTTAGGGTGTATTGGGGGAGGGTAAGTATGCCGCAATTAGAAATGTTTTATTTAGCTCACAGTATACCCCACTGTCCACACGTGATGCCAGTGGCGGTTAGATATGGAAGGACAGCATCCACATATGACTTCATCACAATCTTCCCGTGATTACACCAACCAGTCTATTAAAAACACAATATAGAAACTAAAAATGACGAAAGGTAAAAACCTGATAACAGGTGACAGAACCTTTGAAAAGTTGTTCCAATACTTAATATGTGACACATTATTTATAATCCCAGGAGAATAGATACACTGTTATTAGCACTAGAAGTCTGATTAGTATTGCCCATGACTTTTTTGAGGTGGGTCACAGTCATGTGCCCTCAAATTGAAGGGGGGGGGGGGGGGGGGGTAATAGCATTGGAATTATTAAAAACGTGAATCCAGATGGATTTTTTGTTTAAACACCTTGTCACCAAGAGTATTAAACAAACAATTGTGGGTCCATGCATTTCTTTAATTATACAGGGCTGGTATTACTGCCTTCTTTGGAAACATAAGTCAGACTTCTAGTGTTTAGTAACAATGGGGGTCATTCTGAGTTGATCGCTTACTGCCGTTTTTCGCAGAGCAGCGACCAGGTTACTACTGCGCATGCGTATGTACCACAATGCACACGCGCGTCGTACAGGTACAAAGCGGATCGGTGCTGGGCGATGGATTTAACGAAGAATCCATTCGCACAGCCGATCACAAGGAGATTGACAGGAAGAGGGCATTTATGGGTGTCAATTGACCGTTTTCAGGGAGTGTTTGAAAAAACGCAGGCGTGTAAGGCGTTTGCAGGGCGGGTGTCTGACTCAATTCCAGGACCAAAAAGACTGAAGTGATCGCAAGGGCTGAGTAAGTCCACAGCTACTCAGAAACTGCAAAAAACGTTTTCGTCCTGCTCGGCTGCACACGTGTTTGCACACTTGCGAAGCAAAAATACACTCCCCCGTGGGCGGCGACTATGCATTTTCACGGCTGCTAAAAGTAGCTAGCGAGCGATCAACTCAGAATGACCCCCAATGTATCTATTCTCCTGGGATTGTTAATAATGTTTCCTATATTAAGTATTGCAACAATTTTTCAAAGATTCTGTCATTTTTTAGCAGGTTCTTACCTTTTGTCATTTTTTATTTCTATATTGTGTTTTTAATAAAGTGGTTGGTGTAATCACAGGCAGATTGTGATGACATCATAAGTGCCCGCTGTCCTTCCGTATCCGAATGTCGCCCGCATCACGTGTGGGTAGTGGGGTATATGGTGAGCTGATTTTTTGGGGAATTGTATTGTGCCTGCTGATAATGCAATAAAGGGGATGCAGTCAGTTTACCTCCAATCAAAATCCCGACGTTCAAAATCCCGACATTCATCTGCTGTTGTGAACTTACTTATTACTGTGTGCCGCCGCATAGGCAACACTAGTCATGCCTCTTCTGCAACACCAGCCATACCCACTCTGGTGAGACCTGAGTTGAGGGGCCCCTTAAAAATTTTGCTATGGGGCCCACACAGTTGTAATTATGCACGCATGCGCGATGGGGAGTGACAAGTGTTTGGCTGCACGCCACTGCAGGAGAGAAAGCCGCTGTCTTTCAAGTAGAGCCGCATAGGAACAGCAATAGAAGACCGCACAAAAGAAAGCAAGAGGTAGTTTTGCTGTCAGGAATTTGAGCGTTGGGATCCCACTGTTGGTATTATGATACCATCCGAAGAGACAGCTATAGAGTGTGCAATCGGATGTACTGTATGCAGGTAGGACTCCTGATATAAGCTGTTCCATCCTAGGAGCCAGCGCAGGACAGTGCGGGGCACCTGATATAATCTGTTCCATCCTAGGAGCCAGCGCAGGACAGTGCGGAGCACCTGATATAATCTGTTCCATCCTAGGAGCCAGCGCAGGACAGTGCGGAGCACCTGATATAATCTGTTCCATCCTAGGAGCCAGCGCAGGACAGTGTGGAGCACCTGATATAATCTGTTCCATCCTAGGAGCCAGCGCAGGACAGTGCGGAGCACCTGATATAATCTGTTCCATCCTAGGAGCCAGCGCAGGACAGTGCGGTGCACCTGATATAATCTGTTCCATCCTAGGAGCCAGCGCAGGACAGTGCGGAGCACCTGATATAATCTGTTCCATCCTAGGAGCCAGCGCAGGACAGTGGGGAGCACCTGATATAATCTGCTCCATCCTAGGAGCCAGCGCAGGACAGTGCGGAGCACCTGATATAATCTGTTCCATCCTAGGAGCCAGCGCAGGACAGCATGGAGTACCTGATATAGGGGGTCATTCCGAGTTGATCGTAGCTGTGTTAAATTTAGCACAGCTACGATCAGGCACTCAGACATGCGGGGGAATGCCCAGCACAAGGCTAGCCTGCCCCGCATGTCACTACCCCCCCCCCCCCCCCCGCAGAAGTGCAAAATCTTAACGCTGCCGTCCAGCTCCTCCCGCCCAGTGACGGCATCTGCCTGTCAATCAGGCAAAGGCGATCGCTAGGCAGCGACGACCTTCGGCCATCTGGCATGCGCCAGAGCACTGAGGTGCCGGCGCATGCGCAGTACTGACCCGATCACACCGCTGCGGTAAACTGCAGCGTGCGATCGGGTCAGAATGACCCTCATTATCTGTTCCATCCTAGGAGCAAGTGCAAGACAGTGTGGAGCACCTAATATAATCTGTTCCATCCTAGGAGCCAGCGCAGGACAGTGCGGAGCACCTGACATAATCTGTTCCATCCTAGGAGCCAGCGCAGGACAGCGCGGAGTACCTGACATAATCTGTTCCATCCTAGGAGCCAGCGCAGGACAGCTGTTACAAACCGATCACTCACCTCTGCGGGTTCTGGGGTCCGTCCGTTGCCAGCGCGGTTGCTCGCGGTGCTGTGCGGCCTTGTGGGGACGCGGCGTGGTCAGCGGCAGAGGTGATGCAGGTGCAGGGAGCCAGGAGTGCGGGGACCAAATGGCCAAAGGCACCGCTGATTGTCTGCAGTATAGGGGGAGGCCATGTTGGAGACCAAATGAGCACCTGAGAGCACTTGTGAAACACCTGTGGGTAAGTGTTAGCCAATCCCGTGCTTGTGCTGCCTTTAAGTAGGCTGGGATTATGTTATTCTGAAGCCAGTGCTTTATTGTAGCTACTCTGCACCCTAGCTCTGTGCTCTCTCTGTGGTTTTCCGTGTGATTCCAGTGGTCCAGATATCGCCTCCGCTCCCAGAGGTCTGCCTGCAGCCTTCACTGCAAAAGATCCACCAGCTCCCTGCTGTGCTGTCAGTCAATCGCTCTCCCAGTGGCAAACAAGTGGATTTCCAGAGTCTTGTGAGAGGTTACCCTGTCTGCCTGCTTCAATCACACAGCCTTTGGAAGATTCTACTAAACTCAGGTGCTCGTTTAATCAGCTCTCAGTTTAACTCATTCTTCACCATTATCGTCTGCTGCAGTTTCACAGTGCTTCTTCACAATTTACAAGTATTCTATTCAGTATTGTATTTTCATTGTTGCTGCAATCAAGGACAATTCTTCGCAGCCTTCCAGTTTAACCTTTAAGCTTCAGTACAAGTCTCTATAGTTATTCATTTATGTCTGCAATATCCAGTTAACACTCCTTACAGTTTGGCACCAGTCATTGCTCCATTTGGACAATTCTTCACAAGCCTGTTTAAACTCAGTTGTATGAACATTTCTTCAATGATTCTTTAAGACTGTTCCTGCTTATCATTATACCATTCATTGCAATACGTCAGTATATATATGGTGACTAATAATAGTCATTTAACTCCTTACTGGAATTGTTGCCTTTAGTAAATATATGAAACTGAACTTTCTTCGTCCTCCCTGCATTCATCATACACCAGCACCTACGGGATCAGTACTAAATCCCGCTGGACGGGATCCCGGCGGCAAAATACTGATGCTGGAATCCCGACCACACAATCCCGACAGGGGTGGCGGGCGGAATGCAGCCCCTTGGGGGCTCTCTGCGCTCGCCACGCTGCGGGCACAGTGCCTCGCTACGCTCGCCACACTAATTTATTCTCCCTCTGTGGGTGTCGTGGACACCCACGGAGGGAGAATATGTCAGGATTGTGCCGGTCGGGATTCCGGCATCGGTATTTCGACTGCCAGGATTCCGGCCAGTGGGATCTTGACCGCATCCCGCACCTACACCTTTGATTGGTCCAGGGTTAACGGTTTCACAAAAACAGGAGGCGGTGCTACGGCAAACATACTTTCCCGAATGGAAAATCAGGAGTCCATACAGACACAAAAAGTTCAGTTTATGCAACCTATGGCAGGTCATTTGGAGGCTCTTCATATGGCTATAAAGACACCACAAGTTCAAGTTCCAGCTCCGGTTGTCTCTGCTTCCGCAACAGTTTCTCCAGTGACGGTGCCTATGTCTCGTCTGCAGTTACCTTCGCCAAGTAAGTTTGATGGAACCCCAAAGCTTTGCAGAGGATTTCTCAACCAATACGAGATCCAGTTCAAACTGTTGTCTGCTAGTTTTCCATCTGCCCGTTCTAAGATCACATATATTATTGCCCTCCTGTCCGGTCAGGCCTTGGAGTGGGCTTTGCCACTGTGGGAGAGGGGAGATCCTATTCTCTCTAATTATAAAGAGTTCATATCATCCTTCCGGAAAATTTTCAATGAACCAGGTAGAACCACCTCTGCATCTTTGGAGATTCTCCATCTACGTCAAGGTTCATGTCCTATTAGTCAATATATTATTCAGTTTCGCACGTTGTCTTCCGAGTTAAACTGGAATGAGGAGGCCCTGGTCGCAGCATTTTGGAATAGACTCTCAGAAAGAATCAAGGATCATTTTACCATTCGTGATGTGCCAACTAAGCTGGATGAATTAATTTCCATCTGCTATAAACTTGATCTGCGCTACAGAGAGCGATGTTTAGAGAAATCCAAGGCAGAGCGATCTAGTCCCCGCTATCGTCCCAGACCTCGACAAGATTCTTTTTCATTTCAGTCTCCTGTAACGACAGAGGAGCCTATTCAGATCGGGCGCCTTACGGAGGAGGAACGAATTCGTCGACAGGGTAACCTCTGCATGTACTGCGGGTCCTCCGAACATTTCCTTAAGTCTTGCAAACTCCGTCCGGGAAACTCTCGCTTCTAGCTTATTTAAGAGAGGTTAAGCTAGGAAGTACCTTGGAATCACGTTCCGGGAAAGAGACAACTTTGCCTATTCATTTAGAAGCTCCGAGTTCTACAGTTAAAGTTTCAGCTCTCCTAGATTCCGGTAAAGCCGAGAACTTCATCACCTCAACCTTTGTCATACGATCTAAAGTTCAAACCGTGCCTCTGGAAGTAGAAGTTGCTGTTACAGCAGTGGATGGAAGTCATATTCCAGATGGCATAATTACTCATCGAACCGTATGTCTCAAGATGAAAGTTGGTGTGCTCCATTCCAAATATATTTCCTTCCTCGTGATTCCCAAAGCCTCTCATGATGTGATACTTGGATTACCTTGGCTGCAGAAACATAATCCACAATTCAACTGGCAAGCCATGGAAATTCTTTTGTGGGGTGAATCTTGTACCAAGGACTGTTTAGCTTCAATTATACCCCTCCGAGTCAGTCTTCACGAGTTACCTTCAGTGCATCAATCTTTTGTGGTAAACTTCAGTAAATAAGCGTCAGACTCCTTACCCCCTCATCGCGAATGGGACTGCCCAATCGTTTTGGTGCCGGACAAAACACCTCCTAGGGGGCGAATTTATCCGCTGTCCATCCCAGAGACTCAAGCTATGTCTGATTATATACAAGAGAATTTAACCAAAGGATTTATTAGACCATCTTCCTCACCTGCAGGAGTCGGATTCTTCTTCATTAAGAAGAAAGACGGTGGTTTACGACCATGCATAGATTATCACGGACTTAATGAGATCACTGAGAAGAACAAGTACACATTGCCGTTAATTCCAGAATTATTTGACCGTGTAAAGGGAGCTACTGTGTTTACAAAATTAGATCTTCGTGGAGCCTACAATTTAATCCACATCCGTGCAGGGGACGAATGGAAGACTGCCTTTAATACCCGGGATGGGCATTACGAATACCTTGTAATGCCTTTTGGCCTTTGTAATGCTCCTGCAGTTTTCCAAAGCTATGTGAATGAACTTTTTCGAGATCTTCTCTACAAGTATTTAGTATCTTAATATTCTCCCAGGATCTGAAGTCTCACCTTCACCAAGTTAAAGAGGTACTAACCCACCTGAAGAAAAATCAACTTTATTGTAAGTTGGAGAAGTGTACATTTGAAGTATCTTCTATACCGTTCCTTGGTTACATTATTTCCGGATCAGAGCTACTGTATGTATGGATCCTGTAAAGGTACAAGCTATCCGAGACTGGTCCACTCCTACAACTCTCAAGGGGATTCAGCGATTCATTGGCTTTGCTAATTTTTATAAGAAATTCATTAAGAATTACTCTACGTTGGCCGCTCCCATCACAGCCCTGACTCGCAAGGGAGCAAATCCTACGAACTGGTCTTCTGAAGCAAATGAAAGCCTTCTCCAATTTAAAGCAAGCCTTTGTGTCATCCCCCATTCTTCGACAGCCGGATTTGAACCGTCCCTTTCTAGTGGAGGTAGACACATCTACGGAAGCAGTGGGAGCTGTGTTGTCACAAGTCTTTGAAGATAAAAAAGTCCATCCCTGCGGATATTTCTCACGTAAGTTCCTACCGGCTGAACGTAATTATGCAATTGGGGAGCAGGAATTACTTGCCATTAAATTGGCATTTGAGGAGTGGAGATACCTTTTAGAGGGAGCACAACACCCCATTACAGTATATACTGATCATAAGAATCTTCTTCATCTGCAGTCGGCTCAGTGTTTGAATCCACAACAAGCTCGATGGGCTCTTTTCTTCACCTAATTTAATTTTAAGCTCACCTATCGTCCAGGGTCTCAAAACAAAAAAGCAGATGCCCTTTCTTGGTCTTTCAATTCTTCTGAATCAAATGATGCTACCATGAATCAAGCCATTGTGAGTCCTACGTCCTTTCTAATGACTCGAACTTCTCCGATCCCAGTTCCTCCGCATGGCAAAACCTTTATCGCCACAAACCTTCGAAAACTACTACTTACTTGGGCTCACTATTCATCTTTCATGGGTCATCCTGGGGTCCTAAAGAATCTCAAATTTATTCAACAGTTTTACTGGTGGCCACGTCTCAAAACCGATGTTCAAGAGTTTATAGCAGCATGTCCTAAATGTGCCCAACATAAGAGTCCAAGGGGTTCTCCTCCTGGTTTGTTACATCCGTTATCTATACCCAAACAACCGTGGACTCATATCTCATTGGATTTCGTGACTGATTTACCTCCATCAAAAGGGTGGAATACCATTTGGGTGATAGTGAATTGATTTTCGAAAATGGCGCATTTCATTCCATTAACTGGATTACCATCAGCCCCTTCACTAGCCAGATTGTTCATTTCTGAGATCTTTAAGTTGCATGGCCTTCCTCGAGAGATCATCTCTGATAGGGGAACACAGTTTGTAACCAAGTTTTGGAGGTCGCTTTGTTCATCTTTAAACATTAAGTTGAATTTTTCTTCGGCATATCATCCCCAGATAGATGGACAAACTGAGAGAGTAAATCAAGATCTTCAAACCTTTCTCTGGTTATACATATCTTCCTCACATGATGATTGGATTGACTACCTTTCATTTGGCAGAATTCGCTCAAAATAATCTCTTTCATTTGTCCTCAGAATCTACGCTGTTTTATACTAACTTTGGTTTTCATCCTCGTGTGCCAGAGTTCCATCCGTTGCCAGTTCAGGAGGTTCCAGCAGCAGATCAAGTGCTTCAACGTTTGTCTAGAATCTGGAGTTGTGTGCGCAAATCGTTGATTTAATCCTCAGCTCGTTATAAATCTTTTGCAGATAGAAAACATAAGGCTGTACCAAACTACAAGGTAGGAGACCAAGTTTGGTGTCACAACTGAGGGCTGGGGCTGACAGGAGGAACCCTCAGTTGCAGGGGCAGAGGTATAGTGAAACCTGGGTGGTAATATGGAACTCTTGGACATGCAGAATCCCAGCCCGAATGTGTGTGACTACGACAACAGAAGTAAAGTTTAAAAAGTTTATTTCAAGCACTGTTCAGGTGGTACATCAACAGCAACATGAGATATGGTAAAAGGATTTTCAATACACAGTTCCTGTGAATACAACAGAGATGCAGATGGTACTGGGTGTGGTAATAATAGGTATACATCTGGATAGACTTAGGAGATGGAATGTACTTGACCTACACCCAGTTGCAGAGTGGTGCAAAGAGGACAGGAACTGACCAGCAGATGGTTCCCTGGAAGCTGGTTGTATTGTAGGTTAGGTGAGTTAGTTGCTGGGTAGGCCGGATGGAACCGTACTGAATGATGATGTTAACAGAGTGTTTGATGATCCAATTTAGCTGGTGAACAGCTAGATACACAGGAGATGCTAGAGATCGTTGGATTTGAGAAGACGGTGACAGAGCACCGATAATGGCTGGTATTCGATGGCGGAGCACCGATGATTGTTGGGATTAGATGGCGGAGCACCGATGATTACTGGTAGTCGATGGCGGAGCACCGATGATGTTGGAAGACAGTACACCGTTGGAAGCACACTGCTGAAAGCCGGTGTTTGGGCACTGCCAATTGCAGCGGACAGTGTAAGGACACTGCGGAGTCAGGCTGCACCACTAGATGTTGAACTGGTGCGGGTCTCTAGTGGAGTTGGAAGCAGGAGCTGGAATACCTGGAATAGCAAACAACCACAAGCAAGGAGACTGGTAACACTGGGTTGACAACCAAAGCACTGACAACTTCCTGGTTCAGGAACGGGACCTTTATACCTGCAGCAGTGTAGGGATTGGATGGTCAATCAGGCAGAGTTCAGCGGTGCTGTGGATTGGTGAGATAGTGTCATGTGACTAGAACCAACATGGCTGCGCCCATACTAGCATTTGGAGGGAAATCTAGTTTGTTGCACCATGTGAGGAATTACAGCAATGGCGGAGGCGGCCGCGGAGGACAGTGGATGCCAACTTACATAGAAACATAGAATTTGACGGCAGATAAGAACCACTTGGCCCATCTAGTCTGCCCCTTTTTTTTATCCTTTAGGTAATCTCAACCCTTTTTGAACCTTAATTCTTTGTAAGGATATTCATATGCCTATCCCAAGCATGTTTAAATTGCTCTACAGTCTTAGCCTCTACCACCTCTGATGGGAGACTATTCCACTTATCCACTACCCTTTCTGTGAAGTAATTTATCCTTAAATTTCCCCTGAACCTCCCCCCCTCCAGTCCCAGTGTATGTCCTCGAGTTCTAATACTTCTCTTCCATTGAAGAATGTTTCCCTCCTGAACTTTGTTAAGACCTTTGATATATTTGAAAGTTTCTATCATGTCTCCCCTTTCCCTTCTCTCCTCCAAACTATACATGTTAAGATCTTTTAGCCTTTCCGGGTACGTTTTGTGATGTAGGCCATGCACCATTTTAGTTGCCCTTCTTTGTACACTCTCTAATGTATTTATATCCTTCTGGAGATATGGTCTCCAGAACTGGACACAGTATTCCAGATGGGGCCGCACCAATGACCTATACAGTGGCATTATCACTTCTTTTTTCCTGCTACTGATTCCTCTCCCTATGCAACCAAGCATCTGACTTGCCTTTCTCATTGCTTTGTTGCATTGCTTTCCTGCCTTCAAGTCACTTGAAATAGTGACTCCTAAATCCCTTTCCTCCTCAGTAGTTTCCATTATAGTACCCTTGATACTATATTTAGCCTTTGGGTTTTTGAGACCCAAGTGCATGATTTTGCATTTTTTAGCATTAAACTGTAGTTGCCACGTTCTTGACCATTTCTCAAGCCTAGCTAGGTCATCAATTATTTGTTTTACCCCTCCCGGTGTGTCTACCCTGTTGCATATCTTTGTATCATCTGCAAAAAGGCATACCTTCCCTTCAATACCATCTGCAATGTCACCAACAAATATATTAAAGAGAACTGGACCAAGTACAGATCCCTGGGGTACTCCACTGGTAACATTTTCCTCCATAGATTGCACTCCATTAACTACAACTGTCTGTTTCCTATCCTGCAACCAGGTTCTTATCCATTTAACTGTTTTATAATCCACCCCCACGCTTTCAAGTTTATTTAGCAGTCTGCGATGTGGGACAGTGTCAAATGCCTTACTAAAGTCTAGATATGCTACATCTACAGCTCCCCCTTGATCTATTATTTTCGTCACAGAGTCAAAAAAGTCAATAAGATTTGTTTGGCATGATCTACCACCAGTAAATCCATGCTGTTTTGGATCCTGTAAATTGTTTGATTTAAGATATTCCACAACTCTTTCTTTTAATAGTTTTTCCATTACTTTCCCCACTACTGATGTAAGGCTTACTGGTCTGTAGTTACTTGCTTTTTCCTTGCTTCCACTTTTCTGCAGTGGAACTACATTTGCACTTTTTTAGTCCTCTGGAATGGCACCTGTATTTAGTGACTGGTTAAATAATTCTGTTAACGGTGTAACCAGCACATCTTTTAGCTCTTTGAGTATCCTTGGGTGTATCCCATCTGGTCCCATTGATTTATTCACTTTTAGTTGTGAAAGTTCTGTTAGGACCTTCTCCTCTGTAAATGTACTTTCATCTACCTTATTTTTATGAATGTCCTTGCAACTTAACTGTGGCCCCATCCCTTCTGTAGTAAATACTGAGCAAAAATAATTATTTAGGTGATCTGCTATTGCCTTGTCTCCCTCCACCAAATTCTCACTCTCTGTCTTAAGTCTTATTATTCCTCCATTTGATTTTCTCCTTTCACTTATATACTTAAAAAAAGTTTTGCCCCCTTTATCTACTGACTGGGCCATTTTTTCCTCAGCTTCTGCCTTTGCACGTCTGATCACTTTCTTAGCATCCTTCCGTCTGTCAAGATACACCTCTTTGTCATTATTATTTTGAGTCTGTTTGTATTTCCTAAAAGCCATCTTTTTTGCTTTCACACTAGTTGATACTTCTTTCGTGAACCACACTGGCTTCCTTTTCCTGGTGCTTTTCCTAACCCTTTTGATACAAAGATCAGTTGCACTTAGTATTGCACTTTTCAGTTTTTCCCACCTTTCCTGCACTCCTTCCAAGTTCCACCAATTCGCCAATGAATCACTTAAACATCTCCCCATTTTTGCAAAATCAGCATTTCTAAAATCCAACACCTTTGTTTTTGTGTGACAGGAGTTGGATCCTGTCTTTATACTAAACCATACTGCTTGATGATCACTGGATCCCAGGTGCTCACCCACATATATGTCGGATATCCTATCACCATTTGTAAGAATTAAATCTAATATTGAATCTTTGCGAGTGGGCTCCGTCACCAATTGCTTGAGATATGCTCCCTGTAAGGAATGTAGAAATTTGCCACTTGTAGCTGAATTTGCAAAATACCCCTCCCATTTTACATCAGGTAAATTAAAGTCTCCCATGATTATGACTTCTCCCTTTAAAGCCATTTTAGTGATGTCCAACAATAGGTTTCTGTCCAAATCCTGCCCCTGGCCTGGTGGTCTATAGATCACCCCAATGCGAATAACATCCTTCTCCCCGGTTTCTATGGTGACCCAAAGGGCCTCAGTTTTGTCTTCAATATTTTGTATTAAAGTAGCATTTATGCTTTTTTTCACATACATTGCTACCCCTCCTCCTATTCTTCCTATTCTATCCTTCCTAAATAAATTGTATCCTGGTATAGCTATGTCCCAGTCATGATTTTCATTGCACCATGACTCTGTAATTGCCACAAAATCCAGGTTATCCCTTGTCATTATCGCAATTAGCTCTGGAATCTTGTCTCCTAAGCTCCTAGCATTTGCACACATAGCTTTAAGAATTTTGTCTGTGCATTTGTTATTAGTAGCCATGTCCAGACTGTACAAAATAAATGACAAGTTTAAAGTTGAAATTACCTGTTTGGGGATGTTGCTCAGTGTTTGATATATATATATATATATATATATATATATATATATATCTCAATTTTTTTTACTAATCAGGAATCACACTGTTTCCTTTACACCATGAATACACCTCCCTAAATGTAAAGATATAGTACACCTGACCACAATGACCAAATGTTCAAAGGAGGTAAACACCAGAGAGCATGCAATAATAAACTATGTTTCACTGTGCAACTTCCCCACACATGCAATGCCAATTACAAGCCAATTATTACATAAAAAAACATACATGAGTTTGCATAAGAGAGAGCTGTAGTGAGCAGTTTGGGGATGTCTTTTCATAGTGTAAAAAGACAGATAACATTGGTACAGGCGAGAATTCAGATGGTTTTGGTAAGCTATAGACATAGATTTAAGTAGTTGCGGATGAAATGGAAAGGTCTAGCAGCGTTCCTAACACAGATTTAAGTTCTAAGTATGGGTTACTCAGGCTGGAGTAGTTTGATGTGTAGAGGAACTGGACTCACATTTGTTTGAAAGCTGTCCTTTAGTGGTCCAGATTGTGGATAGGTTGTTGTCCTTCTGTTTTCCTTCGGTTTAACGTCGGTGTAACGTCTAAATTATTTTTAAATTTGTAGTTATCCTTTGAATAATGTCCTTTGAAGTAATGGCCCACAAGCCTATGGCCTAAGCCTTCCTGATGTTCTTTAAGTAATGGACCAAGCATGTGAATACACTGATTGCACCCAAACTCCAATGAACCCTCCCCCAGCAATGACTAGTAATAAAACACTCTTAAAAAAACAAGCGAACAAACCAACAAACTGAGATTTAACACAGTCATGCCCTCATGCCTATACCCAGGAGATAACATTCCAATTTATCAATAGCAACCCATCATGTGCATAAGCAATCTAATATAAAAGCAGATGCCTTATACCTATAGCAATGCTATAATTCTTAATAACCAATTTGCTAATTACTATTACTAATTACAACTTGCACACTTGATTCACAGAGATGGCGGCAGAGTCCGCAGTGGGCGAGGGATGCCATGCAGACTTGCTTGAACATTTGAATTAAGGATGGTGGCAGAGGCCGCATCGGACAGGAGACGCCATGCAGACCCATCTGAGTACTGGAAGTGCAGCAATGGTGGCGGAGTCCGCGGAGGGCTAGAACACCATTCCATCTATATGAGTTCTTTGTGACAGCGTCTGCAGACTGGCAGAGAGGAGATGTGAAGTGAGGATGTCAGCAGCATGCCTGAGACCCGGCCCTGTAATGCTGAGCCAGCCTCAGGAGACACTTGAAAGGTAGATAATGGCGTCCAATAACCCAGATCGTGACAGCACCCCCCCTTTAGGAGTGGCCCCAGGACACTTCTTAGGCTTCTGAGGAAATCTGGAGTGAAAATTCCGGACCAATGTAGGAGTATGAACATCTGAGGCATTGGTCCAGGAGCGTTCCTCAGGGCCATAGCCCTTCCACTCAATCAGGTATTGAAGTTGACCATAACGGAAGCGTGAATCCAGAATCTTGGCTACTTCATACTCAATGCCACATTGAGTCTGGACTTTGGGAGCCGAGGGAAGCGCTGAATGGAACCGATTCAGGATCAGCGGTTTCAGAAGGGAGACGTGAAACGTCCTGGGAATTTTCAAGAATGGAGGTAGCTGGAGTTTGTAAGCCACTGGGTTGATGACTTGTTCAATTTGAAAAGGACCGATATATCGAGGAGCAAATTTCATGCTTGGAACTCTCAGTCTCAAATTCTTCGTAGATAGCCAAACACGATCACCCACTTTGAGGGTAGGAATTGCCCTACGCTTCTTATCTGCAAACTTCTTGTATCTAAAAGATGCCTTGAGTAGAGTCGCTCGGACGTTCCTCCAGTTATTTGAAAACTGACGAAGAGTGATATCAGCTGCAGGCACTGAAGTAGCTGGAAGTGGTAGAAATTCTGGAACTTTAGGGTGAAATCCATAGTTGGTGAAGAATGGCGTGGAAGAAGATGAAGAATGATATTGATTGTTATGGCAGAACTCGGCCCAGGGAAGGAATTGAACCCAGTCATCTTGGGAAGAGGATACATAAATACAGAGGAAGGCCTCCAAGTCCTGATTTACCCTCTCAGTTTGACCATTGGTGTGGGGGTGATTAGCTGTGGAGAATTTCAACTTGACTTGAAGGGCCAAACACAAACTTCGCCAGAACTTGGCTACGAACTGTACTCCTCTGTCAGAGATTATCTCCTCTGGCAGACCATGTAGTCTGAAGATCTCCTGGATGAAGACTTGAGCCAACTTGGAAGCTGACGGAAGACCAGTGAGGGGAATGAAGTGAGCCATTTTAGTAAACCGGTCAACTGCCACCCAGATGGTATTAAACTTGTTACACATAGGAAGGTCCGTAATAAAGTCCATTGACAAATGGGTCCACGGACGATGAGGAACAGATAGCAGAACCAGTTGCCCAGCGGGTGACTGGCGAGATACTTTGTGTTGGGCAGGAAGCAATAAACTCCGTGACGTCCTTTTTCAGAGTCGGCCACCAGTAAGATCTGGAGATGAATTCAAGGGTTTTCTGGATGCCCGTGTGTCCGGTGAAACGGGAAGCATGTGCCCAGTGCATGAGCTTCTTCCTTAGAGCCAGTTTAACAAGACTTTTCCCTGGTGGGGGCATAGAGTCCATCCTTACCGTGGAGAATGCCACTGGATTGATAATAGGCTGCTTGTCAGTAGACTCAGACTCATTTTCTTGCTCCCAGGAGCGGGAAAGGGCATCAGCTTTGCGATTCTGTGACCCTGGACAGAACTGGAGTTTGAAGTCGAACCTAGAAAAGAAAAGTGCCAACCTGGCTTGGCGAGGGTCGAGACATTGTGCGCCTTTCAAATACAGGAGATTCTTGTGGTCTGTCAGAATAGTGATGGTGTGAGAAGCTCCCTCTAACAAGTATCTCCATTCTTCCAGAGCGAGTTTAATAGCCAAGAGTTCTTGATCGCCAATGGTGTAATTACGCTCAGCAGGAGAGAACTTCCAGGAAAAGAAGCCGCAAGGATGTAGATAACCATCATTGGCTTTTTGAGACAGGACTGCGCCCACTCCAACAGAAGTGGCATCCACCTCAAGGGCGAGTTGGTGTCTGGCTGCTTCAACACCGGAGCTGAGATGAACCTTTGTTTTAACAAATGGAAGGCTTGGACAGCTTCTTTGGACCACTTGGAAGGGTTAGCACCCTTTTTGATAAGGGCAGTGACAGGCGCCACAATGGTAGAAAAGTCTTGGATAAATTTTCTGTAATAATTGGTGAATCCTAAGAATCTCTGGACACCCTTGAGGGTTGTAGGTATCGGCCAATCTTGAATAGCTTGTAGTTTCTGAGGGTCCATCTCTAGTCCGGAACCGGACACAATGTAGCCTAGAAACGGAATGGACTTAACTTCAAAGATGCATTTTTCCAACTTGCAATAAAGATAATTGTCACGGAGACGGGACAGAACCTCCTTTACCCAGAAACGATGTTCCTCCAGATCGTTAGCAAAGATGAGGATGTCATCGAGGTAAACCACGACATGACGATAGAGGATGTCTCTGAAGATCTCGTTCAAGTGTTGGAAAATGGCTGGAGCGTTACTGAGTCCGAAAGGCATGACGAGGTACTCGTTATGTCCGTCACAGGTGTTAAATGCGGTCTTCCACTCGTCACCCTTCCGGATCCGAATGAGGTTGTAGGTACCCCTCAAATCTAACTTCGTGAAGATAGTTGCACCGCTAAGACGGTCGAAGAGTTCAGTAATCAGATGCAGAGGATACCGTTTTTTTACAATGATGTCGTTCAGTCCTCTGTAATCGATGCATGGCCGCAGGCCACCGTCTTTCTTCTTTACAAAGAAGAAACCTGCACCAGCTGGAGAAGAAGGTCGGATGAAGCCCTTTGCCAAGTTCTCTTTAATATATTCCTCCATGGAATGAGTCTCTGGTACAGATAACGGATATGTTCGGCCTCGAGGTGGAACCTTCCCCGGGATGAGGTCAATAGGGCAATCCCATTCCCTATGAGGGGGAAGGATGTCAGCAGAAGTTTTGCTGAACACATCAGTATAGTCTTGATATGGAGGAGGTGGAACATCGGAAGACTTGGAGGATGAAGAACAAACAGGAAGCACTTTGGAAAGACAGGTCTTGGAGCAGGAGCGGCCCCATGCCAGGATATGGGTCGTCCTCCAATCAATTTGGGGGTTATGCAGACGAAGCCCAGAACCACCAGATGGGTGGCCTTTGGAATCACCAAAAAGTAAATTAGTTCTGAATGAAGAGCTCCTACCTTCAGACGGACAGGTAGAGTCTTAAAGGAAATGACTGCATCAGAAATCTTACTGCCATCCACGGCAGTCAAGGATATGGAAGACGAAAGTCTCTCGTGGGTAGGGACCACTGCTTGACGTATTCCTCAGTCATAAAGTTCCCAGCCACTCCTCAGTCTGACAAAGCAATAATGTTCCTGTGTGCGCTGGGCCACTTGGTGCGAGATTGGGAGGTTACAATCACTTGAAGATGGAGAGGAGTGCATCGCTCCTAGATGACCCTCTCCTTGGCGGGCTAGGGCTTGGAGTTTCCCGGACGCTTGGGACAGGCATTAATAACGTGAGATGGTGCAGCACAATAGAGACAGAGGCGCTCAGAAAGACGTCTTCTACGCTCTGTTGGAGATAGACGAGAGTGACCTATCTGCATGGGTTCGTCCTTGGGCGGAGATGGTTGACGAGGAGGAGGAGCAGTAGTAGACTTGGGAAATTATGGCCTTCCTCGCTCAATTGCCCTTTCACGGAACCGTAGATCGACTTTGGTACACAAAGATATGAGCTCATTCAACTTGGGAGGCAAGTCTCTGGTAGCTAGCTCGTCTTTGATGCGCTCAGATAGGCCGTGCCAAAAAGCTGCATACAAAGCGTCGTCGTTCCATGACAGTTCTGATGGCAGAATTTGGAACTGTATTAGATACTGTCCAACAGTTCGTGTCCCCTGGCGTAATCAGAGAATCTCGGAAGAGGCTGAGGTTACTCGACCTGGCTCGTCGAAGATGCGCCTAAATGTTGCCACAAAGTCTGTGTAGGAGGACAGCATAGTATCCAATCTCTCCCATAAGGTTGATGCCCAGTCAATGGTGGAGCCATTGAGTAGGGAGATAATGTAGGCAACCTTGGTGCGGTCAGTTGGGAAACTGCCAGGCTGTAACTCGAAATGCATTTCGCACTGGTTGAGGAATCCCCTGCAGGCTTCTGGAGACCCGTCAAATTTTGCTGGAGTCGGTAAATGGAGACATGGAGCAGAAATGGGTATGGTAGGTGGGGTTACCACTGTAGATACTGCAGTCGGCACACCGGACGCCCCTGAGCCACAAAGGGTCGTTTGGATCCCATCCAGCCGATAGGAGAGATCCTGGAGACAGTGGATAACATGGCCTTGTGCAGCCTCCTGATGTTTGAGTAAGGCTGCCAGTTCTTGCATCGGCATGGCCTCTGGATCTTGGTCTCCGGCCGGATTCATTAGGTCAGTGCTTACTGTCACAACTGAGGGCTGGGGCTGACAGGAGGAACCCTCAGTTGCAGGGGCAGAGGTATAGTGAAACCTGGGCGGTAATATGGAACTCTTGGACATGCAGAATCCCAGCCCGAAGGTGTGACCACGACAACAGAAGTAAAGTTTAAAAAGTTTATTTCAAGCACTGTTCAGGTGGTACATCAACAGCAACATGAGACATGGTAAAAGGATTTTCAATACACAGTTCCTGTGAATACAACAGAGATGCAGATGGTACTGGGTGTGGTAATAATAGGTATACGTCTGGACAGACTTTGGAGATGGAATGTCCTTGACCTACACCCAGTTGCAGAGTGATGCAAAGAGGACAGGAAATGACCAGCAGATGGTTCTCTGGAAGCTGGTTGTATTGTAGGAGAGGTGAGTTAGTTGCTGGGTGGGCCGGATGGAACCGGACTGAATGATGATGTTAACAGAGTGTTTGATGATCCAATGTAGCTGGTGAACAGCTAGATGCACAGGAGATGCTAGAGATCGTTGGATTTGAGAAGACGGTGACAGAGCACCGATAATGGCTGGTATTCGATGGCGGAGCACCGATGATTGTTGGGATTCGATGGCGGAGCACCGATGATTACTGGTAGTCGATGGCGGAGCACCGATAATGTTGGAAGACAGTACACCGCTGGAAGCACACTGCTGGAAGCCGGTGTTTGGGCACTGCCAATTGCAGCGGACAGTGTAAGGACACTGTGGAGTCAGGCTGCACCGCTAGATGTTGAACTGGTGCGGGTCTCTAGTGGAGTTGGAAGCAGGAGCTGGAATACCTGGAATAGCAAACAACCACAAGCAAGGAGACTGGTAACACTGGGTTGACAACCAAAGCACTGACAACTTCCTAGTTCAGGAATGGGACCTTTATACCTGCAGCAGTGTAGGGATTGGATGGTCAAGGGAAATCTAGTTTGTTGCACCATGTGAGGAATTACAGCAATGGCGGCGGCGGCCGCAGAGGACAGTGGATGCTAACTTGCGCACTTGATTCACAGAGATGGCAGCAGAGGCCGCAGCGGGCGAAGGACGCCATGCAGACTTGTTTGAACATTTGAATTAAAGATGGTGGCAGAGGCCGCATCGGACAGGAGACGCCATGCGGACCCATCTGAGTACTGGAAGTGCAGCAATGGCGGCGGAGGCCGCGGAGGGCTAGAACGCCATTATAACTACATGAGTTCTTTGTGACAGCGTCTGCGGACTGGCAGAGAGGAGATGTGAAGTGAGGATGTCAGCAGCATGCTTGAGCCAGCGCAGGACAGTGCGGACACTAGTGATGAGCACCGGAAATTTTTCGGGTTTTGTGTTTTGGGTTCGGTTCCGCGGCCGTGTTTTGGGTTCGAACGCGTTTTGGCAAAACCTCACCGAATTTTTTTTGTCGGATTCGGGTGTGTTTTGGATTCGGGTGTTTTTTTCAAAAAACCCTAAAAAACAGCTTAAATCATAGAATTTGGGGGTCATTTTGATCCCAAAGTATTATTAACCTCAATAACCATAATTTCCACTCATTTTCAGTCTATTCTGAACACCTCACACCTCACAATATTATTTTTAGTCCTAAAATTTGCACCGAGGTCGCTGGATGACTAAGCTCAGCGACCCAAGTGGCCGACACAAACACCTGGCCCATCTAGGAGTGGTACTGCAGTGTCACGCAGGATGGCCCTTCCAAAAAACACCCCCCAAACAGCACATGACGCAAAGAAGAAAAAAAAGAGGCGCAATGAGGTAGCTGTGTGAGTAAGCTAAGCGACCCTAGTGGCCGACACAAACACCTGGCCCATCTAGGAGTGGCACTGCAGTGTCACGCAGGATGGCCCTTCCAAAAAACACCCCCCAAACAGCACATGATGCAAAGAAAAAAAGAGGCGCAATGAGGTAGCTGTGTTACTAAGATAAGCGACCCAAGTGGCTGACACAAACACCTGGCCCATCTAGGAGTGGCACTGCAGTGTCACGCAGGATGGCCCTTCCAAAAACTACTCCCCAAACAGCACATGACGCAAAGAAAAATGAAAGAAAAAAGAGGTGCAAGATGTAATTGTCCTTGGGCCCTCCCACCCACCCTTATGTTGTATAAACAGGACATGCACACTTTAACCAACCCATCATTTCAGTGACAGGGTCTGCCACACGACTGTGACTGAAATGACGGGTTGGTTTGGATCCCCACCAAAAAAGAAGCAATTAATCTCTCCTTGCACAAATTGGCTCTACAGAGGCAAGATGTCCACCTCATCATCATCCTCCGATATATCACCGTGTACATCCCCCTCCTCACAGATTATCAATTCGTCCCCACTGGAATCCACCATCTCAGCTCCCTGTGTACTTTGTGGAGGCAATTGCTGCTGGTGAATGTCTCCACGGAGGAATTGATTATAATTCATTTTAATGAACATCATCTTCTCCACATTTTCTGGATGTAACCTCGTACGCCGATTGCTGACAAGGTGAGCGGCGGCACTAAACACTCTTTCGGAGTACACACTTGTGGGAGGGCAACTTAGGTAGAATAAAGCCAGTTTGTGCAAGGGCCTCCAAATTGCCTCTTTTTCCTGCCAGTATAAGTACAGACTGTCTGACGTGCCTACTTGGATGCGGTCACTCATATAATCCTCCACCATTCTTTCAATGGGGAGTGAATCATATGCAGTGACAGTAGACGACATGTCCGTAATCGTTGTCAGGTCCTTCAGTCCGGACCAGATGTCAGCATCAGCAGTCGCTCCAGACTGCCCTGCATCACCGCCAGCGGGTGGGCTCGGAATTCTGAGCCTTTTCCTCGCACCCCCAGTTGCGGGAGAATGTGAAGGAGGAGATGTTGACAGGTCGCGTTCCGCTTGACTTGACAATTTTCTCACCAGCAGTTCTTTGAACCCCAGCAGACTTGTGTCTGCCGGAAAGAGAGATCCAAGGTAGGTTTTAAATCTAGGATTGAGCACGGTGGCCAAAATGTAGTGCTCTGATTTCAACAGATTGACCACCCGTGAATCCTTGTTAAGCGAATTAAGGGCTCCATCCACAAGTCCCACATGCCTAGTGGAATCGCTCTGTGTTAGCTCCTCCTTCAATGTCTCCAGCTTCTTCTGCAAAAGCCTGATGAGGGGAATGACCTGACTCAGGCTGGCAGTGTCTGAACTGACTTCACGTGTGGCAAGTTCAAAAGGTTGCAGAACCTTGCACAACGTTGAAATCATTCTCCACTGCGCTTGAGACAGGTGCATTCCACCTCCTATATCGTGCTCAGTTGTATAGGCTTGAATGGCCTTTTGCTGCTCCTCCAACCTCTGAAGCATATAGAGGGTTGAATTCCACCTCGTTACCACTTCTTGCTTTAGATGATGGCAGGGCAGGTTCAGGCGTTTTTGGTGGTGCTCCAGTCTTCTGTACGTGGTGCCTGTACGCCGAAAGTGTGCCGCAATTCTTCTGGCCACCGACAGCATCTCTTGCACGCCCCTCTCGTTTTTTAAATAATTCTGCACCACCAAATTCAAGGTATGTGCAAAACATGGGACGTGCTGGAATTTGCCCAGATTTAATGCACACACAATATTGCTGGCGTTGTCCGATGCCACAAATCCACAGGAGAGTCCAATTGGGGTAAGCCATTCTGCGATGATCTTCCTCAGTTGCCGTAAGAGGTTTTCAGCTGTGTGCGTATTCTGGAAAGCGGTGATACAAAGCGTAGCCTGCCTAGGAAAGAGTTGGCGTTTGCGAGATGCAGCTACTGGTGCCGCTGCTGCTGTTCTTGCGGCGGGAGTCAATACATCTACCCAGTGGGCTTTCACAGTCATATAGTCCTGAGTCTGCCCTGCTCCACTTGTCCACATGTCCGTGGTTAAGTGGACATTGGGTACAACTGCATTTTTTAGGACACTGGTGAGTCTTTTTCTGAGGTCTGTGTACATTTTCGGTATCGCCTGCCTAGAGAAATGGAACCTAGATGGTATTTGGTACCGGGGACACAGTACCTCCAACAAGTCTCTAGTTGGCTCTGCAGTAATGATGGATACCGGAACCACGTTTCTCACCGCCCAGGATGCCAAGGCCTCAGTTATCCGCTTTGCAGCAGGATGACTGCTGTGATATTTCATCTTCCTCGCAAAGGACTGTTGGACAGTCAATTGCTTGGTGGAAGTAGTAAAAGTGGTCTTACGACTTCCCCTCTGGGATGACGATCGACTCCCAGCAGCAACAACAGCAGCGCCAGCAGCAGTAGGCGTTACACGCAAGGATGCATCGGAGGAATCCCAGGCAGGAGAGGACTCGTCAGAATTGCCAGTGACATGGCCTGCAGGACTATTGGCATTCCTGGGGAAGGAGGAAATTGACACTGAGGGAGTTGGTGGGGTGGTTTGCGTGAGCTTGGTTACAAGAGGAAGGGATTTACTGGTCACTGGACTGCTTCCGCTGTCGCCCAAAGTTTTTGAACTTGTCACTGACTTATGATGAATGCGCTGCAGGTGACGTATAAGGGAGGATGTTCCGAGGTGGTTAACGTCCTTACCCCTACTTATTACAGCTTGACAAAGGCAACACACGGCTTGACAAATGTTGTCCGCATTTCTGTTGAAATACTACCACACTGAAGAGCTGATTTTTTTGGTATTTTCACCAGGCATGTCAATGGCCATATTCCTCCCACGGACAACAGGTGTCTCCCCGGGTGCCTGACTTAAACAAACCACCTCACCATCAGAATCCTCCTGGTCAATTTCCTCCCCAGCGCCAGCAACACCCATATCCTTGTTAGGGTCTCCTGCCCTGTGCTGCCACGTCGTCATGGCAACCGGGAGACAAGTGCTAGTGGAGTAACCTGAGCGCAGCTGATACTCCGGTTCGGGTCTTTTGCTGTGCAGTGGTTATAGGCTCTGTGCACGGCAGGGGATCCGGTGCTGGTTTTTGTGCTCACAGTCTGTGAGGTCTGAGTGGGGCGTGGACAGCACCTGCTTTATAAGGCCTCTTTTCAGGGTAAGCAGATGCTGCTGAATCTCTGTTGGTTAGTCAGTTCATGAAAGTTAGCCAGTACTGTGTAGCTTTGTATTTGTTTGTTGCTTACTGCAAATAGGCCTGGGGATTTGGTATTACACTCTGCCAATCCAGACCTAGCAGTAAGACTGGAGTCAGTCGTTTAGCTTGCTGGGGTTCTGTTATTACTCTGTGAACTTAGCAAGTTTGCGGCTGTATTCTAACACTTGCCTGTCTAATCCTGTCTCACTGTGCCAGGTGTCAGGGGTCAGTTTAGTGGCAGTAAGCTTAAACCTGTGCACTGCAAGTGAGAATCAGGATTGTGGAGGCTCTCCTTGTGTCTATCATTCCATCTCTGACCAAGGAGTTTACTGCCACACCCGTTGGTAACCCTTTAGGGTTTTGCTGTTGCCCTTAGCAACAGCATTTCGGGTTCTCTACGTATTAAAACACAACATCTTGCTTTTTACATCTGAGCAGTTCTAATACAAGGGAGATACCCAGTTCCTTAGCCTCTGGGCTTCTCTGTTCACTGTGTGTGTATTTTGTTACCCTATCACCTTCTGTGTACGTTATGTCATATTCCCCAGTTTGTCTGTGAGTCCATTTGTTTTGCATAACAGTTCAAACACCAGTACATTCCTGCAGACACTGGAGTGCATAACAGTTCTGACACTAGTACTTTCCTGCAGGCACTGGTGTGCATAACATATTCAGCAGCCTAATACTCCTGTTGAAATTTTGTGGGAATATGGAGCATACCCCTCAAAATACGTTGCAACAGGTGGTCGATCAGGTGCAGGTCCTGACTCGGCAATTTAATGATTTGTCCATTAAAATGCACACCTCCCAGACTGCTGGCGGAGCTCCCGCAGCAGCAGCACCTGCAGGGGTTAAGGAGCCGAAAGTAAATCTCCCGGATCGTTTTTCTGGAGATCGCTCGCAGTTCTTTTGTTTCAAGGAGAGCTGCAAGCTATACTTCCGGCTTAGGCCTCAGTCTTCTGGGTCGGAGATTCAGCGGGTGGGCATAGTGATTTCCTTGCTACAAGGAGACCCACAGGTCTGGGCATATGGGTTGCAGCCTGACTGTCCGTCGCTTAAAAGTGTTGATGCTTTTTTTACGGCACTGGGCATGTTGTATGATGACCCTGACAAGACGGCCTCAGCCGAGGCTCAGATTTCGATCCTTAAGCAAGGGCGAAGGCCAGTTGAGGTTTACTGTACGGAGTTTCGGAGGTTGGCCCATGATACCCAGTGGAATGACCCAGCCCTGAGACACCAGTACCGAAGAGGTCTTTCTAACCAGATAAAGGACCAACTGGTACAATATCCCTTGCCTGATAGCTTGGATCAGCTCATGCAGTTATCCATCCGGGTGGATAGACGGCTGAGAGAGCGTAGGCTTGAAAGGGAGACTGAGATTTCCTTCCTTCCCAAGGGAACCTCAGACTCTGAGGAATTTTCTGAGGAGCCTATGCAGATTGGGGCTACCCGCCTCTCCTCGCGTGAGAAGACGCGGAGGAGACAGCAGGGGTTGTGTTTGTACTGTGGGAATAAAGGTCATGTGGTAGTATCATGCCCAGAAAAGCCGGAAAACTTCAGGGCCTGAGGGTGATGGGAAATATCCTGTCAGGCCAGAAGTCAGAATTTCCCAAGAAGACTTTTATCATTCCGGTGACCTTGAAGATCCTCAGTCAAACTGTCAAGACTGAGGCCTTTGTGGACAGTGGGGCCGACGGGGTTTTTATGGACCGCCAATTCGCCCTAAAACACTCTGTTCCCTTAGTACCCTTGGCATCGGAAATTGAGATTTGTGGGTTAAACGGGGAACCATTATCCCAAGGTAAAATTACCTCTTGCACTAGCCAGATTTCTTTGTTTATTGGAGCCACACACTCTGAAAAATTGTCCTTTTATGTGACTGTCTGTACTTTTGCCCCATTGGTGTTGGGGTTACCCTGGTTAAGGGCCCACAATCCTCAATTCGACTGGGTCTCTGGGGAGATTCTTAGTTGGGGTACTGATTGTTTCAGGAGTTGCTTGAGCCTTCCAGTCAGGCTCTCGCAGCTAAGTTTGCCAGGATTGCCAGGGTGTTATGCAGATTTTGCGGACGTGTTCTCCAAAAAAGTTGCAGAGGTACTACCTCCCCATCGCCCCTATGACTGTGCCATTGATTTGTTGCCAAATGCTAAGCTTCCCAAGAGCAGGTTGTACTCCCTGTCACGTCCTGAGACTCAGGCTATGGCAGAGTACATTCAGGAGAACTTGGCTAAGGGATTTATCAGACCTTCACAGTCTCCAGTTGGGTCGGGGTTCTTCTTTGTGGGTAAAAAGGACGGTTCGTTGCGACCCTGCATCGACTTCAGGGAATTGAACCGTATCACGATTAAAAACTCATACCCACTGCCTCTCATTTCGGTCTTGTTTGACCAGCTTCGTACTGCCACCATTTTTTCTAAGATTGACCTACGCGGTGCGTACAATCTAATCCGAATAAGAGAGGGGGATGAATGGAAGACTGCCTTTAATACCCACTCAGGGCATTATGAATATTTGGTGATGCCTTTTGGGCTCTGTAATGCCCCGGCAGTCTTCCAGGATTTCATGAATGATGTGCTCAGGGAATATTTGGATAGATTCTTAGTTGTATACTTAGATGACATCCTAATCTTCTCCCATTCCCTGGAGGAACATCGGAAGCATGTACGCTTAGTCCTCCAGAAACTCAGAGACCACCGGCTTGGGGCGAAGCTGGAGAAGTGCGAATTTGAAGTTCAGCAAATCGCATTTCTAGGATATATTATCTCCCCAGAAGGTTTCCAAATGGAGGGTTCCAAGGTACAGGCAGTCCTGGATTGGGTGCAGCCCACTAGTTTGAAGGCGCTTCAGCGTTTCCTGGGCTTTGCGAATTTTTATAGACGATTTATCGCTGGATTTTCGTCTATAGTGGCGCCCTTGGTGGCACTCACTAAGAAAGGGGTGGATGTTGCTCACTGGTCTTGTAAGGCTAAAGCGGCTTTTGCCCGTCTCAAAAGGGCATTTGTTTCGGCCAAGGTGCTGCGACACCCAGATCCAGAGCGTCCTTTTGTGGTGGAGGTGGATGCCTCTGAGATGGGTATTGGGGCAGTGCTTTCTCAGATGGGAGTGTCTGATAATCGCCTTCATCCCTGTGCTTACTTTTCCCGTAAATTTTCGCCTGCCGAGATGAATTATGACGTGGGTAACCGGGAATTGTTGGCTATTAAGGATGCACTCGAGGAGTGGAGACACTGGCTTGAGGGGGCTAAGTTTGTGGTCTCAATTCTCACTGACCATAAGAATCTGGCATATTTAGAGTCAGCGAAGCGTCTCAATGCCAGGCAGGCACGATGGGCTTTGTTTTTTGCTCGCTTTAATTTTTTGATAACATATCGCCCTGGGTCAAAAAACATCAAGGCTGATGCGCTCTCGCGGAGTTTTGCTCCAATCCAGGAGACCACCGAGGAGCCGTTGCCCATTGTTTCCCCATCATGTATTAAAGTGGGCATTACCCAGGACCTCTTATCATTAGTCCTTAGAGCACAGGAGCAGGCTCCTCCAGACCTTCCGGTAGGTCTTTTGTTTGTGCCTCCTAGGTTAAGACAGCGAGTGTTCCTGGAATTCCATGCCAAGAAGTCGGCAGGTCACCCGGGTATTGCCAGAACTCGGGAGTTGCTATCTAGGGCGGTGTGGTGGCCCTCGGTGGCTAAGGATGTGGATCAGTGGGTTCGGGCATGTGACATCTGTGCCCGAAATAAGACTCCTAGAGGGGTTCCTGTTGGCCCATTACATCCACTCTCTATCCCATCTAAGCCATGGACCCACATTTCAATGGATTTTGTGGTGGACTTGCCCAAATCCTCGGGGATGACAGCCATCTGGGTTGTCGTTGACAGGTTTTCGAAGATGGCGCACTTCGTTCCACTGGTTGGGCTGCCATCAGCCAGACGCCTGTCTGAATTATTTATGCTGCATGTTGTGCGTCTCCACGGGTTGCCACTTGATGTGGTCTCTGACCGCGGATCCCAGTTTGTGGCCAAATTCTGGAGGGCATTTTGTTCCGATCTCCAGATTTCTGTCAGCTTGTCGTCAGGCTACCATCCGCAGTCTAATGGGCAGACTGAAAGGGTGAACCAGTCCTTGGAGCAGTTCCTCAGGTGTTATGTCTCCAAGTGTCAGACTGACTGGGTTGCTCATCTGTCCATGGCGGAGTTTGCCTATAACAACGCGGCTCACTCTGCTACAGGGATCTCTCCCTTCCTTTGTGTGTATGGGCATCATCCTAAGGCCAATTCTTTTGACCCCCTGGACTCCACGCCTGGTGGTTCCTCTGTGGTTTCTGTCCTTAGAGGTATTTGGCGGAAAGTGAAGAAAGCCCTTGTGTCTGTGTCATTAGTGACCAAAAGGGTTTTTGATAAGCGGAAAAGACCCTGCAGCTTCAAATTAGGAGACTTCGTCTGGTTGTCTACCAAGAATTTGAAGTTGAGACAGCCATCTCATAAGTTAGGGCCCCAGTTCATCGGCCCTTATAAGATCACCAGGGTTATCAATCCGGTGGCATTTCAGTTAGATCTGCCCCGTTCTTTGGGTATCAATAAAACATTTCATTGTTCCCTTTTAAAACGGGCGATTAGTAATCCTTCTTCCAGTGGAAGACCTTCCCCTCTTCTGATACGTGGCCAGAGGGAGTTTGTTGTTGAAAGGATTCTTGACTCCAAGGTGGTTCGGGGTCGGCTGTCATTTTTGGTGCACTGGAAGGGGTATGGCCCGGAGGAGCGGTCGTGGGTGCGCAGTTGTGATCTTCATGCCCCCAGACTGATACGCTCTTTCTTCTCGCAGTTCCCCGATAAACCCGGTGGTAGGGGTTCTTTGACCCCTCGTCAGAGGGGGGGTACTGTTAGGGTCTCCTGCCCTGTGCTGCCACGTCGTCATGGCAACCGGGAGACAAGTGCTAGTGGAGTAACCTGAGCGCAGCTGATACTCCGGTTCGGGTCTTTTGCTGTGCAGTGGTTATAGGCTCTGTGCACGGCAGGGGATCCGGTGCTGGTTTTTGTGCTCACAGTCTGTGAGGTCTGAGTGGGGCGTGGACAGCACCTGCTTTATAAGGCCTCTTTTCAGGGTAAGCAGATGCTGCTGAATCTCTGTTGGTTAGTCAGTTCATGAAAGTTAGCCAGTACTGTGTAGCTTTGTATTTGTTTGTTGCTTACTGCAAATAGGCCTGGGGATTTGGTATTACACTCTGCCAATCCAGACCTAGCAGTAAGACTGGAGTCAGTCGTTTAGCTTGCTGGGGTTCTGTTATTACTCTGTGAACTTAGCAAGTTTGCGGCTGTATTCTAACACTTGCCTGTCTAATCCTGTCTCACTGTGCTAGGTGTCAGGGGTCAGTTTAGTGGCAGTAAGCTTAAACCTGTGCACTGCAAGTGAGAATCAGGATTGTGGAGGCTCTCCTTGTGTCTATCATTCCATCTCTGACCAAGGAGTTTACTGCCACACCCGTTGGTAACCCTTTAGGGTTTTGCTGTTGCCCTTAGCAACAGCATTTCGGGTTCTCTACGTATTAAAACACAACATCTTGCTTTTTACATCTGAGCAGTTCTAATACAAGGGAGATACCCAGTTCCTTAGCCTCTGGGCTTCTCTGTTCACTGTGTGTGTATTTTGTTACCCTATCACCTTCTGTGTACGTTATGTCATATTCCCCAGTTTGTCTGTGAGTCCATTTGTTTTGCATAACAGTTCAAACACCAGTACATTCCTGCAGACA
Organism: Pseudophryne corroboree; assembly: GCF_028390025.1. Classification (NCBI taxonomy): domain Eukaryota; kingdom Metazoa; phylum Chordata; class Amphibia; order Anura; family Myobatrachidae; genus Pseudophryne; species Pseudophryne corroboree. Next base: position 943,122,772 of record NC_086445.1, on the reverse strand, counting down.
CTGGAGTGCATAACAGTTCTGACACTAGTACTTTCCTGCAGGCACTGGTGTGCATAACAATCCTCCTCATCCTGGTGTACTTCAACACTGACATCTTCAATCTGACTATCAGGAACTGGACTGCGGGTGCTCCTTCCAGCACATGCAGGGGGCGTGCAAATGGTGGAAGGCGCATGCTCTTCACGTCCAGTGTTAGGAAGGTCAGGCATCGCAACCGACACAATTGGACTCTCCTTGTGGATTTGTGATTTCGAAGAACGCACAGTTCTTTGCTGTGCTTTTGCCAGCTTAAGTCTTTTCATTTTTCTAGCGAGAGGCTGAGTGGTTCCATCCTCATGTGAAGCTGAACCACTAGCCATGAACATAGGCCAGGGCCTCAGCCGTTCCTTGCCACTCCGTGTGGTAAATGGCATATTGGCAAGTTTACGCTTCTCCTCCGACGATTTTATTTTAGATTTTTGAGTCCTTTTTTTACTGATATTTGGTGTTTTGGATTTTACATGCTCTGTACTATGACATTGGGCATCGGCCTTGGCAGACGACGTTGATGGCATTTCATCGTCTCGGCCATGACTAGTGGCAGCAGCTTCAGCACGAGGTGGAAGTGGATCTTGATCTTTCCCTATTTTTGGAACCTAAACATTTTTGTTCTCCATATTTTAATAGTCACAACTAAAAGGCACCTCAGGTAAACAATGGAGATGGATGGATACTAGTATACTTATGGATGACGAGCGACTGCCGACACAGAGGTAGCTACAGCCGTGGACTACCGTACTGCGTCTGCTAGTATAGACTGGATGATAATGATATAAAAAATATATATATATCACTACTGCAGGACAGGTATATATTGTATAATGACGGACCTGCTGGACACTGTCAGCACTGCAGACTCCTAAACTACTAGTATGAAGAAGATAGAAAAAAAAAAAAACACCACAGGTAGGTATACAATTATGGACGAGCGACTGCCGACACAGAGGTAGCTACAGCCGTGGACTACCGTACTGCGTCTGCTAGTATAGACTGGATGATAATGATATAAAAAATATATATATATCACTACTGCAGGACAGGTATATATTATATAATGACGGACCTGCTGGACACTGTCAGCACTGCAGACTCCTAAACTACTAGTATGAAGAAGATAGAAATATAATGAATGACGGACCTGCTGGACACTGTCAGCAGAATGCGTTTATAGAATAAAAAAAAAAAACACCACACGAGTGTTTAACTTTTTCAGGCAGACAATATACTGGTGGTCACTGCTGGTCAGTCACACTGGCACTCTGGCAGCAAAAGTGTGCACTGTTAAATATGTACTCCTGCTATAACTGCTCCCCAGTCTCCCCCACAATTAAGCTGTGTGAGCAGTGAGCACTACTCAGCACAGTCAGATATACATAGATGATATTATCATGCAGCACACTGAGGCTGAGCACAGATATGGTATGTGACTGTGTATCGTTTTTTTTCAGGCAGAGAACGGATTATATTAAATAATAAATAAAACTGGTGGTCACCACTAGTATAACTATCAGCAAAACTCTGCACTCTCTGAGTACTCCTAATGCTCCAGTAAATCAAGTGTCTCACTCTCTATCTAAACGGAGAGGGCGCCAGCCACGTCCTCTCCCTATCAATCTCAATGCACGTGTGAAAATGGCGGCGACGCGCGGCTCCTTATATAGAATCCGAGTCTCGCGATAGAATACGAGCCTCGCGAGAATCCGACAGCGGGATGATGACGTTCGGGCGCGCTCGGGTTAGCCGAGCAAGTCGGGAAGATCCGAGTCTGCCTCGGACCCGTGTAAAAAGCGTGAAGTTCGGGGGGGTTCGGTTTCCGAGAAACCGAACCCGCTCATCACTAGCGGACACCTGATAGAATCTGTTCCATCCTAGGAGCCAGCGCATGACAGTGAGGAGCACCTGATATAGGGGCTAATTAAGCATCAGATGCTGATCTGCTGAAATCGCTACGGAGTGATCTCAGCACATCAGCACATGTGCGCGCATGCATGAGCTCCTAAACTGTGTTCTCTTCAGAAAGCAATCTAAGACCTTGAGGGGGCGGGAACGGGGCGTTGATGCCTTATTTTGTGGGCATCGTTGCTCCATCTAAGGGGTGCGGTTCGGACATCAGAGGCTTGTCCGGACTTTTGCGGTTGCGTGATGTCACACACAGCCGCAGTGATCAGAAAATTGGCGGGTAGCAGTCTTCCTTCACAGCTAGGCTGCATAGGCAGGGGGCAACCCTAATCATGCGAGCATATTGCTGTATAGCGAAGAGGTTGCATGTTAGTGGGGGGCAGGACCCGGCATGTGGGGCGGCCCTGCCCTGTGCTGAGCGCCCCCCCCCCCCCCCCCCTGCGTGCTAGCGAAAAAAGAGTTGTAGTTTTAAAAGTATGCTGAATTGGGCCCATAATCCATTCCATCCTGGAAAGCGCTTGATCTGTTCCATCCTGGGAGCTAGCCCATGACAGCAAGGAGCGCCAGATATAATCCGTTCCATCCTGGGAGCCAGCGCAGGGCAGTGAGGAGTGCCTCATATAATCCTTTCCATATCGGGAGCCAGCACAGGGCAGTGAGGAGTGCCTCATATAATACATTCCATCCCGGGAGCCAGCACAGGGCAGTGAGGAGTGCCTCGTATAATCCATTCCATCCCGGGAGCCAGCACAGGGCAGTGAGGAGTGCCTCATATAATCCATTCCATATAGCGAGCCAGCGCAGGGCAGTGAGGAGTGACTCATATAATCCATTCCATCCCAGGAGCCAGCGTAGGGCAGTAAGGAGTGCCTCATATAATCCAATCCATCCCGGGAGCCAGCGCAGGGCAGTGAGGAGTGCCTCATACAATCCATTCCATCCCGAGAGCCAGCGCAGGGCAGTAAGGAGTGCCTCATACAATCCATTCCATCCCGGGATCCAGCACAGGGCAGTGAGGAGTGTCTCATATAATCCATTCCATCCCGGGATCCAGCACAGGGCAGTGATGAGTGCCTCATATAATCCAATCCATCCCGGGAGCCAGCGCAGGGCAGTGAGGAGTGCCTCATACAATCCATTCCATCCCGAGAGCCAGCGCAGGGCAGTAAGGAGTGCCTCATACAATCCATTTCATCCCGGGAGCCAGCACAGGGCAGTGAGGAGTGCCTCATATAATCCATTCCATATCGGGAGCCAGCGCAGGGCAGTGAGGAGTGCCTCATATAATCCATTCCATATCGGGACCCAGCACATGGCAATGAGGAGTGCCTCATATAATCCATTCCATATCGGGAGCCAGCGCAGGGCAGTGAGGAGTGCCTCATATAATCCATTCTATATAGCGAGCCAGCACAGGGAGTGAGGAGTGCCTCATATAATCCAATCCATCCTGGAAGCCAGTGCAGGGCAGTGAGGAGTGCCTCATATAATCCATTCCATCCTGGGAGCCATCGCAGGGCAGTGAGGAGTGCCTCATATAATCCATTCCATATAGCGAGCCAGCACAGGGCAGTGAGGAGTGCCTCATATAATCCATTCCATCCTGGGAGCCAGCGCAGGGCAGTGAGGAGTGCCTCATATAATTAATTCCATCCCGGGAGCCAGCGCAGGGCAGTGAGGAGTGCCTCATATAATCCATTCCATCCCGGGAGCCAGCGCAGGGCAGTGAGGAGTGCCTCATACAATCCATTCCATCCAGAGAGCCAGCGCAGGGCAGTGAGGAGTGCCTCGTATATTCCATTCCATCCCGGGAGCCAGCACAGGGCAGTGAGGAGTGCCTCATATAATCCATTCCATATAGCGAGCAAGCGCAGGGCAGTGAGGAGTGACTCATATAATCCATTCCATCCCGGGATCCAGCACAGGGCAGTGAGGAGTGCCTCATATAATCCATTCCATCCCGGGAGCCAGCGCAGGGCAGTGAGGAGTACCTCATACAATCCATTCCATCCAGAGAGCCAGCGCAGGGCAGTAAGGAGTGCGTCATACAATCCATTTCATCCCGGGAGCCAGCACAGGGCAGTGAGGAGTGCCTCATATAATCCATTCCATATCAATCGGGAGCCAGCGCAGGGCAGTGAGGAGTGCCTCATATAATTCATTCCATATAGCGAGCCAGCACAGGGAGTGAGGAGTGCCTCATATAATCCATTCCATATAGCAAGCCAGCACAGGGCAGTGAGGAGTGCCTCATATAATCCATTCCATCCTGGGAGCCAGCGCAGGGCAGTGAGGAGTGCCTCATATAATCCATTCCATCCCGGGAGCCAGCGCAGGGCAATGAGGAGTGCCTCATATAATCCATTCCATCCCAGGAGCCAGTGCAGGGCAGTGAGGAGTGCCTCATACAATCCATTCCATCCAGAGAGCCAGCGCAGGGCAGTAAGGAGTGCCTCATACAATCCATCCCATCCTGGGAGCCAGCACAGGGCAGTGAGGAGTGCCTCATATAATTCATTCCATATCGGGAGCCAGCACAGGGCAGTGAGGAGTGCCTCATATAATCCTTTCCATCCCGGGAGCCAGCACAGGGCAGTGAGGAGTGCCTCATATAATCCATTCCATATAGCGAGCAAGCGCAGGGCAGTGAGGAGTGACTCATATAATCCATTCCATCCAGAGAGCCAGCGCAGGGCAGTGAGGAGTGCCTCATATAATCCATTCCATCCCGGGATCCAGCACAGGGCAGTGAGGAGTGCCTCATATAATCCATTCCATCCCGGGAGCCAGCGCAGGGCAGTGAGGAGTGCCTCATACAATCCATTCCATCCCGAGAGCCAGCGCAGGGCAGTAAGGAGTGCGTCATACAATCCATTTCATCCCGGGAGCCAGCCCAGGGCAGTGAGGAGTGCCTCATATAATCCATTCCATATCAATCGGGAGCCAGCGCAGGGCAGTGAGGAGTGCCTCATATAATTCATTCCATATAGCGAGCCAGCACAGGGAGTGAGGAGTGCCTCATATAATCCAATCCATCCCGTAAGCCAGTGCAGGGCAGTGAGGAGTGCCTCATATAATCCATTCCATCCTGGGAGCCATCCCAGGGCAGTGAGGAGTGCCTCATATAATCCATTCCATATAGCGAGCCAGCACAGGGCAGTGAGGAGTTCCTCATATAATCCATTCCATCCTGGGAGCCAGCGCAGGGCAGTGAGGAGTGCCTCATACAATCCATCCCATCCCGAAGCCAGCACAGGGCAGTGAGGAGTGCCTTGTATAATCCATTCCATCCTGGGAGCTAGCGCAGGGCAGTGAGGAGTGCCTCATATAATCCATTCCATATAGCGAGCCAGCATAGGGCAGTGAGGAGTGCCTCATATAATCCATTCCATATAGCAAGCCAGCACAGGGCAGTGAGGAGTGCCTCATATAATCCATTCCATCCTGGGAGCCAGCGCAGGGCAGTGAGGAGTGCCTCATATAATCCATTCCATCCCGGGAGCCAGCACAGGGCAATGAGGAGTGCCTCATATAATCCATTCCATCCCAGGAGCCAGCGCAGGGCAGTGAGGAGTGCCTCATACAATCCATTCCATCCAGAGAGCCAGCGCAGGGCAGTAAGGAGTGCCTCATACAATCCATCCCATCCTGGGAGCCAGCACAGGGCAGTGAGGAGTGCCTCATATAATCCATTCCATATCGGGAGCCAGCACAGGGCAGTGAGGAGTGCCTCATATAATCCATTCCATCCCGGGAGCCAGCACAGGGCAGTGAGGAGTGCCTCATATAATCCATTCCATCCCGGGAGCCAGCACAGGGCAGTGAGGAGTGCCTCATATAATCCATTCCATCCCGGGAGCCAGCACAGGGCAGTGAGGAGTGCCTCATATAATCCATTCCATCCTGGGAGCCAGCACAGGGCAGTGAGGAGTGCCTCATATAATCCATTCCATATCGGGAGCCAGCGCATGACAGTGAGGAGCACCTGATATAGGGGCTAATTAAGCATCAGATGCTGATCTGCTGAAATCGCTACGGAGTGATCTCAGCACATCAGCACATGTGCGCGCATGCACGAGCTCTTAAACTGTGTTCTCTTCAGAAAGCAATCTAAGACCTTGAGGGGGCGAGAACGGGGCGTTGATGCCTCATTTTGTGGGCATCGTTGCTCCATTTAAGGGGTGCGGTCCGGACATTAGAGGCATGTCCGGACTTTTGCGGTTGCATGATGTCACACACAGCCGCAGTGATAAAAAAATTGGCGGGTAGCAGTCTTCCTTCACAGCTAGGCTGCATAGGCAGGGGGCAACCCTAATCATGCGAGCACATTGCTGTATAGCGAAGAGGTTGCATGTTAGTGGGGGGCAGGACCCGGCATGTGGGGCGGCCCTGCCCTGTGCTGAGCGCCTCCTCCCCCCCTGCATGCTAGCGAAAAAAGAGTTGTAGTTTTAAAAGTATGCTGAATTGGGCCCATAATCAATTCCATCCTGGAAAGCGCTTGATCTGTTCCATCCTGGGAGCTAGCCCATGACAGCAAGGAGCGCCAGATATAATCCGTTCCATCCTGGGAGCCAGCGCAGGGCAGTGAGGAGTGCCTCATACAATCCATTCCATCCAGAGAGCCAGCGCAGGGCAGTAAGGAGTGCCTCATACAATCCATCCCATCCCGGGAGCCAGCACAGGGCAGTGAGGAGTGCCTCATATAATCCATCCCATCCCGAAGCCAGCACAGGGCAGTGAGGAGTGCCTTGTATAATCCATTCCATCCTGGGAGCCAGCGCAGGGCAGTGAGGAGTGCCTCATATAATCCATTCCATATAGCGAGCCAGCATAGGGCAGTGAGGAGTGCCTCATATAATCCATTCCATATAGCAAGCCAGCACAGGGCAGTGAGGAGTGCCTCATATAATCCATTCCATCCTGGGAGCCAGCGCAGGGCAGTGAGGAGTGCCTCATATAATCCATTCCATCCCGGGAGCCAGCACAGGGCAATAAGGAGTGCCTCATATAATCCATTCCATCCCAGGAGCCAGCGCAGGGCAGTGAGGAGTGCCTCATACAATCCATTCCATCCAGAGAGCCAGCGCAGGGCAGTAAGGAGTGCCTCATACAATCCATCCCATCCTGGGAGCCAGCACAGGGCAGTGAGGAGTGCCTCATATAATCCATTCCATATCGGGAGCCAGCACAGGGCAGTGAGGAGTGCCTCATATAATCCTTTCCATCCCGGGAGCCAGCACAGGGCAGTGAGGAGTGCCTGATATAATCCATTCCATCCCGGGAGCCAGCACAGGGCAGTGAGGAGTGCCTGATATAATCCATTCCATCCCGGGAGCCAGCACAGGGCAGTGAGGAGTGCCTCATATAATCCATTCCATCCCGGGAGCCAGCACAGGGCAGTGAGGAGTGCCTGATCTAATCCATTCCATCCCGGGAGCCAGCACAGGGCAGTGAGGAGTGCCTCATATAATCCATTCCATATCGGGAGCCAGCGCATGACAGTGAGGAGCACCTGATATAGGGGCTAATTAAGCATCAGATGCTGATCTGCTGAAATCGCTACGGAGTGATCTCAGCACATCAGCACATGTGCGCGCATGCACGAGCTCTTAAACTGTGTTCTCTTCAGAAAGCAATCTAAGACCTTGAGGGGGCGAGAACGGGGCGTTGATGCCTCATTTTGTGGGCATCGTTGCTCCATTTAAGGGGTGCGGTCCGGACATCAGAGGCATGTCCGGACTTTTGCGGTTGCATGATGTCACACACAGCCGCAGTGATAAAAAAATTGGCGGGTAGCAGTCTTCCTTCACAGCTAGGCTGCATAGGCAGGGGGCAACCCTAATCATGCGAGCACATTGCTGTATAGCGAAGAGGTTGCATGTTAGTGGGGGGCAGGACCCGGCATGTGGGGCGGCCCTGCCCTGTGCTGAGCGCCCCCTCCCCCCTGCATGCTAGCGAAAAAAGAGTTGTAGTTTTAAAAGTATGCTGAATTGGGCCCATAATCAATTCCATCCTGGAAAGCGCTTGATCTGTTCCATCCTGGGAGCTAGCCCATGACAGCAAGGAGCGCCAGATATAATCCGTTCCATCCTGGGAGCCAGCGCAGGGCAGTGAGGAGCGCCAGATATAATCCGTTCCATCCTGGGAGCCAGCGCAGGGCAGTGAGGAGTGCCTCATATAATCCATTCCATCCCGGGAGCCAGCACAGGGCAGTGAGGAGTGCCTCATATAATCCATTCCATCCCGGGAGCCAGCACAGGGCAGTGAGGAGCGCCAGATATAATCCGTTCCATCCTGGGAGCCAGCGCAGGGCAGTGAGGAGTGCCTCATATAATCCATTCCATCCCGGGAGCCAGCACAGGGCAGTGAGGAGTGCCTCATATAATCCATTCCATCCCGGGAGCCAGCACAGGGCAGTGAGGAGTGCCTCATATAATCCATTCCATCCCGGGAGCCAGCACAGGGCAGTGAGGAGTGCCTCATATAATCCATTCCATCCCGGGAGCCAGCACAGGGCAGTGAGGAGTGCCTCATATAATCCATTCCATCCCGGGATCCAGCACAGGGCAGTGAGGAGTGCCTCATATAACCCATTCCATCCTGAGAGCCAGCACAGGGCAGTGAGGAGTGCCTCATATAATCCATTCCATCCCGAGAGCCAGCACAGGGCAATGAGGAGTGCCTCATATAATCCATTCCATCCCGGGATCCAGCACAGGGCAGTGAGGAGTGCCTCATATAATCCATTCCATCCCGGGATCCAGCACAGGGCAGTGAGGAGTGTCTCATATAATCCATTCCATCCCGGGAGCCAGCACAGGGCAGTGAGGAGTGCCTCATATAATCCATTCCATCCCGGGATCCAGCACAGGGCAGTGAGGAGTGCCTCATATAATCCATTCCATCCCGGGATCCAGCACAGGGCAGTGAGGAGTGTCTCATATAATCCATTCCATCCCGGGAGCCAGCACAGGGCAGTGAGGAGTGCCTCATATAATCCATTCCATATCGGGAGCCAGCACAGGGCAGTGAGGAGTGCCTCGTATAATCCATTCCATCCCGGGAGCCAGCACAGGGCAGTGAGGAGTGCCTCATATAATCCATTCCATCCCGGGATCCAGCACAGGGCAGTGAGGAGTGCCTCATATAATCCATTCCATCCCGGGATCCAGCACAGGGCAGTGAGGAGTGCCTCATATAATCCTTTCCATAACCGGAGCCAGCACAGGGCAGTGAGGAGTGCCTCGTATAATCCATTCCATCCCGGGAGCCAGCACAGGGCAGTGAGGAGTGCCTCATATAATCCATTCCATCCCGGGATCCAGCACAGGGCAGTGAGGAGTGCCTCATATAATCCATTCCATCCCGGGAGCCAGCACAGGGCAGTGAGGAGTGCCTCATATAATCCATTCCATCCCGGGAGCCAGCACAGGGCAGTGAGGAGTGCCTCATATAATCCATTCCATCCTGAGAGCCAGCACAGGGCAGTGAGGAGTGCCTCATATAATCCATTCCATCCCGAGAGCCAGCACAGGGCAGTGAGGAGTGCCTCATATAATCCATTCCATCCCGGGATCCAGCACAGGGCAGTAAGGAGTGCCTCATATAATCCATTCCATCCCGGGATCCAGCACAGGGCAGTGAGGAGTGTCTCATATAATCCATTCCATCCCGGGAGCCAGTACAGGGCAGTGAGGAGTGCCTCATATAATCCATTCCATCCCGGGATCCAGCACAGGGCAATGAGGAGTGCCTCATATAATCCATTCCATCCCGGGATCCAGCACAGGGCAGTGAGGAGTGTCTCATATAATCCATTCCATCCCGGGAGCCAGCACAGGGCAGTGAGGAGTGCCTCATATAATCCTTTCCATATCGGGAGCCAGCACAGGGCAGTGAGGAGTGCCTCGTATAATCCATTCCATCCCGGGAGCCAGCACAGGGCAGTGAGGAGTGCCTCATATAATCCATTCCATCCCGGGATCCAGCACAGGGCAGTGAGGAGTGCCTCATATAATCCATTCCATATCGGGAGCCAGCACAGGGTAGTGAGGAGTGCCTCGTATAATCCATTCCATCCCGGGAGCCAGCACAGGGCAGTGAGGAGTGCCTCATATAATCCTTTCCATATCAGGAGCCAGCACAGGGCAGTGAGGAGTGCCTCATATAATCAATTTTTTAAGTGATCCATATTTTGTGTGATTTCTCTGGCATCAGCAGCACCAACGCGGGACTCTGGGGAGATACAATATGGGTGTAGTGTGTGTGGTGTCGGCCCCCCTGGACCCTGGGGCCCGTGTGCACCACACACACTGCACCCATTATAGAAAAGTTTATGGAGCCAGTGCAGGGATAGTGAGGACCGACTGATATAATCCTGAGAACCAGCGCAGGGCAGCGAGGAGTGCCTGATATGTGATTACCAATAAAACTGTAAACTTTAAAAAAAAAAATGTATATGTGCGTTTAGAATTACTTTCATTAGTACTGTAATAAAACGCCGCTGGGCTATTAAGCAGTACAGGGGGCTATTCATGTTGGATTCCAGATTCTACTAAAAAGCAGAATCTGCAATCCTTTCTTTCGCATGCTGGGGGCCACCCATCACAGGGCAAGGCCGCCCAACATGCTGAACATTCTGACCAGCAGCTGCGACCGCAATTTAATTGTGGCCACAGCAACGGTGGACAACCCTCTTATATATATATATATATATATATATATATATAATTCTAAATTTCAGTGAAAAAAACACAGCTGCTCAGTATTTGTTTGCTATATGCAAAAGCAGACAGCATTTTCCATGCATGCAAAAATAGGATTTTAATACCTACCGGTAAATCCTTTTCTCCTAGTCCGTAGAGGATGCTGGGGTCCACTTCAGTACCATGGGGTATAGACGGTTCCGCAGGAGCCATGGGCACTTTTCAAGGGTGTGAAACTGGCTCCTCCCTCTATGCCCCTCCTCCAGACCTCAGTATAGGAACTGTGTCCAGGGAGACGGACATTTCGAGGAAAGGATTTACTTTTAAACTAAAGGTGAGATTCATACCAGCTCACACCTCAACCATGCCGCACAACATGGCATTCAACATAACACACGCCAACAGGCATGAACCATTGCAGCAACATGCTGCAATAATCGTAACACAACATTAGTGGAACTACAAAATAACAACTGCAGGTAAAGTACGCACTGGGTCGGGTGCCCAGCATCCTCTGCGGACTAGGAGAAAAGGATTTATCGGTAGGTATTAAAATCCTATTTTCTCATATGTCCTAGAGGATGCTGGGATCCACTTCATGACCATGCGGTTATACCAAAGCTCCAATACGGGCGGGAGAGTGCGGATGACCCTGCAGCACCGATTGACCAAACTTGAGGTTCTCATCGGCCAAGGTGTCAAACTTGTAAAATTTAGCAAACGTGTTTGACCCTGACCAAGTAGCTGCTCGGCAAAGTTGTAAAGCCGGGACCCCCTGGGCAGCCGCCCAGGATGAGCCCACCTTTCTTGTAGAATGGGCATTTACACGACTTTGGTATCGGCAATCCTGCCGTGGAATGAGCGTGCTGAATCGTCCCTCTGATCCAGCGCGCAATAGTCTGCTTAGAAGCAAGACACCCAATCTTGTTGGAAGCATACAGGACAAACAGAGCCTCTGTTTTCCTTATCCGAGCTGTTCTCGTGATATAAATTCTCAAAGCTCTAACCACATCAAGAGACTTTGACTCAGTGAAAGTGTCAGTAGCCACTGGCACCACAATAGGTTGGTTCATATGGAAAGACGAAACCACCTTTGGAAGAAATTGTGGGCGAGTTCTCAACTCTGCCCTATCTTCATGGAAGATCAGGTAAGGGCTCTCGTGAGACAAGGTCCCCAACTCAGACACCCGCCTTGCGGATGCCAATGCCAAAAGCATCACCACTTTCCAAGTGAGAAACTTAAATTCTATCTTCTTCAGAGGTTCAAACCAATCCGATTGAAGGATTTGCAACACCACATTAAGATTCCATGGTGCCACTGGAGGCACAAATGCAGGCTGGATGTGCAGCACCCCTTTCACGAATGTCTGAACTTCTGGAAGAGAGGCCAATTGTTTTTGAAAGAAAACTGATAAGACCGAAATCTGGACCTTGATTGAACCCAATCTTAGGCCCGCATCCACACCAGCCTGCAGAAAATGGAGAAAACGTCCCAACTGAAACTCCTCCGTAGGAGCCTTCTTGGATTCACACCAAGACACATATATTCTCCAAATACGATGGTAATGTTTAGACATTATTCCTTTCCTTGCCTGAATAAGAGTGAGGATTACTTTCTTGGGAATACCCTTTCGGGCTAGGATCCTGCGCTCAACAGCCATGCTGTCAAACGTAGCCGCGGTAAGTCTTGATACACACACGGTCCCTGCTGCAGCAGGTCCTCATGAGGACGAAGAGGCAGAGGATCTTCCATAAGCAACTCCTGAAGATCCGGATACCAAGCCCTCCTTGGCCAGTCTGGGGCAATGAGGATTGCTCGAACCCTTGTTCTTCTTATGATTTTGAGTACTTTTGGTATCAGTGGAAGTGGAGGGAAGACATATACCGACCGAAACACCCACTGGGTCACCAGTGCATCCACTGCTATTGCTTGAGGGTCTCTCGACCTGGAACAATATCTCTGAAGCTTCTTGTTGAGACGAGATGCCATCATGTCTACTTGAGAAACTCCCCAAAGACTTGTCACCTCTGCGAAGACTTCTTGATGGAGGCCCCACTCTCCTGGATGGAGATCGTGTCTACTGAGGAAGTCTGCTTCCCAGTTGTCTACTCCCGGAATGAAAATTGCTGACAGAGCTCTTGCATGCCTTTCTGCCCAGAGAAGGATCTTTGTCACCTCTGCCATTGCCGCTCTGCTTTTGGTTCTGCCCTGATGGTTTATGTACGCGACTGCTGTTACATTGTCTGACTGGATCTGCACGGGTTGATCTTGAAGAAGATATACCGCTTTTAGAAGGCCATTGTAAATGGCTCTCAATTCCAGAATGTTTATGTGAAGGTAGGTTTCCTGACTTGACCATTTTCCTTGGAAGCTTTCCCCCTGTGTGACTGCTCCCCAGCCTCGGAGACTTGCATCCGTGGTTACTAGGACCCAGTCCTGAATCCCGAACCTGCGTCCCTCTAGTAGGTGAGAACTGTGTAGCCACCACAGGAGCGAAATCCTGGCTTTTGAGTACAGGATTATTTTCCGGTGCATGTGTAGGTGGGATCTGGACCACTTGTCCGGCAGGTCCCACTGGAATATTCTGGCATGGAATCGGCCAAACTGTATTGCCTCGTAGGCCGCCACCATCTTCCCTAACAATCGAATGCATTGATGTATTGACACTCTTGTTGGTTTCAAAATCTGTTTGACCATTCTCTGGATTTCCAGAGCCTTTTCTACTGGAAGAAACACTCTCTGAACTTCTGTGTCCAGTATCATCCCCAGAAAGGACAATCTTGTTGTCGGTTCCAATTGTGACTTTGGAAAATTCATGCTCCAACCGTGTTGTTGGAGTACTGACAGGGAGCGTTCAATGTTCTGGACCAACCGTTCCCTGGATTTCACTTTTATCTGGAGATCGTCCAGGTAAGGAATTATATTAACTCCTTGTTGTCGAAGGAGGACCATCATCTCTGCCATCACCTTGGTGAATACCCTCGGTGCCGTGGAGAGCCCGAACGGCAACGTCTGGAACTGGTAATGGCAATTCTGTATTGCGAATTGCAGATAAGCTTGGTGAGGAGGATAAATGGGAACATACAAGTAAGCATCTTTTATGTCTACTGACACCATAAAGTCTGCTTCCTCCAGACTGGAAATCATTGCCCTCAGAGATTCCATCTTGAACTTGAACCTTTTGAGGTAGAGATTCAGATTTTTCAGGTTTAAAATTGGTCTGACCGAGCCGTCCGGCTTCGGAACTACAAAAAGGCTTGAATAAGAACCTTCTCCTTGCTGTGACAACGGTACCAAGACAATGACTTGATCCTGACATAATTTTTGAAATGCAGCTGTTACTACTTCTCTGTCTGGAAGAGAAGCTGGCAAGGTCGATTTGAAAAATCGGCATGGGGAGACGTCTTGAAACTCCAGTTTGTATCCATGGGACACTATTTGTAAGACCCATGGGTCCAGGCCAGATTGAAGCCAGATCTGACTGAAAAGTTTCAGACGTGCTCCCACCCGAGCAGACTCCCGCAAGGGAGCCCCAGCGTCATGCTGCAGATTTGGCAGAAGCAGGTGTGGATTTCTGCTCCTGCGATCCTGGAGATTTCTTTCCTCTTCCCCTTCCTTTACCTGCAAAGAAGGGGGAACCTTTGGCCTTTTTGTATTTGTTGGGCCGAAAGGACTGCATGTGAGAATGATGGGTTTTTTTTGCAGGTGCAGGAGCATAAGGCAAGAATGTCGACTTACCTGCGGTAGCCGCAGAGACTAACGCATCCAGCCCATCTCCAAACAAGGCCTCGCCTTTATACGGGAGAGCCTCCATATTTCTTTTGGAATCTGCATCAGCATTCCACTAGCGAATCCACAACGCCCTCCGAGCCGATACTGCCATGGTAGCGGCTTTTGAACCTAAAAGTCCAATATCTTTCATGGCTTCTAGCATGTATGCAGCAGCGTCTTTTATATGACCTAACGTTAGGAGTATCTCATCTCTATCTATCGTGTCAATTTCCGATGACAAGTTATCTGACCATTTCTCGATAGCCCTACTCACCCACGCGCAAGCAATGGTGGGCCTGAGCAGTGTACCATTGGCCACATAAATAGATTTTAACGTAGTCTCCAACTTATGGTCTGCCGGCTCCTTCAGTGAAGCCGTCACAGGTGCAGGGAGAATCACCTGTTTAGTTAACCTTGACAGGGCACTGTCTAATACAGGGGGTGACTCCCTTCTTTTCCTGTCCTCTGCCGGAAAAGGATAAGCAACCTGAATCCTTTTGGGAATCTGAAATTTATTTTCAGGGTTTACCCAAACTCCCTCAAATAGAGTATTCAGCTCATGAGAAGGAGGGAAAGTTACATTAATTTTCCTTTCTTTATAAAAATAAGTTTTCTCCTGAGGTACAGGAGGGCTTTCCGTAACTTCCAAAACTTCCTTTATAGCAACAATCATATATTGAATGCTTTTTGCCATTTTAGGATCTATTCCCCTGGAATCACTATCGTCAACACAGGAATCAGAGTCTGTGTCGGTATCAGTATGTACTATTTGTGCAAATGGTCTCTTATGTGTCCCAGCGGGGTCGCCTGTGGATGAAGAGACAGAACTATGAAAAATTACATCTTCTACTGATTTTCTCCAGCTCTCTGCATGAGACTCAGACTTATCTAATCTCTTACTGATATGATTCACACTATCACGTAATTCTTTCACCCATTCAGGCTCATGGTGTGCCGGTAGCGCCACCACATTACAACTCTGTGTCCCTAAAATGGCTTCCTCAGGGGAAGAGCTCCTTGCCTCAGACATGTCACACACGTGTACAACCACACCACAGACACTCCGGGACTTATAGGGGACAGACCCACAGTAAAATCTGTCAGAAGGACACAGATAGGATTTGCCAGCTCACAACCCAGCGCCAGTAATAACTTGTCTGTGAAACACAAAATGCCCACAGACCTGTAGCGCTTTTATAATGATATTCACAATAATATATAGCACCAAATTCACTGTGCCCCCTCTGTTTTGCACCCTGATACTTGGTTCAGCAGTGGAGGAGGACCAGCGTTCTTCTCTACAGCCTGGAGGGAGAGAAAATGGCGCTGAGCAGTGTGCTGGCTGACCGAGAAGGAAGCACCGCCCCCGCAATGGCGCATTTCTCCTCAGAGTTTTTGATACCATTATTTATACTGGCGGGGATAGGGCTGTGCCCTCTACTTTTGCCAGTTTCTAGGTTTCATGCTGCTCCCCTGGAGTGCATCCAGTCTGCCTGGGCACATTTTCTAAACTGAGGTCTGGAGGGGCATAGAGGGAGGAGCCAGTTTCACACCCTTGAAAAGTCTTAAAGTGCCCATGGCTCCTGCGGAACCATCTATACCCCATGGTACTGAAGTGGACCCCAGCATCCTCTAGGACGTATGAGAAAAGTAAATGCATTTGCACCCTTTTGTTGCAAGATGGTTTGTTCCAGGAGCGAATTGCTCCTTTTTTGTGTTCTTACTCCTAACCCTGAATAAGGACCATTGTTTGAATTAACATGCCCACAATAATACAGTGGTAGTTACTGTAGCTAAACAAATGAATTAGGAAGAACAGTTAAGACCAATATGGGTTGTGTGACCATAACATGAATAATCATTGTTTTTGATATGTCACGCATCAGTAGCAATGGACTGGGAAAATTGTTTAAAATAGTTGGTAAGCTGAGTATAACATAAGTTTAGTTTGTGATATGGGACTACTGGTAAGTGTTTTTCTATAGGTGAACTATGTGGGTCATTTATGAATCACAAAAAATACAGAGACAAAACATATTGGGGCTAAATCAGACCTGATTGTAGCCGTACAAAATTTTGCGCGGTTATGATCAGCACCCTGACATGGGTGGATGCCCAGCACAGGGCTAGTCCACCCAGGGGTGTATCTTCCTATTGGCCAGGATGGCACTCGCCAGGGGTGCCAGCCGAGGAGGGGCGCCTTCCAGGGGTGCCACCTGCGGGCAGTATTCTTTGCATTCTTTGATCATTAATGGGCATCCCTGCTGTTGAGGAACTACACGGAGGTGGGGGGATAGCTGTCGCCTCTAAAAGTGAATCTACCTAAAAGTGCTGCCTTTAATAGTAAAATCAACATGGGGTCATATGTGTGTCTGGCACTGTGGGGGCATAAGTGTCTCTGGCACTGTGGGGGCATATGTGTATCTGACACTGTGGGGGTATACGTGTATCTGGCACTGTGGGGGCATTTGACTGTCCGGCACTGTGGGGGCATTTGAGTGTCTGGCACTGTGGGGGCATTTGAGTGTCTGGCACTGTAGGGGCATACGAGTGTCTCGCTCGGTGGGGGCATATGTGTATCTGGCACTGTGGGGGCATATTTGTATTTGGCACTGTGGGGGCATGTGTGTATCTGGCACTATACTCGGAGGCATTATGTGTATCTGGCACTGCACTACTGGGGTCATGTGTAACTGGCACTATACTGGGGGACATTATGTGCATCTGACACTATACTGGGGACATTATGTGTAATGAGAACTACTGTGGGTATTGTGTGTAAGGCTGCTAATTGTGTGTGTGCGCATATGTAGGGGGTGTGATTATATATTTATAGTTTGATATCATAATATAAAATTGTGAGGCCACGCCCACTTTCCCAGTAGCATGCACGCCTTCCCATATACATATATGGGCACTACTCTGTGGCATAATGTGTATAAGGGGTACTACTGTGTAGCATAATGTGAATAATGTACATTACTGTGCTGTGTAATGTGAGTAAGGCACACTACTGTAGTGTAATTTGAATTGGGGTACTATTGAGTAACCATGCCCTTTTTGTTGGCACACGTGCCTTCCCTATTTCAAATATGGGGGGGGGCACACCAGTCCTTTACTTTGCCAGGGGCGCTCAGACACCTAAATACACCCCTGAGTCCACCCCACATGTCTGGCTGTGCCCTCCCATCCCCCTGCACAGGTACAAAAGCATTGCACAAGATATATATGGGCACCAATGTGCTAATCACAAATGTTCATAAAAGTCCAAATATCTTACATCAAAGATGTATCAGAAGTATTTCGTCTCTGTTCCAAACTTCCTCCCAGAATAGCCGGTGCACCGTGTGGAAAAGGACCATGAATAGGGATATATCCTCTTGTCCTCACATATGTAGCCTCACCACAGAGATAGATGTCACCTGAATAGAAGGACGCTTGATTGATTCAACATGAGGTGATTAAACATCACTTGAAGCTTCCCTTGAAATGTTCCTCCTGTTCAGGAGACACTCCAAATTTCTTATCCTGCAGGACTTCAGAGAGTCACTGGGACTTGTCAGGTTTAATAGAGCACATTCAACAATCTCTGGGGTTTTTTTGTGATTGTGTCATTACCAATATTCTGTTGCAGCAACAGAATATTGGTAATGACACAATCACAAAACCCCCCCAGAGATTGTTGACATCTATCTCTGTGGTGAGGCTACATACAGTATGTGAGGACAAGAGGATATATCCCTATTTATGGTCCTTTTCCACACGGTGCACCGGCTATTCTGGGAGGAAGTTTGGAACAGAGACGAAATACTTCTGATACATCTCTGATGTAAGATATTTGGACTTTTATGAACATTTGTGATTAGCGCATTGGTGCCCATATATATCTTGTTCTGTCTACTATTTGGGGACCTGTGAGGAGTCCTTCTTTGGTGTACTAAAGCTGCTGTTCACGGTTGGCGCTGTATACAGATAATATTTTTTAGACAAAAGCATTGCACGGCAGCAAAGCTTTTGTACCTGAAGAGTAGCTCCCTACCAGCGCAGCTCCTGTGCGCTGGCAGGGAGCTACCCATCGCTCTCCGGGTCACAGCGGCTGCGTGTGACATCACGCAGCTGCCACAGCCCACCCCCCCCACACGGTCCGGGCACACCTGCATTGCCCGGACCGTGCCCCCAAAACGGCGGCCCAACGCCACCGGCCCTCCACCTCCCGCCCAGCTACGCCTCGGCCTGTCAATCAGGTAGAGGCGATTGCTGGACTGAGATGCCGATCGCATCTCTGGCATGCGCCGGTGCACTGAGGCGCCTGCGCAGTTCAGACCTGATCGCCCGCTGTGTGAAAACAGCAATCAGGTCTGAATTAGCCCCATTGTTTTATTTTTTGTTTGAAGCACAAATCACCCTATAGTAGTATTTGTCTGCCATTGGAACACACACATGCTAATCCATTCAGACACTTTGCAGAGTAGTTTGAAGACTTATGGTCAGGGCCGGATTAACAATGGGGCTAATGGAGCTGCAGCTCCAGGCCCACCCTCCAAAATAGGCCCACTGTATCGGCAAATGTCTATGCTGCTGTAATGTAAACAGGATTTTTGTTCCTGCTACTGCAGCGCCCCCTAGGGCCCGCCCCCTCCGGCAGCAACAACACCAGCCTCCTCTGCTCTCCTCCTCCTCCCCCCCCCCCCCCCAACGGCAGCGCTGGTCAGTGTCACATGCGGGGGCCTGATAGACAAAGTTTTTTTCATGTTCATGGCCCGGAATCGTAGCTCCGCCCCCTCGCGGCATTAGGCCACGCCCCCTCATGGCATTATGCCCGCGATTTGCTTGCCTGTGGGTGGTGGAATCCAGCTGCTGGCAGGTCCCCAATGGCAGGAACGGAGAAGGAGACATAACTGAAGGAGCTTAATCAGCAGACTTCCCAGCAATAGCCCTGGTGCCAGGACAGGAGCTCTATTCAGCAGTAGTGCAAACGAATTGTGGCTCTGTACTTTCAGCCTCCTCATTTACTGCAAGCACAGTGGGCAAGTCAGAACTCTGGTGACCAGGGCCGGATTGGTCATTAGTTCTACCAAGCAGAGGCCCAGTGGGCTGATTGGGGTGTGGTCCCGCCTATCATCTGTGGCCCCGCCCTCCCACGCATCACTAACTTAATGTACTTTGCCTTGTGCGCTGCGGCCACCGGCCACTAACAGGAGAAGAGGTCCCGTCCCCACACCACCTGGCTGTCAGGAAGAGAAGGAGATCTGCGTGCCAAACTCCGTTGACGTTATTGCGCAGACCTCAGAGGAAGAGACAGTGCGGCCGCGGTGGATCCAGCAGGAGAGGTGAGTATGAGTCTTCTCTAATCTCTCTGACCTCTGCCTGCAAACAAAGTGCTCTTGTGATAGAACAGTTCTATCGGCACCCCCACCTGCGGTGTAATGTGAGTAACAGACGCCGCTGGGTGGTGTAATGTGAATAATGGACGCCTCTGTGCATTGTAATGTGACGCCGGTGTACGCTGTAATATGAATAATGTGACACCGCTGTACTCTGTAATGTGAATAATGTGACGCCGCTGTCCAGTGTAATGTGAGTAACAGATGCTGCTGGGTGTTGTAATGTGAATGACAGTTGCCGCTGTGCGGTGTAATGTGAGTAACCGAAGTCGCTGTGCGCTGTAATGTGAGTAACGGAAGTCACTGTGCACTGTAATGTGAATAACGCAAGTCGCTGTGCGCTGTAATGTGAGTAACGGAAGTCGCTGTGCGCTGTAATGTGAGTAACGGAAGTCGCTGTGCGGTGTAATGTGAGTAACGGAAGTCGCTGTGCGCTGTAATGTGAGTAACGGAAGTCGCAGTGCGCTGTAATGTGAGTAACGGAAGTCGCTGTGCGGTGTAATGTGAGTAACGGAAGTCGCTGTGCGCTGTAATGTGAGTAACGGAAGTCGCTGTGCGGTGTAATGTGAGTAACGGAAGTCGCTGTGCGGTGTAATGTGAGTAACGGAAGTCGCTGTGCAGTGTAATGTGAGTAACGGAAGTCGCTGTGCGGTGTAATGTGAGTAACGGAAGTCGCTGTGCGGTGTAATGTGAGTAACGGAAGTCGCTGTGCGGTGTAAGGTGAGTAACGGAAGTCGCTCTGCGGTGTAATGTGAGTAACGGAAGTCGCTGTGCGGTGTAATGTGAATAACGGAAGTCGCTGTGCGCTGTAATATGAATAACGGAAGTCGCTGTGCACTGTAATGTGAGTAACGGAAGTCGCTGTGCGGTGTAATGTGAATAACAGAAGTCGCTGTGCAGTGTAATGTGAATAACGGAAGTCGCTGTGCGCTGTAATGTGAATAACGGAAGTCGCTGTGCGCTGTAATGTGAGTAACGGAAGTCGCTGTGAGGGGTGATGTGAGTAATGGAAGTCGCTGTGCGCTGTAATGTGAATAACGGAAGTCGATGTGCGCTGTAATGTGAGTAACGGAAGTCGCTGTGAGGGGTGATGTGAGTAACGGAAGTCGCTGTGCGGTGTAATGTGAGTAACGGAAGCCTCTGTGCGGTGTAATGTGAGTAACGTGTAAGTGTGCTTTAGTGTGACACCACTGTGCGCTATAATGTGAATAATGTGACGACGCTGTGCGGTGTAATGTGAATAACGGATGTGTCAGTGCAGTTTAATGTGAATAATGGACGCCGCTGTGCATTGTAATATGATGATCGGATGCCGCTGGGCGGTGTAATGTGAATAACGGATGTTGGTGGTCATTCCAAGTTGATCGCTCGCTGGCTACTTTTAGCAGCTGTGCAAACACTAAGCCGCCGCCCACTGGGGAGTGTATTTTAGCTTAGCAGAAGTGCGAACGCATGTGCAGCCGAACTCTGCAAAAACCAGTTTGTGCGGTTTCAGAGAAGCTCTGAACCTACTCAGCGCTTGCGATCACTTCAGCCTATTCGTGTCCGGATTTCACGTCATACACCCGCCCAGCCACGCCTGCGTTTTTTCAGACACGCCTGCGTTTTTGCAAACACTCCCTGAAAATGGTCAGTTGACACCCAGTAACGCCCCCTTCCTGTCAATCTTCTTGCGGCCGTCAGTGCGAAGAAAAACTTTGCTAGAACCTGAGCACAGCCACAACGGGCTTTGTACCCGTACGTCGCGCGTGTGCATTGCAGCCCATATGCGTGCGCAGAAATGCAGTTTTTTCACCTGATCGCTGCGCTGCGAAAATCGATCAATTCGGAATGGCCCCTATGTGCTTGCAATACTGACTATGTGCGATTTTGGCTAAGTGTCAATTTTAACTATCTCTTCTATAGAGATAGTCAAAATTGACTTGCCTGCACAGTCTATCTATTCTTGTGATGCCAACCACGCGGGACCGCGCATCGGCATCGCAAGGTGACTTTCACCTTGCGATCTGCACTAACTTTTCTTACGATTTTGACTTTATAGTCAAAATCATAAGAAAAAAATCTCACCGGGTGTACACGCCATAACACTTCCTGCTTTGCCTTATTACCGAGGTGAAGCAGGAAGGGACATCAGCAAGATGTATTAACATCTTGTCTGTCGAAGCGCTCCCCCCTCAGGCGATGCCCTCCTGAGCTTACAGCGCGTCAGCTCAGTGCTGATGCACTGTCTCCCCCTGCCCGGCCGGCTCCACTGTGCATGTGCGGGATGTCATACTCACGCGAGATCCCCTACGCAGTCCGGAGCTGGCGCCCGCCACAGCCAGGGATAGCTCTGTCCCTGCTGTGGTGTATGGGCATCGCCACCTGCAGCTGTCGAAACTGACAGCTGCAGGTGTCAGAACGGTCAGCAATGCTGACTGTGCATACATTGCCCCCTCATATCGGTGTGCTATCTGTAATGGTGCCCATACACTTGTGTGATGCCCCGCGACGTGACATCGCGGGGCATCGTACTGGCAGTTCAGGTGCAATGAAATCGCACCTGAACTGCCAAAGTGATTACCATGCGATCATGCGATAGATCGCATGGTAATCACGTGATGGGCATGTCACACTCCCGGCGTGTGCCAATCACGCATCGCGGTGCGATATATCGCATGTGTTTTTAAAAAATATTAAGTGCAGCACATACTATCATGAGACGCGATATTCGACCGGCGTGCCCACGCATGGGTGTGGTATGGAAGGTAGATAGTAACTACTATTGGTCGACAGTATCTAGGTCGACAGGGTCTCTAGGTCGACAGGTCAAAAGGTGGACATGAGTTTTTTATGGAGGGTTTTGGTGTCGTTTTCTTCGTAGAGTGACCGGGAACCCCAATTAGTGCACCGTGTCCCCTCGCGAAGCTCGCCATGCTTCGGGCAAGGTGCCTTGCTTCGCTCGGCACAGGTTACCGTTAAAATCGTAGTCCACGTGGAGCATTAAGTATGAAAAGGTTCAAAAAAAAGAAAAAAAACGCGAAAAACTCATGTCGACCTAGAGACCCTGTCGACCTAGTTACTGTCAACCTAAAGACCGGATCCCCCTGCGCATCGCGTTGTAAGGTACCTAAAATGTGCATACAATCCTTCAATTTCTCTCACAGATGCGGTCGAAATGGAAGGATTGTACCTGATATCTCACAAGTGCATGGGCTACATTAGATAGCAGCGCCGATATGGACAGGGGCGCTATCTGAGCCAGCACCGCAACAGTAATAGAAGGGGGAGAAGCAGTATCAGTGCGCTGATACTGCTCCCCTATAACGCAGGGTAATACATTTACTCCTATAATCTAAATTGCAGTGTAAAAATGAAGCTGTCCAGTATTTGTGGGATACAACCCACTCAAATCTAAATCTCTCTGCACATGTTATATTAGCCCCACATGGTTTTGCCCAGTTGTGTTCTTTTTGGCTTTGCTTGCAACTCTGAATCAGGCCCTGTGTCTGTTTTTACTTCTGCCTGATTGAAAGACTGAGGGCCTAATTTAGATCTGATCGCAGCAGCAAATTTGTTAGCTAATGGGCAACACCATGTGCAGTGCAGGTGGGGCAGATGTATAGATAGATAGATTTGGGTGGGGTGTGTTCAAACTGATATCTAAATTGCAGTGTAAAAATAAAGCAGCCAGTATTTACCCTGCACAGAAACTATATAACCCACCCAAACCTAAATATCTCTGCACATGTTACATCTGCCCCACCCCCCCTGCAGTGCACATGGTTTTGCCCAAATGTGCTGCTGAGATCAGATCTGAATTACCCCCTGAGTGACACCACCACTTCCATATGCTGTTTGATGCATTGGATGAGCACCAGAGCATGTTGGTCAAATATTGAGGTGTGTCGAAAACGCTGTTACTGGTTTTGGTTTTGTAATTCTTCCAAAAATTGACATAAAAGCTAGAATCACATCATTTGGGCCTTGTTTTGTTCCCAGAGTATTACTAACCTCAATAACATTAATTTTATTTTATTAATAAACCATAGGTTGTGTTTTTTGTGTTTTTGTTTAGACAGGTATATGTTTCATATAAGCAAAGAGGAGAGGGAGATTGCAGTGGGTAAAAGAAGGTGGGTAGCTATGCCCTCCTTGGTGCTAGTCACACCTCACGGCACAGACCACACCCCCATATCAGTAGTCACACCCCCTGCGGCAGCCCCCAATAGGCCCTTTATAAATTTCAGCTCCAGGCCCACCAGGACCTTAATCTGGCACTGCTTATGGTACATGACAGAAATTGTCAAAGAAAGTGGCACAAAGCTCAAAGAACTGGCTCGGGATACTTTGGGGTTCTGTGTCAAACCAAGTCCCGGCTCGGGTAATCAAGACAAGTTCGAATCTTCGGATCTAATAGACAAATCTCTTGTGTTTTGGATTGCATGTAAGTCACTCCCTTGTGATTTCAGGTACAATTTCACACTGGAAATTAATGATGTCAATACTGTAATAACAAAAACAAGTCCAAATTACATGATTTTATCTGGTTTTATCATTTTTTAAAGAAATCCATATCCATATACAAAACCAGAACACTTTAGGGTGGTTTTACCAAAACACTACAATGATGTAGAACCAAAACTAAAACCCAGCGTTCTGTGAACATCTCTACAAATAAGTGCACAAGACATTACACATTTGCTTCAGAGTTAATTACTTCCAAGGATTAATAACTTTTAATTTATTTATTTAATTGTACAGAAATGTTTATACTGTACCTTGGAAGAATTTAGTATACTAAAGTGGTGCTTTACAAATACTTTAGTATACTAATATTCTTCCAAAGTACAGTATAAACATTTTTGTACAAATAAATAAGTATATTAAAACTAGTCGTGAATATTTGTAATGTATCATTTTTTTACATCGTAAGATAACAGACATTATGTACAGTAAAGATACAGAAAATATGCTGAGCATGGTTTATAATGTGATGAACTACAGTTGGTTGGAGAAATTAAGAGAATTACTCATTTACATTTGGAAAAAGCACCACAGTTCATGACCTACTGGATTGATTAGGTGGATTTTAAATTAAACCAGAGATTAAGAGATCTGCTATTAATTTAATACAATAAAGGTTTCAGAGGGCCATAGTAAACCTAATCTGTCTGGAATACAGTCATTGACTGCTAGCGTCTGCTGTACCTGTTTAATGTACTGTTTATCTTACTCTTTGTCAGTAGTTAGCTTCCTGAATTGTTGTGAGAAAACATTGAAAAAAATGTTTAGACCCTCACCAAAAAAAATCTAAAATGTTCAGCTACCTGGGCACACATCCGTGTTAGGCCTTACTTGGACTGGACAAAGCAAACCAGCAAGCATTTTGATGGCTTTTGTATTAGGTGTAAGCAGAGATCATATTTCCTGATGATTTTGTTAATTTATTAGCTGAACAAAAACTACCCGACTCAATGTGTAAAAAAATAAACATTGGCCATCGGGAAAAACAGTTTAAATGCATGGACTGTAAATCCATTCCTTTACCCTACATTGAAAATCACAGAATATATCATCCTGACCAGTAAAACCACCGAGGTTTGCTTCAGATGATGTTTGTGGTATTTCTGAACGTCATTTTGGCTGTCCTATTATGCACTGGTTGTATTTCAAGGGCAACTGTGTATTCCTGCAGACGGTGGACTGAACTGCACTTAGTAATTTAGTCGCTGCGCACTTGCAAACATATTCCACAAAACTTCTTATCAGAGTTTGCACAGTAGGGCGAAGGTACTTAAAATGGAAATGATGCCTTTTATTGTACGCTATTTAAACTGCTTTGTTCCCCAAGGTGTCGTTATTTGTAATGTCAACAAACGCGCAGCTTTCAGGAAAGGCGAGTCAAAGCACAAAGAAAAAACTTGCACTGACAAAGACCACACAGCAGTATTATCAGATAGGACTATACTGTATGTAACAGTATGCGCACAAAAAGTGCTGTTACATACTGCTACATATTCTGCATATAC
This sequence comes from Pseudophryne corroboree, assembly GCF_028390025.1. NCBI lineage: Eukaryota > Metazoa > Chordata > Amphibia > Anura > Myobatrachidae > Pseudophryne > Pseudophryne corroboree. The sequence goes on along the minus strand of NC_086445.1, from coordinate 943,096,962 downwards.
AGCATGGTTAACTTATAAACTGTGTTAGATACACAAACACACACAGAATTAGAATATCGTGCAAAAGTTAATTTATTTAAGTAATTCAACTTAAAAGGTGAAACTAATATATTATATATACTCACTAATATATTATATAGACGCATTGAGGCAGTAATTCATGCAAAATGGACCCAAACCAAGTACTGAGTACATATGTATGATTATACTTTTCAGAGTGCCAAAATTTCTGTATTTAAAATTCTTTTTTTATTGATATTATGTAATATTCTAATTTTCAGAGAATTTGGGGTTTTCTTAAGCTGTAAACCACAATCATCAAAATTAGAACAAATAAAGGCTTGACATGTCTCACTTTGCATGTAATGAGTCTATAATATATTAGTTTCACCTTTTAAGTTGAATTACTGAAATAAATGAACTTTTGCACGATATTCTATGTGTAAATTCTGGAATGATCAGATCTTTACTAGTCACTCTGAAATGGGAAATTACCTTGTAAGGATTAGGTGAGTTTAGCGTGACTCTAGGCAGCACTGCCTAGTCATCTAGTGATCATTTTAATTACTTGGAACATGCATATAGAAAAGTGTTGGGTCGATTCCCTTAATACCCACTGGGTCAAAGCATTGGAGCAGCTGAATATGTTAAATAGTATTTACTTATGTAACTAGTGTACATATGCACTAACATGTAAAAGTCAGCACAATTAGTCAATTAGTGATGACACTCTGTGGGATGTTAGTGAACTAATACTGTAGAGGCGTCAGCAATTATAGGCAATGGTTTAACTACTGTACACTAATACATGTAAATGAACATCACGGAGGCTCCAGTGGAATAACAAAATCTCCTCCTGATTGCAGTAATGTAGTACATATTGTCACGATCGTAGGCACGGCGATTCCCCATATACGCCAATCTGCGAATCCCTGCCACGTGACACCATTACTGGGTACCTGAGCATGTGCATTCATTTCAACACGATCACTGCCACCAGCCAAAGTGCAAACATTTAGGGTATGACCCAAGGTAAACTTATGGCTTTTGCCTGCACCCAGAATTATTAATATTTTGGTTACGCTTCTTTCAGAGAGTTGAGTTGGATACACAACAGAAACCAGAGCTAAAATTGATTATTTAATTTAAGTATAACACTTCAAAGCTTACGTTACAGAAAAGAAAGTTACAAGATATAATGTTAAAAAGTCAAAGTCACATGAGTAAAAACTGTTTCAATAAAAATAAAAATAGGGAGATAAAACCCACCGATCCTAGCCCATGCAGAGTGGAACAATGGGATTAAGGGAAGCCCTTTCAGATATTCGGGACATTACAAAGCTAAGATGCTTCTCCGGACTTGCTTCTTTGATAATGCACACCTTGCAGTCTCTGTTTCTCCTATTTAAAACTCAGGCTGCCCATTCAACCCCCTCCCTCTGGAGAGTTTGTTTTTAACCCTTCCAAAGCCAGAGAAGGTATTGAGTTCAGCTCATACTGGGCTTCCCAGCCACTCGCTCAGGGGCAAATGGCCTTATCTTCTAACGGACTTTGAAGCTCTGGCCATGGTTCTTGTGTGAACACAACTGTGACATGGGGTCTCTTGGTCATATACACAGGGGCTGGCTAATTTTCTTTTCCCATTCCTTTTGAAGCTGGGCAATCATATTTATCAATCATACTAAGACACTGTTATAGCTAGCTGAAGGAAGTTTTTATACCTTCCCTAGCTAGCATGTCTTTCTGGTCTCTCTGGTGACCCCCTGGGGTCAGGAAACAACCTGTTGGGAGATACACAAGCCAGTTGAGAAAACACATTTCAGGCCTGACCTGCGTGTACTTTAATATCTCAGTTCTGATTCTGGGGTAATTTAACTAGCTCTTGTCAGGAGGAATTTCACACCTTCATAGCCAGTGTGTCTCTGAGTTCTGTGGCTCTTATGAAATGCCAGCAGATCAATCAAGCTTCAACCAATTGACATGCAAAGAAAGTTATCACACACTGGTACACTGATACATCGATCAGAATATTGATATAACATACATTGATTTTAACAGGCCTATTTCTACTTGAAATAGCCTGGATCATGACACCTCCCCCTTTAAGATCAGCATGGGAGCAGTGGCACGTCAGGCCAGTACTATTCTTCTATTTGTCCTGAGAAGACATTTACAACACAATACAATAGATCAAATACAGTATACTACTTAATATAGTTTTTTTGGATACAGAGAGGAAGGGGATACAATATGCTTCCCTGAAACCTTTCTGCTTGACTTATCCCCGGGCATGCTACCTTGACACATAGCAGAGTTCCTGCTGTGAAGGGGCTGTTAGCAGGGCCATAACTACGTGTGTGCCAGCGGTGCCTGGCACACAGCGCAGTCGCCCTGAGGGCGCAACTACCCGCATCCCCATTCAAGAGTGCGGCATTGTAATGAGTCAGACTGACTCACTACAAGCAGCCCGTGATGTGTGCTGTGGCTGCTGCTGCCGGAGTGAGGGGAGGACGAGGGGGGGAAGGGAACTCTGAAGCCACAGCAGCGCCCCTCAAATTGCCAGTTGCTGAAGTCCCAGAGGAAGCAAGGCAGAGACTCCGCCCAGCAAAACCTGTTGATGACGCCCCCACCTGACCTGAACTTATGTGCTGCAGTGCTGGGCATTGCAGGTCCTTGCCTGCATTACCGAATCTCCTCTCCCGGCCAGGTCAGCTGGAGGTGCCTGCTCTATGGGTCGGAAATGTTTTCAAAAAAGGGGCATGGTCATGGAGATCCGCGATTAGGCCATGCCCCTGACTTGGCCTGGGCAGATTGTGTTCCGCCCTACCTGCTCGGTGGGCTCTCACCTTTTGACTATTCCTGCTGCCATTCACCCTGGAGGTAAAGTGTGCGGTGACTGGGGGGACAGACAGTGTGTGTGTATAGGGGGGGTGGAGGGGATGATGTGACAGGCTGTGTGTGTGTGTGTGTGTGTGTGTGTCTATAGGGGCTAGTGGGGGCAGGCTGTGTGTGTTTCTGGTTATGGGGGACAGGGTGTGTGTGTGTGTGTGTGTGTGTGTGTGTGTGTGTGTGTATAAAGACTGTTGGGGAACAGGGTGTGTGTGTGTGTGTGTGTGTGTGTGTGTGTGTGTGTGTGTGTGTAGGGACTGGGGTGAACAGGCTGTGTGTGTGTGTGTGTGTGTGTGTGTGTGTGTGTGTGTAGGGTCTGGGGGTGAACAGGCTGTGTGTGTGTGTGTGTGTGTGTGTGTGTGTGTGTGTGTGTGTGTGTGTGTGTGTGTGTGTGTCTGCGTGTATAGAAGGACTGGTGGGGAACAGGCTGTGTGTGTGTGTGTGTGTGTGTGTGTGTGTGTGTGTGTGTGTGCGTGTATATAAGGACTGGTGGGGAACAGGCTGTGTGCGTGTGGTGACTGGAGGGGACAGGCTGTATGTGTGTGTGTATAAGGACTGGAGGGGACAGGGTGTGTGTGTGTGTGTGTGTGTGTGTGTGTGTGTGTGTATAAGGACTGGAGGGGACAGGCTGGGATACGGTATGTTTTTATTATGATATTAGAATATTGATTTTTATGTACCATGTTCATTGTGGATATGTTTCCCATTGGTATATAAGCTCATTAAATTGATATATTCTCCTAATAGAGGATCATCTGGTAGATTAGAGCGCCAGTGGTACCTGTTATTTTTTGTTATATTGTTTCTATAGAGAAAAGGTGTTTTTTCTCCCTTTGCAGTGTACCAAGGAAGCTTAATCTTTTAACTGCGCAATTCTGTTACCGTATTACCATACCTTTAGTCTCTAATAGCTGTAAGTGTCTGTACTACATGCCAACACATGTGAACAGGGCTGAGGTTTTTTCTAGGAGCGCTGTGATTGAATGTCCTTTTTATACTCACTATTTAATTCTTATAGAACATACATAATGTTTTGGACGGAATATATTGGGACTCCAATTGAGCGCACAGATGTGAAGGCAAATAAAAAGTGGTGTATCTAAACTTTTGTGAGAAACCTCACTGTATGATTTACAATCATTAGGACACCACTATGGTTGAATATTTTACTGAGGGCCATATTACATGTTAATCCTATTTAATTCTCTCTAAAGTGGAGAATGAAAATTTACATCTGAACTTTACAATTATATATTTGTGGAACATACTGATTACTTTTTGAGGGTCAGAACATGCTTGTTGGGACAGTCTTTATTAAAACATATTGTAACATATATAATATCCCCTGACGGGAACTCTGCCTGACGTAATGTGTAAAATGGGCTCTTCCTGGTGTAGAGGCGCTACTGTGCGGCTTCATTTGAATAATGGAGACTACTGTGCAGAGTAAAATAAATTGGTATTATTTTTTGCCACACTCCTTCCCCATAAATCCACACACCTATATTTTGTTGCATGCCCACGGCACGCACTGGCCCTCTTTTAAATAGGGGGGGGGGGGGGGGGGGGGGCGCTGGTCCTGTTTCTTGCACACAGCGCTAAAATGTCTAGTTACGGCACTGGCTGTTAAAATGACCTTTTCACACAGGATTTATACATAACCACACAAAGGGCATTTGCAGAGATTGATCAATACAATATTATTTGCAGTTATGCATATTCTGGCATCAGAATGGCATCCAATCATGACACATATAGGCAGGTATTCAATGCATGTCAGATCCTCTCAGACAGAGAGGATCCGACAGTGCAATATTCAATTCTGGGGCAATTGTGGATCCATGTGGCTAATCCGCCGATCCATGGGGCTAATACGTCAAAAAATGTTGATTCGCGTCTAATCCGCCGATCCATGTGGTTTTTGACAAGTGACATTTTTTCAGACAGTAGGAGAAACGGCACATGCATTGAATAGGTTGAATGCAAATTCGACCTATTCCTGTCAAGATGTGCCGATATTTCAGAATGTTGGAAATACCGGCACTAATTGAATAGACCCCATAATGTTTAATTTAGTGTCAGCACCCCATTTACCTACCAGTATATATTTTTTGTACTGTGGGAACAATCCCATGTAAATACGGAGAGAACATGCACTGCTAACCAAGGTGCTAGGAAGCTAAATGCCTGTTCACATTTAGTAGAGAGGGTACCAGGAGTAAGTGATTGGAACAGTAAGGTAATCTGAAATGGTCATTATTTGTGTAGGTTACCCTAAGTGTGCTGATAAAACACCCAGACATGTCACAGGGTTCTAAAAACGAAGTGATCTGATGGTTGAGGTGTGAAAGACTTAAAGGCATTAAGGGTTAATACTGTATTACCATTTTTACATTAGATGACACCTATACTCAGTCTTGCTTTTTTTTTGCGGCTATTACATATTTTTGGAAAGTAAATTTAGCTTCATTTTTATTCACTTTCTTTATAAACACTATTTTTAAAATATTGGACACTTATTCTAAGTTGTCCTGTCATATTATAAAGAAATCCTAAGTATATCATCAGTTTTACCATTGGAATAATATGAATTGTATCCTTAAAATAATGATGCGTACATTTAGTAATGAGGACATTAACCATTAGGTGTTGTGTTACTGGAACCAGGCCTTCTACAGTATCTCCTCCTTATCTGTCTCACATCACCTCATCTCCCTTCTCCAGGCCTTCCGCTCAGCTGTTTACCCCATGAACCGCATGTAACCCTCATTTGTACATTTCTGTAACTCCCCATATCAAACGTCCAGCGCACACTCCTTCTCTGTGCTCCTCCAGTTGCTCTAATCTCCCAGAGAGCGGTTACAGTAATCTTCCCTTTGATTAATAGCATCTTGCTGAAGTGTGATACAGTAGGGCCCTTTGATTTTCCAATATCAAATCAGTTGCTTTTTGAACTTTCCCTAAGCTGTTTACCATCCAGAATAACACTTTTTGGCTCACTCTGTGATGTTGCAAAATAGTATAATCTCACAGTGAAAGGAGCATATTAATACGGTGTCGTCTCAGTAAAGGGTGTGGTATGGAAGGTAGATAGTAACTAGGTCGACAGTGTCTAGGTCAACCACTTTTGGTCAACAGTAACTAGGTCGACAGGGTCTCTAGGTCGACATGGTCTAGGTTGACAAGTCAAAAGGTCGACATGAGTTTTTTATGGGGGGTTTGTGTAGTTTTCTTCGTAGAGTGACCGTGAACCACAAGTAGTGCACCGTGTCCCCTTGCATGGCTTCGGGCAAGGTTACCATTCCCAATCGTAATCCGCGTGGATCGTTAAGTATGAAAAGGTTCAAAAAACGGAATAAATCGTGAAAAACTCATGTCGACCAAGAACATGTCGACCTAGAGACCCTGTCGACCTAGAAACCCTGTCGACCTAGTTACTGTCGACCAATGGTGGTCAACCTAGATAGTGTCGACCTAGTTACTGTCGACGTAGAGACCGGATCCCCTCAGTAAAGTGCAACGTGTTCCACACTACATGACGAGAGCAGGATTTCACAGTCAAAGCTACTGTGCCAAAATACCTCATTACTGTACATTGCCTTTAGTAGAATTGGGACCCCTCACATGCCTTTGGCGCATGGCTGAAAAGGATATGGAGGATTGCGGGGAGGGTCCTCATAGGGAAGGGGTGTACACCCTGTTTGCATCACTGTGTGTGGGGGGTGAATAGATGCCAAATGCCCCCCCCCTCCTCACACACACACACACACACACACACACACACACACACACACACACACACACACACACACACACACACACACACACACACACTGTGGCCTGCTGGTGGGAAAGCAGGACAGTCCCAAAAACATGACTGTCCTGCTGAAAGTAGGACAGTTGGGTAGTATGCTTGCTACTGTAACCCTTTGTCAGTGTGTAGCTGGTACGAGGAACATGAGAAGGCTGATCACTTCCTTGTCCATGCATTCCTCTGACCTGGCTATATTACTGTATGTGTGCAGCCTGTCAGTAACTAAGGGGTCCCCGCTCATGCATGCTTTACAGCAAACTTTTCTTTATATGGACACAGGTTGATGTTACATGGTGTGGTGCACTTCGCAAATATAATAAGTTGGGCACCAGACCATTTCTATTCTAAATATGTTCTCCTTGTTACATGATTACTTCAGAACATTAATTAACTGCAAAATGATAAATATCTACAACTCCCCTTATGCACCATACCTGGGTTGTGACAATAGAAACAAAACATCTACATCACCTTGCTGGCGCCTGTCATTCCACTTTATTTAGTTTTTTATCAAACTCTCACTGATCCTCACAGATACAAGAACTTAGCTCATGTGCAGTTACTACACTACACCAAGGGGGTCATTCCGAGTTGATCGCTCGCTAGCTGTTTTTAACAGCCGTGCAAACGCTATGCCGCCTCCCACTGGGAGTGTATCTTAGCTTAGCAGAAGTGCAAACGAAAGGATCGCAGAGTGGCTACAAAATAATTTTGTGCAGTTTCAGAGTAGCTTCAGACCTACTCAGCGCTTGCGATGACTTCGGACTATTCAGTTCCTGTTTTGACGTCACGAACACGCCCTGCGTTCGGCCAGCCATGCCTGCATTTTTCCTGGCACGTCTGCATTTTTTCGAACACTCCCTGAAAATGGCCAGTTGACACCCAGAAACGCCCACTTCATGTCAATCACTCTGCGGCCACCAGTGCGACTGAAAAGCTTCGCTAGACCTTGTGTGAAACGACATTGGTCGTTGTGAAAGTACGTCGCGCGTGCGCATTGCGCCTCATACGCATGCGCAGAAGTGCCATTTTGCAGCGAACATTTTTAGCTAGCGATCAACTCGGAATGACCCTCCCAAGTCATTTGCAGCAGCTTCTCACTGTCGCACTGCAGCTCTTTATAGGGCTACATATAACTGTCTCACAACTCACAACTCTATCACATTTCTTTGTCAGATCTGTGGGTTTTCAGGGCTATTAGCAGGACCCGAAGGTTGTTATTGTTGGAGGACTAATGTAAGACACTGGGAGGCTTGATGGGGTTTCTCCTCATAAGTAAAACTGAACAGATTATTGATACTGAAACATGTATTGGCAGAGATCAGAGAGCACATGATACTACAGTCACTAATTACTAATTAGCAGGAGAGGCTGATAATATATAATGAAGACAGGAGACTGCGGAGAGTACACAGTATAGTGCTGGTATAGAGAGTCTCTGCTGTGATGCTTGCTGAGAGAGAAGGCTACAGCTGGTAGCTGCAACCCAGGAGGCAATAGTGAATCCAACTGAGAGAAGACTGTAAAGGACCCCAGATATGGTAACTGGCAATGAGTGGGTGCAATGCACAGCAATTGAAAGAGCACACTGGAGATTGTGGAGAGCACCCAGCAATAGTGACTGGTGCTAAGAGTAAACGCAGTAGCAGATGGAGTTTACTGGAACTGTGGAGCCAACTCTGAACAAACAACACTCTGAGGGAGCCAGGAAGACAGGCTAGAGTACAAGATCTTCTGACAAGGAGTAATGGTCATGGAGAGACTTAAATTGGGTGCTTTGGCTGCTGAGAGGTCACTGGAGTCATGTGCAGAAATCAGGAACAGGATAGGATGGAAAGTGATTAGCTGACTGAAGGCAAGATTGCGGCGCCCATGTCCCAGTGGCGACAGACTCCACATGTGAAAACAAGCAACTACTGGCAGCAGCACAGAGGGGGACACATCAAGACAACTTGGGGACAGGCATACTGTAATGCCATGAAGCAACAGCACCAGCCAGCATGTGACACTCTGCATCTCTTCAATTACCACAGCTCTGCATCTCTTTATTTATCAAAGGTCTGTAGTTATCACAGCTCTTCTTGTCTATCACAGCTCTGCATCACTTAATACAAAATAGCTCTGAATCCCTTTATTTATCTCAGTTCAGAATCTCTTTACCACAGCTCTGCATCTCTGCATCACAGTTCTGCATTTATTTATCTCCATTCTGCATCTCTTTATTTAACAGCTCAGCCTCTATTTAATCGCAGCTCTGCATCTCTTTATCAAAGCCAGGGCCGTAACTACGTGTGTGCCAAGTGGGCTTGGCACACAGCGCAGTTGCCCTGAGGGCGCACGGCCAGTGGCATGTAATGAGTCAAATTGACTCATTACATGCCGCCTCTGAAGTCCGCGCCGTGCGCCGCAGCCGCACTGGAGGAGAGAGAAGCGCCGGAGGCAGCTGAGAAGGAGGAGGAGGGAGGGGGACTGGAGCCGCAGCAGCGCTATTTCATTGGTAGTAAGCGCCGCTGCAGCATCCCCCTCTCCTTCCGTATAGACTGCCCGGCGCTGCTGTGGATGCTGGGATGCGGTTCCTCCATCCCAGCATCCACAGCAGCGCCAGGCAACCAATACGGAAGGAGAGGGGGATGCTGCAGCGGCACTTACTACCAATGACATAGCGCTGCTGCGGCTCCAGTCCTCCTCCCTCCTCCTCCTTGTCCGATGCCTGCACAGAGGGACATGCCAGCACGAGGAGCCTGTCAGCGGGGAGAAGGTAAGTATATCCCTCTCTCTCTTTCTCTCTCTCTCTCTCTTTCTCTCTCTCTCTCTCTCTCTCTATCTTTCTGGGGGACACCGTCTGCCATAATGTGTAAAAAGGGGCCCTGGCTGCCGCAATGTGTAAAAAGGGGGACTGACTGCCGCAATGTGTAAAAAGGCGGCCTGGCTGCCGCAACGTGTAAAAAGGGGGACTGGCTGCTGCAATGTGTAAAAAGGGGGCCTGGCTGCCGCAATGTGTAAAAAGGGGGACTGGCTGCCGCAATGAGTAAAAAGGGGGACTGGCTGCCGCAATGTGTAAAAAGGGGGCCTGGCTGCCGCAATGTGTAAAAAGGGGGCCTGGCTGCCGCAATGTGTAAAAAGGGGGCCTGGCTGCCGCAATGTGTAAAAAGGGGGACTGGCTGCCGCAATGTGTAAAAAGGGGGACTGGCTGCCGCAATGTGTAAAAAGGGGTCCTGGCTGCCGCAATGTGTAAAAAGGGGTCCTGGCTGCCGCAATGTGTAAAAAAGGGGGCCTGGCTGCCGCAATGTGTAAAAAGGGGGACTGGCTGCCGCAATGTGTAAAAAGGGGGACTGTCTGCCGCAATGTGTAAAAAGGGGGACTGTCTGCTGTAATGTGTAAAAAGGGGGACGCTGTCTGCTGTAATGTATAAAAGGGGCTCTACCTGGTGTAGTGGCGCTACTGTGCAGCGTAATTTGAATAATGGAGACTACTGTGCACCATAGTATGAATTGCTATTATTTTGTGGCCACGCCCCTTCCCCATGAAGCCACGCCCCTATATAATTTTTTGCGCGCCTACAGCGCGCACTGCCCCTATCTTGCATGGGGGGAGGGGCGACAATGTCGTTTCTTGCACACAGCGCTAAAATGTCTAGTTACGGCACTGATCAAAGCTCTGCATATATTCATTTATCACAGCTCTACAACTCTCTATCGAAGTGCTGCATCTCTTCATTTATCACAACTCTGCAACTCTCTATCAAAGTGCTGCATCTATTCATTTATCACAGCTCTGCAACTCTCTACCGAAGTGCTGCATCTATTCATTTATCACAGCTCTGCAACTCTCTACCGAAGTGCTGCATCTATTCATTTATCACAGCTCTGCAACTCTCTACCGAAGTGCTGCATCTAATAATTTATCACAGCTCTGCAACTCTTCTTCTCAGAACGCTCTCTTTTTTACAGCTCTGCATTTCTCTATCACAGCTATTCATCTGTTTATTTATCATTTCTGCATTTCTTCATTCACCACAGCTCCGCATTTCTTTATCAAACCCCTGAAACTCTATATTTAACACAGCTATGCATCTGTTTACCACTGCTCTGATTCTGTGGTAAACAGGGCAGGTCAGTGTAGTGCATGACTCTCCTGCCCCTCAGTGCTCAGTACGGTGGCGGCGTGTATCTCAAACCAGGCTCAGGTTCGTAGTCCAGCAGCCAATCAGGAATAACCACTGCTGGTCCACGAGCTCTGATTGGCTCACGAATCAGCGGCTGATTTGAGACCCTACATGCCGCCGCAGGACTGAGCAATGAGGGGCATGAGAGGCGCGTGCTGTGCTCTCCTCCTCTGACACAAACACAGTAGCAGCTGCAAGTAAGGTGGACGGCGAGCTGTCAATTTCTTACCGGTACACAGTACCACCCCGTACCGCCATACTTGCAGCACTGTAAAGGGGCCCTGACAATGAACTGTAGCATCCATGCTGTCTGCAGGCTATGTCCTTGCGTTTTCATACAGCGGGTGATCAGGTCTAAACTGTCCATGCATAGGCACCGCAATGCGCAGACGCGTTGCACGGGTACAAAGCGGATTGCCGCTCAGTGATGGGTTTGTGCGAAAGATCCATTCGCACGGGCGTTCGCAAGGAGATTGACAGGAAGAAGGCATTAGTGGGTGGCAACTGACCATTTTCTGGGAGTGGTTGGAAAAACGCAAGCGTGTCCAAGCGTTTGTAGGGAGGGTTCCGGACGTCAGTTCCGGTCCCGGACAAGCTGAAGTGATCGCAGCGGCTGAGTAAGTACTGGGCTGCGCAGAGACTGCACAAGATCTGTTTGAACAGCTCTGCTACACATGCGTTCGCACACTTGCACAGCTAAAATACACGGGGCGGCGACTATCTGATCGCAGCAGTGCAAAAATCGCCTGCAGCGATCAGGTCTGAATTAGGCCCCTTGTCTCTAATAGTTGGACTGGTCTCTATGCTGGCTGGCCACGCCCCATGTGCTGGCTGGCCACATCCCTTAATCATGGGCCCCTACCACTGCATTCCCCTGGTGGGCACTTCATTGTGAAGTATTTGTCTATTGTTAAGTTTGTTTAACTTACAGGAAGAAAAAGCAATACCTTAAATACAGAAATGTTCAGGCTGCTGCAACCTCTAAGTGTGTGTGGGTAAAACCTCTATGAAATGCGTACACGTTGCATAAGCACACCATCACGCTGTAAGCACAAAATAGCTACACGTGCGGCCTATACACTTTAACCCCTAACAGGAAAAGGAATGCTACACCGATTGTATATGTTATGTTATGGTCCAACGCAGCAACAAATATTTACTTAGAAGGGGGTTCACAGAGAACTACAACAATACAAGAGAAAAAGGCTACAACCAATGGATACATACATTTGTTCGCCTGCGCCACCCGGTTCCGGTCCTCAGTCAATCTGGATAGATAACCTCCAGAGAATAGACTGAGCCCAGCCAGGAGGCTTGGTTTTTATACAATGGTCCAAAGCATGAAACAAAGAAAACTGTAATCTCTTCATCCATAGGTTAAAGGGCTGGTCATTTACAATACATGAGGGGTCATAGGTCAATTTGAATAGGTGGGCTATGCCTGGTCCAGGTGCACTTGCAGATGTCCTCCACTGGGTTCCCGCCGAATATCAAGAGTACAGTAAATACAGTGTAATATTAATATTGTACTCCTGCGCATATCTATGCGCAGGAGTGTGCTACTTTCTGCAAACTGCCATCGGAATATTGCCCTTGAAATACTGTACAACCGGATACCAAACACCACCTCCTAACCTAATTCTGTCCCGTCATATCCTGTAAAGTTGAATATCTCTATTGTTCCATTTCTAAAGTAAATGTAACTTGCTGGTGTGGTGCGTGTGGGCTATGTGTAAATTATGCACTACGTGGATGAAATGTCTTTGTGGCTTTTCCATGCGAATGCGTACATTACCGTATTTACTCATACCACGCGCTAATACGCAGGACTTCGTGAGCCAATGTACGCAGCGTGCGGACATGTGCACGCACGGCAGAACAAGCACACGCACGGAGGCCACTCTGTGTGGTGATTGTACTTGATGCATGTGGGTATAATATTTTCAACTTCGACACTATGTACCTCCATCATTAAGAAGCCATCAAGCACATACCTGCCATTAACTAGCCAATAATGCCTCACAAAACGACCAGAGCTGCTGGAACCTTATTACTCCAGGGTCCAGGGTGCAGGCAGCAGCAGAGATTCTAGAGAGTCTAGAGTGTCTAGAGTGCGGACACATTTTGTGACATACCCAGCCACTGGCGTGGCGTGCCTGGGGATCAAATGAGGAGGTCGCTGCTGCTACTACAAAGTGGTGACATACCGAGCGCAGTCTCGTATTATGCGCACAATCTAACAACTTGACTTCACTGATGATTTCCCAGCCACAGGAATATAGAGACAAAGCCTCCGTATACTTATATGAATATATAGGCCCTCATTCCGAGTTGATCGGTCGCAAGGCGAATTTAGCAGAGTTACACACGCTAAGCCGCCGCCTACTGGGAGTGTATCTTAGCATCTTAAAATTGCGACCGATGTATTCGCACTATTGCGATCACAAACTACTTAGCAGTTTTAGAGTAGCTCCACACTTACTCTGCCTGTGCGATCAGTTCAGTGCTTGTCGTTCCTGGTTTGACGTCACAAACACACCCAGCGTTCGCCCAACCACTCCCCCGTTTCTCCGGCCACTCCTGCGTTTTTTCCGGAAACGGTAGCGTTTTCAGCCACACGCCCATAAAACGCCGTGTTTCCGCCCAGTAACACCCATTTCCTGTCAATCACATTACGATCGCCGGAGCGATGAAAAAGCCGTGAGTAAAAATACTATCTTCATAGCAAAGATACTTGGCGCAGTCGCAGTGCGAATATTGCGCATGCGCACTAAGCGGAATTTCACTGCGATGCGATGAAAAATACCGAGCGAACGACTCGGAATGAGGGCCATAGTCATGTTGCAGTGGCACCACTATATATATCTGTTTCAGGAACTTTTTTTCAATTATCATCTATAATGGGCCCATTATAAATACCTGTGATCCACAGAACAGGTTATATATTATTGAAAAAGGACACCCCACATTTGTCATCATTGTGCAAAGTATATTAGTAGTTTGTTTTTATGTATGTGTTTTTATACATGTGATACTGTTGCTTGTATATATGTGATATACATTTTTTTATAAGAAATATGTCACCATTTATTAAGAAAAATGATTTTTATTGATTGATCAAAAATAAAAAGCAAATTTATTGCAAAACTTTTCTGGTGTTTTTTTTAGTACATATCAGACTGGGGTTAATGAAATTAGCGCACACTCCTGTCAGAAAAATGTCCTTGTTCCACATCCATGTATAATGTGTGGAGTTTGTACGTGTTCACAAGCATGTTTTGAGTGTTTATTGCAGCTTATGATTAAACTTCTATAAACAATATTTAAATATATACACTTTTATTAGTGTTTGGTGTTATGTGAGGTTTTCTAGAGTGCGGACACAGGGCCTCATTCAGACCTGGTCACACGCAGGCTATTTTTGCACTGCTGCGACCAGGTTATCGCCGCCTACAGGGACCAGGTAATCGCCGTCCAGCGACCCGTGTGCATGTGCAATACAGACCCGATCGCACGGCTGCAAAAAAACTGCAGCGTGCGAACGGGTCTGAATGAGGCCCACAGTCAGCTGCTGGTTGAGGGCAAAGCACTGATGCAGGAGTGCCAGCTTGTGCTGCCCCCAGCAAATTGTACCATTTCCATCTCTCAAACAAGGGACAGCAGACTCCTATCTTTCTCTTCCCTTCCCCAAATAGGGGGCTGACAGGGACGTGTTCACCTCCTGTCAAATACCTCACACTGTCCTGTTCCTACCTTTCCCATACTTACCTGCTCTCCCGGAATGGCCGGGAGGCTCCCGAAAGTCGGGTGACCCTCCCGGCCCCCCGAAAGAGCAGGCAAGTCTCCCGATTTGAAGGGTCCCCCCTGCCCGTCTGCCCACTTTGTGTGTAAAGTGGGCGGTCCGGGCAGTTGATGACGCGATTCTTGCTGAATCGTGTCATCATAGCCACGCCCCCTGCAGTGTAATGCCGGTGATCGCGGCATTACAGAGCGGGGGCGTGGCTTAAAGGAGGCGTCACCGTAACCCCGCCCCGTCCCGCCTCCAGCCCACCCCCTCCTTATGTCACAGCGCTCCCCGGCCCGCCTGTTGAGCTGACCTGGCTGCTCTCTCCCGTAGAGAGCAGCCAGAATGTTGGTAAGTATGGTCCTTCCTCTGTACCAACTGACTCAATTGTAACTGTCCATAAACTGTCTTCAAACTTTTGGCTCATATCCCGTCTTCAGAGCAACCTCCATTTTGCTTCCTGACAACGTTGTTTAGTAGTCCCTTTTAGTTAAACACCTGAGGCGCTGCTCAGGCGCTACATAATAAACTGCAAGGTGTAAGCTTGTAGTACAACTACAGAGAATGTATTTTTAAGGTTGGTTGTTAAAGCTGCAATTCCATAACAGAAATATATGTCTTTAACAGATATCTAGATACCTATTACTGTAGAAAAGTGTTGTCTTATTTTATTTTCTTCTAGCTGCTAGAACTGATTTACAGTTTGCTATATGTCATGCGATACCAGCGGGCCCGTTTTTCCGCCGCATGCTGGTACTTGTGGTTCTCCAAGTACCAGCATGCGGGGGAGGCTTGCTGGGCCTTGTAGTACTGCTACTAAAAACAATATCTTTTCATTATCACAAAAGGCTATCAGCCCCCCCATCCGCAGCCCATTGGATGGGGGGGACAGCCTCGGGCTTCACCCCTGGCCCTTGGGTGGCTGGGGGGGGACCCCTTGATTGAAGGGGTCCCCACTCCCCCAGGGTACCCCGGCCAGGGGTGACTAGTTGGATTTTTGATGCCACGGCCGCAGGGCACTATATAAAAGTGACCCCCGGCTGTGGCATTATCTGTCCAGCTAGTGGAGCCCGGTGCTGGTTTTAAAAATACGGGGGACCCCTACTCTTTTTGTCCCCCGTATTTTTGGAACCAGGACCAGGCGCAGAGCCCGATGCTGGTTGCTTAAATATGGGGGAACCCCTGTCATTTTTTCCCCCATATTTCTGCAACCAGGATCGGCTCAAAGAGCCCGAGGCTGGTTATGCTTAGGAGGGGGGACCCCACGCAATTTTTTTTGAGCAAATAATCACTTTCCCACCCCTTCCCACTGATATACATGCATGCCTATACAATCACGGTAAAAAAAAGCAGGTCTGTTTTTTTAAAGCACTTTTTTACGAGTTGTAATTTTTCACGGCAGTGTTTGGTTTTTTTTTGCTTTGCACTTCTTAGTAAATGACCGAGATTCATACTTAAACAGCCGCGTTTTGACCGATGGTGTATTCATTCGTAATTTTTTTGTTGGACTTCCAAAAAATTACGAATGCCCTCATCACTGCCGTGATTATTGCTTAGTAAATTACCGAGATGACACTTTGATGAAAAAACGGCATCTCGGGCAAAATCGGGACCTTAGTAAATTTACCCCACTGAATCTTTACGTTTTCCGCAATGTAAAAAGTGCGTCTGGTACAGTTTTTGTCATGGCATCCATTTTTTTCGGATACTGTCCAACTCCATCCAGTTACATTACATCCATCCATTACAGGTACAACCTTCTTCCAACATTTTGCTTTTCTTGATGGTGTTTCTACATTAGAGCTAGAAGGCCTTCCCCTTTTTTGGGTGTTTTTACTTGATTTTTTTTTATTTCTTTCAAGTATATAATTATATTGATAAATATATAAGTACATATGGGATACAGTTAATTTACCGGTGGTCTCACATTACCGACCCCTGGATCCCACCGAATCACGATCCCGCCAGTCGGAATGCCCCACCAACAGGGACTATTCCCACACGTGGGTGTCCACGACACCCATAGAGTGGAAATAGAACCTGTGGCGACCTCAGGTCACTACCGAGCCCACAGCATGGTGAGCACAGCGAGCCCGCAAGGGGCTTGCTGCACTCGCCCCGCCCCCCACTACCGCCGGGAAGCCGCCATCGGGATACTGACCGGTGGTGTCCGCTGGTCATGCAATCCCAACCCGTACATAAACTAAATACACATAGAACTTACCCTGGCAAACAAAATACATATAGAACATACACTGACGGAAAAATACAGATGAGCATTAAATGTACACAAATGTGGTCATTTACTATTTACATTTACAATTGAATTCAAAGGTTTTGAAATTTGAATATATTTACTTGTTTAGTTATAAATATTTATTCAAACGTTAAAAAGTTTTACAATTTAAAATAACCATTATTTTTAAATAAAAGTAAATGTACACATATGTGCCAGTATCCCTGAAGAGGTTTAAGAAAATTAGGGATGTGCACCGAGGTTGCTGTATGACTAAGCTAAGCGACACAAACACCTGGCCCATCTAGGAGTGGCACAGCAGTGGTCAGATAGGATGGCACTTTAAAAAACTAGTCCCCAAACAGCCCATGATGCAAAGAAGAAAAAGAGGTACACCAATGTCGCTGGATGGCTAAGCTAAGCGACACAAGTGTGTGGCACAAACACCTGGCCCATCTAGGAGTGGCACTGCAGTGTCATACAGGATGGCACTATTCAAAAACTAGGCCCCAAGCAGCACATCATGCAAAGAAGAAAAAGAATTGCAATGAAGTAGCTGTATGACTAAGCTAAGCGACACAAGTGTGTGGCACAAAGACCTGGCCCATCTAGGAGTGGCACTGCAGTGGCAGACATGATGGCACTTAAAAAAATAGTCCCCAAACAGCACATCAAGCAAAGAAGTAAACGAGGTGCAATGAGGTGGCTGTATGACTAACCTAAGTGAAACAAGTGTACGGCACAAACACCTGGCCCATCTAGGAGTGGCACTGCAGTGTCAGACAGGATGGCACTTTAAAAAACTAGTCCCCAAACAGCACATGATGCAAAGAAGATAAAGAGGTGCACAGAGGTTGCTGTATGTGTAGGCTAAGTGACACAAACACCTGACCCATCTAGGAGTGGCACTGCATTGTCAGACAGGATGGCACTATTCAAAAACTAGGCCCCAAACTGCACATCATGCAAAGAAGAAAAGATGTGCAATGAGGTAGCTGTATGACTAAGCTAAGCAACACAAGTGTGTGGCACAAACACCTGGCCCATCTAGGGTTGGCACTGCAGTCCCACTGCACTAATGGCGGATACCGGATTCGTGTATAACACCAACATAGCTGTCAAGGCCTCAGTTATCCGCTTAGCAACAGGATGACTGCTGTTATATTTCATCTTCCTCGCAAAGGACTGTTGGATAGTCATTTGCTTAGTTGAAGTAGTACAAGTGGTCTTCCGACTTCCCCTCTGGGATGACGATCGACTCCCAGCAGCAACAACAGCAGCAGCAGCAGCAGCAGTAGGATGAAGTGGTTCTTGATCTTTCCCTATTTTATCCTCCAAATTTTTGTTCTTCATTTGTTTTCTGGAGTTATATAACAAAATGCAGCAATGAAGAGCGTACCTCTACACCATACAGGACAAGCCCTGTAAAAATTATTTGGATTAAATATTAATAACCCCTTTATTTGGAGTAAATAATATACAGCACAGGACAGCACCACTGAATTTATATAGCAGCACCACTGGACAGGATTTATATGCCAGTACCACTGGATCTTCAGTATATGACAGTACCACTGGACATATATGGCAGTATCACTGGACTGATACGGCAGTGTCACTGGACTGGATTTATACGCCAGTATCACTGGATTTATACGGCAGTTCCAGTGGACATATACAGCAGTATCACTGGACTTATACGGCAGTATCACTGGACTGGATTTATATGCCAGTACCACTGGATTTATACTGCAGTACCACTGGAATTATATGGCAGTATCACTGGACTGGATTTATACGGCAGCACCAGTGGACATATAAGGCAGTATCGCTGGACTTATACGGCAGTATCACTGGACTGGATTTATACACCAGTACCACTGGAATTATATGGCAGTACCACTGGACATATACGGCAGTATCACTGGACTTATACGGCAGTATCACTGGACTGGATTTATACGCCAGTACCACTGGATTTACACAGAAGTACCACCGGACATATACGGCAGTATCACTGGAATTATATGGCAGTACCACTGGACATACACAGCAGAATCACTGGAATTATATGGCAGTACCGCTTGACACATACGGAAGTATCACTGGATTTATATGGCAGTACCACTGGACATATACGGCAGTATCACTGGACTGGATTTATACGCCAGTACCACTGGATTTATATGGCAGTACCACTGGACTTATACGGCAGTATCACTGAAATTATATGGCAGTACCACTGGACATATACGGCAGTATCACTGGACTGGATTTATATGCCAGTACCACTGGATTTATATGGCAGCACCACTGGACTTAAACGGCTTTATAACTGGAATTATATGGCAGTACCACTGGAAATATACGGCAGTATCATTGGACTTATACGGCAGTATCACTGAACTGTATTTATATGCCAGTACCACTGGATTTATATGTCAGTACCACTGGATTGATACGGCAGTATCACTGGAATTATATGGCAGTACCACGGGACATATATGGCAGTATCACTGGACTTGATTTATATGGCAGTATCACTGGGTTTATATGGCAGTACCACTAGACTTATACAGCTTTATCACTGGAATTATATGGCAGTACCACTGGACATACACGGTAGTATCACTGGATTTATACGGCAGTATCACTGGACTGGATTTATATGCCAATACCACTGGATTTATATGGCAGTACCACTGGATTTATACGGCAGTACCACTGGAATTATACAGCAGTATCACTGAAATTATATGGCAGTACCACTGGACATATACGGCACTATAACTGGACTTATACAGCAGTATGACTGGTCTGGATTTATACGCCAGTACCACTGGATTTATACAAAAGTACCTCTGGACATATACGTCAGTATCACTGGAATTATATGGCAGTACCACTGGACATATATGGCAGTATCACTGGAATTATATGGCAGTACCGCTGGATATATGCGGCAGTATCACTGGATTTATACGGCAGTACCACTGGACATATACGGCAGTACCACTGGACATATACGGCAGTATCACTGGATTTATACGGCAGTATCACTGGACTGGATTTATACACCAGTACCACTGGATTTATACGTCAGTAACACTGGACCTATACCACAGTATCACTGGAATTCTATGGCAGTACCACTGGAGATATATGGCAGTATCAGTGGACTTATACGGCAGTATCACTGGACTGGATTTATACGCCAGTACCACTGGATTTATACGAAAGTACCACTGGACATATACGGCAGTATCACTGGAATTATATGGCAGTACCGCTGGACATATACGGCAGTATCACTGGACTGGATTTATACGCCAGTACCACTGGATTTATATGGCAGTACCGCTGGACATATACGGCAGTATCACTGGACTGGATTTATACGCCAGTACCACTGGATTTATATGGCAGTACCACTGGACTTATACGGCATTATAACTGGAATTATATGGCAGTACCACTGAACATATACGACAGTATCACTGAACTGGATTTATATGCCAGTACCACTGGATTTATATGGCAGTACCAATGGACTTATACGGCAGTATCACTGGAATTATATGGCAGTATCACTGGACTGGATTTATATGGCAGGACCACTGGATTTATATGGCAGTACCACTAGACTTATACGGCTTTATCACTGGAATTATATGGCAGTACCACTGGACATATACGGCAGTATCACTGGATTTATACGGCAGTTCCACTGGACATATATACGGCAGTATCGCTGGACTTATACGGAAGTATCACTGGACTGGAATTATATGGCAGTACCACCGGATTTATACGCCAGTACCCTGGACCTATACCACAGTATCACTGAAATTATATGGCAGTACCACTGGACATATATGGCAGTATCACTGGACTTATACGGCAGTATCACTGGACTGGATTTATACGTCAGTACCACTGGATTTATATGAAAGTACCACTGGACATATACCGCAATATCACTGGAAACATACGGTAGTACCGCTGGACATATACGGCAGTATCACTGGACTGGATTTATATGCCAGTACTACTGGATATATACGCCAGTACCACTGGACATATATGGCAGCATCACTGGAATTATATGGCAGTACCACTGGACATATACGGCAGTTTCCTCGGATTTATATAGCAGTACCGCTGGACATATACTGCAGTATCACTGGACATATACGGCAGTATCACTGGACTTATACAGCAGTACAGGGACACCACCACTGGACTGATGCAGGACAACACAGCACCACTGCAATGGACTGGACTTATACAGCAGCACTGGGCATATGGCAGCAGAGGACACCACCACTGTGGCTTGACTGATGCAGCACAAGACACCACCACTGGACTGATGCAGCACAACACAGCACTACTGGACTGGACTTATACAGCAGCACTGGACATATGGCAGCAGAGGACACCACCACTATAACTGGACTGATGCAGCACAAGACACTACCACTGTACTGATGCAGGACAACACAGAACCATTGCACTGGACTTATACAGCTATAGTGGATTGGACTGGACTGATGCAGCATAAGACACTACACTGGACTGAGCAGCACAAGACAGCACTGGAATTGCCACCCCACTTTTCCTCCCGCACAGACACTGAGAACGGAGACACGTCCTCTCACTACACTCTCCAATGCCGGAGTGAAAATGGTGGCGACGCGCGGCTCCTTATATGGAATCCAAAAACCGACAGCGGGATGATGACATTTTGCCTCGTTCTGGTTTCCGAGTAAGGCGGGAAAACTCAAGCTGGGCTCGGATCCGGACTCAGTTAGTGAAGTTCGGGAGAATTCGGTTCTTTAAAACCGAACCCACTCTAGTCTGAATCCCCTGAGAAAATCCGAGCAGAGTCCCAGCTCAAATCGAGTCTGTGTGCATCTCTAAAGAACTAAAGAATACTAGGGGTAATCAGAACTGATCGCTGCTGTGTGTTTTCAAACAGCGGGTGATCAGGTCTGTACTGCGCATACGTATGCACCGCAATGCGCCAGCGTGTCGAATGACCGCACTGGGCATCGTTGCATAGCGATGGGACAGTGCAAAAAAAGCGATCGCACGGGCGATCCCAAGGTGACTCACAGGAAGATGCCATTTGTGGGTGGCAACTGATCGTTTTGTAAGAGTGTCCGGGAAAATGCTGGAGGGACCAGGCGTTTGGTGGGAGAGTTTCTGACGTCAGTTCCAGCCCCGATCATCGCAGCGGCTGAGTAAGTCCTGGGCTGAGCAGAGGCTGCACAAACTGATGTTTGTGCAGCTCTGCTACAAAAGCGAACACACACCTGCACACAAAATATACCCTCCCCCTGTAGGCGGCAACTTCCTGATCGCAGGGCTGCAAAAAACGCACCCTAGCGATCAGGTCTGAATTACCCCCACTGTGTCTCTTCAGGACACACAGCGGGAGTATTTAAACATTACTGTATGTGCAGATACTTGTTTAGTGTGTGTAATACATATCACTAGTGTAATTAAAAATGCATACAGCCAGAAGCTGCCCTTGCTTGGCACTGTGGGACAGACATCATGATGTCACAGTGCAGGAGGCGGAGCTCAGAGTGAGCCCTAGAGTACAGCCAGACGCACCTCTTGTAACAGCACTGCAGCGGGTATCTGGCAAATGGAAATGGCAGAGGCCGGTTTCACCCCTAGGGCATCCTCCGCTCTGTGTGGTGACACCGGCCGCACCGCTTTAGTTACGGCTCTGCTCAAATTCATTGTCAACAGAGAAATGCGATTCTTGGTAAACATAATCTATATATAAAACTCAGGCCTCACTCCTCGCCACATTGCAATTGTGGCCCACTTGGATAGATGATACACATTTAATGGCAATTGCCATGAGTTAATGCTCTCCCGGTCTCCATTGGAAGTAACAGTAAGTACCTGTACTTGAATTAAAAGGCCCTGGTTATAAGTCAAGTACAGGTACTTAATGTTATAAGTCATATAAAGATACTTAAGTCATATGTGTGTGTATACTTGTATGCATATTTATTGCGTTAATGCCACTAGTATACAGAGTACTTTACAGGATTACAAGTTACAGACAAGGGTAAGAGTGGCCTTTGGGACGGAATTATTTTAATACTTACAAGGGGAAGCTTCATGTCCCTGTCCTGAACAGTTTGTGATCTAATTAATGATCATATATACGAGTATTATAACTAGGGATTCCTGTTTTAGGTTTTCATGGTGTTTTTGGGTACAACTGAAATCCGATTATTCAGCAAAGCTTCAAAGAGCCTGTGTGAGCAGTAGATCATCATAGAGACTTCAGCACCGTGCTTCCCACACTGACACAGCTGTGTTTATAGGGTGCAGGAAGCCGCGTGGTGAAGCCTATGGGCTGATCTGCCACTCGCACATGGAGGAGGCTGAGAAGAAACAGAACATGCATGGAGCATGAGTGAGACCGGGACAGGGAGAGGGAGGGAGGCTGAGTAACAAAGAGGGAATGACTGAGACAGACACAAGGAGTGAGAGAGAGAGAGAGAGAGAGAGAGAGAGAGAGAAAGAAACTAAGGAGGATAAAAAGAAACTTATGCAGAAGGTATACAATTACAAAGCTATATATAGATTAATAATGCTACTATTAGTGTACCCCCCCTCCTACCACCCTGCATCATTTCTCTGACACTTTGGGCTCATTAAAATTAGCCTAGACTTAATTTGCTATATGCTGCACTTATGGTACTGCTGGACGCAGTGGCGGAACTAGCGAGCGGTGGGCCCATGTGCGACAAAATGGCTTGGGCCCCCCCCCCATCCCATCCAAGTCCACCCCCTCAACCCTGGAGAGGATCTGGTGAGGGGGACCTGCTCAGGGAAGTGGATACCTAGCAACAGTGCCGTAACTAGACATTTTAGCACTGTGTGCAAGAAACGGCATCGGAGCCCCACCCCTGCATGCAAAACAGGGGCAGTGCGCGCCGTAGGCGCGCGCAAAAATACATAGTGGCGTGGCTTCGTGGGGAAGGGGTGTGGCCACAAAATAATACCAAAAGGCAAAAGGTAAACAAAGGCTCTATGCGCAATATACTGCTGCCAGCTTACATAAACTCTTGTGAGGTCCCCTCACCCCTCACCAACGTGATAAGGTACGAACAAGAAAATTAGAGTAAATGACTTAGCCGGCGCTGTCAGAACGTCGTCTCATCTGGATATAACCTTCAAACTTCCATTTGCATAACCATAAGTTTCACCATAGGAAAAATTAAACAAAATGGCAATAGTGAAGTTTGTTTAATACAGTGAGAGACAATACAGAAACTAAAATAACATAAGTGTATCAATAATATCAATATTCCACCATAAGCTTCTGGTAACTCAAGAGTGCGGGCTAATTACCGGATGACAATGGAACCGTGGCCAAACAGTTCCAAAGTAAGCACGGACAGATGATGGAAGCTGGAATATATCCAATCGACATCCACGCTGGTCACCGCCAAAGAAACTCTCACTCCCTGTAGTCCCAAAAGGCTCCCAACGCGTTTCCACTCCTGAACTGGAGTCTTTTTCAAGGTATTCTGGTGTATATTGACTTCCTGTCACATGTTGGTATTTAAATGATCATTGTCCAATCACAAGCCAAGGTACACAGGTGGACCCTATACATAAAGGCAGAGGAAATGCAAAATAAATTTGTGAATTCAGGGTATAACTTGGAACAAGTGGACCATGTAAAAAGAAAGATTATGTCCATAGATAGGGAACAGTTGTTCAAACCGGCCAAGAAAGAAGAAAAAAGAGATCATTTAGAGTGGGCCTTTGTGATCTCTTTTAGTTCACAATATAAAACTGTTGAAACCATTATCAAGAAAAATTTGGGGCATACTTAAAAAAGACCCTGTAATAGGTAGCCTATTACCCAATAAACCCAAATGCATCTTCAGACGAGCACCGAATCTAAAATCAAACTTAGTGAAAAGTGCGCTCCCACCAAAAAAGGCTATGGGAACAATTAAATCGAAAGGTTTTTTAGGTGCGGATTGTGTTTAGGATGTAGGGGGGTCAATTCTGACAAAAGTAAAATCACAAGTGTTGAAATAAATGGAAAAGATTTCAACATTACTGATTTTATTACGTGTAATAGTTTTAATGTTATTTATGGAATCGAATGCACATGCGGTTTATGGTATGTGGGCCGGACATCAAGACCTTTAAAAGTACGGTTGGGGGAGCACTTAAGGAATATCAAAAAAGGCCTCACAACCCATGCCCTTTCAGAGCATTTTAGAACACAACACAGCTGCAATCCTACTGCCATCAGACAGTTTTGTGGTTTGAAACACATCAAAGGCCACTGGAGAAGAAAAGACTTACCGAATCAATTAGCCCAGGCTGAAATGCAGATGATTTTTAATCTGGGCACGCTTATACCGAGAGGGCTGAATGCCGATTTTGAAATCAAGTGGTTTTTATAAAGTAACAAGAAAAAACTTTCTCCTATGGCGCTGCAAATGGGAGCAGCAAATAGATGGTACCTACTAGGTCACCCAACCTATGAAAACGACAAATAGAAAAAGAATGGTACAATCTCACTTTCTGCGCTCCAAATGCTCCTTCACTTGAGTAGTCCTCACACCGATGACATTGTTAACATGAAATAAAAAGATATAACACAAAATAGTGTAATACTGTATATAAGATAAAAGTTCTTTCCCCAGTGTGGAGGGAAACTAAGGTGATAGAACAGTCCCAGAAAAGGTCCGACGTCCACCTTCTTATGGGGTCACCCAAAGTGATGAGGACTTGGACGTAAATTCTTACGTGTATGCTTACTTCTTTAAATGTAGTAGAAAACACATAAAGGTTTCTTTACTGGAGATGATGTTTTATTCTCTCCTCATTAGACCATGTGAGATAGATGTCACTCATGGAATTATATGCAAAATTAAAATACGGGAAACCAATTAGGGTCACGCAAAAACCCTTTATTATTTTAAAACCAAACAAACAGATGGACTTCAGCTGACACAGTAACATCCGGATATCACAATGCTGGATCCAGCTGACCCTATGTGAGAGGCTGCACGCCAGTGTTAAATACACTGTCTAATCTTGATAAAGACGCCGCCGTGCGTCGAAACGCGTTGATACGATACAGTGTAAATTGGAGTTCTTAAACCAGCGTATTCACTGAGGGGATTATATGGCATTGTGATATCCGGATGTCACTGTGTCAGCTGAAGTCCATCTGTGTTCCCCAATTTGGGTACGACTGGTTGTTTGTTTGGTTTTAAAATAATAAAGGGTTTTTGCGTGACCCTAATTGGTTACGTACAAGGAGAGAGAGATGTTACCACGGAGACGGTAAACAAAAAACGTCTCCATTGGAGTATTAGAACGCTGTGCATTTCCTGCATTGGGTTACTATAGGAACTCGGGAGCACGTCACCGGAAGTGACGCGACGAAGTGTGAATAGGAATGTGTTACCATGGAGATTAAAGGTGTTTGTTCATGGACACAGCCAATAGGGAGGTACACAGTAAAGACCATAGGACTCAGTAGGAATTTTATGTATAGGGTCCACCTGTGTACCTTGGCTTGTGATTGGACAATGATCATTTAAATATCAACATGTGACAGGAAGTCAATATACACCAGAATACCTTGAAAAAGACTCCAGTTCAGGAGTGGAAACGCGTTGGTAGCCTTTTGGGACTACAGGGAGTGAGAGTTTCTTTGGCGGTGACCAGCGTGGATGTCGATTGGATATATTCCAGCTTTCATCATCTGTCCATGCTTACTTTGGAACTGTTTGGCCACGGTTCCATTGTCATCCGGTAATTAGCCCGCACTCTTGAGTTACCAGAAGCTTATGGTGGAATATTGATATTATTGATACACTTATGTTATTTTAGTTTCTGTATTGTCTCTCACTGTATTAAACAAACTTCACTATTGCCATTTTGTTTCATTTTTTCTATGGTGAAACTTATGGTTATGCAAATGGAAGTTTGAAGGTTATATCCAGATGAGACGACGTTCTGACAGCGCCGGCTAAGTCATTTACTCTAATTTTCTTGTTCGTACAAAATAATACCAATTCATAAAACGGTGCACAGTAGTCTCCATTATTCAAATTACGCAGCACAGTAGCACCACTACACCAAGTAGAGACCCTTTTACACCTTACGGCGGACAGATTCGTCTTTTTACACATTACAGCAGACAGCGTCCCCTTTTTACACATTACGGCAGACAGCGTCCCCCTTTTTTACACATAACGGCAGACAGCGTGCCCTTTTTACACATAACGGCAGACAGCGTGCACTTTTTACAAATAACGGCAGACAGCGTGCACTTTTTACACATAACAGCAGACAGTGTGCCCTTGTTACACATTACGGCAGACATCGTACACTTTTTACACATAACGGCAGACAGCGTCCCCTTTTTACACATAACGGCAGACAGCGTGCCCTTGTGCCACATAGCGGCAGACAGCGTACACTTTTTACAAATAACGGCAGACAGCGTGCCCTTGTTAAACATAGCGGCAGACAGCGTACCCTTTGTACACATAACGGCAGACAGCGTGCCCTAGTTACACATAGCGGCAGACAGCTTACACTTTTTTCACATAACGGCAGACAGCGTACACTTTTTACACATAACGGCAGACAGCGTGCCCTTTTTACACATTACGGCAGACAGCGTGCCCTTGTTACACATTACGGCAGACAGCGTGCCCTTGTTACACATTACGGCAGGCAGATTCCCCCTTTTTACACATTACAGCAGGCAGATTCCCCCTTTTTACACATTGCGGCAAGCAGATTTCCCCTTTTTACACATTGCAGCAGACAGTCCCCCTTTTTACACATTACGGCAAGCAGATTCCCCGTTTTTACACATTGCGGCAGGCAGATTCCCCCTTTTTACACATTGTGGCAAGCAGATTCCCCGTTTTTACACATTGCGGCAGGCAGATTCCCCGTTTTTACACATTGCGGCAGGCAGATTCCCCCTTTTTACACATAGCGGCAAGCAGATTCCCCCTTTTTACACACTACGGCAGACAGCGTGCCCTTTTTACACATTACGGCAGACAGCGTGCCCTTGTTACACATTACGGCAGACAGCGTGCCCTTGTTACACATTACGGCAGGCAGATTCCCCCTTTTTACACATTACAGCAGGCAGATTCCCCCTTTTTACACATTGCGGCAAGCAGATTTCCCCTTTTTACACATTGCAGCAGACAGTCCCCCTTTTTACACATTACGGCAAGCAGATTCCCCGTTTTTACACATTGCGGCAGGCAGATTCCCCCTTTTTACACATTGTGGCAAGCAGATTCCCCGTTTTTACACATTGCGGCAGGCAGATTCCCCGTTTTTACACATTGCGGCAGGCAGATTCCCCCTTTTTACACATAGCGGCAAGCAGATTCCCCCTTTTTACACACTACGGCAGGCAGATTCCCCCTTTTTACACATTGCGGCAAGCAGATTCCCCCTTTTTACACACTACGGCAGGCAGATTCCCCCTTTTTACACATTGCGGCAAGCAGATTACCCCTTTTTACATATTGTGGCAGACAGTCCCCCTTTTTGAAAGAAAGAAAGAAAGAAAGAAAGAAAGAAAGAAAGAAAGAAAGAAAGAAAGAAAGAAAGAAAGAAGAATTATACTTACCCTCTCCGCTGGCTCAGGCTCCTCGGTGCAGCGTCAGACGATTCCCGGGCAGGAGAGAAGGAGGAGGAGGGAGGTGGAGGAGGGAGCCGCAGCAGCACTGTGTTATTGGTGGAGGCGCTGCTGCTGCTGCCCCTCTGCTTCACTATAGGCTGTTCTCGGAAGACAGCCTATAGTGAAGCAGAGGGCCAGCAGCAGCACCGCCTCCACCAGTAGTAAAGCGCTGTTGCGGCTCCCTCCTCCTCCTTCTCCCCCGTACCGCTGCTCCTCTCCTCTCTGGGCGGCTGGGCGCCGCGGGTAGCAGTTGCCCGCAGCGCACAGCGGCATGTAATGAGTCAGTTTGACTCATTACATGCTTTGGGCCCATGGACAGAGGCGGGCCCCAGTGCAACGCACTGGTTGCACTGGCGGTAGTTCCGCCTCTGGCTGGACGCACAGATTTTTGTTCTCAGCCCCGTAGGGCTGTGTACAGAAATCCACCAGTCCAGGGTAAGATAGGGCCATGAGGGGGGCAAATTGTGGTGCCGTTGCCAGCGTTTCTACAAAATTACAACAACCACTTGCCCCTTTTGAGGCTGTTTGGGTTGACCTCTCTGACTGGTGACATCCACTCCTTCTCACCTTAGAGCCTCCCCTCTGGCAATCCGCCTCTGCCACTCCCTTCCCTCACTACTAAACAGGTGGAACTACCATTGGTGCAGCAAGTGCATTGCACGGGGCCCGTGAGGACTAAGGGGCCCACTGCTGCCCATACCAGCAATGAATTATCCCCTGCCCCCTATCAGAGCAGATGATCAAAGCCACTTACTGCCTCTAATTAACAGACAGCTGTACATTATTTCTGATTCACTGCTGTCTGTGAATTAAAGGCAGCTCACAATAGGCCTGACTGAGTGCCAAACTGAGGAAAACAGAAGCGATGGGGGCCCCTGTCAGGGGGTTGAGGTGGGGATCCTGGCGGTCAGCATATTGACCCCGGGATCCTTGACACAGACTGCCGGCGAGGCGGGTGAGCGCAACAAAACTCCTTGGGGGGAATAGTCCCTGATAGCCGGCATGCCGACTGTAGGACTTTTGATCGCTCGTGATCCCGATGTTGGCATGGTGACCGCCAGGATACCGAGTGTCGGTCACATGACCGGATCCCCTGTCAGGGATAGAGCAGAGGTCACTGTGTTCATGTGCCCACCAGGGTACATGCACCCTGTTATACGCACCGTGCAGGACATTGTACTTGTACCCCTGTCACCTACTGCCTCTCCCTGTCACCCTCTGCCTCCCTCTTCATTCCATATTACCCTCTGCTTCCCCTTGCCTTCCGTTGTCACCCTCTGCCTTCCCCTGCCTTATGCTGTCACCCTCTGTCTCCCCCTGCCTTTTGCTGTCACCTTCTACCACTCTCCGTCACCCACTGCCATGTGGCATATTGATATATACAGTATATGAACTTGGGTTGGGGTGGAGGAGGTGGACCCAAATTATATTTTTGCACTTGGACCCACCACTCACAAGTTCTGGCACTGCTACTGAATACTGACTACTGTACATTCAGCAAGCTTTAATTGATATTTAAAAAGTAAAATACAGTATCCTTTTTGAACAACAAACTATAAAAGAAGGCAACAAAAAATGGGTGACGTCATTTACATTGGACATCAGCTCCATATACACAGGATACTGTTTTCTTTCTATGAAAAGATAACAACTGTCAGTCCCAAGATACATGTAATCTAAATCAAGACATACCGGGCCGGCGTGCTGTTTAATCAAGCACATTCCGAAACGCGTGTTCTCACATCATGTCTTTTTGTAGCACAAGCACAACTAATGCCCTGAATGCATTTTGCACATGCTGCTCAGCTTGAAGTGTTGCCTGACATCCTAGAACTTTCCCATGTTAATCAATCTTAATTTCAAATTTCAAATCTGTGGAAAAAAAAATGTTGTTTATTTCCTAAGAAGTTGTTGCTACAATCCCGTGAAACAGAAACATCTGCTTCAGGCAATGGTAGTTTTCGTCTCATTTGGAAACTGTTAGATGGTTACATTCGGCCATCAACAATGTAATTATTTAAAATAAATATTGATTTCTGTACCGCTGGTAAAGTAAAGATACACTTTTTTTTCCATATAGAGCAGGGAAATCTTCAAATGTTCTCAATTTAATTTTTAGCCCGTAGCACTGTCTATTGTTGTAATGACTGTATACCAGTAACCGGCCAACTGGCTAGCACAATGTATATTAACAAAGGATATATTTTATGTTAAAGTCTAAAGCACGATTGCAGTATGTAGAGCAGTCCTTCCAAAAGTAGGTGCCGTAGCACCCTGGGGTTCCTCAGGGCACTTGCAGGGGTGCCTGGGGTTGGTGGTTCAACACCAATTCAAATAATTTATGGTCCATGTAATAGGCAAAACTAGTGCTTGTGGCTTCCAATCATAAAATGTGTGGACACGCAGAAGATAATCCAGTCCTTGAACCTAAGGATGACATATAAACACAATTTACTTATATTTTTTAGAATTTCTAAATAAGAAACTTTTGGGCTAGGGGTGCCGTGAAAAAACTTCTGATGCTCTAGGGTGCCGTGATTAAAAAAAAAGTTTGGGAACCACTGATCAAGGGTAATGAAAAAAAAGCACGACCCTTTTTAAAATGCAATCGCAGAAATATGCCGATTTGTACAGCTGCATAATTATTTAAAATGAATTTATGAATATGTCATGGCTTTTTTATTTTACAGGAAGGAACTGCAGTTTAAACCTGCATGTGGGAGAAATGATCGTTCTTTCAATAACTTTAATTTATAGCTAACAGCACGGCTAATCATAGTAAATAGAGAATAAGCAGTTATAATACAGTTGGCTAGCTTAATTGATTTATTGATATATCTAGGAAACTGCAGCAGGCATTTCAAGTTCTTAAACTGTTCCAATTGTAAAGAGCTCAGGGTCTATTATACAGATTTAAATATATGGTTGCTCCTGAAATATACCTTCAGATCATATAAGAAATACGTATTAAGGACCTGATTGAGAGCTGAATGTAAACCCAATGGTTTATGCACAATTCAGACATTTACCGGTTGGCCAATGCACAGGAAGTCAGCACATGTGCTGAGTTCTGTCTCGGTCATAGTGCTCTACGGACTACGAGAAAAGCAATTAAGGTATTAAATTCCTATTTTCTCTTACGTCCTAGTGGATACTGGGGATCTGTACTTTAGTACCATGGGGAAGTCCCAAAGCTCCCAAATGGGTGGGAGAGTACTGAGACCCCTGTAAAACCGCCTGACCAAACTGAAGGTCATCCTAGGCCAAGGTGTCAAACCGATAGAGTTTCACAAAAGTGTTCGAACCAGACCAAGTAGTAGCTCGGCACAACTGTAGGGTCGAGACACCCTGGGCAGCTGCGGGCCTGAATAGACATCGGCAAAGGCAGAGCCGCCGAAGTATAGACCTGTTGAATGGTCAACCTGAGCCAATGAGCAATTGATTGCTTAGAAGCTGGACGACTAATCTTGGTGGCATCATAAAGGACAAATAGCGAATCAGATTTCCGATGAAAAGCCATCCTCTTGACATAAATATTCACAGCCCTCACCACATCCAAGAACTCTGGCCCAATGGAAGCGTCAGACAACACCGGAACCACAATGGGTTGATTCACATGAAAAGCTGAAAGCACTTTTGGCAAAAACTGAGGTTGGGTCCTGTGTTCCGTCCTGTCTTCATGAAAAATCAAATACTGTCTTCCAGGTGAGAAATTTTAACTCCACCCTACGTAAGGGTTCAAACCAGTCCGATCGAAGGAAGGACAGAACCACATTGAGATCCCACAGAGCCGTGGTGTCACAACTGAGGGCTGGTGTTGGTGTGAGGCTACCTCAGTTGTAAGGGCTGGTGTATAGGTGAATCTAGGTGGCTGAATAGGACTCCTAGACATAGAGGACTTCTACCACCAATGCCCGAAGATGTGACCACGACAACAAAGATAAAAATAAATGTTTATTAGACACAGTTCTGGTGGTACACTGGCAGTTTGCACAAGATGATATGAAAGATGATTAAAAACAGTACATGGTTCCAAGAACAATAACAGCTGCAATGTTTCCTTAGGTGTGGTATCCGCACAAGACTAGCTTGGGAGTTTAAGGAGATGGACAGTCCTTACCAACGCCTAGGTGCTGTAAGAATAGATGATAGCTGGAACTAGTCAGCAGATGGAATACGGAGGCTGAATGTACTGCAGAAAGATGAATATCTGTAGACTGCCGGTTTTGCCGGATGAAACGAAAAGTGAAGAACTGTAGATGAAGTGCAGGTCCGGATGAAACAGATAATGAAGCTGTATAACACTAATGATGCTAGAGATCGATGAATTGAGAAACAGATGACTTGGCACTGTAAATATCAGGAACACCGATGACGGTAGATAGGTGAACACCACTGGGAGCACAATGTTGGAAGCTGGTGTTAATTAAAATCACTGCCACTCGCAGAGAACACTGATGACACAAGAAAGTCAGGCAGGCACCGCAGGGTGATGATTGGCGCTGGTCTCTGTAGAACTGGAGACTTCAGGAGCTGGAATACCTGGAACACAGTTAGAGTCATAGATAGCAGAGACAGGATACACTTGGTGATGACAACCAAAGCACTGACGATTTCCTTGTCTAAAATTAGTCCCTTTATACCCTCAGCAGTGCAAGGATTGGATCTGCAATCAGGTAAGCTCAGCAGGACTGTGGATTGGTAGAAACAGTATCACATGATCAGAACCAACATGGCTGCGCCCATACTGATTCTTGGAGGGAAACCTGGCTTGTATTCTATATGGAACTTTCACAGTAATGGCGGCAGCAGCCACTGGACCCAGAGAATGACAATACTGTACAGCATTCCCCCAGCGACAGCAACAGACGCTACGGCGGGTGAAAGGCGCTGCACAGCAAAGGCGGCGGAGGCCGCAACTGACAGGATGTGTAATGCAGAGCCGTCCACAAGCTGAGAGTCCAGTAATGGCGGCGGAGGCCACGGTGACCCATAAACGCCATTCCATTTAAGAGTTTCTTATGACAGCACCTGCAAGCTAACAGGGAGGGAATATGAAGTAAGGTCATAACATCATGACTGAGACCCGGCCCTGGAACGCTGAGCCAGCCTCAGAAGACACCTGACAGGTAAAAAATAATGTCCAGTAGTCCAGATCGTGACACATGGGAGGTACGAAGGGCGGTTGCTTATGAAGAACTCCTTTTAGGAAAGTTTGTACTTCTAGCAACATGGCAAGTTGTTTCTGGAAGAAAATAGAGAGCGCCGAAATTTTGAATTTGATGGACCCTTAACATAGGCCCATATCGCTCCCACTTGCAGAAAAAGTAGTAAACTACCTATTCTAAATTCCACGGGAGAAACCTTTCTACTTTCACACCGGTCAAGTAGAGGCCTGAGATAGCCTTTGCGTTGGCCTTCGCCCAGAGGAGGATTTTTGACATTTCTCGTATCGCTGCTCTGCTTCTTGTTCCCCCTTGTCGGTTTATGTATGCCCCTGCCGTGGCATTGTCCGATAGAACCTGGATCACCCGATCCCTCAGGAGATGAGAAGCTTGCAGAAGGGCATTGTAAATTGCCCTGAGTTCCAGGATGTTTATCGGCAGAGTAGATTCCTGACTTGACCATATCCCCTGGAACTGGGCCCCTTGGGTCACAGCCCCCCAACCCCGGAGGCTGGCATCCGTTGTCAGTAGAATCCATGAGTGGATATTGAAATTCCTGCCTTCCACCAGGTGAGGAACTTGTAGCCACCATAATAGAGACATCTGGGCTTTCGGAGATAGCATGTGAAGGTCAGTATTTTTTTCTAAGGGTACATGACCACACCTCGGGGGAAATTTACTAAGCTCCCGATTTTGACCGAGATGCCGTTTTTTCATCAAAGTGTCATCTCGGTAATTTACTAAACACTAATCACGGCAGAGATGAGGGCATTCGTAATTTTTTGCAAGTCCAAGTAAAAAATTACGAATGAATACACCATCGGTCAAAACGCGGCTGTTTAAGTATTGGGAACTTTCTGCTCAGCGGTGACGTCACTTTAGGTCAACCGCAGGGCAGAAAGTTCCCATCATTGGTTACAATGTAGCGCATAGGCGCTACATTGTAACACTGCCGTGTGCTGCCTGTCAGTGAGGACAGGAGCACACAGCTGATCAGGAGAGTGCTACAACGTGGCGCTCCCTGATTGGCTGAAGAAACCCACTTAGACAGAAGTCAAAGTGGGTTTCTGGCATTCGTGGAAAGGTGACCCATGTGCAAACATGGGTCCCCTTTCAGTTCGTGGTCGGGACACCGTTTTGTTATTTTTTTCAAGTACGTGGATTACCCCTGGATTTCCCGAGGAGCCTGGACCCCTGGATCTCGTGAGTATAATTTCTTCAACAGGTACCCCTTGGATTCTACTGGAGAAGAGGACCGACCTGCGTGGGAACTTAAGGTAAGTATGTATGTATGTGTGTATGTATGTAATAAAATTATACTTTCACGGTGTGTGTGTCTTGTCTTTTTTTGGGTATTTTTTTAGTAGTAGTACTACAGGTACCAGCGGGCCCGTTTTTCCGTCGCATGCTGGTACTTGTGGTTCTCCAAGTACCAGCATGCGGGGGAGGCTTGCTGGGCCTTGTAGTACTGCTACTAAAAACAATATATTTTCTTTTACAACAAAGGCTATCAGCCTCCCCATCCGCAGCCCATTGGATGGGGGGGGACAGCCTCGGGCTTCACCCCTGGCCCTTGGGTGGCTGGGGGGGGGGGACCCCTTGATTGAAGGGGTCCCCACTCCCCCAGGGTACCCCGGCCAGGAGTGACTAGTTGGATTTTTGATGCCACGGCCGCAGGGCACTATATAAAAGTGACCCCCGGCTGTGGCATTATCTGTCCAGCTAGTGGAGCCCGGTGCTGGTTTTAAAAATACGGGGGACCCCTACTCTTTTTGTCCCCGTATTTTTGGGACCAGGACCAGGCGCAGAGCCCGATGCTGGTTGCTTAAATATGGGGGAACCCCTGTCATTTTTTTTCCCATATTTCGGCAACCAGGATCGGCTCAAAGAGCCCGAGGCTGGTTATGCTTAGGAGGGGGGACCCCACGCAATTTTTTTTTTAAATTTTACAGTGTTTAATTAAAAAAAAAAAAAAAATAGAACCCCAGCACGGATCACACAGATCCGGCCGAGATTAATTGTAAAAAAGTCGGCAGTGTTTTGCTAATCACTGCCGTAAAAAACACAAAAAAAACACGAATGACATCGACATCGGAAGAAAAGAAAAACCCGAATACGACAGCTTAGTAAATCCATCGTAACAAATTCAAAAAGTTGCAGTTTTACACTTTCGATGTCATTCGTGATTAAACTTTGACCTGAAACGGGAAAATACGAATCTTAGTAAATTTACCCCCTCCTGTGATTAGGCCACACCCCTTGAAAAGTACCTTGGCCCATCCCGGCTCTTGACTGCCCTGGTTGCATCATCATCTCCGCCATGACCTTGGTGAAGACCCTCGGAGCTGTGTACAGGCCAAAGGGCAAAGCCTGAAACTGGAAATGGTCGACCAATATGGCGAACCTGAGGTAAGCCTGATGAGGGGGCCACATGGAAATGTGTAGGAAGCATCCCTAACATCCAGTGATACCAGGAACTCCCCCTCCTCCAGACCGGACACCACTGCCCACAGGGATTCCATCTTGAATTTGAACACCTGTAGATACAGGTTTAGAGATTTCAGGTTCAAGATGGGTCGCACCGAACCATCTGGTTTTGGAATGACAGAAAGACTGGAGTAAAAACCCCTGTTGCGTAAAGGAGGAGGTACTGGAACCACCACCCTTGTCCGGAAATGTTTTTGAATAGCCTCTTGCAAGGTAACTTTTGGTGCGGGTAAAACTGGCAAGCCGATTTAAAAAATCTGTGAGGAGGAAGTGCTTGATATTCCAGCCGGAATCCCTAGGAAATGAGGTCCCTCACCCAAGGATCCCAGCAGGACTTCGGCCACATGTGGGCGAAGTGTAGAAGACGAGCACCCACTGGAGGAAAGTCGCCTTGCCGCTGGGGCCAACCGTCACGCGGAAGGCTTAGTGGCAGGGGATCCGGTGGTCTGGTCCAGGGAGGCAGCAGCTGCAGTTTTACGGGACTTACCACGAGATCCTCTGGGAGTGGTGGAGACCCCTCGGCCCCTGCCTCTGAACTTTGCCACATGAAAGGACTGCAAGGAGGGTCCTGTGTAAGAACGTCTAGCAGGTGGTGCAGCCAATGGCAGATAGGTAGACTAACCTGCTGTTGCCTGGGAGATCCATTTATTTAATTCATTGCCAAACAAGGCATCACCTGTAAAGGGAAGATTTTCTCTTACGTCCTAGAGGATGCTGGGGACTCCGTAAGGACCATGGGGTATAGACGGGCTCCGCAGGAGACATGGGCACTATAAAGAACTTTAGAATGGGTGTGCACTGGCTCCTCCCTCTATGCCCCTCCTCCAGACCTCAGTTAGATCCTGTGCCCAGAGGAGACTAGAGGCACTACAGGGGAGCTCTCCTGAGTTTCTCTGAAAAAATAATTTTGTTAGGTTTTTTATTTTCAGGGAGCACTGCTGGCAACAGGCTCCCTGCATCGTGGGACTGAGGAGAGAGAAGCAGACCTACTTAAATGATAGACTCTGCTTCTTAGGCTACTGGACACCATTAGCTCCAGAGGGAGTTGGAACGCAGGTCTCACCCTCGCCATTCGTCCCGGAGCCGCGCCACCGTCCCCACAGAGTCGGAAGATAGAAGCCGGGTGAGTAGCAGAAGAAAGAAGACTTCAAAGGCGGCAGAAGACTTTGGTTCTTCAGTGAGGTAACGCGCAGCGGTAACGCTGCGCTCCCACACACACACACACACACACACACACACAACAGCGGGCACTGTAAGGGTGCAGGGCGCACGGGGGGCTCCCTGGGCAGCAATTAATAGCCTCAAGGGACACTGGCAGCTGTACATATACTGCGGAGGCAGTATATTATTTAGCCCCGCCAGGTTTTTTGATTGTTTGAGCGGGACCGAAGCCTGCCGCTGAGGGGGCGGGGCTTGATCCTCCAGCACTAACCAGCGCCATTTTCTCCACAGCACATGCAGGGAAGCTGGCTCCCCGGACTCTCCCCTGCTGAACACGGTGACAGAGGGCAAAAGGAGGGGGGGCACTGTTTATTGGCGCAGTGAGTGTATATTATATAATTGTATAAAAGCGCTGTTTCTCTGGGAATTTGGTTTCCAGTGTCAGTTGGTGCTGGGTGTGTGCTGGCATACTCTCTCTCTGTCTCTCCAAAGGGCCTTGTTGGGGAACTGTCTCCATATAGATATATCCCTGAGTGTGTGGGGGTGTCGGTACGCGTGTGTCGGCATGTCTGAAGCGGAAGGCTCTTCTAAGGAGGAGGTGGAGCAGATGATTGTGGTGTCTCTGTCGGCAACGCCGACACATGATTGGATGGATATGCTGAATATTTTAAATGCAAATGTGGCTTTGTTGCATAAGAGGTTGGACAAAGCAGAGTCTAGGGATAATACAGGTAGTCAATCAATGGCTTTGACGGTGTCACAGGGCCCTTCAGGGTCTCAAAAACGTCCCCTGTCCCAAATAACAGACACTAATACAGACACGGATTCTGACTCCAGTGTCGACTACGAGGATGCGAGGTTACACCCAAGGGTGGCCAAGAGTATTCATTGTATGATTATTGCAATAAAAGATGTTTTGCATATCACGGATGATCCCTCTGTCCTGGACAAGAGGGTTCACATGTTTAAAGAAAAGAAACCTGAGGTAACTTTGCCCCCATCTCATGAGCTGAACGAGTTATTTGGAAAGGCTTGGGAAACTCCAGACAAGAAGCTGCAGATTCCCAAAAGAATTCTTATGGCGTATTCTTTCCCTACGAAGGACAGGTTACGGTGGGAATCCTCACCCAGGGTGGACAAGGGGTTAACACGCTTGTCCAAAAAGGTGGCGCTACCGTCTCCAGACATAGCAGCCCTCAAGTATCCTGCTGATCGCAGACAGGAACTACCTTAAAATCAATTTATACACATACAGGGACCTTGCTCAGACCGGCAATTGCGTCGGCTTGGGTTTGTAGCGCTGTAGCAGCTTGGACTGATACCTTGTCAGCTGACTTTGATACCCTAGATAGGGATACCATTTTATTGACCTTAGGTCACATAAAAGACACAGTCTTGTATATAAGAGACGCTCAGAGAGACGTTGGTCTGCTAGGTTCGAGAGCCAACGCCATGGCGATTTCTGCTAGGCGAGCCCTGTGGACCCGCCAATGGTCGGGTGATGCCGACTCAAAGAAACATATGGAAGTTTTACCTTACAAAGGTGAGGATTTATTTGGGGAAGGTCTCGCAGACCTGGTTTCCACAGCTACCGCGGGTAAATCTACCTTTTTACCTTATGTTTCTCCACAGCAAAAGAAGAAAACGCCGCAATATCAGATGCAGTCCTTTCGATCGCATAAGTCCAGAAGAGGTCGGGGTTCTGCCTTCCTCACCAGAAGTAAGGGTAGAGGGAGAAAACTGCCGGCTACGGCTAGTTCCCAGGAGCAGAAGTCCTCCCCGGTTTCTACTAAATCCACAGCATGACGCTGGGACTCCACTGGGGGAGTCCACTCCGGTGGGGGCACGTCTTCGACTCTTCAGCCACGTCTGGGTTCGGTCGGACGTGGATCCTTGGGCATTGGAAATTGTATCCCAAGGCTACAAGCTAGAATTCGAAGACGTGCCTCCTCGCCGGTTTTTCAAATCGGCTTTACCAGCTTCTTCCCCAGACAGGGAGATAGTGTTAGTTGCGATTCAAAAACTGTGTCAACAACAAGTGGTTGTCGAGGTTCCCCTAGTTCAACAGGGAAAAGGGTACTACTCAACCCTATTTGTGGTCCTGAAACCGGACGGTTCGGTCAGACCCATTCTAAATTTAAAATCCCTAAACCTGTACTTAAAAAAGTTCAAATTCAAGATGGAATTGCTCAGGGCAGTTATCTCCAGCTTGGAAGGGGGGGATTTTATGGTGTCTCTAGACATAAAGGATGCATACCTTCATGTCCCCATATATCCCCCTCATCAGGCGTACCTGAGGTTCGCTGTACAGGACTGTCATTACCAGTTTCAGACGTTGCCGTTTGGGCTTTCCAGAAAAGAGTGTCAGTCCATCAATGCACTCGAGTTCTGGGGAAAATGGTGGCGTCCTACGAGGCCATCCCCTTCAGCAGGTTTCATGCGCGGAAGTTTCAGTGGGACCTTCTGGACAAGTGGTCCGGGTCCCATCTTCAACTTCATCAACAAATAAGCCATTGCCCCAGGGCCAGGGTGTCTCTCCTGTGGTGGCTGCAGAGTGCTCACCTTCTAGAGGGTTGCAGGTTCGGCATTCAAGACTGGGTTCTGGTGACCACGGACGTGAGCCCCCGAGGATGGGGTGCAGTCACACAAGGAAGACATTTTCAGGGGATATGGTCAAGCCAGGAGGCTTGTCTACACATCAATGTACTGGAATTGAGGGCCATATACAATGGCCTTCGTCAAGCGGAGAATCTCCTTCGCGACCTACCGGTTCTGATTCAATCAGACAACATCACAGCCGTGGCTCATGTAAACCGCCAAGGCGGCACAAGGAGCAGAGTGGCAATGGTGGAAGCCGCCAGGATTCTTCGCTGGGCAGAAAATCACGTAAGCGCTCTGTCAGCTGTATTCATTCCGGGTGTGGACAACTGGGAAGCAGACTTCCTCAGCAGACACGATCTCCATCCAGGAGAGTGGGGACTTCATCAAGAAGTTTTTGCAGAGATAACAGATCGTTGGGGACTTCTTCAAATAGACATGAAGGCGTCACGCCTCAACAAGAAGCTTCGGAGGTATTGTGCCAGGTCACGGGACCCTCAGGCAGTAGCAGTGGACGCCCTGGTGACACCGTGGGTGTTTCAGTCGGTCTATGTGTTCCCTCCTCTGCCACTCATCTCAAAGATAGTGAGAATCATAAGACAAAAAAGAGTGCGGACAATACTCATTGTTCCAGATTTGCCTCGAATTGGCTGGTATTCAGATCTTCAGGAAATGCTCACAGAAGATCCGTGTCCTCTTCCTCTCAGAGAGGACCTGTTGCAACAGGGGCCCTGCGGGTTCCAAGACTTACCGCGGTTACGTTTGACGGCATGGCGGTTGAACACCGAATCCTAGCTGGGAAAGGCAATCCGGAAGAAGTCATCCCTACTCTGATAAAGGCTAGGAAGGAGGTGACGGCGAAACATTATCACCGTATCTGGAGAAAGTATGTATCTTGGTGTGAGGCTAAGAATGCTCCGACGGAAGATATCCATCTGGGCCGTTTTCTCCACTTTCTGCAGACAGGAGTGGATATGGGCCTTAAATTGGGCTCCATTAAAGTACAGATTTCGGCCCTATCGATTTTCTTTCAGAAGGAATTGGCTTCTCTCCCTGAAGTCCAAACTTTTGTAAAGGGAGTGCTGCACATGCAACCTCCTTTTGTACCTCCTGTGGCACCATGGGACCTTAACGTGGTGTTACAGTTCCTGAAATCTCACTGTTTGAGCCCCTTTCAAACAGTGGAATTAAAATTTCTCACTTGGAAGGTGGTCATGTTGTTGGCCTTGGCGTCTGCAAGGCGGGTGTCTGAATTGGCGGCTTTGTCTCACAAAAGCCCCTATCTGATTTTTCATGTGGATAGAGCGGAGTTGAGGACTCGTCCTCAATTTTTGCCTAAGGTGGTTTCTTCATTTCATATGAACCAACCTATTGTGGTGCCGGTGGCTACGAGTGACTTGGAGGATTCCAAGTCCCTGGATGTAGTCAGGGCCGTAAAAATTTATGTAGCCAGGACGGCTCAGGTTAGGAAAA
The DNA here is from genome assembly GCF_028390025.1 of Pseudophryne corroboree. Lineage (NCBI taxonomy): Eukaryota > Metazoa > Chordata > Amphibia > Anura > Myobatrachidae > Pseudophryne > Pseudophryne corroboree. The sequence goes on along the minus strand of NC_086445.1, from coordinate 943,055,462 downwards.
CAGAGGCTCTGTTTGTCCTGTATGCAGCCAACAAGGTTGGCGCTCCTGCTTCTAAGCAGACTATTGCTCGCTGGATATGTAACATGATTCAGCAGGCTCATTCTACGGCTGGATTGCCGTTACCAAATTCGGTAAAGGCCCACTCCTCTAGGAAGGTGGGCTCGTCTTGGGCGGCTGCCCGAGGCATCTCCGCATTACAGATTTGCCGAGCGGCGACTTGGTCGGGTTCAAACACTTTTGCAAAATTCTACAAGTTTGATACACTGGCCGATGAGGACCTCGTGTTTGCTCAATCGGTGCTGCAGAGTCATCCGCACTCTCCCGCCTGGTCTGGAGCTTTGGTATAATCCCCATGGTCCTTACGGAGTTCCCAGCATCCTCTAGGACGTAAGAGAAAATAAGATTTTAAACCTACCGGTAAATCTTTTCCTCCTAGTCCGTAGAGGATGCTGGGCGCCCGTCCCAGTGCGGACATATTTCTGCAAGACTTGTATATAGTGATTGCTTACATAAGGGTTATGTTACAGTTTTCATCGGACTGATGCTGTTTTGTTCCATACTGTTAACAGGTTAATATGTTCCATGTTATACGGTGTGGATGGTGTGGGCTGGTATGAATCTTGCCCATAGATTAACAAAATCCTTTCCTCGTACTGTCCGTCTCCTCTGGGCACAGTTCTCTAACTGAGGTCTGGAGGAGGGGCATAGAGGGAGGAGCCAGTGCACACCCATTCTAAAGTTCTTTATAGTGCCCATGTCTCCTGCGGAGCCTGTCTATACCCCATGGTCCTTACGGAGTCCCCAGCATCCTCTACGGACTAGGAGAAAAAGATTTACCGGTAGGTTTAAAATCTTATTTTCTACACCCTTCTTGGAATCAGCGTCCACTGACCATTGACGTAATGTCACGATCCGGGTATCTGGACGCCATTTCTTACCCATCAGATGCCTCCTAAGGCTGGCTCAGCGCTCCAGGACCGGATCCCATCTGTTATCCTGATGTTTACATTCCTGTATCCTCTCCTGTCACTCTGAGACGCTGTCACAGTAAACGCCATATTACACCTGGCATGGCGTTTCCCGCGGCCTCCGCCGCCGTCCCTGAGCTTCTGCATGCAGAGTGTCTGAATGGCGATTATGTCAGCCGCGGCCTCCGCTGTGTCCGCGTGGTTGGATGTGCACCTGTCAGCCCGGCGCCTCCTGTCTCCGGTGGCCGGCGCCGCCATTACTGTTTTCATTACCACATGGATTACAAACCAAACTTCCCTCCAAGTGTCTGCATGGGCGCAGCCATCTTGGATTCTGTCAGCTGATCATTTCCACCAATCTGTTCTCAGTATTGATAATCTGCATAATTGCCTAGCCAATCCCTTCCTTGCTGCAGGTATAAATACACTGTGCCTGAGCAAGGAAGGCGTCAGTGCTTTGGTTGTCAAACCTAGTTCCTGTTTGTCTCTCTCCTGTGATTGTCTTCCAGGTTCCAGCTCCTGTCTCAAGACTTCCACCATAGAGACCCGCACCAGCATTCCACCTGCGGTGTAGCCTGACTCTCCGATCCATTGTGGATTCATCTGTTTCCAGCTACAACATTACCTGCTTCCAGCCCAGCTTCCAGCAGAGTACAGCTTCTCTTAAAGGGCCGGTGTCCTTTCTACAGTTTACCACTCTCCACCGGTATTATTATTTCTCCGCTCTCAAACTCTACATTTCATTCATATTGCATCGCTCTCAAGCTTCATTTATTATTTAACTGGTTCCAGCCAGTATCCACTCCGTGCCAACATCTGTCTGGTTCCAACCAGAACCCACAGCAGCTATTTTATTTACAGCAGTCCAGCTTTCCCTGGAACATCAGCTGGTACGATCCTGGGCTTTCTTCATTGCTACAGTCAGGCCTGGTAAGGACTTTCCAACTCGCAGATAATAAGAACTGTCTCATACTACCAGAGCTCTGTGGCCCCTGCCACCCTGTAGTACCCAGGAACTGTATTATTTCTCTGCTGATTTTATGTTTCTTTTACTGCTACTGTGATGCATGGAGTTTGTCATAAATAAACATCATTGACTTTTATTTAAGTTGTCGTGGTCACGCCTTCGGGCGGTTCTTCTTCATGTTACTTACATGTCCAGGGGTCTGATACAACCTCCCAGGTTCCGGTACATCTCAGCCTCTACAACTGAGGCTGCCTCCCGTCAGCTCAGGCCCTCAGTTGTGACAGTAAGCACTGACCTAATGAATCCAGCCGAAGACCAGGATCAAGCGGCCAGGCCGATGCAAGAACTGGCAGCCCGACTAGAACATCAGGAGGCTGCACAGGGCCACATCATCCGCTGTCTCCAGGATCTCTCTACTCGGCTGGATGGGATTCAGACAACTCTCCGTGGATCAGGCGCGTCTGGTGCGTCAACCACAGTGACTCCAGCTATAACCCCACCCACCTTACCCATTTCTGCTCCACGTCTTCATCTTCCAACGCCAGCAAAATTTGACGGATCTCCAAGATTCTGCAGGGGATTTCTCAACCAGTGTGAGATTCAGTTTGAGCTACAACCTGGCAATTTTCCCAGTGACCGTACAAAAATTGCCTACATTATTTCTCTTCTCAGTGGCTCAGCCCTTGATTGGGCATCACCGTTATGGGAGAGGTCCGACACCCTGCTATCTTCTTACACTGCATTCGTCTCAACATTCAGGCGCATCTTCGACGAGCCAGGCCGGGTAACCTCAGCTTCATCCGAGATTCTCAGTTTACGCCAGGGGTCACGTACTGTAGGACAATATCTGATACAGTTCCAGATCCTGGCATCCGAACTGGCATGGAACGACGAGGCCCTGTATGCTGCATTCTGGCATGGCTTATCTGAGCGTATTAAAGATGAGTTAGCTACCAGAGACTTACCCTCTAAGTTAGATGAGCTAATCTCACTCTGCACGAAAGTTGATTTACGTTTCAGAGAGAGAGCAACTGAGCGTGGAAGATCATCTGCTCCAAAATCTTCTGCTCCTCCTCCTCGCCAACTGTCACCAACTAAAGATGAGCCCATGCAAATTGTCCGTTCCCGTTTAACTCCTGCTGAGCGCCGAAGACGTCTCTCTGAGTCTCTTTGTCTTTACTGTGCAGCTCCGTCTCACACCATCAATGCCTGTCCCGAACGTCCGGGAAAACTCCAAACCCTAGCTCGCCCAGGAGAGGGCCGGCTAGGAGTAATGATCTCCTCTCCATCTCCTCAAGATTGTAATCTCCCAGTCTCGCTTCAAGTTGCTCAACGTTATCGGAACGTCATTGCCCTCCTTGATTCCGGAGCAGCTGGGAACTTTATTACCGAAGCCTATGTTAAACGGTGGTCCCTACCCACCGAGAGACTTCCTTCGTCCATTTCTTTAACTGCCGTGGATGGCAGCAAAATTTTTGATGCAGTTATTTCTTTAAGGACTCTACCAGTTCGTCTGAGAGTGGGAGTTCTTCATTCCGAACTTATTTCTTTTTTAGTGATTCCAAGAGCCACACATCCAGTGGTCCTGGGCCTTCCATGGCTCCGTCTTCACAATCCTACAATTGATTGGACGACTACGCAAATCCTGGCATGGGGTTCCTCCTGTGCTGAGACATGTTTGTTTAAAGTATTGCCTGTCTGTTCTTCCTCCCCCAGGTCGTCTGATGTTCCACCTCCTCCATATCAAGATTTCACGGATGTGTTCAGTAAAGCTTCTGCTGATATCCTTCCTCCTCATAGAGAATGGGACTGCCCGATTGATCTCGTTCCAGGGAAGGTTCCACCTCGAGGCCGAACTTATCCGTTGTCTCTGCCTGAGACGCATTCTATGGAGGAATACATTAAAGAGAACCTAGCAAAGGGGTTCATTCGACCTTCTTCTTCTCCAGCCGGCGCAGGCTTCTTTTTTGTAAAGAAGAAAGATGGTGGTCTGCGGCCGTGCATCGACTACAGAGGTTTGAACGACATTACCATCAAGAACCGTTATCCTTTACCCCTGATTACTGAGCTCTTTGACAGAGTTAGCGGAGCTACCATCTTTACAAAGCTGGACTTGAGAGGTGCATACAATCTCATCCGGATCCGTGAGGGCAACGAGTGGAAGACCGCCTTTAACACCCGTGACGGACATTATGAGTACCTCGTCATGCCCTTCGGATTGAGCAATGCTCCAGCTGTCTTCCAGCATTTTGTCAATGAGATCTTCAGAGACATTCTATATCGTCATGTCGTGGTCTATCTAGACGATATCCTCATTTTTGCCAACGATTTAGAGGAACATCGTTTTTGGGTTAAAGAGGTTCTGTCCCGTCTCCGTGTCAATCATCTCTATTGCAAATTAGAGAAATGCGTCTTTGAAGTCAAGTCCATTCCGTTTCTAGGGTACATTGTGTCCGGTTCCGGACTAGAGATGGATCCTGAGAAACTACAAGCAATCCAAAATTAGCCGGTACCCTTAACCCTCAAAGGGGTCCAGAGGTTCTTAGGGTTCGCCAACTATTACCGAAAGTTTGTACGAGACTTTTCCACCATTGTGGCGCCTATTACTGCTTTCACTAAGAAGGGTGCTAACCCGTCCAAGTGGTCTGAAGAAGCCATGCAAGCATTTCATCTTTTAAAACAAAGGTTCATCTCTGCGCCTGTTCTGAAACAGCCTGACATCGACTCTCCTTTCATCTTAGAGGTGGATGCCTCCTCCGTTGGAGTAGGAGCGGTGTTATCTCAGAGGGCTAAAGATGGCCATTTACACCCTTGCAGTTTCTTCTCCCGGAAGTTCTCCCCAGCTGAGCGCAACTATGCCATTGGCGACCAGGAGTTGCTAGCCATCAAGCTCGCTCTAGAAGAGTGGAGGTATCTGTTGGAGGGAGCTTCTCATTCAATCACCATACTTACAGACCACAAGAACCTTTTATATCTGAAAGGCGCACAATGTCTCAACCCTCGTCAGGCCAGATGGGCACTTTTCTTTTCCAGGTTCGACTTTAAACTCCAGTTCTGTCCGGGCTCTCAGAATCGCAAGGCCGATGCCCTTTCCCGCTCATGGGAGCAAGAAAATGAGTCAGAGTCTTCAGACAAGCATCCTATTATAAATCCGTTGGCATTCTCCACGGTAGGGATGGACTCTACGCCCCCATCAGGGAAAATTTTTGTGAAACCGATGCTAAGGAAGAAGCTCATGCATTGGGCCCATGCTTCCCGTTTTGCCGGACATACAGGTATCCAAAAAACCCTGGAGTTTATCTCTAGGTCCTATTGGTGGCCAACTCTGAAAAAGGACGTCTTGGAGTTTATTGCATCTTGCCCAAAGTGTGCTCAACATAAGGTATCCCGCCAGTCGCCTGCGGGGCAACTGGTTCCACTATCTGTTCCCCGTCGACCTTGGACCCATTTGTCGATGGATTTTATTACAGATTTACCCATGTGCAACAAGTTCAATACCATCTGGGTGGTAGTTGACCGGTTCACCAAGATGGCACACTTCATTCCTCTCACCGGTCTTCCGTCAGCTTCCAAGTTGGCTCAAGTATTCATACAAGAAATCTTCCGACTCCACGGTCTTCCTGAAGAAATTATCTCAGATCGAGGAGTTCAATTCACAGCCAAATTCTGGCGAAGTTTATGTCAAGTCCTCCAAGTCAAGCTAAAGTTTTCCACGGCTTACCATCCTCAGACCAATGGTCAAACCGAGAGGGTGAATCAGGACTTGGAGGCCTTCCTCCGCATCTATGTGTCCTCCTCTCAAGATGACTGGGTTCAATTACTTCCCTGGGCCGAGTTCTGTCATAACAACCAGTATCATTCTTCATCTGCTTCAACACCATTCTTCACTAACTTTGGATTCCACCCTAAAGTCCCTGAGTTCCAACCGCTTCCAGCAACTTCTGTTCCCGCAGTGGATATCACCTTGCATCGGTTTGCCAATATCTGGAAGAGCGTACGATCAGCTCTGCTCAAGGCATCGTTCAGGTACAAGAAGTTTGCGGATAAGAAGCGTCGAGCAGTTCCTGCTCTCAAGGTGGGTGATCGGGTATGGTTATCCACGAAGAATTTGAGGTTAAGAGTTCCCAGTATGAAGTTTGCACCTCGCTATATCGGTCCTTTCAAGATTGAACAAGTCATCAATCCTGTTGCTTACAGACTCCAGTTGCCTCCCTTCTTAAAAATACACAGGACATTCCATGTTTCCCTGTTGAAACCGCTGATCCTGAATCGGTTTCATTCCTCACTTCCTCCAACTCCGAAAGTCCAAACTCAACGAGGCGTTGAGTATGAAGTAGCCAAGATCCTGGACTCACGTCACCGTTACGGTCAACTACAATATCTTATTGACTGGAAGGGTTATGGCCCTGAGGAACGTTCATGGACCAATGCTTCTGATGTCCATGCTCCTGCCTTGGTCCGGAGATTCCATTCCAAGTTTCCTCAAAAGCCAAAGAAGTGTCCTGGGGCCACTCCTAAAGGGGGGGGTGCTGTCACGATCCGGGTATCTGGACGCCATTTCTTACCCATCAGATGCCTCCTAAGGCTGGCTCAGCGCTCCAGGACCGGATCCCATCTGTTATCCTGATGTTTACATTCCTGTATCCTCTCCTGTCACTCTGAGACGCTGTCACAGTAAACGCCATATTACACCTGGCATGGCGTTTCCCGCGGCCTCCGCCGCCGTCCCTGAGCTTCTGCATGCAGAGTGTCTGAATGGCGATTATGTCAGCCGCGGCCTCCGCTGTGTCCGCGTGGTTGGATGTGCACCTGTCAGCCCGGCGCCTCCTGTCTCCGGTGGCCGGCGCCGCCATTACTGTTTTCATTACCACATGGATTACAAACCAAACTTCCCTCCAAGTGTCTGCATGGGCGCAGCCATCTTGGATTCTGTCAGCTGATCATTTCCACCAATCTGTTCTCAGTATTGATAATCTGCATAATTGCCTAGCCAATCCCTTCCTTGCTGCAGGTATAAATACACTGTGCCTGAGCAAGGAAGGCGTCAGTGCTTTGGTTGTCAAACCTAGTTCCTGTTTGTCTCTCTCCTGTGATTGTCTTCCAGGTTCCAGCTCCTGTCTCAAGACTTCCACCATAGAGACCCGCACCAGCATTCCACCTGCGGTGTAGCCTGACTCTCCGATCCATTGTGGATTCATCTGTTTCCAGCTACAACATTACCTGCTTCCAGCCCAGCTTCCAGCAGAGTACAGCTTCTCTTAAAGGGCCGGTGTCCTTTCTACAGTTTACCACTCTCCACCGGTATTATTATTTCTCCGCTCTCAAACTCTACATTTCATTCATATTGCATCGCTCTCAAGCTTCATTTATTATTTAACTGGTTCCAGCCAGTATCCACTCCGTGCCAACATCTGTCTGGTTCCAACCAGAACCCACAGCAGCTATTTTATTTACAGCAGTCCAGCTTTCCCTGGAACATCAGCTGGTACGATCCTGGGCTTTCTTCATTGCTACAGTCAGGCCTGGTAAGGACTTTCCAACTCGCAGATAATAAGAACTGTCTCATACTACCAGAGCTCTGTGGCCCCTGCCACCCTGTAGTACCCAGGAACTGTATTATTTCTCTGCTGATTTTATGTTTCTTTTACTGCTACTGTGATGCATGGAGTTTGTCATAAATAAACATCATTGACTTTTATTTAAGTTGTCGTGGTCACGCCTTCGGGCGGTTCTTCTTCATGTTACTTACATGTCCAGGGGTCTGATACAACCTCCCAGGTTCCGGTACATCTCAGCCTCTACAACTGAGGCTGCCTCCCGTCAGCTCAGGCCCTCAGTTGTGACACGTAACCAGAGAGCTCTGCGTGCCAAAACAGCCATTGCAGTAGTGCGGCCATTTATCTTACACAATTCTTTTATAGCCTCGCTCATAAAATTTTCAGCATCCTGTATATGTTGCAGCAGAGTAATGACCTCCTCCCGGGGCAGAGAGTCTAAACCATCAATAACAGCGTTAGACCACTTGACCACTGCCCTGGAAATCCACCCACAAACAATTGTGGGGCGCTGTGCTATGCCTGCTGCCGTATATATTGCCTTGAGAGTTGTCTCAATTTTACGGTCAGCCGGCTCTTTTAGGGATATAGCCCCTGGCACCAGCAGTTCCAATTTCTTAGACAGTCTGGATACAGACGTATCGACTGACGGGGGGATTTCCCATACCTTCCTGTCCTCAGCTGGGAGGGGAAAAGTAGCTAAAAACCTCTCAGTTAGGGTTTAACCATGCCTCCCTGGCCAGGGAGTTTAATTCCTTATGATGTCCATGACGTGACATCGCGGGGCATCGCACCGGCAGTTCAGGTGTGATGAAATCGCACCTGAACTGCCAAAGTGATTATCATGCGATAGATCGCATGGTAATCACGTGATGGGCATGTAACAGCAGAGTGGGAGCGGCATCTGGCCGCTCCCGGCGGGTGTCCATCGCACATCGCAGTGCAATATATCATGTGTTTTAAAAAAAAAACATGCGATCGCACTGTGATTCAATAATGATTAAGTGCAGCACATACTATGTTGAGACGCGAGATTCGACCGGCGTGCCCGCGCATCGCGTCGCAAGGTACCTAAAATGTGCATACAATCTTTCAATCTCTCTCACAGATTCAGTCGAAATCGAAGGTTAGCACCGATTATCTCACAAGTGTATGGGCACCATTAGACACAGGAAAGGTTGCTGAGGTCTTTGGTCTAACATTAAAATACAACTCTTCATCTGGTTCTGCCTCCTGGTCCGGTATGTGAAGAACCTCTCTTACAGCAAAAATGAGGGCCTCCTCCTCAGGGGACAGAGTGCTGTCCTCATCCATATCATCATCATCCACATCAGGCTGATCAGAACCAGACTGGAGCACCTGTGGCAGTGAACATTTATGTGAAACCAACAGATGGGGCTGAGAAGCCTTTCTGGTCTCTGCTGCTTTTGCCATACAATCAATAGACTGTTGTAACACCTGTCTCTCCTTCTTCGCTGCAGTTAATTCTGAATTTACATTCTGAATCATGCTTTTAAAACTATCTAGCCAGTCAGGTGCCAGTGACTTGTGTCCCTGAGAAGGTTGTTCACATATGAGAGACCCCGCTGAAGAAGGGGTAGAGTTACAAGCAGCACACATGACCATGTCAAAAGACATCTTTACACAACTGTAATACAGCGCAGCTCACTGAAAAAACACCTCCACACAGATCCTAGAGAGCCCCTGGAGTGACACTGAGGAACGGAGACCAGCACACAAAACACAGCAGCGCAGTGTGAGATTTATGTCTATAACCTTATAGAAGTGCAGCGGCTCTACCGCTGGTGTGCTCCCCCCCTGCTATGACCCCCTGGTACCAGCACAGAATTTGTAACAGCGTGGGTACCTGGAGGCAGGGCTGGACTGCCCATCTGGCTTTTCTGGCAAATACCAGAAGGGTCGATGGGCTGGTGGTCCGGTCCACAGAGAGCCAGGAATGCCACGTGCATCGCAACCCCGACTCTCTGTTTCGTCCCCCACTGCCGACGTTGCCCCCGTAGTGCCCCGTTGCTAAACAATATAGAGGTGTGCCGTGAGGCCTCACCCCCTGAGTCGTGGCACACCCCCATTTGCAGTGTCTGCACGCCCCTTTCTCAGGACGCGCACCTCCGTTTAAGTGTGCGCACACGCCGAAGGCGCATGTGAGCACACGGATGCCAGGGCCTGAAAGAGGCCCCAGTCCGTCCCTGCCTGGAGGAGCAGTGTGCATGCAGCCTTGATGGTCTGCAGCAGCAGGAAATGGCGCCTTCCCGCTTCTCTGGTCCCGCACCGGGAAGCCCCGCCCCTTGCAATGTTGCGCGTTCCCTTCAATTTTATACTGGCCATGTTAACAAACATAGATATATATATCAGTACACACAAGCCGTAGGGGATAGTGAGCACTGCGAGGCATGAGCCAGTCTTGTCCGCGGCGGGCACTGCAGCTCGTGGCCCTTGACCGCCGCGTGACATGCCACCAAAACCGCACTAGGGACCTGCTATCCGGGACCCCAGTGTTAACACTCACCGCACCTATCGATCTTTGGCATCTGTTAAAGGGTGGCGGCTAGCTGCTGGCGTGGGCACACATACTAATGGAGTGTGAACAGCACCTCAGGAGCTCAGTAGCTGGGATTACGAACCATTAACCCTCAGGAGGTTGGTTCGGTCCCCCCTCTAAGTCCCACGAAGCAGGTACACTGGTTGCCAACCAGAGCTACCTGAAAATAATAAAATAAAACATAAAGGAAACCCTCTGGAGCTCCTGAGAAATGCACCCGGCTCCTTGGGCACATTTTTCTATACTGCGTCTGGTAGGAGGGGCATAGAGGGGAGGAGCCAGCTCACACATACACACACTAAAGGTTTTTAAAGTGCCAGGCTCCAGTGGATCCAATCTATACCCCATGGTACTAAAGTACAGATCCCCAGTATCCACTAGGACGTAAGAGAAAAACCATTTGAGTACAGCGTTATTCAATATACTGAGATGCAGGGTGCTGTGTGGCTGCTGTAGGGTAACTACGGGCAGTATCAGGATGGACATAATCTCCTCTCTGGCTGCTTTACCTCCACCCTCCCCAAGGCCCTCCTCCCTCCTGCATCTAGATCCGACTAGTGTGTGGCTAGTTACTATGGGCTGATGAAGCCAGGTGACCATCCCCAGGGATATGCATTAAGATTCAGCTTCGGGCTTCCCCTATGTTGCCTTTTACACAACTCATCATGAGCTCTAAGTATCCAGATATGGACTAATAAAAACTCCTGCTCACCTTCGACAATTCAACTTTGACTACATTGCATTACAGTATTTAATTGGAAACCCAGTGGACTCCACACAGCCAGCTTTCATGCTGATCAAAGAGCCTGTGCTTGGATTTGTGCCAACCATGATTGGTTATTACCAACTGTTTATTCAAAGTGCCTTTTATAGGAGTATTGAGTTCTATCTAGTCCGGGATCCCACTGTGGAGTTATCTCAGTGACATTTGTGCAGTTTTAACCTGTATGTATTTTAGTTTTTACGTATTAAAATTTATTTGACAATACATCCATCTTATGTATTAATTTAGAAAAAGAACTCAGCACCAGTATCTTCTCTATTACTATGGATTGGTCCTTCCTCTGGGACCAGCTCTGCACCCTTCTCATCTTTCACATTCGTCCTCTCTTCCCCCTCAGCTCTCCTGTCCTTTGTGTTGCTCTCTCCACTTTGAACCTAAATGCACCCCATGCAACCCCCACCCCCTCATTTTCCCCAATCCCCTTACCATAGACCACACTGTGCTGTCGACCAGGCACGGGGAGACTCAGTACAGCTTGTACTCCACCTTTTATAGCCAGTCTTCTGCCCCTGCCTGTCACAGCCAGCTCTCCGCCAACTACCTATCACATCCAGCCCTCTGCCTGTCACAGCCTATCCACTGCCCCTATTTGGCACAGCCTGCCCCGGACCCCCAACCTTTCGCAGACAGCCCTCTTACTCTACCTGTCACAGCCTGCCATCTACCCAAGGCCGACTCAAGGGCCATTTCAGCAGAGTGGCCGCATAATGGAACCACCCTACAGGGGTGCTGGTGCTGAGAGAGGAAGCCCAGGTAAGACTTCTGTGTGGGGCTGGGGCAATAATTAATGTGTTTATTTTTCCATTTCACAATGGAGTAGATGTGTGAAGCAGTGAAAGAGAGTAACGTGAACCAGTTGAGAACATATAATTTTATATATTGCACTTGATAAATGTTACTTCATTCAAAGCTGATTGGTTGCCATTGGCAACTTCTCCACTGGATAACTTCTCCACTCTTTTCACTGCTATGAAAATCTCACCCAATACTGTAACTACAGGATGGCTAGACTTGCAAATGTCCAGAGGCCTACAAGGTGAAGGGGGGCCAACGAACTTCTTGATAGGCCGGAAGCCACAGCCTGGAATTCCCGGACTCCCAGATCATCAACTGACATGACCATGCTGATGCTGCTGCCTGATGGGCCCACCTGACCCCCCCCCCTCTGCTGTCAGATGCTTTCCCAAGGATGCTCCTCTGTCGCTGTATTGAGGTTGGTGTCCCCGGGGGTACCCCTGTGGCCCGTTGGTGTGTCTGTCCACTGGGAGTGCCTCTGAACAGCATTCTGTACATCTCCTTCCTTGTCTGCCAGTTCCCTGCTTGGCTCCATTGGGACTTACACAGTCCAGGGGGGCCACTAAGTACCAGTGTGTGTATCGAGCACTAAGGGAACAGCGTGGGGTTGCTATCGGTAGAAGACTTTCTTGAGGGCTCTAGGGGTCTCACACTAATAGGGCTGGAGTTCAATAACAAAAATACAATCCACCATCCCAAAAAATATATAAATCACCATGCCAGTCTGCAGGCCAATTTTATCTGTATTGAGGTCTACCACCATCTCTATGATTATTTGCTTGCAATCTATGATGGCATCATGCAATTATTGTTTTTACTGAAAATTATAATTTATAAACAAGCCTTGACATGAAAATATTAAATATGAAATGAAAAACATTTGATTGTACATGTAAAATCTTAATTAAAAAAAATGAAAAACTATAAACTATAAATTATATGAATGAAAATGTTGCTTCCAATTGCAGCATGTACCTTATTTGTTACTCCAATGTCCTTCATTGTAAGTGCTGTACTTCTGGCTCAGAAAGGGAAAGGTATGACACGATCATATGATGAATTCCTGTGGATCTTAGAGACCAGAGAGTCCTTGGATCTCTCCCCAGTGTGTGTCCTCTACAGCCAACTGTACTATATGTTATCACTTGTCATATTCCATGTTACGCCTAATACTGAAATAAGGGTATATCGACATTGTGGATCAACCTTGAAAACTGTCTTCCAGATGCGAATAACTTCACAGAGAAACTTGAAGGTTATGCTATAAATCACACAGGGCCTAATACTGTCTCGCACAGAATGTCGATGTTCTCATAAATTGGTGATTTTTTTCTACTGCGCATGCAAAAATCCCTAAAGAATATTGAACAACAATATGGAGTAAATTTCATGTTAAGTGATGTTTGCTAATCCTAGGGTCGGACTGGCCCACAGGGGTACCAGAGAAAATAAGATTTTACTTACCGGTAAATCTATTTCTCGTAGTCCGTAGTGGATGCTGGGGACTCCGTAAGGACCATGGGGATAGACGGGCTCCGCAGGAGACATGGGCACTTTAAGAAAGAATTTAGGTTCTGGTGTGCACTGGCTCCTCCCTCTATGCCCCTCCTCCAGACCTCAGTTAGAGAAACTGTGCCCAGAAGAGCTGACTGTACAAGGAAAGGATTTTGGTAATCCAGGGCAAGATTCATACCAGCCACACCAATCACACCGTATAACATGTGATAACAACCAGTTAACAGTATGACAAATAACAGAGCATCAGGTCAAACCCTGATGCAACCATAACTTAACCCTTATTGAAGCAATAACTATATACAAGTATTGCAGAAGAAGTCCGCACTTGGGACGGGCGCCCAGCATCCACTACGGACTACGAGAAATAGATTTACCGGTAAGTAAAATCTTATTTTCTCTAACGTCCTAGTGGATGCTGGGGACTCCGTAAGGACCATGGGGATTATACCAAAGCTCCCAAACGGGCGGGAGGGTGCGGATGACTCTGCAGCACCGATTGAGCAAACAAGAGGTCCTCCTCAGCCAGGGTATCAAACTTGTAGAACTTTGCAAAAGTGTTTGGACCTGACCAAGTAGCCGCTCGGCAAAGTTGTAATGCCGAGACCCCTCGGGCAGCCGCCCAAGAAGAGCCCACCTTCCTAGTGGAATGGGCCTTAACTGATTTTGGCAGCGGCAATCCAGCCGCAGAATGAGCCTGCTGAATCATGTTACAGATCCAGCGAGCAATAGTTTGCTTTGAAGCAGGAGCACCAAGCTTGTTGGATGCATACAGGATAAACAACGACTCTGTTTTCCTGACCCTAGCTGTTCTGGCTACATAAACCTTCAAAGCCCTGACCACATCAAGCAACTCGGAATCCTCCAAGTCACGAGTAGCCACAGGCACCACAATAGGTTGGTTCATATGAAAAGATGAAACCACTTTCGGCAGAAATTGTGGACGGGTCCGCAATTCTGCTCTATCCATATGGAAAACCAGATAGGGGCTTTTATGTGACAAAGCCGCTAATTCTGACACACGTCTAGCCGAAGCCAAGGCTAATAACATGACCACCTTCCACGTGAGATATTTTAACTCCGCCGTTCTAAGTGGTTCAAACCAGTGTGACTTTAGGAAACTTAACACCACGTTAAGATCCCAAGGTGCCACCGGAGGCACAAAAAGAGGCTGAATACTCAGCACTCCTTTTACAAACGTCTGAACTTCTGGTAGAGAAGCCAACTCTTTTTGAAAGAAAATGGATAGGGCCGAAATCTGAACCTTAATGGAGCCTAAGTTTTAGGCCCAAATTCACTCCAGTTTGTAGGAAGTGAAGGAAACGGCCCAGATGGAATTCTTCCGTAGGAGCATTCCTGGCCTCACACCAAGAAACATATTTTTGCCAGATACGGTGATAATGTTAAGATGTCACGTCCTTCCTAGCCTTTATCAGCGTAGGAATGACCTCATCCGGAATGCCTTTTTCCGCTAGGATCCGGCGTTCAACCACCATGCCGTCAAACGCAGCCGCGGTAAGTCTTGAAACAGACATGGGCCCTGTTGCAACAGGTCCTGTCTTAGAGGAAGAGGCCACGGATTTTCTGTAAGCATTTCCTGCAGATCCGGATACCAGATCCTTCGTGGCCAATCTGGAACAATTATTCTCAACCGTTGGGTATGAGAGGAAGAGGAGGAAATACATAGACTGACTGGAACACCTACGGTGTCACTAGGGCGTCTACCGCTACTGCCTGAGGGTCTCTTGACCAGGCGCAATAACTCTGCAGCTTTTTGTTGAGGCGGGACACCATCCTGTCTATCTGTGGCAGTCCCCACCGAACTGCAATCTGTGCGAAGACTTCCTGATGAAGTCTCCACTCTCCAGGACGTATGTCTGGTGAGGAAGTCTGCTTCCCAGTTGTTCACTTCCGGAATGAACACTGTTGACAGTGCTCTTACATGATTCTCCGCCCAGCGAAAAATTCTGGTGGCTTTCGCCATCGCCACTCTGCTCCTTGTGCCGCCTTGGCGGTTTACATGAGCTACTGCGGTGACGTTGTCTGACTGGATCAGAACCGGTTGGTCGCAAAGAAAGGTCTCCGCTTGACTTAGGGCGTTGTATATGGCCCTTAGTTCCAATATGTTGATGTGAAGACAAGTCTCTTGACTTGACCAAAGACCTTGGAAATTTCTTCCCTGTGTGACTGCTCCCCAGCCTCGGAGGCTCGCATCCGTGGTCACCAGGATCTAGTCCTGAATGCCGAATCTGCGGCCCTCTAGAAGGTGAGCACTCTGCAGCCACCACAGGAGAGATACCCTGGCCCTGGGGGATAGGGTGATCAACTGATGAATCTGTAGATGTGACCCGGACCACTTGTCCAGTAGGTCCCATTGGAAAGTCCTCGCATGGAACCTGCTGAAGGGAATGTTTTTCCCAGGACTCGAGTGCAGTGATGCACTGACGCCTGTCTTGGTTTCAATAGGTCCCTGACCAGAGTCATGAGTTCCTGGGCCTTCTCTATCTGAAGGTAAACCCATTTCTGGTCTGTATCCAGAAACATACCCAAGAAGGGCAGACGAGTTATAGGAACCAACTGTGACCTCGGGAAATTGAGAATCCAGCCGTGTTGCTGTGACACCTTCAGCGAAAGTGACACGCTGTTCAACAACTGCTCTTTTGATCTCGCCCTTATTAGGAGATCGTCCAAGTATGGGACAACTGTGACTCCTTGCTTGCGTAGGAGCACCATTATTTCCACCAATTACCCTGAAATTGGTAATGACAATCCTGTACCGCAATTGTCAGGTACGCCTGATGGGGTGGATAAATGGGAACATGAAGGTATGCAGCCTTTATGTCTAGATACACCATCAAATCCCCCCCTTCCAGACTGGTGATGATCGCTCTGGGCGATTCCACTTTAAATTTGAACCTTTTCCCGTTTAGGTTCAGAGATTTTAATTTTAAAAAATAGGTCTGACCGAACCATACGGTTTCGGGACTACAGCCAAGGTTGAGTTATATCGCCTTCCTTGTTGCAGGAGGGGAACCTTGAGCACCACCTGTTGGAGATACAATGTGTGAATTGTATTTAATATTATCTCCCTTCCTGGGGGAGAAGCCGGTAGGTCCGATAAGGAAAACCGGTGAGGAGGCACCTTTCGAATCCAGCTTGTAACCTTGAGAAACAATTTTTTATTGCCCCGGGAACCACCTGTGAGTGAACTCAGATGTGGCTGAAGAGTCGAAGACGTGCTCCCACTGGAGCGGACTCCCTTAGCGGAGCTCCAGCGTCATGCGTTGGATGTAGTAGAGGCCGGGGAGGACTTCTGTTCCTGGGAACTAGCTGTGCCCTGTACCCTTACCTCTGGTAAGAAAGGACGCTCCTCGTACTTTCTTGTTATTCTGCGACCGAAAGGACTGCATTTGATAATGTCGTGCTTTCTTAGGCTGTGAGGGAATATAAGGCAAAAGATCAGAATTACCAGCTATAGCTGTGGAGACCAGGTCCGAGAGCCCTTCTCCACACAATTCCTCAGCCTTGTAAGGTAAACCTTCCATATGCCTCTTTTAGTCGGCATCACCTGTCCATTGCATGTTCCACAGGACACTTCTAGCAGAAATCGACATAGCGTTGACTCTAGAACCCAGTAGACTAATGTCTCTTTGGGCATGTTTTATATATATATATAAGCCAGCATCTTTTATATATATATATATATATATATATACTAGGGTCAATACCATGGTATCCTTATCTAGGGTTTCAATCTCCGCTGATAAGGTATCTGTCCACGCTGCTACAGCGCTATAAACCCATGCCGACACAATCGCCGGTCTGAGTAGTGTACCAGCATGTGTGTAAATGGACTTCAAAGTACTTTTACTGCAAGCTATCTGCAGGATCCCTGAGGATAGCTGTTAAGTCAGCGTTACCTTTTGGGTAAACGTGACAAGGCTTTGTCCACCCTAGGGGAAGATTCCCCTCGTATCCTGGCCCTAGTAGGGAAAGGATACTCCCTGAGAATTCTTTTTGGGAAGCTGCAGCTTCTTGTCTGGAGATTCCCGCTCTTTTTCTTCATGAGAGGAGGGAAATTTACCTCAGCTTTCTTCCCCTTAAACATGTGTACCCTCGTGTCAGGGACAGATGAGTCATCAGTGATATGCAAAACAACTTTTATTACAATAATCATATATTGAATACTTTTCTGCCAGTTTGGCTGTAACTTTGCATTATCGTAGTCGACACTGGAGTCAGACTCCGTGTCGATATCAGTGTCTATTATTTTGGATAGTGAGCATTGTGAGACTCTGAAGGTCTCTGCGACATAGGGACAGTCCTGCGTAGATTCACTGTCTGTTCTCTAATCTTTTGTGCAATAAATTTACCTCAGCACTTAATTTCACATATCCAATCAGGTGTCGGCGTTGTCAACGGAGACACCACTCACACACACATTTGCTCCATCTCCTCCTTAGGAGAGCCTTTTACCTCAGACATGTCGACACACACGTACCGACACACCACACACTCAGGGAATGCTCATCTGAAGATAATTCCCCCACAAGGCCCTTTGGAGAGACAGAGAGAGAGTATGCCAGCACACACCCCAGCGCTATATGACCCAGGAAAAACACAGCAATTTAATGTTTACCCAGTAGCGCTGTTATTATCTGCGCCAAATTATGTGCCCCCCTCTTCTTTAAAACCCTCTCTTCTACCATGGTATAAGCAGGGGAGAGTCCGGGTAGCTTCCTCTCAGCGGTGCTGTGGAGATAAACAAGGCGCTGGTGAGTGCTGAGGGAGAAGCCCCGCCCCCTCGACGGCGGGCTTCTGTCCCGCTAAAAGTGTAAAATTGGTGGGGGCTCATGCATATATACAGTGTCCAGCTGTATATATGCTCCTTTTGCCAAATAAGAGGTTTATATTGCTGCCCAGGGCGCCCCCCCCCCCCCCCCCCCCCTGCGCCCTGCACCCTTACAGTGACTGGAGTATGTGAGGTGTGTGGGAGCAATGGCGCACAGCTGCAGTGCTGTGCGTTACCTCAGTGAAGATCATGAAGTCTTGTACCGCCTCTGAAGTCTTCTTTACTTCTCATACTCACCCGGCTTCTATCTTCCGGCTCTGCGAGGGGGACGGCGGCGCGGCTCCGGGACGGGTGGCGAGGGTGAGATCCTGCATACCAATCCCTCTGGAGCTAATGGTGTCCAGTAGCCTAAGAAGCAGGACCTAGCTTCAGAGAGTAGGGCTGCTTCTCTCCCCTCAGTCCCACGATGAAGGGAGTCTGTTGCCAGCAGAGCTCCCTGGAAATAAAAAACCTAACAAAATACTTTCTATCAGTAAACTCAGGAGAGCTCACTGAAAAGCACCCAGCTCGTCTGGGCACAGTATCAAACTGAAGTCTGGAGGAGGGGCATAGAGGGAGGAGCCAGTGCACACCAGAACCTAAATTGTTTCTTAAAGTGCCCATGTCTCCTGCGGAGCCCGTCTATCCCCATGGTCCTTACGGAGTCCCCAGCATCCACTAGGACGTTAGAGAAACCACCGGTAAGCCTCACTGCCTGAGGGCCCACTCCTTCCTCTAGGGATTAGGTTCCAGACTGTGCACTTGTATTATAAATGGTAGATATGTTGCATTACACTGCACTAAACTATTGTGTATTTCCCTAAGTATGGGCCCCTACAACTGCATTCCCCCGGTGGGCCCTTCATGCCCCGGTCCAACACTGGCTAATCCTGTTATACTAAGGTAGCCTTAGGGGCCTACACATGGTGAGATCCTTGCTATACCCGATTTTTGACTATGCGATTTCCCTTGAACTCCCCCAGAGCCCAGATAGCACAGATTTTGACTATCTGTACTTTTGATTTTGTCTATGTACGATTTTGACTAAGTGCCAGTTTTGACTATGCTGGATAGTACACTAGATAGTCAAGATTGACTTGCCTGCACAGTCTATCTAGCCTTGCGATACCGTCCCCGCAGGAGTGCGCATCGGTATCGAATCGGTATTGCAAGCTGCCTAATACCTTGCGATTTTCACTAACTTTCCTTCGAAAGGAGAAATGTCACTGTGTGCACACACCTTAAGACTGCATAAGCCTGATGCTACATAAGCTTTTAGTTTGGTGGGAGAGATTTTAGCATCTTTATGGTTAATAGTGTTTTTTGTTGAATTGTTAGGTTTAGGGCAGTTAGTTCAGCCCATAATGATGAATTGGGGGAGGGATCTGGCAGTTTATTTAAGGCAGGGATGGGGAACCTTCAGCCCTCCAGCTGTTGTTGAGATACACATCCCAGCATGCCCTGCAACAGTTTTAGAATGGCCGAATAGCAAAACTGTAGCAAGGCAGCTGGAGGGCCAAAGGTTCCCTGATTTAAGGGACTGTAAACTGTTATCTCTTCCTGTTTCCTGGAAAATTCCCACTTGTTCAACCAAAATCTCCTATATAAGGTCACAACTGAGGGCTGGTGACTGTGACTGGAAGCCTCAGTTGCAGGGGCTGACGGGTACCGGAATGTAGGAGGTGCGAGAGGACTTCTAGACATACGTAGAAGCTGTATACCAAATGCCCGAAGGAGTGACCACGACAACTGAAGATGCCTAAAGTGCTTTTATTAAATAAAAAGTCAGATAATGTGCAGCCAAACAAAAACAGTCATAAGTGAGTCTCAGAAATATCACTGGTAATGCACTACTATACTTAGAAACATAGGTGAATTGGAAATGAAGCTGGGGTTCGCAGATAAATGAGAAATGAAGCTGGGGTTCATAGGTAAATGAGAAATGAAGCTGGGGTTCGCAGATAAATGAGAAATGAAGCCGGGGTTCGCAGGAATACAGAGAATGTAAATGGAGGAAGGCTGCTGGAAAGCCAAAGTTCAGACACAGGTGAATCAGGGTAGACTGTAGAGGGTTGATCACTGGAGAGTCGGGTTAAGGCCCATACACACTTGACGATGCACACGTCGTTAACGACCATCGTTAACGACTTACCTTGAACAGCTGAGCAAACAACATGAGCATACACACTACCAACGACCAAAGACCATTCATCGTTGAACCATCCAAGCTGAACAGTTTATTAAAATAATGAGCTGGGAACAGGGCTGGTGAACAGTGGCTTGGTCGTTGGTCGTTCACACCATACATATTCAACGACGTCTCTGCTCGGTAACGACCATAGTGGAAATTGAGCATACATGCTCCACAGATAAGCGAGGGTCGTTAACGTCCCGCAGGGCCGCGCATCGGTGGTCGTCGCATGCATACACACTTGACGATATAATGAGCGACGTCGTTGATGAGGGCTGAAATGAACGATGTCCCTCATTTTATCGTCAAGTGTGTATGGGCCTTTACACTGCAGAGTGTAATCACCAGGGAGTCAGGCTGTACTGCAGGGAAAGTCCATGGGAGAACTGCACACTGGAATCACAGAAGACAATTGAAGCACTAACAACCTTCTGGGTGTGGAGACAGGACATTTATACCCACAGGTCAGAAGGGATTGGTGGGCAATTAGGCTCCAGCACTGTCAGTACTGCGGATAGGAGGAACAATGTCATGTGACTGAAGTCCAACATGGCTGCACCCATGAATACACACAGAAGGGGAATAAAGTACTTTAAACATGTAGCAATGGCGGCGGAGGCCGCAACAGCAAAACTTCACGCGCCCAGACGCGCACAGTGGCCACAGGGACAGGAATGACAGCTGAGCCAACCTCAGGAGGCATTTGGAAGGTAAACACTGATAAGGAATTACCTGGATCGTGACATATAATTGCCCAGATCTGTCACTCTGTGACTGTGTGGCTAACGCTGGGTGGAGTCACAATGCTTGGCAGAGTCAGAGTCACACATCTGGCCACATATATAGGAGAGTAAATGAACAACCAGCCCAGGAATCACTTTCTCTGACAGTAATCAAACAAAACCTTGTGCAAACATTTTTGGTTCTCAGGTCGGGCTCATTGGGAAACCCGCCCAGGCTCAGCTGAGTCCTCCCTGGGAGAGCGCATCTGTGAGGCCTGGATCCAGTGTTGGCTTTCTGTCTCTCACTTAGTACATACGGCTGCTGCCAGATAAGTCCACTGCAAGCGTTTTATTGTACATTGGTGTAAGACGTCTGTCCCACCATGGCTGCAGGCACGGGGGGCTGAGGCACAGTGCTCTCCCTGGCCGGCGGTCTGCCCGGGGCACAGCTCTCCAGTTGAGATGAGCGCCGGAAATTTTTCGGGTTTTGTGTTTTGGTTTTGGGTTCGGTTCCGCGGCCGTGTTTTGGGTTCGACCGCGTTTTGGCAAAACCTCACCGAATTTTTTTTGTCGGATTCGGGTGTGTTTTGGATTCGGGTGTTTTTTTTCAAAAAACACTAAAAAACAGCTTAAATCATAGAATTTGGGGGTCATTTTGATCCCAAAGTATTATTAACCTCAAAAACCATAATTTACACTCATTTTCAGTCTATTCTGAATACCTCACACCTCACAATATTATTTTTAGTCCTAAAATTTGCACCTAGGTCGCTGGATGACTAAGCTAAGCGACCCTAGTGGCCGACACAAACACCGGGCCCATCTAGGAGTGTCACTGCAGTGTCACGCAGGATGGCCCTTCCAAAAAACACTCCCCAAACAGCACATGACGCAAAGAAAAAAAGAGGCGCAATGAGGTAGCTGTGTGAGTAAGATAAGCGACCCTAGTGGCCGACACAAACACCGGGCCCATCTAGGAGTGTCACTGCAGTGTCACGCAGGATGTCCCTTCCAAAAAACCCTCCCCAAACAGCACATGACGCAAAGAAAAAAAGAGGCGCAATGAGGTAGCTGTGTGAGTAAGATAAGCGACCCTAGTGGCCGACACAAACACCAGGCCCATCTAGGAGTGTCACTGCAGTGTCACGCAGGATGTCCCTTCCAAAAAACCCTCCCCAAACAGCACATGACGCAAAGAAAAAAAGAGGCGCAATGAGGTAGCTGTGTGAGTAAGATAAGCGACCCTAGTGGCCGACACAAACACCGGGCCCATCTAGGAGTGTCACTGCAGTGTCACGCAGGATGTCCCTTCCAAAAAACCCTCCCCAAACAGCACATGACGCAAAGAAAAAAAGAGGCGCAATGAGGTAGCTGTGTGAGTAAGATAAGCGACCCTAGTGGCCGACACAAACACCGGGCCCATCTAGGAGTGTCACTGCAGTGTCACGCAGGATGTCCCTTCCAAAAAACCCTCCCCAAACAGCACATGACGCAAAGAAAAAAAGAGGCGCAATGAGGTAGCTGTGTGAGTAAGATAAGCGACCCTAGTGGCCGACACAAACACCGGGCCCATCTAGGAGTGGCACTGCAGTGTCACGCAGGATGTCCCTTCCAAAAAACCCTCCCCAAACAGCACATGACGCAAAGAAAAAAAGAGGCGCAATGAGGTAGCTGTGTGAGTACGATAAGCGACCCTAGTGGCCGACACAAACACCGGGCCCATCTAGGAGTGTCACTGCAGTGTCACGCAGGATGTCCCTTCCAAAAAACCCTCCCCAAACAGCACATGACGCAAAGAAAAAAAGAGGCGCAATGAGGTAGCTGTGTGAGTAAGATAAGCGACCCTAGTGGCTGACACAAACACCGGGCCCATCTAGGAGTGTCACTGCAGTGTCACGCAGGATGTCCCTTCCAAAAAACCCTCCCCAAACAGCACATGACGCAAAGAAAAAAAGAGGCGCAATGAGGTAGCTGTGTGAGTAAGATAAGCGACCCTAGTGGCCGACACAAACACCGGGCCCATCTAGGAGTGGCACTGCAGTGTCACGCAGGATGTCCCTTCCAAAAAACCCTCCCCAAACAGCACATGACGCAAAGAAAAATTAAAGAAAAAAGAGGTGCAAGATGGAATTGTCCTTGGGCCCTCCCACCCACCCTTATGTTGTATAAACAGGACATGCACACTTTAACCAACCCATCATTTCAGTGACAGGGTCTGCCACACGACTGTGACTGAAATGACGGGTTGGTTTGGACCCCCACCAAAAAAGAAGCAATTAATCTCTCCTTGCACAAACTGGCTCTACAGAGGCAAGATGTCCACCTCATCATCATCCTCCGATATATCACCGTGTACATCCCCCTCCTCACAGATTATCAATTCGTCCCCACTGGAATCCACCATCTCAGCTCCCTGTGTACTTTGTGGAGGCAATTGCTGCTGGTCAATGTCTCCACGGAGGAATTGATTATAATTCATTTTAATGAACATCATCTTCTCCACATTTTCTGGATGTAACCTCGTACGCCGATTGCTGACAAGGTGAGCGGCGACACTAAACACTCTTTCGGAGTACACACTTGTGGGAGGGCAACTTAGGTAGAATAAAGCCAGTTTGTGCAAGGGCCTCCAAATTGCCTCTTTTTCCTGCCAGTATAAGTACGGACTGTGTGACGTGCCTACTTGGATGCGGTCACTCATATAATCCTCCACCATTCTTTCAATGTTGAGAGAATCATATGCAGTGACAGTAGACGACATGTCCGTAATCGTTGTCAGGTCCTTCAGGTCCTGCCTCCCCTGCAGTGCACATGGGCCCTCATTCCGAGTTGTTCGCTCGCAAGCTGCTTTTAGCAGCTTTGCACACGCTAAGCCGCCGCCTACTGGGAGTGGATCTTAGCTTATCAAAATTGCGAACGAAAGATTCGCAATATTGCAAAAAGACTGCTCTGTGCAGTTTCTGAGTAGCTCGAGACTTACTCTGCCAGTGCGATCAGTTCAGTGCTTATCGTTCCTGGTTTGACGTCACAAACACACCCAGCGTTCGCCCAGACACTCCTCCGTTTCTCCAGCCACTCCCGCGTTTTTCCCAGAAACGGTAGCGTTTTTTCACACACACCCATAAAACGGGCTGTTTCCGCCCAGAAACACCCACTTCCTGTCAATCACATTACGATCACCAGAACGAAGAAAAAACCTCGTAATGCCGTGAGTAAAATTCCTAACTGCATAGCAAATTTACTTGGCGCAGTCGCACTGCGGACATTGCGCATGCGCATTAGCGACTAATCGCTCCGTTGCGGAAAAAAAATAACGAGCGAACAACTCGGAATGACCCCCATGGTTTTGCCCAACTGCTAACAAAATTCCTGCTGCGATCAACTTGGAATTACCCCCTATACCCGTATTATTGAGTTCTGCATATACCTGTAATATAAAATAATCTGTTTAATTTATAATATAGAATACACAAACAATTCATTCCATATCACTTTATGTAGTTAAAAAATATAAAAAACAAAACATGCTTAATACAGTTAAATTCTTTTTTGAGCACATTAATATATTTTTGTATGACTGATCGTTTTAGGCATAATATATCGAGGAACCGAACCTTGTAAATATTATTTATTTCTATTCTTCCCGCTGTGATGATAACATTCAGCTTAATGAGAGCAACAAGCTGTATTATTTTCCATAGTTAATTAACTGTGAAGGAACTTACCAAGTCATACACCCTACCCAGTTTCCTACAGATTCATATTAACCCCCTTCTGTGAATAAACTAGTATTTAGCCAGCAAATGGATAAATGGGGAGAGCCTGGTAGGAATTACAAGCAGAGATTTGAATTCACATGCATGAATAGTAAAGCACTTGACAGCCTTAGGGGGTGCATTAATGCTATTGTAAACTTCTTCTACAGTTGCAAGGTTTACGCAGGATAATATGGAAAATATAAATTGCATTAAAAAAACAGGTGTAAAACCTGATTTAAATTTTTTTTAAAATTTATTATACCATTTTTAATATGAGAAAATATATGATGGGGGGGTCGGTGAGAAAAGATCATTAAATATATTATACAGGGTGGAGGTGAAGTGAAATAGAAAATAATTTACTGTATTAAATAAGGGGTCGGGTGATGGTGGTGGGAGGAACCATTCAATCTTATATATAAAATTCATTGTTCTGTTTGTTTGTTTGTTTGTTTGTCTGTCCTGTTATGCATTCCGACAATCCTGCACCGATTGGAATGAAACCAATGCAAGGTGGTCCCATTGGATCCTGGCCAGGTTTTAGGGGGGTTAAGCTCCCAGTCAGACCTCACGGCGGAATGGGCCAAGCAGAACTGTAACACTGGGAGCCTGTTCTAGGCCTGCCACTGGATGGATTTGGTAGAAAACTTCACATTGTATTCCAGAAGACATACTTGGGAGTTGGGGTCCCAGTTAGACCTCTTGTTGGTGTACGCTGACCAGAAATAAATTTAACCCGGTGAGCCTATTCTGGGTCTTCCACTAAACGGATTTGGAAGAAAACTTTACAGAGTGGAAACATTGCATTCCAAAAGACATACTAGGAGGTTGGGGCCGGTCAGACCTCACAGCGAAATGCACTGAGCAGAACTGTGACCCAGGGAGCCTGTTCTGGGCCTTCCACTGGATGGATTTGGAAGAAAACATTACAGGGTGGTAACATTGGATCCCAAAAGGCATACTAGGGGATTGGGGTCCCAGTTGGACCTCCCGTTGGCGTACACTGGACAGAACTTTGACCCGGGGAGCCTATTCTGTGCCTGCCACTGGATGGATTTGGATGAAAACTTTATTAACTGTAATGACTGGCAAAAATTACCAAAATTCAATTACCTGAAATAACTGACTGAAATAACCATAAATCAATGAACTAAAATAATAGAAATGGAGGTGGGAAGTCAAAAAATGTTGTGCACCCAAAAGCATTGGAATAGCAACATTGATAACAAAAAGATAACTTTACACCCATAAAACTGAACAGAAAGAAAAGCTGGGGATCTGGGCTACTGGCGACACCTCCAACAACAAAAACAATATGGGGGAAATTTACTAAGCTCCCGATTTTGACCGAGATGCCGTTTTTTCATCAAAGTGTCATCTCGGTAATTTACTAAACACTAATCACGGCAGAGATGAGGGCATTCGTAATTTTTTGCAAGTCCAAGTAAAAAATTACGAATGAATACACCATCGGTCAAAACGCGGCTGTTTAAGTATGAATCTCGGTCATTTACTAAGAAGTGCAAAGCAAAAAACAAACAAACACTGCCGTGAAAAATTACAACTCGTAAAAAAGTGCTAAAAAAAAACCAGACCTTTTTTTTTTATTCGTGATTGGATAGGCATGCACGGATCCATGAGATCCGTGCATGTATATCAGTGGGAAGGGGTGGGAAAGTGCTTATTTTTTCAAAAAAAATTGCGTGGGGTCCCCCCTCCTAAGCATAACCAGCCTCGGGCTCTTTGAGCCGATCCTGGTTGCAGAAATATGGGGAAAAAATGACAGGGGTTCCCCCATATTTAAGCAACCAGCATCGGGCTCTGCGCCTGGTCCTGGTCCCAAAAATACGGGGGACAAAAAGAGTAGGGGTCCCCCGTATTTTTAAAACCAGCACCGGGCTCCACTAGCTGGACAGATAATGCCACAGCCGGGGGTCACTTTTATATAGTGCCCTGCGGCCGTGGCATCAAAAATCCAACTAGTCACTCCTGGCCGGGGTACCCTGGGGGAGTGGGGACCCCTTCAATCAAGGGGTCCCCCCCCC
Source organism: Pseudophryne corroboree (assembly GCF_028390025.1). NCBI lineage: Eukaryota > Metazoa > Chordata > Amphibia > Anura > Myobatrachidae > Pseudophryne > Pseudophryne corroboree. Next base: position 943,028,771 of record NC_086445.1, on the reverse strand, counting down.
CCCCAGCCACCCAAGGGCAAGGGGTGAAGCCCGAGGCTGTCCCCCCCATCCAATGGGCTGCGGATGGGGAGGCTGATAGCCTTTGTTGTAAAAGAAAAGATATTGTTTTTAGTAGCAGTACTACAAGGCCCAGCAAGCCTCCCCCGCATGCTGGTACTTGGAGAACCACAAGTACCAGCATGCGACGGAAAAACGGGCCCGCTGGTACCTGTAGTACTACTACTAAAAAAATACCCAAAAAAAGACAAGACACACACACCGTGAAAGTATAATTTTATTACATACATACACACATACATACATACTTACCTTAAGTTCCCACGCAGGTCGGTCCTCTTCTCCAGTAGAATCCAAGGGGTACCTGTTGAAGAAATTATACTCACGAGATCCAGGGGTCCAGGCTCCTCGGGAAATCCAGGGGTAATCCACGTACTTGAAAAAAAAAAAAAACCGGTGTCCCGACCACGAACTGAAAGGGGACCCATGTTTGCACATGGGTCACCTTTCCACGAATGCCAGAAACCCACTCTGACTTCTGTCTAAGTGGGTTTCTTCAGCCAATCAGGGAGCGCCACGTTGTAGCACTCTCCTGATCAGCTGTGTGGTCCTGTCCTCACTGACAGGCAGCACACGGCAGTGTTACAATGTAGCGCCTATGCGCTACATTGTAACCAATGATGGGAACTTTCTGCCCTGCGGTTGACCTAAAGTGACGTCACCGCTGAGCAGAAAGTTCCCATCATTGGTTACAATGTAGCGCATAGGCGCTACATTGTAACACTGCCGTGTGCTGCCTGTCAGTGAGGACAGGACCACACAGCTGATCAGGAGAGTGCTACAACGTGGCGCTCCCTGATTGGCTGAAGAAACCCACTTAGACAGAAGTCAGAGTGGGTTTCTGGCATTCGTGGAAAGGTGACCCATGTGCAAACATGGGTCCCCTTTCAGTTCGTGGTCGGGACACCGTTTTTTTTTTTTTTTCAAGTACGTGGATTACCCCTGGATTTCCCGAGGAGCCTGGACCCCTGGATCTCGTGAGTATAATTTCTTCAACAGGTACCCCTTGGATTCTACTGGAGAAGAGGACCGACCTGCGTGGGAACTTAAGGTAAGTATGTATGTATGTGTGTATGTATGTAATAAAATTATACTTTCACGGTGTGTGTGTCTTGTCTTTTTTTGGGTATTTTTTTAGTAGTAGTACTACAGGTACCAGCGGGCCCGTTTTTCCGTCGCATGCTGGTACTTGTGGTTCTCCAAGTACCAGCATGCGGGGGAGGCTTGCTGGGCCTTGTAGTACTGCTACTAAAAACAATATCTTTTCTTTTACAACAAAGGCTATCAGCCTCCCCATCCGCAGCCCATTGGATGGGGGGGGACAGCCTCGGGCTTCACCCCTGGCCCTTGGGTGGCTGGGGGGGGGGGGACCCCTTGATTGAAGGGGTTCCCACTCCCCCAGGGTACCCCGGCCAGGGGTGACTAGTTGGATTTTTGATGCCACGGCCGCAGGGCACTATATAAAAGTGACCCCCGGCTGTGGCATTATCTGTCCAGCTAGTGGAGCCCGGTGCTGGTTTTAAAAATACGGGGGACCCCTACTCTTTTGTCCCCCGTATTTTTGGGACCAGGACCAGGCGCAGAGCCCGATGCTGGTTGCTTAAATATGGGGGAACCCCTGTCATTTTTTCCCCCATATTTTTGCAACCAGGATCGGCTCAAAGAGCCCGAGGCTGGTTATGCTTAGGAGGGGGGACCCCACGCATTTTTTTTTATTATTTTACAGTGTTTAATTAAAAAAAAATAAAAAAATAAACCCCAGCACGGATCACACAGATCCGGCCGAGATTGATTGTAAAAAAAGTCGGCAGTGTTTTGCTAATCACTGCCGTAAAAATAGAAAAAAAACCACGAATGACATCGACATCGGAACAAAAGAAAAACCCGAATACGACAGCTTAGTAAATTAGTCGTAATCAATTCAAAAAGTTGCAGTTTTACACTTTCGATGTCATTCGTGATTGAACTTTGACCTGAAACGGGAAAATACGAATCTTAGTAAATTTACCCCTATGAGCGTGTTGGAAGAGCTATTAAGCTACTATTTTTTTTTTAACATGTTGACAGTTACATCCAACTCATTGACAACTTAATAACTGGAAAATGTAAACCCAGATGATGCTAGTATATTATATAAGTGTAGGGGTGATGGTGAGGGGGATCAATAAATACATTATATACAGTACAGTGGGAGGGAAGAGAAAATCATTAAATATATGAGGAATGCGAGTAAGTGGAGGAAATCATTCAATCTATTATCTAAGGGTAGGAGTTATAATGATGAGGGGCGAATCATAATATATATGTTGGGTGAAGGGAGGAGAGTCATAGGTGTGCGCAGGGGGGGTGCCTGGTGCGCACAGGCACCCCCTAATGTCTGGCACCCCGGTCTCACATGCCTGATGCAGCAATCACCGAGCAAGCAGATTACTGTCCCCTCTGCGCTGCACCCTGTCAGGACTGCATTACTGACCGGACGCCTGGGTTAATCAAGGGTGCCACTGCCACCGGCTTTCAAATTCCCAGCTCCACCTCCACGTACAAAAACAGTGTGATGTGACGTGATTACGTCATGCTGCTTGCACGCCCACCTGTCACACCCGCCACATGCCCACCTCTCTCCTTCTATGCTATGCCAACGGCAGCCACTGATGAGGAGCAGCATGCAGCCAGCGTTCCTCTTAGGAAGACAAGTTCAATACTGGCAGGTGGTCTGCAGCAGCATTGACACGTCACTCGTTTTTCCAGCAGCAGCAGTAACTGGTCTGCGACTGTCAGTGTCAGTTTAGTTACCGACTTGTAAGTAAGCTGCTGCAGCTTGCAGGGGAAAGAGAGGGGAAGCCAGACCAGGCTGAGGAGGAGCAGTGTAATTGCAGTGAGTGCCATCAGGGGTGTTTGTTTGGTGCACACCACAACATCTGACAATGTATCTGCTTTATTAGGATTGGTACAAGGGTGGATATTTTATATGCGTTGACCATCAATAGATGTCAATAGATGGTGCTAGACACACCCAAAAGGCGGTGCTAGACACACCCCTCCGACGGTGCACCCCCAAATAAAATGTGCTGCGCACGCCAGTGAGGAGAGTAAATAGCTAAATATATAAGATGTAGGGGTGATGGTGAGGGAGGGTGCTGGGACTCTCTTTTGGTGAGGGCATTAAAATGTCTTGCTATGCCAATGGGAATGAGTGATAAATTAAATACATAAAATGGATCTAGCATTCAAGTAAAAATTGTTCTTGTAGAGTATAACAGAGCTACAAGAATGCAATACTACTTGTAGCACTATAGTTGCCAAGTGTCCCCTGGGAAGGTGTCATGTTATGAAAATCTGTCCCTGGAAAGAAATGATGGAGCCGATTCAATTGTTTCCCCTCATTGCACGAGGTGGCACAAAACAGAGCAATTCAATTGATGCTCCATTTAGACGCCCGGTAGTCGTGGGAGTGACATTCCTTCTCGCAGTCTCCTGAGGTGCGAGATAAACTGTCTGCAAACTCAACAAATTGGGTGTCCAAACAGGAGTTTCGACAGCCACAGCAGGACTTTGTCTGATTCTGCGTTTTGGATGTCTCCACTGGTCCTCTGGGTAGTATTATACTGGAAGCTGGGAGGCCAGAGATAGTGCTTTCGCATAGAATGGAATAACCCTTGGAAGTTACGAGGTTATGAGTAGAACTAGTACCAGAAGGTTGACGAGATCTAGAACAGGGACGCAGAGTCTTACCCCACTGGTGGTCTTCACCAGGAAGCCCCGTAAGGAACTTTGGGCTTTGCTGCACCCACTGAGCCCCTGTCTGGGTTACCTGGTCTAGGTGTTCTGGTAAAGGTTTGGCATTAGGTTGGTGGTCTGACCAGCTGGATCCTGATTGGAGTGCAAACCGGGCTAGTACTGGAATGGTGATACTGGATCCGGACTGGAATGTAACCACACTGGAGTGTAACCGGACTGGAACCGGACTGGAGTGCAACTGGACTGGAGTGGAACTGGACTAGAGTGCAACCGGACTGGAGTGGAACCGGACTAGAGCCAGACTGGAGTGGAACCAAACTAGAGCCGGACTGGAGTGGAACCGAACTATAACTGGACTGGAGTAATGCTTGTATAGCAGGGTTTGCACAGTGATACTCAGAACCGATGCTAGAGTCTCACCATGGGAGCGCAGCTGCAATGCTCACACTGCTGTGTGACTATGGAACTGGCACCAGAGTCCTGTGAAGCAGGAGGTTTTATACCCTCAAGAGAATCCAGATTGGCTACATGAATCAGATGACTCACAACCTTACCAGGATTGGGCTGATCCTGGTTAGGTGACCTAAAGCAAGATGGCACCATCCACACCACATGTCCCGACAGGCCAGAGTCACGGGGAATGATATAGCAGCATGACACAGCCTCCTGTCTGCCCTGTGCCCTGCCACTGACCACCTCCAGGAACAGTGCTGCGGCTGAATAGAGTGCTCACTGCCGGGACGAGAATGCCCGCAAAGTCAGCCAGACAGGTAAATGCCGAGGCCTAGGCCGGGACTCACTGGTAGTCATGACAGACTTTAGATGGTTTTAGCCATTTTATGTGTCTAAATCCTGTTTGTTTGGGTGCCCAAACAAAATTAAATCCTAACAATTTTTTGGGCTTCTAAACCGTCCCCTTTAGACAGGAAAAATAGACGCCCAAAACAACTGAATCACACCCTATGCCTCTGATGATGTCCCTAGGTTTAATATTGATCGATGCCTAGTATGTCCCTTGTTTAAGTGCCCTGAAAAAGTTCTCAGAGTGTCCTGTATGTGTTTTCTAAATTTCACGTTTCATGAGCACATCATGTTAGGTCGGTGTAGTCTTTAGTCTGCTTCAAGGTTGTGTTGGGAGTTTCTTTTAGACAACGCAAGTGAGATTCTTGATTCTATAAAGCTACTGTGAGGAGGGTAGGTTGTCACCTCTCCCCCTCCCATAATGATTATATTTGATAATAGATACTCTCCTCCATGGCAGACCAGCAGTACAGTTTAATTAGGGGGTGAACCAAAGCATAATTTTGGACTTTATTAATCTTACCACATAACAACATTTCTCAGAGTAAATTTCTGTATTTTTACTTAATCACTCACTTTCTTCCTAAGCAGATTGGAGCAAACTAAATTACTAAAAGGTTTTGATGTCATCCTGACCTTTTATAGCCTCACATATCTGCAGTAATTACTCTACAATAACACTGATAAGTAAAGGAATTCTGGACCTGATTCTGAGAAGGAAGCAGTGGAACCCAAGTGTGCGCCTATTGCCAGTGCACATCTGTATCTTTATGCAAATACCGGCATTCATCTGAGTGTGCAAGGACTGAGACCCCCACATGTCCATCTGAGTATGGCCTCCAGTGTGAGCATTGAAGCATCTGTGTAGGCAACTACTTCAGCGACATGAGACACTCCCATATCACACCTATAAGAATGTCCATCTATGTGTATCTGAGTAGCCACCTCCCTATCATCACCCAGTCACCGCCCTATCGTCCGTAATACTGACATATTAGATAAATGTATCCAGGTCTTACCTATCATAGTGCCTATTCTAATATGTAGACAGTAAATGCAAGGACCCATACTAATTAAAAACACCCAAGGGCAGGTGGGTGGGGTGCTAGGCTACTTAATATTGACACTTTGAGGGGGCGTGGCTATGAGGACATGGAGTAGCAGCTTTTAGTCAGCGCTCTCCGTCCTAAAACTCCTGTTACCCTATCCTGGTGTCCCCCGTGTGTCTCAAAAGCAACTGAGCGGTGGGGGAAAGCCCGCTGTACAACCTGCTCCTGCTTCGGACTCTGGCTGACAACCGTACTGCTTGCATGGACCCAGATAGCGCTGCGGGGAGCGGCGTGGAGGGAGGAAGCCGGCGCCATTGAAAGCGGAAGTGCCTGGTGCCACGGCTCGAGCGGGAGAGGACGCCGAGCGTGGAGAAGACTGGAGACGGGGACGGAGACAGAGGCTGCGAGGGGTAAGGTCCGCTCTCAGCCCGAGCCCTGCTGGCCGGCCCTGGCAAGTTTGGCCTCCTGTGCCCCAAACCCGCTGACATTTCCATCTCTGTGCCGGCCTGGGGGAGGTGATAAGCGGCTGCTGCGGGAGGTGGACAGGGCTGTGCATGAGCCTGGCTGCTGACTGATCCGGGTCTGGGGGCCCTCTGCTTTGCCACCCTATGCATGAAGGTTGCTGATTTCCCCAGTGCTATTCCCTGCTGGAGCCCTCCATTGCCAATTTTGTCCCCGCTGGGTACATTGTGAGGAGGTCCACGGCGGGAAACGCCGCCATATTATCCCCGCAGTATATATTGCTCTATATATGACCTGGGATCGAGGCCACCTGCTCCTCTTTGTTTATTGCATGATCTGAGCTACATCCTGCATATTGCCTCTGTTGGTTTATTCTATACTACTGTTCTTTGCTTGAGGGACTTTCCTTATATTACAGCATAATGGTGAAGCCGCAGCAATCTGCTGCTGCTAAGCTGTAGAAATACTCCAGATCATCGAACCCTAATCGTAAAGAGGTGACCCCTGATCATGACCCCTCTCCTCCGCCAAGGTCCCCTCGCGGTTCTGCCGCCTCTGAAGCTCCCCCTGATGCTGCCCTTCAGAAAGTCCTAGAGGCTGTGGCTGCTAGCGAGGCCAGACTGGCGGATTAAATTGGCCAGGGTCAATCTGACCTATCTATTATACATCATGACCTTCAGAGGGTCCGGGAACATGTGGGTGAGGTGGAGGCTCGCACGTCTACTTTGGAAGACTCCGTGAACCCGTTGTGTGCTAAAGTCACTGCTGTTACTGCTCAATTGACGGATGTACAACATAAATTGCTGGATATGGAAGGGCGGTTGAGGAGTTGTAATATCCGATTTGTGGGTCTGCCTGAACATGAGGAAGGGCAAGATCCTGAGAAATTCTTGGAAAAATGGCTCACTGATAGCTATGCCATTGATTCCTTCTCGCCCTTTTTCACTGTGGAAAGAGCTCATAGAGTCCCCTCCCGTCCTCTCCCGCCTTGGGCGCCTCCCCGTACTTTGATAGCGAAACTCCTCAATTACCGTGACAGGGATGCTGTCCTACGGCTGAACCATACTAAAGGCCCACTGTTATTGAATGGCTCTCGTGTATCCGTGTTCCGAGATTTTGCGTTGGAAGTTCAAAAAATAGGGCCCAGTTTACCCCTGTTAAGAGACATCTCTGTGAACTGAATATATCCTATGCTATGTTATTCCCTTCTAAGCTCAGGATCGTTGTGGATGGAGAGACAAAATTCTTTTCTACTCTTCGGGAGGCCTCTGTATGACTGGATACTGCCAGGCTGGCAAGACAGGCCATGGCTGCGGACTGAACATATGGGACTATCCTTTTGCTATGGACACTCTCACCTTCATTTATTGCTGGTTTGATTTTTTATACTGTTGCTGTGTTGAGAGAAATGTATCGGGTAACAGATACCTTCTTCCACTCTACGTGGCTACTGCACTTAGGGTTTTGGGCGAGTATTGAAACTTTTATTTTTAGAGGTAAATAGCTGGATAATAGTGGTATGGTTCGGGTTGCTGGGGAGTGCCTAGAGTTATACCTTGTGGGGTTTCAGGGGTTGGGGCACTTTAGTGCTGGTGCTTGCACCGGATTGTTGTCCGAATTTATTTCTGAAGTTACTGCACAGGGGGATGCTCTCTGTAAATGGAGGGCGCTGCGACATGTCCAGTCGCCACTGTATTTTTTGCCCACCAGTTTTAGCACTAAGTGTATAGAACTTAGGTTGGTTTGTTGATATAACAGGGGGGGAGGGTTTTAGTTTTGTTGTAGGGATCCAAGTATGCCAAGGTTTGGGGTGGTGTACAGGGTGGCGGGTGTGGGGCTAGGGGATCGGGGTGTGCCAAAGTTCCGTGAGGCATCCAGGGGGGGAGGGGCTTGGGGGATTGGTTTGCAACTATTGTTATGTATTTGTTCTTTCTTTTTACTGCATAATGCTATCAGGGCCATGCTGGTTATTCATGTGATATTGTGGGTGCACTGTGTTTCGTGGTTGGTATTGTGTGTGCTAGCGGAGTCACGGTGGTATGACACACCAGGACTTTATGGCGACTAACTTGGTTAAATTCCTCTCTTGGAATGTGTGAGGCCTCAATGACAAAGTCAAGAGGGTGTTGGTTCTCAGACAGCTCAAACACTACGGGGCGGATGTCATTTGTTTAATGGAGACCCATCTTGCTGGGGCTAAAGTTATGTCTCTAAAAAAACCTTAGGTGGGTTGGGCTTACCACTCAACCCACACCTCCTCCTCTAGAAGGCTCTCCATCCAGGTCAGAAAACAGATTCCGATTACGATGGAACGAGTACAAAGTGATTCATGGGGCAGATCAGTTTTTGTTAAGTGTCAGATTCACTCTGTTTCTCTTGTGTTGATAGCACTGTATATACCGCCTACGTACTCCCCGGAGGTCCTTAAAAAAGCGGCGGAGTTTATTGCTATATTTCCCGATATCCCTGTAATTAGTCTGGGGGACTATAACAATACCCTGAATCCTACTCTGGACAGACTTACTGCTTCAAGGGTGACTCCTGGACAGAGTGGTAACTCCTTTAGGGCACTAGTAGAGGGTATGGAGTTAGTATATGTATGGCATCAGAGACACCCTGATATTAAACAATATTCTTGTTTTTCACTTACACACTCTGCCTTCTCTAGTATAGATTTGGCTCTGATTTCCCCTGAACTGCTACCGAGAGTTCGGTCGGTACAATATGAAACTAGCGGAATTTCCGATCATTCCCCGATTTCCTTAGTCTTGGATATGGGTGGGATGAGAGGCCAAGTGTTCTGGAAGTTGAATCCATTTTGGCTCACCAGAATGGGAACTGATGGGACATTGGAAGAACAGTGGGCATAGTTTATGGTTTTCAACGAGGGTACAGCTCCTTTGTCCATACTCTTATTCGGGCGGTAGCGACTTTGAAGAAATCATATAGGGAAAGGGAGGCCACTTTGGAGACTTCCTGTAGGTCCTTGGAGCTTGCTTATCTGGCTGATAATCTGAGTTAATCTAGGGAGGCATGGCTACAGGCTCAGAGGGAGTGGACTGACTGTTTGACTGACAAAGCAAAATATAGGATACTTTTCACTAAACATTCGCTTTATGCAATTGGTGACAGACCCGGTGGTTTACTGGCTAGGCTGGCACGTACTGAGCAGCCGTCTAACACTGTTGTCCAAATTGTAGACCGCGACGGTACTTTGTATAATCAGACCCCCGACATAGCCAACCACTTTCTTGACTACTATGGCCGACTATATAGTACCAGGTTGACCTTTACTGACGAGGACCTGCGGTCTTGAAGCTATCCCCTTGCCGACACTGACCCCTGAGGAGCGTGATTTGTTGGACTCCCCGATTTCTCTGGATGAAGTGGAGAGGGCCATAAAATCCTTCCCTGCTGGCAAAGCGCCGGGGCTGGATGGCATACCTTTGGACTTATATAAAAAGCATGGTGATTTTTGTGCGCCCAGATTATTGGCATTGTATGGGGGGATGTTTGAGAAGGAGACAGTACCGGAATCCATGTCCGAAGCTTTAATTATAGTTCGACCGAAACCTGATAAGGACCCCACTAGGGTGGAGTCATATAGACCCATATCTCTTTTACCTACAGATATCAAAATTCTGGCTAAAATACTGGCGATTAGACTCAATTCAGTTATCACTCAGCTGATTCATGGTGATCAGACTGGGTTTATGCCTGGGAAGCAGAGGCGTAACTAGGGTTTTCGGAGCCCAGGGCAAGATGAAGAGTGGCGCCCCCACCCCCAAAAAAAAAACACACCAAAAGAAGTATGTGTGCATGCCGAAGGCATGCCCGCGGTGAAAAAATGGACGTGGCCATGCACCAGAAGGGGTGTGGCCATGCACCAGAAGGGGTGTAGCCACTGAAAATGCCCCACAGTGCCAGTTACATGCCCCACAGTGCCAGTTACATTGCCCCACAGTGCCAGATACATGCCCCACAGTGCCAGATACATGCCCCACAGTGCCAGTTACATTGCCCAACAGTGCCAGTTACAATGCCCCACAGTGCCAGATACATGCCCCACAGTGCCAGTTACATTGCCCCACAGTGCCTGTTACATTGCCCCACAGTGCCAGTTACAATGCCCCACAGTGCCAGATACATGCCCCACAGTGCCAGTTACATGCCTCACAGTGCCAGATACATGCCCCACAGTGCCAGATACATGCCCCACAGTGCCAGTTACATTGCCCCACAGTGCCAGATACATGCCCCACAGTGCCAGTTACGCCAGTTACATTGCTCCACAGTGCCAGATACATGCCCCACAGTGCCAGATACATGCCCCACAGTGCTAGTTACATTGCCCCACAGTGCCAGATACATGCCCCACAGTGCCAGATACATGCCCTACAGTGCCAGTTACATTGCCCCACAGTGCCAGATACATGCCCCACAGTGCCAGTTACATTGCCCCACAGTGCCAGTTACATTGCCCCACAGTGCCAGTTACATTGCCCCACAGTGCCAGTTACAATGCCCCACAGTGCCAGATGCATGCCCCACAGTGCCAGTTACATGCCTCACAGTGCCAGATACATGCCCCACAGTGCCAGATACATGCCCCACAGTGCCAGTTACATTGCCCCACAGTGCCAGATACATGCCCCACAGTGCCAGTTACGCCAGTTACATTGCTCCACAGTGCCAGATACATGCCCCACAGTGCCAGATACATGCCCCACAGTGCTAGTTACATTGCCCCACAGTGCCAGATACATGCCCCACAGTGCCAGATACATGCCCCACAGTGCCAGATACATGCCCCCCCCACGCTCACTCACCGCTGCTTCCCATTCCCTAATGTGAGGGGAGGCGAGCGCAGCGCCTCTCCTGCCCCTCAACGCTCCAGGTCTCCGGCGGTGGCTATGTGGCGCTGGTTCGCTAGCCAATCAGAGCTCGCGGACCGGCAGCCAATCAGGAGCCGGTCCGCAAGCTCTGATTGGCTAACGCCGCCAGAGACCGGACACACGCAGTGCTGCTGGTAGCGCTGCTGGTGCTGGCAGCGGCGGTGAGGGGAGGGAGAGACGCTGCACTCTCCTCCCCTCACATTGCGGCGTGACGGGGGCAAGTGGGGCATGATGCCCTGTCCGCCGGCGGCGCCTCCCTCTGCTGGGCCTGCCAAGGCGCCCAGGGCAAGTGCCCCACTCGCCCTACCCTAGTTACGCCTCTGCTGGGAAGTCCACTCTGATTAAGCTTAGAAGATTGTTTACTCATCTGCAGGTCCCTCGTGGGGACGACCACTCCTCGATTATAGTTTCATTGGATGCTGCTAAAGCATTTGACTCGGTGGAGTGGAAGTTCCTTTGGGGTACCATGGAGAAATTTGGGATAGGTCCCGGCTTTATTAAGTGGGTCAAATTAATGTACTCAAACCCTAGAGCTAGAGTATCTGTTAATGGTTTTATTTCCTCCTCATTTCCATTACAGAGGGAGACTAGGCAGGGGTGTCCCTTGTCCTCTACCCTGTTCGCATTAGTGGCGGAGCCATTGGCATGTCTCATTAGACACACTGAAGCTATATCGGGATTCAAAATTGGTCCCAGAGAGGACAAGATAGCTTTGTATGCAAATGACATATTGTTATTTGTATCCAACTATGCAGTCACTATGCCTATAATCCTTAATATAATTAATTACTTTGGTAAGTACTCAGCACTCCTGATTAACTGGGAAAAATCCTGTATAATGCCGTTCAGGGGACAGTGTCCAGAGACTCCTAGTATACCCCTTCCACATCAATGGGTGGAGGTCTTTAAATACTTAGGTACAGTATATGGATATCTAATGACCCATCTCGTTACATAGCCCTCAATATACAACCCCAAATTAACTACTTGAAATCTCGGATAGCAATGTGGGGCAAGCTTCCGCTGACGGGAACGGGGAGAATTAATCTTATAAAAATGACTGAACAACCCAAATTGATCTATATATTACAGCACTCCCCAATATACATCCCTCGGACAATATTTAAGCGAATAGATACTGTAGCATACTCTCCTCCATGGAGAGCAAGACAGTGAGAATTAAACTGGATACTTTGACTCGGGATAGGGACTCTGGTGGTATGGCAGTACCCTGTTTTAGACTCTATTATTGTGCCACGCAACTGTCACATATTTTTGAATGGCTTAGGGACGACACTGGGACGGCTCTCCCCTCCCTGGTGGTGTCTGTCTTGGCTCCTGGACTCACTCCATTGCAATGTTTGTTGTCTGGCAATAATAACCTACATGGTTTGCCGATATTTAAACAAGCTATAATGATTTGGAAACAGGCTGGGATTTTGCTTTTGAGTGAGGGCTGGGACCCTGACACCCCACTGGATGGTACTACTGGGTTTAAAGAACTGATGGGTCTCCAGCTCCGAGAGATATGGGGCAGGTGGGGCATCATTTCTATTGGGCAGGTATACTCCGGGAATATACTTAAATCATTTTCTCAAATACAGTCGGACTATCCAATTCCCCATACTTATTTTTATCGTTACCTACAGCTGAGACATGCCTGCTCTGCACAGTTCCCTGACAATCCTATTCAGATAAAACAATCACCTGTTAAGCAAATGTTGCTGTCCTTGGATGGCTCTCACCTTATTTCTCAGATATACTCTATTCTACTTACTTCACACCATGTGACTGACATGCCACGCCTTCGTATACAATGGGAAGCGGACTTAGACCCCTTGTCTCAGGATTCCTGGGATGCTGCCCTGACTGGCCCACGTATCTCGTCCACTTTGGCAAGGTTTCAGCAGATTCAGCTATTCATACTGCACTAAATGCAACTCAATGGAGGGCACTTTCTGGCACCTTATATGGCCCTGCCCTGTGGTTAAGTTATTTTGGGAAAAGATTATCCGGGTTCTTGTCTCTACGGGGGTACCCCCAGACACATACACTCTTACTGTTTGCTTGTTAGCAGCTTTTGAGGATGACGCTCTTGATGAGAATATGCAGCGATACATTATCAACCTCTGCATGCTTGCTAAAGTCTGTATTGCCAGACTGTGGATGTCCACTAGCGGTCCTAGAATCGCAGCCCGGATATCTCTTACCAATGAGGTTGTCAAGCATGAGAAGTATGTGTATCTGTCTAGACGTGCTGAAACAAAATACTACAGTATCTGGGAGAGGTGGTTAGACTCACCGTATATACATCAATAGCTCTATTTAATGCTGGTTGCCGAAAGAAATTTGTTACTGTATGAAGGGTGTAGGTGTTGTTGTTCTTGATTATGTTCTATTGACTCCGCTGCACTGCTATAATGCATCATAAAACTGTCGTATGATGACCATGCGTGACACGTTGCTACCCAAAATTTGTTTATTGTATTCACTGGTACTGTGAGTGCAGAATGCAGTGTTATTGTTAATCATATGTAAGTTGCTGGGAGGGTTTACAGTTTGTTTATCTGTATTGTTTATACAAAAACTTCAATAAAAACCTTTGAATTTAAAAAAAAAAAAAAGATTGACTTTGAAAAGAAATTGTCTACTATGGGTAGATTTAAAGAATCCCCAGATGGATTGCCACATCCTTCTATCTCTCTAACTACTCATATTTTCTGTCTAAAAGGCATACCACGTCAGACAGCATCCACCTGCTGCTTTTACACGTGTATTTGTTGTACCTGTTAACATTAAAGAACTTACAACAGTATTATTACACAAGGATCTTACCAAGATGTGTGTTGTGTGTGATTCTGTACCGGATGCTTCATTTTTCCCTACAGCCACAGCATTGGACATACTTTCATATGCTGATACTGCAGTCTGCCCAAGTAAGTGGCAATTACGGGTGTCTGAAATCCTATCCCGTTCACAGTTCTAGTGTCACCAGACTTTGTGGTGTTATTACTGTCTACACTTGCACCAGCTACATGCTAGATGCAAGAGATCTGTCTAAACCATGCGTCCCTTATGTTGTGTACACACTTCACAGATATATTGTTCGTTCGAGTACTAAATGTTACATCTGTAGTACGTTGGTAGGTTTGGACACCCACAACAATGCCGCTATATCTTGCAGATATGCCAGCATGTCTGGCTGTGTGTACGGGCGACCCGCTGACTACAAATACACTGGTTGCAGGGACTGTCATTTTATCTGTGCGGACAAATTTAAATGCCCACCTATTAGTGATGTGTGGCTTGACATATCAGGCAGTCAAGTGGTAAGTGTGTATGCTTAACGAAACGGCCGCTGTGTCGGCATGATGGCGGTTTGGGCGATTTATCACTCAGCCTTAGAATCGCATGGAGGTTTAGATACATTCCCCTGACACTCCCATCACAAACGGCCCTCACACACATACCTATTTGATACTTCAGAGTAACACATTGTGTGCTGTGCACACCCATGTTTTACATTTCAGATGCATACGCAGTCAGCTCGTAATTGTCCACACTATTCAGTGTAGCCAGTGAGTCACTTATCTACTTCCCCTCTCCATACTGCGGCTACATGTCAAACTTCCTTTGACTCAGCACGGCTTTCTAACTTCTGCGGCGGTTACTGCTCCACGTAGCTCCCAACATTCACACTGGCTTCCATACACAGCTTTCCTGCCGGCATCGGTGACTGGGCGCAGCCATGCTGGTTTGCTTTAGGTGACTGTCTAAGCACCAACAGGTGACCGGTACTCGGTCACATGATGGCCGTAAACAATCGCCTTTCCGGCCAAGGGTATAGTAAGGGCTCTTCCGTCATGCAGCACTCGTCCTCAGCCTAGGTGTATGCTAATGCAGTGAGCTCCTGAAGTTTCCAGAACTTGCCTACTCCAAGGGCAGCATCTACCTTACTGCACTACTGGCTCCAGTATTCCGGTTTCATCCAAGTGACTCCAGTATTCCGGTTCCATCATGGTGACTTCTGTATTCTGGTTTCATCCCGGTGACTCCAGTATTTCAGTTCCATCCCAGTGTCTGCAGTATTCCGGTTCCATCCTGGTGGCTCCAGCATTCCAGTTCCCTAATGGGGACCCTGGTATTCTAGTGCTGATTCTATCAAGATTCTGACTGTACCATCTGTGCCTTCAGTTGCCAGCAGGCTCATTTATGAGTGCAGCGGACATTCATCATTTATTATCCTTGTTGAGCCCAAAAGCATCCAAACCATTGGACACGCTGCCCAAACAGTAGTTTGGGCACCCAAACAGCTGACTTTTCCAGATTTCAGCTTGCCACCTCAGTAGGCTGCAATCAGAAATCTTGCAGTCGTTCCTGATTGGCAGAATACTTGATTAACTCTATCAGCACCCATTACTTACACAATTGAATCTCCCCCCCATGAGCTTAGCACAAAAGGGATAACATATCTTCTCCTCCATAGAGCTTAAGAGGTTAGCCCGCTATTTGCCATACTTCCCAACATGCCATTCCAGGTGGGACAAAATGCTCTGCTCCTGGACTCTCCTCTTAATTTATGATTGCCGTCACCTGTTTTGAACAGATTAATTGATAAGCAAGAGCTGAGTGTTCTGTCCATTTGCTACATGGGGATGACACAGTGGTGTCAGGTATGGGTCGTTGGGTCGACTCAACTTAGGTCGACAGTCATTAGGTCGACCATGGAAGGTCAACAATATGTCGACGTGGTCATTAGGTTGACATGTACTAGGTCAACAGGTCAAAAGGTCAACACGGGGTTTTTTGGGGGGAAATTGTGTCGTTTTCTTCGGAAAGTGACGGGGAACCCCAGTTGGTGCACCGTGTCCCCTCGCATGGCTCGCTTCACTCACCATGCTTCGGGCAAGGTACCTCGCTCAGCTGCCGCTGCGCTCAGCACAGGTTACCATTCCCAATTGTAGTCCATGTGGATCGTTAAGTATGAAAAAGTCCAAAAAATGGGGGGAAATTGAAAAACTCATGTCGACCTTTTGACCTGTCGACCTAGTACATGTCAACCTAATGACCATATCGACCTATTGACTATGTCGACCTTCAGTGGTCGACTTAATCGACAACCATTAAGTCGACCACTGAAGGTCGACATGGTCAATAGGTCGACCTAACGACTGTATCCCGTGGTGTACCCACTAAACGTCCCCAAAACTGGACTTTCCTTTAGAAAAGTGCCTGTAGAATCTTTACCCAAAACTGTTCAGTGACAAAGTGGTTAGGCGTTTTTAATGGCTATTTATTTTGGCATTGACGTTTATTGTTTGATTCATCTTCCTGTGCAGTGACAGTTCGGAGTCTCAAGAAATGTCTCAGGCATCTTGTGATTTACTCATCAGCACTGATTGCAATTTACAGAAACACTCAGATTTGTAACTAGTTTGAAGTATTTGTAAATCTCATCATTTCACTATCTTTAGAGTCAAAGTTTTTGTCCCTAACTTTTTAATTGCTCGAGTGTCACTTTATTCAAAATGATGTTTTGCAATGGAAAAGGTGTTATGATGATCGATGTAACTAGTACAAATGTGTGAGACAAATTAGCTCTATGTTGGAATAAAGGTAGCAGGTCTGTATATGCTTCCTGTGGCAGCTACTCGCTGATGTTAGCGGCAGAGTGATGGCAGCTTCATCATGAAATTACAAAAGATTTTTAAACTGCAGGTGGATATATACCTAATAGAGAGTGTATGAAATGATCTAACACCTAGGGGGAAATGTATCAAACCTTGGAGAGAGATAAAGCAGAGAGAGAGAGATAAAGTACCAGCCAATCAGCTTCTATCTGACATTTTATAGGCTGTGTTTGAAAAATGACAGTAGCTGATTGGTTGGCACTTTATTTCTCTCCACATTTTCTCTCTCCAAGATTTGATACATCCCCTCCATAGAGGGTTATGTACTAAGTTTGATGATGAAAATGGTGGAATTTTAACGAGTTCACTGCTTAATTTAAAGCGGCAATCAATTATAAGGCAAAGCTAGCCTGATAACTGATTGACGCTTTAAATTTAACAGCAAATTCTCTGAAATTCCGCCACTTCCGTAATTTCGGACCTATTACATAACCCAAATAGAGGACCTGTTGTAGAGTTGAATGCAAATTGGCCACATACACTCCTGCTTTGCATTCAAGGAAATAAATCTATATATTCACCTTTATGCAGAGTTGTGCACACCTATGCCATCTACCCACCCCAATCTGTGCACTTAGTGTGCAACTCGCCCTCATCATCATATGAATGCGCTAGCACAAGCTTATAATTGGTACCAATTGTTAAAAGAGGAGTGCGCAACTGTGCGGACTCCAGGCTTCCTGTCCTCCAGTTAAGCTTCATGCACTATCCCAAGATGGCTGGCGAGATCACCACTGAGCATATGCAGGGACCTTCTTGTCTTTACTGCCTCATGTGCCTAGTGTGAAATCCGCCACTGGGTAAATAATTTATGTAGAAAAAGGGGGGACTAGACTGCACATCCTATTTTTAAACACAATAAGAGGTGCTACCATGCTGAGGTTTCTAGTATCATACACGAGAAAGAAAAATACTGATGCACTAAGAATACTGATAGTCAAAATAATTTTGATAACTCTTATGGGCCCTACACACTGATAGATCCGCTGCCGAGCTGCCCGACGGCAGATACAGCCGACGGGCGACCCGGCGGCGGGGGGGCAGTGACGGGGGGAGTGAAGTTTCTTCACCCCCCCCCCCATCACCCGGCTCCATGGCAGTGCAGGCAAATATGGACGATCTCATCCATATTGGCCTGCATGCACAAGTGACGGGGCACCAGCGATGAACGAGCGCGGGGCCGCGCATCGTTCATCGCTGGTGCCTCCACACTGAAAGATATGAATGGTATCTCGTTCATTAATGAACGAGATCGATCATATCTTTCAGTATTATCTGCCAGTGTGTAGGGCCCATTACAATTAACTTGAAGTAAAAGTGAAGTTCTTAGCACAAATTTGGCCAAATATGTGGGCCCATCCACCAGGTCCAGGTGATCTTTATCAGATGGGTCCCAACATCTCTAATACTAACACATTATATAAATGTATCTAGGTCTTAACTTTAAATAGAGCCCATTCTAATATGTAGTCAGCAATGTAGGAACCTATGCTAATTAAAACACCTGAGGGTAGATGGGAGGGGTGCGTTTACCAGAATGAAGGAGCCTCATCTTCAAGTGTTCAACATATACACAAATATACAGGGGAAAAAAGGGGGGACTGGACTGCACACCCTATTTTTAAACACAATAAGAGGTGCTAACATGCTGAGGCTTCTAGTACCACACAGAACAAAAAGAAAAATACTGATGCACATTCTATGCACTAAGAATACTGACAGTCAAAATAATTTAGATAAACTATTACAATTAACATGGAGTATAAGTAAAGTTCTTAGCACACATTTGGCCGAAAAATCTATGTGTCAGATAATATGGTTTATAGAATGCTTTACAATAAAGCTACAGGGCCTGCTATCAAATATAATGGCTGCCCTCCCCTGACTGCTCCAGGTCACGTAATAATATTATCAGTACAAGTTGAATGGTATACATTAAAAGTAACGTTGAGTTAAGACAATACGTATTGCTGAAACTAACTTTATATTACTTTGTGTCTCATAATGGTGTATATTATATATGTCACATCTCAGAGAGTTTTATGACATGTATACAGAAGATGGTGACAAACTAATAAATACAATTGCAGCCCATCTATAAATGTGTATAGTTCATAATTAATTTGCCCAATTTAAATGGAGTTAATAACCACTTAACTTTTCCAGAAACATTTTAGTATACTATGGCTCATTTATTACAAGCTGCAGGGTAAATTAATTAAGCAGTGCTTTATCATAGTGTCACAAATATCCTTTCTGGGATGTATTACAGCATCTAAAAAAAATAACAAAAAATAAATCACAATTACTTTGGATAAACCAAGTTAATTATGAGACTAAGAAGTAACACTTGCGTTGACAAAGTCTATTGTTTTAATAAATGCAATGCAAATTGAAGCAATGTAATCATTAATGTTTCAACACTTTTAAAGCCAAAACTATATTGCCGTTTTAAAGAATAACTCTGTATTAAATATATATAGTTTTTTAATATATCAACCACATTCCCAATAGAGATGAAGGGCCTAATTCAGATCTGATCCGTGCTGTGCGTTTTCGCCCAGTGGGTGATCAGATCCGAACTGCGCATGTGTACGAGCCACAATGCGCCGGAGCGTCGGACGGCTACAATGGGCATCGGCGGTCAGCAACGGAATGGTGCGAAGGATCCATTCGCACGGCAAGGTGATTGACAGGAAGAGGCTGTTTGTGGGTGGCAACTGACCATTTTCAGGGAGTGTACGGAAAAACGCAGGCGGACTCAGGCGTTTTGAGGGAGGATGCCTGACATCAGCTCCGGCCCCGATCAGCAGGATTCAATCGCCCTGGAAGAGTAAGTCCTGGGCTGCGCAGAGACTGTACAAACTGATTTTGTGCAGCTCTGCTACACATAGGATCGCACACTTGCACAGTAATTTTACACTCCCCCTGCAGGCGGCGACTATCTGATCGCAGGGCAGCAAAAACGCAGCCCAGCGATCAGATCTAAATTAGGCCTATAAGCGTGCCCACATTCGTACTTTGGGCCTAATTTATGTTTGCATGCAATGGTGATTATAATGCAATGGAGTGATTATTGGTAGACTGTGCGTGTGCTGCGACCACATTGTGCATGCGCCAAGGTGCTGCTGCGATCTCGTTTGCACTGAGGATTCCATCACAGAGTGTTTGACAGGAAGTGACCATTTGGAGGTGGTTGGAAAAACTCAGACGCGTCATGGCCATTTTCTGGAGGTGTATCTGGTGTCAGCAGCGAGCTTATATGTATAAAAACATGGCGCCTGTGCCACTACTGCTGTGTCCACTTTGCATAACCATAGCGCAACCCTGAGCTCTGATGTTCCTTGTTTTTGCGTGTGAGCTGCGAATGTGTACACAACTGCGATTGAGTTTGCGATGGCTCCGGTGGGCATTTATTTTCATTGCTGGGTGGCAGCTTCATTAGCTGCTCCGTACCCTACAGAATAACAATTGCAATTGCATACAAACTTGAATTCGGCCCTCTGTAAGTGGGTGATGGCTACAGTAGCATGGCGGCTGGTCATTATGATGACCAGCCGCCAAGCTACTGTAGCAATCACCCACTTACAACAGAGGGCTGAATTCAAGTTTGTATGCCATAATCAGTGCTGGCATTATGATGGGCCTATGTTTATGTGGCCTGGGACTGTAGTCCCAGCCGCCCCATTTTTATTCTGATCCTGCAGTCGGCATTTACTTGCTATGGCACATCCGCATGTATATTTGCATTTTATACAGAATCAAGCCCTTAATATATAATCAGTCATATGTATGCAGTATCTCTGATAATGTGAGCTTCTGGACCAGATAGATGTCTGCATACTACTGTAAGATGACACATAATAAATTTCATTGGAGTAAAATGCTCCTTCTACGTCCTACTGCACCATGGTGCTATCACAAATGACATGAGCATAAATGTCCAAATATATGATATATTGGCATGTACTACTTAATATATAGGATATACAGTAAGTAATATATGTTAAATTAAAAATATTTTTTTCCCCGAAAATGTAATAAATACGAGATAGGAAATAGTGCAGAATGGCTATATAACATGCCGTACTATTAAATTACACTAACCTAATAAAATAAAAAAAAACTCCATCTTTGGTGCATGTTCTGCCATAAATCAGGCAAACTACTGTACTTCTGCATCTGGTTTTCTGGGATAGAAAATGAAACACAGAAAAACTTGGCTTGAAATATAAAGGGGGTGCTCCACCTAGAGGGCTATATAAGTAACATGCTATACAAGTCACAGGGTTAACTTTTTCAGTACAGTCAGGGTAGCAATTACTGTATATAATTTTTCTCCTGACCATGGCATATACAAACTGTACATTTCGAAGTATGCAGAAGATAAATATTTACAAGAGGCTGTAAGTGATACTGTGCCGCCATACATTATCAGGTATATGCAATTCACGGCGAATTGCGGCAATTTTTCGCCGTTTTTTTTTTCGACTCAATTCGCCAGGTGAATTCCGGCAGGTGCCTGCCGGAATTCACCATATTCAATGAAAAACGGATTCGCCAGAATCGCGGGCGAAAATCGGCCGATTTGGCAGATTTTGCCGCGATTTTAAAAAACGGTAAAAAACGGGAAAAACCCGGAAAAAAAATGGTGTGGGGTCCCCCCTCCAAAGCATAACCAGCCTCGGGCTCATCGAGCTGGTCCTGGTTCTAAAAATCCGGGGGAAAATTGGCCAGGGATCCCCCGTATTTTTAAAACCAGCACCGGGCTCTGCGCCTGGTGCTGGTGCCAAAAATACGGGGGACAAAAAGAGTAGGGGTCCCCCGTATTTTTAACACCAGCATCGGGCTCCACTAGCTGGACAGATAATGCCACAGCCGGGGGTCACTTTTATGCCGTGCCCTGCGGCCGTGGCATCAAATATCCAACTAGTCACCCCTGGCCGGGGTACCCTGGGGGAGTGGGGACCCCTTCAATCAAGGGGTCCCGTCCCCCCAGCCACCCAAGGGCCAGGGGTGAAGCCCGAGGCTGTCCCCCCCCATCCAATGGGCTGCGGATGGGGGGGCTGATAGCCTTTTGTGATAATAAAAAGATATTGTTTTTTCCAGTAGTACTACAAGTCCCAGCAAGCCTCCCCCGCAAGCTGGTACTTGGAGAACCACAAGTACCAGCATGCGGGAGAAAAACGGGCCCGCTGGTACCTGTAGTACTACTGGGAAAAAAATACCCAAATAAAAACAGGACACAGACACCTTGATAGTAAAACTTTATTACACACTACCGACACACACATACTTACCTATGTTGACACGCCGACTGCCACGGTCTCCGACGATCCGAGGGTACCTGTGAAAAAATTATACTCACCTTCCAGCGTCCAGAGATAAATCCACGTCCAGAGAGATAAATCCACGTACTTGTTAAAAAAAAAAAACCGCAAATACCCGCTCCATACCGGACTGAAAGGGGTCCAATGCTTTCACATCAGACCCCTTTCTCCCGAATGCCGGGACATCACGTGACTCCTGTCACTGAAGTCCCTTCAGCCAATCAGGAAGCGCTACTTCCGTGGCGCTCACCTGATTGGCTGTGCGCTGTCTGTACTGTGACAGCGCATCGCAAAGCCGCTCCATTACTTTCAATGGTGGGAACTTTGCGGGTAGCGGTGGGGTCACCCGCCGGTCAGCCGCTGACCGGCGGGTGACCTCACCGCTAGCCGCTAAGTTCCCACCATTGAATATAATGGACGGGGCTGTGCGATGCGCTGTCTGAGTTCAGACAGCGCACAGCCAATCAGGTGAGCGCAACGAAGTTGCGCTTCCTGATTGGCTTAGAGACCTTTCTGTGACAGCTGTCACTGACAGGTCTCATTCGTGGAAAGGTGTCCCATGTGTCAGCATGGGACCCCTTTCAGTCCGGTGGTCGGGTATTTGCGTTTTCTTTTTTTGCCAAGTACGTGGATTTATCTCTGGACCATGGCTGAGGTGAGTATATTGAACTTTTCTTTTCAGGTATCCGTGGATTCTACATGGAGAAGAGGACCGATGTCGGCGTGTGAACATAGGTAAGTATGTGTGTGTCGACGTATGAAATAAAGTTTTACTGTCGACGGTGTGTTTGTCCTGTTTTTATTTGGGTATTTTTTTCCCAGTAGTACTACAGGTACCAGCGGGCCCGTTTTTCTCCCGCATGCTGGTACTTGTGGTTCTCCAAGTACCAGCTTGCGGGGGAGGCTTGCTGGGACTTGTAGTACTACTGGAAAAAACAATATCTTTTTATTATCACAAAAGGCTATCAGCCCCCCCATCCGCAGCCCATTGGATGGGGGGGACAGCCTCGGGCTTCACCCCTGGCCCTTGGGTGGCTGGGGGGGGGACCCCTTGATTGAAGGGGTCCCCACTCCCCCAGGGTACCCCGGCCAGGGGTGACTAGTTGGATATTTGATGCCACGGCCGCAGGGCACGGCATAAAAGTGACCCCCGGCTGTGGCATTATCTGTCCAGCTAGTGGAGCCCGATGCTGGTGTTAAAAATACGGGGGACCCCTACTCTTTTTGTCCCCCGTATTTTTGGCACCAGCACCAGGCGCAGAGCCCGGTGCTGGTTTTAAAAATACGGGGGATCCCCTGTCAATTTTTTCCCCGCATTTTTAGAACCAGGACCAGCTCGAAGAGCCCGAGGCTGGTTATGCTTTGGAAGGGGGACCCCACGCCATTTTTTTTTATGATTTTACCGTTCCAGCATAAAAAAAAAATAAAAAAAATAATAATATTTTAAAAAATATATAAATAATATTTGTGCCTCCAAAAAAAAAAAAAAAAAGTACCTAATCCCTTCTAATATAAATAGATCTGCTATTCCCAAAAAAAAAACACAAAAAAAAAACATGTTTAAATTTTTTTTATTTGTTTTCACCCTCCAAAGTGTGGCGGATTGAAAATGACGAATTTGCTGTCTAAAAGCACTGCTGTCGAATTTCCAAACTTGAATTGAATATGCTTTGGTCGAATTGCAGCACTTGTATCATTGCAAAAAAGTCGAATTTGCAAAAATTCGAATTTCAAAAAGTCGAATTTTGAAAGTCCGTTTTTTGGTCGGAAAGCACTGAATTGCATAGGCGATTTATTCTTTTGGTCGAAAATGACCCGAAATTCGACAATTTCGGGAATTCGACCGCAATTGCATATACCCCTATATATAGAAAAATACAAGTATGGTTCAATAAGTAAAGCCAATGGCGCAGAGAGGGGGAAAAGCAAGTACTAATTAGTTACCTGGATCTGATGATCATCCCCCACCCCTCCCCAACCTGTTAGCTCCCATTTACGTGTCCCCACCCTGGGCTGCAGTGAATGTAGCTAGGTTGCTGCCCCTGAACAGTAATGGGGAAGGCGGGGTAGTGATCGCACTGATCGCGCCCCCTCCTGATCTGCTCCTGGCTGGGGTGCACAATGGCACCATAAATACAATTTTTATAAAAAAAAATTTGTAAAGAGGCATGGTCACGCCCCCTTACATTAGGCCATGCCTCCATTACCTGGGCCGGCCACTCTGTCTATGGCCATGATAAGGTAACAAGACCTCTCACGTGTAATGTTCTCTATTTTATTCCTATTGCACACCAGGCCAGAGCAGGTAGACCACTGCTTCCCCTCACGGCCATTAGACTGCGCCTCATATCACTCATACTGTCCCAACATCAGTTGTAAGATGGCGGGGCTGATGGAAACATGGTCAAACATTGCGGTATGTAGTGTGATCAGATTTCTGCATCTAGAGGGCATATCAGCAGCTGAAATTCATCACCAACTTGTCAAGGTGTACAGTGATAAAGTCATGTCACGGGTTTGATGCATTGTCTTTGATAATGGCAGGACAGACGTTCAATATGAGCAGTGATCCGGCCGGCCAAGCACGTCCACCACAGGCAGTGCACTAAATCCAAACCTGTTTCCGTGACATTATGTTATCACTGTATACCTCAACAGGTGACATGGCAGGAAATCTCCTTTTCGAACACCTATGGATGGTAGAAGGTGCAAGTCATCCTAGAGCTTCAGAATCACTAAACTCTGTCTTGAAGTTGATGTGTCCTTTAAAAATGTTAAATGTTGGGAGGTATGAAATAGGTAAATAACAGACTGCATTACAAGAAATAGGAAAGAGGGATATAAACAGACGGTAGATGTACTAAGCAGTGAAAAGATTGGAGAAGTGAGCCAGTGGAGAAATTGCTCATGGCAACCAATCAGCATTGAAGTAACATTTAAAATTTGCATATTATAAAATTATACAGAGCAGCTGATTGGTTGCCATGGGCAACTTCTCCACGGGCTCACTTCTCCACTCTTTTCACTGCTTAGTACATCTACCCCAGACAGGTGAGTAGAAAAGGAGTTTGTTTCATTTGCTAATATGCACCTAACATCAGCAAATCCTGTATGTAAAGTAAAATCTCATACTTTTATTTCAGAGCTCTAACTTTTCTGTCACATTTTACATGATGTTGCATTTAACATACGTATGCTGGCTTGATAATATTACTGGGAATAGCTGGGGAATTGGGAGCTCTATGGTAATGTAGAGAAGGTGTGGTTGAGACCGCCCTTTGCCCCAATACCCGTTATAGGAGCGGCTTATCTGTGAACTGTTATAATTCCAGATTTAATAATGTGATTGTACAGGGAATCTGCTTCTCACTTGCACTCCACTAGGGATTCCTTTCATTAGGTATTCCCCAGGCATCATCATCATCATTCTCCAAAGCTTTTGAATATAGTACTTGATTTTCCAAAGAGGAAAATGGTTTATGATTTTCTATACGTCACCTGGTGCTATAGAAAACATAATCACTTGAAAAAACAGAATGAATTAATTTAGCAGACACATATGCAAATAGTTGCAGATAGTATTAACAAGACTACTTTCTAAGCATTTGTAATAGCATGTGTTTTAAGAAACACAATAAATGATTATCTCTTTATTGAACAAATACTGTATAATAATAATAATAATAATATACAGATGACATTAGTCACCAGTGCAATAAAAAAAAGTGTACAATATACACCGCTGGGTGAAGCCAGAAATAAGAAGGACATGTAATATTTTACATGGTGTAGAGTATACAAAGTATTGAATCAGACAGCAATAATAGATGTTTATTTTATTAACAGTTATTTATATAGCACCTTCATATTGCACAGCGCTATAATCACCAAGGTTCACCTAGGCTATCCAGTTAGCCCCGATGCGGCACGCTCCTCCTCCCGATGCTGGTTCTTATTGGTGATAAGTAATAGTCGGAGCAGCGATAACAAATGGGATCAGGAGTTTATCCTCGATCCCATGTGTTACCGCATGATCGCAGGTCCGCTTTTCGGGCAAGAAAAATGGCCTCTAATTGGATACTGCGATAATGACCATCGGTCAAAAATCGCAATATCAGGCCATTTTTATTGCCCGAAAAAGGATTTCTTCTAATTGGATACCCCCCTATATCTTGCCACCTTTGATTGGCTGAGGGCATCTTAATCCCTCCCTCTGACATTTTTACTATTATTATTGTTACGGCTACCATCTATTTGCTGAGTGCAGTAAGCGAACAGCAGGTGTACATTGATGCATCTATAATGGGTGCAAGGTGTGTGGTGCACATGGGCCCCTGGGTCCAGGGGGCCCCACACCACACACCCTGCACCCGTATAATTATATTCACCTTTCCGTAGTCCCACAGAGGTCGGTTCTGCAGAAAAAAATCAAGGAAAAAATGCCACGGTGGCCATTTTCCTCAGGAATACGGTGTGTGTGCCATGTTTTTTGAGAACTGCACATGCGTAGTAGACTCTGGCACAATGCCAGAGTCTACAGAGCTGTGGCCACTGCCATAGAGGAGGGTGCCCGCATGAAGCCTGCACATGGGCCTTCTCCTTTCTTAATTCACCACTGCAAGTGTACATATGGAGGTGAGTTCATATAGCACCAGGTAGAGATGCAGGTGACCAGAGGCAGCTGCAGCACCAACTACCTTGTGCGGGAAGGGTGGGGGTGGGGGGTGAGGGGGGGGATGCTTGTGCAGGAAGGGGGGGATATTTTTGTTACATTTTCAAGCCTTCAAGGATGGGGCACCAGGGGTGGAACCTCTGGATACAATGGAGTCAGTTGCTGCTCCAGCCCTGAAGGGGGAACTTGTACTCCATTGTCCCAGCCAGTTTCCACCCCAGATTACCAATGGCGGTATATGATGCCTGCGGTGGCTGCGGGACTCCTTATAAGCAGCAGCTGGCTCTGTGTGAACTCTCCACCCCTGCTCTCTGTTGGCCAGTGCAGCTCCACCTCCTCCAGCCTCTCTTACCTACCCCCCAGCCAGCATAGGCAGAAGCTCCACCTCCTGGACAAGGAGGGGGCAGCTGCTTGCCTTGCATTGAGAATGGTGGTTCAGTAAGGGAATCTCTGGACGCATGTGTCCTGGGCCTGCCTTCTTCAAGGGGCCATCTTCAATAATCAGAAGGGATGAGGATAAGAAGGTAGCAGTGTCCCAGAAGGGGCGGGGCTACCCATCATGGAGTACAGCCATGATTCCTGCACTGTAGCAAGGCAGATAGGTGGGATGGAGCTGCCAGAGCAGCCAAAGTCCTCATTCAGTAACAACTAACAGTCTGTAGTAAGGTTTGAGGGACATTAAATTATATTGTGTCTGTGTATATACGTGTCTGTGTAACTCTATTTGTGTCTGTAACTCTGTATATGTGTCTGTGTACATGTGTCTGAGTAACTGTGTATTTGTGTCTGCATATATGTGTCTGAGTAACTCTATATGTGTCTGTGTATATGTGGCTGAGTAACTGTGTATATGTGTCTGTGTAATTGTATACAGTATGTACGGGTGTGGTATGGAAGGTAGATAGTAACTAGGTCAACAGTGTCTAGGTCGACCACTATTGGTCGACAGGGTCTCTAGGTCAACAGCGTCTTTAGGTCGACATGAGTTTTTTATGTTTTTTTGGTGTCGTTTTCTTCGTAGAGTGACCGGGAACCCCAATTAGTGCACTGTGTCCCCTCGCATGGCTCGCTTTGCTCGCCATGCTTCGGGCAAGGTGCCTCGCTCCGCTACCGCTTCGCTTGGCACAGATTACCGTTCCAATCGTAGTCCACGTTGATCGTTAAGTATGAAAAGGTTCAAAAAAAGAGAAAAATTGTGAAAAACTCATGTCGACCTTTTGACCTGTCGACCTAGAACATGTCAACCTAGAACCCCTGTTGACCTAGTTATTGTTGACCAATAGTGGTTGACCTAGATAGTGTCGACCTAATTACTGTCGACCTAGAGACCGGATACTGTATGTACGTATGTGTAACTCTTTATACATTATGGGGGTCATTCCGAGTTGATCGCTAGCTGCATTTGTTCGCAGCACAGCGATCAGGCTAAAAAATGGCAGTTCTGTGCATGCGTATGTGGCGCAATGCGCACGCGCAACGTATGGGCACAACGAACTATGTAGTTTTGCACAGGGTCTAGCAATGCATTTCAGTTGCACTGCTTGCCGCAGAGTGATTGACATGAAGTGGGCGTTTCTGGGTGGCAACTGACCGTTTTCAGGGAGCGTGTGGAAAAACGCAGGCATGCCAGGAGAAACGCAGGCATGGCTGGGCGGGTTTATGACGTCAAATCCGGAACTGAATAGTCTGAAGTGATCGCAAGCGCTGAGTAGGTTTTGAGCTACTCTGAAACGACACAAAACATTTTTGTAGCCGCTCTGCAATACAACCGTTCGCACTTCTGCTAAGCTAAAATACACTCCCAGTGGGCGGCGGCATAGCGTTTGCACGGCTGCTAAAAACTGCTAGCGAGCGATCAACTCTGAATGACCCCTATATCTGTGTGTAACCATATGCAGAACTCTCGGACGCAGAGTGGATGGGTGTGTGTGGGGGCAGGCAGTTCTGTATAGGGCTGCAACGCTCTCTGTATTTTATAGTGGGCACTGCGACACTCTGCATTATATGGCAGGCACTGCGACACTGCATTGTTTGGTGGTCACTGTGACACTCTGCATTATATAAATACAGATAATATTCTTAATTACGCAAACTTATGTGATGCTGCTATGAGAAAAAAGGGATCCTTCACCAATCCCAAGTGAACAAACAAATAAAATGAATTCTCTCAATATAGTGCACACACATACAGTACATGAAAAATAGTCCTTCAGTAGTCTCAAATGATGGAGCAAATGTTCAGACCGGATATACTTGACTCTTCAAGCAGTCCCAATCCTTCCACTCCATATACAGTTGGAACCATCCACAGAGGATTAAATATATCTCTAATAGAAAAGAGAAAACATAGTGCAATATTGCAAAAAACAAAAGTAAATTTATTGACACTATGCACTCACAATTTAAAAATGTATTAAAGCGTGTAACCATATAAATGGATATAGGAGCCTCGCACAGGGAATACTCAGTAGCAGCTCTTGCCACGGGCAAACAGGCTTTTTGCCCGGGGCTCCGCTAACCTGAGGGCGCCGCCGCCGTGGCAAGAGCCGCTACTAATCCTCCCTCCCCGGCTGCAGCAAGCGCTGTGTGCTCCCGCTGCAGCCGGCGTCACTGACTGACGCTAGAGGTCAAAATTGACCCCTAGTGTCAGTGCGGCGCTGCTATGGGAGAGACGTCATGATGTCTGTCCCATAGAGAGGAGCCGGCGCCCGGCGACAGGAGCAGCAGCGGCAATAGCGGTCCAGAAGCAGGAGAGAGGCTGGTAAGTATTTTTTTTTTTAGGGTTTTAAAGCGGCGCTACTACAGGGGGCACATACTGGGGGCACTACTACAGGGGGCACAGCTACTGGGGGCAGATCTACAGGAGGCACAACTACAGGGGGCACATACTGGGTGCACAGCTACAAGGGGAACTGCTACAGGGGGCACAACTACTATGGGCACAACTACAGGGAGCACTGCTACAGGGGGAACAGCTACTGGGGGAAAATGAACTGGGGGCACTGCTGCTGGGGGCACAACTACTGGGGGCACAGCTACTGGGGGCAAATCTACAGGGGGGCACAGCTACAGGGGGCAAATCTACTGGGGGCAAATCTGGGGGCACAGCTACTGTGGGCATAACTGTGGCCACAACCCTCCCCTATGAAGCCACGCCCCTATTCTTCGCAAACTGTTTTGCACTGGGCACCACAAGGTGTAGAACCGGCCCTGGGAATACTGCAGTGATCAGGTTATCATCCCAGTTGGAAAAGGTAGAGGAAAGGTCCAGACTATCCCTCCAAAGGTAATCGATATCCTGCGTCCCCGCCAATCTCCAAACAAGGAATCACCAGCCAAAAGCTTTTTGGACACTAAGGGGGACATGTACTAAGCAGTGATAAAAGTGGAGAAGTGAGCCAGTGGAGAAGTTGCCCATAGCAACCAATCAGCATTGACGTAACATTTATTATTTGCATACTATAAAAGTATACAGAGCAGCTGATTGGTTGCCATGTGCAACTTCTCCCCTGGCTCACTTCTCCACTTTTATCACTGCTTAGTACATTTTCCCCTGTCCTTCCTCAGAGGCATACATGCTTTAATACATTTTTAAATTGTGAGTGCATAGTGTCAAAAATAATAATGTACTTTGTTTTTTGCAATATTGCACTATGTTTTCTCTTTTCTATTTGAGATATATTTAATCCTCTGTGGATGGTTCCAACTGTAGCCATTGTTATCATATGGAGTGGAAGTATACCCGGTCTGAACATTTGCTCCATCATTTGAGACTACTGAAGAAGGACTATTTATCATGTATGTGTGTGCGCTTTATTGAGAGAATTCATTTTATTTACTCTGCATTTAATGGTGGTCATTGCGTCACTCTCTGCATTATATGGTGGGCACTGCAATTCTCCAAATTATATGGTGGGCACTGATGGTCTCTGTATTATATGGCAGTCACTGCAGTGCTCTCCATATTGTCTGGAGGTAACAAAATTGCTGTCAATATTGTCTGGCGGTCACTAAAGTGCTATCTGTATTCTCTGGCAGTCACTAAAATATCTCTGTATTGTCTGATAATCACAACGATTGCATCTTTGTAAAACCAAAAAATAAATAATATTTGCTTCCTATCTATCAGTGCGCTTACCACCTGTACAATCGGCTCAAAAAACAATTCATCCTATAAAATGTATCTTGGATTTACAGTTATATGTGACCATTTGCGTTTGGCTAATACTGTTTACAGGACGTAATGTATCAATTATTTCTATTAAGTATTTTTACATTTAAATGTATAGTTTATAGTGTTAAAATGAGAAATATAAATAAAATGAATAAATTAATCCTTAACCAATTTTAGAATTAAAATATTTCAGCGATGAAATTTTTTTTTCAATGGGCGATATTGAGGAGTGAATTATAAACATTACAACAGGATATGACTTAGTTTTCTTTTTTTTTAAATATAACCTAATTTTATTTCCTGCTGCTGACTTTAAAATATATTTGAAAACGATCCCACCAATATCAGCTTTCTTTCCTTATTGCCTTAGTTTATACACAAGTTAGGTAGACATTGTGCGCACCTGCATGAAGCTATCCCATCTATTTCTGGATAATGTGCCAAATATCTGCTTGCCTGTACAGCCGTTGCATGGAAATTAGCTAAGCTCTATATTTGCCTTGCAAACATCTGCTTTTAGTGATAGCAGCTGTGGCAGCCTAACAGTAAACTAAGCTCTTCAAAATTCACTTTTACAAAAGGGCTTTTGACGAGGATGATAAATGACCAGAATTACACCACAGCTTTTAAGTACCTAATTCTAACCTAACTAGTAATGAGCCACATACTTTTGCACCTGTCACATTCAGCAAAACTGCTATTATTTGTTTTTCAAGTATTCTTTTCGGTTTCATTTTCCGCCATTAAGCCCTAAGCCTCATAAAGACGAGTGTAACAATGTTTTAATTGGCTGTCAAGCTAACATTATATGCAAACTTGATATTACATTGATCGCAATAAATTCACATAATACGTGGCCTGAATGGGATTATGGTTTGTATTCAGAGTGGACTAAAATTATTATTTATAGCATGGCTTTGCATTTAAATTGGGAGGCACTAAGTGACTCTAGGATACAGGAGTTAATACAAGGCAAAGCACTCCCTGTAAATGCTGCTAGGAAATTGGGTTAAACCATTTATATTTAAATCTGGAGATGGTAGAAAATAGATGGGTTATTAGGGTTATTTGGTGCCAATTGAATATATTAATGAATTATACATGAAGTGTAAAATGACAATGAGTTGTAAATTACAAAGTTCGGCTCCTAATGTTGAGCTTTAACCTTTGACCCTTATAGCGTCATATTATTATATGCCCTATTTGCCTGCCAGTTTTTCTACAAATTGGCCCTTAACAAATAATTGGCGAGGTAATATGCCGTTTCAGAAAATGATTTTATTGTCTGATTTTCATGATAAATGTTCAGAGCCTATTATGCCGCACCATAGTTAAATGTAATATCTCTGGAGTAAAAGTGGCACTCTTTTAGCGGAAGACTTTTAGTGAAATGTTCCAATCAATCTTAACGGGACACTAACACCTAACATTATATATATACATATATATACATATATATATATATATATATATATATATATATATATATATAAAGAAAGATGCGGCACTCGAGCATTTACGCTGTTCACAGTAAATCCAACACGGACTTAACAACGTTTCAGTTGACTAGCAACTGTCATCAGGTTTAATCTTGATTAAAGAATTAAGAATAATTAAACATGACAGTTGCTAGTCAACTGAAACGTTGTTAAATCCGTGTTGGATTTATTGTGAACAGCGTAAATGCTACGAGTGCTGCATCTTTCTACACAAATACTTTATGTCATGAGGGCACCGGCGCCATTGTACTACTGCTCTGGGAGTGCCAAACTGACACGAATATATATATATATATATATATATATATATATACGTATACAGGTTGAGTATCCCTTATACAAAATTCATAATCACACATTTTTGGTTCCCCTACTGAGATAATGACACACATATATATATTACACATATCTATATACACTGCTCAAAAAAATAAAGGGAACACTAAAATAACACATCCTAGATCTGATTGAATGAAATATTCTTATTAAATACTTTGTTCTTTACATAGTTGAATGTGCTGACAAAAAAAATCACACAAAAATGATCAATAGAAATCAAATTTATTAACCCATGGAGGTCTGGATTTGGAGTCGCACTCAAAATTAAAGTGGAAAAACACACTACAGGCTGATCCAACTTTGATGTAATGTCCTTAAAACAAGTCAAAATGAGGCTCAGTAGCGTGTGGCCTCCACGTGCCTGTATGACCTCCCTACAACGCCTGGGCATGCTCCTGATAAGGTGGCGGATGGTCTCCTGAGGGATCTCCTCCCAGACCTGGACTAAAGCATCCGCCAACTCCTGGACAGTCTGTGGTGCAACGTGGCGTTGGTAGATGGAGCGAGACATGATGTCCCAAATGTGCTCAATTGGATTCAGGTCTGGGGAACGGGCGGGTCAGTCCATAGCATCAATGCCTTCGTCTTGCAGGAACTGCTGACACACTCCAGCCACATGAGGTCTAGCATTGTCTTGCATTAGGAGGAACCCAGGGCCAACTGCACCAGCATATGGTCTCACAAGGGGTCTGAGGATCTCATCTCGGTACCTAATGGCAGTCAGGCTACCTCTGGCGAGCACATGGAGGACTGTGCGGCCCCCCAAAGAAATGCCACCCCACACCATTACTGACCCACTGCCAAACCGGTCATGCTGGAGGATGTTGCAGGCAGCAGAACATTCTCCTTGGCATCTCCAGACTCTGTCACGTCTGTCACATGTGCTCAGTGAGAACCTGCTTTCATCTGTGAAGAGCACAGGGCGCCAGTGGCGAATTTGCCAATCTTGGTGTTTTCTGGCAAATTCCAAACGTCCTGCACGGTGTTGGGCTGTAAGCACAACCCCCACCTGTAGACATCGGGCCCTCATACCACCCTCATGGAGTCTGTTTCTGATCATTTGAATAGACACATGCACATTTGTGGCTTGCTGGAGGTAATTTTGCAGGGCTCTGGCAGTGCTCCTCCTGTTCCTCCTTGCACAAAGGCGGAGGTAGCGGTCCTGCTGCTGGGTTGTTGCCCTCCTACGGCCTCCTCCACGTCTCCTGATGTACTAGCCTGTCTCCTGGTAGCACCTCCATGCTCTAGACAATAAGCTGACAGACACAGTAAACCTTCTTGCCACAGCTCGCATTAATGTGCCATCCTGGATGAGCTGCATTACCTGAGCCACTTGTGTGGGTTGTAGGGAGGTCATACAGGAACGTGGAGGCCACACACACTACTGAGCCTCATTTTGACTTGTTTTAAGGACATTACATCAAAGTTGGATCAGCCTGTAGTGTGTTTTTCCACTTTAATTTTGAGTGCGACTCCAAATCCAGACCTCCATGGGTTAATAAATTTGATTTCTATTGATCATTTTTGTGTGATTTTGTTGTCAGCACATTCAACTATGTAAAGAACAAAGTATTTAATAAGAATATTTAATTCAATCAGAACTAGGATGTGTTATTTTAGTGTACCCTTTATTTTTTTGAGCAGTGTAATATATCTATATATACACATAATATATAATATATATGTCATTTTCTCAGTGGGGGACTCAAAAATGTGGGATTTTGAATTTTGGATAAAGGACACCCAACCTGTATATACTAGCCCAAGAGTGCTGCTTGCTTTGGAATCTATACAATATACTGTAGGTGAGAAACCTAAGAAGGCTCCGAGTTAGCAGCAATTTCTTTATTTCCCGTGGAGTGCCGAGTATCTGCATGTACTATATATACTAGGGGAGAGATTTATCAAAGTTTGGAGAAAGATAAAGTGAAGAGAAATATATTACTAACCAATCAGCTTTAAACTCAAATTTTTCTGGAAGTGCATACAACAATGACAGCTAAAAGCTGAGTGGTTGGTACTTTATCTCAGTCTTATGTTATCCCTATGAGAAAATTTACTGTTGGTAATTGTACCTGCATTATTTATCTGCTTTAGATTATCAGGAAATATTTTAACCACTTGCCTGGTGTAGTCACATCGTTTGTGACCACACCAGGCGTTATCTGATCTGGTCATAAACGATGCGGCCAGATGTGGAATCGTCCCTTAATATTACAGTACAGAAATATTAAGGGAAAATAAAAATAACATGTTATAGCCCCTTTAGGAGATTATCCGAACGGACCAACACTTGAATTGCTTCATTGGGCGCCATCTAGTGGCCGCCGGTGTACCAAAGAGGTGAGGAGCAGTGTAAGCCTTTTTTTATATATGATTTTACTAAAGTCTGTCAAATCTACAAAGTGCTATAACATGTTTAGCCACATCTGTTATTTACTGCACTCCAGATTCTTCATAGCTGCTTGGAAATTTGCAAGGTGTCTAGATCTAGGTTTGAGGAAAAACATGCATATCTGTCAGTCACTGTCAACTAGTGTCCAGGTTACTTGTCATTATGAAGCTTATCCTAATTCAGGGGCAAACGCAGGATTTTTAGAGGGGGATTTCCAGATGCTTAATTTTACAGTGTGGTCAACCTATAGAGGGGCAGTTTGGTCTGGTGCACTAATGGAGTGATCAGTTCCACACACACAATATACGTGGTAGGAAAAGCTGCTGTCTCTGGGTATGTCCAGCAGCTCAGCTCAATCCCTTACACGGCATGTTGTGACCTCAGCTCTAGTAAAATCGTATTATACAATATAGCTATTGTGGTCATAATTTGAGAATTTGGCTTGGAGGGAGTTTTCCAGGCAACTGGAACTCCCCCTCCCCCAGCTTCTCCCTGCGTTTGTGCCTATGTAATTATACTGTCTTTGTTACTCTAGTGGCCAGAGCCGGCCCCAGCCAATTTGATGCCCTAGGCAAGATTTTAGCTAGTGCCCCCTAGCACCGCTGCTATTTCCGTGCCTGACCCATCAACACTCAGGCAGTGGGGCCTACCAGAGGTTTAAATCTAATAAACAAACAAAGACCGGCAGTGGCCGGAGAAAGACAGGGATTGCCTTTTTGGAGCACTCTTTTAATTTAATTTCAAAAGAGTGCTCCAAAAAGGCAATCCCTGTCTTTTACTCCGGCCACTGCCGGTCTTTGTTTGTTTATTAGGTTTAAACATGATTGTTGGAGCACCTCCAGCCGAATAATCCCAAATTATTAAAGGGAAAATTATTGGATAGCTGGTTTCATCATAAATATTTTTAAAAAAAATTGTTTGGTTTCGTTGCAGGGTACATCACATTACTACAACCTACCAGAGGTTTACCCTGTTCCCCTGTGGGCCAGTCCAACCCTGTATAATGCCACATAGTCATGCACCTTATACATATGTCCCACATTAGTAATGCCCATGGGCCCTCATTCCGAGTTGTTCGCTCGCTAGCTGCTTTTAGCAGCATTGCACACGCTAAGCCGCCACCCTCTGGGAGTGTATCTTAGCTTAGCAGAATTGCGAACGAAAGATTAGCAGAATTGCAAATAGAAATTTCTTAGCAGTTTCTGAGTAGCTCGAGACTTACTCCTACATTGCGATCAGTTCAGTCAGTTTCGTTCCTGGTTTGACGTCACAAACACACCCAGCGTTCGCCCAGACACTCCCGCGTTTTTCCCAGAAACGCCAGCGTTTTTTCGCACACTCCCAGAAAACGGTCAGTTTCCGCCCAGAAACACCCACTTCCTGTCAATCACACTACGATCACCAGAACGATGAAAAAGCTTAGTTATGCCGTGAGTAAAATACCTAACTTTTGTGTAAAATAACTAAGCGCATGCGCTCTGCAAACCTTGCGCATGCGCAGTAAGTGACTAATCGCAGTATAGCGAAAATCGTCAACGAGCGAACAACTCGGAATGACCCCCATAATATGCATAATTCCACACAATAATGCACCTCACACATATGCCCCACATTAGTAACGCCCATTGGCCCTCATTCCGAGTTGTTCGCTCGCTAGCTGCTTTTAGCAGCATTGCACACGCTAGGCCGCTGCCCTCTGGGAGTGTATCTTAGCTTAGCAGAATTGCGAACGAAAGATTAGCAGAATTGCTACTAAATAATTCTTTGCAGTTTCTGAGTAGCTCCAGACCTACTCACGAATTGCGATCAACTCAGTCCGTTTAGTTCCTGGTTTGACATCACAAACACGCCCTGCGTTCGGCCAGCCCCTCCCCCGTTTCTCCAGACAGTCCCGCGTTTTTTCCTAGACACGCCTGCGTTTTTTTACAAATGCCGGGAAAACGCTGAGTTGCTGCCCAGAAACGCCCCTTCCTGTCAATCATTTACCGAACACCAGTGCAACTGAAAAGCACCACAGAAGCCACAGCAAAACAGCTAAGTTTTGTGTTAAATAACTAAGCGCATGCGCCCTGCGTGCCTTGCACATGCGCAATTTGCAACTAATCGCAGCATAGCGAAAATCGGCAACAAGCGAACAACTCGGAATGACCCCCATAATACGCATAATTCTACACAATAATGCACCTTACACATATGTCCCACATTAGTAATGCCCATAAGGCCTAATTCAGACCTGATCGCTGTGCTGCTAATTTTGCTGTCCTGTGATCAGATAGTCGCCGCCAGGAGCCTTCTCTGCAGCTGCAATAAAGTCTGAGCACAGACTCTATTGCACATGCGCAAACCTCCGTAAACATGGCGCAGCGGGCGTTTCCTTGAAGATTTTCCTAATGCGCATGTGCGAAACTCCAGAAAAATGGCCGCCGTGCCATCTTTCCAGAGTTTTTAGCAGGCGCAATAGAGTTTGTTACCCCTAGTGTTCAGACTCTATTGCGCTGCTGAGAAGGGATGGCTCCAACGGGGCACTCCAGAGAGTTAAGTATTAAACAAATGGGTACAGTGTGTGAGGGGTGGGCCCCCTGGTCCCAGGGTCACATGTGCCCCACACACACTGCACTCATTATAGATATGCCAATGGTCGCCACCCAAGGGGAGTGTAAATTCACCCATGCAAGTGTTCGATCGCATGTGTTCGCCATGCTAAAAATGTCCCTCAGTCAGTGGACAGCTGCAAATCCGTTTGCATCACACTCACCATCCAATGTTTTTCCCAGGACTTACTCCTACAGTGTGAAGAGAACAGGCTGATCGGGTTCGGAGTTGACCTCACATACCCTCCCTGAAAATGCTTGTGAATACCTGCGTTTTCCATGACACTCCCAGAAAACGGTCAGTTACCACCCACAAACAGCATCTTCCTGTCAATCAGCTTGCAAATGGCTGTGCGATTGAAATTTTCGCACTAGCCTGTCGCTGCTTGGCGATGCCTGTTGTTGTTTGGCAATGCGCATGCACATTACAGTGCATACGCAGTCAATCAATAATCACCCACTGAGCGAAAATGTACAACAGCGATCAGGTATGAATCGGACCCATAATTCCACACAATAATACAACTTATACATATACCCCAAATTAGTAATGTCGACCTTTTGACCTGTTGACCTAGACCATGTCAACCGACAGACCCTATCGACCTAGCATCCCTGTCGACCTAGTTACTGTCGAACAATAGTGGTCGACCTAGACACTGTCGACCTAGTTACTGTCGACGCTCCATACCACACACCTGTGCCACTGTACCCAGGGCCGGCCCTAAGCAATATGATGCCCTAGGCAAGATTTTGGCTGGTGCCACCTAGCACCGTTGCTACTTCCGCCTCTGACCATGCACCCTTTTCCCATCACTATCACCCCTCAGTCATAGCAGTCCTCATTTTGGTGCTCCTACCACCTATATTTTAAATAGAAACAGTGCGCACATTCGGTGCGCAGCCTAAAAAGGGGTGTGTTCTTGGTGGGAAGGGGCATAGCCACACAAAAGTACCCCCAATTCATATTACGCCACACAGTACAGCACCTTATACACATAAAGCCACACATTAGTAATGCCTTTATACATATAATACCACACAGTAATACCCCTTACACATTATGCCAACCTTTATTAATGCCCTTATTCACATAATGACACACATAATGCCCCTTACACACATGTCGCACATTATTAATGCATTTATACACTACACACATAATGCCCATGACACATATGCCAAACACTATTGCACAACGAACCTACTCACACAGCCGCTAACACTGTGCCCTATGTCTCTGCTTGGATACAGATGTGTCCTCATACATCTTGCCTCAATATGCCATGCAGCTCCCGTCCAGCTCTGCTAACGTTGGGCACCTTATTTTGCAGAAAATGCATTTTATTTGCATTCCTATGTGACTAATGCAAACAAGCAGCTTCTGCTGATTAAAATTATTTTTAGCATGCCTATATTCTGTGTGTGACTGTGGTTCTATCTGCATATGAAATGCTACGTTACAGTGACATCCAGGAATACACAGTCACACATAGAATATAGGCATGCCGCATATCATTTTAATCAGCAGAATGCCCCTAGACATTCCAAATGCCCTAGGCATTTGCCTAGTTTGCCTATGCCTAGGGCCGGCTCTTCTAGTGGCTGATATTTTAATATGCATGTTATAGTCATGTAATATCTCATTCATTAAGTGGAGTTTGTGCTTTTTCTCAGTGTTTGGGAGGGTTTCCTACTGGAACACCACTTTCCTCCCACACTCACAAAACATACCGGTAAGTTAATTTGCTTGTGACAAAACTAATTTCTATAACATGTTATGTGTGTCTACATGTGTTTGGGAATATAGATTGTAATCTCCGCTTGAGCTGAGGCTGATGTGAATGACTAAAAAAAGTGTCTTTAAGCACTATGCAATATGTGTGCACTATATATGAATAACAGTAAAATAAATAGATTCATTACCGTGTATTTTGAGACCACATAATATTTGCCTAGTTTGTAATGTGCCGCATAAATGAAAAAAACATTTTAAAAATGTTGTCTATTTTATTTATTGTACAGATGTGTCCAGATATATCCTTGCTGCGTGTAGCAGTGTTCTATTGCAGTATCACGGTATATTTGGTTCATTCACACCCGCCGTTGAACCCATTGTGGCTAATGGATAGCAGGAGCATACGTATGCACACAACCTGTTATGGCACGATTTGCTTGCTGCGTTTCAGGTGCGCAAAGTAAGGGGGGCATTTACTAAGCAGTGATAAGAGCGGAGAAGTGAGCCAGTTGAGAAGTTGCCCATGGCAACCAGTCAGCACTGAAGTAACATCTATAATTTGCATACTAAATAATGATACAGAGCTGCTGATTGGTTGATGGGGCAATTTCTCCACTGGCTCACTTCTTCGCTCTTATCACTGCTTAGTAAAATGTCCCCTAAGTCTGCTATTACTGTATATTATGATGGCAATATCCCAAGACTTCCTCTTGTCAATGATGAAACCCATGATACAGTACCACACTGAACAGTCCACAGCATTTACTGTAAACATAGTATCCAGGAACCCAAAGCTGTTTCTTCTGGCCATATCGGTAGGAACAGAAAGTTATCAAAGTTTTCAAAAGATCTCTGTTGGTCCCACAGCCGGGATCCCTTCTTTGATAGCTCCATTATGCACATAGGTTCACAAGGTATAAAGTTGCAAAATATATTAATAAAACAAAAAGCCAATAATGTAACCAAAGCAAAGTTACAGCCCCCTACTGTATGTGTACATAATACATGAAAAGCAAGTGAATGCAGGTGCAACAATCTAAATAATAGGTCATGTTTCAGAAAAGAAAGATATTATGTTATGTTGCTCTCGAACCAGGTTCCTATGGAAAACATTCAGTACATAAAAGAGTGAGTTAT
The DNA here is from genome assembly GCF_028390025.1 of Pseudophryne corroboree. NCBI lineage: Eukaryota > Metazoa > Chordata > Amphibia > Anura > Myobatrachidae > Pseudophryne > Pseudophryne corroboree. The sequence goes on along the minus strand of NC_086445.1, from coordinate 942,988,204 downwards.
TACACAAATGTTTAAATCAATAAAAACACACTTGGGGCATAAAATCCCAGTCTGATGTAAGTCTTGTATTAGTCATAATCTTACAAACACTGCACTTTGTGCAAAAGAAATGGTTATTGTCTGGTCAGTACCGAAGGCCACTTCATCAATGACAGTGACAGTTAGATATGACAAATATCCTTATTAAACATGGGGAAAAAATAAATATGTGCCAAACCAATGAGCGGTAATTAATTGCTACAGTGGGGATGCCGATAGTCATGTGACCGATGCCTGGAATTACCACACCACTCTGAATCCCGGCGCCGGAACACCGACCGCCGACATCCTGAAAGGGTGACAGTTAGGGTTAGGACCTGGGGTGGGTCAGGTTAGACACTAGATGAGGGGCTTACACCCCTCTGAGTCTTAGCCCTAACCGCCATCCACTGTGACTTAGCCCTAGTCGCCACCCTCACTATCTTAGCCCTAGCTGCCACCCCCAGACGGGTTATGGTAGGAGGCAGGGGAGGGGTAAATGAATGACCCCGTCCCCTGTCGGCATTCTGAAGGTCGGGATTCCGTGGTTGGTCATGTGAGCGCCAGCATTCTGACTGCCGGGTTTAGGTATCACACCCCTTCAATGTATTGACCTAATTACATTCTATTAAAACACAGAAGAGGCCAAGCAATTAAAGTACACTCTGATTCATGAAAATAAATTCATTGATATTGAAAAAGAGACATCTATGGAGGCCACCCACAGGTCGGGTAGCAGGAAACCTGAGACTCAAATGTACAATGTAGGTAAAAAAAACTGTAGGTGTACAGTGGTGTTAGCTAGAGACTCAATGGCTGGTGAGTTGACCAGTTTACCAGTGCAATTATGATAATAGGAGTGTCAGGTCATCTGCAAATGTCGGCACACTTAAAATGCTGACATTTGACATGACAACACAGTAAAAAATGTTGACAATAGAAATGATAGGATAGGTCTAGATTTACCATTAGGATTAGCACCATCGTAATAGTTAAAATAGCTTGTCATGTCAACATTGTCACCATATCGATATTTGTCAGTGTTGACATGCTGCAAGTCGACCTCGTGCTTTTTGACATGTTGAACAAGTCCAGATATTGAACATGTCAAAATGATGCTGTCAATATTATTAATGTCCATATGGTATACCAAATCCATTTATATTACTATACAGTATAACAGAGATTACGGCCAGTCAGTTTTGGCTCTGATTAAAACAGCATAATAGGAATCTCAGAGCAGAATGAGAGACTGGAGATGACCCCTGAGACAACACTACAACTTTTATAACAGGGCTTCCCAAATGTGGTCCTAACACACTTCCAGCAGCTCATGTTTTCAGGATTTCTTAGAACATAAACCGACTTACAGGTTTATTTCAACAGGATTGTGAAATTTACTTCTAAAAATTTAGCTGAATTTCATGACAATTAAGCATTTTTGCCAATTATATTATTTTTAATGTCAGGACAGACCATGTAGCAGGATTTGGGAAATATGTTTTACAATAACAATCCAGCACAGGAAAAACACAATGATATATTTCTATAATAACACTATATAAATACTGAGCTGACCTGAGGTCTTCTTAATGTTGCAGTGTAACTGTCCGGGTGCTCTCCATTGTAAAACACAAAATATATACCAACAGGGGACGGCACTCCTGGTACTAGCACGGCAAGATTAAAAGGCAGGGACATCCCTTTTTTTTCCCAGTTTTTATTTAAACTTTCATTAGTTTTTATTTAAACTTTATTTAAACTTTTTTTATTTAAACTTACATCCCAACGAAAGTTTAAACAGAAACGGAAATGTTTATGTAGAAAAGAAGGCGGTCGCTTGCCTTTTCAACATGCTATGCTAGTTCCGTGAGTGCCACCTGCCATTGGCATGTAATAACATCATGATATAAATCAGATTCTCTTTCACAAGGTTCTAATATTAACTAATTTTTGTGCATGAACTCTGTAGTTGGGCCTGATAATAAATATATATATATATATATATATATATAGTCCATGGAAACAGCCCAGCACTCCGTTGTCCCCGTAGGGGTATCGCTCCGGTGCCCTCCTAGGGGTGTGGTAGCCCCAATATGCAGAATAGAGGGGAACGGCGGCACTCAGAGTCTTTCACATCCAGGTTAATCAAAGCATAAAGTGCATTTATTGGTCAACGTTTCGGGGGACGAACCCCCTTCCTCAGGACACTGCAAAACATTGTTGGACAGTGGATCAAAGACTGATTTTGGTGCAAACTGTTTAAATTTATCTGGAATTGACACTGTAGTACATTTTGTAGTAGGTCGGTAATTAAAGTATTCTTTAAGCTTAAGTTTCCGATGAAGAGCATGTTTCTCAATATTCCATTGCAGTTCGTTAAATGTAACCGTTGGTATAAACGACAACCCTTTATTCAGTAGGCTTAATTCACTTGAAGACAGCTCATACGATGACAAATTAAATACTAGACTTTTTTTGGATTGGGGTCTGCCTATGCGACCTCTTCCTTTGGTTTTGGCCCCCTCTCCTTGTGTATTTCTGCGTATTGCTGCTCTTGTTGTGACGCTTAAAGGGCCAGAGGCTACATTGGTATTATCTCTTTCACTGTTTAAACTCCCTGTATCTTGCGAAGAATCAGCATCAAATCTTTTAAATGGTTTCTTAAATTTAAAAAAAAAAGGGCATGTGGTCTCTGCCCATTGGCTACCACTTACCCAGCGATATACGGTATGATGTTCGTAATCGTTGTCCACTTTGACCAATTTTTCTTTTTTTAACTTAATTAAGTTCCTTTTATATTGTGCTGTCTGTACCTTTAATTTCTCCAACCAATCCATATCCTGATCAGATGACAGGAATATTAATAGTTTCAAAGGCAGCAATTTTGTTTTTAATGCTTTCCATTTCCTTCACAGATTGTTCAATAACTAAAAGAATTAAGTCAAATCAACATTTATTTAATATCGCTCTCCAGTGTAGACAAAAGCTTGGGTCATGGGGATCTATGGTTGGACAATTACGAACGCAAAAGCTCAGCGGGATTTTCTTAGCTTTATGATAGTCACTTCTTTCTTTTTTAGCCGAGCAGGTCCCTAAAAATAATATCCATAGAGGCTGACTCAGCCTCATCCTCCAACCCTTTATCATACAGGATGGCTTCTGCCTCCGATTCAGAATAAGAAAGAACATCACCAATTGGAAAATTCAAATGACTCAACTGGTCCTTTATCTCCTCCATACTTGCAGAGGGTTGCGTTGCCATTGGTTACTTACAGTGCAAAAAACCAGTGCAAAAAACCATATGTGTTTCTAAAAAAAGGTTGCAGCGTGCTCAGTGTGTGTCAGGTGCTTGAACCTTTCCACACTCATGAATAGATTCCTTGCTGTGCATGGCCCTGACAGGAATACTCACATGACGGTGTCTGTTCCATATACTTACACAGTAGGTCTGGCACTCTCGGCATTGCAGATTCACCTTGACCCAGTGGTGCCCTCACAAAGAAGTATACAAGAGACCAGCGGTGCGGCACTCGGGTAACCAGAAAGAACTACAGACGCTGTCTGTTCTAGCAATGTTTCAGTTTTATAAACTTTTTTCAAGCTACAAAATACAAACAAACATGAACATACCTTTATAGGCATCCCCCACCACGTGTGAATGTCCGCTGACCGGCTCGGGACCGGTCAGCGGCAGCTTTCTGATGACATCATCACGCTCAGACCCGGGCTCTGACAGCGTGATCTGTATTTATGTTTGTTTGTATTTTGTAGCTTGAAAAAAGTTTATAAAACTGAAGCGCTGCTAGACATTTAAACAAATGTACTGTCGACATTGTGACCGTCAACATGCTGGGGGCGCATCATTAAAATAACATATATAGGGACATATGTAGTAGGGTTCAAGCTTTCTGGAGGTGCTGGATGCCAACTGATCTCTGAGGTTTTTTTAAAGCAGCAATCATTTACTTGTAAATGATTGCCACTTTAAAAAAAAGTCAGAGATCAGCCGTCATCCCGTACCTCCGTGTATATTCTATTTCCTATTTGTTTCCAAGAGACCTAGAAATCGTTCTTAGAGCTTCTCATGCATATTTAGGATATTAAATATACCATTATATTTTAGCATATTATCCTAAATAGATCACAGCCTTTTTATGACCACATTCTACAGCTTTATGTTTTTATTGATATGGAAACTTAATTTGTTGATGGTGGGGATGATAATTATATTATTTAAGTGTCATCAGAATCCATTTGCCACCTGTATGAAGTACAGTATATTTTTGCCAAGGAGGAATTTTATTTAACCACATGAAAAAAGTCACATTATTATGAAATGCAAGCCAAAAGTTATTATAAGTAGTTATAAAGCCATACGTATGAATTACCAGAGCCTGTTTACATCATTGGTTTTTGATACCATCAGGCCTGCACCCTTTCTGACATTTCAATTAATACACAAAAAACCCCATAAATGGACATCTGGCAGCAGGAACCAAAAGGAATGAAAATATGACCCAACAGGCAAGGCTGCTTATTAAACGCCATCGTTTGCCAAAGTTTCTGTAATTACATTAAAATGTTCCTACATCACCTCTTCCAATTGTACCATAAATAAATAAGGCAAAGAAATATAAATATATCTGAAGGAATGTATGGGTTCCTTATGCTCACATAAAAAGACAGTGAATGTTCTGTTATTAATGTTGGGTTTGACTGAAGGATTCCATTTAATTGTTTTTGACAAATGCACACGTGCAACATTTCAAATTCCCACTACAGTTCTAGAACATTAAAAATGTCCTACTAGTACGAAATGAATGTCTTTCACCTTGTGAACCCATCTGCATACCCATTTGTTTGTGACAAATGGGAAAAGGAACGTTTTAATTTCCTTTTCTCATTTATAAATGTAGTAAATTCTAGTCTTGTTCTATGTGTCAGCCGTGTTGTCCAATCACACCTTCCAGTAACAGGTAAAGGAAGGAGAATATTTAACAAGAGGAATAAAATCAAAATTAGAGATTATTCTATTCAGAAACCTGTATATTATTAAACTACACTTATAGTTGAAAGAACACTCCATCTAATTATAAAGTCTACCCAATCACTAGCTCTGGATCTCTGGAGTTTATACCTATTCCCTTTAAATTTTACAGTGATCTCTGGGTAAAGAAACAGGCATTTCTATATTTCAGCTTATTGACAATTTTTTTCTACCAATGAGTAACAAAGACTCTATAAGGGAAGGGGAAGACGGAAGGGTTTCACAACTATTATTTTATTCCTGCAGTATTCCTTAATTTTTTTTAAATATCCATAGGCATTTAAAGTGTAATTGGTCTAATCAAAATATATGTCTGGACAAGCACTATTTGTATCCTAATTTGATAAAAGTCTTGAGTGATCACTATTACTTTGGCCAATGTACATGATAGAATTTTAAAGAACATTGGGGGTCATTCCGAGTTGTTCGCTCGTTGCTGATTTTCACAACGGAGCGATTAAGGCAAAAATGCGCATGCGCATGGTACGCAGTGCGCATGCGCTAAGTATTTTAGCACACAACTTAGTAGATTTACTCACGTCCGAACGAAGAATTTTCATCATTGAAGTGATCTGAGTGTGATTGACAGGAAGTGGGTGTTTCTGGGCGGAAACTGACCGTTTTCTGGGAGTGTGCGGAAAAACGCAGGCGTGCCAGTATAAAACGCAGGAGTGTCTGGAGAAACGGGGGAGTGGCTGGCCGAACGCAGGGTGTGTTTGTGACGTCAAACCAGGAACGAAACGGGCTGAGCTTATCGCAATGTAGGAGTAAGTCTCGAGCTACTCAGAAACTGCTAAGAAATTTCTATTCGCAATTCTGCTAATCTTTCGTTCGCAATTCTGCTATGCTAAGATACAGTCCCAGAGGGCGGCGGCTTAGCGTGTGCAATGCTGCTAAAATCTGCTAGCGAGCGAACAACTCGGAACGAGGGCCATTATGGTCCAGATGTATTAAGCCTTAAAACGTGATACATTTCACAGTGATAAAGTACCAACCAACTAGCTCCTGTCTTTTTTCAAACCCAGCCTGTAACATGACAGTTAGGAACTGATTGGCTGGTACTTTATTACCGTGAAATTTATCACTTTTTAAGTCTTAGTACATCTCTGCCTATATTGCGTATACAGTATGTAATTTTGCCCCTTTAAATATATAGATAGTTAAAAGCCTATTTCTAAAGGGTATTGTAACTGAATAACAACAAGGTCTCAAGTTAAGTGCATGAATGTGGTATAAATAGGATTAGTGTCCAAATTTGTAAGAAGTGGCATCATAGCATGGGGCTTCTCTGGGATCAATCTTGCCATGCCCCTTCCCCACAAGGCACGCGCCTTATGTCCCTATTGAAAAAAATGTGGCATAGGGCACCAAAAAGTCTAGTTACGGCTCTGGTAGCTACAGTCGAACACTTTTATTAAACTGTAAGAACTTTTATCCAGTATACAGTATGACTCCCATTTAATGCAAACAGGTCATTCTTTCTCTAAATTTAATACAAATGGTTGGAGCAACAGCATTATTTTAGCCATGCCGGATTTCCAAGTAAATCTTGTTAACATAAGAAACATCAGTCTTTCTTTCATTATTTTGCATTCCATTTATCACACGGTATAGATGGAATTATTTAATTTTAGTGATTTAAGCAATAGAGGGATCATTATTTGTCCAATTCGATTTCCTTATAATGGCGTCAGAGGTAAAGCAAGCTAATCCTGGGTGTTTCCTATGCACCCCTTATAAATCCCATCAGACACCCGCATGCCCCTAATTTGTATGTCCTGTTTTGTTACCCCCTACTTGTGTGTCCAATACTGTGTTCCCATCTGTAATTTGCTTCCCGTGGTCTATATATTATGTATTGCGCTCCCCCAACCCTGATTGACCTGTATTATGCTCTATATCCCTTTCCCCCTCCAAAAAAACTGTATGTCTTGTCTTGTGCAAGTGTTCTTCCATCCCACATCTGTATGTCCCTCACCCCCAACATATTAGAGTTAAAATATAAAAAATGAGGTGTGGCCTCGTGGAAGGGGGTGTGGTCTCATCACTTTGGGGGGGTGGCCAGCTCTCATAGAGATGTTGGGCCGCCCCCCAGTTCTCCCATACTGTGCAGTTGCAGTGCGCTTGAAGAGTGAGATTCCCCCAAACTTTCCACTCCACAGGAAACTGCGGAGCATGAGTCGAAAAGATGGGACAGTAACCGAAAAGCAGAACTGTCCTGCCCAAAGTGGGGGTATGATGTCCTGTGGTATAAACCCCCCATTTCTAAGTTTTTGTATTGTGCCCCCCACCTCTATATGTCCTGTATTGTGCTGCCCCCTATCTGTATGTTTTGTATTTTCCACTCTACCCCAATCTATATGTTTTGTGCTGTATTCTTAGCACCCCTAAACACACACACACACACACACACACAAACACACACACATATACACATATTAACTTGGATTCTACATTTTCCTAGGTTAAATGAAAAAAAGAAAAATGAATAATTACAATATATATATATATATATATATATATGTATGTATATATATATATATATATATATATATCAGAGATGAGCGGGTTTGGTTCTCAGAGAACCGAACCCTACCGGACTTTGCCTTCCGAGTCCGGATCCGTCATCTACCCGCTGTCGGATTCTCGCGGGATTTGGATTCCATATAAGGAGCCGCGCACCGCAGCCATTTTCACTCCAGTCTCAGAGAGTGTATAGAGAGGACGTGTCCTCAGTGTTCAGTGTCTGTGTGTTGGGGCGGGAAAGTGGTGTGGCAAGTGTTGTCCAGTCCAGTGTAGTCACTCAGTGTATTGTGCTGCATCAGTCCAGGCAGTCACAGTGTTGGTGTTCTCTGCTGCCATATATCCAGTGTAGCTGTATAAGTGGTGCTCTGTTGTGCAGACCAGTCCAGTGTAGTCAGTGTATTGTGCTGCATCAGTCCAGCCACTCACAGTGTTGGTGTTCTCTGCTGCCATATATCCAGTGTAGCTGTATAAAATGCAGTGCATTAGTGCAGTGGGATTTAGACAATTGATGGAGGTATTGTGTCCCCGGTAACAAATCCCATCTAGATTCCACTTCACTAGGCAGGCGATAGCGAGATTTTGCCATTTAATTCCAGTGATTTGGACGTATAATTACAGTAATTTTGCCAATTAATTTCAGTGATTTATAATTATTCATTACAGTGATCTTGCCAATTAATTCCAGTGATTTGGACGTATAAATCCAGTTGGAATTGTTTGTGTCGCTTGGCTTAGTCATACAGCTACCTCATTGCACCTCGTCGACATATTAGCATGAGGTGCTGTTTGGGGCCTAGTTTTTGAAAAGTGCCATCCTGTGTGACACTGCCGTATGAGTCCAGGGGTACTGTTGTATTAGTCCTGGGGTACTGCCGTATAAGTCCACCAATTGCAGATTTTTTTTAAAGTGACTGGAGCGTGCTGGAGATGCTGTCAGTGGACCAAACAATTGCAGCCCACTATCGACATTCAGCCACTGCGTGACACTACTAGATGGGACAGGTAGTTGTGTCGCTTAGCTTAGGCCTACAGCAACCTTGTGCACCTTTTTTTCTTCTTTGCATCATGTGCTGTTTGGGGCCTTTTTTTGATATCTGCTCTCCTGTCTGCCACTGCAGTGCCACGCCTAGATGGGCCAATTGTTTGTGTCGTTTGGCTTAGTCATACAACTACCTCATTGCATTCTTTTTCTTCTTTGCATGATGTGCTGTTTGGGGCCTTTTTTTTATATCTGCCCTCCTGTCTGACAGTGCAGTGCCACTCCTAGATGGGCCAGGTGTTTGTGTTGTCCACTTGTGTCGCTTAGCTTAGTCATCCAGCAACCTCGGTGCAACCTTTTGGCCTAAAAACAATATTGTGAGGTTTTCAGAATAGACTGGAAATGAGTGGAAATGAATGTTATTGAGGTTAATAATACCGTAGGAGCAAAATTACCCCCAAATTCTGTGATTTTAGCTGTTTTTATGGGTTTATTTAAAAAATCATCCAGATCCAAGACCAAAACACGAAAGGGTGGTTTTGGCAAAACCAAGCCAAAACCAAAACACGAAATTGGAATTAGAACTAAAACACAAAACATGAAAAGTGCCCGCTGCACATCTCTATATAAAAGGTATGTAATATCACCTAGTATTTGGCAGCAAAACTTTCTAATTAGACATTGATTTGTAAAGATTTATGCAGTTAACCTCGAAGAAAAATAAAATAACAATTCACCCAAGGGATCTTAACTTTATTGGACAAAGAAACTGGGATTTTAAATTACGAAAATAATATTCTAATTACTAATTACTGATAATGAACCAATGTTTTATATATATATATATATATAGAGAGAGAGAGAGAGAGAGAGAAAGAGAGATATGGATAGATAGATATATATATATATATATATATATATATATGTAAATCAAATAAAAGAAAATGGAGACAACGGAGGACTGGTATTGTAGATAGAATTAACCCTTTGCTAATACATGCTTTTAATTCAATTCCAGAAGTTAATACACCTAATAATTCCCATTATAAATAGGAATATTTTCTCTAGTTAAAGTTAATTCAAGAGTAATAACCATAATTTCTAAGTGTTTACTATGGTTTGAGCATTATATTCATTCTTCATAACTGTAAATGCAGAAGAATAAAGGAGAACTATTGTAAAATTGAAAAACTAATCATAGCTTTATTGCAGCAAAATATTATTTTACTTGGTCATTGTTTAATATCGCAAAAGAAAAGAAGATCTCAATCAGAGTTTGGTAAAGCGTAACTTTATTTTGAACTCTGACTAGATTCTAAAGCCAGTTAGATGAGCTTTAAATAACCTCTGATTAAGGTTGTCTCTATATTTGAGATATTAAGCAAGGTCTAAATTGAAAAAAAATATTAGATTCCTTGGAGAATACTGGTAATACAGTTTACTTTTTGCAATAGAAGTCCTTTTGATGGGAAGGGCTAGAATCTATAGCCGATAAGAGCATTGCCAAGTTAATAATGACATATTTTTGTGTATTTTAGCTAAGACAACCTTTATATAGCATAAAGTTTATATATTTAGCTGATATTAAAGGGAAATGCAAAACATAAAATATGATACAATTAAAATATTTAAAATTGTACATTTTTGAATGTGAAGTGATATAATAAAATATTATATATAAAGGTCACTGAGTATTAGATCAGTGAAGTTAAATTTATGTTTTAGCTTTATACACCACCAATAGGTAGAAAAGTTGCATACAGGAAAAAATACTTTATTACTAACATTTTGATTTATAATTCAGAAGTGTAAATTGTATGAAATGGCTAGAGAAACATTCTGAAATATAGGGAAACTATAAATTCCGAGAAACAAAAAAGCTAATGTTGATATCTCATTAGAATAAACCTTTAAATGTTTCATTTCCAAAATACAGCACAAGAGGTAACAGAGTATAACATTTAGTCCAGTGGTGGAATTATCATTTTTATTCCCAGAAAGGAGATCGATCACGGCAAAAATGAGGGGGGGGGGGGGGGCAGCTGTATTTACCGTCTAAGTGAAAAGTAATAAATGGCTTTCCAAATTACAGTATACTTAATGGATTTATTTTGTGTCAGCAAAAAAGTAATCCCCCGAGAATGAAACTTGTGTCTTCTATCAATCTCGCTTTATACAGTATTACTTGGAAATGAGAAATAGGTCACAATACTCATTTGTGATTTAGTCAATTATATTTATGCAAATATAGTACAATTATCAAGAATTTTAGCTCAGGCAAAAGAAGTAGACATAAATAATGATGAAAAGTTTAATTAATTCAACATTTTATATGCTGCTGAATGACCCATATTCAATTTCAATGCATTATTATCCTGCCTTTTTCATAATCTGTTTAAAATATGCAAGATCTATCAAAACCATTATAACTAATGAATAATATGGATCAAACTCATCATAAACAATACATACTGTATGTAGTTATTATGTTGACATTGAGAATGCTGACAAGTTGTTCAGAATGGCGACATTCAACAGGCTGGCATTTACAAATTTGACACATATATCATTATTGTCCGAATGTCAACATTGTGAATGTCAACAGCCAAAATGTTGACACATCTTTTAGAGTTAGGGTTAGGCTTCAGTTTTGTTAGAAGGATATCCGGTCTCTAGGTCGACCACACTTAGGTCGACACTCTCTAGGTCAACCACTATTGGTCGACAGTAAGTAGGTCAACATGGTTTCTAGGTCGACATGTTCTAAGTCGACATGACAAAAGGTCAACATGAGTTTTTCACTTTTTTTTTTAACTTTTTCATACTTTATGATCCACGTGGACTACAATTGGGAATGATAACCTGTGCCGAGCGCAGTGAGGCACATTTCCCAAAGCATGGCGAGCAAAGTGAGCCCTGCGAGGGGACACTGTGCACTAATTGGGGATCCCGGTCACTGTACGGAGAAAACAACACCAACAAAAGTGCAAAAATGCATGTCGATCTTCTGTCGTGCTGACCTAGTACATGTCAACCTAGAGTCCCTGTCGACCTAGAAGCCATGTTAACCTACTTACTGTCGACCAATAGTGGTCGACCTAGACACTGTCGACCTAAGTGTGGTCGATCTTGCATACCACATCCGTTAGATCTGGGTGAGACTGCAATTTGGGTTAAGCTTAGATTTATGTTTTAGCTTAAAATGCCATTGTCGACATTATGACTGTCGACATTCTCGATGACATATTATCCACACCCCATAGAGATATGGGATATTCCAATTAAATCAGCTAAGCTAATTATGCTCCCCTATGCCTCCATGATATATTTTCTGCCGTATACCACAAAATTACTTGAGCAGATCAGTTAAAACCTTCTAACCTCCTTCCTTTACACCCACAACCTCCTTGACCTTATGCAATGCAGTTTTAAACTACTCCATTCAATCAAGACTGTTCTCACAAAACTGATGACCTATTCTCTACCAAATCCAAAAGTAAATATCTATACAGATCCTTTTTAACTTCAAGGTGGCCTTTGAAATCTTCAAACCCCCCCCCCCACCACCACCACCACCACCACCACCATCACCACCACCATTTCAAATCCTCCACTACATTGGCCTCTTTGCCATTGGTGTTTCGTGGTTTACTTCTAATTTCTTTAACTGCTTTTTTTTTGTCTTCACAACTACCTCCACTGTACTTTCCCACTTAATGTTCGCATCCCTAAGCTCTGTCCTTGGCCTCTTTCCTCTTTTTCCTCTACACCCTTTCCCTTGATGATCTCATAAGCCCTCTGTGATCACTACATAACTATGTAATCTCTGGATTATAATTATGTATAGTGTTCACTGTTTGTACAGTAATTGTCTGGTCTCATCACATATGTACTATGTACAGCTGTATGTTCCATCCATTATATCTGTAACTACAGAACTCTTGTAGAGCAATATAACTAAAAGATAATAATAATAATAATAATAATAATAAGTCATAATAATAATAATCATCATCATCATTATCATTCTCTTGGAGGTCCCAAGTATAGGAGGAAAAGGCTTTTCAAATGGGTGGTCTTCAGTATGCCGACTGACAGGATCGCGGCGCACAGTATACCGGCGCCGGAATCCCGACAGCCGGCATACCGACACTTATTCTTCCTCGTGGGGGTCCACGACCCCCCTGGAGAGAGAATAAAATAGCATGGCGCGCGTAGCGCGCCACCGTGCCTGCAGCGTGGTGAGCGCAGCGAGCCCACAAGAGGCTCATTTGCCCTCGCCACACTGTCGGTAAACCGCCGGTCAGGCTCCTGGCGCCGGTATGCTGGTCGCTGGGAGCCCTACCGCCGGCATACCATACTGAACCCTTTCAAATACATCATGTGAGGTTAGGTCAGAAAGAAGAAGTATGAATAGATGCATGTCCTGCTTCAAATCTATTGTTTATTGAACAGTTCCAGGAAGTGACAGTTTCTTATCTTTATAGCACCAATTGGTTGTCAAGTCAAAGTAAAATGGTGAAGCCAGAGACACAACCTCATTAATCTTTTTGTAGAATGCATCTTGTCCAGGAAAATTAGCAACAACTGTGAGCATTCTAACTAGCAACTCAAGATAGGCCAAGTACCTCCGTATGTAATCCAGTTGACAGCATAGAGGGCAAAGTTCACAGTACTTCACATAAAATATGAACCTGGATAAGGAATGTAAGCTCTCACGAGCAGGGACCTCTTCCCTCATGTGCTTATCCTTTTTCTTATTTTAATAATCTTCAACTGTACCAAATCCCGCAGTCCTCTGCCACCTGATACTTATTTCAGTATCATATGCTGATGTAGCTATATTTATTTACCCTGTACTTGTCCTATATTGTCGTCAACTGTAAGTTGCTGTTTTCCTGTATTGATTATTTGTTTATGTACTCTGTAATTGGGCGCTATGGAACCCTTGTGGCGCCATATAAAATAAGATTTTACTCACCGGTAAATCTATTTCTCGTAGTCCGTAGTGGATGCTGGGGACTCCGTAAGGACCATGGGGAATAGATGGGCTCCGCAGGAGACTGGGCACTCTAAGAAAGATTTAGTACTATCTGGTGTGCACTGGCTCCTCCCTCTATGCCCCTCCTCTAGACCTCAGTTAAGGAAACTGTGCCCGGAAGAGCTGACATTACAAGGAAAGGATTTTGGAATCCAGGGTAAGACTCATACCAGCCACACCAATCACACCGTATAACTTGTGATAAACTTACCCAGTTAACAGTATGAACAAACAACAGAGCATCAACCAATAGATGCCAACATAACATAACCCTTTATTAAGCAATAACTATATACACATATTGCAGAAAGTCCGCACTTAGGACGGGCGCCCAGCATCCACTACGGACTACGAGAAATAGATTTACCGGTGAGTAAAATCTTATTTTCTCTAACGTCCTAGTGGATGCTGGGGACTCCGTAAGGACCATGGGGATTATACCAAAGCTCTCAAACGGGCGGGAGAGTGCGGATGACTCTGCAGCACCGAATGGGCAAACACAAGGTCCTCCTCAGCCAGGGTATCAAACTTGTAGAATTTTGCAAATGTGTTTGAACCCGACCAAGTAGCAGCTCAACAAAGCTGTAATGCCGAGACCCCTCGGGCAGCCGCCCAAGAAGAGCCCACCTTACTTGTAGAATGGGCTTTCACTGATTTTGGATGCGGCAATCCAGCCGCAGAATGAGCCTGCTGAATCGTGTTACCGATCCAGCGAGCAATAGTTTGCTTTGAAGCAGGAGCACCCAGCTTGTTGGATGCATACAGGATAAACAGCGAGTCAGTCTTCCTGACTCCAGCCGTTCTGGTTACATAAATCTTCAAAGCCCGGACTACGTCAAGCAACTTGGAATCCTCCAAGTCACAAGTAGCCGCAGGCACCACAATAGGTTGGTTCAAATGAAAAGATGACACCACCTTTGGCAGAAATTGCGGACAAGTCCGCAATTCTGCCCTGTCCATATGAAAAACCGGATAGGGGCTTTTACATGACAAAGCCGCCAATTCTGACACACGCCTAGCCGAAGCTAAGGCCAACAGCATGACCACTTTCCACGTGAGATACTTTAGCTCCCCAGTCTTAAGTGGCTCAAACCAGTGGGATTTCAGGAAACCCAACACCACCTTAAGATCCCAAGGTGCCACTGGTGGCACAAAAGGGGGCTGAATATGCAGAACTCCCTTAACAAACGTCTGAACCTCTGGCAGTGAAGCCAGTTCTTTTTGAAAGAAAATGGATAGGGCCGAAATCTGGACTTTTATGGACCCTAATTTTAGGCCCATAGTCACTCCTGACTGTAGGAAGTGCAGGAATTGACCCAGCTGGAATTCTTCTGTAGGGGCCTTCCTGGCCTCACACCAAGCAACATATTTTCGCCATATACGGTGATAATGCTTTGCTGTCATGTCCTTCCTAGCCTTTATCAGCGTAGGAATAACTTCATCCGGAATGCCTTTTTCCGCTAGGATCCGGCGTTCAACCGCCATGCCGTCAAACGCAGCCGCGGTAAGTCTTGGAACAGACAGGGCCCTTGTTGCAACAGGTCCTGTCTGAGAGGCAGAGGCCATGGGTCCTCTGTGAGCATTTCTTGCAGTTCCGGGTACCAAGTCCTTCTTGGCCAATCCAGAACAATGAGTATTGTTCTCACTCCTCTTTTTCTTACAATTCTCAGCACCTTTGGTATGAGAGGAATAGGAGGAAACACATAGACCGACTGGAACACCCACGGTGTTACCAGTGCGTCCACAGCTATCGCCTGAGGGTCCCTTGACCTGGCGCAATACCTTTTTAGCTTTTTGTTGAGGCGGGATGCCATCATGTCCACCTGTGGCAGTTCCCGTCGATTTGCAATCTGCGTGAAGACTTCTTGGTGAAGTCCCCACTCTCCCGGGTGGAGGTCGTGCCTGCTGAGGAAGTCTGCTTCCCAGTTGTCCACTCCCGGAATGAACACTGCTGACAGTGTGCTTACGTGATTCTCCGCCCAGCGAAGAATTCTGGTGGCTTCTACCATCGCCACCCTGCTCCTTGTGCCGCCTTGGCGGTTTACATGAGCCACTGCGGTGATATTGTCTGACTGGATCAGAACCGGTTGGTCGCGAAGCAGGGTCTCCGCTTGACTTAGGGCGTTGTATATGGCCCGTAGTTCCAGGATATTGATGTGAAGGCAAGTCTCCTGCCTTGACCACAGCCCTTTGAAATTTCTTCCCTGTGTGACCGCCCCCCACCCTCGGAGGCTTGCATCCGTGGTCACCAGGACCCAGTCTTGAATGCCGAATCTGCGACCTTCGAGAAGGTGAGCACTCTGCAGTCACCACAGGAGAGACACCCTTGCTCTGGGGGATAGGGTGATTAACCGATGCATCCGAAGATGTGATCCGGACCACTTGTCCAGTAAGTCCCATTGGAAGGTCCTCGTATGGAACCTGCCGAAGGGAATGGCCTCGTATGATGCCACCCTCCTTCCCAGGACTCAAGTGCAGTGATGCACTGACACCTGTTTTAGTTTTAATAGATTCCTGACCAGTGTCACGAGCTCCTGAGCTCTCTCTATCGGGAGATAAACCTTTTTCTGGTCTGTGTCTAGGATCATGCCTAGGAGAGGCAGATGAGCTGTAAGAACCAACTGCGACCTTGGAATATATAGAATCCAGCCGCGTTGCCGTTTCACTTCCAGAGAAAGTGATACGCTGTTCAGCAACTGCTCTCTTGATCTCGCTTTTATAAGGAGATCGTCCAAGTACGTGATAATAGTGACACCTTGCTTCCGCAGGAGCACCATCATTTCCGCCATTACCTTGGTGAATATTCTCAAGGCCGTGGAGAGACCAAACGGCAACGTCTGAAATTGGTAATGACCATCCCGTACCGCAATTCTGAGGTACGCCTGGTGAGGTGGATAAATGGGGACATGAAGGTATGCATCCTTTATGTCCCGAGTCACCATAAACTCTCCCCCTTCCAGGCTTGCAATACCGCTCTTAGCGATTCCATCTTGAACTTGAACCCTTTCAGGTATATGTTCAGGGATTTTAAATTCAATATGGGTCCGACCGAACCATCTGGTTTCGGGACTACAACATGGTCGAATAATAACCCCCTCCTTGTTGAAGGAGGGGAACCTTGACCACCACCTGTTGAAGATACAATCTATGAATTGCGGTTAACACTGTTTCCCTCTTGTGGGGGTAGCCGGCAGGGCCATCGGTAAGGGGGCATCTTCTCAAAGTCCAGCTTGTATCCCTAAGACACAATATCTATTGCCCAGGGATCTAACAGGGAGTGAACCCACTTGTGGCTGAACTTACGAAGGCATGCCCCCACCGGGCCTAGCTCCGCCTGTGGAGCCCCAGCGACATGCAGTGGATTTTTGTAGAGGCCGGGGAGGACTTCTGTTCCTGGGAACTAGCTGTGTTGTGCAGCTTCTTTTCTCTGCCCCCGCCTCTGGCAAGAAAGGACGCACCTCAGACTTTCTTGTTTCTTTATTCGAAAGGCTGCATTTGATAATGTCGTGCTTTCTTAGGCTGTGCAGAAATATAAGGCAAAATATCAGAATTACCAGCTATAGCTGTGGAGACCAGGTCCGAGAACCCTTCTCCACACAATCCTCAGCCTTCCACATGCCTCTTAAGTCGGCATCATCTGTCCATTGCATATTCTACAGGACACGTCAAGCAGAAATCGACATAGCTTTGACTCTAGGACCCAGTATACTCATGTCTCTTTGGGCATGTTTTATATATATATATATATATATATATATATATATATACCTATCACTTAAGACAGCATCTTTAATATATATATATCTCTATATATACATATGCATACTAGGGTCTCAATCTCTGCTGATAAGGTACCTGTCCACGCTGCCACCGCGCTATAAACCCATGCCGACACAATCGCCGGTCTGAGTAGTATACTAGAATGTGCACGCTATCTGCAGGATCCCTGAGAATAGCTAGTGCTACCTTCTGTGCAAACGGGACACCCTAGGGGAAGATTCCCATCACATCCTGGCCCTAGTGGGGAAAGGATACTGCTTTAGAATTTTTTGTGGGAAGCTGCAGTCTCTTGTCTGGAGATTCCCGCTCTTTTTCCTCATAAGAGGAGGGAAATTTACCTCAGCTTTCTTCCCCTTAACATGTGTACCCTTGTGTCAGGGACAAATGAGTCATCAGTGATATGCAAATCATCTTTTATTACAATAATCATATATTGAATACCTTTCAGCCATCTTGGCTGTAACTTTGCATTATCGTAGTCGACACTGGAGTCAAACTCCGTGTCGATATCAGTGTTTATTATTTTGGATAGTGAGCATTGTGAGACTCTGAAGGTCTCTGTGACATAGGGACAGACAAGGGTAGATTTCCTGTCTATTCTCTAATCTTTTGTGCAATAAATTCACCTCAGCTCTTACACATATCCAAACAGGTGTCGGCGTTGTCGACGGAGACACCCTCTCACACACATATTTGCTCCATCTCCTCCTTAGGGGAGCCTTTTACCTCAGACATGTCGACACACACGTACCGACACACCACACACACAGGGGATGCCCTATTTGAAGAAAGTTCCCCCACAAGGCCCTTTGGAGAGACAGAGAGAGAGTATGCCAGCACACACCCCAGCGCTATATGACCCAGGAATCACACAGTAACTTGTGTGTGTTAACCCAGTAGCTGCTGTATATATTGTTTTTACGCCAAATTTATGTGCCCCCCCCCTCTCTTTTTCACCCTCTCTATCGTGCAGGGGAGAGCCTGGGGAGCTTCCTCTCAGCGGATCTGTGGAGAGAAAATGGCGCTGGTGAGTGCTGAGGAAGAAGGCCCCGCCCCCTCAGCGGCGGGCTTCTCCCGCGATTTTGTGTAAAATTAATGGCGGGGGCTCATGCATATAACAGTGTCCAACTGTATATATGCTGCTTTTGCCAGGAGGTACTAAATTGCTGCCCAGGGCGCCCCCCCCTGCGCCCTGCACCCTACAGTGACCGGAGTGTGTGGGTGTAATGCGGGAGCAATGGCGTACAGCTGCAGTGCTGTGCGCTACCTCATGTGAAGAAGACAGGAGTCTTCTGCCGCCGATTTCGATGTCTTCTTGCTTCTGCCGGCTTCTGTCTTCTGGCTCTGTGAGGGGGACGGCGGCGCGGCTCCGGGAACGGACGACCAAGGTTAAGATCCTGTGTTCGAACCCTCTGGAGCTAATGGTGTCCAGTAGCCTAAGAAGCGCAACCTAGCCGCAGTTAGTAGGTTTGCTTCTCTCCCCTCAGTCCCTCGTAGCAGAGAGTCTGTTGCCAGCAGAAGCTCTCTGAAAATAAAAAACCTAACTAAAATACTTTCTTATTAGCAAGCTCAGGAGAGCCCACTAAAAGCACCCAGCTCTGGCCGGGCACAGATTCTAACTGAGGTCTGGAGGAGGGGCATAGAGGGAGGAGCCAGTGCACACCAGTAGTACTAAATCTTTCTTAGAGTGCCCAGTCTCCTGCGGAGCCCGTCTATTCCCCATGGTCCTTACGGAGTCCCCAGCATCCACTAGGACGTTAGAGAAATAAAGGATAATAATAATAATAATAATAATAATAAAGGGGAAACACCTTCTTACTGGTAGAAGATTGCCACGGGCCCTCCCCTCACTTGATCCACCCCTTCAAAATTGACAGTAATACAGAGCAATATCTAGTATATTAAAAAAAAAAAAAAACTTAATTGAAACAGTTTTTCTGTAAGATGCTTCTGGTGAACAGTAAGTCATACTCAACGACT
This sequence comes from Pseudophryne corroboree, assembly GCF_028390025.1. Lineage (NCBI taxonomy): Eukaryota > Metazoa > Chordata > Amphibia > Anura > Myobatrachidae > Pseudophryne > Pseudophryne corroboree. The sequence continues at coordinate 942,968,830 of NC_086445.1, read as the reverse complement.
CTTGTTGACTTAAAAAAAGTTGTAATCAGATGGCAAAATGTTCAGAGTTCATGATAAGCAAAAATTTTGGAACATTTGTAGAGACAAACATATAAATATGCAGACAGACCTACATTCAGGACTACTGTAATTTTGTACTGCCCTATATGGTGACTCATTTCTACATAAACATCCTAGTGACATTTGGTGGACCCGTTCATTCCAAGTAAAGCATTCGTTACCTCTAAACCCAATAAATAAAGACACGGAGACTTGAATTTGGCAGAAAAATTGCTAGCTATTTATTTGACCCTAACCATAGCAAACCTGTAAATGAAAACTTTGTTAAGATGCCGATACAGCCGGCATATGGTGGCAGCAAAAAGAACGGCTCTACTAACCTAAATTAACCGTAAAATACTAAAAATTCGAAACCATCCTAATTGTACTACAACTATCAAAAACCGGTAATAGGTGACAACTCCACCCCCACAGTGACTACCCACCGCTCCTGGGTGCCCTGCCGCTGCCTTCCCGGACGGGTGGTCAAGCGGCCAATAAGTCGATGGAGGTGAGTGCACCTAAACCAAATCAAACTGTAAATCACTACAGCTTACCATACAACCACCAACTGCCGTTCTTTTCCGCCAATAAATAGCCAACGATAAAACCAGCCAACAATTCAATGCCAAGGCACTCCGTGCCAGAAACCTTTACCAACAGGGCGGGAGGGCGGGAAGGCAATTTTACCAACAAGAGAGAGACAAGATGTCTGTCCTTCCCTATATATACTAACCCTCCCCTTTTCCCAAAGGGCTGTACTTTCCTTCCAGCTAGGTCCACCCCTCACAAGATGTTTAACTCATTCCTTTCCTATGCTGTCAATTCTCTCTCCTAAACATCCTAGTGACATTTGGTGGACCCGTTCATTCCAAGTAAAGCATTCGTTACCTCTAAACCCAATAAATAAAGACACGGAGACTTGAATTTGGCAGAAAAATTGCTAGCTATTTATTTGACCCTAACCATAGCAAACCTGTAAATGAAAACTTTGTTAAGATGCCGATACAGCCGGCATATGGTGGCAGCAAAAAGAACGGCTCTACTAACCTAAATTAACCGTAAAATACTAAAAATTCGAAACCATCCTAATTGTACTACAACTATCAAAAACCGGTAATAGGTGACAACTCCACCCCCACAGTGACTACCCACCGCTCCTGGGTGCCCTGCCGCTGCCTTCCCGGACGGGTGGTCAAGCGGCCAATAAGTCGGTGGAGGTGAGTGCACCTAAACCAAATCAAACTGTAAATCACTACAGCTTACCATACAACCACCAACTGCCGTTCTTTTCCGCCAACAGCGAAAGACTCCTTCCCAGAGTCTTCGCACCGCCACCATAACCTCACCCTAACTCCAGCAACACTAGGAACAGATCCTCCAGGAAAAAACATCATCCCCTCATTGGATAGATGCACACCATCAGGCCGAAAAAGGTGACTTTGTCTCCGAACCGCATCCTAGGGTGGCGAACCACTTGGCCTCCGTGGGACAACCCACTTCGCCACCGCCCCATTCACCTTCTGCCTGGCCTCCTCAATTTCGCGACCGTCCGTCACACCTTGCCAACTCAACCTTGGCACCATCAAGAAGAACACCGATATATACAAGTGGTCCATTCCCCTTCTGCGTGGCCTCCTCAATTTCGCGACCGTCCGCCACACCTTGCCAACTCAACCTTGGCACCATCAAGGAGAACACCAATATACAACTGGTCCACTGCTGCGGCCAAAATTGCCAGATCCTGTATCATGGCCCACCGCATCTCCAAAGAAGTCCTCTTCCCCAGGTCGTTGCCACCTAAATGGACAACCAACACCCTAGGGCTAACATGCTTGCTGGCCTGACTCACTAGTCTACTTCTCCACTCCGTCCACATCATCCCTTGCCAACCAAGCCAACTAACTTCTCGAGCCCTAGGAAACATCTGTGCCCCTTGCGAGGCCAAAACTGGGCGGCCCAATACACATAAGAGTGGCCAACCACCAAAATAGGCAAGTCATCTTCCAACCAACCTGAAGAGGAGGAAAAGGGGGTAAAAGTGGTTACTAATCATCTATACCATTGTTTAATTTACTGTATTAACCTGAAGGATCTGCCAAAAAGAAAAATTTTGCTGTCGTAAATTGCAGCAGTCTCGGCCTAGCCGATCTGCATGAGCAATCAGACAATTTGAAGCCTAACATGAACACACAAATGGGAAAGATGAAAATAACAAACAAAAATGGGGGGGGGGGGGGGAGGGAAGGGGTAAAACATGTAATAACTCAGCTGGAGGTGAAAGCATAAAGACCTGCTGAGGGACTCTGATTAAAACAGATTAGCCGAATTGTGGATTAGAATTCAGTCCGTCAAGTCAGGCAAAAAATTGCAAAATAACTCCAGACCCCCGCTGCCGGCTCATGCCAGCAACGGCGAGTAGCTAATCCCTGAGTAGGATAAAAGGGGGAAGACAAACAAACGCACAACACCATAACGTACTGAACTGTAATAACGGCCCTCATTCCGAGTTGATCGGTCGCAAGGCGAATTTAGCAGAGTTACACACGCTAAGCCGCCGCCTACTGGGAGTGAATCTTAGCTTCTTAAAATTGCGACCGATGTATTCGCAATATTGCGATTACTAACTACTTAGCAGTTTCAGAGTAGCTTCAGACTTACTCTGCCTGTGCGATCAGTTCAGTGCTTGTCGTTCCTGTTTGACGTCACAAACACACCCAGCGTTCGCCCAGGCACTCCCACCGTTTCTCCGGCCACTCCTGCGTTTTTTCCGGAAACGGTAGCGTTTTCAGCCACACGCCCCTGAAACGCCGTGTTTCCGCCCAGTAACACCCATTTCCTGTCAATCACATTACGATCGCCGGAGCGATGAAAAAGCCGTGAGTAAAATTACTTTCTACATAGCAAAGTTACTTGGCGCAGTCGCAGTGCGAACATTGCGCATGCGTACTAAGCGGATTTTCATTGCGATGCGATGAAAAATACCGAGCGAACAACTCGGAATGAGGGCCAACATGATTAAACGACTGGGATTGACACACAAGTACGCGCGAGCTAACATCTCATGCAACGGGGCGCATATACCGTCTGTAACTTGACGACTTCCATCGCCCCACCGCCTGGATCTCAGCCATGTAAAATCCCGTCGCCGCAGCCGACGTCGCAGCCCCTATGCGGAAGGAATGCGTCCCGAACGCAGCGGGTGGAAGGCCCAAGCTCGCAAGACAGCGACCCATCATCCCATGAAATAGATACTTCGTCACCGGCAGCCCGTATAGTGCAGCGGCTATGACCCCCGACCGTCGGGTCGTACTGCCTCATATTGCACTGCCAACCTCACTGGGCAAATGCTCTCCTCAAGAGCCGGAACCCAGGTGACCCATTGACCTCTCCCCACTTGGTCCGTCTTAGAGCGCCGCAATCTGCGAAGCAAGGACTTCTCACCCACCACCACGTCCCCGACCAGCATGCGCGAATCCTCTCGCTTAGAAGGCGCTACCAGTTCCGAAACCCTAAAAGCCCCGTGGTAAGCCATTGAGCACGCCAAAATGAAGAACAACCGTAATTCGAAACATGGATGACGCGACACCTGTAACCGCCCTGATGACATCCAGCAACAAAGCCGCCTCAATGGGCATCCTCCTGTCAGCCGGCGTCTGCGCGACTCGCGCCCATCCTTTCATCGCCTTCAACAGAATCCCGCTCTTAGCCACGTCGGGGACGCCCTTTATTCTGCTGAAAACGAAATCCTGGCTAAGTACCGGGATACCACCGCTCTGGACCTACCCGAAGCATACAGCTGACAAATAAAAGAAAACATCCTCCGATGCCCGCTCTTACCTTGCTGAATTCGTCCTTAAACAAACTCCACCTACTCGCTCCAAGCTAGCGGCTTAAGCGTGGCTGGCGCGACTGACCGCAACGCAAGACCCTCCATTCCGTCCCGATGACCTCCCAACATAACCGGGAAACTGAACACCATGTTCGTCGGCCTCCGGTGCCTACAAACACTTTCCCACTGCCCTCGTGACAGAGCGTTGGAAATTCCGTTATCCAGCCCAGGCACATGCTGTGCGCGGAACCACACGTTTCGACGTAGGCCTGCCAACGGCAAATGCCCCAGCACCCACAGAAACTACCAGCGACTTCGCCTCTGATTAATTATCGCATGCGCCACTGCAGGATTGTCACATCTAACCAAGATGCTGCGATGGGCCAGCCGATCGCCCCATACCTCCAGCGCCACGATAATGTGGAAAAGCTCCAGCAGCAAAGGTCCTTCGTTAAACCTTCTCGATGCCATTCCGCCGGACACGGAGGCCGCGCACCAAAATCCCTCCAGATAGCAATCGAAACCAGAGGCACACGTTGCATTGGTGAACAGCTGCAACCTAGCGCTGCCTACTATAGGGGCCTGCCATATACCCGCCCCGTTGAAGTCCTCCAGGAACGAGGCCCATACGGCCAAATCCCTCTTAATCACTGAGTACAATTGCACGAAACGGGTGGTCTGGCACACCCCGCAGTAGCCTTTTCTAACTTCCGGCAGAAAACCCTCGCCCATCGGGATTACGCGACAAGCAAAATTCACCATGCCCAGCAAGGACTGCGCCTGCCACAGTGTGACCTAACGCGACCCCTCAAACCAGCAACTAGCGTCGCGGAGCTTCACCCCTTGCTCCGAGGCTGCCGACACGATCCTGCCACTGTGTCAATCTCCATCTCCAAAAAAGGACAAACAGGAGGCCGGGCCCTCTGTTTTATCCTCGGCCACAGGAACGCCGAAGTTGAAAAACCGCGCTCGGATGCTGAAGAGCAAGTCACCGCACTGTAAGGAATATGCCGGACCCTTGCACCGTAAGTCATAGAGGTAATGGGCAACCCCCTGACCCAACGACGACGACTGCACGCACCAATGTACAACGTACTAAACCGCTCGAAAATTGAGCATGAAACGAAACAACCATCGGCAGACCTTTGCCAATGAAATACTCCGCCCCTATCCGGCAACCCATAAAACGGAGGTTCCACTGGGCCCGCACCGCACCTCGCTCGCAACAGGCAAGCGAAACCAAACGAACACCGGAAACAAAAATTCTTGTATCCGCCCTATTTGGATACCAATCCAACCACCGGCCCATCGCCTCCAAATTAATTTGCGTTGGAGCTCTGCGGAGCGCTCCCGCCCTAGGCCTGTCTCGGGTAAGTTTGCTTACCCCAGGCCCCCTTACGCCTGCCCTTGAAACCAGAGGAGGCTGGGTGGGATCCGCCACATTGCAAGCACGAGTGGCGAAAAATGACGCTGCTTGCCGAAGGAATAGGCCGCGTTGTTAAACGCGAAACATTTCCTTGATGCGCGTCTTGCCCCCCTGCACGGCGGCCGACCTACCTGGCTTGGCCGAACCGCCGTCTGCGCCGGACCCCAGGGCAGGCGACCCTGCGCGGTGCCCGTCCGCCTCCGCGTTCCGTGGCTCCTTAGCCTGTTGCGAAGCCCGAGTGACCTTGAGCCTCTTCCCCACAGACTTCCACGTCCTTACACCCAAAGTCCATGACTTGCAACCCGTCCTGCTTCTCCCTGAATTCCTGGACATATCGACGCCACTCGGAGCCCGAAGATGTGCGTTGCATGCCGTGTATGAGATGCAGGTACCGAACTATGTTCATGCACTCGTCCGGTCTATACCCCAGGTAACAAGCCGCGAAGACCCCGCTGCCCGTCTTTGCTGCCGCCGCCCTATACTCCCTCTTCGCATCCTTTGCCAAAACAAACACAAAACAAAATCCCCGTAAATCTACCTACGGCAGCTATCCTTCAGCCCACGCATAACTGCCGTGTAGTCGCAGCGAACCCCCGGGGAAATCACGGCGTTTCTTAGCCCTGCCAGCTTCCTCGCTCAGCCGTCTGCGCATCCTCCGCCTCTTCTGCCGTCCCGCCGGCCGCTTGGCGAATTTCGTCGCCCGCTTCTTCGCCCCAGTCGTAATACTAACGTCAGACGCCGGCGACGACAGAGAAGCCGAAGAGGAGGAAGAAGCAGAACTACGAGGACTAGAGCTCGTGTAGGAGTCCGATACCGACCGTACCACCTCACCTGATATCGCCGACTGCCCCGACATGGTATCCTTTGGCGTGGCAAAACCGACGTCGTCTTCTTCGGACTCCGCCATCTCCACTTCACCGCGATCCCCTGCAGCAGAGAAAGGAGCGAAGGACCCAGAAGGCACTCACGGTGTATGCCGAGCAACTCGTGAGGAGGGCGTATCTGCCGCGCATCCCTGCCCGACCCGTCCGGGACAATGATCAAGGTCCGCATCGCCCGCCCAGAGCTCCCTGCAGGCGCGGGCAACCCGCTGCGCCGCCCGCACACCGGACGCACCTGCCACTGCCGGCGTGCTAGAGCTTGCAGCTGCCCCCGACAAACGGAACCTGGGACCCCGACGCCTGCCGTCCCGTCTTCCTTGGCGGGGAAAAGGGGTGCGCCCCTGAACTATGGCGAACCCATCCCCCCCCAAACTTTGCCTCTATCGGAGGGCTGGCAGTAGGTGCCCTCGCTTCCTGAAGCTACGCTCGCCCCCTCCCCCCGCAAACCGGAGCCACTCCGCCCGCTGGGAGGGAGCGGCGGCGAGACCGGTTAGCGGCCGCAGCAGCCGCTAACCCATTCCCTGTCCCCCCACGAGCCGCTGGATTCCTGCTCTAGGGGAGTGCCCTGAGGGGACAGAGAGACGTGCGGCGCTGCTGCGCGCGCACGAGCGCGAACGGCGCCACCGTCGTGAGCACGGGCTCGCGCGCACCTCATGTGCGCTCCCCGACTCTTTGCCCCGCTAATTCTCTTTGAAATACTCCGCCCCCCCACTTGTACCTGCTGCCCGCCCACACAGGCCTCTTGGGTACTGCCTCATGCCAACATGCGGGGGGGGGGGGGCTGCCTCCCCTCCCTCCCCCGCCCCCCGCCGGACTCCGGCTGCAGGGAAGCGAGTTGGGGAGAAAGGGAGGCTGGCGGCGCCGCTGCGCGCACTCGTGCGCGAACGGTGCCGCCAGAAGCGAGCATGGGTGCGCGCGCCTCTCGTGCGCGCGACCCGCCGCTTGACCGCCCGCGAGCTCCCGGCTGCATGCACTGTTTAACCGCCGCGCGAGGCCCAGTGACAGACCTCGCGCGGCTCTCAGCCGTCTCCTGCCTGGCCCCTCCACACTGCGAGAGGGACATAAAGGAAGCCGAGAGCGGCTACACCGACGGGCGCATGCGCGCCCTCACCTGCCAGCGAACGCCCGACACCCACACCTCATATGCCGCGCTCGGAGGTGAGGGCTGTGCCCTCCCACCTCCGGGCGGCCTGCCCGAACCTCCGGCCTACCACCCGAGCCTGTGGAGGCCCCAGGGGACGGGGCCCCGTCCCCCAGGCCATCCACCCCTTCCCCGGGCCCAGCCCCACCGCCAGGTGCGCGGTGCCGGGCTGGGATACCGGCGGAACGACGAGGGCGGGCACAAGAGAAGGCTGAGGTGATCTAAAGGAGAATCACCTTGCAATGCAGGGGAGAGCTCGCAGTCTAAATTAAATGGGAAACAACAATTACAATTGGGAAGCCTGCTATGCAGCACTCACCCAACTCAATAAGGCAATTTCACCAACAAGAGAGAGACAAGATGTCTGTCCTTCCCTATATATACTAACCCTCCCCTTTTCCCAAAGGGCTGTACTTTCCTTCCAGCTAGGTCCACCCCTCACAAGATGTTTAACTCATTCCTTTCCTATGCTGTCAATTCTCTCTCCTTCTGCACACAGCACAAATCATTTAGTCTGTACAATAACAATTGAAATCTTTTTCTGTTATTTTATGGTCCAAGTTAAACAACGTGCTTCTAATCAAGAAAATAATAAATAGTCAAAGATATTATTTAAATCCTACCCAATGGCCTCTTACACAGGTGTACAATGTATTTATAGTTAACCAGATTGGTGACATTCTGGAAAGATAATCGGATATCTTTTGTTCCATTCCGTGTTCTACATTAAACTTTTGATTATCCTCTAACAGGTCTCTGACAAGATTTAGAGGAACCCTATAAAACAGGGTGATGTAATCTGACAGCATGACCTGCTAAAGCAATTCTCTCACTTGTCTGTATCGCCTGATGTTACCAGCAATGGAAATTTCATTTATTTGTGGTATGTTACTATTTATACTGTGTGATAGAGAATAGACATTGACATTCATTTATGACCAAGTGAAAGTGCAAATGCTCTTTTTTAAAGTCACAGATATAATAAATGTGACCAGTTTTACTCAAATCTGCAAGACATAATGGCAGCGTTTGTAGGGTTCGCACTAAAATTGGAGGGGCTATGTGGAATGTAGTGTGCCATGCTAAGGACAGATTAGGGGCCTGAATAAGCGGACTCCCATGTGCCACACCATGACAGTGAAATGGGTGTATCTGGGTATCGACTGCGTGGCCAAGTGCGGGCTTATTCATGTTATGGGAGTGTAGTGAGTGTGCAGCCAGATGTCCATGTTATTACGATTTGTGCATATGCCGAAGGGACCCCTGATTCTGATGGATCTTTTCCTGACACTAATTATTATGGTAGCGGGTGCGGACAGAAAATCATGAGCGGTGCGACTATATGCATGAAGCTGTACGGATACTCGCAGTAGCGTTAGGTAGTAATTTTGGCTGCTGCAGCCAATTGCTCTCGCGGCCACTTTATATGTGACTCATAATTATGCCCTAGCTATACGATCAGTGGGGGACTAGAGTATGAAGGATCACCTTGGCAATGCAGTGGCAGGGGCCCCTGATTAAGGGGTGTGGCCAGCTAACAAGGGTCTGTGGCCAGCCACCACAGAGGCTTTACTAACCAAGAGAGAGTGTATGATCTGGGCTCCTTAATAAATATATATTGTAAATGCTGATAAGTGCATGAATAATAATGTATCAGATTGATAACAGCAATGTACTGTATTGAATACACCACTGTCCTGGGGGGATTTAGTTAATATCCCGGCGGTCAGAATACCGACACCGGGATCCCGACCGCCGAGAATGCCGACAGCAGCGCCAGGGTTATCCCCAGTGGCGTAACTTCAGCCCAGTAGCCCGGAGGCAAGATAGATGTTGGTGCCCCCCCCCCCCCCCTCCTCCCCTACCCCACCACATGCTAAATAGGCACAGCACCAAAAAGAGGTGTGGTCTATATGTGAAGGGGTGTGTCCACACAACAGTACCCCCAATTCAAAGTACGCCACACAGTAGTGTAACCTTATTTTCATTACACTGCACTGTAGTAAACCTTATTCGCATTATGCAACACAGTAGTGCCCCTTATTCACGTCATGTCACATAGTAGTGCCCCTTATTCTGTAATGTCACAGTAGTGCCACTTACAAATTATGCCACACAGTAACAGTGATCGCACTGAGCACCCAAAAAAGTGGGTCCAAGGGACCCCTCACTTTTAAAAATGGGGGTTCTACCTGTCTTTTCTGTGTCCCATCGGTCATACACCATCACCAACTCACTGCACCCCCCTGCAGCACATACACAGTCACCGGTGCTCACCCCCCGCAACCCATGCAGTCACCTGCTCACCCCCCGCAGCACATACAGTCACTTGCTCACCCCCCGCAGCACATACAGTCATGCACTGACCTCCCTCCCGTCCGCAACACATACAGACACCCGCTCACCCCCCCTGCGCAGCACATACAGACAACCGCTCACCCCCCTTGCGCAGCACATTCAGTCACCCGCTCACCTCTCCCGCAGCACATACAGTCACCCACTGACCTCCCTCTCCTCGCAGCACATACAGTCACCCACTGACCTCCCTCTCCTCGCAGCACATACAGTCACCCACTGACCTCCCTCCCCTCCGCAGCACATACAGACACCCGCTCACCCCCCCTGCGCAGCACATACAGACCCCCCACTCACCCCCCCTGCGCAGCACATACAGACACCCGCTCACCCCACCTGTGCAGCACATACAGACAACCGCTCACCTCCCCTGCGCAGCACATAGACACCCACTCACCCCCCCTGCGCAGCACATACAGACACCCGCTCACCCCACCTGTGCAGCACATACAGACAACCGCTCACCTCCCCTGCGCAGCACATAGACACCCGCTCACCTCCCCTGCGCAGCACATACAGACACCCGCTCACCCCCCTTGTGCAGCACATACAGACACCCGCTCACCTCCCCATTCCGCAGCACATACAGACACCCACTCACCAAACCCCTCCATTCCGCAGCACATACAGACAGCCACTCACCAAACCCCTCCATTCCGCAGCACATACAGACAGCCACTCACCAAACCCCCTCATTCCGCAGCACATACAGACACCCACTCACCAAACCTCCCCATTCCGCAGCACATACAGACACCCACTCACCAAACCCCCCCATTCCGCAGCACATACAGACAGCCACTCACCAAACCCCCCCCATTCCGCAGCACATACAGACACCCACTCACCAAACCCCCTCATTCCGCAGCACATACAGACACCCACTCACCAAACCTCCCCATTCCGCAGCACATACAGACACCCACTCACCAAACCTCCCCATTCCGCAGCACATACAGACACCCACTCACCAAACCCCCCCATTCCGCAGCACATACAGACAGCCACTCACCAAACCCCCCCATTCCGCAGCACATACAGACACCCACTCACCAAACCCCCCCATTCCGCAGCACATACAGACACCCACTCACCAAACCCCCTCATTCCGCAGCACATACAGACACCCACTCACCAAACCCCCCCATTCCGCAGCACATACAGACACCCACTCACCAAACCCCCCATTCCGCAGCACATACAGACACCCACTCAGCAAACCCCCTCATTCCGCAGTACACACAGACACCCACTGACCTGCCTTCTCCCCAAGCCGATAGTCACCCGCTCACCTCACCCCTCTCCATAGGGCTTGCAATTACTAGAGAGGTAATGTGTGTCACCAGTTATGATGCAGCTGCTCTCACCTTTCCTGACTCCCGTCCACACACAGACTGACAGCCGCGCAGCTCATCTCTCTGAACGGCTGAATGCTTCATTTTCTCCAGGCTCCTCAGCACATCCAAGTCCTCAGACCCCGAAAGCACAGTGTCCAGGTCACTAGGAAGGAGCGCCGCGATGCTGCTGCTCTGCGCTCCACACGGCGGCTCCTCTAACAGGAAGCACCCATCAGGCTGTGAGCGCAGCATGGTAATTTAGATTGCCGCGGTGTCTGACTCCAGGTATCGCGCCACTCCGTCGAAAATGCCCTCCCTACCAGCGGGTGCCTTGCCGGCACTACGTAGACAAGGGACAATGAAGGACCCAAATGCCCCCTTGTGGGCTGGAGCCCGGCGGCAATAGACTCCGGGCTCCGCCCCTGGTTATCCCACTCATGGGTGTCCACAACACCCATAGAGTGGGAATAGACCTGTGGCGAGTGCAGCAAGTCACCAAGCCCGCAGTGTGGCGAGTGCAGTGAGCCCGCAAGGGTCTTTCTTGCGCTCGCCATGCTGCTGGCATTCTGGCTGCTGGGATCCTGGTGTCGGTATTCTGACTACCGGGATCCTGGGCGCCGGGATTTCATACCCAACCCATCCTGGGAATGCAGTATAATTTATGTATAATAATAAAGCACATGATCTTCATCCTCTCTCTATATAAATACTACATTAATACACTGTACATGTGATATGGGACCCCGGTACGGACAGTGTCTAAAATGCAATAAGAACTACATTAGGCCTACCTCCCAACATTTGTGATAGTGGAGTTGCGACATTTGCGCATTGAAGCAGCACCCGATCTAGAAAAGGGGACATGGCCTGTCGGAAAGAGGGCTTGGCTTCTCGGAAGTGCTGCAACCGCGAGCCACGCCCCGTTAGAGTCACTGAGGGGGCATGCCCAGCACTCTGTGAGCTGCTGGCATGCTCCCTCTCCCTCTGTCTCCTGTGAATACACGCGGGACTGTCCTGCGAAAATCAGGACAGTTGGGAGCTATGCATTAGGTCTAGCAAAGGCTATATACTGTACATGCCATTGTAAAAACAAACTCTGCTATCAAAACTCTTACCACTGGGATAACCAGGGGTTAAAGTGAGCTGGAACGGGGCAGAACTGCGTTCCGTCAGTACCACTTGTTCCGCCTCCTCCGGCTCACCTAACCCGCCGTGTGCCCAGCGCCGCAGAGAGATGCCGGCGCCCACTGAGGTTGTGTTACCAGCGGGTGCCCCAGCTCCCTCTCCACAGAGGAAGCCGGAGGCAGGAGCTCACTACTGAACTCCGGCTTCCGGCTCTGTTAGTGCGCGCTATCTGAGAGACATCATGACGTCTCTCCCACAGTGTTGAGGAGCAGACGCAAGGAAGACTGCAGCGGTCGGATGCGGGAGCTTGGCTTGGGGAGTATGTTGTGTATTTTTTTATATGTGTGAGTGCTTCTACTGGGGGCAAATTACAAGGGGGAAAACTACTTGGGGCAAACTACAAGGGGGCAATCTATAAGGGGGCAAATTACTGGGGGCAAACTACAAGGGGGCAAACTACTCGGGTAAAACTATAAGGGGGCAAACTACCGGGGGCAAACTACAAGGGGGCAAACTACAGGGGGGCATTATTACTGGGGGCATAACTACAGGGGCATTACTACTTGGGTGCGTTACTACTGGGGCAAACTACAGGGGGCTAAACTACAGGGGGCATTACTACTGGGGGCATTACTACAAGGGGGCTAAACTACTGGGGGCATAACTACAGGGGCTAAACTACTGGGGGCATTACTACTTGGGGGTTAAACTACAAGGGGGCAAACTACAAGAGGGCAAACTACAAGGGGCAAACTACTGGGGGGCACTACTACTGGGGGCATAACTACAGGGGCATTACTACTTGGGGCATTACTACTTGGGTGCATTACTACTGGGGGCAAACGACAAGGGGGCTAAACTACTGGGGGCATAACTACAGGGGCTAAACTACTGGGGGCATTACTACAAGAGGGCAAACTACAAGGGGGCAAACTACTGGGGGGCATTACTACTGGGGCTAAGCTACAAGGGGGCATACTACAAGGGGGCTAAACTACTAGGGGCATAACTACTGGGGGCATAACTACAGGGGCTAAACTACTGGAGGCATTACTACTTGGGGGCTAAACTACTGGGAGCATTACTAACGGGGGCTAACTACTGGGGGCAAACTACATGGGGCTAAACTACTGGGGGCATTACTGCTGGAGGGATAAATTACTGGGGGAATAACTGCAGGGGCTAAATTACAGGGGGCATTACCACTGGGGGCTAAACTACAGGGAGGCTAAACTACATGGGGCAAACTACATGAGGGCTAAACTACTGGGGGCATTACCACTGGGAAGCTAAACTAAAGGGGGGGGGGGTAAACTACTGGAGTCATAACTGCAGGGGCATTACCACTGGCAGCTAAACTACTGGGGGCATAACTACTGGGGCTAAATGACTGGGGGCATTACTACAGGCAACATTACTACTGGGGGCAATACTACACAGGGGCATTACCATTAAGGGCATTACTAATGGGGGCCCTACTAATGAGGGCATTGTAAAGGGGGCACTTCATAAGGGGCATCACTCCTGGGGACATAAGGGGCACTACTACTGGGGGCATTGCATAAGGAGCACAACTACTATGGGCTCTGTATAAGGGGCACTACCACTGTGGGCACTACCAGTGCAGTGGACATTGCATAAGGAGCACTACTACTGTGGGCATTGTATAAGGGGCGCTTCTGCTGTGGGCATTATGTGTATTACAGGGTGCTACTACTGTGGTCTTTATGTGTATGAGGGGTGCTACTACTGTGGGCATTATTACTATTGTGTGACCATGCACCCTTTTTTGGGGCGTGCACAATACCTTTATTACATGGGCACCAGGGGGAGGAGGGGTGAGTTCCACCACCTCTCTAGGACCACTTTAAGCACTGGAGATAACATATAGGTTAGTGAATTAATGCAGAGCTACACTGCCACTCAATGGTGCAAGTAGAAAAAATGTCTTACGGGTACTGTGTGCGCGAGCTCTGATTGGCTCACGGATCGGCGCTGAATTAAACTGAGACACCCGCCGGAGACTGAGGGGAAGGAGAGGCGCAGGGAGCGCTCTCCTCCCCTCACATCAGTGGCAGTGCGGCGGGGACGGCGGGTGCGGCGGGGAGCAGCAGAGGGAGGGAGGGAAGAGGAGCGGCGGCCCGTCGGTGTGGGTACGGCGTACCCATGGCTAAATTCTTACGGGTACGCCGTACCCACCCGTACCCACACACTTGCACCACTGCTGCCACTCCAGTCACTGGCAGGAACAGTGTTTATACAGGGGTGGGCATACAGAGCTGTGAATGTAAAAATCTGTATAGACAGAGTACACACTGTAAAGGCAAATAGTGTCATTATTGAAACAGTATTTGATCTAGTAACAAGGTAAATATCACTCATTTATTTTTTATTTTTTTATATAACATATGTTTCCCCCAAATATGTTGTCTAGGGGTCTGATTCACTATTGTTTGCACTGCTCGAGCATTAAAGGCAAATTGTGATCGCAGCCTCAGCAATCACAAATTGATTGACAGGAAGTGACCGTTTGTGGTTGGGAAAACGCAGATGTGTTATGAACGTTTTTGGGCCGTGTATCTGATGTCATCTGCAAACGCTGCGATGATAAACATGGCGCCGGTGCAACTGCAATTGCATTATTCTGAGTAGGCATGGGTCAGTCGCAACTGTTGATGGTACTTGTTTTGTGCATATTGGTGGTCATTCCGAGTTGTTCGCTCGTTATTTTTTTCTCGCAACGGAGCGATTAGTCGCTAATGCGCATGCGCAATGTCCGCAGTGCGACTGCGCCAAGTAAATTTGCTATGCAGTTAGGTATTTTACTCACGGCATTACGAGGTTTTTTCTTCGTTCTGGTGATCGTAATGTGATTGACAGGAAGTGGGTGTTTGTGGGCGGAAACTGGCCGTTTTATGGGAGTGTGCGAAAAAACGCTACCGTTTCTGGGAAAAACGCGGGAGTGGCTGGAGAAACGGAGGAGTGTCTGGGCGAACGCTGGGTGTGTTTGTGACGTCAAACCAGGAACGACAAGCACTGAACTGATCGCAGATGCCGAGTAAGTCTCGAGTTACTCAGAAACTGCACAGAGATGTCTTATCGCAATATTGCGAATCTTTCGTTCGCAATTTTAAGAAGCTAAGATTCACTCCCAGTAGGCGGCGGCTTAGCGTGTGCAATGCTGCTAAAAGCAGCTAGCGAGCGAACAACTCGGAATGACCCCCATAGATTGCAATTCTGCTAATGCATACGCAGATTTGTGATTGCATCAGTGGGCGTCTTTTATCCTCTCTAGGCGCCTCTTCACATGCGATTTTTAGCAGTAGGGACCACATTATTACAGAGACGGTATAAGCCAGAACGTACTGTATATAGTGAGGCTCACTTTGAGCAAAGAAATACAACCTTCACACACAAAAAAGTGACATGTAATCATAACTGATTTATTAAACCCATAGATCATTAGGCTACAATGAGAAATATTTAAAAAAGTAAAAATTGTATCAGAATTGTAAGTGGAAACCAGTGGCACTTTCATGTGACAGTTACAGGATCCAGGGCCTTAGGGAAGGATGTGCGAGTAGAGATGAGCGCCTGAAATTTTTCGGGTTTTGTGTTTTGGTTTTGGGTTCGGTTCCGCGGCCGTGTTTTGGGTTCGAACGCGTTTTGGCAAAACCTCACCGAATTTTTTTTGTCGGATTCGGGTGTGTTTTGGATTCGGGTGTTTTTTTCAAAAAACACTAAAAAACAGCTTAAATCATAGAATTTGGGGGTCATTTTGATCCCAAAGTATTATTAACCTCAAAAACCATAATTTACACTCATTTTCAGTCTATTCTGAATACCTCACACCTCACAATATTATTTTTAGTCCTAAAATTTGCACCGAGGTCGCTGTGTGAGTAAGATAAGCGACCCTAGTGGCCGACACAAACACCGGGCCCATCTAGGAGTGGCACTGCAGTGTCACGCAGGATGTCCCTTCCAAAAAACCCTCCCCAAACAGCACATGACGCAAAGAAAAAAAGAGGCGCAATGAGGTAGCTGTGTGAGTAAGATTAGCGACCCAAGTGGCCGACACAAACACCGGGCCCATCTAGGAGTGGCACTGCAGTGTCACGCAGGATGGCCCTTCCAAAAAACCCTCCCCAAACAGCACATGACGCAAAGAAAAAAAGAGGCGCAATGAGGTAGCTGTGTGAGTAAGATTAGCGACCCTAGTGGCCGACACAAACACCGGGCCCATCTAGGAGTGGCACTGCAGTGTCACGCAGGATGTCCCTTCCAAAAAACCCTCCCCAAACAGCACATGACGCAAAGAAAAAAAGAGGCGCAATGAGGTAGCTGTGTGAGTAAGATTAGCGACCCTAGTGGCCGACACAAACACCGGGCCCATCTAGGAGTGGCACTGCAGTGTCACGCAGGATGTCCCTTCCAAAAAACCCTCCCCAAACAGCACATGACGCAAAGAAAAAAAGAGGCGCAATGAGGTAGCTGACTGTGTGAGTAAGATTAGCGACCCTAGTGGCCGACACAAACACCGGGCCCATTTAGGAGTGGCACTGCAGTGTCACGCAGGATGTCCCTTCCAAAAAACCCTCCCCAATCAGCACATGATGCAAAGAAAAAGAAAAGAAAAAAGAGGTGCAAGATGGAATTGTCCTTGGGCCCTCCCACCCACCCTTATGTTGTATAAACAAAACAGGACATGCACACTTTAACCAACCCATCATTTCAGTGACAGGGTCTGCCACACGACTGTGACTGATATGACGGGTTGGTTTGGACCCCCCCCAAAAAAGAAGCAATTAATCTCTCCTTGCACAAACTGGCTCTACAGAGGCAAGATGTCCACCTCATCATCACCCTCCGATATATCACCGTGTACATCCCCCTCCTCACAGATTATCAATTCGTCCCCACTGGAATCCACCATCTCAGCTCCCTGTGTACTTTGTGGAGGCAATTGCTGCTGGTCAATGTCTCCGCGGAGGAATTGATTATAATTCATTTTAATGAACATCATCTTCTCCACATTTTCTGGATGTAACCTCGTACGCCGATTGCTGACAAGGTGAGCGGCGGCACTAAACACTCTTTCGGAGTACACACTTGTGGGAGGGCAACTTAGGTAGAATAAAGCCAGTTTGTGCAAGGGCCTCCAAATTGCCTCTTTTTCCTGCCAGTATAAGTACGGACTGTGTGACGTGCCTACTTGGATGCGGTCACTCATATAATCCTCCACCATTCTATCAATGTTGAGAGAATCATATGCAGTGACAGTAGACGACATGTCCGTAATCGTTGTCAGGTCCTTCAGCCCGGACCAGATGTCAGCATCAGCAGTCGCTCCAGACTGCCCTGCATCACCGCCAGCGGGTGGGCTCGGAATTCTGAGCCTTTTCCTCGCACCACAAGTTGCGGGAGAATGTGAAGGAGGAGATGTTGACAGGTCGCGTTCCGCTTGACTTGACAATTTTGTCACCAGCAGGTCTTTCAACCCCAGCAGACTTGTGTCTGCCGGAAAGAGAGATCCAAGGTAGGCTTTAAATCTAGGATCGAGCACGGTGGCCAAAATGTAGTGCTCTGATTTCAACAGATTGACCACCCGTGAATCCTTGTTAAGCGAATTAAGGGCTCCATCCACAAGTCCCACATGCCTAGCGGAATCGCTCCGTGTTAGCTCCTCCTTCAATGTCTCCAGCTTCTTCTGCAAAAGCCTGATGAGGGGAATGACCTGACTCAGGCTGGCAGTGTCTGAACTGACTTCACGTGTGGCAAGTTCAAAGGGCATCAGAACCTTGCACAACGTTGAAATCATTCTCCACTGCGCTTGAGACAGGTGCATTCCACCTACTATATCGTGCTCAATTGTATAGGCTTGAATGGCCTTTTGCTGCTCCTCCAACCTCTGAAGCATATAGAGGGTTGAATTCCACCTCGTTACCACTTCTTGCTTCAGATGATGGCAGGGCAGGTTCAGTAGTTTTTGGTGGTGCTCCAGTCTTCTGTACGTGGTGCCTGTACGCCGAAAGTGTCCCGCAATTCTTCTGGCCACCGACAGCATCTCTTGCACGCCCCTGTCGTTTTTAAAAAAATTCTGCACCACCAAATTCAAGGTATGTGCAAAACATGGGACGTGCTGGAATTTGCCCATATTTAATGCACACACAATATTGCTGGCGTTGTCCGATGCCACAAATCCACAGGAGAGTCCAATTGGGGTAAGCCATTCCGCGATGATCTTCCTCAGTTGCCGTAAGAGGTTTTCAGCTGTGTGCGTATTCTGGAAAGCGGTGATACAAAGCGTAGCCTGCCTAGGAAAGAGTTGGCGTTTGCGAGATGCTGCTACTGGTGCCGCCGCTGCTGTTCTTGCGGCGGGAGTCCATACATCTACCCAGTGGGCTGTCACAGTCATATAGTCCTGACCCTGCCCTGCTCCACTTGTCCACATGTCCGTGGTTAAGTGGACATTGGGTACAACTGTATTTTTTAGGACACTGGTGAGTCTTTTTCTGACGTCCGTGTACATTCTCGGTATCGCCTGCCTAGAGAAGTGGAACCTAGATGGTATTTGGTAACGGGGGCACACTGCCTCAATAAATTGTCTAGTTCCCTGTGAACTAACGGCGGATACCGGACGCACGTCTAACACCAACATAGTTGTCAAGGCCTCAGTTATCCGCTTTGCAGCAGGATGACTGCTGTGATATTTCATCTTCCTCGCAAAGGACTGTTGAACAGTCAATTGCTTACTGGAAGTAGTACAAGTGGGCTTACGACTTCACCTCTGGGATGACCATCGACTCCCAGCAGCAACAACAGCAGCGCCAGCAGCAGTAGGCGTTACACGCAAGGATGCATCGGAGGAATCCCAGGCAGGAGAGGAATCGTCAGAATTGCCAGTGACATGGCCTGCAGGACTATTGGCATTCCTGGGGAAGGAGGAAATTGACACTGAGGGAGTTGGTGGGGTGGTTTGCGTGAGCTTGGTTACAAGAGGAAGGGATTTACTGGTCAGTGGACTGCTTCCGCTGTCACCCAAAGTTTTTGAACTTGTCACTGACTTATTATGAATGCGCTGCAGGTGACGTATAAGGGAGGATGTTCCGAGGTGGTTAACGTCCTTACCCCTACTTATTACAGCTTGACAAAGGGAACACACGGCTTGACACCTGTTGTCCGCATTTCTGGTGAAATACCTCCACACCGAAGAGCTGATTTTTTTGGTATTTTCACCTGGCATGTCAACGGCCATATTCCTCCCACGGACAACAGGTGTCTCCCCGGGTGCCTGACTTAAACAAACCACCTCACCATCAGAATCCTCCTGGTCAATTTCCTCCCCAGCGCCAGCAACACCCATATCCTCCTCATCCTGGTGTACTTCAACACTGACATCTTCAATCTGACTATCAGGAACTGGACTGCGGGTGCTCCTTCCAGCACTTGCAGGGGGCGTGCAAATGGTGGAAGGCGCATGCTCTTCACGTCCAGTGTTGGGAAGGTCAGGCATCGCAACCAACACAATTGGACTCTCCTTGTGGATTTGGGATTTCGAAGAATGCACAGTTCTTTGCTGTGCTGCTTTTGCCAGCTTGAGTCTTTTCATTTTTCTAGCGAGAGGCTGAGTGCTTCCATCCTCATGTGAAGCTGAACCACTAGCCATGAACATAGGCCAGGGCCTCAGCCGTTCCTTGCCACTCCGTGTCGTAAATGGCATATTGGCAAGTTTACGCTTCTCCTCCGACAATTTTATTTTAGGTTTTGGAGTCCTTTTTTTTCTGATATTTGGTGTTTTGGATTTGACATGCTCTGTACTATGACATTGGGCATCGGCCTTGGCAGACGACGTTGCTGGCATTTCATCGTCTCGGCCATGACTAGTGGCAGCAGCTTCAGCACGAGGTGGAAGTGGATCTTGATCTTTCCCTAATTTTGGAACCTCAACATTTTTGTTCTCCATATTTTAATAGGCACAACTAAAAGGCACCTCAGGTAAACAATGGAGATGGATACTAGTATACAATTATGGACTGCCTGCCGAGTGCAGACACAGAGGTAGCCACAGCCGTGAACTACCGTACTGTACTGTGTCTGCTGCTAATATAGACTGGTTGATAAAGAGATGTCTATGTAACTATGTATGTATAAAGAAGAAAGAAAAAAAAACCACGGTTAGGTGGTATACAATTATGGACGGACTGCCTGCCGAGTGCAGACACAGAGGTAGCCACAGCCGTGAACTACCGTACTGTACTGTGTCTGCTGCTAATAATATAGACTGGTTGATAAAGAGATGTCGTAGTAGTATGTATGTATAAAGAAGAAAGAAAAAAAAACCACGGTTAGGTGGTATACAATTATGGACGGACTGCCTGCCGAGTGCAGACACAGAGGTAGCCACAGCCGTGAACTACCGTACTGTACTGTGTCTGCTGCTAATATAGACTGGTTGATAAAGAGATGTCTATGTAACTATGTATGTATAAAGAAGAAAGAAAAAAAAACCACGGTTAGGTGGTATACAATTATGGACGGACTGCCTGCCGAGTGCAGACACAGAGGTAGCCACAGCCATGAACTACCGTACTGTACTGTGTCTGCTGCTAATATAGACTGGTTGATGAAGAGATGTCTATGTAACTATGTATGTATAAAGAAGAAAGAAAAAAAAACCACGGTTAGGTGGTATACAATTATGGACGGACTGCCTGCCGAGTGCAGACACAGAGGTAGCCACAGCCGTGAACTACCGTACTGTACTGTGTCTGCTGCTAATATAGACTGGTTGATAAAGAGATGTCGTAGTAGTATGTATGTATAAAGAAGAAAAAAAAAACACGGTTAGGTGGTATACAATTATGGACGGACTGCCTGCCGAGTGCAGACACAGAGGTAGCCACAGCCGTGAACTACCGTACTGTGTCTGCTGCGACTGGATGATAAATGATATAAAAAATATATATATATCACTACTGCAGCCGGACAGGTATATATTATATATTATATAATGACGGACCTGCTGGACACTGTCTGTCAGCAGAATGAGTTTTATTTTTATAGAATAAAAAAAAAAACAACACACAAGTGAAGTCACACGACGAGTGTTTAACTTTTTCAGGCAATCACAATATAAGTATACTACTAACTATACTGGTGGTCAGTGTGGTCAGGTCACTGGTCAGTCACACTGGCAGTGGCACTCCTGCAGCAAAAGTGTGCACTGTTTAATTTTAATATAATATTATGTACTCCTGGCTCCTGCTATAACCTATAACTGGCACTGCAGTGCTCCCCAGTCTCTCCCACAATTATAAGCTGTGTGAGCTGAGCAGTCAGACAGATATATAATATATATAGATGATGCAGCACACTGGGCTGAGCCTGAGCAGTGCACACAGATATGGTATGTGACTGAGTCACTGTGTGTATCGCTTTTTTCAGGCAGAGAACGGATATATTAAATAAACTGCACTGTCTGGTGGTCACTCACTATATAATATTATGTACTCCTGGCTCCTGCTATAACCTATAACTGGCACTGCAGTGCTCCCCAGTCTCCCCCACAATTATAAGCTGTGTGAGCTGAGCAGTCAGACAGATATATAATATATATAGATGATGCAGCACACTGGGCTGAGCCTGAGCAGTGCACACAGATATGGTATGTGACTGAGTCACTGTGTGTATCGCTTTTTTCAGGCAGAGAACGGATATATTAAATAAACTGCACTGTCTGGTGGTCACTCACTAGTAAACTCTCTGCACTCTCTACACTTCTACAGTACTCCTCCTAGTCCTAAGCTCCAGTAAATCTCTCTCTCTTATAATCTAAATGGAGAGGACGCCAGCCACGTCCTCTCACTATCAATCTCAATGCACGTGTGAAAATGGCGGCGACGCGCGGCTCCTTATATAGAATCCGAGTCTCGCGAGAATCCGACAGCGTCATGATGACGTTCGGGCGCGCTCGGGTTAACCGAGCAAGGCGGGAGGATCCGAGTCTGCTCGGACCCGTGAAAAAAACCATGAAGTTCGGGCGGGTTCGGATTCAGAGAAACCGAACCCGCTCATCTCTATGTGCGAGTGGTACTGTCTGTTATGGAGCAGGGCCATGGGGGCAGCACTGTCTCAGTCTAGTAGCACTGCTGCAGTGCTCCTCGGAGCATCCATGCAGCTCTACGCTTGCCCTGTTCTGGCAATGTCTTGAGCATCTGCAAACCTTCAAATATGTGCACAGCCCCTTTTTACTGGGGTCTTTCAAAAGATGGCCAAGTGGGCAACACCTTGAAATGCGCTTGGCAGCAATATGTGTAATGATAAAACAGGACAGACTTGAAGTGTTTGTGATTTGTAAATGAGCTCTTTAAGCTCGGTACACATGTATACAATAAGCAGCTGTTCAGGGTAAGCTCTCCCAATCAGCCGTGCTGTGTGTCCCCAGCGTGACTCCCTGTCAGCTGCCTGCGAGCACTGGGCCGGAGTCATTACGGATCACATCCACGATCCTCTTTGCAGATCCCCACCGTTTCAGTCCTGCGCACGTGCAGTACCCATTCTGCGCATGTGCAGTACAGTTCCTGCGATCACTGCGCAGATATGCAAATGCATCGTTTTCAGGGAGTGGCGAGGCCATGGACCGTGTCTCAAAACGTAGTTTTCTTGGCCCCACATGCCGCACTGCGATGGCAAGGCTGAGTAAGCTGAAGATTACTCAGCCTGCCGTCGTAGATGAGCACCCCCACCTGCATTTGCATTGCTAAGGACTTCTATGGGATCCGATGGTCGAACTTTTTAAAATCAAACGTGTACATAAGATTCGACCACCTGATCTCGGCCATTGCATGAGCGTTATAAATTGTTTATCTGCTAACGTTCCTGCGTCGGCACTGCATACACATCTATACAATCGTCTGCCCGTTCTTTCAATATTAAAAGAATGGCCAGATAATTGTATATGTGTCTACCCCACTTTAATGAGTGAGAGGATTGAAAAAAAAAAAAGGATAGATAATTAATTGTCATTAGGGTAACCTTTATAATATGGAAATCCAGGTTTATTTCCACTTTAATTTGTTTTATAAGGACAGTCATTATTTACATAGGATCCAGACGAAGAACATTTCTTTTGGAAAATGTCACTAAACAGATGTATACTGTATGTGCCGAGCTACTGTACATCAGAACTAACAAGTGGGTATATACAGTATTTAAGCTATGCCTGCATATTCTAACAATATATTCATGTTATGGGAGTGTAGTGAGTGTGCAGCCAGATGTCCATGTTATTACGATTTGTGCATATGCCGAAGGGACCCCTGATTCTGATGGATCTTTTCCTGACACTAATTATTATGGTAACAGGTGCGGACAGAAAAAACATGAGCGGTGCGACTATATGCATGAAGCTGTACGGATACTCGCAGTAGCGTTAGGTAGTAATTTTGGCTGCTGCAGCCAATTGCTCTCGTGGCCACTTTATATGTGACTCATAATTAGGCCCTAGCTATACGATCAGTGGGGGACTAGAGTATGAAGGGTCACCTTGGCAATGCAGTGGCAGGGGCCCCTGATTAAGGGGTGTGGCCAGCTAACAAGGGTCTGTGGCCAGCCACCACAGAGGCTTTACTAACCAAGAGAGAGTGTATGATCTGGGCCCCTTAATAAATATATATTGTAAATGCTGATAAGTGCATGAATAATAATGTATCAGATTGATAACAGCAATGTACTGTATTGAATACACCACTGTCCTGGGGGGATTTAGTTAATATCCCGGCGGTCAGAATACCGACACCGGGATCCCGACCGCCGAGAATGCCGACAGCAGCGCCAGGGTTATCCCCAGTGGCGTAACTTCAGCCCAGTAGCCCGGAGGCAAGATAGATGTTGGTGCCCCCCCCCCCCCCTCCTCCCCTACCCCACCACATGCTAAATAGGCACAGCACCAAAAAGAGGTGTGGTCTATATGTGAAGGGGTGTGTCCACACAACAGTACCCCCAATTCAAAGTACGCCACACAGTAGTGTAACCTTATTTTCATTACACTGCACTGTAGTAAACCTTATTCGCATTATGCAACACAGTAGTGCCCCTTATTCACGTCATGTCACATAGTAGTGCCCCTTATTCTGTAATGTCACAGTAGTGCCACTTACAAATTATGCCACACAGTAACAGTGATCGCACTGAGCACCCAAAAAATAAGAATTTACTTACCGATAATTCTATTTCTCATAGTCCGTAGTGGATGCTGGGGACTCCGTAAGGACCATGGGGAATAGCGGCTCCGCAGGAGACTGGGCACATCTAAAGAAAGCTTTAGGACTAACTGGTGTGCACTGGCTCCTCCCCCTATGACCCTCCTCCAAGCCTCAGTTAGGATACTGTGCCCGGACGAGCGTACACAATAAGGAAGGATTTTGAATCCCGGGTAAGACTCATACCAGCCACACCAATCACACCGTACAACTTGTGATCTAAACCCAGTTAACAGCATGATAACAGAGGAGCCTCTAGAAAAGATGGCTCACTACAGCAATAACCCGATTTTTTTTTTTTTTTTTTGGTAACAATAACTATGTACCAGTATTGCAGATAATCCGCACTTGGGATGGGCGCCCAGCATCCACTACGGACTATGAGAAATAGAATTATCGGTAAGTAAATTCTTATTTTCTCTAACGTCCTAAGTGGATGCTGGGGACTCCGTCAGGACCATGGGGATTATACCAAAGCTCCCAAACGGGCGGGAGAGTGCGGATGACTCTGCAGCACCAAATGAGAGAACTCCAGGTCCTCCTCAGCCAGGATATCAATTTTGTAGAATTTTACAAACGTATTTGCTCCTGACCAAGTAGCTGCTCGGCAAAGTTGTAAAGCCGAGACCCCTCGGGCAGCCGCCCAAGATGAGCCCACCTTCCTTGTGGAGTGGGCATTTACAGATTTTTGGCTGTGGCAGGCCTGCCACAGAATGTGCAAGCTGAATTGTACTACAAATCCAACGAGCAATAGTCTGCTTAGAAGCAGGAGCACCCAGCTTGTTGGGTGCATACAGGATAACAGCAAGTCAGTTTTCCTGACTCCAGCCGTCCTGGAAACATATATTTTCAGGGCACTGACAACGTCTAGCAACTTGGAGGCCTCCAAGTCCCTAGTAGCCGCAGGCACCACCAATAGGTTGGTTCAGGTGAGACGCTGAAACCACCTTAGGGAGAAACTGAGGACGAGTCCTCAATTCCGCCCTGTCCAAATGGAAAATCAGATAAGGGCTTTTTCAGGATAAAGCCGCCAATTCTGAAACGCGCCTGGCCCAGGCCAGGGCCAACAGCATGACCACTTTCCATGTGAGATATTTTAACTCCACAGATTTAAGTGGTTCAAACCAATGTGACTTTTGGAACCCAAAACTACATTGAGATCCCAAAGTGCCACTGGAGGCACAAAAGGAGGCTGTATATGCAGTACCCCTTTTACAAACGTCTGAACTTCAGGGACTGAAGCTAGTTCTTTTTGGAAGAAAATTGACAGGGCCGAAATTTGAACCTTAATGGACCCCAATTTCAGGCCCATAGACACTCCTGTTTGCAGGAAATGTAGGAATCGACCCAGTTGAAATTCCTCCGTCGGGCCTTACTGGCACCGCACCACGCAACATATTTTCGCCAATTGCGGTGATAATGTTTTTGCGGTTACATCCTTCCTGGCTTTGATCAGGATAGGGATGACTTCATCCGGAATGCCTTTTTTCCTTCAGGATCCGGCGTTCAACCGCCATGCCGTCAAACGCAGCCGCGGTAAGTCTTGGAACAGACAGGGTCCTTGCTGGAGCAGGTCCCTTCTTAGAGGTAGAGGCCACGGATCCTCCGTGAGCATCTCTTGAAGTTCCGGTTACCAAGTCCTTCTTGGCCAATCCGGAGCCACGAATATAGTGCTTTCTCCTCTCCATCTTATCAATCTCAGTACCTTGGGTATGAGAGGCAGAGGAGGGAACACATACACTGACTGGTAGACCCACGGTGTTACCAGAGCGTCTACAACTATTGCCTGAGGGTCTCTTGACCTGGCGCAATACCTGTCGAGTTTTTTAATCATGTGGACGACTTCTGGGTGAAGTCCCCACTCTCCCGGGTGGAGGTTGTGCTGAGGAAGTCTGCTTCCCAGTTGTCCACTCCCGGAATGAATACTGTTGACAGTGCTATCACATGATTTTCCGCCCAGCGAAGAATCCCTGCAGCTTCTGCCATTGCCCTCCTGCTTCTTGTGCCACCCTGTCTGTTTACGTGGGTGACTGCCATGATGTTGTCCGACTGGATCAATACCGGCTGACCTTGAAGCAGAGGTCTTGCTAAGCTTAGAGCATTGTAAATGGCCCTTAGCTTCAGGATATTTATGTGAAGTGATGTATCCAGGCTTGACCCTAAGCCCTGGATATTCCTTCCCTGTGTGACTGCTCCCCAGCCTCGCAGGCTGGCATCCGTGGTCACCAGGACCCAGTCCTGAATGCCGAATCTGCGGCCCTCTAGAAGATGAGCACTCTGCAACCACCACAGGATTGATACCCTTGTCCTTGGTGACAGGGTTATCCGCTGATGCATCTGAAAATGCGACCCTGACCATTTGTCCAGTAGGTTCCACTGGAAAGTTCTTGCGTGGAATCTAACGAATGGGATTGCTTCGTAGGAAGCCACCATTTTTACCCAGAACCCTTGTGCATTGATGCACTGAGACTTGGTTTCGATTTTAGGAGGTTCCTGACTAGCTCGGATAACTCCCTGGCTTTCTCTTCCGGGAGAAACACCTTTTTTCTGGACTGTGTCCAGGAACATCCCTAGGAAACAGAAGACAAGTCGTCGGAACTAGAGATGAGCGCCGGAAATTTTTCGGGTTTTGTGTTTTGGTTTTGGGTTCGGTTCCGCGGCCGTGTTTTGGGTTCGACCGCGTTTTGGCAAAACCTCACCGAATTTTTTTGTCGGATTCGGGTGTGTTTTGGATTCGGGTGTTTTTTTAAAAAAACCCTAAAAAACAGCTTAAATCATAGAATTTGGGGGTAATTTTGATCCCAAAGTATTATTAACCTCAAAAAACATAATTTACACTCATTTTCAGCCTATTCTGAACACATCACACCTCACAATATTATTTTTAGTCCTAAAATTTGCACCGAGGTCGCTGTGTGAGTAAGATAAGCGACCCTAGTGGCCGACACAAACACCGGGCCCATCTAGGAGTGGCACTGCAGTGTCACGCAGGATGGCCCTTCCAAAAAACCCTCCCCAAACAGCACATGACGCAAAGAAAAAAAGAGGCGCAATGAGGTAGCTGACTGTGTGAGTAAGATTAGCGACCCTAGTGGCCGACACAAACACCGGGCACATCTAGGAGTGGCACTGCAGTGTCACGCAGGATGTCCCTTCCAAAAAACCCTCCCCAAACAGCACATGACGCAAAGAAAAAAAGAGGCGCAATGAGGTAGCTGTGTGAGTAAGATTAGCGACCCTAGTGGCCGACACAAACACCGGGCCCATCTAGGAGTGGCACTGCAGTGTCACGCAGGATGTCCCTTCCAAAAAACCCTCCCCAATCAGCACATGATGCAAAGAAAAAGAAAAGAAAAAAGAGGTGCAAGATGGAATTATCCTTGGGCCCTCCCACCCACCCTTATGTTGTATAAACAAAACAGGACATGCACACTTTAACCAACCCATCATTTCAGTGACAGGGTCTGCCACACGACTGTGACTGATATGACGGGTTGGTTTGGACCCCCCCCAAAAAAGAAGCAATTAATCTCTCCTTGCACAAACTGGCTCTACAGAGGCAAGATGTCCACCTCATCTTCACCCTCCGATATATCACCGTGTACATCCCCCTCCTCACAGATTATCAATTCGTCCCCACTGGAATCCACCATCTCAGCTCCCTGTGTACTTTGTGGAGGCAATTGCTGCTGGTCAATGTCTCCGCGGAGGAATTGATTATAATTCATTTTAATGAACATCATCTTCTCCACATTTTCTGGATGTAACCTCGTACGCCGATTGCTGACAAGGTGAGCGGCGGCACTAAACACTCTTTCGGAGTACACACTTGTGGGAGGGCAACTTAGGTAGAATAAAGCCAGTTTGTGCAAGGGCCTCCAAATTGCCTCTTTTTCCTGCCAGTATAAGTACGGACTGTGTGACGTGCCTACTTGGATGCGGTCACTCATATAATCCTCCACCATTCTATCAATGTTGAGAGAATCATATGCAGTGACAGTAGACGACATGTCCGTAATCGTTGTCAGGTCCTTCAGTCCGGACCAGATGTCAGCATCAGCAGTCGCTCCAGACTGCCCTGCATCACCGCCAGCGGGTGGGCTCGGAATTCTGAGCCTTTTCCTCGCACCCCCCAGTTGCGGGAGAATGTGAAGGAGGAGATGTTGACAGGTCGCGTTCCGCTTGACTTGACAATTTTGTCACCAGCAGGTCTTTCAACCCCAGCAGACCTGTGTCTGCCGGAAAGAGAGATCCAAGGTAGGCTTTAAATCTAGGATCGAGCACGGTGGCCAAAATGTAGTGCTCTGATTTCAACAGATTGACCACCCGTGAATCCTTGTTAAGCGAATTAAGGGCTGCATCCACAAGTCCCACATGCCTAGCGGAATCGCTCCGTGTTAGCTCCTTCTTCAATGCCTCCAGCTTCTTCTGCAAAAGCCTGATGAGGGGAATGACCTGACTCAGGCTGGGCAGTGTCTGAACTGACTTCACGTGTGGCAAGTTCAAAGGGCATCAGAACCTTGCACAACGTTGAAATCATTCTCCACTGCACTTGAGACAGGTGCATTCCACCTACTATATCGTGCTCAATTGTATAGGCTTGAATGGCCTTTTGCTGCTCCTCCAACCTCTGAAGCATATAGAGGGTTGAATTCCACCTCGTTACCACTTCTTGCTTCAGATGATGGCAGGGCAGGTTCAGTAGTTTTTGGTGGTGCTCCAGTTTTCTGTACGTGGTGCCTGTACGCCGAAAGTGTCCCGCAATTCTTCTGGCCACCGACAGCATCTCTTGCACGCCCCTGTCGTTTTTTAAAAAATTCTGCACCACCAAATTCAAGGTATGTGCAAAACATGGGACGTGCTGGAATTGGCCCAGATTTAATGCACACACAATATTGCTGGCGTTGTCCGATGCCACAAATCCACAGGAGAGTCCAATTGGGGTAAGCCATTCCGCGATGATCTTCCTCAGTTGCCGTAAGAGGTTTTCAGCTGTGTGCGTATTCTGGAAAGCGGTGATACAAAGCGTAGCCTGCCTAGGAAAGAGTTGGCGATTGCGAGATGCTGCTACTGGTGCCGCCGCTGCTGTTCTTGCGGCGGGAGTCCATACATCTACCCAGTGGGCTGTCACAGTCATATAGTCCTGACCCTGCCCTGCTCCACTTGTCCACATGTCCGTGGTTAAGTGGACATTGGGTACAGCTGCATTTTTTAGGACACTGGTGACTCTTTTTCTGAGGTCTGTGTACATTTTCGGTATCGCCTGCCTAGAGAAATGGAACCTAGATGGTATTTGGTACCGGGGACACAGTACCTCCAACAAGTCTCTAGTTGGCTCTGCAGTAATGATGGATACCGGAACCACGTTTCTCACCACCCAGGATGCCAAGGCCTCAGTTATCCGCTTTGCAGTAGGATGACTGCTGTGATATTTCATCTTCCTCGCAAAGGACTGTTGAACAGTCAATTGCTTACTGGAAGTAGTACAAGTGGGCTTACGACTTCCCCTCTGGGATGACCATCGACTCCCAGCGGCAACAACAGCAGCGCCAGCAGCAGTAGGCGTTACACGCAAGGATGCATCGGAGGAATCCCAGGCAGGAGAGGACTCGTCAGACTTGCCAGTGACATGGCCTGCAGGACTATTGGCATTCCTGGGGAAGGAGGAAATTGACACTGAGGGAGTTGGTGGGGTGGTTTGCGTGAGCTTGGTTACAAGAGGAAGGGATTTACTGGTCAGTGGACTGCTTCCGCTGTCACCCAAAGTTTTTGAACTTGTCACTGACTTATTATGAATGCGCTGCAGGTGACGTATAAGGGAGGATGTTCCGAGGTGGTTAACGTCCTTACCCCTACTTATTACAGCTTGACAAAGGGAACACACGGCTTGACACCTGTTGTCCGCATTTCTGGTGAAATACCTCCACACCGAAGAGCTGATTTTTTTGGTATTTTCACCTGGCATGTCAACGGCCATATTCCTCCCACGGACAACAGGTGTCTCCCCGGGTGCCTGACTTAAACAAACCACCTCACCATCAGAATCCTCCTGGTCAATTTCCTCCCCAGCGCCAGCAACACCCATATCCTCCTCATCCTGGTGTACTTCAACACTGACATCTTCAATCTGACTATCAGGAACTGGACTGCGGGTGCTCCTTCCAGCACTTGCAGGGGGCATGCAAATAGTGGAAGGCGCATGCTCTTCACGTCCAGTGTTGGGAAGGTCAGGCATCGCAAACGACACAATTGGACTCTCCTTGTGGATTTGGGATTTCAAAGAACGCACAGTTCTTTGCGGTGCTTTTGCCAGCTTCAGCTTGAGTCTTTTCAGTTTTCTAGCGAGAGGCTGAGTGCTTCCATCCTCATGTGAAGCTGAACCACTAGCCATGAACATAGGCCAGGGCCTCAGCCGTTCCTTGCCACTCCGTGTGGTAAATGGCATATTGGCAAGTTTACGCTTCTCCTCCGACAATTTTATTTTAGGTTTTGGAGTCCTTTTTTTTCTGATATTTGGTGTTTTGGATTTGACATGCTCTGTACTATGACATTGGGCATCGGCCTTGGCAGACGACGTTGCTGGCATTTCATCGTCTCGGCCATGACTAGTGGCAGCAGCTTCAGCACGAGGTGGAAGTGGATCTTGATCTTTCCCTAATTTTGGAACCTCAACTTTTTTGTTCTCCATATTTTATAGGCAGAACTAAAAGGCACCTCAGGTAAACAATGGAGATGGATGGATTGGATACTAGTATACAATTATGGACGGACTGCCACGGTTAGGTGGTATAAAAAAACCACGGTTAGGTGGTATATATTATAATAATAATACAATTATGGATGGACGGACTGCCTGCCGACTGCCGACACAGAGGTAGCCACAGCCGTGAACTACCGCACTGTACACTGGTTGATAAAGAGATAGTAGTATACTCGTAACAACTAGTATGACACTATGACGACGGTATAAAGAATGAAAAAAAAACCACGGTTAGGTGGTATATATTATAATAATAATACAATTATGGATGGACGGACTGCCTGCCGACTGCCGACACAGAGGTAGCCACAGCCGTGAACTACCGCACTGTACACTGGTTGATAAAGAGATAGTAGTATACTCGTAACAACTAGTATGACACTATGACGACGGTATAAAGAATGAAAAAAAAAACCACGGTTAGGTGGTATATATTATAATAATAATACAATTATGGATGGACGGACTGCCTGCCGACTGCCGACACAGAGGTAGCCACAGCCGTGAACTACCGCACTGTACACTGGTTGATAAAGAGATAGTAGTATACTCGTAACAACTAGTATGACACTATGACGACGGTATAAAGAATGAAAAAAAAACCACGGTTAGGTGGTATATATTATAATAATAATACAATTATGGATGGACGGACTGCCTGCCGACTGCCGACACAGAGGTAGCCACAGCCGTGAACTACCGCACTGTACACTGGTTGATAAAGAGATAGTAGTATACTCGTAACAACTAGTATGACACTATGACGGTATAAAGAATGAAAAAAAAACCACGGTTAGGTGGTATATATTATAATAATAATACAATTATGGATGGACGGACTGCCTGCCGACTGCCGACACAGAGGTAGCCACAGCCGTGAACTACCGCACTGTACACTGGTTGATAAAGAGATAGTAGTATACTCGTAACAATTAGGATGACACTATGACGGTATAAAGAATGAAAAAAAAACCACGGTTAGGTGGTAGGTATATAATAATAAATAATACAATTCTGGTCGGACGGACTGCCTGCCGTGTGCCGACACAGAGGTAGCCACAGCCGTGAACTACCGCACTGTACACTGGTTGATAAAGAGATAGTAGTATACTCGTAACAATTAGGATGACACTATGACGGTATAAAGAATGAAAAAAAAACCACGGTTAGGTGGTAGGTATATAATAATAAATAATACAATTCTGGTCGGACGGACTGCCTGCCGTGTGCCGACACAGAGGTAGCCACAGCCGTGAACTACCGCACTGTACACTGGTTGATAAAGAGATAGTAGTATACTCGTAACAATTAGGATGACACTATGACGGTATAAAGAATGAAAAAAAAACCACGGTTAGGTGGTAGGTATATAATAATAAATAATACAATTCTGGTCGGACGGACTGCCTGCCGTGTGCCGACACAGAGGTAGCCACAGCCGTGAACTACCGCACTGTACACTGGTTGATAAAGAGATAGTAGTATACTCGTAACAATTAGGATGACACTATGACGGTATAAAGAATGAAAAAAAAACCACGGTTAGGTGGTAGGTATATAATAATAAATAATACAATTCTGGTCGGACGGACTGCCTGCCGTGTGCCGACACAGAGGTAGCCACAGCCGTGAACTACCGCACTGTACACTGGTTGATAAAGAGATAGTAGTATACTCGTAACAATTAGGATGACACTATGACAGTATAAAGAATGAAAAAAAAACCACGGTTAGGTGGTAGGTATATAATAATAAATAATACAATTCTGGTCGGACGGACTGCCTGCCGTGTGCCGACACAGAGGTAGCCACAGCCGTGAACTACCGCACTGTACACTGGTTGATAAAGAGATAGTAGTATACTCGTAACAATTAGGATGACACTATGACGGTATAAAGAATGAAAAAAAAACCACGGTTAGGTGGTAGGTATATAATAATAAATAATACAATTCTGGTCGGACGGACTGCCTGCCGTGTGCCGACACAGAGGTAGCCACAGCCGTGAACTACCGCACTGTACACTGGTTGATAAAGAGATAGTAGTATACTCGTAACAATTAGGATGACACTATGACGGTATAAAGAATGAAAAAAAAACCACGGTTAGGTGGTAGGTATATAATAATAAATAATACAATTCTGGTCGGACGGACTGCCTGCCGTGTGCCGACACAGAGGTAGCCACAGCCGTGAACTACCGCACTGTACTGTGTCTGCTGCTAATATAGACTGGTTGATATTTAAAGAGATATTAGTAGTATACAACAATACTATACTGGTGGTCAGGCACTGGTCACCACTCCTGCAGCAAAAGTGTGCACTGTTAATTAATATAATTGTACTCCTGGCTCCTGCTAACAACCTGCAGTGCTCCCCAGTCTCCCCCACAATTAATTATAAGCTTTTAATTTATACATTGATGACTGTGCAGCACACTGGGCTGAGCTGAGTGCACACAGACTGAGTCACACTGTGTGACTGACTGTGCTGTGTATCGTTTTTTTTTTCAGGCAGAGAACGGATATAGCAGAGAGAAGTGAACGGATATATTATATTAAATAAAAGTTAACTAGCTGCTGCACTGGTCACTGACTGTGGTAAACTAACTCTGTCTGCGACTCTGCACAATCTCTCTCTATCTAATCTATCTATCTCTATTCTAATGGAGAGGACGCCAGACACGTCCTCTCCCTATCAATCTCAATGCACGAGTGAAAATGGCGGCGACGCGCGGCTCCTTATATAGAATCCGAGTCTCGCGATAGAATCCGAGCCTCGCGAGAATCCGACAGCGTCATGATGACGTTCGGGCGCGCTCGGGTTAACCGAGCAAGGCGGGAAGATCCGAGTCGCTCGGACCCGTGGAAAAAAAAGTGAAGTTCGTGCGGGTTCGGATTCAAAGAAACCGAACCCGCTCATCTCTAGTCGGAACCAGCTGCGATTTTGGAATATTGAGAATCCAATCGTGTTGCCGCAACACTACCTGAGATAGTGCTACACCGACTTCCAACTGTTCCCTGGATCTTACCCTTATCAGGGAATCGTCCAAGTAAGGGATAACTAAAATTCCCTTCCTTCGAAGGGATATCATTTCGGCCATTACCTTGGTAAAGACCCGGGGTGTCGTGGACCATCCCTACGGCAGCGTCTGAACTGATAGTGACAGTTCTGTACCATAACCTGAGGTACCCTTGGTGAGAAGGGTAAATTTTGACATGAAGGTAAGCATCCTTGATGTCCCGAGACATCATGTAGTCCCCTTCTTCCAGGTTCGCAATCACTGCTCTGAGTGACACAATCTTGAATTTGAACCTCTGTATGTAAGTGTTCAAAGATTTTAGATTTTAGATTTAGAATCGGTCTCACCGAGCCGTTTGGCTTCGGTACCACAATAGTGTGGAATAATACCCCGTTCCCTGTTGCAGGAGGGGTACCTTGATTATCACCTGCTGGGAATACAGCTTGTGAATGGCTTCCAAAACTGCCTCCCTGTCAGAGGGAGACGTCGGTAAAGCCGACTTTTGGAAACGACGAGGGGGAGACGTCTCGAATTTCAATATGTACCCTTGAGATATTACCTGAAGGATCCAGGGGTCTACTTGCGAGTGAGCCCACTGCGCACTGAAATTCATTGAGAACGGGCCCCCACCGTGCCTGAGCTTGTAAGGCCCTAGCGTCATACTGAGGGCTTTGCAGAGGCGGGAAAGGATTTCTGTTCCTGGGAACTGGGTAATCTCTTCAGCCTTTTTCCTCTCCCTCTGTCACGAGCAGAAAAGAGGAACCTTTTGCCCGCTTGCCAACAAAGGACTGCGCCTGATAATACGGCATCTTATTTTGAGAGGCGACCTGGGGTACAAACGTGGATTTCCCAGTTGTTGCCGTGGCCACCAGGTCTAAAAGACCGACCCCAAATGTCCCCTTTCAAAGGCAGTACTTCCAAATGCCGTTTGGAATCCGCATCACCTGACCATTTTACTGGTAGAATTGGACAACGCACTTATACTTGATGCCAGTCGGCAATTATTCCGCTGTGCATCCTGCATATATAGAAATGCATCTTTTAAATGCTCTATAGGCAATAATATACTATCCTTATCTAGGATATCAATATTTCCAGTCAGGGAATCCGACCATGCCAACCCAGCACTGCACCTCCAGGCTGAGGCGATTGCTGGTCGCAGTATAACACCAGTATGTGTGTGAATACATTTTTGGATACCCTCCTGCTTTCTATCAGCAGGATCCTTAAGTGCGGCCATCTCATGAGAGGGTAGAGCCCTTGTTCTTACAAGCGTGTGAGCGCCTTATCCCCCCTAGGGGGTGTTTCCCAACGCACCCTAACCTCTGGCGGGAAAGGGTATACAGCCAATACTTTTTAAGAAATTATCAATTGTTATCGGGGGGAAACCCACGCATCATCACACATTTTATTTCTCAGATTCAGGAAAACTACAGGTAGTTTTTCCCTCACCGAACATAATACCCCTTTTTGGTGGTACTCGTATTATCAGAAATGTATAAAACATTTTCCATTGTCTCAATCATGTAACGTGTGGCCCTACTGGAAATCACGGTTGTCTCTTCACCGTCGACACAGGAGTCAGTATCCGTGTCGGCGTCTGTATCTGCCATCTGAGGTAACGGCGCTTTAGAGCCCCTGACGGCCTATGAGACGTCTGGACAGGCACAAGCTGAGTAGCCGGCTGTCTCATGTCAACCACTGTTTTTTTTTTTTTTTTATACAGAGCTGACACTGTCACGTAATTTTCAACAGTACATCCACTCAGGTGTCGACCCCCTAGGTGGTGACATCACTGTTACAGACACTCTGCTCCGTCTCCACATCATTTTTCTCCTCATACATGTCGACACAAACGTACCGACACACAGCACACACACAGGGAATGCTCTGATAGAGGACAGGACCCCACTAGCCCTTTGGGGAGACAGAGGGAGAGTATGCCAGCACACACCAAAGCGCTATATATATATACAGGGATAACCTTATATAAGTGTTTTTCCCCTTATAGCTGCTGTATGTTCTAATACTGCGCCTAATTAGTGCCCCCCTCTCTTTTTTTAACCCTTTCTGTAGTGTAGTGACTGCAGGGAAGAGCCAGGGAGCTTCCCTCCAACTGAGCTGTGAGGGAAAATGGCGCCAGTGTGCTGAGGAGATAGGCTCCGCCCCCTTTTCGGCGGCCTTATCACCCGTTTTTCTGTATATTCTGGCAGGGGTTAAATGCATCCATATAGCCCAGGAGCTATATGTGATGTATTTTTTGCCATGTAAGGTATTTTTATCATGTTTTATTGCGTCTCAGGGCGCCCCCCCCCAGCGCCCTGCACCCTCAGTGACCGGAGTATGAAGTGTGCTGAGAGCAATGGCACACAGCTGCAGTGCTGTGCGCTACCTTATTGAAGACAGGAACGTCTTCTGCCGCCGATTTTTCCGGACCTCTTCGCTCTTCTGGCTCTGTAAGGGGGCCGGCGGCGCGGCTCCGGGACCCATCCAGGCTGGGCCTGTGATCGTCCCTCTGGAGCTAATGTCCAGTAGCCAAGAAGCCCAATCCACTCTGCACGCAGGTGAGTTCGCTTCTTCTCCCCTTAGTCCCTCGATGCAGTGAGCCTGTTGCCAGCAGGTCTCACTGAAAATAACAAACCTAAACTAAAACTTTCACTAAGAAGCTCAGGAGAGCCCCTAGTGTGCACCCTTCTCGTCGGGCACAGAAATCTAACTGAGGCTTGGAGGAGGGTCATAGGGGGAGGAGCCAGTGCACACCAGTTAGCCCTAAAGCTTTCTTTAGATGTAACCAGTCTCCTGCGGAGCCGCTATTACCCATGGTCCTTACGGAGTCCCCAGCATCCACTTAGGACGTTAGAGAAAAGTAGGTCCAAGGGACCCCTCACTTTTAAAAATGGGGGTTCTACCTGTCTTTTCTGGGTCCCATCGGTCATACACCATCAACAACTCACTGCACCCCCCTGCAGCACATACACAGTCACCGGTGCTCACCCCCCGCAACCCATACAGTCACTTGCTCACCCCCCGCAGCACATACAGTCACCCACTGACCTCCCTCTCCTCACAGCACATACAGTCACCCACTGACCTCCCTCTCCTCGCAGCACATACAGTCACCCACTGACCTCCCTCCCCCGGCAGCACATACAGTCACCCACTGACCTCCCTTCCCTCCGCAGCACATACAGACACCCGCTCACCCCCCCCTGCGCAGCACATACAGACCCCCACTCACCCC
This sequence comes from Pseudophryne corroboree, assembly GCF_028390025.1. Lineage (NCBI taxonomy): Eukaryota > Metazoa > Chordata > Amphibia > Anura > Myobatrachidae > Pseudophryne > Pseudophryne corroboree. The sequence continues at coordinate 942,931,408 of NC_086445.1, read as the reverse complement.
CCCTGCGCAGCACATACAGACACCCACTCACCCCCCTGCGTAGCACATACAGACACCCGCTCACCCAACCGCGCAGCACATACAGACAATTGCTCACCTCCTCTACGCGGCACATAGACACCCACTCACCCCCCCTGCGCAGCACATACAGACACCTGCTCACCCCACCTGTGCAGCACATACAGACAACCGCTCACCTCCCCTGCGCAGCACATAGACACCCACTCACCTCTCCTGCGCAGAACATACAGACACCCGCTCACCCCCCTTGTGCAGCACATACAGACACCCGCTCACCTCCCCATTCCGCAGCACATACAGACAGCCACTCACCAAACCCCCCCATTCCGCAGCACATACAGACACCCACTCACCAAAACCCCCCATTCTGCAGCACATACAGACACCCACTCAGCAAACCCCCCCATTCCGCAGTACACACAGACATCCACTGACCTGCCTCCTCCCCAAGCCGATAGTCACCCGCTCACCTCACCCCTCTCCATAGGGCTTGCAATTACTAGAGAGGTAATGTGTGTCACCAGTTATGATGCAGCTGCTGCTGCTCTCACTTTTCCTGACTCCCGTCCACACACAGACTGACAGCCGCGCAGCTCATCTCTCTGAACGGCTGAATGCTTCATTTTCTCCAGGCTCCTCAGCACATCCAAGTCCTCAGGGTCGCAGTCGGAGGTTACATGACATCTGCGACCCCGAAAGCACAGTGTCCAAGTGTCCAGGTCACTGGGAAGGAGCGCCGCGATGCTGCTGCTCTGCGCTCCACACGGCGGCTCCTCTAACAGGAAGCACCCATCAGGCTGTGAGCGCAGCATGGTAATTTAGATTGCCGCGGTGTCTGACTCCAGGTATCGCGCCACTCCGTCGAAAATGCCCTCCCCTACCAGCGGGTGCCTTGCCGGCACTACGTAGACAAGGGACAATGAAGGACCCAAGTGCCCCCTTGTGGGCTGGAGCCCGGCGGCAACAGACTCCGGGCTCCGCCCCTGGTTATCCCACTCATGGGTGTCCACAACACCCATAGAGTGGAAATAGACCTGTGGCGAGTGCAGCAAGTCACCAAGCCCGCAGTGTGGCGAGTGCAGTGAGCCCGCAAGGGTCTTTCTAGCGCTCGCCATGCTGCCGGCATTCTGGCTGCTGGGATCCTGGTGTCGGTATCCTGACTACCGGGATCCTGGGCGCTGGGATTTCATACCCAACCCATCCTGGGAATGCAGTATAATATATGTATAATAATAAAGCACATGATCTTCATCCTCTCTATATATAAATACTACACTAATACACTGTACATGTGATATGGGACCCCGGTACGGACAGTGTCTAAAATGCAATAAGAACTACATTAGGCCTTCCTCCCAACATTTGTGATAGTGGAGTTGCGACATTTGCGCATTAAAGCAGCACCCAATCTAGAAAAGGGGACATGGCCATCGGAAAGAGGGCTTGGCTTCTCGGAAGTGCTGCAACCGCGAGCCACGCCCCGTTAGAGTCACTGAGGGGGCATGCCCAGCACTCTGTGAGCTGCTGGCATGCTCCCTCTCCCTCTGTCTCCTGTGAATACACGCGGGACTGTCCTGCGAAAATCGGGACAGTTGGGAGCTATGCATTAGGTCTAGCAAAGGCTATATACTGTACATGCAATTGTAAAAACAAACTCTGCTATCAAAACTCTTACCACTGGGATAACCAGGGGTTAAAGTGAGCTGGAACGGGGCAGAACTGCGTTCCGTCAGTACCACTTGTTCCGCCTCCTCCGGCTCACCTAACCCGCCGTGTGCCCAGCGCCGCAGAGAGATGCCGGGCGCCCACTGAGGTTGTGTTACCAGCGGGTGCCCCAGCTCCCTCTCCACAGAGGAAGCCGGAGGCAGGAGCTCACTACTGGGCTCCGGCTTCCGGCTCTGTTAGTGCGCGCTATCTGAGAGACATCATGACGTCTCTCCCACAGTGTTGAGGAGCAGACGCAAGGAAGACTGCAGCGGTCAGATGCGGGAGCTTGGCTTGGGGAGTATGTTGTGTATTTTTTTATATGTGTGAGTGCTTCTACTGGGGGCAAATTACAAGGGGGAAAACTACTTGGGGCAAACTACAAGGGGGCAATCTATAAGGGGGCAAATTACTGGGGGCAAACTACAAGGGGGCAAACTACTCGGGTAAAACTATAAGGGGGCAAACTACCGGGGGCAAACTACAAGGGGGCAAACTACAGGGGGGCATTATTACTGGGGGCATAACTACAGGGGCATTACTTTTTGGGGGCATTACTACTTGGGTGCATTACTACTGGGGCAAACTACAGGGGGCTAAACTACAGGGGGCATTACTACTGGGGGCATTACTACAAGGGGGATAAACTACTGGGGGCATAACTACAGGGGCTAAACTACTGGGGGCATTACTACTTGGGGGTTAAACTACAAGGGGGCAAACTACAAGGGGGCAAACTACAAGGGGCAAACTACTGGGGGGCACTACTACTGGGGGCATAACTACAGGGGCATTACTACTTGGGGCATTACTACTTGGGTGCATTACTACTGGGGGCAAACGACAAGGGGGCTCAACTACTGGGGGCATAACTACAGGGGTTAAACTACTGGGGGCATTACTACAAGAGGGCAAACTACAAGGGGGCAAACTACTGGGGGGCATTACTACTGGGGGCTAAGCTACAAGGGGGCATTCTACAAGGGGGCTAAACTACTAGGGGCATAACAACAGGGGCTAAACTACTGGGGGCATAACTACAGGGGCTAAACTACTGGAGGCATTACTACTTGGGGGCTAAACTACTGGGAGCATTACTAACGTGGGCTAACTACTGGGGGCAAACTACATGGGGGCTAAACTACTGGGGGCATTACTGCTGGAGGGATAAATTACTGGGGGAATAACTGCAGGGGCTAAACTACAGGGGGCATTACCACTGGGGCTAAACTACAGGGAGGCTAAACTACATGGGGCAAACTACATGAGGGCTAAACTACAGGGGCTAAACTACTGGGGGCATTACCACTGGGAAGCTAAACTAAAAGGTGGGGGGGTAAACTACTGGGGTCATAACTGCAGGGGCATTACCACTGGCAGCTAAACTACTGGGGGCATAACTACTGGGGCTAAATGACTGGGGGCATTACTACAGGCAACATTACTACTGGGGGCAATACTACACAGGGGCATTACCATTAAGGGCATTACTAATGGGGGCCCAACTAATGAGGGCATTGTAAAGGGGGCACTTCATAAGGGGCATCACTCCTGGGGACATAAGGGGCACTACTACTGGGGGCATTGCATAAGGGGCACAACTACTATGGGCTCTATATAAGGGGCACTACCACTGTGGGCACTACCAGTACAGTGGACATTGCATAAGGAGCACTACTACTGTGGGCATTGTATAAGGGGCGCTTCTGCTGTGGGCATTATGTGTATTACAGGGTGCTACTACTGTGGTCTTTATGTGTATGAGGGGTGCTACTACTGTGGGCATTATTACTATTGTGTGACCATGCCCCCTTTTTTGGGGCGTGCACAATACCTTTATTACATGGGCACCAGGGGGAGGAGGGGTGAGTTCTACCACCTCTCTAGGACCACTTTAAGCACTGGGGATAACATATAGGTTAGTGAATTAATGCAGAGCTACACTGCCACTCAGTGGTGCAAGTATAAAAAATGTCTTACGGGTACTGTGTGCGCGCGCCAAACTCGCGCGCGAAAAAAATGGGTGTGACCAAATGTCACATGGGGCGTGGCCAATGAAAATGGGGGCGTGATACACATATGGGGGGAGGGGCAGATACATGTATGACCCCAATAGTGCCAGATACACGTTGCCCCACAGTGCCAGATATACATTGCCCCACAGTGACAGATATACATTGCCCCACAGTGCCAGATACACATTGCCTCACTGTGCCAGACACACAAATGCCCCCAGAGTGCCAGATACACAAATGTCCCCAGAGTGCCAGATACAGAAATGTCCCCAGAGTGCCAGATATACATTGCCCCACAGTGCCAGATACACATTGCCCCACAGTGCCAGATACAGAAATGTCCCCAGAGTGCCAGATATACATTGCCTCACAGTGCCAGATACACAAATGCCCCCACTGTGTCAGATATACATTGCCCCACAGTGCCAGATACAGATATGCCCTACAGTGCCAGATATGCCCCCAGTGCCAGATACAGAAATGCCCCCAGTGCCAGATACACAAGTATGCCCCCATTGCCAGATATGCCCCCAGTGCCAGATACACAAGTATGCCCCCATTGCCAGATATGCCCTCAGTGTCAGATATGCCCCAGTGCCAGATACACATGTCTCCGCAGTGCCAGATATGGCCACAGTGCCAGATACACATGTCCCCCCAGTGCCAGATATGCCCCCAGTGCCAGATACACATGTCCTTCCAGTGCCAGATATGCCCCAGTGCCAGGTATACATGCCCCCCCCCCCCAGTGCCAGATATCCCCCAGTGCCAGGTATATATGCCCCCCTGTGCCAGATATGCCCCCAGTGCCAGATATCCCCCAGTGCCAGGTATACATGCCCCCCCAGTGCCAGATATCCCCCAGTGCCAGGTATACATGCCCCCCCCCCCCCCCCCAGTGCCAGATATCCCCCAGTGCCAGGTATACATGCCCCCCCCCCTCCTCCCCTGCTCACCGCTGCCGCCTGTCTGTGTGAGGGGAGGAGAGCGCACCCTGCGCCTCTCCTTCCCCTCAGTCTCCGGCGGGTGTCTCAGTTTAATTCAGCGCCGATCCGTGAGCCAATCAGAGCTCTCCTCCCCTCACATCAGCGGCGGTGCGGCGGGGACGGTGGGTGCGGCGGGGAGCAGCAGAGGAAGGGAAGAGGAGGGGCGGCCCGTCGGTGTGGGTACGGCGTACCCACGGCTAAATTCTTACGGGTACGCCGTACCCACCCGTACCCACACACTTGCACCACTGCTGCCACTCCAGTCACTGGCAGGAACAGTGTTCATACAGGGGTGGGCATACAGAGCTGTGCATGTAAAAATCTGTATAGACAGAGTACACACTGTAAAGGCAAATAGTGTCATTATTGAAACAGTATTTGATCTAGTAACAAGTTGAATATCACTAATTTATTTTTATTTTTTTATATAACATATGTTTCCCCCAAATATGTTGTCTAGGGGTCTGATTCACTATCGTTTGCACTGCTCGAGCATTAAAGGCAAATTGTGATCGCAGCCTCAGCAATCACAAATTGATTGACAGGAAGTGACCGTTTGTGGTTGGGAAAACGCAGATGTGTTATGGCCGTTTTTGGGCCGTGTATCTAACGTCATCTGCAAACGCTGCGATGATAAACATGGCGCCGGTGCAGCTGCAATTGCATTATTCTGAGTAGGCATGGGTCAGTCGCAACTGTTGATGGTACTTGTTTTGTGCATATAGGGGGTCATTCCGAGTTGTTCGCTCGCAAGCTGCTTTTAGCAGCTTTGCACATGCTAAGCCGCCGCCTACTGGGAGTGAATCTTAGCTTATCAAAATTGCGAACGAAAGATTAGCAGAATTGCGAATAGACACTTCTTAGCAGTTTCTGAGTAGCTCCACACTTACTCGGCATCTGCGATCAGTTCAGTCAGTTTCGTTCCTGGTTTGACGTCACAAACACACCCAGCGTTCACCCAGACACTCCTCCGTTTCTCCAGCCACTCCCGCGTTTTTCCCAGAAACGGTAGCGTTTTTTCACACACACCCATAAAACGGCCAGTTTCCGCCCAGAAACACCCACTTCCTGTCAATCACATTACGATCACCAGAACGAAGAAAAAACCTAACTGCATAGCAAATTTACTTGGCGCAGTCGCACTGCGGACATTGCGCATGCGCATTAGCGACTAATTGCTCCGTTGCGAGAAAAAAATACCGAGCGAATAACTCGGAATGACCCCCATAGATTGCAATTCTGCTAATGCATACGCAGATTTGTGATTGCATCAGTGGGCGTCTTTTATCCTCTCTAGGCGCCTCTTCACATGCGATTTTTAGCAGTAGGGACCACATTATTACAGAGACGGTATAATAAGCCAGAACGTACTGTACATAGCGAGGCTCACTTTGAGCAAAGAAATACAACCTTCACACACAAAAAAGTGACATGTAATCATAACTGATTTATTAAACCCATAGATCATTAGGCTACAATGAGAAATATTTAAAAAAATAAAAATTGTATCAGAATTGTAAGTGGAAACCAGCGGCACTTTCATGTGACAGTTACAGGATCCAGGGCCTTAGGGAAGGATGTGCGAGTGGTACTGTCTCTTATGGAGCAGGGCCAGGGGGGCAGCACTGTCTCAGTCTAGTAGCACTGCTGCAGTGCTCCTCGGAGCATCCATGCAGCTCTACGCTTGCCCTGTTCTGGCAATGTCTTGAGCATCTGCAAACCTTCAAATATGTGCACAGCCCCTTTTTACTGGGGTCTTTCAAAAGATGGCCAAGTGGGCAACACCTTGAAATGCGCTTGGCAGCAATATGTGTAATGATAAAACAGGACAGACTTGAAGTGTTTGTGATTTGTAAATTAGCTCTTTAAGCTCGGTACACATGTATACAATAAGCAGCTGTTCAGGGTAAGCTCTCCCAATCAGCCGTGCTGTGTGTCCCCAGCGTGACTCCCTGTCAGCTGCCTGCGAGCACTGGGCCGGAGTCATTACGGATCACATCCATGATCCTCTTTGCAGATCCCCACCGTTTCAGTCCTGCGCACGTGCAGTACCCATTCTGCGCATGTGCAGTACAGTTCCTGCGATCACTGCGCAGATATGCAAATGCATCGTTTTCAGGGAGTGACGAGGCCAAGGACCGTGTCTCAAAACATAGTTTTCTTGGCCCCACATGCCGCACTGCGATGGCAAGGCTGAGTAAGCTGAAGATTACTCAGCCTGCCGTCGTAGATGAGCACCCCCACCTGCATTTGCATTGCTAAGGACTTCTATGGGATCCGATGGTCGAACTTTTTAAAATCAAACGTGTACATAAGATTCGACCACCTGATCTCGGCCATTGCACGAGCGTTATAAATTGTTTATCTGCTAACGTTCCTGCGTCGGCACTGCATACACATCTATACAATCGTCTGCCCGTTCTTTCAATATTAAAAGAATGGCCAGATAATTGTATATGTGTCTACCCCACTGTTAGGGTCTCCTGCTCTGTGCTGCCACGTCGTCATGGCAACCGGGAGACAAGTGCTAGCGGAGTAACCTGAGCGTAGCTGATACTCCGGTTCGGGTCTTTTGCTGTGCAGTGGTTACAGGCTCTGTGCACGGCAGGGGATCCGGTGCTGGTTTTTGTGCTCACAGTCTGTGAGGTCTGAGTGGGGCGTGGACAGCACCTGCTATATAAACCCTCTTCTCAGGTTAGGCAGATGCTGCTGAATCTTTGTTGGTTAGTCAGTTCCTGAAAGCTAGCTAGTACTGTGTAAACTTTGTATTTGTTTGTTGCTTACTGCAAATAGGCCTTGGGATTTGGTATTACACTCTGCCAATCCAGACCTAGCAGTAAGACTGGAGTCAGTCGTTTAACCTGCTGGGGTTCTTTTGCTACTCTGTGAACCTAGCAAGTTTGCGGCTGTATTCTCAGACTTGCCTGCCAAAATCCTTTCTCACTGTGCAAGGTGTTCAGGTGTCAGTTTAGTGGCAGTAAGCTGAACCAGTGCACTGCAAGTGAGGACTAGGATTGTGGAGACTCTCCTTGTGTCTATTATTCCATCTCTGACCAAGGAGTTTACTGCCACACCCGTTGGTAACCCTTTAGGGTTTTGCTGTTGCCCTTAGCAACAGCATTTCCGGTTCTCTACGTATTAAATCACTACATCTCGCTTCTTTCCATCTGAGCATTCCTAATACTAGGGAGACACCCAGTTTCTTAGCCTTTGGGCTTCTCTGTTCACTTTGTGTTTATTTTGTTACCCTATCACCTTCTGTGTATGTAATGTCATATTCCCCAGTCTGTCTGTGAGTTCATTTGTTTTGCATCCCTCACCGTTCAGACACCAGTACATTCCTGCTGGCACTGGTGTGCATAACATATTCAGCAGCCTAATACTCCTGTTGAAATTTTGTGGGAATATGGAGCATACCCCTCAAAATACTTTGCAACAGGTGGTCGATCAGGTGCAGGTCCTGACTCGACAATTTAATGATTTGTCCATTAAAATGCACACCTCGCAGGCCGCTGGCGGAGCTCCCGCAGCATCAGTACCTTCAGGGGTTAAGGAGCCGAAAGTAAATCTCCCGGATCGTTTTTCTGGAGATCGCTCGCAGTTCTTTTGTTTCAAGGAGAGCTGCAAGCTATATTTCCAGCTTAGGCCTCAGTCTTCTGGGTCGGAGATTCAGCGGGTGGGCATAGTGATTTCCTTGCTACAAGGAGACCCACAGGTCTGGGCATATGGGTTGCAGCCTGACTGTCCGTCGCTTAAAAGTGTTGATGCTTTTTTTACGGCACTGGGCATGTTGTATGATGACCCTGACAAGACGGCCTCAGCCGAGGCTCAGATTTCGATCCTTAAGCAAGGGCGAAGGCCAGTTGAGGTTTATTGTACGGAGTTTCGGAAGTTGGCCCATGATACCCAGTGGAATGACCCAGCCCTGAGACACCAGTACAGAAGAGGTCTTTCTAACCAGTTAAAAGACCAACTGGTACAATATCCCTTGCCTGATAGCTTGGATCAGCTCATGCAGTTATCCATTCGGGTGGATAGACGGCTGAGAGAGCGCAGGCTTGAAAGGGAGACCGAGGTTTCCTTCTTTCCTAAGGGAACCTCAGACTCTGAGGAATTTTCCGAGGAGCCTACGCAGATTGGGGCTACCCGCCTCTCCTCGCGTGAGAAGACGCGGAGGAGACAGCAGGGGTTATGTTTGTACTGTGGGAATAAAGGTCATGTGGTAGTATCATGCCCAGAAAAGCCGGAAAATTTCAGGGTCTGAGGGTGATGGGAAATATCCTTTCAGGTCAGAAGTCGGAATTTCCCAGGAAGACTTTTATCATTCCGGTGACCTTGAAGATCCTCGGTCAAACTGTCAAGACTGAGGCCTTTGTGGACAGTGTGGCCGACGGGGTTTTTATGGACGGCCAATTCGCCCTGAAACACTCTGTTCCCTTAGTACCCTTGGCATCGGAAATTGAGATTTGTGGGTTAAACGGGGAACCATTATCCCAGGGTAAAATTACCTCTTGCACTAGCCAGATTTCTTTGTTTATTGGAGCCACACACTCTGAAAAATTGTCCTTTTATGTGACTGTCTGTACTTTTGCCCCATTGGTGTTGGGGTTACCCTGGTTAAGGGCCCACAATCCTCAATTTGACTGGGTCTCTGGGGAGATTCTTAGTTGGGGTACTGATTGTTTCAGGAGTTGCTTGAGCCTTCCAGTCAGGCTTTTGCAGCTAAATTTGCCAGGATTGCCAGGATGTTATGCAGATTTTGCGGACGTGTTCTCCAAAAGAGTTGCAGAGGTACTACCTCCCCATCGCCCCTATGACTGTGCCATTGATTTGTTGCCGAATGCTAAGCTTCCCAAGAGCAGGTTGTACTCCCTGTCACGTCCTGAGACTCAGGCTATGGCAGAGTACATTCTGGAGAACTTGGCTAAGGGATTTATCAGACCTTCACAGTTTCCAGTTGGGTCAGGGTTCTTCTTCGTGGGTAAAAAGGACGGTTCATTGCGACCCTGCATCGACTTCAGGGAATTGAACCGTATCACGATTAAAAACTCATACCCACTGCCTCTCATTTCGATCTTGTTTGACCAGCTTCGTACTGCCACCATTTTTTCTAAGATTGACCTACGCGGTGCGTACAATCTAATCCGAATAAGAGAGGGGGATGAATGGAAGACTGCCTTTAATACCCACTCAGGGCATTATGAATATTTGGTGATGGTGATTTGGGCTCTGTAATGCCCCGGCAGTCTTCCAGGACTTCATGAACGATGTGCTCAGGGAATATTTGGATAGATTCTTAGTTGTATACTTAGATGACATCCAAATCTTCTCCCATTCCCTGGAGGAACATCGGAAGCATGTACGCTTAGTCCTCCAGAAACTCAGAGACCACCGGCTTGGGGCGAAGCTGGAGAAGTGCGAATTTGAAGTTCAGCAAATCGCATTTCTAGGATATATTATCTCCCCAGAAGGTTTCCAAATGGAGGGTTCCAAGGTACAGGCAGTCCTGGATTGGGTGCAGCCCACTAGTTTGAAGGCGCTTCAGCGTTTTCTGGGCTTTGCGGATTTTTATAGACGATTTATCGCTGGATTTTCGTCTATAGTGGCGCCCTTGGTGGCACTCACTAAGAAAGGGGCGGATGTTGCTCACTGGTCTTGTGAGGCCAAAGCGGCTTTTGCCCGTCTCAAAAGGGCATTTGTCTCGGCCAAGGTGCTGCGACACCCAGATCCAGAGCGTCCTTTTGTGGTGGAGGTGGATGCCTCTGAGATGGGTATTGGGGCAGTGCTCTCTCAGATGGGGGTGTCTGATAATCGCCTTCATCCCTGTGCTTACTTTTCCCGTAAATTTTCGCCTGCCGAGATGAATTATGACGTGGGTAACCGGGAATTGTTGGCTATTAAGGATGCACTCGAGGAGTGGAGACACTGGCTTGAGGGGGCTAAGTTTGTGGTCTCAATTCTCACCGACCATCAGAATTTGGCATATTTAGAGTCAGCGAAGCGCCTCAATGCCAGGCAGGCACGATGGGCTTTGTTTTTTGCTCGCTTTAATTTTTTGATAACATATCGCCCTGGGTCAAAAAACATCAAGGCTGATGCGCTCTCGCTGAGTTTTGCTCCAATCCAGGAGACCACCGAGGAGCCATTGCCCATTGTGTCCCCATCATGTATTAAAGTGGGCATTACCCAGGACCTCTTGTCATTAGTCCTTAGAGCACAGGAGCAGGCTCCTCCAGACCTTCCGGTAGGTCTTTTGTTTGTGCCTCCTAGGTTAAGACAGCGAGTGTTCCTGGAATTCCATGCCAAGAAGTCGGCAGGTCACCCGGGTATTGCCAGAACTCGGGAGTTGCTATCTAGGGCGGTGTGGTGGCCCTCGGTGGCTAGGGATGTGGATCAGTGGGTTCGGGCATGTGACATCTGTGCCCGAAATAAGACTCCTAGAGGGGTTCCTGTTGGCCCATTACATCCACTCTCTATTCCATCTAAGCCATGGACCCACATTTCAATGGATTTTGTGGTGGACTTGCCCAAATCCTCGGGGATGACAGCCATCTGGGTTGTCGTTGACAGGTTTTCGAAGATGGAGCACTTCGTTCCATTGGTTGGGCTGCCATCGGCCAGACGCCTGTCTGAATTATTTATGCTGCATGTTGTGCGCCTCCATGGGTTGCCACTTGATGTGGTCTCTGACCGCGGATCCCAGTTTGTGGCCAAATTCTGGAGGGCATTTTGTTCCGATCTCCAGATTTCTGTCAGCTTGTCGTCAGGCTACCATCCGCAGTCTAATGGGCAGACTGAAAGGGTGAACCAGTCCTTGGAGCAGTTCCTCAGGTGTTATGTCTCCAAGTGTCAGACTGACTGGGTGGCTCATCTGTCCATGGCGGAGTTTGCCTATAACAACGCGGCTCACTCTGCTACAGGGATCTCTCCCTTCCTTTGTGTGTATGGGCATCATCCTAAGGCCAATTCTTTTGACCCCCTGGATTCCACGCCTGGTGGTTCCTCTGTGGTTTCGGTCCTTAGAGGTATTTGGAGGAAAGTGAAGAAAGCCCTTGTGTCTGTGTCATTAGTGACCAAACGGGTTTTGATAAGCGGAAAAGACCCTGCAGCTTCAAATTAGGAGACTTCGTCTGGTTGTCTACCAAGAATTTGATGTTGAGACAGCCATCTCATAAGTTAGGTCCCCGGTTCATCGGTCCTTATAAGATCACTAGGGTTATCAATCCGGTGGCATTTCAGTTAGATCTACCCCGTTCTTTGGGTATCAATAAAACATTTCATTGTTCCCTTTTAAAACGGGCGATTAGTAATCCTTCTTCCAGTGGAAGACCTTCCCCTCTTCTGATACGTGGCCAGAGGGAGTTTGTTGTTGAAAGGATTCTTGACTCCAAGATGGTTTGGGGTCGGCTGTCATTTTTGGTGCACTGGAAGGGGTATGGCCCGGAGGAGCGGTCGTGGGTGCGCAGTTGTGATCTTCATGCCCCCAGACTGTTACGCTCTTTCTTCTCGCAGTTCCCCGATAAACCCGGTGGTAGGGGTTCTTTGACCCCTCGTCAGAGGGGGGGTACTGTTAGGGTCTCCTGCTCTGTGCTGCCACGTCGTCATGGCAACCGGGAGACAAGTGCTAGCGGAGTAACCTGAGCGTAGCTGATACTCCGGTTCGGGTCTTTTGCTGTGCAGTGGTTACAGGCTCTGTGCACGGCAGGGGATCCGGTGCTGGTTTTTGTGCTCACAGTCTGTGAGGTCTGAGTGGGGCGTAGACAGCACCTGCTATATAAACCCTCTTCTCAGGTTAGGCAGATGCTGCTGAATCTTTGTTGGTTAGTCAGTTCCTGAAAGCTAGCTAGTACTGGGTAAACTTTGTATTTGTTTGTTGCTTACTGCAAATAGGCCTTGGGATTTGGTATTACACTCTGCCAATCTAGACCTAGCAGTAAGACTGGAGTCAGTCGTTTAACCTGCTGGGGTTCTTTTGCTACTCTGTGAACCTAGCAAGTTTGCGGCTGTATTCTCAGACTTGCCTGCCAAAATCCTTTCACACTGTGCAAGGTGTTCAGGTGTCAGTTTAGTGGCAGTAAGCTGAACCAGTGCACTGCAAGTGAGGACTAGGATTGTGGAGACTCTCCTTGTGTCTATTATTCCATCTCTGACCAAGGAGTTTACTGCCACACCCGTTGGTAACCCTTTAGGGTTTTGCTGTTGCCCTTAGCAACAGCATTTCGGGTTCTCTACGTATTAAATCACTACATCTCGCTTCTTTCCATCTGAGCATTCCTAATACTAGGGAGACACCCAGTTTCTTAGCCTTTGGGCTTCTCTGTTCACTTTGTGTTTATTTTGTTACCCTATCACCTTCTGTGTATGTAATGTCATATTCCCCAGTCTGTCTGTGAGTTCATTTGTTTTGCATCCCTCATCGTTCAGACACCAGTACATTCCTGCTGGCACTGGTGTGCATAACACCCACTTTAATGAGTGAGAGGATTGGGGGAAAAAAAAGGATAGATAATTAATTGTCATTAGGGTAACCTTTGTAATATGGAAATCCAGGTTTATTTCCACTTTAATTTGTTCTATAAGGACAGTCATTATTTACATAGGATCCAGACGAAGAACATTTCTTTTGGAAAATGTCACTAAACAGATGTATACTGTATGTGCCGAGCTACTGTACATCAGAACTAACAAGTGTGTATATACAGTATTTAAGCTATGCCTGCATATTCTAACAATATAGTGAAGCCTTGACTACACTATGTAGAATATTATCTTTACAGGTCATATTTACCATATAAACTTTAATAAAATACAAATTGAATTAATACAAACATGTGTTGTTATCCTCTTTACAATCAATTGAGAATCATAAATGGATGGAGCTCTCATTAATAACCCTGCACAGTCTCATATTCATCATGAGGTTCTATGGATCTAAGATCTGATAAAGCAGAGACGCATCTCCATGGTCCAAACGAAATGAAATGCCACAATTAAGACCTGAACAACAGCCCGGAAATCACACATTGCAGCATGCCAAAGAAAGGGGGTAAATCAGATCTGATCGCTGCTGTGTGTTTTCGCACAGCAGGCGATCAGGTCATAACAGCGTATGCACCGCAATGCGCACGCATATCGGACAAACAAAAGGGCATCATAGGTCAGCGACGGGATGGTGCGAAAAATCTTCACGGGCGTTCGCAAGGTGATTGACAGGAAGAGGCCATTTGTGGGCGGCAACTGACTGTTTACTGGGAGTGTCCGGTAAAACACAGGCGTTCCCAAGCGTTTTCAGGGAGGATGTCTGACGTCAGCTCCGGCCCCGAACAGCCCGTTCTCATCGCACTGTAGGAGTAAGTCCTGGGTTGCGCACAGACTGCACAAAGTGGATTTTTGCAGCTCAGCTACACATGTGATCGCACACTTGCACGGCAAATTTACTCTTCCCGTGGGTGGTGACTATCTGATCGCAGGACAGCAAAATTAGCAACCCAGCGATCAGATCTGAATTAGGCCCAAAGTGGACTACAACCCAGTTGGAAGAACTGTCACCCCTGAAAAGGTCCAGAGGTGCCGGGGCATCTCCCCCGATGCCGGATCCCTCCCGAGTTCACCACTTTACTCTTTTGAATGAGGGCCTGGGAGGTTACAGTGGTATTGCAGTATGGATGGTGTAATGGTTAGCATTACTGCCTCACAGCACTGAGGTCATTGGTTCCATTCCCACCATGGGCCTAACTGTGCGGAGATTGTATATTCGCCCCGTACTTGAGTGAGTTTCCTCCGGGTACTCCGGTTTCCACCCACAATGCAAAAATATACCGGTAGGTTAATTGGCTCCCAACAAAATGAACCCTAGCGTGAATGTGTCTGTGTGTACATGTGGTAGGCAATATAGATTGTAAGCTCCACTGGGGCACTGACTGATGTGAATGGGCAAAATATTCTCTCTGTACAGCGCTGCGGAATATGTGTGCGCTATATAAATAACTGGTAATAAAAAATAAAATATTGCTGGGCCTCTAACCAAATATAGATTTGGACCTGGTGGTTCACGTTTCAACTTTGCTGTCACGCATATCTAAATTGTTGGAATCTCAAGAAGCAGGTTATATCCCCAATTCTCCCATCCATGACCCTATCTCCTTAGATAAAGTGATAACTTTTACCTGAGAACAGTGAGCGCCATATGAGAAGCCTGAAATTTCTCAAGATTCAATGTTTGCTCCTTTCAGTTCTATGAATTTTCCTTCCCCAGTGAGCATGACACAATAAATGGCATACAGAGAAGATACTCTCAGTGTGTAACCAGAGTGACTGCTTTCATTTAAGAGGTGCATAATCTGAAGATGATTTTGTGAGGGATAAAGTATGGACCATTTTGTTCCTGCAAATCCCTGACTGAGGATCTTCCCCAAAGCCATAACTGCATGCAGAGCCATTTTCCTCAGACGAGGCTGACACTGGCCAGAAGGCAATAGCATTAGACCAAGGACACCAGTGACAGAAACTTCAATAGCTACCCCAGCAGTGAGGGGCACACTAGGAGTGACCCCAGTTACACAGCAGTCATAAGCTTAAAGAGCATACAACAGGAGTTTGGAGAGGTGAATCCAGCCATACTCCCAAAATCTATTGAGTCAGAGAAGATAAACTTTCTTGGCATTGAGAAAGAAGCCATTCATTTACCAATAAAACATTCAACCACTATGTTTTTTAGTATCTATAATGAAAGTAAAGTAAGAAGGTGAACTGGGATGTCTACCAAGGGGACTCATGCAATATAAACTCATAGCAGAAAACTTGAGCCAGATGAGATGAAGTTGACCATTCACATTTATCCCACCCAGTGGTGGACATCAATGGTCATATTCAATTCACTATGGGGCTTACCAATGGAGGATAGACTTGAGCTTTAGTGCCTGAAGATATTGAAGTTTAAGCACATTTCCTTTCCACAGTAAAACCATGGCTAAATCACGTTAACCCATAGGTTCCAGTTTAAGTCTTTTAAGCTGTGGGTTAACATACTCGCAAAGGCCAGGGTAAGTACTCCTCGGGAGGGTGCAAGCAGAAACCTGCGGTAAGTGCAGCCTGTGCGCTTATCATGGGCTGCAATTTTATTATTCTGGGCACTGCAAGACACCCACGGTAAGCCACCCGGCTAATTCAATATGCCCCCCAAGAAGATAAAAATTTGATGGGCAGGATGTACTAAGCATCACATCTGCGATGCCATACATCCCCCACTTATCGGATACATACCGGCATTAACAACGCTGGTATACTATGTACCTAGAAATGTGAGTTGAAATTCAAAGGACAGCTCTCAATAAGAGCTGTCCTTTGCCATAGAAGGACTTCTGGGCTTAAGTGGCTGCTGGGAGCATCCCTTATAGGGGAAAGGGTGAATAGAAGCCCATAGGCTTCTATTGTGTTACACCACATAAAGATGGCATTACCTACCGAGTCCAAGCTTGGTACATATGGAAATGCAGCCAAAACTCTGAAAACAGGATTTTCTGAGTTTTGGCCTTATTTTTGGCTTTAGTACTGTACTATGTGATAAAGGTTATAGCTTTACATGATAACACATGTATAATCAGACAGCCCAGCACTCTTTAATAAACACACACATCATAGCTGTACTGAAGCAATAAGACAGTTACAAACCACTACCGCTCACGCATGACAATATATCTCATTTATTTATTGCTACATCTGGCATCCATGTTTTTTTGTACTTATAACACAATAAACACATCATTTGTCATGTGTGCTGTATGCCTTATGCTGAGTCACGCAAGAAGACTAAAGGAAACACACGCCATCTGCTTGACAATAATCAGAGAAAAGAGTCACAACTGTCACATCCTAGAGAATTCCCAAATTCCCTGTTATAACATGACATTACCACAGCTATTTACACGGATGTTGAATAAAATTTTATTATTACTAAAATGTAAACTAAAAATGTTGTTATATTTATATTTATAATGTTTGTAAATTAATCTGTAGATTGAAAAAAAATCTGTATAGACAGATGAACATATAGCGTTCTATTCAATACCTGTCGGAAACTGCAGTTTTGTCGGAAAGACGGCCGTTTCCGACATGTTTAAGTCGGAATGGGTTCCGACCTATTCAATGCCGGCTGTTTTTTTCCAACAAGTCGGGAAATCCCGACTTGTCGGAAACCACATTGATTGTCGGAACCCATGTTGGCTGTCGGAAGCGTGGCTTAACCCGACAGGTTTTAGTCCCATTTCCAACAGTATCAATCCGACTTTAAAGAAAGACGGATTGCCATTGTTGGGAACAGGTCAAACCCGACAGGTTTGGCCCGGCATTGAATACTGACCTGTTGGATCCTTTCTGTTGGAAAGGATCCGACAGGTATTGAATACACCCCATAGACACAATAACCAGTATACTATAAATGCAGGATTGGTCCAGGTCGGGGGAGGAAATCACATTGCTGGCTATCGGGATCCCGGCGGTTAGATACCCGAATCCCAACAACGGTGATCGCAGTGGGTGGGCGGTGGGTAGCATGCTGGGCGGCTTTGCCCTGCGATAGGCGGACCCCAGCATGCGATTGTAAGGATTGCAGATTCTGCATTTTAGCAGAATCTGCAATCCTTACTGAATGAGGTCCATTGTTCTGACGTATACCCCACCTAACCCTCCTGGAGATGCCTAACCTAGACTGACCATATTATCCCTTTAACCTGGGACACTCATGAATTACACAGGTTCTGTGGCTGGGTGACTACAAGCCTACATTTCACCTGATTTTAAGCAGCCACAGAACCTGTCTAATTCATGAGTGTCCCAGGCTAAAGGGATAATATTGTCAGCCTACCTAACCGTAACCATCGCCGACAGTTCAGATTTCAACACTGTGAACATGTTGACATTTTGAGGATGTCAACATGCTGCCTGTTGACAGTTTGAACCATGTCAACATTCTAATGTCTACGTTTTGGTGTTGACATTATGAATATCAACATAGTTACTGTCAACCTTCTGACCGGATTACAATTCAACATTCACAGAAGAATAAATTGTGAAATTCAAATTGTGGATCTGCGTAGATGCTAAGCAGAGTCGGTTCTTGCCCTTTTGGCGCCCCGGGCGGGAAATAGGGGCGTGGTTAGTTACGCCCCCTGTACAGTAGAGTAGCGCCGCTGAAAAAGATTTTTTTAAAAAATTAATACTTACTATCCCCGCTCCCGACCGCTGCAGACCTCCGCCGGTGCCGCTTCTCTCCTCGGATCTGGCATAGACAGACACTAGAGGTCAATTATGACCCCTAGCATCTGTCAGTCCCACAATGCTGTGCGGAGCGCGATGACATCATCGTGCACCGCACAGCAAATGTCCTCTCCACGAAGGGAAACTAGACGCGTAGCGTCTAGTTCCCTTCACAGCGGGGAACCAACGGGGGACACAGCGGGCAGCGGGGGGCACAGCAGTAGCAGATCTTGCAATGGTGCAGCGCCCTCCGGATGGCGCCGGCACCCTCCGGAAGGCGGCGCCCCGGGCAAAAGTCCTGCTTGCCCGTGGCAAGATCCGCTACTGATGCTAAGTACATATTTAGCTCATGCCAAATAGTAAAAGAAACTGTGATCACATTGTTTATAACTTTACAACATTCGCAAATAAGTTCTCACTATGAGGCATATTCATTATCGGGGACCCCATAATTAAGTATCCAACTCGCTGCAAGTAGCAGCATTGCATAGGAAGGGCCTAATTCAGACCTGATTGCAAAAGCAAAATCTTTCAATAATGGGCAAAACCATGTGCACTGCAGGTGGGGCAGATGTACCATGTGCAGAGAGAGTTAGATTTGGGTGGGTTATTTTGTTTCTGTGCAGGGTAAATAGTGGCTGCTTTATTTTTACACTGCAATTTAGATTTCAGTTTGAACACAACCCACCCAAATATAAATCTCTCTGCCCATGTAACATCTGCCCCACCTGCAGTGCACATGGTTTTGCCCATTTATCGAAAAATTTTGATTTTGCAATCAGGTCTGAATTAGGCCAAAAATCACTGGAGCAATTGATCATTGCCACCGCAATCCCTATCATGGGGACTAGTTTGCATGTATTAACCTGGCACCATGTCCGGCGGAAGAAGCTGAACATGGGTGGAGAGATCAGAAGGGTCTGGTAATCAGCACCATCTGAAAATGGCACAGGTTCCCGCTGTCAAGCTCTGGACTAAAAGGTAAGAATCCATGTCATCTCCAGCGTTACCTTTATAATGAATGCAGATTTCTAGAAAAGTAGGTGAATATATTAATTTTCACATACTTTTGTAGAAAGGTATAATGAATAGATCACTTAAAAATTAAAATATTAGCTCTAGAGTATGATAAACATCATTTATTCGAATGTCCAACATTTAATGGATAATTGAAGACTGGATCTGGTTATGCTTTGTAAGATGGGGTTACCGTGTGAACATTTTTGTTATTTCTATATACTGTACTAATGGTCAAAAGGGAAATGATAACAGTATCCTCCATATATTCTACTTATATATTGTATATGAGAGCTGTCTTGTCATATAACCATATTGGGCTGCCATGTCATACAGCCAGTTACATGCATACAATTTTCTCTGGTTTGTTGAAAGTACAGTATGTGATTTTTGGAGGTTTATATGGTCAGGAGTGTCCCCAAAGCAAATATAGTTTCAAGCAATTATATTTTTAGACTGCAAACCCAGTAGGCTTATTCCCTTGAAATGTGGGCTACAAAGTCACCTCAAATTCACGGGGCCCGGATGTAATGACGCCCAAGATCGCCAGAGGTGCGAGATTCATATCTTCCATTAGACTTGGACTCAGACTCTGAGTTTGATCCTGTTTATGATGCTACTCCCTTCCTGGAAGGTTCCGTGTATCCTGATAAAGTTTTTTCATTACAAGGAACTCCACCCTCTCCAATGAAGTCTGGATGTTCTCATAAAAAGAAGAGGCATAGGCAAAGGTATTAAGTTTCTCTGCAGTATTTTAGTATGACAGTTTTCAAGTTCCCCTGAGATTTAAGATTGGTGTCCGGAAGTCCACCCATGAAGAGGAGGGTACTGTCAGGATTTGAAACTACGAGGGTTGTCCAAAAAGTAATGCCTAAATGCTCATAACTGAAATAATATGCAACATTTATTTGAAACTTTGTCAGTTTGTAGTTTAATATGTCTGCTAGCTATATATGTATTTTTGTTTAGGTATGTAGTCCAAGAAATACCATGGAATCCAAGATGAAACAAAGAGGCGTTATTGAATTTCTAGAAAAAGAATGCTGCATTGCTACAGAAATCCACAGAAGACTGAAAAAAGTGTATGGTGAGCGTATAATTGACTATAGCAATTTCAGAAGGTGGATGAAGCATTTTCAATCGGGAGAATCGTCCGTGTGCGACAAACCTCGTGGTGGCAGACCATCAACTGAAGTGATAGCAGAGAACCAATACAAAGTCGATGCCATGATTCAGAAAGACCATTGTGGGACCATCAGAGATATGAATGATGAACTGGAATGTAGCCATGGCACTGTAGAAACACTAATCAATGATTTGGGATATTGTAAAGAGTGTGCTAAATGGGTTCCAAGGCAATTAACAAGGGATCATAAGGCCCAGAGTGTGGAAGTGTGCAATGACCTTTTGACCAACTTTAAAGAGAACCCTGAGACGATTTTGGAAAATGTCATTACAGGAGATGAGACCTGGGTATTCCTTTATGACCCAGAAACAAAAGCCCAATCAAAGCAATGGAAACACCCAAGTTCACCTTGGCCAAAAACCTTTAAATCACAGGGATCCGTAAACAAAGTCATGGCCACATTCTTCTGGGATTGCTGAGGTGTTATTCTCATTGATTAGTTGGAACCAAACCAATCAATCAATCAACAGTGATCGATACATTATTACATATAAGAATTGCCAAAATGGGGTGGGCAATAATGCCACATCCACTATACAGTCCTGATTTGGCCCCTTCTGACTTTCATCTGTTTGGCCCTCTCAAAAACTGTCTCCATGGTCAACATTTTGATGACATAGAGGTTGTTAAAAACGCCATACATTCCTGGATCAAACACCAACCCCTGGAATTTTTCCAAAGTGGCTTCACAGCTTGGGTTGAGAGGTGGAGAAAATGTTTGATGGCAGATGGTGATTTTTTTGAGTAGAGTCATTCTGTTACTAAGGCTTCAAAGTATTTTACTGCAAATTTTCATATCTGCATCTATAATAAATTTTGAGTTATGAGCATTTAGGCATTACTTTTTGGACAACCAAAATATTTCATGCTTGTACTAAGCGTTCCTTGAACTTTACCTTCTGTTCTGCACAGATTTCAGGATTTCTCTCAGTCTTGCAAGCTCCATGCAGACTTCAGTTTCCAAGCTGCAGCATATGTCTGTGTTACTCCTGTCTGTCTACCCCTCACCTTTAGAATGTAAGCTCTCACGAGTAGGGCCCTCTTCCCTCATGTGCTTATCCTTTCTCTTAGTTTTATAATCTTCAACTGCACCAACTCCAGCAGTCTTCTGCCACCTGATACTTATTCCAGTGTCATCTGCTGATGTAGCTATGTTTATTTACCCTGTACTTGTCCTATATTGTCTTCAACTGTAAGTTGCTGTTTTCCTGTTTTGATTATTTGTTTATGTACTCTGTAATTGGGTGCTGCGGAACCCTTGTGACGCCATATAAATAAAGGATAATAATAATACTTTGTCTCCTGATTAAGCCACCTGTGTAGGTTATCCTTGTGTGAGTAATCAGCAGGATCTTGTGTACAGCTTCTGGTTCATTGTGTACACAAGAAGTTCCAGCAGCCATGTTTCCTGGTCAGCTGATCAGACTATTCACCAGTAGGAGTGCTGGTTACTCTCAGCTGACTCCTTCCACCAATGACAGTCTACCTAAGGGTATAAAGCAGGTTTGAACAGGAAGGGGCCTGTGCAACTAGTTACATTGTTAGTGTGACAAGTGAACCTGCATTTTGTCTCCTGTGCAGCTCTACCAGGCCCAGTTAACCCTTCAGCCAGTAACAAGTCCTGTCCAGCGTTAACCCTTCAGCTGGTAACCAGTCCAGTCCAGCTTTAACCCTTTAGCCAGTAACCAGTGCAGCCCAGCTTTAACCCTTCAGCCGGTAATCAGTCTGGTCCAGCTTTAACCCATCATCCAGTAGCCAGTCCAGTCCAGCTTTAAGTCTTCAGCCAGTAGCCAGTCCGGTCCGACTCTATTTCTCAGTCCGGTCTGGCAGCATCTCTTCAGCAGGTAGCCAGTCCGGTCCAGCTGTATTCCTCAGCTGGTAACCAGTCTGGTCCAGCTTTCTTCAGCCGGTAACCAGTATGGTAAATTACCACTAGGTGATTCATTTCCTTGAACTCATATCAAAGGCAGTTTTCACTGTTACCCAAAATCCATATGAAAGAGCTACAATATATTCAGCCTCCTCGACTCCAGCTCCAAGCCTCAGACCTGGGACATCAGTCATCACCTAACCCAGGTAACCTTGTGCACAAAACTGTGACAAGGACATTTTTTTAAAGGGGCAATCACAAGGCCAAATCATCTCTCACCTCCAGTGATCTCGGACGTCATTACAGCTGGCCCATGGTTTGGCAACTTTTATGATACCTACAAAGTTTACAGATGTTGGTTCAGAGTTAAATTTATGGCATTTTGTAACGTGAAATTTCCTTTTGTGTTCTACATCATAAATAGGAAAACCAACTGCCTAACGTATATCTTTTTCTTTTCTAGAAATATAAATACCATAACGGATTACATTTTACATCTGTGCTCTTTTTCTCTTTTTCTAAAGTGGGATTTGGATTTGCAGAAGTCTATTGCTGCTAATAGATTATACTTCCTCTCCATTTTGCTGCCTGATATACAGATTTACACTGACTTAAAGGCTATTACATTTGCAATTTGCCAGCCTATTGGTATAAAACCGCTTTTTGTTGGCTTCTTATTTCCGACCTAACAGTCTGTTGTGATGCTGATAGTCGAAGCCCCAGATTTCCAATGACAAGTGGTAGAAAAGGAAAGTCCTTTTTAACGAGTTCTTCTTATTCTGTGCTAAGATGACAGAATCCTGTCTTTCCCTTCTAGATCATTTATTTAGAGGCTGTTATATATGTACCTACAGTACAGCAAACGACACATGCATGAAAAACTACAGATGTGTCCTCGTACACCCATCCTTTATGCGCCACATGATGCCTGGCGCGACTAAGACACCCCGACACGGATCCAGCTTGGATGTTGTATGGGCAGCATGGATGGTATAAAAGTTAGCAATACTGTCTCATAGCACAGAGGCCATAGTTTTGATTCCCACCATTTTCCATGTGCTTGCATATGTGTCCTCCAGGTACTCCGGTGTAATCCTCCACTCCAAATATATACTGGTAGGTTAAATGGCTCCTGACAAAAAAAAAGTAACTTAGTGTGTATGTGTGTGCATGTATATGTGTTTCGTCCGACTAGATTGGCCAAGTGGTTATCTGCCGACTAGTCACATCGTAACAAATTGGTATAAAATGGCAGATCCAGCAAAACGATGCATGGCATCGATGCAGGGCCTTCCATCCTCTATGACTGTCTATTACCCAGGTATGTTTTATCAGTGCCGTAACTAGACATTTTAGCGCTGTGTGCAAGAAACAGCATCGCCCCCCCCCCCCCATATTTAGAACAGGGCCGTAGGCGCTCGTCAGAAATGAAGGAGCGTGGCTTCATGGGGAAGGGGAGTGGCCACAAAATAATACCAATTCATATTACGCTGTGCAGTAGTCTCCATTATTCAAATTACAAGGCACAGTAGCCCCATTTACACACATTACGCCAGGTAGAGCCCCTGTCACACATTTGTTCAGGTAGAGCCCCTTTTACACATTATGGCAGGTAGTCCTCCCTTTTACACATTACGGCAGGTAGAGCCCCATTTTAAATATTACAGCAGGTAGAGCCACATTTTACACACTACACCAGTTAGAGCCCGTTTACACACTGCACCAGTTAGAGCCCGTTTTACACACTGCACCAGTTAGAGCCCGTTTTACACACTGCACCAGTTAGAGCCCGTTTTACACACTGCACCAGTTAGAGCCCGTTTTACACATTGCACCAGGTAGCGCCCCCTTTTACATACTGCACCAGGTAGAGCCTCATTTCCTTTTATACATTGCACCAGGTACACCTACACACACCCCTACATACACACACACACACACACACACACACACACACACACTCTCTCTCTGTCTCTGCAGCTATACACAAACAAACCTATATATATAGTGCACCTACAACACCCCTCTTTTTTTCTGTATATATATTGACAATGCTAAATTCCCTTGTCGTATAAACAACCCTTTATGAAGCTAAGAACACTGTACGCTGTTTACTTAAGAAGTACCGTAATGGTACGCTAGTTGCGTAACGATCGCTCAGCCGTAGGCGAGACGCTCAAGCGTCACGTTCGCTCACGGCCCAGTGATCACAGGACACGTTATTGGCTATGACTAGAGTAATGATTCGCTATGGCGTAGCGGACGCTCGAGACCACGAGGAGATCACCAGCGGCGCAGACGCTCACAACTCTATACCTTTATGTCTAAACCTTATACCAATGAAATACACGGAATACCTTAATGTGAATACAGGGTGTAAGTGCAACCTTGTGTAACCTGACTAACTACAAAGCTGCTTGAGCGTCACCGACGCTCAAGTGAACACTTAACACTATAGGAAATACACAGATACTGGTTTAGGGTCCAAAGCCTATTAACTGTATTATATCTAGTATACTTGTAAAAAGGGGATAACAGTACAAATGATACACTACAATATAACAAAGACTTCCTAACCAAAATACAATACTATCTAATACAATACAATACTAGTCTAGGGGAGATACGAGAGAAAGAGAAAGGAAAGAGAGAGAGAGAGACGGAGAGAGATGAGAGAAATTGGCTCACAGATGTCAGATTGTGTTTGGGCTGTGTCCCCGGAGGGGGCGCTAGTGGGTCAGTGGAGGTAGATGGGAGAAAACGAGGAGGCTGGATAACGTTCTTGCGCATGAGCGCAATGGTATTTATTTGGCAGATGATATTAAACAGGATGGTAGCAGAAACAATAATAACAGATGAATAAAGTCAATCACTCAGCATGATAACTGAAAGTCTATGGCAATGGATGACAGATGACTTGAGAAAATAATAACCGGTAATATATAAACAGAAGAACAAGTGCTTGTGAAATGGTTCTGGTTTGGAAACCAGTGCAGGTTTTAAAACAGGAAACTTAGGCAGCAAGGTGTAGAATGGCAAACCTGAGCAGAGGCAGGAGTCTGACTTCACAGTGCAGGTGATGAGGCACTGGCAGCAGCAAGCTGTATCACAGGTGGAGGAATGAAACACACCTGGAGTCAGTCTCAACTGCAGGCTGAAGCACACAAGGTGGTGATGAGTGTGAAGCCTTGTTGCAGGTTGCAGGTATTGCTGGGCCTTGAAGTTCCACGGAGCTGTGCAGAGTAACCAGGAGTACAAGTTCTTAACCAGAGAACCAGGAACACAGGAGGAACAGGAACAGATCCTTTCACATGGGTCGCAGGAATGACACAAAGTCCAGGATGCCTGCAGACTGATCCTGCAGTCTCTTATGTACCCCATGGTGCACAGGGATTGGATGAGTGAAGGAAAGTGGGTGCGGCCAAGCACCGGATTGGTCGCAGTGTACTGGCTGTTTACAGACTGTCATGGCGGCGCCCACGCTGCGGCCTAGCAGGGACGCGGCGCGCTACATGCCCGCTGTCTCAGGAGTGTTCCCAGGCCCTTGATGATGTCCCATGGCAGGGGCATAGGTGACAGGTGACCGCAGGGAGCCAGGACGGAGTCCGCAGCGGCGGACGGATGTCAGCCTGGTAAGTCGATTCCTGACAGTACCCCCTCCTTTAGGGGTGGACACCGAACACCCACGTGATTTGGAGGGATGAGTGCTGTGGAAGACACGGACCAACCTAGGAGCATGGACATCGGACGAATTCACCCAACTTCTCTCCTCTGGGCCATAACCGGACCAATCGACCAGGTACTGGAGACGTCCATACCGACAACGGGAGTCCAGAATTTTGTTGATCTCGAATTCCACGCCCCGCTGAGTTCGAACCTTGGGACCTACTGGAAGAGTATTCTGAAAGCGGTTTAGGACTAGAGGTCTGAGGAGAGAAATATGAAAAGCGTTAGGTATACGAAGGGAAGATGGTAACTTTAATTTATAGGCCACTGGGTTGATGACTCTTTCGACAGGGTAAGGACCAATGAAGCGTGGTGCAAACTTCATGGATGGGACCCTGAGACGGAGGTTACGGGTTGATAACCAAACCTTGTCCCCAGGTTTCAAATGGGGAACCGCACGTCTCTTGCGGTCGGCAAAGACCTTGTACCGACTGGAGGCCTTTTTGAGGGAAACGTGAATTTTTCTCCAAATAGATGAAAACTGAGTCAGAGCAGTAGTGGCAGCAGGAACATCCATATGAGGGAGTTCTTGGAAATCAGGTACACGGGGATGTTGCCCATATACTGCAAAGAATGGTGTCGTTTCAGTGGCAGTATGGTATCGAAAGTTGTGGGCAAACTCGGCCCATGGGAGCAGATCGAACCAGTCATCCTGGGAAGATGAAACATATAATCTTAAAAAAGTCTCAAGTTCTTGATTGACCCTCTCTGTCTGCCCATTCGTCTGAGGATGGTATGAAGATGAAAACTTCAGTTTGACCTGCATGGCAGAACAGAGGGCCCTCCAAAACCTCGCTACAAACTGTACCCCCCGGTCAGATATTATTTCAGAGGGTAAACCATGTAAGCGGAAAATCTCCCGTAGGAAGATTTGGGCAAGTTTTGGGGCAGAAGGGAGACCCTGGAGAGGAACAAAATGAGCCATCTTGGTGAATCTGTCCACTACAACCCAAATGGTATTATGTCCTTGAGAAGGAGGAAGGTCGGTGATAAAATCCATGGACAGGTGTGACCAGGGACGACTAGGGATAGACAGTGGTTGTAACTGACCTGCTGGAGACTGACGAGGAGTCTTGTGCTGCACACATTTAGGACAGGATGCCACGAAATCCTGGATGTCCATTTTCATCTTTGGCCACCAATATGTAGCAGAAAGGAACTTGTAGGTCTTCAGGACCCCAGGATGACCAGTAAACTTGGATTGATGGGCCCAAGATAGCAACTTGGGACGGAGATCTGGGGAAACAAAAGTCTTACCAGGAGGAGGAGCTGGGGAGACTTGAGATGCAGCGAAAACCACGGGACTCAGGATGGAATGTGGCACTGAGTCAGATGTTCCTTCTTCAGATTCCATGGATCGGGATAACGCGTCGGCTTTCACATTCTGCGAACCTGGGCGGAAATGAAGCTTGAAATTAAAACGTGAGAAAAACATAGCCCACCTGGACTGGCGAGGGTTAAGGCACTGAGCTGCCTTTAAATATAGCAGGTTTTTATGATCCGTGTAGATATTAAACGGATGTTTGGCCCCTTCTAGGAGATATCTCCATTCCTCGAGAGCCAGCTTGATCGCCAGTAGTTCTTGATCTCCCACGGAGTAGTTAGCTTCTGCAGGAAGAAACTTTCGAGAATAAAATCCACAAGGGTGGACTTTCCCATCGGATCCCTTCTGGGAGAGAACAGCTCCAACCCCAACTGTAGAGGCATCTACCTCCAACTCGAATGGTCTGTTGACATCTGGCTGAGACAGCACTGGAGCAGACATAAAGGCTAGCTTGATCTTCTGGAAGGCTGCCAAGGCTTCTTCTGACCAGTTGGAATGGTCTGCCCCTTTCCGAGTCAGGTTGGTAATAGGAGCGATGAGAGTGGAGAATCCTCGAATAAATTTTCTATAGTAGTTGGCGAAACCCAGGAATCGCTGGATAGACTTGAGAGAGTTTGGAATGGACCAATTGGCAATAGCTTCCAATTTTGTCGGGTCCATCTGAAGATCCGATCCGGAAATTATATAACCCAGGAAGGGTATAGAGGGAACTTCAAAGGTGCATTTAGATAGTTTCCCGTAGAGCCGGTTCTCACGAAGACGTCGGAGAACTTCACAAACTTGTAGACGATGAGATGGAAGGTCTTGGGAGAAGATAAGGATATCATCTAAGTAAACAACGAGGTACTTATACAGGACATCACGAAAGATTTCGTTCACAAAGTGTTGGAACACTGCTGGAGCATTACTCAACCCAAATGGCATTACCAGGTATTCATAATGGCCATCTCGAGTGTTGAAAGCTGTCTTCCACTCGTCACCACTCCGGATTCTGACGAGATTATAGGCACCGCGGAGATCTAACTTGGTGAAGATGCGGGCTCCTTTAACTCTGTCAAATAATTCGGTAATGAGTGGTAATGGATAACTATTCTTGATAGTAATGTCATTGAGACCCCGATAGTCAATGCATGGACGCAGTCCTCCATCCTTCTTTTTAACAAAGAAGAAACCTGCACCAGCGGGAGATGATGACGGACGGATGAATCCCTTCTGAAGATTCTCTCTGATGTAATTACTCATCGCCTCAGTTTCAGGAACAGACAACGGATAGGTGCGCCCCCTAGGTGGCTTCTTGCCAGGAAGGAGATCGATGGGACAATCCCATTCCCTATGGGGCGGCAGGATATCAGCAGCCTTTTCACAGAAGACGTCTGAGAAGTCTTGATAAGCTGCTGGGAGACTTGACTGTGTCTTTACTTCGGTAGACTTAATGGGACACACTTGGGCTAAGCAGGATTGATGACAATGTGAACCCCATGAGGTAAGCTGCAACGTTGACCAGTCAAACTGTGGATTATGTAGCTGGAGCCAGGGCATGCCCAAGACAATCTCCTGGGTGGCTTGAGGGATGACCAGGAACTTGATCAGTTCAGAATGGAGAAATCCAACTCCCAGAACCACTGGAACAGTTTGATGAGAAATGTTCCCCTTGGAGATTCGACTACCATCCACAGCAGTAATGTAAACTGGACAAGAAAGTTCACAGGTAGATAGGCAAAATTTATTTACCGCAGCTTGGGTGATAAAGTTTCCTGCAGCACCGCAGTCCACTAATGCTGACGCAGACTGGAGCCCAACTGGAGTCTCTAGCATCACTGGAAGGATGAGGTCTTGTTGAGAAGGAGCTTGACTGAAAGATCCTAACTTGACTCCTCCCTTACAAGTCAGGATCTGGCGTTTCCCGAACGCACCGTACAGGAGTTAATCTGATGGCCCGCAGCAGCAC
Organism: Pseudophryne corroboree; assembly: GCF_028390025.1. Classification (NCBI taxonomy): domain Eukaryota; kingdom Metazoa; phylum Chordata; class Amphibia; order Anura; family Myobatrachidae; genus Pseudophryne; species Pseudophryne corroboree. The sequence goes on along the minus strand of NC_086445.1, from coordinate 942,902,357 downwards.
AGTATAGGCAGAGTCTCTCACGTATTCTTCTTGCCCGCTCTTCAGGAGTTAGGCGGGACCTATTTATCTGCATAGGCTCGTCAGAAGAGGGAGACTGGAACTGTACAGAAGGTATGAACCTTGATCTGCGTGGCTCACTCCGAGCGCGTTCATTATTGCGTTCGCGGATGCGAGAGTCCAACTTAATGCACAGGGAGGTCAAATCAGACAGTTGAACAGGAATGTCACGGGTCGCCAATTCATCCTTGATCCGATCCGAGAGTCCGTGCCAGAAAGCTGCTACCAGAGCTTGGTTGTTCCACTGAACCTCTGCAGCCAACGTCTGGAACTGGATGACATATTGCCCCATGCTTCGGGTACCTTGACGAAGTTGGATCAGGTCTGCCGAAGCTGATGTCGCACGACCAGGCTCGTCAAAGATCCGTCTGAAGGTTGACACGAAGTCTGTGTAGTTGTTAATCAGAGGGTCAGCACGTTCCCACAGAGGAGACACCCAACTCAGAGCAGATCCAGAGAGTAAGGAGATGATGTAGGCAACCTTGGATCTTGGCGTGGGGAAATTATGTGGCAATAACTCAAACTGTATTTCACATTGATTGAGAAACCCGCGACATAACTTAGGACTGCCATCATACTTGCTCGGCACGGGCAGATGCAGACGTGACACTGGAGCTGATGCAGCCGGCATAGAAGAACTCACAGCACTGGCAGGTGCTGGAGTAACAGGAACAGTAGGAGAGAGTACACTAGGCAGGGATTGCTGTAGTGTATCTAATCGGGAGGACATCCCTTGCAGGAATTGAAGCATCTGCTGCTGCGCAACCTCTTGACCATCCAGACGGGAGACCAGATTTTGCAAGGCCTCTGACCCCACACTCCGTCCACCATCCGAGTCCATCGATCCTGGACTTACTGTCAGATTGTGTTTGGGCTGTGTCCCCGGAGGGGGCGCTAGTGGGTCAGTGGAGGTAGATGGGAGAAAACGAGGAGGCTGGATAACGTTCTTGCGCATGAGCGCAATGGTATTTATTTGGCAGATGATATTAAACAGGATGGTAGCAGAAACAATAATAACAGATGAATAAAGTCAATCACTCAGCATGATAACTGAAAGTCTATGGCAATGGATGACAGATGACTTGAGAAAATAATAACCGGTAATATATAAACAGAAGAACAAGTGCTTGTGAAATGGTTCTGGTTTGGAAACCAGTGCAGGTTTTAAAACAGGAAACTTAGGCAGCAAGGTGTAGAATGGCAAACCTGAGCAGAGGCAGGAGTCTGACTTCACAGTGCAGGTGATGAGGCACTGGCAGCAGCAAGCTGTATCACAGGTGGAGGAATGAAACACACCTGGAGTCAGTCTCAACTGCAGGCTGAAGCACACAAGGTGGTGATGAGTGTGAAGCCTTGTTGCAGGTTGCAGGTATTGCTGGGCCTTGAAGTTCCACGGAGCTGTGCAGAGTAACCAGGAGTACAAGTTCTTAACCAGAGAACCAGGAACACAGGAGGAACAGGAACAGATCCTTTCACATGGGTCGCAGGAATGACACAAAGTCCAGGATGCCTGCAGACTGATCCTGCAGTCTCTTATGTACCCCATGGTGCACAGGGATTGGATGAGTGAAGGAAAGTGGGTGCGGCCAAGCACCGGATTGGTCGCAGTGTACTGGCTGTTTACAGACTGTCATGGCGGCGCCCACGCTGCGGCCTAGCAGGGACGCGGCGCGCTACATGCCCGCTGTCTCAGGAGTGTTCCCAGGCCCTTGATGATGTCCCATGGCAGGGGCATAGGTGACAGGTGACCGCAGGGAGCCAGGACGGAGTCCGCAGCGGCGGACGGATGTCAGCCTGGTAAGTCGATTCCTGACAACAGAAAGACAATGATAACGGAGAGAAACTTACGCACAAGGGTAAACGATCGCATGCGCCTGGACATCCAGCACCCGATTTTCAGCAATGAGAACCGTTGAAGAGTGAGAGCTGGATGTGGTCGGCCTGCCTATTTATGCCCCACACACAATGCAATCCTACAGTCCCTACAATCCCATTGTCCATTGGACGTCGGAATTCGGCCCTGCATCATAACAAAAGGTCATAGGTTGATTCATACAGGTGGGCTGTGACGATTTCAAACAGCTCAGGTGGGTGGGGAACTAGGTTTCCCGCCGCATACCTGAGTATGAGTAAATAGTAGAAATGGACATAAACTTCTTATGTCCATAACTATTCGCACGAGCGATTAATACGCTCCAAACCAACACCGGAATATTGCTAATTAAATACTCTTCCGATGGGTACCAAACACTGCTGTATGATTCCTGTTAGACCCTTCGTACGATACAAGAGGGATTCCTTAGCTCAGGGACCTTCTATATTAACCAAACTTTCAGAAACTATCAAAGGGACCATGATCTATAAACTACACTAATTGTGAAAATATGTAACGAATGAGTCGCACGCTACGACTACATAAACTCTACCGTAAATACGCATACCGCGCCTGCGAGTGCACGCTATTGCGGGTATGCGCCTTCACGGGAGAGCGTACGCATGCGCAGCACGGACCAGTGTGCGGTGCAAATATGGCAACGTGCATAGAGACATTTTTCTGACTTTGACAGTCCACCCTTTGGCAGTCAATAATAACTGCCACAAAACATTTAAGGAGAAAAATGCAAGTCAGGGGTTAATTGATTTCCATGGTGGGGTAAGGAAGAAGAGAGGAGTAGGTGTGAAGAGGGTATGACCTAGTGAGAAAGTAGAAGCATGTGTGTATGAGTCCATGTTTGGAGGGTCATGTATCATCGTGCCGTACGTGTTGTAAATCAAGCTTCGAGGTATTGCGAAGTATACATTTGAATTCCTTCTTATCCTGTGGTACAGGTCTGTGGATGGGCTGTCAAACTTTACCGAGCTCTTTTCGGATTTTGAACAAAATGGGGAGCACATTTTAGTTGATGATACATGAATGGGGGAGGTATGTGGTTGCTGATATCTGTGCCTGTATTCCCTATCGTCTATGTGTGTCATTACCTGAGGGTTGTAGAGATGAAGATAAAGAACACTTATGGAAAATGCAATGATATTCTATGTCAGGGAAATGTACATCTGTCGTCGAAGTTGTGTTCGGTATCTGTTGAGAGTCGTCTTCTTTGCGCTGTATTGCTCCTTGGGCATGAGCAAATAGCTTTGTCTGAGCCATCAGATTTACAAAAAATGTTGGGCTAGCGTGAGTTTAAAAGTACTAGGGAAACTGGGGATCCATGGCAAAGTTCATCAAGTGTCCATTTCTCAAGTGGTCAAAACTTCATCTTTGGTGCTTGTCTGTTGTCTGTATAGCGTCTCGTCAACTTCCTCGTCCAAGGGGGTCTTTGTATCTTGGAGAAAAGCAGAAAAACAGGTGAAAGAAACGGACCGTATAATCGCATTTTCATCACATCCTGGTTTCTATCATTGGGTCATAAATCAAATCCAGGTTAATTACAGTTTCCTCACTCCTCAAGCTCATCACTCTTGTACTTTGTTTGCACCTCATTAAAGCCTGCCCGCATCTAAATATCAATCCAATAGATATAACAACACCTAAGATACATAGGAGGAACTTTCCAACATCCATTATGACTCCTTGAGCCCAGTCTCCTAAACCGGAGAACCAATTTCGCGGGTTCAACCATGACACCCAACCAGTCAGCTCATTACCTACAGCAGCAAGGGTGAGATTGTGTTTTCGACGAAATTCCCACTTCAATTGGAGAATATCGTCCATCTTTTGGTCTATGACCTCTACCGTATCCTCGGTGCTATTCGTGATATAAGTGCAACACTTTATGCCGTACTGTGTTGCCAATGTAACACAATATCCGCCTGTTACTGCTGTAAGATAATTAAGAACCATCCTATGCTGAACTAGTTCTGTTTTATAAGCTTGAAGTTCTCTTCCAGTGTATCTAAACGTGTCATCATACATTTCAGTGATATTATCTAACAAATTGGCGAGTGCGGAAATGTATCTATAATTCATCACTCCCCGAGCGGTACGAGTGAAATCTAACGCGACCAGGACCTGAATCCCGGTGGATTCATGGATAAGATCAGAGGCCGGATGCTCTAACCTTTCTGACAGTTGTCTTTTAACTCGGTGCTCGTAATGAGTGTGAGTATAAGGAGCTTGGGCACCACGGTGTATGTCCTTCATTTTGTCATGTGTAACAGTCATCACTTCAGGCAATACTTTTCCAATATAACACAATCCTTCAGAGTTTGGGGCAAGCCACTTGTACGCCTTTCTCCCGCATATGAAATATGCATCATCGGGGAGAACATATGGGACGGAGAAGGACATGACCATGTTACAAACCTTCCAGGTGAAATCTCCTGACCCTAATTCTTCCATCTGCCTAATGCACGTATCAGTTTGTACGATATGTGCACAGTATCCTGGTGATACCTCTCCAACTCTAGTAATCCTATTTCCTAAGGTATATCGATACCGAAAAGATTTTCCTCTACTGGCTATGTGGCGTACCAGCTCTGTATCTGTAGGCATTCTATCTGCTCTGTGTGAAAAGGTCATGGTAAGGTTGCTCCATGACACTTCCCAATTTCCCGGTTTTCTGGGATTGGAGATGTTGAAACATAAGAGGGACCTATCCACATGGTATTGGTGGAGCTTCAAACTAGGAGGGCTGGAGATATTAAACCTCCGGTCCACCGGTCTCCCACCACTTAGCTCAAGTACCTCCCCTAACGTTAAAGGAAATGGTACTAGCCCTGATTTGCTATGACCCTGAGGTACTTGAGAGCATACCCAACAATCTGTTTGGTTTAACACATTACCCACTAAAGAGTGATAGTCACTCAATGGATGCCGGTCTATATGGATATTAAAACTAGATTGGCATTTCTTTATGCATCCATCTTCAACCAGATTATCACAGAGCCTACAGATACAATTTTCTTCAGCTAACAATCCATCACAATTTCTTCTATCGGATCGTTTTCTGATACTCGCCTTTGCTTGTTGGTTTGGTTGATCTTGGAAAACTACGCCTCCATCATCATAATCGGAACCCATTCCAGAACCTCTCTCGACCTCTATGGTACTCTCGCCGGAACAGACTGCTCTGGTCAACATCATGGTTAACATCAAAATCCGGATCACAGTCTCTTGGGGCAAGTCCATCTTTGAGGAGGAAATAGAGAAAAATGAGAAGGGGGAAAAAAGAAATTTCAAGGAAGAGGGGATGGGAAGTGGAGAAAAACAATAAAAGGGAGAAGGGAGTCGACAACTGCTTTCGGTCTTCAAGGCTCAGGTGCCGCCTCAGTCCTCCTGGAACAGACACTCCAGTGATACAACCTCTACCGTCTGTTCCTTATCACGGGACTTCTCTGGATCAGCAACCTTTTTGCAGTGGGATGAATGGACCCAAGTCTCTCTCTCAGCCACCTTCAATGCTGTGGTGCTAGTCAATAAGACCTGGTATGGTCCTTCCCATCTATCAATAAGACAACCTGAGCGTAGAAAATTTCGTATCATTACATAATCCCCAGGTTCAATGTCATGACAATTACTATCTGGTAAATCAGGAATCATCAACTTCAGATTATCATTTTGATTCCTCAACTGCTTACTCATGTTAATCAAGTACTTTACAGTTACTTCATTGTTACATTTCAAATCATCCTGAGGGTTAATCATGACATGCGGTTGTCGACCAAACAAGATTTCAAAAGGAGACAGATTAAGAGGGGACCTGGGAGTGGTTCTGATGCTATACAAAACAATGGGTAAAGCTTCTGGCCACGTCAATCCTGTCTCTGCCATTACTTTACTCAATTTATTTTTAATAGTGCTGTTCACTCTTTCGACCTTCGCGCTCGCCTGTGGACGGTACGGAGTGTGCAGCTTGCTATCAATTCCCATCAACTTACACATTCCTTGAAAGACATCACCTGTAAAATGGGTACCCCTATCACTTTCAATGATTCTAGGGATACCATATCTACATACAAATTCCTGCACAATTTTCTTAGCTGTAAACATAGCGGTATTTGTAGCTGCTGGGAAAGCTTCGACCCAATTCGAGAAAACATCTATACAAACAAGTACATATTTCAAATTTCGACATGGGGGTAATTGAATGAAGTCAATTTGTATTACCTGGAAAGGGCCACCGGCAGGTGGGATATGGGATGGTTCTGTAGGTATTGCTTTTCCAATATTCTTTCTCAGACAGGTAAGGCATGACATTGCTCTTTTACTCGCATGAGAGGAGAATCCTGGGGCGCACCAGTATGCTCTTACCAATTTGCACATCCCCTCCTTGCCTAGATGAGTCAGCCCGTGAGCTGCTTCAGCCAGACATGGAAGGTATGCCCTGGGGGCCACTGGTTTACCATGTCCATCCGTCCAGAGCCCTGAGGACTCCTGGCCATATCCCTTTGCCTTCCAGACTGCTCTTTCCTGTGTGGAACACAAATTCTGCATCTCACACAACTTCTGTGTGTTGATGGTATTAAATACCATCAGTTGTGTGGTGTCTGTCTGTATGGGGGTAGCAGCTGCAAGCTTTGCGGCTTCGTCTGCTCGGCCGTTACCAAGGGATACTGGGTCTTGGCTATATGTATGTGCTTTACATTTGATAACAGCCACTCTGTCGGGTTCCTGTATCGCTGTTAGAAGCCTTTTTATGTGAGCTGCATGCGCTATCGGTGTACCAGCCGCCGTCATGAAATTTCTGAGCTGCCATAGGGCTCCGAAATCATGTACTACCCCGAAGGCGTATCTAGAATCGGTGTAGATATTGGCTGACTTACCCTTAGCCAATTCACATGCTCTGGTTAGGGCGACCAGTTCAGCAACCTGGGCTGAGTGAGGTGGGCCTAGCGGTTCCGCTTCTATGGTGTCTTGGTCATCTACGACTGCGTATCCAGTACACAAGTCTCCCGAGTCTGACTGTCTATGACAACTACCGTCCGTGTAGAACGTTAGTTCTGCATCTTCCAGTGGGTTGTCACTGATGTCAGGCCTTGCGGTAAAATTTTGGGTCAAATATTCCATACAATCATGTGTATCTCCCTTTGCATTAAATCCTCCTTCCCCATCACTCTCACCTTCCACCCTTTGTGTCTGACCAGGCACACCTGGGAGAAATGTTGCAGGATTTAATGCGCTGCATCTCCTTATGGTGATGTTTACTGGGGCCATTAATGCCAATTCCCATCTTGTAAACCTTGCTGATGAGACGTGTCTGGTTTGGGCAGAATTCAATAAGGCAGATACCGCATGCGGTGTATGGATTGTGAGGTTGTGGCCTAGCACGACATCTTCGCTTTTCGTCACTAGCAATGCTATCGCCGCAACGCTACGCAAGCATGTGGGGAGGGATCGCGCTACCGTGTCTAGCTGGGCGCTGTAGTATGCAATTGGCCTGCTGGCGTCACTGTGTTTTTGGGTTAGTACACCTGCTGCGCACCCAGCACTTTCTGTTCCGTATAGTTCAAAGGGTTTCCCATAGTCTGGCATACCTAGTGCTGGTGCCTGTGTTAGGCATTGTTTGAGTCTCTCAAATGCTGTTTCAGATTCGTCTGTATGCGAAATCCGATCAGGTTTGTTTGAGGAGACCATTTCCTGCAAAGGTAGCGCCAATATGGAAAACCCTGGGATCCAATTACGGCAATACCCACACATTCCTAAAAACGTCCTGATCTGTTGCTGGGTTTGTGGCAGTGTCATGTCTCTAATGGCTTGGATTCTATCAGCGGTCAGGTGTCTCAGTCCTTGTGTTAGACAGTGTCCCAAATATTTTACCTTAGTTTGGCATAATTGTAACTTGTCTTTGGAAACCTTGTGACCTGTGTCTGAAAGATGAAACAGGAGCTGTTTCGTATCCTTCAGAGATGCTTCCAGTGAATCTGAACACAGTAATAAATCGTCCACATACTGTATCAATACTGATCCACTGTCTGGTTGGAAAGACTGTAAACAATCATGCAAAGCCTGAGAAAATATACTTGGACTATCTATGAAACCTTGGGGTAGCCGAGTCCACGTGTATTGGACTCCTCTGTATGTGAATGCAAACAAATATTGGCTGTCAGGGTGCAGAGGTACCGAAAAGAAAGCGGAGCAGAGGTCAATAACAGTGAAAAATTTGGCAGTGGGAGGAATTTGCATTAGGATGACAGCTGGATTAGGCACTACGGGGAACTGACTCTCAACTATTTTGTTAATCCCCCTTAGATCCTGCACTAGCCTGTAACCCCTCCCCCCACTCTTTTTAACAGGGAAGATGGGACTATTGGCTGTGCTGGACGTTCTTACTAGAATGCCCTGTTGTAGCAAGCGCTCTATTACTGGGAAAACTCCTAACTCCACCTCTGGCTTCAGAGGATACTGTGGGATTTTTGGAGCTATCCTACCATCTTTTACTTGTACAACTACTGGAGCTACGTTTGCCATTAATCCAGTGTCCTGTCCATCTTTTGTCCAAAGTGACTCTGGTATCTGAGATGTCATCTCTTCTACTTGGGATGGGTTCCTATTTGTCATAATGGAATGTGACATTAATTTTGATGGGGAGTCTAACATGTCTCGTACCTCCTGAGCGTGACTCTCAGGAATGTCCAAGAATACACCTTCAGGAGTACAATAAATGACGCAACCCATTTTACATAGTAAGTCTCTCCCCAGGAGATTAGTTGGTGCCGATGCAGCCAGCAAAAAGGAATGCTTGGTATGCAAAGGCCCTATTGTAATTTCGGCTGGTTTGCTAACAGGGTAGTGCTGGACTACTCCTGTTACTCCCATGGCTGGAATTGTCCTACCAGTGGTTCTCATGCCCACTGTCGAATTTATCACTGACTTGGCCGCCCCTGTGTCTACAAGAAAGTTTAAAGTTTTACCAGCCACATTGATTGCAATCTCTGGTTCGCTTCCAAGACTGGCAATCAATTTAACTGGCTGCAGATTACAGGTGTGGCCACACCCCTATTGGGTATGCTGACCTCCCTGAATCCCATTGGCAGCAACTACTTGTGGGGGAGTTAGCTGGGAACTACCAGAGGCCTGCCAGTCTCTGTTCGGGGGATATCTTTTTGTTTCCCCTGTATGTGGCTCAAAACTCCGCCTCTGTGGACCCTGCTCCCAATGTCGTGTGTTGTGTTGTTGTCTAGGGGGTTGAAAAGATCTTTGTACATTCTTTGTTCTACATTCTCGTGCAAAGTGTCCCGGTCTGTTACAAGAAAAACATGTTATTACACTTGCCTTACCCACAGGATTCGGTGGTACATACGCAGGCTGCCTTGTGGTCAGCGCCTGTATACTTACGGACATCAACTTATCACTTTGCGACTCCCTGTGTCTAGTGATGTTTTTGTCGTGATCAACAGCAGCCTCTCTCAAGGTGGACACTGACAGACCTCGCCAACATGGTTGTGTGGTCTGTACCCTAGCTTTTAATGTTTCTTTCAAACCATCCATCAGTACAGATACTGCTACTTCTCGATGGTTTGGGTTGGTCTTAATGTCTTCTATACCAGTGTATTTTGCCATTTCTGATAGTGCCCGGTGGAAATATTCTGCTGCCGTTTCGGACTCCTTTTGCTTAATGGAAAATATTTTATTCCATTTAACAACGGCTGGGAAATACTCCTTTAGCTGTAAATTTATCCTTTTTACATTATCCTGGTCGTACACATCTGTAAGCGGTACATCTTTATCTAGTCCACAATCAGCCAAGAATTTAACTGAGTCGACATTGGAAGGTAAGCAAGCTCTTAGCACTATCTGCCAATCCTTATTATTGGGCTCTAAAGTGTTTCCTAGATCCCTGATGTATTTTTGGCTTGCCACTAAATCTTTTCTGGGGTCTGGGAATTCAGACACTATGGTCCTCAATTCCATTCTAGTGAACGGGCAATACATGGCAATGTTCCTGACGGGTGTGGCTCCTGATGCATCTGTTTTCCCATTGGGAACTACTATCACCTTTACAGGAGCAATTCTAACAGCCTCTTCCTGTATAGATTCTACAGCTTGTTGTGGTACAATTGTTTCAGTGTAATGCATGGTGCCGTACTTACCCGTTGACACGACCTCACCTATCCCTCCGCTAGGGGCCTTAACTAATCTCGTGGGTGGTGCAGTTCCTACTGTGGTTTCTGATATGGTGGCCGCTAGAGAGAGCGCTGAAATTGTTGCCGAATCTTCTTCTTGATCACACTCCTGAGGAAGGTTCAAAACAGGGTACATCTTGCACGGGTTAATACTTGCATGAGTTATTTGGTTAACATCATTAACATTTACAGGGTTACTAAGAGTTTGTGTTTTACAACCCAGTGCGTTTCTCTCCGTAATCAGCTTCTCTCCTGCAATGTATGGTGGAGGTGGAGCTGTGGCTATCAGCTTCCTGACTGCCCCAGATCCCGCCGCCAGAGCCAAACCTCTCTGTATCTCACCTTCCTGGTGCCATAACTGTAAGTAATCATGATGCTGAATTCGTCTCTTTGATGATTTTACGAGACATATCCTCCTCCTTAAATTTTGTAACACGTCTGGACTGAAGCTACCTATTCTTGGGAATTTGTCCCTGTCTTGTACAGTCATTCTCTCCCATTCATCACATAAAGATTCGGTGTGACTTCCATATTTTTCACACATTACATATCGTGCCGACCCAACTGGTCGGTTCACAGAATCAACCTGAACCAGGGTTGATCGCCCCCTACCTGAGCAACTGGCCCCCATAGTCTGCAGGTGTTGCTTAGTCCTCCTTGGATTTCTGTATCAAGGTTTTCAGCAAGCCTTTACAGACAACCAAATTACTCCACAGTAGGCCGGCGGTGGCGGTTTACCGAGTACCCCACTCACTCGCCCACCTCGACCAATACGACCTGATCACACCGATATGGTGCTGGCGTACTCGATACAGGGCCCCTATGGAACCTTCAGTTTACTGGAACATATGAGGGTTACCCGCAGGACACTTACTCTTTCCAGTAAAGGTGGGGTTGTTAGATAGTTCCTGAGTGACCAGCGAACTTCCCTTCCAAAAATAAAAAATTACACAAATCACGTCAGAATGTACAGATAGCGTTTGTGACCACTTTACTCTAATGGTATTAGGTCAGATTACTAACTACTGCACACAATTACGTGTGGTCCAATCGTTCAGTACACAAGCACTACTTGTCATGTACTGAAAGATCAATGGAATCGATGTTTCCGGCCGCGATTCCTTCAGCAAGAGCTTATGGCCTATATGGGTTCTGCACCAACACCCCAGGCGTTGTGCCACTGGACTTTTATAGCGGACCTCTTTAGTACCTTACGACCTCCTGGTCTTGTTACCTTCTGTTAATGACCTCCTGGTCTGTTACCTTATGGTCCGCTATACTCTAATGCTCAAATATTATTTAACCAGGGATGCCTCCCTAGCCACCGTATATGTCACTTACACGTGTGTCCCTTGACGAGTACCCGACTTTCCTTTTGGTTCAACCTCTTAAGTTATATAAACTTATGTATACAAAACCACACTCACTCAACACATGTACACTTTTGTTTCTATATCTATTTCTGCGCAGAAATTGTCTTCAGTCCAACAGTGTTACTAATTAGGAGCAGGATCTGTTAAGCTAAATTTCAGATTTTCCAAAAATAGATTTGCGTTATTTACCGCGTCGCGTTATTTACCGCTGTGCGTTACTTATCGCCTTTGCGCTAATTATCGCTTTGCGCTAATTCAACTTTTCGTGACTTGAGCTACGTGGGCGTAACCAGACGCTACGTTGCGTAATGTACGCTGCGTGCGTCTGTCTTTTGGATTGCGTACGCTAGTCTTTGTTAGCGACACGTGTACGCAATGCAAAGATCCACCGTAACACAATTTCTACCTTTATCAATGTAGATGATCCCTGATCATCTACCGCACACCACACTGACTGCCTTATCTCCCAGACAAGCCGTGTGTTGGTCTATACTTTAACTATTACCTCTACTATGAAATAACAGCAAATCTCTTTTTGCACTTTCTATCAACTATAAAACTTGGCAAACAGGAATAGTGATATACGAAATTTGAAAAAGAAATGCAGATAAATGTATGTGTGCGTGTATACGCAAGACAGAAGAGAAATAAAACAGTTTTAAAAGACACAAGCGTTTTGTTCTTACTTCCGGTTCCCGGATTCCTTCAGCACTCTTTATCTAAGCGAAGCAGACGCTTATCCCGTCAGCACTGCGAGACAACCTCCCACCCTTTGCTGGGGGGATAATGTCTGCTGATCTACCTAGTGCAGATATGAGAAGGATAGGACGAGTCCCCAATTGACAATGCTAAATTCCCTTGTCGTATAAACAACCCTTTATGAAGCTAAGAACACTGTACGCTGTTTACTTAAGAAGTACCGTAATGGTACGCTAGTTGCGTAACGATCGCTCAGCCGTAGGCGAGACGCTCAAGCGTCACGTTCGCTCACGGCCCAGTGATCACAGGACACGTTATTGGCTATGACTAGAGTAATGATTCGCTATGGCGTAGCGGACGCTCGAGACCACGAGGAGATCACCAGCGGCGCAGACGCTCACAACTCTATACCTTTATGTCTAAACCTTATACCAATGAAATACACGGAATACCTTAATGTGAATACAGGGTGTAAGTGCAACCTTGTGTAACCTGACTAACTACAAAGCTGCTTGAGCGTCACCGACGCTCAAGTGAACACTTAACACTATAGGAAATACACAGATACTGGTTTAGGGTCCAAAGCCTATTAACTGTATTATATCTAGTATACTTGTAAAAAGGGGATAACAGTACAAATGATACACTACAATATAACAAAGACTTCCTAACCAAAATACAATACTATCTAATACAATACAATACTAGTCTAGGGGAGATACGAGAGAAAGAGAAAGGAAAGAGAGAGAGAGAGAGACGGAGAGAGATGAGAGAAATTGGCTCACAGAAAGACAATGATAACGGAGAGAAACTTACGCACAAGGGTAAACGATCGCATGCGCCTGGACATCCAGCACCCGATTTTCAGCAATGAGAACCGTTGAAGAGTGAGAGCTGGATGTGGTCGGCCTGCCTATTTATGCCCCACACACAATGCAATCCTACAGTCCCTACAATCCCATTGTCCATTGGACGTCGGAATTCGGCCCTGCATCATAACAAAAGGTCATAGGTTGATTCATACAGGTGGGCTGTGACGATTTCAAACAGCTCAGGTGGGTGGGGAACTAGGTTTCCCGCCGCATACCTGAGTATGAGTAAATAGTAGAAATGGACATAAACTTCTTATGTCCATAACTATTCGCACGAGCGATTAATACGCTCCAAACCAACACCGGAATATTGCTAATTAAATACTCTTCCGATGGGTACCAAACACTGCTGTATGATTCCTGTTAGACCCTTCGTACGATACAAAGAGGGATTCCTTAGCTCAGGGACCTTCTATATTAACCAAACTTTCAGAAACTATCAAAGGGACCATGATCTATAAACTACACTAATTGTGAAAATATGTAACGAATGAGTCGCACGCTACGACTACATAAACTCTACCGTAAATACGCATACCGCGCCTGCGAGTGCACGCTATTGCGGGTATGCGCCTTCACGGGAGAGCGTACGCATGCGCAGCACGGACCAGTGTGCGGTGCAAATATGGCAACGTGCATAGAGACATTTTTCTGACTTTGACAATATATATAATTATATATATACACACACACACACACACTCACTGTGCAGCCAGGCACAAAAGCCCTCTTCAGCCTGCTTGAAAACTTAATTACCCGGCCTTCCATTTTCTCCTGAAAGGGGCTGCTTGCTCCTCTGGTGCGCCGGCTCCTCTCTCCTCTAGAGGCGCGTCATTACGTCAGGCGCCGCAAATAAACTTTATTGTGCTGCTGCTGTGAGCAGTAGCCGATGGCCAGCAGGACCCGAGCACTCCCTCACTCTCCCGCAGGGGCGGGCGGGTGGGCAAGAAGATTGGCAGGCAGGCGGGCTGGTGGGCGGGCGGGCGGCCAGGCAGAGGACCGGCTTGTGCAGGTGCTGGTGCTGCTGGTGGTATTGCGCCCACAGTTGTGCAGGTGCTGCTGGTGGTATTGCGCCCACAGTTGTGCAGGTGCGCTGTGGGCAAGGCACTGCTAGTTACGGCACTGTGTTTTATCACTGTTGTTTCCAATTGAGAAGCACATCAGAATTTGCTGCATTATATAACACAGGGATGGAGGCTGAAAGTGATTATGGACTGATGGCTCCGTTACTTCCATGAAATGGGTAATAGCATGGGACTGATCCATCTCATGAGATTGGCATGTGTATGTATCCAGTCTTCAGTGCTCATACGGTCAGGGATGGGGCGCCTGTTTCTGATAGATCATTTGCACCCAGCATTGGGCTTGCATAAATCCCAGTAGTAATGATGACAGCTGTGGCCAGTGTCCGACTGGGGCAAACCACCACAGATTCCCGGCTAACCAGTAGAGAGTGCATGGGCTGGGTCCCTTGATAAATATATATAGTAAACACTGCTTGTACGTGCATGGTAATGTAGGAGATTAATAACAGGAGGAGGTAGGCCCACAGGCAGTGGGGCCAGCTGGTGGTTTCCCCTGTTCCCCTGTGGGCCAGTACGACCCTGGCTGTGGCTGTGGATGTAAGAACTTTGGGCAGGCCAGGGTTCCACATAAACAGTAGATGGGAGGATATTCAGCTTGAATGGGCATATAATTGCATTTGCATTAAGCGATCTGATTCAGAATCAGATCCAGTATTTATTAACTATTATTTAATGAAGGGGCCAATATTATTGGTGGGGTCCCCCACTAGACCTTACCAGAGCCCTGGATGCTGCGTCAGTATGTGTCCTTGTGACAAGCTCAATAGAACATACATATATGAGGTCAGTTTGCCACCTGAGGGCACGGTACACTGGGCACATGGTCAGTCGCTGCTGCATGACCATTTTGATGTAGATCTTAAACGGACAACTTTTACTATTCCTGTTTTCTTACCAAATTTACAATTTAACCACATGAAACTATGTAAATACATTTGGCTGTCCATATGATATTATTTATAGGTATATTTTACATTTTGCTAGTTGTTTATTTAGTCAAGACTGAAGGCATCGCTGTCCATCATCACATATGTACTTATCGCATATGTACTTACATATGCGATCAGAATTGCGAAGGATATCTCTTCCGGTAAGAGCTGTCCTTCGCGATCTCCGGCAGCTACCTGACTTCTTGGTTTCGGCCCCGGGAATCATTCTGCACATGCGCAGAGTGACAGGGGCGGCCGCGGGGCATGCTGGGTGGGATCCCTCACACCAGTGCTGTGGAGAGAATCCATAGGCTTCTATGGGGTATCGCTAGCAAAAGCTGGCGATCCCCTCCGTGGCACTGTCCCGGGGGTTAGTGCATTCGGAAAATGCGGTAAATGGGGGTTTACCGCATATTCCATTTAGTGAGTATGTTGGTCATTACAATTAAAATGAATTGTATATTATTATTATTATTATTATTATTATTATAATAATACTACAGTATAAAGGTGGCAGATGTGTTTAGCAGCTGCAAAATGCCTGCCTACAGGACACATCCTAAACTCTGCCCAGCCCCTAGAGCAGATATACCCCACCCCCACCCACAGTCACCATCCTGTGCGACTCCTCCCACAATCACTACCTTCCCCTTGCTATGGTTGCAACCCCTCCGGTCGGGGGGGGGGGGGGGGTCAGAGATGAAAGAAAAGGAGGATAGAGATGAAAGAGAGAGAGAGGGGAGGGCGATAGACCTGAAAGAGAGATGGAGGAAGGGGGGCAGATAAAAAAGAGGGGGAGAACAGAAATGAAGTGAAAGGCGGGGAGGCATAAGGCTGGAGAGACGCAAGGGTGGCATGAAGCTGGAACTGTATTCTGCAAATTCTTATTTTATAGCTTGTTTAGACTCTAGAGCAGTTGAAATTACATTTTATTGAGACACTAATGACTTTAATAAAAGCGCTGAAGCCACGGCCTGGCATAGTGCTGTATTTTATTGTCTTTATTGCCATAGCTGAGTGAGAGTTACTCTAATAGAACAAAAATGTCCCACTCTTATCTCCATAGCAATTCATATGAAGCATTCTGCCATCCAGCGATAACCTCATTAGAGAGGCTGATATAGAAGTTAGTTGATAAGAAAAGCAAGCACTGTGCTATCAGAACGCAGCAGGCCGTCTGTGCAAATCTCGCACAATGCTGCAGTACAGCAGGGTATATGGCTCTGGGAGCACTGCCTACAGAACATTTGTTTTGAAGCAAAATGTTGTTGTGTTCTCTCTAATTAAAGTAAATGCAATGCTCAGTATCAAAGTACTTTTTTTTTCCTTAAAGAGAAATAGAACTTGGTTCATAGTGGCGTTAAGCAGGAACAGCCATAACATTTAGGGGTCTATTCATGAAGCAGTGAAAAGTGTGGAGAAGTAAGCCAGTGGAGAACCAATCAGTGTTGAAGTAACATTTATAAAATGTATTTGATAAAATTAAACATAGCAGCCGATTGGTTGCCATGGGAAACTTCTCCGCCGGATCACTACTCCACACTCCTCACTGCTTCATGAATAGACCACTTAACCACTTGCCTGGCATGGTCGCATCAGATGCGACCATTCCTGCAAGTGCTCTATCTGACCTGGTCGCACAGGATGCGACCAGTCAGAAAGAGAGTGTTAGCAGCGGCAGGAAAGAGAAACTTCCGGTCCCTCTGCCTCCCTGCACTCTCCCTTACTGATTGCCCTGCTGCTGATTACTGCTGATCGGTCAGCATAGCAGGATTCCACCGTCCAGCGGCTGCAGACAATAGCAGCCGCTGGGGAGTGTAAATTTACCCTCCCAAGCCACCCCCAGACCCCCCTGTATACCTGGAGGCTGTCCCCCAAAATGAAAGCCGTGATGATCGCGATGTTTCCGATGTTCCAATGGTCGTGATGTCCCAATCGATGTTTCGATGTTTGGGGGGGGGTAACTTTTTTTTTTAAACTAAAATCATTTGGGATGGGGTTAAATTCATGTTCTGCACCTAATTCACGCATTTAAAAAAACAACAACAACAATTTCGGAGTGGTTTTTGGCAAAATAGGTGGTTAATGAGCTATGTCAGTAGCAAGAGTGTGCGTGGAGGGCGGATTCGTATAAGCAAAGTGTTAAGAAGTTTATTTTGTCACTTCAATTCATAATAGCTTCAGAACAAACAAGAAATGACGTCTTTTCCTTAATATTTATCTCTGGATGGCCAATTTTAACAGCTCTCCAGTAGGGAAGTACTAAGATGTGTCTGGGAGATGTGAGGGTGCACATACTGCTCCCACCCTTCCGCTCTGTGCCAAAATCTTCCTTCACTATTGCTCCATTTTTCTGTAGAGCTATTTAATGTACAAGACTACATATTGCATATGGCTCCACTTTGCTCCAAAAATGTAGCATTATTATTATTATTATTATTATTATTATTATCCTTCATCTATATGGCGCCTCAAGGGATCCCCAACGCACAATTACAGAGTACATAAACAAATAAGCAAAGTAGTAAAACAGGACAAATGCATAAACATAGCTTCATCAAGCAGACGGCCTCAAAATAAATTTCAGGGTGGCAGAAAACGAAGGGATTTAGTGCTGTCGAAGATGGGATAAGTAAGAGAAGGACAAGCACATGTGGGAAGAGGGCTCTGCTCGTGAGAGCTTACATTTTAAAGGGAGTCATTATGTGCCTGTGCCATGATACTGAGGAGTGAATGCTCAGGATTGAGCAAGAAGACGCTAAAAAAACCTAGACTTGGGATGTATTGCGGTTACTAGGCAGGGAGTGTAGGGTTAAGTTTTTCATGGTCTGTTTTCAGAGGTCCAATGAGGGAGCTGTGAGGGAGTATAGTGGGAGGAGCTATTCACTCATTTTCCTGTGTATGAGACAGGCTCTATCGCTTTGAGTTTTTGTTTCCAGACTGTGTGGACGTCTGGATGACTTCTCCCCATTTTGGAATAATATTGCATTCTATTCTACAGCCCTGTCTGGTTCTTGGCTAATGCATGCACCTGTGGTCTCTCCCACCAGGCGCCGCTTGACTTCATGTCCTTCTTCGGCTGGCTGGGTGTCCTCCTGGGCAGGGGTGGCTGTGGCAGCTGCATCTAGGCTGCCTGTGCCTGATGTCCCGCCAAGGTTGCCCTGTTGCCTGTTATACTGGTGGTGTGGGGGGGCAGAGAGTCACACGCATAGACGGGACCCTCCTCAGGGTCTGATGCCGCCACATCTACCGACCACAGCCACATTGGCTGGGACCATCATGCCGAAGCACTGCATGCCCATGGCGTGCATATTAGTGGTGGTGGGGGTCGTCCAGCAGCTTCCAGTGCAGGCTGAGTTCGTGGAGGTGGTATGATATGGAATTTAGGTGCAAGCAGCATGGCGTGCATGTGATGGCCTTTGGCCAACGACATGTCAAGATTTGGTTGGAGGTCACTAATTCAGATCCTGCTGCACCTGGTACTCCCAAAGTTCCATGCCTGTAGCAGTCAGGGTGCTCTTCCTTTCGTGGTGTGGGCTTTACAGGAAGTAGGGATCATTGCTATGCCTTCAACAACGAGAATTGCTCATCAGGGTCCAAATGTAAGTTCCATCACTCCTGTGTGCATCCCTAGGAATATGCGTTAGACATGCTGTAGATTGTGCAAGAGAAAGTTCTGAAGGAAGTTCAGTTCGGTCACATGATTGGGCCCTTTCTGATGCCTCCTCTGCCAGGCTTGGTACTCTCCCAAGTGGGCGTTGTGTGTATGAAAGTGCCAGGTAAGTTTCAGTTTATCCAGCATCTTTCCCACCCTCCTGGCGGATCACTTAATGAAGCCATTCCTGAGGACCTGTCCAGGGATTATTACCAGTCTTTCGAGGAGGCACTAAGCCTTGTTAGAGCTGCGGGTCCTGGAGCTTTGTTGGGGAAAGTCAACATCAAGTCCGCCTTTTGCCTTTTGTGTTCGTATTCTTTCCGAATGATGGGCTTCCCGCTGGAGGACGATTTCTATGTTGACAGATGCCTGCCCATGGGTTGTTCGGTGTCATGCATATTTTTTGAGAAGTTCAACTCTGTTTTTATATTGGTGAGTTGCACTGGGGAATCCAGGGTTGCACATTACCTGGATGATTTTCTTTGCGTCGGCCCAGCAGGTTCCCCTCAATGCACACAGTTGTTGTTGTTTTCCTTACAGTCATTGTTCTTGGTATCTGGAGTTCCAGTGGTGGCTGATAAGTGCAAGCATCCTTGCCCTTGCTTGTCGTTTATGGGCATAGCTCTGTCGCGTTTTCAGTGAGAGCATTTTCAACAGTTAGTGCTGTCAATGACTTTGGGGATGTATGCCCTACTCACTGTTGACAGGTTATTTGGCCGGAATGGAGGGGCTAGTATGTAATTTCCTTGCCCTGGGGATGATGCAAGCTTATCATTCAGCTTGCAGCCAATGGACACCGTTCTTACCGCGTAGGCAGCATTGCAGAAAAGCCGAACAGTAGTTACTATTATTGTTTATTTGGGCTTTGTATACTGCAGGCAAGTCACAGGCTGTGGTTGCGCTCAAGCTGGCTGATATTTAATTTTTCTGGCACTTGCGCAGTCTCCCTGATTTTACTCAGAATTTTGTTATTCACAAAGCCCTTAAGGGTGGGCTTGTTTCGCACCCACACCCACCGATAGTCGTCGTCCAATTTTGGTTTCCCTGATTGACAGGCAGAGGCAGTCACTGGGCGGGAGTGGGGGGGGGGGGGGGCAGCGGCGTTTGGTCGCATTTTAGGTGCACGGTCCGGGCAACGCAGGGGTGCCCGGACCACGCGGGGATGGGCCACGGCGCCTGCGTGATGTCCCACGCAGCCGCTGTGACCCAGACAACGACGAGTAGCTCCCTGCCAGCTGCAGGAGCTGCGCTGGTAGCAGGGGCGGAAGTCCCGGAGGCAGCGGAGTCGGCTGCCGCCGGGCTCCTAACCTGAAGAGGGCGCCTCGCAGCGCCCACTGACTTTACACAGATTGACACGCGGACGAGCGTCCGCATGTCAATCTGCGGTCTCCCTCCCTGCTGTGTTGGAGGGACACGGAGCGCATAGAGCGTCTCTCCTGTGTCCCTCCCTGGCTCTCTCCCCCGGCGGTCTAATACAGGAAGTGCCGTTCGTGAGCTCTGATTGGCTCACGAACCGGCACTTCCTGTATTAGACCAGCCGGGGGAGAGAGCCAGGGAGGGACACAGGAGAGACGCTCTATGCGCTCCGTGTCCCTCCAACACAAGGGGGGGCAGGCACTGGGGGCATATACCTGGCACTGGGGGGCATATACCTGGCACGAGGGAGGGAGGGGGGGGGAGACCTGGCACTGGGGGGCATATACCTGGCACTGGGGGGGCATATACATGGCACTGTGGGGGAAGACCTGGCACTGGGGGGCATATACCTGGCACTGGGGGGCATATACCTGGCACTGGGGGGCATATACCTGGCACTGGGGGTGAAGACCTGGCACTGGGGGGCATACACCTGGCACTGGGGGGCATATACCTGGCACTGTGGGGGAAGACCTGGCACTGGGGGGCATATACCTGGCACTGGGGGGCATATACCTGGCACTGGGGCGGGGGGCATATGTGGCACTGGGGAGAGGGATATATTTGGCACTGGTGGCATATACCTGGCACTGTGGGGGAAGATCTGACACTGGGGGCATATACCTGGCCCTGTGGGGGAATATCTGGCACTGGGGGCATATACCTGGCACTGGGTGCATATACCTGGCCCTGTGGGGGAATATCTGGCACTGGGGGCATATACCTGGCACTGTGGGGGGAAGATCTGGCACTGGGGGCATATACCTGGCCCTGTGGGGGAATATCTGGCACTGGGGGCATACACCTGGCACTGTGGGGGAAGATCTGGCACTGGGGGCATATACCTGGCCCTGTGGGGGGAATATCTGGCACTGGGGGCATATGCCTGGCACTGTGGAGGAATATCAGGCACTGGGGGCATATAGCTGGCACTGTGGGGGAGTAGGCACTGAGGGGGCATATGTGGCACTGTGGTGGAATATTTGGCACTGGGGGGAGCAGGCACTGAGGGGGCATATGTGGCACTGGGGGGGGGGTATATTTGGCACTGGGGGCATGTACCTGGCACTGAAGGCATATACCTGACACTGGGGGAATATCTGGCACTGGGGGCATATGTGGCACTGGGAGCACGGCCCTAGCAACAAGCACTACCCCCTAGCAACGAGCATGACACCCAGTGCATGAACCCCCTGGCAACGAGCATGACACCCTGAGCATGAAATCCCCTGGCACCGTGCATGGAACCGCTGGCAACGAGCATGACACCCAGTGCATGAAACCCCTGGCAACGAGCATGACACCCTGAGCATGAAAACCCCTGGCACCGTGCATGGAACCAAGAGCATGAAACCCCTGGCAACGAGCAGGTAATTTAAAAGTAATTAGAAGCCTTACTGTAGAACTTAATGTGTAATGGGCATTACGGTGTGTGGCATAATGTATCACGGACATTGCGGTGTGTGTCATAATGTGTCGGGCATTACGGTGTATGGTATACTATATCGCGGGCATTGTGATATGTGGTATAATGTCTCAGGCTCATTGTGGTGTGTGTTATACTGTGTCAAAGACATTGTATGTGCTATAATGTATCAAGGGCATTGCAGTGTGTAGCATAATGTATAATGGGCATTGTGATTCCTGTCATAATGTGTCACAGGCATTACGGTGTGTGGTATAATGTATCAGGGGCATTGCAGTGTGTAGCATAATGTATAACGGGCATTGCGATTCCTGTCATAATGTGTCGGGGGCATTACGGTGTGTGGCATAATGTGTCGTGGGCATTATGGTGTGTGCATATTGTGTCATGTGCATTATTGTGTGTGGCATAATGTCTAAGGGCCACTGCAGTATGTGGCATAATGTATACTGGGCATTACTATAAGGAGGAAAAATTACAAATAATGTAAGGGGCATGAATCAGGATTATTTTTCTTTCCCGTCTGGGCGTGCAGGTTGGAAAACTGGGGTATAACGCAGTCTTTTCCTGCAATGTCACGCCCCTTTATGGTAAGCCATCCCAACGAAGCCACACACTCTATACTGCCAATTATGGAGGGGGGGGGGGGCAAATAATTTTTTGGCTTGGGGGAGAAAAATTTCTAGTTACGTCACTGAACTGACTCATTCCTGTAAGCCGCCACCACAGCGCAAACCCCAGGAGAGTACGCTGGTGAGCGCCTGCTGTGGGAGGTAGGAGAGGAGCTGCTGCTACCGTTGCCCCGCTGCTGTGGGGAAGGGGGGGACGGGATGGATGGACACACGTGCGAGGCGGAGTTTAAGAGCTGGTACCACGCTTGCCTTGTATTCCACTTCCTAATTGCACTCTGCCTCCGGTAATTGGGGAGGAGAGTAGAGCCTTCTTTCACTACACAAGGTATCCATCTATGCTCCCTTTCTCCCTGTATAAGTGCACTGCCAGTATACTGTATGTATGTTTGTATATATAGATAGAGGTAGGGGTCTGGCACAGCCACATAATAGACTAATACATTGGGTGCCCTCACAGCAAAGTAGTTTAGCAAAATAGAGGTGGTGCGGCACTCCAATGATTTGCACACTGACACCAATTGAAGTAGTGCAACGTTTCAATGCCCGTTTAATGAATCTGCATTTTTGTCATATATACAATGACCCCCATTCTGCCTCATCCCGCCTCATATATACAATGACCCCTCATTCTGCCTATATATATATAGCCTGCAGGATCAATATTGGTGTGGTGTGTGTGTGTATGTGTATATATATATATATATATATATATATATAATTTTATTTTTTTGCCTCTATATAGGGGGGCACCTGTATTTATATTGCCTCCGGGCGTCTAGGACGAACTTACGCCACTGGCTGGTAGGGAGCTACTCTTCAAGTACAAAAGCATCGCCGCTGTGCGATGCTTTTGTACTTGTGCGGCGGGGTCGGGCCTGACATGCGGGGAGGGCTAGCCCTGCGCTGGGCGTCCCCCACATGTCAGGGGAGCTGATCGTACATCTACGATCAGGTCTGAATCAGGCCCATTGACCTTCCGAACAGGAGTGACTTAATACTGGGCATATATCTCACTTCATTGTTTTAATAAGGTTACAATTTTGGGATTTACTGTAAGTACTAAACATAAAGTTCTGTCCAAATTTTAAGATGTTCCCAAATAGTGAATGCTGTCTCAAAAGGTTTTGCCAGCTGTCAAATTTTAATTATCATTTTAAAACTAAGCAGGGGAAGCCTAAATCTAAACACCATTAGATATTGGCTACAGCACAAACTAAGTTTTGGATTCAGTGTTTAATGCTAAAATGAAGATGAAGTAAAATGAAAGTTTTTTTTTTTTTATTATTATTATTATTATTATAATAACTATTATATTTAATTTGAGCCATGTCTAGCATATTTTTTTAAGCTGGTTTTGTTACATACAGACAGGGCTTTCTAGACAGTTTGACTACCAGTGCGAGCATTAAAAAAATGCGCTGCGACAGGAAAAAAAAAACATTCCATCATATTAAGCCCCACACAGTAATGCCCCTTGCACCATGGGGGTAATTCAGATCTGATCGCTGGGCTGCGTTTTTTGCTGCCCTGCGATCAGATAATTGCCGCCTACAGGGGGAAATAAGTTTGTGCAGTTTCTGCGCAGCCCAAGACTTACTCAGTCGCTGCGATGGAATCCTGCTGATCGGGGCCGGAGCTGACGTCAGAAACCCTCCTTGAAAACGCCTGAGCCCGCTTGTATTTTTCTGGACACTCCTGTAAAACTGTCAGTTGTCACACACAAACGGCCTCTTCCTGTCAATCACCTTGCGAATGTCCGTGCGTTCGGATTTTTAGCCCCATCCCGTCGCTAGGCACTAAAGCCTGTTGCTGTTGTGCGATGTGCCGGCGCATAGCGGTGCATACACATGCGCAGTTCAGATCTGATCGCCCGCTGTGCGAAAAAAGCACAACAGTGATCAGATCTGAATTACCCCCCATGTTATGCCCCCTGCTCCATATTATGCTATACACCACAATGCCCGTGCTACATTAAGCCCTACAGTAAAGCTTCTAATTACTTTTAAATTACCTGCTCATTGCCAGGGGTTTCATGCACTAGGTGTCATGCTTGTTGCCAGGGGTTTCATGCACTGGGCGTCATGCCCGTTGCCAGAGGTTTCCTGCGCTGGGTGTCATGCTCGTTGCCAGGGGTTTCATGCTCTGTGATCCATGTTCGTTGCCAAGGGTAATACTTATTGCCAAGGGGGTGGCACCCGCCAGCAATGCTATCCTGCTCCCACCTTCGCCCGCCCGTAGTACTCCGCGGGAGGGGGGGCGGAGTTTCACAAAATGCCCTGATGTCACGACACAACCATGTCAATCCACAAAACTCCACACCTCCCAAACAGAGTTCTATGAAGAAGGAGGAGGTGGGAGCAGGATAGGAGCCACAAAGTGCTCTCACGCTGCTAGAAACAACACTGCATACAGATGTGTCCTCATACACCTAGGAATATATTTACTAAAGGTCGATTTTCCTAAAGATTGAAAAATTATCTAAATCGTGTTTCAGAGGCTGACCCACACATGACTAACAATTAAAAAATGAATATAAAAAAGAATCTGTAAATGTCTGTTTCAACCCCAGAATCCCAGCATCAATTGATACAGATTTTTATTGATTTTAAATAGATAAAAATCGATGAAACATACCCTTAGAATTGCTGGAAGTGGATTCACAGATACACAGCTTTTTTACAAGCTCTGTCCCTGCATGCAATACTTCAAACATCACTGCGATGTATTCAAATATCGCATTGTGGATTTGGGGGGGTCATTCCGAGTTGATCGCTAGCTGAAAATGTTCGTTGCGCAGCGTAAAAACGGCACTTTTGCGCATGCGTACGTACTTTCACAACGGCCAAAGTAGTTTCACACAAGATCTAGCGAAGTTTTTCAGTCGCAGTGCTGGCCGCAGAGTGATTGACAGGAAGGGGGCTTTTCTGGGTGTCAACTGACCGTTTTCAGGGAGTGATCGAAAAAACGCAGGCGTGCTAGGAAAAACGCAGGTGTGACTGGGCGAACGCAGGGCGTGTTTGTGATGTCAAATCCGGAACTAAACAGTCTGAAGTGATCTCAATCCAGGAGTAGGTCTGGAGCTACTCTGAAACTGCACAATTTTTTTTTGTAGCCGCTCTGCGATCCTTTCGTTCGCACTTCTGCTAAGCTAAGATACACTCCCAGAGGGCGGCGGCTTAGCATTTGCACAGCTGCTAAAAACAGCTAGCGAGCGAACAACTCGGAATGACCCCCTTGGTCATATTTATCACATACCATCATCTGCGTCCGAGATACAGATTGTGATAAATATGCCTAAATAATAAGAATTTACTTACCGATAATTCTATTTCTCGTAGTCCGTAGTGGATGCTGGGGACTCCGTCAGGACCATGGGGAATAGCGGCTCCGCAGGAGACAGGGCACAAAAGTAAAAGCTTTAGGATCAGGTGGTGTGCACTGGCTCCTCCCCCTATGACCCTCCTCCAAGCCTCAGTTAGGATACTGTGCCCGGACGAGCGTACACAATAAGGAAGGATTTTGAATCCCGGGTAAGACTCATACCAGCCACACCAATCACACTGTACAACCTGTGATCTGAACCCAGTTAACAGCATGATAACAGCGGAGCCTCTGAAAAGATGGCTCACAACAATAATAACCCGATTTTTGTAACAATAACTATGTACAAGTATTTCAGACAATCCGCACTTGGGATGGGCGCCCAGCATCCACTACGGACTACGAGAAATAGAATTATCGGTAAGTAAATTCTTATTTTCTCTGACGTCCTAAGTGGATGCTGGGGACTCCGTCAGGACCATGGGGATTATACCAAAGCTCCCAAACGGGCGGGAGAGTGCGGATGACTCTGCAGCACCGAGTGAGAGAACTCCAGGTCCTCCTCAGCCAGGGTGTGCCCCTGACCAAGTAGCAGCTCGGCAAAGTTGTAAAGCCGAGACCCCTCGGGCAGCCGCCCAAGATGAGCCCACCTTCCTTGTGGAATGGGCATTTACATATTTTGGCTGTGGCAGGCCTGCCACAAAATGTGCAAGCTGAATTGTACTACACATCCAACTAGCAATCGTCTGCTTAGAAGCAAGAGCACCCAGTTTGTTGGGTGCATACAGGATAACAGCAAGTCAGTTTTCCTGACTCCAGCCGTCCTGGAAACATATATTTTCAGGGCCCTGACAACATCTAGCAACTTGGAGTCCTCCAAGTCCCTAGTAGCCGCAGGTACCACAATAAGCTGGTCAGGTGAAACGCTGACACCACCTTAGGGAGAAACTGGGGACGAGTCCGCAGCTCTGCCCTGTCCGAATGGACAATCAGATATGGGCTTTTGTGAGACAAAGCCGCCAATTCTGACACTCGCCTGGCCGAGGCCAGGGCCAACATCATGGTCACTTTCCATGTGAGATATTTCAAATCAACAGATTTGAGCGGTTTAAACCAATGTGATTTGAGGAATCCCAGAACTACGTTGAGATCCCACAGTGCCACTGGAGGCACGAAAGGGGGTTGTATATGCAGTACTCCCTTGACAAACTTCTGGACTTCAGGAACTGAAGCCAATTCTTTCTGGAAGAAAATCGACAGGGCCGAAATTTGAACCTTAATGGACCCCAATTTGAGGCCCATAGACACTCCTGTTTGCAGGAAATGCAGGAATCGACCGAGTTGAAATTTCTTCGTGGGGCCTTCCTGGCCTCACACCACGCAACATATTTTCGCCACATGTGGTGATAATGTTGTGCGGTCACCTCCTTCCTGGCTTTGACCAGGGTAGGAATGACCTCTTCCGGAATGCCTTTTTCCCTTAGGATCCGGCGTTCAACCGCCATGCCGTCAAACGCAGCCGCGGTAAGTCTTGGAACAGACATGGTACTTGCTGAAGCAAGTCCCTTCTTAGCGGCAGAGGCCATGAGTCCTCTGTGAGCATCTCTTGAAGTTCCGGGTACCAAGTCCTTCTTGGCCAATCCGGAGCCACGAGTATAGTTCTTACTCCTCTACGTCTTATAATTCTCAGTACCTTAGGTATGAGAAGCAGAGGAGGGAACACATACACCGACTGGTACACCCACGGTGTTACCAGAACGTCCACAGCTATTGCCTGAGGGTCTCTTGACCTGGCGCAATACCTGTCCAGTTTTTTGTTCAGGCGGGACGCCATCATGTCCACCTTTGGTCTTTCCCAACGGTTCACAATCATGTGGAAGACTTCCCGATGAAGTCCCCACTCTCCCGGGTGGAGGTCGTGCTGAGGAAGTCTGCTTCCCAGTTGTCCACTCCCGGAATGAACACTGCTGACAGTGCTATCACATGATTTTCCGCCCAGCGAAGAATCCTTGCAGTTTCTGCCATTGTCCTCCTGCTTCTTGT
Organism: Pseudophryne corroboree; assembly: GCF_028390025.1. Taxonomy (NCBI): domain Eukaryota; kingdom Metazoa; phylum Chordata; class Amphibia; order Anura; family Myobatrachidae; genus Pseudophryne; species Pseudophryne corroboree. The sequence goes on along the minus strand of NC_086445.1, from coordinate 942,874,787 downwards.
GCCGCCCTGTCTGTTTACGTGGGCGACTGCCGTGATGTTGTCCCACTGGATCAATACCGGCTGACCTTGAAGCAGAGGTCTTGCTAAGCTTACAGCATTGTAAATTGCTCTTAGCTCCAGTATATTTATGTGGAGAGAAGTCTCCAGACTTGATCACACTCCCTGGAAATTTTTTCCTTGTGTGACTGCTCCCCAGCCTTTCAGGCTGGCATCCGTGGTCACCAGGACCCAGTCCTGAATGCCGAATCTGTGGCCCTTTAGTAGATGAGCACTCTGCAGCCACCACAGAAGAGACACCCTTGTCCTTGGAGACAGGGTTATCCGCTGATGCATCTGAAGATGCGATCCGGACCATTTTTCCAGCAGATCCCACTGAAAAGTTCTTGCGTGAAATCTGTCGAATGGAATCGCTTCGTAAGAAGCCACCATTTTTCCCAGGACCCTTGTGCAATGATGCACTGACCCTTTTCCTGGTTTTAGGAGGTTCCTGACTAGTTCGGATAACTCCCTGGCTTTCTCCTCCGGGAGAAACACCTTTTTTCTGGACTGTGTCCAGAATCATCCCTAGGAACAGCAGACGTGTCGTCGGAGACAGCTGCGATTTTGGAATATTTAGAATCCACCCGTGCTGTCGTAGAACTACTTGAGATAGTGCTACTCCGACCTCCAACTGTTCTCTGGACCTTGCCCTTATCAGGAGATCGTCCAAGTAAGGGATAATTAAGACGCCTTTTCTTTGAAGAAGAATCATCATTTCGGCCATTACCTTGGTAAAGACCCGGGGTGCCGTGGACAATCCAAACGGCAGCGTCTGAAACTGATAGTGACAGTTTTGTACCACGAACCTGAGGTACCCTTGGTGAGAAGGGCAAATTGGGACATGGAGGTAAGCATCCTTGATGTCCAGGGACACCATATAGTCCCCTTCTTCCTTGTTCGCTATCACTGCTCTGAGTGACTCCATCTTGATTTGAACCTTTGTATGTAAGTGTTCAAATATTTCAGATTTAGAATAGGTCTCACCGAGCCGTCTGGCTTCAGTACCACAATATAGTGTGGAATAATACCCCTTTCCTTGTTGTAGGAGGGGTACTTTGATTATCACCTGCTGGGAATACAGCTTGTGAATTGTTTCCAATACTGCCTCCCTGTCGGAGGGAGACGTTGGTAAAGCAAACTTCAGGAACCTGCGAGGGGGAGACGTCTCAAATTTCCAATCTGTACCCCTGGGATACTACTTGTAGGATCCAGGGGTCCACTTGCGAGTGAGCCCACTGCGTGCTGAAACTCTTGAGACGACCCCCCACCGCACCTGTTTGTACGGCCCCAGCGTCATGCTGAGGACTTGGCAGAAGCGATGGAAGGCTTCTGTTCCTGGGAATGGGCTGCCTGCTGCAGTCTTCTTCCCTTACCTGGGCAGATATGACTGGCCTTTTGCCCGCTTGCCCTTATGGGGACGAAAGGACTGAGGCTGAAAAGACGATGTCTTTTTCTGCTGAGATGTGACTTGGGGTAAAAAAGGTGGATTTTCCAGCTGTTGCCGTGGCCACCAGGTCCGATGGACCGACCCCAAATAACTCCTCCCCTTTATACGGCAATACTTCCATGTGCCGTTTGGAATCTGCATCACCTGACCACTGTCGTGTCCATAAACATCTTCTGGCAGATATGGACATCGCACTTACTCTTGATGCCAGAGTGCAAATATCCCTCTGTGCATCTCGCATATATAGAAATGCATCCTTTAAATGCTCTATAGTCAATAAAATACTGTCCCTGTCAAGGGTATCAATATTTCCAGTCAGGGAATCCGACCAAGCCACCCCAGCGCTGCCCATCCAGGCTGAGGCGATCGCTGGTCGCAGTATATAACACCAGTATGTGTGTATATACTTTTTAGGATATTTTCCAGCCTCCTATCAGTTGGCTCCTTGAGGGCGGCCGTATCTGGAGACGGTAACGCCACTTGTTTTGATAAGCGTGTGAGCGCCTTATCCACCCTAAAGGGTGTTTCCCAATGCGCCATAACTTCTGGCGGGAAAGGGTATACCGCCAATAATTTTCTATCGGGGGAAACCCACGCATCATCACACACTTCATTTAATTTATCTGATTCAGGAAAAACCACATGTAGTTTTTTCACACTCCACATAATACCCTTTTTTGTGGTACTTGTAGTATCAGAAATATGTAACATCTCCTTCATTGCCCTTAACAAGTAACGTGTGGCCCTAAAGGAAAATACGTTTGTTTCTTCACCGTCGACACTGGAGTCAGTGTCCGTGTCTGTGTCGACCGACTGAGGTAAAAGGACGTTTTAACGCCCCTGACGGTGTTTGAGACGCCTGGACAGGTACTAATTGGTTTGCCGGCCGTCTCATGTCGTCAACCGACCTTGCAGCGTGTTGACATTATCACGTAATTCCATAAATAAGCCATCCATTCCGGTGTCGACTCCCTAGAGAGTGACATCACCATTACAGGCAATTGCTCCGCCTCCTCACCAACATCGTCCTCATACATGTCGACACACACGTACCGACACACAGCACACACACAGGGAATGCTCTGATAGAGGACAGGACCCCACTAGCCCTTTGGGGAGACAGAGGGAGAGTTTGCCAGCACACACCAAAAACGCTATAATTATACAGGGACAACCTTTATATAAGTGTTTTTCCCTTATAGCATTTTAATATATATAGTCATATCGCCAAATAAGTGCCCCCCCTCTCTGTTTTAACCCTGTTTCTGTAGTGCAGTGCAGGGGAGAGCCTGGGAACCTTCCCACCAGCATTTCTGTGAGGGAAAATGGCGCTGTGTGCTGAGGAGAATAGGCCCCGCCCCCTTTTCGGCGGGCTTCTTCTCCCGTTTTTCTGAGACCTGGCAGGGGTTAAATACATCCATATAGCCCCCAGGGGCTATATGTGATGTATTTTTAGCCAGAATAAGGTACTATCATTGCTGCCCAGGGCGCCCCCCCCAGCGCCCTGCACCCTCAGTGACCGCTGCTATGAAGTGTGCTGACAACAATGGCGCACAGCTGCAGTGCTGTGCGCTACCTTATGAAGACTGAAAAGTCTTCTGCCGCCGGTTTCTGGACCTCTTCACTTTTCGGCATCTGCAAGGGGGTCGGCGGCGCGGCTCCGGGACGAACCCCAGGGTGAGACCTGTGTTCCGACTCCCTCTGGAGCTAATGGTGTCCAGTAGCCTAAGAAGCCAATCCATCCTGCACGCAGGTGAGTTCACTTATCTCCCCTAAGTCCCTCGATGCAGTGAGCCTGTTGCCAGCAGGACTCACTGAAAATAAAAAAAACCTAACAAAACTTTTACTCTAAGCAGCTCTTTAGGAGAGCCACCTAGATTGCACCCTTCTCGGCCGGGCACAAAAATCTAACTGAGGCTTGGAGGAGGGTCATAGGGGGAGGAGCCAGTGCACACCACCTGATCCTAAAGCTTTTACTTTTGTGCCCTGTCTCCTGCGGAGCCGCTATTCCCCATGGTCCTGACGGAGTCCCCAGCATCCACTTAGGACGTCAGAGAAAACGTATTACCCACACTGTACTAGAGATGCTACTATGCGAATTTAACCCCAGAGGAATTTGTTTTAAACATGTACACAGATGAAGCAAAATGTAACTTGGCATGCAGTGACGGACTGGGGCTACATTTCGGCCCGGGCACTCGTCACGGTGGGTGCGCCGTTACGATATATGGGGGCATGCCGTGAGTCATGGGGACGCAAACTCGTGACATGCTCCAATTACTGTGGTGACGCTTGCAGGGGTGGGGGTGCACCGCAAGTGCGTGGGCGAGGACTCGCGGCCCCCATGGCCCATGGAGAATGCTGGGGGCAGCTGAACCAGAGAGTTGGAGGCTGCGATGCGCGCTGCCTTCTCAGCTCTCTGAGGGACCGGACCGGCCCACCTGTTCCTCGTCCCTTCTGGCATATGCCAGAAGTGCCAGATGGGCAGTCCGGCCCTGTTGGCATGAGAATAAGCCGCGATCGCCACATCAAAGCACTTTGTACATAGATTCAAACACATTTGCACACAGATGTACAAATGTCTCACATCAAATTGATCAGTGCAAGCCAGCAATGCAGTTTTGTCACTACCTGTTTTATTTATGCAAATAAACTAAAGCACATTTTTAGCATAAAAGACGCCCGGTGCAGCCGAGTCGCACCGGACGTGGCGCATGAGAAAGGCTTCGTGGCATGACTGAAGCCACAGTGGCCCCCATGAGGTCACACACTCTGACGATCACTGATAGTCTGATGCCGGCCTGCGTCCATTGTCGCAGGACCCATTCACGCATACGCAGAACGGGACCTGCACATGCACAAAGTACTGATACTCTGTGACGGACGCAGCACCCACAACCACATCTGACTTAGAGCCAATATGCCAAATGTTTTGGCAAAATTAGAATCCTTATTATTTTTATGGGCATATTTATCAAGTAAAGAAAAGCCCTATTATCCTATTTATTACAGGCTACAACTGGCGGTGGATATCGCCGAGTATCGTTGGCAGTAGCCACAGCTGGGCCTCTGTGGTGAAGGCTTGCTTCATGCATGGGGAATCCTATTTAACAAGGACAGCAGCGGTACACATATGCCACTGTCCTCTTATGACTATCACCATCTTAAGACGGTAATACCAGTGCTGGCACAAAGGTGAAAAATGCTGTATTAGTTAGATAATAGCATTCTCTCATTTCACCCCAAGGTAGAGCAGGTGGTCAAGGTGATATTGAGGTAGCTACAGTGCCTCCCCCTCAGCGAATTTCCCTGGGTAGTGGCACCAGACAATCTCCCTTCATTACAGCCCTGTCATTCAGCTGCCCCAGTGATGTTTTAATAAATCAGAGGGAAATTAGATTCTCTATCATCCAATCAGATATCTCTAAGACGCAGAAAGTAATAGGTGACACATGCCCTCTAAATACGTTTTACCCAAATAAGGGATAAGAAAGAAAAACAAATAAATCAAAGAGATATTTGTAATTTGTGTTGTGGTTCTTTATATTGAGTTTGGAGGATCGACCGCTATGTTAGAGAATGTTATGCCAAACTGTTGGAATATGTGTGCTGTATAACAGCACAATATATACATGACTAAAGCTATTTTCATTTTATTTTTGTAAAATAATTCTCGGCAAATAATAGCAAATTGAAAACACTTAATTCAATAACATTAAACAAACACAGCCATCTAATTAAAATATAGACAGTTGACATTTTAGTTGTGTGACTTCATCCCTGAAATCAATAACTAAGCATCCTGTGCCAGACATCGACGCTGCTTGTACAAAATCACATTTTCCTTTTTCTGCTTCGGAGTAGCTCAGAAAACTTTCTCTTCTGTTTAATTCAGGCAGTAATTCAGCAAGATGTCGGAAAGTATTGTTATTTGTTAAATATGGAAAATACAATCAGGTGCTGACTGAAATGGTAAAATACAGGGCTGCAACTAGGTGTGTGCCAGTGGTGCCTGGCACACAGCGCATTTTCACTGTGTGCACAGAACCACTGGCAACACTTGGAAAGTTCTGCATTGCAAAGTGTGCCCGCCAGCCGCCTATGTGTGTGTCAGAGTGTGTGAGCTAGGCAGCGCTGTAGCTATATTCCGTACCAGCACCTTCCCGGTTCCAGCTGGTGCAGCGTTAGTTAACTTCATGCGCTCCCGGGAGGGGGGATAGACAATACACAGGGGGCTCTACTTGCCGTAATGTGTTAAAGGGAATTCTACATACCTGTAAAAGCAGAAAGACAAAGAAACAAGTATTGAGTGGAAGACTCCATACTGCACCTGATACTAAGGCAGACAGGATCCAGACAGGACTGGTGCTGGAAAAGATACTTAACATGAGAGCACACAGAACTGGCAGTCTCTCACAAGAAGCAGGATCCACACAATGAACTCACACAAACAGCACATGAAACAAGGACATACATGATGGATCGGGGGAGAGTTGTAGGTGGGAAATGTATAGCCTAGTGGGATAGTAAAAAGCATGTATGTATGAATCAATGTCTGAGGGGCATGTATCATCGTGCCGTATATGTTCTTAATAAGCTTAGAGGTATTTCGAAGTATACATTAAATCCTTCTTATCCCGTATTAAGGGTCTGTAAATGGGCCAACAAACACTACCGAGCTCTTTTCGGCTTCTTATTCCAACAAATGGGGAGCATATTTAGTTGATGATACATGGAGGGGGAACATATGTGAATGCTACTATATGTGTATAACACCTGTCGACTATGTGTGCCATTAACTGAGGGTTGCAGAGATGAAGATAAGACACATATATATAAAAATAGATTCACAAAAACATTGGGTAGGGTTGACGTCTTTTCCGGTTTGATGTTTCTGGGTAAAGGGGGAAACAGAGAAAAATGGTGAAAGAAACAGGCCATGAAATTCATTTGCAATCCTTATCATAACATTGTCTCTATGGATGGATCATAAATTAAATCTGCTGCTGTAACAATGCCCTCGCTCCTTAGACTCATCAAATTTGTGTTGTGCTTGCGCCGCGTTAGAATTCGAACACACCTGAATATCAGACCAATAATTATGATGACTCCCAGGATACAAAGGAGAAACTTCCCCACACTCATAATAACATTCTGTGCTCACTCTCCTAACCCTGAGAACCATTTGCGTGGGTTCAACCATGAGACCCAGCCAGTCAGTTCATTACCCACAGCCATCAAGGTAAGATTGTGTCTTCTCCAGAACTCCCACTTCAACTGCAAGATCTCGTCCATCCTCTGATCGATGATCTCCGTGGGGTCGTCAGTGCTGTTCGTAATGTTACAGCACTTCACACCATATTGAGTTGCCAAGGTAACACAATATCCACCCGTCACAGCCGTGACATAATTCAGGACCACCCTGTGCTGGATCAGCTCTTTCTTGTAAGCTTGTAGCTCCCTTCCTGTATACCTGAAGGTGTCATCATACATCTTAGTGATATTATCTATCAAGTTCGCTAGCGCATGGATGTATCTAAAATGTATAGTTCCTCTGGCAGTACGGGTGATATCTAATGCGAGAAGGAACTGAATCCTGGTGGATTCATGGATCAAATCAGAGGCTGCGTGCACTGCCCTATCTATGAGGTGTCTCTTGATATTGTGTTCATAGTGGGTATGAGTATAAGGAGTCTGAGCGCTGCGGTGAACGTCTTTCATTTTATCGTGGGTTATGGTCATGACCTCTGGTAGTACTCTTCCAATATAACACAATCCCTCAGAGCTCGGAGTTAACCACTTGTACGCTTTTCTAACACATATGAAATAGGCATCATCTGGGAGAACATAGGGGACAAAATGTAACATCACCATATTGCAAACTTTCCATGTAAAGAAACCAATACCTAGTTCTCTCATTTGCTCAGTACAAGTATCGGGCTTGATGATATGGGCACAATACCCTTGCGATACCTTGCAAACCCACATGGTTTTGATTCCATGTGTATACCGGTACCACTGTTAACTGTTAACTATCTTCCATACAAGTTCAGAGTCAATAGGAATCCTATCAGGTCTGTGTGAAAAGGTCATTGTCTGGTTATTCCAAGTCACTTCCCAATTTCCTGATTTTCGGATATTGGAAATATTAAAACACAACAGGGACCTATCTACGTTGTACTGGTGGAGCTTCAAGCTAGGGGGCCTAGATATATTGAATTTCTTGTCCACCGGTCTCCCACCCCGTAATTCGAGTACGTAATCTATTGCTAAAGGGTATGGCACTAATTCTGACTTACTCTGTCCTTGAGGTACTGTTATGCACACCAGTGCCAGCAGGAATGTACTGGTGTCTGAACGGTGAGGGATGCAAAACAAATGAACTCACAGACAGAATGGGGAATATGACATTACATACACAGAAGGTGATAGGGTAACAAAATAAACACAAAGTGAACAGAGAAGCCCAAAGGCTAAGAAACTGGGTGTCTCCCTAATATTAGGAATGCTCAGATGGAAAGAAGCAAGATGTAGTGATTTAATACGTAGAGAACCCGAAATGCTGTTGCTAAGGGCAACAGCAAAACCCTAAAGGGTTACCAACAGGTGTGGCAGTAAACTCCTTGGTCAGAGACAGAATAATAGACACAAGGAGAGTCTCCACAATCCTAGTCCTCACTTGCAGTGCACTGGTTCAGCTTACTGCCACTAAACTGACACCTGAACACCTTGCACAGTGAGAAAGGATTTTGGCAGGCAAGTCTGAGAATACAGCCGCAAACTTGCTAGGTTCACAGAGTAGCAAAAGAACCCCAGCAGGTTAAACGACTGACTCCAGTCTTACTGCTAGGTCTGGATTGGCAGAGTGTAATACCAAATCCCAAGGCCTATTTGCAGTAAGCAACAAACAAATACAAAGTTTACACAGTACTAGCTAGCTTTCAGGAACTGACTAACCAACAAAGATTCAGCAGCATCTGCCTAACCTGAGAAGAGGGTTTATATAGCAGGTGCTGTCCACGCCCCACTCAGACCTCACAGACTGTGAGCACAAAAACCAGCACCGGATCCCCTGCCGTGCACAGAGCCTGTAACCACTGCACAGCAAAAGACCCGAACCAGAGTATCAGCTACGCTCAGGTTACTCCGCTAGCACTTGTCTCCCGGTTGCCATGACGACGTGGCAGCACAGAGCAGGAGACCCTAACAGTACCCCCCCTCTGACGAGGGGTCAAAGAACCCCTACCACCGGGTTTATCGGGGAACTGCGAGAAGAAAGAGCGTAACAGTCTGGGGGCATGAAGATCACAACTGCGCACCCACGACCGCTCCTCCGGGCCATACCCCTTCCAGTGCACCAAAAATGACAGCCGACCCCGAACCATCTTGGAGTCAAGAATCCTTTCAACAATAAACTCCCTCTGGCCACGTATCAGAAGAGGGGAAGGTCTTCCACTGGAAGAAGGATTACTAATCGCCCGTTTTAAAAGGGAACAATGAAATGTTTTATTGATACCCAAAGAACGGGGTAGATCTAACTGAAATGCCACCGGATTGATAAACCTAGTGATCTTATAAGGACCGATGAACCGGGGGCCTAACTTATGAGATGGCTGTCTCAACTTCAAATTCTTGGTAGACAACCAGACGAAGTCCCCTAATTTGAAGCTGCAGGGTCTTTTCCGCTTATCAAAAACCCTTTTGGTCACTAATGACACAGACACAAGGGCTTTCTTCACTTTCCTCCAAATACCTCTAAGGACCGAAACCACAGAGGAACCACCAGGCGTGGAGTCCAGGGGGTCAAAAGAATTGGCCTTAGGATGATGCCCATACACACAAAGGAAGGGAGAGATCCCCGTAGCAGAGTGAGCCGCGTTGTTATAGGCAAACTCCGCCATGGACAGATGAGCAACCCAGTCAGTCTGACACTTGGAGACATAACACCTGAGGAACTGCTCCAAGGACTGGTTCACCCTTTCAGTCTGCCCATTAGACTGCGGATGGTAGCCTGACGACAAAATGACAGAAATCTGGAGATCGGAACAAAATGCCCTCCAGAATTTGGCCACAAACTGGGATCCGCGGTCAGAGACCACATCAAGTGGCAACCCGTGGAGGCGCACAACATGCAGCATAAATAATTCAGACAGGCGTCTGGCCGATGGCAGCCCAACCAATGGAACGAAGTGCGCCATCTTCGAAAACCTGTCAACGACAACCCAGATGGCTGTCATCCCCGAGGATTTGGGCAAATCCACCACAAAATCCATTGAAATGTGGGTCCATGGCTTAGATGGAATAGAGAGTGGATGTAATGGGCCAACAGGAACCCCTCTAAGAGTCTTATTTCGGGCACAGATGTCACATGCCCGAACCCACTGATCCACATCCCTAGCCACCGAGGGCCACCACACCGTCCTAGATAGCAACTCCCGAGTTCTGGCAATACCCGGGTGACCTGCCGACTTCTTGGCATGGAATTCCAGGAACACTCGCTGTCTTAACCTAGGAGGCACAAACAAAAGACCTACCGGAAGGTCTGGAGGAGCCTGCTCCTGTGCTCTAAGGACTAATGACAAGAGGTCCTGGGTAATGCCCACTTTAATACATGATGGGGACACAATGGGCAATGGCTCCTTGGTGGTCTCCTGGATTGGAGCAAAACTCTGCGAGAGCGCATCAGCCTTGATGTTTTTTGACCCAGGGCGATATGTTATCAAAAAATTAAAGCGAGCAAAAAACAAAGCCCATTGTGCCTGCCTGGCATTGAGGCGCTTCGCTGACTCTAAATATGCCAAATTCTTATGGTCGGTGAGAATTGAGACCACAAACTTAGCCCCCTCAAGCCAGTGTCTCCACTCCTTGAGTGCATCCTTAATAGCCAACAATTCCCGGTTACCCACGTCATAATTCATCTCGGCAGGCGAAAATTTACGGGAAAAGTAAGCACAGGGATGAAGGCGATTATCAGACACCCCCATCTGAGAGAGCACTGCCCCAATACCCATCTCAGAGGCATCCACCTCCACCACAAAAGGACGCTCTGCATCTGGGTGTCGCAGCACCTTGGCCGAGACAAATGCCCTTTTGAGACGGGCAAAAGCCGCTTTGGCATCACAAGACCAGTGAGCAACATCTGCCCCTTTCTTAGTGAGTGCCACCAAGGGCGCCACTATAGACGAAAATCCAGCGATAAATCGTCTATAAAAATTCGCAAAGCCCAGAAAACGCTGAAGCGCCTTCAAACTAGTGGGCTGCACCCAATCCAGGACTGCCTGTACCTTGGAACCCTCCATTTGGAAACCTTCTGGGAAGATAATATATCCTAGAAATGCGATTTGCTGAACCTCAAATTCGCACTTCTCCAGCTTCGCCCCAAGCCGGTGGTCTCTGAGTTTCTGGAGGACTAAGCGTACATGCTTCCGATGTTCCTCCAGGGAATGGGAGAAGATTAGGATGTCATCTAAGTATACAACTAAGAATCTATCCAAATATTCCCTGAGCACATCGTTCATGAAGTCCTGGAAGACTGCCGGGGCATTACAGAGCCCAAAAGGCATCACCAAATATTCATAATGCCCTGAGTGGGTATTAAAGGCAGTCTTCCATTCATCCCCCTCTCTTATTCGGATTAGATTGTACGCACCGCGTAGGTCAATCTTAGAAAAAATGGTGGCAGTACGAAGCTGGTCAAACAAGACCGAAATGAGAGGCAGTGGGTATGAGTTTTTAATCGTGATACGGTTCAATTCCCTGAAGTCGATGCAGGGTCGCAACGAACCGTCCTTTTTACCCACGAAGAAGAACCCCGACCCAACTGGAGACTGTGAAGGTCTGATAAATCCCTTAGCCAAGTTCTCCTGAATGTACTCTGCCATAGCCTGAGTCTCAGGACGTGACAGGGAGTACAACCTGCTCTTGGGAAGCTTAGCATTCGGCAACAAATCAATGGCACAGTCATAGGGGCGATGGGGAGGTAGTACCTCTGCAACTCTTTTGGAGAACACGTCCGCAAAATCTGCATAACATCCTGGCAATCCTGGCAAACTTAGCTGCGAAAGCCTGACTGGAAGGCTCAAGCAACTCCTGAAACAATCAGTACCCCAACGAAGAATCTCCCCAGAGACCCAGTCAAATTGAGGATTGTGGGCCCTTAACCAGGGTAACCCCAACACCAATGGGGCAAAAGTACAGACAGTCACATAAAAGGACAATTTTTCAGAGTGTGTGTGGCTCCAATAGACAAAGAAATCTGGCTAGTGCAAGAGGTAATTTTACCCTGGGATAATGGTTCCCCATTTAACCCACAAATCTCAATTTCCGATGCCAAGGGTACTAAGGGAACAGAGTGTTTCAGGGCGAATTGGCGGTCCATAAAAACTCCGTCGGCCCCACTGTCCACAAAGGCCTCAGTCTTGACAGTTTGACCGAGGATCTTCAAGGTCACCGGAATGATAAAAGTCTTTTTGGGAAATTCTGACTTCTGGCCTGACAGGATATTTCCCATCACCCTCAGGCCCTGAAGTTTTCCGGCTTTTCTGGGCATGATACTACCACATGACCTTTATTCCCACAGTACAAACATAACCCCTGCTGTCTCCTCCGCGTCTTCTCACGCGAGGAGAGGCGGGTAGCCCCAATCTGCATAGGCTCCTTGGAAAATTCCTCAGAGTCTGAGGTTCCCTTGGGAAAGAAGGAAACCTCGGTCTCCCTTTCAAGCCTGCGCTCTCTCAGCCGTCTATCCACCCGAATGGATAACTGCATGAGCTGATCCAAGCTATCAGGCAAGGGATATTGTACCAGTTGGTCTTTTAACTGGTTAGAAAGACCTTTTCGGTACTGGTGTCTCAGGGCTGGGTCATTCCACTGGGTATCATGGGCCAACCTCCGAAACTCCGTACAATAAACCTCAACTGGCCTTCGCCCTTGCTTAAGGATCGAAATCTGAGCCTCGGCTGAGGCCGTCTTGTCAGGGTCATCATACAACATGCCCAGTGCCGTAAAAAAAGCATCAACACTTTTAAGCGACGGACAGTCAGGCTGCAACCCATATGCCCAGACCTGTGGGTCTCCTTGTAGCAGGGAAATCACTATGCCCACCCGCTGAATCTCCGACCCAGAAGACTGAGGCCTAAGCTGGAAATATAGCTTGCAGCTCTCCTTGAAACAAAAGAACTGCGAGCGATCTCCAGAAAAATGATCCGGGAGATTTATTTTCGGCTCCTTAACCCCTGAAGGTACTGCTGCTGCGGGAGCTCCGCCAGCGGCCTGCGAGGTGTGCATTTTAATGGACAAATCATTAAATTGTCGAGTCAGGACCTGCACCTGATCGACCACCTGTTGCAAAGTATTTTGAGGGGTATGCTCCATATTCCCACAAAATTTCAACAGGAGTATTAGGCTGCTGAATATGTTATGCACACCAGTGCCAGCAGGAATGTACTGGTGTCTGAACGGTGAGGGATGCAAAACAAATGAACTCACAGACAGACTGGGGAATATGACATTACATACACAGAAGGTGATAGGGTAACAAAATAAACACAAAGTGCCAGGCAGGCACGATGGGCTTTGTTTTTTGCTCGCTTTAATTTTTTGATAACATATCGCCCTGGGTCAAAAAACATCAAGGCTGATGCGCTCTCGCGGAGTTCTGCTCCAATCCAGGAGACCACCAAGGAGCCATTGCCCATTGTGTCCCCATCATGTATTAAAGTGGGCATTACCCAGGACCTCTTGTCATTAGTCCTTAGAGCACAGGAGCAGGCTCCTCCAGACCTTCCGGTAGGTCTTTTGTTTGTGCCTCCTAGGTTAAGACAGCGAGTGTTCCTGGAATTCCATGCCAAGAAGTCGGCAGGTCACCCGGGTATTGCCAGAACTCGGGAGTTGCTATCTAGGACGGTGTGGTGGCCCTCGGTGGCTAGGGATGTGGATCAGTGGGTTCGGGCATGTGACATCTGTGCCCGAAATAAGACTCTTAGAGGGGTTCCTGTTGGCCCATTACATCCACTCTCTATTCCATCTAAGCCATGGACCCACATTTCAATGGATTTTGTGGTGGACTTGCCCAAATCCTCGGGGATGACAGCCATCTGGGTTGTCGTTGACAGGTTTTCGAAGATGGCACACTTCGTTCCATTGGTTGGGCTGCCATCGGCCAGACGCCTGTCTGAATTATTTATGCTGCATGTTGTGCGCCTCCACGGGTTGCCACTTGATGTGGTCTCTGACCGCGGATCCCAGTTTGTGGCCAAATTCTGGAGGGCATTTTGTTCCGATCTCCAGATTTCTGTCAGCTTGTCGTCAGGCTACCATCCGCAGTCTAATGGGCAGACTGAAAGGGTGAACCAGTCCTTGGAGCAGTTCCTTAGGTGTTATGTCTCCAAGTGTCAGACTGACTGGGTTGCTCATCTGTCCATGGCGGAGTTTGCCTATAACAATGCGGCTCACTCTGCTACGGGGATCTCTCCCTTCCTTTGTGTGTATGGGCATCATCCTAAGGCCAATTCTTTTGACCCCCTGGACTCCACGCCTGGTGGTTCCTCTGTGGTTTCGGTCCTTAGAGGTATTTGGAGGAAAGTGAAGAAAGCCCTTGTGTCTGTGTCATTAGTGACCAAAAGGGTTTTTGATAAGCGGAAAAGACCCTGCAGCTTCAAATTAGGGGACTTCGTCTGGTTGTCTACCAAGAATTTGAAGTTGAGACAGCCATCTCATAAGTTAGGCCCCCAGTTCATCGGTCCTTATAAGATCACTAGGTTTATCAATCCGGTGGCATTTCAGTTAGATCTACCCCGTTCTTTGGGTATCAATAAAACATTTCATTGTTCCCTTTTAAAACGGGCGATTAGTAATTCTTCTTCCAGTGGAAGACCTTCCCCTCTTCTGATACGTGGCCAGAGGGAGTTTGTTGTTGAAAGGATTCTTGACTCCAAGATGGTTCGGGGTCGGCTGTCATTTTTGGTGCACTGGAAGGGGTATGGCCCGGAGGAGCGGTCGTGGGTGCGCAGTTGTGATCTTCATGCCGCCAGACTGTGAGCACAAAAACCAGCACCGGATCCCCTGCCGTGCACAGAGCCTGTAACCACTGCACAGCAAAAGACCCGAACCGGAGTATCAGCTACGCTCAGGTTACTCCGCTAGCACTTGTCTCCCGGTTGCCATGACGATGTGGCAGCACAGAGCAGGAGACCCTAACAGGTACCTGTGAGCACACCCAACATTCTGTCTGGTTTAAGACCTTACCCACTAATGAGTGGTAATCACTCAACGGATGTCGGTCCATGTCGATATTAATATTGAACTGACATCTCTGGATGCACCCATCTTCAACTATATTCTCACAATTCTTACAAATACAATATTCATCAGACAATTACCCTTCACATTGCCTCCGAGCTCCATGACTACCAGAGCGCTTATGATACCAGCCTTTACTCGAGTGATGTGCTGCTCCTGAGATCCTACAAATTCGTATTCGCCATCAGAACCCATTCCAGATCCTTGCTCGAACTCTCTGAGACCCTCACCAAAACAAATTGTCCTGAGCAAAAACAGTATTACTAGCAGAACCCGAAACGCAGTCTCTTGTGATAGATCCATTTCGTTAGGGGAAAGGGGGAAAATAAGGAGGAGAAAAGAAAGGAAAATGCAGGGGGGGGGGAAGTGAAAAAAGAAAATGGTGCGACAACCGTCCTTGATCTTGTTGCTCTCCGCGCTCAGGTGCCATTCAACAGTCCTGCCTCTCAGCTTTCCCGGAATAGACTCTCTAGTGATATGAGGTTCTCTTCACCTTGCTCTTTGTCACGAGTTTTCTCCGGGTCAGCGACCTTCTTGCAGTGGGACGAGTGGACCCAAGTCTCTCTTTCGGCAACCTTTAATGCTGTTGTGCTGGTTAACAAGACTTGGTACGGTCCTTCCCACCTGTCTATGAGGCAACCTGAGTGTAGAAAATTTTGTACCATCACATAATCCCCAGGCTCAATGTCATGACAATTACTGTTCGGGAGGTCAGGAATCACCAGCTTTAGATTTCTTTGTTGATTTCTCAGCTGCTGGCTCATCCTAACAAATATTTCACAGTTATTTCATTATTGCATTTCAAATCATCCTGGGGTTCTATCATTACATGCGGTTGTTGACTGACAATGCTAAATTCCTTTGTCGTATAAACAACCCTTTATGAAGCTAAGAACACTGTACGCTGTTTACTTAAGAAGTACCGTAATGGTACGCTAGTTGCGTAACGATCGCTCAGCCGTAGGCGAGACGCTCAAGCGTCACGTTCGCTCACGGCCCAGCGATCACAGGACACGTTATTGGCTATGACTAGAGTAATGATTCGCTATGGCGTAGCGGACGCTCGAGACCACGAGGAGATCACCAGCGGCGCAGACGCTCACAACGCTATACCTTTATGTCTAAACCTTATACCAATGAAATACACGGAATACCTTAATGTGAATACAGGGTGTAAGTGCAACCTTGTGTAACCTGACTAACTACAAAGCTGCTTGAGCGTCACCGACGCTCAAGTGAACACTTAACACTATAGGAAATACACAGATACTGGTTTAGGGTCCAAAGCCTATTAACTGTATTATATCTAGTATACTTGTAAAAAGGGGATAACAGTACAAATGATACACTACAATATAACAGAGACTTCCTAACCAAAATACAATACTATCTAATACAATACAATACTAGTCTAGGGGAGATACGAGAGAAAGAGAAGGGAAAGAGAGAGAGAGAGAGAGAGACGGAGAGATGAGAGTAATTGGCTCACAGAAAGACAATGATTACGGAGAGAAACTTACGCACAAGGGTAAACGATCGCATGCGCCTGGACATCCAGCACCCGATTTTCAGCAATGAGAACCGTTGAAGAGTGAGAGCTGGATGTGGTCGGCCTGCCTATTTATGCCCCACACACAATGCAATCCTACAGTCCCTACAATCCCATTGTCCATTGGACGTCGGAATTCGGCCCTGCATCATAACAAAAGGTCATAGGTTGATTCATACAGGTGGGCTGTGACGATTTCAAACAGCTCAGGTGGGTGGGGAACTAGGTTTCCCGCCGCATACCTGAGTATGAGTAAATAGTAGAAATGGACATAAACTTCTTATGTCCATAACTATTCGCACGAGCGATTAATACGCTCCAAACCAACACCGGAATATTGCTAATTAAATACTCTTCCGATGGGTACCAAACACTGCTGTATGATTCCTGTTAGACCCTTCGTACGATACAAAGAGGGATTCCTTAGCTCAGGGACCTTCTATATTAACCAAACTTTCAGAAACTATCAAAGGGACCATGATCTATAAACTACATTAATTGTGAAAATATGTAACGAATGAGTCGCACGCTACGACTACATAAACTCTACCGTAAATACGCATACCGCGCCTGCGAGTGCACGCTATTGCGGGTATGCGCCTTCACGGGAGAGCGTACGCATGCGCAGCACGGACCAGTGTGCGGTGCAAATATGGCAACGTGCATAGAGACATTTTTCTGACTTTGACAGTCCACCCTTTGGCAGTCAATAATAACTGCCACAAAACATTTAAGGAGAAAAATGCAAGTCAGGGGTTAATTGATTTCCATGGTGGGGTAAGGAAGAAGAGAGGAGTAGGTGTGAAGAGGGTATGACCTAGTGAGAAAGTAGAAGCATGTGTGTATGAGTCCATGTTTGGAGGGTCATGTATCATCGTGCCGTACGTGTTGTAAATCAAGCTTCGAGGTATTGCGAAGTATACATTTGAATTCCTTCTTATCCTGTGGTACAGGTCTGTGGATGGGCTGTCAAACTTTACCGAGCTCTTTTCGGATTTTGAACAAAATGGGGAGCACATTTTAGTTGATGATACATGAATGGGGGAGGTATGTGGTTGCTGATATCTGTGCCTGTATTCCCTATCGTCTATGTGTGTCATTACCTGAGGGTTGTAGAGATGAAGATAAAGAACACTTATGGAAAATGCAATGATATTCTATGTCAGGGAAATGTACATCTGTCGTCGAAGTTGTGTTCGGTATCTGTTGAGAGTCGTCTTCTTTGCGCTGTATTGCTCCTTGGGCATGAGCAAATAGCTTTGTCTGAGCCATCAGATTTACAAAAAATGTTGGGCTAGCGTGAGTTTAAAAGTACTAGGGAAACTGGGGATCCATGGCAAAGTTCATCAAGTGTCCATTTCTCAAGTGGTCAAAACTTCATCTTTGGTGCTTGTCTGTTGTCTGTATAGCGTCTCGTCAACTTCCTCGTCCAAGGGGGTCTTTGTATCTTGGAGAAAAGCAGAAAAACAGGTGAAAGAAACGGACCGTATAATCGCATTTTCATCACATCCTGGTTTCTATCATTGGGTCATAAATCAAATCCAGGTTAATTACGGTTTCCTCACTCCTCAAGCTCATCACTTTTGTACTTTGTTTGCACCTCATTAAAGCCTGCCCGCATCTAAATATCAATCCAATCGATATAACGACACCCAAGATACATAGTAGAAACTTTCCAACATCCATTATGACTCTTTGAGCCCAGTCTCCTAAACCGGAGAACCAATTTCGCGGGTTCAACCATGACACCCAACCAGTCAGCTCATTACCTACAGCAGCAAGGGTGAGATTGTGTTTTCGACGAAATTCCCACTTCAATTGGAGAATATCGTCCATCTTTTGGTCTATGACCTCTACCGGATCCTCGGTGCTATTCGTGATATAAGTGCAACACTTTATGCCGTACTGTGTTGCCAATGTAACACAATATCCGCCTGTTACTGCTGTAAGATAATTAAGAACCATCCTATGCTGAACTAGTTCTGTTTTATAAGCTTGAAGTTCTCTTCCAGTGTATCTAAACGTGTCATCATACATTTCAGTGATATTATCTAACAAATTGGCGAGTGCGGAAATGTATCTATAATTCATCACTCCTCGAGCGGTGCGAGTGAAATCTAACGCTACCAGAACCTGAATCCCGGTGGATTCATGGATAAGATCGGAGGCCGGATGCTCTAACCTTTCTGACAGTTGTCTTTTAACTCGGTGCTCGTAATGAGTGTGAGTATAAGGAGCTTGGGCACCACGGTGTATGTCCTTCATTTTGTCATGTGTTACAGTCATCACTTCAGGCAATACTTTTCCAATATAACACAATCCTTCAGAGTTTGGGGCAAGCCACTTGTACGCCTTTCTCCCGCATATGAAATATGCGTCATCGGGGAGAACATATGGGACGGAGAAGGACATGACCATGTTACAAACCTTCCAGGTGAAATTTCCTGACCCTAATTCTTCCATCTGCTTAATGCACGTATCAGTTTGTACGATATGTGCACAGTATCCTGGTGATACCTCTCCAACTCTAGTAATCCTATTTCCTAAGGTATATCGATACCGAAAAGATTTTCCTCTACTGGCTATGTGGCGTACGAGCTCTGTATCTGTAGGCATTCTATCTGCTCTGTGTGAAAAGGTCATGGTAAGGTTGCTCCATGACACTTCCCAATTTCCCGGTTTTCTGGGATTGGAGATATTGAAACATAAGAGGGACCTATCCACATGGTATTGGTGGAGCTTCAAACTAGGAGGGCTGGAGATATTAAACCTCCGGTCCACCGGTCTCCCACCACTTAGCTCAAGTACCTCCCCTAACGTTAAAGGAAATGGTACTAGCCCTGATTTGCTATGACCCTGAGGTACTTGAGAGCATACCCAACAATCTGTTTGGTTTAACACGTTACCCACTAAAGAGTGATAGTCACTCAATGGATGCCGGTCTATATGGATATTAAAACTAGATTGGCATTTCTTTATGCATCCATCTTCAACCAGATTATCACAGAGCCTACAGATACAATTTTCTTCAGCTAACAATCCATCACAATTTCTTCTATCGGATCGTTTTCTGATACTCGCCTTTGCTTGTTGGTTTGGTTGATCTTGGAAAACTACGCCTCCATCATCATAATCGGAACCCATTCCAGAACCTCTCTCGACCTCTATGGTACTCTCGCCGGAACAGACTGCTCTGGTCAACATCATGGTTAACATCAAAATCCGGATCACAGTCTCTTGGGGCAAGTCCATCTTTGAGGAGGAAATAGAGAAGAATGAGAAGGGGGAAAAAAGAAATTTCAAGGAAGAGGGGATGGGAAGTGGAGAAAAACAATAAAAGGGAGAAGGGAGTCGACAACTGCTTTCGGTCTTCAAGGCTCAGGTGCCGCCTCAGTCCTCCTGGAACAGACACTCCAGTGATACAACCTCTACCGTCTGTTCCTTATCACGGGACTTCTCTGGATCAGCAACCTTTTTGCAGTGGGATGAATGGACCCAAGTCTCTCTCTCAGCCACCTTCAATGCTGTGGTGCTAGTCAATAAGACCTGGTATGGTCCTTCCCATCTATCAATAAGACAACCTGAGCGTAGAAAATTTCGTATCATTACATAATCCCCAGGTTCAATGTCATGACAATTACTATCTGGTAAATCAGGAATCATCAACTTCAGATTATCATTTTGATTCCTCAACTGCTTACTCATGTTAATCAAGTACTTTACAGTTACTTCATTGTTACATTTCAAATCATCCTGGGGGTTAATCATGACATGCGGTTGTCGACCAAACAAGATTTCAAAAGGAGACAGATTAAGAGGGGACCTGGGAGTGGTTCTGATGCTATACAAAACAATGGGTAAAGCTTCTGGCCACGTCAATCCTGTCTCTGCCATTACTTTACTCAATTTATTTTTAATAGTGCTGTTCACTCTTTCGACCTTCGCGCTCGCCTGTGGACGGTACGGAGTGTGCAGCTTGCTATCAATTCCCATCAACTTACACATTCCTTGAAAGACATCACCTGTAAAATGGGTACCCCTATCACTTTCAATGATTCTAGGGATACCATATCTACATACAAATTCCTGCACAATTTTCTTAGCTGTAAACATAGCGGTATTTGTAGCTGCTGGGAAAGCTTCGACCCAATTCGAGAAAACATCTATACAAACAAGTACATATTTCAAATTTCGACATGGGGGTAATTGAATGAAGTCAATTTGTATTACCTGGAAAGGGCCGCCGGCAGGTGGGATATGGGATGGTTCTGTAGGTATTGCTTTTCCAATATTCTTTCTCAGACAGGTAAGGCATGACATTGCTCTTTTACTCGCATGAGAGGAGAATCCTGGGGCGCACCAGTATGCTCTTACCAATTTGCACATCCCCTCCTTGCCTAGATGAGTCAGCCCGTGAGCTGCTTCAGCCAGACATGGAAGGTATGCCCTGGGGGCCACTGGTTTACCATGTCCATCCGTCCAGAGCCCTGAGGACTCCTGGCCATATCCCTTTGCCTTCCAGACTGCTCTTTCCTGTGTGGAACACAAATTCTGCATCTCACACAACTTTTGTGTGTTGATGGTATTAAATACCATCAGTTGTGTGGTGTCTGTCTGTATGGGGGTAGCAGCTGCAAGCTTTGCGGCTTCGTCTGCTCGGCCGTTACCAAGGGATACTGGGTCTTGGCTATATGTATGTGCTTTACATTTGATAACAGCCACTCTGTCGGGTTCCTGTATCGCTGTTAGAAGCCTTTTTATGTGAGCTGCATGCGCTATCGGTGTACCAGCTGCCGTCATGAAATTTCTGAGGCGCCATAGGGCTCCGAAATCATGGACTACCCCGAAGGCGTATCTAGAATCGGTGTAGATATTGGCTGACTTACCCTTAGCCAATTCACATGCTCTGGTTAGGGCGACCAGTTCAGCAACCTGGGCTGAGTGAGGTGGGCCTAGCGGTTCCGCTTCTATGGTGTCTTGGTCATCTACGACTGCGTATCCAGTACACAAGTCTCCCGAGTCTGACTGTCTATGACAACTACCGTCCGTGTAGAACGTGAGTTCTGCATCTTCCAGTGGGTTGTCACTGATGTCAGGCCTTGCGGTAAAATTTTGGGTCAAATATTCCATACAATCATGTGTATCTCCCTTTGCATTAAATCCTCCTTCCCCATCACTCTCACCTTCCACCCTTTGTGTCTGACCAGGCACACCTGGGAGAAATGTTGCAGGATTTAATGCGCTGCATCTCCTTATGGTGATGTTTACTGGGGCCATTAATGCCAATTCCCATCTTGTAAACCTTGCTGATGAGACGTGTCTGGTTTGGGCAGAATTCAATAAGGCAGATACCGCATGCGGTGTATGGATTGTGAGGTTGTGGCCTAGCACGACATCTTCGCTTTTCGTCACTAGCAATGCTATCGCCGCAACGCTACGCAAGCATGTGGGGAGGGATCGCGCTACCGTGTCTAGCTGGGCGCTGTAGTATGCGCCTGGCCTGCTGGCGTCACCGTGTTTTTGGGTTAGTACACCTGCTGCGCACCCAGCACTTTCTGTTCCGTATAGTTCAAAGGGTTTCCCATAGTCTGGCATACCTAGTGCTGGTGCCTGCGTTAGGCACTGTTTGAGTCTCTCAAATGCTGTTTCGGATTCGTCTGTATGCGAAATCCGGTCAGGTTTGTTTGAAGAGACCATTTCCTGCAAAGGTAACGCCAATATGGAAAACCCTGGGATCCAATTACGGCAATACCCACACATTCCTAAAAACGTCCTGGTCTGTTGCTGGGTTTGTGGCAGTGTCATGTCTCTAATGGCTTGGATTCTATCAGCGGTCAGGTGTCTCAGTCCTTGTGTTAGACAGTGTCCCAAATATTTTACCTTAGTTTGGCATAATTGTAACTTGTCTTTGGAAACCTTGTGACCTGTGTCTGAAAGATGAAACAGGAGCTGTTTCGTATCCTTCAGAGATGCTTCCAGTGAATCTGAACACAGTAATAAATCGTCCACATACTGTATCAATACTGATCCACTGTCTGGTTGGAAAGACTGTAAACAATCATGCAAAGCCTGAGAAAATATACTTGGACTATCTATGAAACCTTGGGGTAACCGAGTCCACGTGTATTGGACTCCTCTGTATGTGAATGCAAACAAATATTGGCTGTCAGGGTGCAGAGGTACCGAAAAGAAAGCGGAGCAGAGGTCAATAACAGTGAAAAATTTGGCAGTGGGAGGAATTTGCATTAGGATGACAGCTGGATTAGGCACTACGGGGAACTGACTTTCAACTATTTTGTTAATCCCCCTTAGATCCTGCACTAGCCTGTAACCCCTCCCCCCACTCTTTTTAACAGGGAAGATGGGACTATTGGCTGTGCTGGACGTTCTTACCAGAATGCCCTGTTGCAGCAAGCGTTCTATTACTGGGAAAACTCCTAACTCCACCTCTGGCTTCAGAGGATACTGTGGGATTTTTGGAGCTATCCTACCATCTTTTACTTGTACAACTACTGGAGCTACGTTTGCCATTAATCCAGTGTCCTGTCCATCTTTTGTCCAAAGTGACTCTGGTATCTGAGATGTCATCTCTTCTACTTGGGATGGGTTCCTATTTGTCATAATGGAATGTGACATTAATTTTGATGGGGAGTCTAACATGTCTCGTACCTCCTGAGCGTGATTCTCAGGAATGTCCAAGAATACACCTTCAGGAGTACAATAAATGACGCAACCCATTTTACATAGTAAGTCTCTCCCCAGGAGATTAGTTGGTGCCGATGCAGCCAGCAAAAAGGAATGCTTGGTATGCAAAGGCCCTATTGTAATCTCGGCTGGTTTGCTAACAGGGTAGTGCTGGACTACTCCTGTTACTCCCATGGCTGGAATTGTCCTACCAGTGGTTCTCATGCCCACTGTCGAATTTATCACTGACTTGGCCGCCCCTGTGTCTACAAGAAAGTTTAAAGTTTTACCAGCTACATTGATTGCAATCTCTGGTTCGCTTCCAAGACTGGCAATCAATTTAACTGGCTGCAGATTACAGGTGTGGCCACACCCCTATTGGGTATGCTGACCTCCCTGAATCCCATTGGCAGCAACTACTTGTGGGGGAGTTAGCTGGGAACTACCAGAGGCCTGCCAGTCTCTGTTCGGGGGATATCTTTTTGTTTCCCCTGTATGTGGCTCAAAACTCCGCCTCTGTGGACCCTGCTCCCAATGTCGTGTGTTGTGTTGTTGTCTAGGGGGTTGAAAAGATCTTTGTACATTCTTTGTTCTACATTCTCGTGCAAAGTGTCCCGGTCTGTTACAAGAAAAACATGTTATTACACTTGCCTTACCCACAGGATTCGGTGGTACATACGCAGGCTGCCTTGTGGTCAGCGCCTGTATACTTACGGACATCAACTTATCACTTTGCGACTCCCTGTGTCTAGTGATGTTTTTGTCGTGATCAACAGCAGCCTCTCTCAAGGTGGACACTGACAGACCTCGCCAACATGGTTGTGTGGTCTGTACCCTAGCTTTTAATGTTTCTTTCAAACCATCCATCAGTACAGATACTGCTACTTCTCGATGGTTTGGGTTGGTCTTAATGTCTTCTATACCAGTGTATTTTGCCATTTCTGATAGTGCCCGGTGGAAATATTCTGCTGCCGTTTCGGACTCCTTTTGCTTAATGGAAAATATTTTATTCCATTTAACAACGGCTGGGAAATACTCCTTTAGCTGTAAATTTATCCTTTTTACATTATCCTGGTCGTACACATCTGTAAGCGGTACATCTTTATCTAGTCCACAATCAGCCAAGAATTTAACTGAGTCGACATTGGAAGGTAAGCAAGCTCTTAGCACTATCTGCCAATCCTTATTATTGGGCTCTAAAGTGTTTCCTAGATCCCTGATGTATTTTTGGCTTGCCACTAAATCTTTTCTGGGGTCTGGGAATTCAGACACTATGGTCCTCAATTCCATTCTAGTGAACGGGCAATACATGGCAATGTTCCTGACGGGTGTGGCTCCTGATGCATCTGTTTTCCCATTGGGAACTACTATCACCTTTACAGGAGCAATTCTAACAGCCTCTTCCTGTATAGATTCTACAGCTTGTTGTGGTACAATTGTTTCAGTGTAATGCATGGTGCCGTACTTACCCGTTGACACGACCTCACCTATCCCTCCGCTAGGGGCCTTAACTAATCTCGTGGGTGGTGCAGTTCCTACTGTGGTTTCTGATATGGTGGCCGCTAGAGAGAGCGCTGAAATTGTTGCCGAATCTTCTTCTTGATCACACTCCTGAGGAAGGTTCAAAACAGGGTACATCTTGCACGGGTTAATACTTGCATGAGTTATTTGGTTAACATCATTAACATTTACAGGGTTACTAAGAGTTTGTGTTTTACAACCCAGTGCGTTTCTCTCCGTAATCAACTTCTCTCCTGCAATGTATGGTGGAGGTGGAGCTGTGGCTATCAGCTTCCTGACTGCCCCAGATCCCGCCGCCAGAGCCAAACCTCTCTGTATCTCACCTTCCTGGTGCCATAACTGTAAGTAATCATGATGCTGAATTCGTCTCTTTGATGATTTTACGAGACATATCCTCCTCCTTAAATTTTGTAACACGTCTGGACTGAAGCTACCTATTCTTGGGACTTTGTCCCTGTCTTGTACAGTCATTCTCTCCCATTCATCACATAAAGATTCTGTGTGACTTCCATATTTTTCACACATTACATATCGTGCCGACCCAACTGGTCGGTTCACAGAATCAACCTGAACCAGGGTTGATCGCCCCCTACCTGAGCAACTGGCCCCCATAGTCTGCAGGTGTTGCTTAGTCCTCCTTGGATTTCTGTATCAAGGTTTTCAGCAAGCCTTTACAGACAACCAAATTACTCCACAGTAGGCCGGCGGTGGCGGTTTACCGAGTACCCCACTCACTCGCCCACCTCGACCAATACGACCTGATCACACCGATATGGTGCTGGCGTACTCGATACAGGGCCCCTATGGAACCTTCTGTTTACTGGAACATATGAGGGTTACCCGCAGGACACTTACTCTTTCCAGTAAAGTTGGGGTTGTTAGATAGTTCCTGAGTGACCAGCGAACTTCCCTTCCAAAAATAAAAAATTACACAAATCACGTCAGAATGTACAGATAGCGTTTGTGACCACTTTACTCTAATGGTATTAGGTCAGATTACTAACTACTGCACACAATTACGTGTGGTCCAATCGTTCAGTACACAAGCACTACTTGTTATGTACTGAGAGATCAATGGAATCGATGTTTCCGGCCGCGATTCCTTCAGCAAGAGCTTATGGCCTATATGGGTTCTGCACCAACACCCCAGGCGTTGTGCCACTGGACTTTTATAGCGGACCTCTTTGTCTATTTTACCTGTTACCTTATGACCTCCTGGTCTGTTACCGTCTGTTAATGACCTCCTGGTCTGTTACCTTATGACCTCCTGGTCTGTTACCTTATGGTCCGCTATACTCTAATGCTCAAATATTATTTAACCAGGGATGCCTCCCTAGCCACCGTATATGTCACTTACACGTGTGTCCCTTGACGAGTACCCGACTTTCCTTTTGGTTCCACCTTAAAGTTATATAAACTTTTGTATACAAAACCACACTCACTCAACACATGTACACTTTTGTTTCTATATCTATTTCTGCGCAGAAATTGTCTTCAGTCCAACAGTGTTACTAATTAGGAGCAGGATCTGTTAAGCTAAATTTCAGATTTTCCAAAAATAGATTTGCGTTATTTACCGCGTCGCGTTATTTACCGCTGTGCGTTACTTATCGCCTTTGCGCTAATTATCGCTTTGCGCTAATTCAACTTTTCGTGACTTGAGCTACGTGGGCGTAATCAGACGCTACGTTGCGTAATGTACGCTGCGTGCGTCTGCCGTTTGGATTGCGTACGCAAGTCTTTTGTTAGGGACACGTGTACGCAAAACAAAGATCCACTGTAACACAATTTCTACCTTTATCAATGTAGGTGATCCCTGATCATCTACCGCACACCACACTGACTGTCTTATCTCCCAGACAAGCCGTGTGTTGGTCTATACTTTAACTATTACCTCTACTATGAAATAACAGCAAATCTCTTTTTGCACTTTCTATCAACTATAAAACTTGGCAAACAGGAATAGTGATATACGAAATTTGAAAAAGAAATGCAGATAAATGTATGTGTGCGTGTATACGCAAGACAGAAGAGAAATAAAACAGTTTTAAAAGACACAAGCGTTTTGTTCTTACTTCCGGTTCCCGGATTCCTTCAGCACTCTTTATCTAAGCGAAGCAGAC
The DNA here is from genome assembly GCF_028390025.1 of Pseudophryne corroboree. Taxonomy (NCBI): domain Eukaryota; kingdom Metazoa; phylum Chordata; class Amphibia; order Anura; family Myobatrachidae; genus Pseudophryne; species Pseudophryne corroboree. Next base: position 942,848,125 of record NC_086445.1, on the reverse strand, counting down.
GCTTATCCCGTCAGCACTGCGAGACAACCTCCCACCCTTTGCTGGGGGGATAATGTCTGCTGATCTACCTAGTGCAGATATGAGAAGGATAGGACGAGTCCCCAATTGACAATGCTAAATTCCTTTGTCGTATAAACAACCCTTTATGAAGCTAAGAACACTGTACGCTGTTTACTTAAGAAGTACCGTAATGGTACGCTAGTTGCGTAACGATCGCTCAGCCGTAGGCGAGACGCTCAAGCGTCACGTTCGCTCACGGCCCAGCGATCACAGGACACGTTATTGGCTATGACTAGAGTAATGATTCGCTATGGCGTAGCGGACGCTCGAGACCACGAGGAGATCACCAGCGGCGCAGACGCTCACAACGCTATACCTTTATGTCTAAACCTTATACCAATGAAATACACGGAATACCTTAATGTGAATACAGGGTGTAAGTGCAACCTTGTGTAACCTGAATAACTACAAAGCTGCTTGAGCGTCACCGACGCTCAAGTGAACACTTAACACTATAGGAAATACACAGATACTGGTTTAGGGTCCAAAGCCTATTAACTGTATTATATCTAGTATACTTGTAAAAAGGGGATAACAGTACAAATGATACACTACAATATAACAGAGACTTCCTAACCAAAATACAATACTATCTAATACAATACAATACTAGTCTAGGGGAGATACGAGAGAAAGAGAAGGGAAAGAGAGAGAGAGAGAGAGAGACGGAGAGATGAGAGTAATTGGCTCACAGAAAGACAATGATTACGGAGAGAAACTTACGCACAAGGGTAAACGATCGCATGCGCCTGGACATCCAGCACCCGATTTTCAGCAATGAGAACCGTTGAAGAGTGAGAGCTGGATGTGGTCGGCCTGCCTATTTATGCCCCACACACAATGCAATCCTACAGTCCCTACAATCCCATTGTCCATTGGACGTCGGAATTCGGCCCTGCATCATAACAAAAGGTCATAGGTTGATTCATACAGGTGGGCTGTGACGATTTCAAACAGCTCAGGTGGGTGGGGAACTAGGTTTCCCGCCGCATACCTGAGTATGAGTAAATAGTAGAAATGGACATAAACTTCTTATGTCCATAACTATTCGCACGAGCGATTAATACGCTCCAAACCAACACCGGAATATTGCTAATTAAATACTCTTCCGATGGGTACCAAACACTGCTGTATGATTCCTGTTAGACCCTTCGTACGATACAAAGAGGGATTCCTTAGCTCAGGGACCTTCTATATTAACCAAACTTTCAGAAACTATCAAAGGGACCATGATCTATAAACTACATTAATTGTGAAAATATGTAACGAATGAGTCGCACGCTACGACTACATAAACTCTACCGTAAATACGCATACCGCGCCTGCGAGTGCACGCTATTGCGGGTATGCGCCTTCACGGGAGAGCGTACGCATGCGCAGCACGGACCAGTGTGCGGTGCAAATATGGCAACGTGCATAGAGACATTTTTCTGACTTTGACATGACCAAAACGAATTTCAAAGGGTGATAAGTTAAGCGGTGACCTGGGAGTGGTTCTGATGCTGTACAACACTAGTGGCAAAGATTCTGGCCACAACAATCCAGTTTCAGCCATCACTTTGCTCAGCTTGTTCTTAATAGTGCTGTTTATTCTCTCCACCTTCGCACTCGCCTGCGGACGGTACGGAGTATGCAGCTTGCTATTAATTCCCATCAGTTTGCACATGACCTGAAAGACTTCACCTGTAAAATGGGTACCCCTATCACTTTCAATCATTCTAGGGATACCATATCTACACACAAATTCCTGCACAATTTTCTTTGCAGTGAATGTGGCAGTATTTGTGGCAGCAGGGAATGCTTCTACCCAGTTGGAAAACACATCAGTACATACTTACACATATTTCAAATTCCTACAGGGTGGTAACTGTATGAAGTCGATTTGTATTACCTGAAAAGGTCCGTCTGTAGGAGGGATATGGGATGGCTCCATTGGTATTGTCTTACCAATATTCTTCCTCAAGCAAGTAAAACATGTCATTGCTCTCTTACCTGCATGAGAAGAGAATCCTGGCGCACACCAGTAGGCTCTTACCAGCTTGCACATACCCTCTTTGCCTAGATGAGTCAGACCATGTGCCGCCTCAGCTAGACTTGGAAGATATGCTCTGGGGGCCACTGGCTTACCGTGTCCATCTGTCCAAAGTCCTGAGGACTCCTGGCCATACCCTTTTGACCTCCAGGCTGCCTTTTCCTGTGGAGAACACAAATTTTGCATTTCAATTAGCTGCTGTGTGTTGACCGTGTTAAATGTCATCAGTGATGTGATGTTCGTCTGTATGGTTGTGCTTGCTGCTGATTTTGCAGCTTCGTCTGCCCGGCTGTTACCAAGTGAGATTGGGTCTTGGTTGTAAGTGTGGGCTTTGCACTTGATAGCAGCCACTCTGTCTGGTTCTTGTATTGCTGTCACAAGCCTTTTGATGTGGGACGCATGCGCTACAGGTGTGCCAGTTGGCGTCATGAAATTTCTGAGCTGCCACAGGGCCCCAAAATCATGCACCAATCCAAAGGCGTTCCTAGAATCCGTGTATATATTAGCTGACTTACCTTTAGCCAACTCACATGCTCGGGTTAGAGCGACCAGCTCAGCGACTTGCGCTGAGTGTGGTGGGCCAAGGGGTTCAGCTTCTATGATACCTTCATCATCTACAACTGCATATCCGGTGCAAAGGTCTCCCGATTCCGTCTGTCTGTGGCAACTACCGTCAGTGTAGAAGGTAAAATCTACTCCTTCCAATGGGTTGTCACTGATGTCAGTTCTCGCAGTAAAAGTTTGGTTCAGGTATTCCATACAATCATGAGTATCAGTATCTGCACTAAATCCTCCTTCACCATCATTCTCATCCTCCACCCTTTGTGCCTGTCCAGGCACACTTGACAAGTAAGTTGCAGGATTTAGTGAGCTGCATCTCTTAATGGTGATGTTTACAGGGGCCATCAGTGATAATTCCCACTTTGTAAACCGAGCAGATGAGACATGTCTGGTTTGGGCTGAGTTCAGCAAGGCTGATACTGCATGAGGTGTATGGATGGTCAAGTCATGTCCTAACACTACGTCCTCGCTTTTACTTACCAGCAAAGCTATCGCTGCAACACTTCGCAAGCAAGTGGGGAGAGACCGCGCTACAGTGTCCAACTGTGCACTGTAGTAAGCTACCGGTCTGCTGGCATCACCATGTCTCTGTGTTAAGACTCCTGCCGCGCACCCAGCACTTTACCGTACAATTCAAAGGGCTTCTCATAATCTGGCATACCTAATGCAGGTGCTTGTGATAAACACTGTTTGAGTCTCTCAAACGCCAGTTCGGACTCATCTGTGTGAGAGATCCGTTCCGGTTTGTTCGATGAGACCATTTCTTGCAAAGGTAAAGCCAGTATGGAGAACCTCGGAATCCAGTTATGACAGTACCCACACATCCCGAGGAAAGTGCGGATCTGTTGCAGAGTTTGTGGCAGAGTCATGTCGATAATCGCCTGTATTCTATCAGCGGTGAGGTGTCTAAGTACTTGTGTCAAGCAGTGTCCCAAGTATTTAACCCTGGTCCGGCAGAACTGCAACTTATCTTTTGAAACCTTGTGTCCTGTCTGGGAAAGATGAAACAGAAGCTGTTTAGTATCTTTCAAGGACGATTTGAGTGAATCAGAGCACAACAACAAGTCATCAACATACTGTATTAGCACTGACCCACTCTCAGGTTGAAAAGCTTGCAAACAGTCATGTAAGGCCTGGGAGAAAATACTTGGGCTGACAATGAAACCTTGGGGGAGATGAGTCCAGGTGTACTGTACTCCCCTGTACGTAAAGGTAAAGAGGTATTGGCTGTCAGGGTGAAGAGGGACAGAAAAGAAAGCAGAACAGAGGTAGAGGGAATTTGCATAAGGATGACAGCTGGATTGGGCACTACGGGGAATTGGCTCTCAACTATTTTGTTTATCCCCCTTAGATCCTGCACTAGCCTGTAACCCCTCCCCCACTCTTTTTCACAGAGAAGATGGGACTATTGGCGGTGCTGGATGTCCTGACTAGGATGCCCTGCTGTAGCAGCCGCTCTATGACAGGGTACACTCCTAATTCTACCTCTGGCTTCAGAGGATATTGAGGGATCTTTGGAGCTATCCTGCCATCTTTTACTTGTACTGCTACTGGAGCTACATTCGCCATCAATCCAGTGTCCTGTCCATCTTTGGTCCAAAGGGAACCCGGTATTTGTGAGATCATTTCTTCTACCTGCGATGGACACTTGTCTATAATAGTAGAATGCAACATTAGCCTTTGAGGGGTGTCTAGTATATCTTGCACTTCTTGTGCGTGGTTCTCAGGTATATCCAAGAAGACACCCTCAGGAGTACAATATATGACACACCTCATTTTACACAATAAATCTCTGCCGAGTAGATTAGTCAGAGCCGATGCAGCCAGCAGAAAGGAATGCTTTGTCTGCAACGGCCCTATCGTAATCTCTGCAGGTCTACTCAAAGGGTATTGTTGCACCGTTCCTGTTACTCCCATTGCCGAAATTGTTTTACCCGTGGTTTTTACACCTGTTGTGGAATTTAACACTGACCTGGCCGCCCCTGTATCTACAAGAAAAGGTAATGGTACCCCAGCTACATCAACCATGACCTCAGAGAGTGACGATATCGTGCTGGGCTCATCTTCCTGCTCACAGTCCTGGGCAAAATTTAAAATGGGATACAGCTGGCAAGGGTTAGCGTTAGCACATTTATCAATTACTTTCCTATCCTGTACCAATGCATCATTGCTTGTAGCCAATTTCTCCCCATCACCATATGGTGGTGGTGGTGCGGTTGCCATTGCTTTCCCGCTAGGTTTGAAACCTGCTTTGTGAGCCATTTCTCTCTGCACATCCCCCTCTTGCTGCCACAAGTTTAAACAATCTGTATGTCTAATCCTTTGTTTTCTGGATTTTATCAGACATATCCTAATCCTTATGTTCTGTAATACCTCTGGCTCAAAGCTGCCCATCCTAGGGAATGATGCCCTATCTTCCGCAGTCATACAGTACGTACCCATTCAGAACAAAAAGTCTCCGCGTGTGGACCATATTTCCCACACATAATAAACCTCGCTGACCTCTTGGGCTGCGGCTCTTTAGCCTGAACCTTGGCTACCATACGCCCACCGCTTGTGCAATTGGATCCCATCACGGACTTTTTCCTTTTACGCAATCCCCAATGCACGACACGAATAGGCGGTGAAAGTTCTCAGAGCGCTTTCACCCACTCCTTCTCCGCTGATGTACCATGACTCACTCCAATAGTGACCACCGCGTACCCAGTGAGGTGGCCTAACTGGCTTCTATTCACTGGAAGTTTTAGGAGTGACTTACCTTTTCCAGTGAATATCTACCGTTGGAGATTTTCCTGAGAGAGACCAGCAAAAACTCCCTATGCACTTATACACAAATCACGCTTGCGTATGCTCTACACGGCGCTAATGATACCGCGGTTTTGTGTGAAAAAAGTTCGCACAAGGGTATCAAGTTGCATCACGTATTGCACCCACAAACGCGTGGTCCAATCGCACAGCGTATAGGTACTTGTTACCTATCCGCTCTACGACCACTGGAGTCAAATATACAAGCTGTGATCCTCAGCCGGAGCGTAACAAAAAACCTTTTACTTTAATACTACACAATGCACAATTCCCTATTACGCTCCTCTGCAAATCTCCTCACGATTTGCGTACTTTACTATCTATACTAACGTGAGTCAGCCGCCTCACGCCGCCAAGCCTCCACTTACTTGGTGTACCAACGACGGGATCCCGAATTCACGGGGTTCGATACACTCACTCCTACTTTTAGCTCACACAAATACGCAGCGTTTTTCTGTACAGAAAATTTCCACTCTTTCTGATTGGCAGCTTTACCCCAGAGGCACTTACAGTTTAGACAAAAGTCTTACACTAATCTGCTTTTGAAATCGGATAGTACGCCGCGTGCACGGTCCTGTACTTTGTCCGGGCCATGTGTACAAAACGTGCATCCGCAATAAAACAAACCACACAATCTCTATAAATGTGAGCAATACAAACTATAATCGCTCACAAGCACAACCCACACTTGTTCTGTGTAACCCTTTACAACCAGACCAGTACTGCATTTTGTGTCTTTATAATTACTCCCTTAATATACTATATCAAATTTATCTATATAGCAAACCACTGTATCCGATTTCACAGATCAAAACTGATTTAAAAATCTATACCTTGTGGCAACAATATGTGAGAGGGTATGCAAAATATAGGTACGCCCTGTGTGTGCTTTTTCGCGCCAAAAATTACACTGAGATTTTGAAACAGCTTTTTTTTCCTGTATCTCTCCGGGTTCTTTCAGCACCTCTGCAGACCAGACAGAGCAGACACAATCTAACAGCACACAAATAGGGTTTTAAAACATCCAAGCGTCGGGATGCTGATACCATCCCATATTTGTTAATCATGTAAGGTTTTATTTATAATGCTTTCTATTAAAAAAAAGTCCTAATTTAAAATCTGAAAGATTTACAAATTGTTTTTATTTTAATACCTGAAATGTGACTTGCAAATCCCCATTGCTTTTTTTATGCTGCCTTTTAATTGAAATTATAATCCAAAAAGCAGATCACATCGCCAAAATTAATATTTTTATCAGCTACTTTCCTATGTTGCGTTTTATTGTTGGATTCCTCCCTACTCTAAAATATGTTTCCAGGAGAAGACAGGACATCTGGAGCGAATTAGACGCACCTTTCAAGAATATTAGAAACAAATTAGTCCTGTATTTGTTCAGCATATTCAGACTTAATCCAATTTCGAAACTGTCCAGATGGCTCAATATACACAATTTAATTGGTAAAATCAATATAACTGAATAGCAAGTAACCAAAATAAAATAAAACAAATACTAATAAATTTCCAGGTGCTACGAATTCATCCAACGAAAGTTCACAATACAGGGAGTAATTCAAATAATATATTTTATTGCACTTTTAATAATTTTGCTATTTATCTATCTCTTTATTATGGGCGTTTGGGTTTGCACAACTGTAAGTGTAAGAGTCGAGGCATACAGACAACACAGAGTGCAGATGTACTGTTACCTCACCTTACCTGGCCAATATCCTTTTAGGATCACATAGACATCTTCTCACGTCAAATCATCATGGTCACTTAGTTTGTGCACCTGCTTGGATGTGGTAATGTGGGCGGGCACATGTCCTCAGGCCTTGATGAACACACAGATGGGGCTCTGCGTCTATTCAAGTCAAGCCTGGTCTCTGCCAGATGTCTGTTATAGGTAGTATGTTCATACCTCCGTGCTATTGTTTATCTTGAGAGATTGAACATTACATATTACAGCTTGCCATGACCTATTGTATGTTATCAGGCTTATGAAGAGTCATCCATGAATTTTCCAAAGCCAAAAGGTACAAGATAGGTAAATCAACCCAAGTGTTAAAAGAGTTTGGGGTTAGAGACACTGGTCCACAAAATTCAGTAAACTGTCAGGAAGCTGCTTCTATTGGCCTGAAGTTGAGGGATTGATCATCAGATGTTTACAGGTCATTACCAGCAGCTGGTCATTAGGTCCCTTTCAGATCCAAGTCTGCAAAATTGTAACAGGATCAACAAAGTTGCCGGAACTCCAAAGGGGGCAGTGCAACCGCCACCAGGAAGAAAAGTCCTGCCCTGAGAATGCTTAGGGCGGCTGTACAGGCTGCAGGGCGCTGTTCTACATAGTTCTGTAGCAGCGCTACTGGCTGCAGGGCGCTGTTCCAGGAAATCTGTAAACCAATGCAGGTGCCGTGGGGTAGTGACAGTGCCTGGGTTATGACTCTTTCTACACACCCCTAGTTATAGTACTAACAGATTACACCTGTAGCTCACTATGTAGAGGCTGCACTGCTGAAAATCAGTGTTCGTCTTTGAGTTCTGGCATCACCACCCTCATCTCATGTACCGGTGACATGAAAAGCCCTGTGCAGAGCAAAAAAGAGACATAACTTTAACCACTGACTTCCATACACCAACAGTGGCATCTGAGACCCTCATAGCATGACACGTAAGAGCTATACCAGTATTGTGGAGAGATGTACTAAGCCTTGGAGAGTGATAGTGGAGAGAGATAAATTACCAACCAATCAGCTGCTAGATGTCATTTTATTTAATCTAATCTCCCAACGTTATCTCTCTCCAAGGCTTAGTACATAGACCCCAAATACCAACCAATACGCTCCTAACTGTTATTTCTCAAACACAGCCTGAAACATGTCAGTTGGAAGCTGATTGGTTGGTAGTTTCTCTCCCCACTCCTCATTCAAACCAAACCACCCTACCTATACCAGCAAATTAATGTCAATCGTGCTGCTTTATTATTCGTGACAGACAGGGATGGACGAAGGCTGCTTGACAGTGCTGGCATTACAGTGCGCACATGCAGTGCAGGTGGGTGTACATACAAGTACTGTATGTGCGGCCACGATGAGGATGCAAATTATCCATTGCTGGAAGGTGTTTGCAGCGCTGTTGTTTGCTCTCAGCTCCTCCTGCTCCTCTTAGATTTTGGGATCCAACCACATCATTGATTTACTCTGACACACGTGTAGCGAACTGGATGATTTTTCCATCATGGAGGGAGGAAAACTGTGCAGGGGGAAGATTACTTTTGAATTCATATTTTCTTCTTATTGTGCCACCAGCTTGTGCGGTTCATAATTAGAATGACCTTCTAAATACTGTATAAAAAGCAAAGATCTAGGTAGTGTTAAGTTACACACTCATACACAATATAAGTAAAAATATTTATTGGAATACAACCCCCCCCAAATAATAGCTCCCGGTAGTGGATAAATAAATAACGAGTCTGCATACAATGAACATTACATAAATTGATATAAAATAAATAAACAAAAATTGCTTACAGCAAAAGTTCATGGCCGCATGTCGTGGGTCTTAGAAGCATACCTCGGACTCCCAGTTACTGATAGCACTCCATATGTACTAGGGTGACCGCTGATCAGCAGAAATATATATGTACACCTCACAACTATAGGTAGTCCGAATAAAATTCAATTTGTAAAGTGGTAACACAAGCACAAGGTGATTTGAATGTCTGTTTATAGATGCCAAGTGTAGAGACTCTCGGTAGGATCCAGTCAGTCTCAACGCAGTCCCCTCGAGCAGAGTAATCCAGCAACGTGATGCAGGCATGAAGTTTTGCTATAAGCACTTTTTAATTGTTTATTTATTTGATATTTAAAGGCCGTTCAGACTGTGCTATCCATAAAAGTATTGTGACACTGCAGGCTGCACCCTACTGCATTAACATAAGCAGTGTGACTCTGCAGTGTCCATCACACATCCCTGAGGAGAGTCTAGGGGTGTCAACATTAGCTATGTGAAGGCTGACATTTCTCACATAGAGAAACCTCTTCCACCTCCTACCACCATTTCTGTACCATCTGCACATGTGGTGTGCAGCACAAGTAAAGATGCTGATGAGGACATAATAGAAATTGAGGATGCTTGTGTGGAATTGTAACATAATGCGGGGCATATGTGTGCACTACTACTATCTGATGCTGAAAATGTTGATGTTGTTTGTGTAAGTCAGCCACCAGTGGCTGCAGTTTTTGCCTGTGATACAAAGAAAGCCATTATAATGCCTGGGCATAAACCACAAAAGCCACCATGTGGAATTAGTTTTACACAAACAACATTTGTGAAGGCATCTGCTCCATTTGTGAGGCCAAAGTTAGTAGAGGTAAGGATGTTAGCCATCTAGGCACCTCCTTCATTACGTTACGTCAATTGTGGCAAGTTCATGAAATGTATTTTACAAGATTATGATGTAATTAACACCCTCATCATTAATCTCCTCATTAGTGATCAGAGGTAGTCCTTCCAAAATAATTGGTTTGTGGGGGCTCAAACAAACCAAGCACTTTAGTCACAAAAGTTTCAGACCCTGTCGCTGAACTGCTTAGTTTGTTAAACTGCATGTCCTTTTTACTATCAAACATAAAAGTGGGTGGGAGGGCCCAAGGACAATTCCATCTTGCAACACTTTTCTTTTCAAAATGGGCTGTTCTTTTGGGGGGCATAAGGGATGGTCTATTTTGCATAGATATTTTTATTGATTATATGTAGCTCTATTTACATTATGGGCTGCATTTTAGGGGGCATTGGTGGCTGTCTTACTCTTTTATTGTTTTTTTGCCGTTAGACCTCACCTCATAGAGAATATGGACCATACATTTGCCAGTGCCCACCACAATCAATCAATCAATCAATCAATCAATCAGTCAGTCAGTCAATCAATCAATCAATCTTGTTTTGATTATTCTTTTATTGTCTTTTGCTGCTAGGTCTCATAGAGAAAAGTTTATTCACATCAGTGTCTTCCCTAGTGGATAATATAGCTGCCCATGCCTACGATAATTAATCAATCTTTTTTTTTTTCATTATTCTTTTATTGTCTTTTTATATACAACTTGTTCATTTTGAGTTTATCAATATGGATAACATGGACCATACATTTGCCTACCATAATCATTTAATCAATCAATCAATGTTTTTTTGTCTTTTTGCGGGTAGGCCTCACATCACTGTCACTTACTGTAGCTTACTCAGCCAGCTAACTCGGTGCACCTTTTATCCTAAACTGGATGAAAACAATACTGTGAGCTGTGAGGTGGTTACAACTGAGTGGAAATTACTGGAAATTAATGTTATTATGGTTAATAATAATCTAGAGACAAAAAAAGGCCCAAATTACAGTTACTTATACTGTTTGGCACCAGCATATTCCGTTGTGTTTTACAATTGAGTTCAAAACCATAATATATTGAGAATTGCAAGCTTACAATCTCTAGGAAAATAGGCATTGATACACAAGGATAAGTGCTACATATTGGTCCAACCAGATTGCAAAGGTTCTTGGTGGGTTACATATCCAGTCAATGTTGACCTGGGGTCGATGGGATGTGTGAGAGTAGAAAGAGGAGGGGAGCTAGTTAGGTAGAACATTGTATGGTGCCAGCATCGAATTAAGTTTGCAGGAGGGGGGTGCGATCAAGAAAATTTGCACTATTATATGCTGACAATGGGCCTAATTCAGATCTGAAAAAAACAGACAGGAACTGCGCTTAGCATCCAATTAAAGATTTTATTCACTCTCACAATACTTAAAAATATTTATACAATCACATGCCGGATTTTATATATTGCACAAACCATAAATATACTAATAAGGACCTTCAATGCCTCTATAACACATAATTAGCATACATAAATCTCTTAAAAATGAAAATTAAGAACTTAGTGCACACATAGTCGTTTCACTGACTATAAAACTGCTCATAGGTGACTCCTATAACTTTGCAGGTGTCCCTGCGATATATAGCATTTTGTCTAATGTCCGTAATATTTGTTTCTGTAGCAGCAAAGGAATAATAAATTATTCTTGTAGTGCCCCTATGTCTACGGGGTTAAACTGAATACCAGTCATTGATTAATAACCGTCCCATGAGCCGTAGGTCAGCAAAGCAGTGTTAATGATGCAGTTATGGCAAGCTTGTAAATGTCCTTCCCTTTAGCACTAGGGTATCGAGGCTGTCTCTGAATGAAATTATGGCTACAATGATATTCAGGTCTGGGAGCGCACTCCCTATTCCCCCTTAGCACTGGGGTCCGGATGTCCGGGTACTGAGTTGGTTAGTTGATTAATGAGCCATCATACAGAGATGCCTAACAGTCGCTTTATAAATAACTTAGCCGGCCGGCTATAAACTCACTTATCCACTCCTTCACATACGCGTTTCACAGCCTCGATGTGCCGTCGGCGGCTTCCTCAGTGTGTATGGAGCCTCTCCATACACACTGAGGATGGAGAGACGGGATGGAGAGACGGGATATTTATATAAAAGGAAATAAGAAAGGTAACACTACAATGGAAGTACCGCAGGAAGACACTGCACAAATGCACAGACTGTTCAATAATCTTGAACACCTGTGTATTGCTGAAACTAAACATTGGTGATACCAGATATCATTACAAAAATATCTGGATGAGGGACTTGTCCCTAGGGGCCTCAGAATCTTGAAAGAATCTACATTTAAAGACGACAAAGTTTTTTCAGATAAATGGAACAACATATTAGATAGTTGTTCCAAGGATCTGATGAAAATTTTAGTGAGATATAGAGAAAGAAAGTTAATGAACTACAGTTAGATATAGAGAAGGTACACACATCACTCAAAATGTATGAGAAATTAGAAGAATATCAGATAAGAGATGGGAAGGTTAACAGGAAATTAGAAGAATTTGAACAACCTCTGATAGGAAGAAAGGAACATAAAATGGAGAGGGATGTCATGTACTATCAAAGAGAAATTACGAGAACCTATAATAGAAGATCTAGGTTTAATGAAAAAGAGAACTATAATCATAAATTCAGGCAACAGTATGATAAACCTAAATCCCGGATGCGTCCCTATTATATGAAACAGAAGGGGAGGGGGAGGGAAGCACGTACAAACTCATTTGAAATTGGAAAAAAAGAGAGGATTGATATAGTGCATAAAAACAGATATCAAGTATTGGATACTAGGAGAGAAAGAGGGGCCATACCTAAATATGGGAATAGACAGTCTCCCAAATATTCAGAAATGGATGATGATTATCAAGTCACACCTGGAGAACCGTTTTTTTTTAGGTGTAAACAGGTTTCAACCACAGATAAGATGGCAAGGGTCACAGGGACTAAGAAAAAGAAGTCGAAATTTGGAGTCAGAGGATGTAGAGGGGGCAAAGGGAAACAAAGTAAAAACACATCGCAGAAGATAGTAGACTCTAGGAAAAATAAAATATCTGGAAAAGGAATATTTAATCTTTCTAATAAAGTTTTAAGTCAGGATGAAATAAGCATCCTAGAAAAATGACTGAATTATGCCCCAGTAGCAAGACCTAACCTTTTCCAGTTATTTGTGGATCTGAACCGTTATGTGCGGATGTTGAGCAGAAAACGCTATTTCGCATTAAAACAGCTAAAATCTTTAAATAGTCAAGAGACCCCTATATTCTTGGATAATGACGATGATAACGCTCTAACTATTTTAGAATCACTTCAGATGGAGGGAGGGGATAATTAGGATAAGGAAATGCCTGTATTTGATATTAAACGGAACCTTTTTAAAAAGCAGTCAGATTTTTATCCTTTGAATTATAAAGGCCCGTACATAGAGAGTTTTTATAAATCTACCCTTGCTAGCTTCAGAGATATCTGCAGTAAAGCAGAGGGCCCACTTTATGGTGATAATTTGACCCCTGGGGAACGTAAAGCGCTGGGTTTGTTACAGAAGAACCAGGAAATTATAATTAAACCTGTGGATAAGGGTAGTGGGGTGGTAATTCTAAATATAAAAGATTACGTTACTGAGTGTCATAGACAATTAGACAACGAACAATTTTACCAGAAATTGGATGCCAACCCCACCATCCTTTTCCAAAGGGAATACGGAGATCTGCTTGATTCTGCTCTCACGGACAGTGCTATTTCCAAGGAAACCTATACATTTTTAATTTGTACACACCCTATCACTGCCACGTTTTATTATTTACCGAAAAACCACAAATCACTCACTAATCCACCGGGACGACCTATTATTTCTGGGATGGGTCTTTAACTAATAATTTGTCATTTTTTGTAGATCATCATTTACAGGGGCACGTTGAGAGTCTAAGGTCACATATAAAGGATACTCAACACTTTCTGAACTCTATTAACAAAATACAATGGAAAAAACATTACTATTTATATTTACTCACCTGTGATGTTGAATCTCTGTATTCAAATATCCCACACAACAAAGGGGTGTTAGCGATTGAGCATTATTTGAAACAAAGTGATGTGCCAGACTCTCTTCATGCCTTTTTGTTGGATTCTATCACATTTATTTTGACACATAATTATTTTGTTTTTGACTCTCACTATTATTTACAGACACGGGGTGCGGCCATGGGCGTCAGGTTCGCGCCGAGTTTCGCGAATCTATATATGGGCGTTTGAGGCTTTGAGGATGCCCATGTGTGGGGATGCGGACTTGGCGCGGACCTGGTATACTATGGCCGCTATATAGTTGATTTATTTATTATTTGGGGTGGGGATTTACAATCACTTATTAATTTCACCACTGGATTGAATATTAATGAATATTAATGAATTTGGATTAAGGTTTACACATAAATATAGTAACACTTCTATTAATTTTTTGGATATAGACCTGTCCATTGAGGGAGATAAATTGGTTACCAAAACTTTTATAAAACCTGTGGATCAGAACCGTTACTTAGATTATAAAAGCGCACATAAGTGTGTTTGGAAGGAAAATAACCCCAGGGGTCAATTTGTCAGGTTACAAAGGAACTGTACTGAATTGTCCACTTTCTATGTACAAGCGAAAACATTGATGGATTCATTCTTAGAGCAGGGCTATCCACGTGATCTGTTAGAAAAAGCTATGACTGATGTGATTAAGTTGGATAGAGAAACACTATTGAAGCCTAGAACTACTGAGGTAAAAAATAAAGAGGATAGTAATAATAAGAAAAAAAGTGGCCTTTTTTCGACAAAATGTAATTGTTGTGCGCAACAAATTGGTCATATTATTAAAAAGAACACGTCCATGTTACCCTTGGATGAGCTATTAAAAGCAGATATAGATCCTAGAGGTACGGTAATCTTTAGAAGGGCTGAGAATCTGAAATCAAAATTGGTTGTTAGCCATTTTGAGGGTAAGAATACATTTAAGACTGATAATACATGGTTGCCACAAAAACCCCTTGGTTTTCATAGATGTGGTAAAATAGACTGTTTATCGTGAAGCTATCTTCCTCGTAAAAGTACAGAGTTTCAGTCGTTTGTCACAAAAGAAAAGTTCCAAATAAAAGAATTTGTTAACTGTCTGTCAACATACGTTATTTATTTATTAACGTGTGTGTGTGGCAGACAATATGTAGGTCGCACTATATGAACATTGCACGTATGTTTTATGGAGCATAGGCAGAATGTAAGGAAAAATGCTCAACATCCAGTAGCGAACCACATAACTCGGTGTCATAAAGGAAATTTTGAGGGTATTACTATGATGGCTATAGAACAAATTAAGCAGACTAAACGGGGGGGAAACAGATATGGGTTATTATGTAGGCGTGAAGCTTACTGGATTTTTCAGTTAGATACGATGTTGCCAAACAGACTTAATTATACCGTGGAATTAAATGGGGTCTAGGAATGAGTGGAACCATGGGATGGTGTGGTCCTACACTATTTCAAATTGAACTTTCTTGTGCCATTTTGAAACAGAATTAGGAGTTCGGGGGGGGGGGGGTTGTGTGTGCTTAACTGTAGTTTTAGTATGTAATAAATATTCACTATAGACATACTTATATATGAATTGTTAGATGTAGGTTAGAGATTAATAGGTTTAGATTAATGGAATCAAATAAGAGCAGAAGAAAAATAGGTGGAATCAAACTATATATGTATATAAATTGATGGGTAGTAGATACTAATGGGATCATATATATCTATATATATACAGAAATTATACATGCTCTCCCTTTTTAGTAGGTGGGACCAACACCAAAATAGAAATTTCGGGATGCGGGAAAAAAGTTTTATATCTCTGTGTGTGTTGACAATAGGGGTAATCTAATATTTAGGCACATGCAAAATTGTTAGTCTAAATATGTTTTTAAGGTTGTATGGATAATAAAGTGCACGCATAGAGGTGATTATATAGGTGACTCTTAAATTGATAATATAAAAAGTTTTTAATAATACTATAAGAAGAATCTGGAATGTGAGTTACTTTTGAGATTGATAATGAGGCTTGGTCTAAACAGGTACCAACGTCATTAACTTTCCGTGTTACATGTGAAATGAGAACGAGGCTTGGAGCGTGGCGCACGACGTTTGTGCGGGTAAGATAGAAGAACGGAAATACGAACCCGGTATTTAAGCTGGGAAACCATGGAGAGGCTCCATACAAACTGAGGAAGCCGCCGACGGCACATTGAGGTGGTGAAACGCGTATGTGGAGGAGTGGATAAGTGAGTTTATAGCCGGCCGGCTAAGTTATTTATAAAGCGACTGTTAGGCATCTCTGTATGACGGCTCATTAATCAACTAACCAAATCGGTACCCGGACATCCAGACCCCAGTGCTAAGGGGGAATAGGGAGTGCGCTCCCAGACCTGAGTATCATTGTAGCCATAATTTCATTCAGAGACAGCCTCGATACCCTAGTGCTAAAGGGAAGGACATTTACAAGCTTGCCATAACTGCATCATTAACACTGCTTTGCTGACCTACGGCTCATGGGACGGTTATTAATCAATGACTGGTATTTAGTTTAACCCCGTAGACATAGGGGCACTACAAGAATAATTTATTATTCCTTTGCTGCTACAGAAACAAATATTACGGACATTAGACAAAATGCTATACATCGCAGGGATGCCTGCAAAGTTATAGGAGTCACCTATGAGCAGTTTTATAGTCAGTGAAATGACTATGTATGCACTAAGTTCTTAATTTTCATTTTTAAGAGATTTATGTATGCTAATTATGTGTTATAGAGGCATTGAAGGTCCTTATTAGTACATTTATGGTTTGTGCAATATATAAAATCCAGCCGGTGATTGTATAAATATTTTTAAGTATTGTGAGAGTGAATAAAATCTTTAATTGGATGCTAAGCGCAGTTCCAGTCTGTTTTTTTCTTGTTTTATTAAAGTGGTGGCAGAGGAACCAAGCCCCAGGAACGTGCGGCTAACATCCGATTTAAACACTAGCGCCCAATTCTGTGTTTTCTTTCTAATTCAGACCTGGTTGCAAGCAGGCGATTTTTGCACTGCTGCAACCAGGTAGTCGCCGCCTACAGGGGGAGAGTGTATTCGCTGTGCAGGGGTGCGATCGATGTGCAGAGAGTTGCACAAACAAAAGTTTGTGCAGTCTGTGCACAGCCCAGGACTTACTCAGCCGCTACTCTGCTGAGGTAGGCGCCAGGCTGGTGAGGCACTCTCCCTGCTCTGCATTCCCACTGCTGTGCCGCCCTGTACCTTTCACAGCAACAGGCAGCGGCGCCGGCAGCATGAAGAAGCCTCCTCCCCAGGCTCCCCTCCCCTGGCGACAGCGTTATCTGAGCACTGAAAAGTGGGTGGAGCTACACAGGAGGAGGGGGCAGAGCTACACGGACAGAGTGGGCAGAGCTACACGGGACCAGCAGACTGCAGTGCCACAGATGAGGACATGTTGCTCCAGATCCTGCCAGACAGACTGTAATAAGTAAGTGAAGGTAGAGTGAGAGTCTGTGTATGTGTGTATATATGTATGTATGCATGTATGCATAGTATGTATGTGTGTGTATTTATGTATGTGTGCGGCTGTGGCAAAATGTGAATAAACTGCACTTCTGTGGGCGTTATGTGCAAGCTGCGCTACTACTGGGGTGTTACGTGTAAGCTGCGCTACTACTGGGGGCGTTAGGTGTAAGCTGCGCTACTACTGGGGTGTTTCGTGTAAGTTGCACTACTACTGGAGCGTTATGTGTAAGCGAGGCTACTACTGGGACGTTATGTGTAAGTGGCGCTTTTACTGCGGGCATAACATATAAGCTGCGCTACTGCTGTGATCGTTACGTATAAGCTGAACTACTACCATTTTAAATGGGGGTACTATTGTGTGGCCCTGCCCCTTCCTCGTGAGACCACACCCCTTTTTTGATGCGCGCTGTCCCTTTGTAAAGTATGCGAGGGCGCAAATGTATAGTTTGCAGGGGGCGCCAAACACCCTAGCACCGGCGAAGTATCAAGGTATGCCCCTGTACCGGCTACCCTGAGAACCGAACACCCTTCCCCCGCGCGCGAACATTGAGATCCAAGGCCGGATCCGACCCAGGCTCGGTTTTGTGTGCCTAACTGGGATCTGAAAACAAGGTAAAACATCATCATCCCGCTGTCGGATCTCATGGGTTTTGGATTCTATATATAGTCCCAGTGATCGGCGCCATCTTCGCTCGGGATTGGAGAGTGCACAGTAAGGACATGTTCCTTCTATGGTGTAATCAGATAGGCAGATTAGGGAAGGGGGGCAGGAGAGAGCAGAGGGGTTGCAGCAGGAGAGTTAAGTTAACCTGGGGTGCTGCTTGTGTAGGTGTGCTGTGACTGTCACTGTGTTAGGGCTCTGCATAGTGGACAGTGCACTGCATATAGCATACTGTGGCTGTGTATAGGACCAGGTGGTTTTCTCTGTCTAAGGGGCTGTGTACGGCCATACACTACTGCTATATATCCTCTGTATGTGATCCAAAGCAAAAAATATATTTCTATTGGTGCGTCACTCTGACTACTAGTGCTGTGGCTGCCGTACACTACTGCTATATATCCTCTGTGTGTGATCCAGAGCAAAAAATATATTTCTGTTGGTGCATCACTCAGTGACTACCAGTACTGCCGTACACTACTTCTATATATCCTCTGTGTGTGATCCAAAGCAAAAAATATATTTCTATTGGTGCATCACTCAGTGATGACTACCAGTACTGCTGTACACTACTGCTATATATCTTCTGTGTGTGATCCAGTGCAAAAAATATATTTTTATTGGTTCGTCACTCAGTGACGACTACCAGTACTGCAGTACACTACTGCTATATATCCTCTGTGTGTGATCCAAACCAAAAAATATATTTCTATTGATGTGTTACTCTGACTACTAGTACAGCGGCTGCCATACACTACTGCTATATATCCTCTGTGTGTGATCCAGAGCAAAAAATATATTTCTATTATGTATTTGAAAGGGGTGCTCTGCTGTATCTGAAAGGGGTGATCTGTCCGTCCATCCAGGGGCTCTGTCCCAGTGTAAAATTTAAATAATAAAAGCTAAAAACAAAAAGTCGAAAATTATAATTATAAAAAAAATCAATTTTTTTTGTTTGTGCTGTACCGAGTATACTATACAATTTTTATTTTATTTTCATAAGTACTGTGACACTGCCAACCAGACCGCAGAATATTATTTTCTACTCATAAATGCATTGTGTGATGCTGTTGGTGTAGTCAACCGCAGTGTGTAATTATTATACATATCTCTGATTCATTTGTGCGACACTGTAACCGCCGATGTGTGATTTACAAAATACTTCTACATATTTTTTACTCATTTGTGCGACACTGTAACCACAGTGAGTGATATAAAAAATAATATATGCAGTATATTTTGATTTAAATTAATATTTTGTGCTGTGTCATTACAGTATACAGTACATCCAGGGACTAAGAACAAGTATATTGATCCTGCACCAGACAATAGTAATTTCTCAAATTATTATTTACACATTGTATATGATATGTGTAAAGGGGTAATTCCACTACATATTGTTGTGTTGGTGGTGCTCCCCTTGGTTTAAAAATTACTGAATAAACAGAGGGAGTCTCCCTTAGCATGAAAAAGCAGTTCAGGAAAGAAAGAAGTAAAGCTTTTTTTGGGGGGGTACACTTATTAAAATAGTCAAGTTAAAATACTTTAATAAATACGTAATAAAATTCTAATTTTTATCCTACTGTAATATTATACAGAGGCAACAAGAAACTTGACTGATTATCAATAATAGCAAATTATGTGTCAGTCTGGGTGAAAAATATTTGTAACAATATATCATTCAATTAGTTCAATACTTTTATCTTAAAGCTTCCGGGCACCAACAAATCATCCTATATGAATCTCAAAGGGGAGTCAGATATAATTAAGTGAAAGCCTGCTTACATACTGTATGCACACTGTTCCATACACTTTACAAAACTCTTCTAGTTAATACACTCTAAAGAAAGTACTGAAGCGCTTATATTCTGTATATATCAGGCAGGAGAGTATCCCCAGAAAAATTTCTCACCAATTAATGCTTCACAATTTAGACACATATATATAATCACAGCAAACTGGCATGACCTTCCGCAGTGATATCCGGTCGCACTGTCACTGTCACTGGCTGACATAGGCAGGGTGGAAAAATCAAAGTGGAGAAATATAAGTGTTTTTTCAGCCTTTACTGTACTTAGCCTGTACTTAAACTGTACGAAAACTGAAAGGAAACATTAAGCACCAACAACAACTGCAAATTAACTTCTTTGCAACTTCTAATGTATGTATACATGTAATGATTGGCTTGTAATTGGCATTGCATGTGTGGGGAAGTTGCATAGTGAGACAGTTTATTATTGCATGCTCTCGGGTGTTTACCTCCTTTGATCATTTGGCCATTGTGGTCAGGTGTACTATATCTTTACATTTAGTGAGGTGTAGTCGTGGTGTAAAGGACAGAGTGTGATTCCTGATTAGTAAAAAAACAAACACTGAGCAACATCCCCAAACAGGTAATTTCAACTTTAAACTTGTCATTTATTTTGTACGGTCTGAACATGGCTACTAACAACAAATGCACAGACAAAATTCTTAAAGCTATGTGTGCAAATGCTAGGAGCTTAGGAGACAAAATTCCAGAGCTAATTGCGATAATGACAAGGGATAACCTGGATTTTGTGGCAATTACAGAGTCATGGTACAATGAGAATCATGACTGTGACATAGCTATACCAGGATACAATTTATTTAGGAAGGATAGAATAGAAAGAATAGGAGGAGGGGTAGCAATGTATGTGAAAAAAAAGCATAAATGCTACTTTAATACAAAATATTGAAGACAAAACTGAGGCCCTTTGGGTCACCATAGAAACCGGGGAGAAGGACATTATTCGCATTGGGGTGATCTATAAACCACCAGGCCAGGGGCAGGATTTGGACGGGAACCTAATGTTGGACATCACAAAAATGGCTTTAAAGGGAGAAGTCATAATCTTGGGAGATTTTAATTTACCTGATGTAAATTAAGAGGGGTCTTTTGCAAGTTCAGCTACAAGTGGCTAATTTCTACATTCCTTACAGGGAGCATCTCTCAAGCAATTGGTGAGGGAGCCCACTCGCAAAGACTAAATATTATATTTAATTCTTACAAATGGTGATAGGATATCCAACATATATGTGGGTGAGCACCTGGGATCCAGTGATCATCAAGCAGTATGGTTTAGTATAAAGACAGGATCCAACTCCTGTCACACAAAAACAAAGGTGTTGGATTTTAGAAATGCTGACCTTGCAAAAATGGGGAGATGTTTAAGTGATTCACTGGCGGACTGGAGGAACTTGGAAGGAGTGCAGGAGAGGTGGGAAAAATTGAAAAGTGCAATACTAAGTGCAACAGACCTTTGTATCAAAAGGGTTAGGAAAAGCAACAGGAAAAGGAAGCCAGTGTGGTTCACAATAGAAGTATCAACTAGTGTGAAAGCAAAAAAGATGGCTTTTAGGAAATACAAACAGACTCAAAATAATAACGACAAAGAGGTGTATCTTGGTCTCCTGGTGGCCAGCAGGGGAGGAAGACGTGCCCTGGAGCTGCTAACACGGCGTCTGCTATTTTATAGCATCCCCCTGCCGCTGGCCCACACTTTGTGCCATCATCTGCACCCTGCCTCCCTGCCCTGCCGGGCCCGCTACTGGGGGCACTTTTCAGAGAACTGGGGACCGTTTGGGGAGCTCCGGAGCCCGGCGGCCTACATCGCCTCCACAGGCCGGGACCTAAAGTTTTGCCGCGACCCGCCGCGGACTTCCAGGGCGGCGGAGCGGAAGATCCGGCTTCGCCCACGCCCGCGACGGACTCACACACGCGCTGTACCCCCCAGGAAGGCGGCCACTGACCTGTCAGGTCCCCCTCTGGCGATCCCTGGGCGCTGGGTGGCCCGGAGGAATACTCTTCTCCTGCTGCAACACATCTCCCCCTGAACCCGGCGGCCATCTTGGAGGAGGCGAGCAGGAGAGCCTGAGATCCCTAGCATAGGCAGTCGGCTGTGGTCACTGGCAGGTCCGTGAACTCTGCTGGCTGTCCTCTCTAGCCTAACTGGAACCCACTAAAAGGGACCTGGGATCTCAATCCCTTTTCTTATCCTGCCTCCGGTATTTATATTTATATTTTATTTCTTGAAGGAATATTATTCAGTCATATTACATCTAATATTCCAATTCATCTGCCGAACTCCCTCTACTGGTGGAACTTTATATTGCAACTCATATTATTATATATCTCCAGCTATCTACTGCTGCACTCACTGCTGTTATTATCTCACTATCCCGATGGATAAATTTGAGGCCAAGCAGGCGCGGGGTACTCGTGGCAATCAGTCGGGAAGAGGCCGAGGCCGTGATAACTCCTCGGTCGATAGCCCTACTTCACCTCCATTGGGCTCGGACGCCAGTCCCCGTGCCCGATCTGAGTCTGCATCTGCAATGGATTCTGCAAAATCCTGCACGACGAACGAGATAACAGATATCCTATCCCAGTTATTGGACCAAAAACTGGCTCCTCTAAAGGATTCGCTTGACTCCGCTCTTACTCAATTGAACCAACATGCTCAGCGACTCACTGAGGCAGAACAGAGAATTTCCGACCTAGAGGATGATCTCACCACGGCTAAGACGGCTCTTTCTGACCAAGAAAAATTTACGGCATCTATTCAGGATAAGCTTGAGGACCTTGAAAACCGAAATAGGAGAAATAATGTGCGCCTCATCGGCCTACCGGAGTCGGTGAAACCCCGTGACCTCATGACGCTCGTTTCTCAGTGGATGCCCCGGGAGCTGGGCTGTGTTTCGAGTTCAGGATCCATTGTAGTGGAACGTGTACACCGTATAGGCCCGGAGCGGCAATCCACAAATGATAGACCCCGGCCCGTCATACTGAGAGTCCTTAACTACGCTGACAAGGTCATGCTACTGGATGCCTACAGAAAATGTGCCGACTTGAAATACCAAGATGCTAAATTGTTGCTTTTCCAGGATTTTTCCTATATGGTGGCTTCCCAACGGAGAGAATTCTCGCCCATCTGCAAGAGACTTTTCGAACTGGGCCACCGCTTTGCGCTTCTTTATCCGGCCAAATTGAGAGTCAATCATGCGGGAAAGGCCTACTTCTTTGAGAATCCGAAGATGGCCAAGAACTTTGTAGACTCACTATCCCCACACTCCTCTGCCGGGATGGACGATGATGACTGATACCTCATGGCCTTGTTTCTCCTCATCTTCTTGAATAGTACACATTCAGGTTCTTAGTAATTACTAAGAGTGGGTCCTACCACTGGTTGATATATATTTTGCCTATAGTATATGTGGGTATATTGTCATCTATACCGTATTGTATTTACCGAATCATTCCTTCTTTCTATGACCACGTATCTTACTGTTCTCAACTCTTCTCGAACTGCTCTCCTCCCTCTCTGACCCTCTCTCTTCCTCCCCCTCTCCGACTTAACCCCACCCCCCCTTTTCTCTTTACTTATTTGTTATTGTCATGTTTGATTGTTGTATGGTCTTTTGGCACGGTTCCCCGCTACACGCATGTGTTCAGTTGGAATCTATTTGGCGTCTTGGTGGACCGGCCCATAGACCGGTACGCTTTGGTTCGTGTAATATTTAAAATATTTTTGAGTAGGGATTTTGATTTAGAAGCTGTTCAAATTATTTTATATGTCATTGTCACTGCTGCTCCTTTTATCCTTAAGCTGCTTAGGTACAGGCATCAGGCTCACTAGCCCGCTCGCTGGGACGGGCTGGCTGGGTTTCTCCTTATTAGTTAAATGGGAATCTTGGCCTAGAGCAGGTATAGGCTAAATGTCATTGAATGTTGCCACTTCCACTAGAGTACAGTCCCATATCAAATTAGTAACCTGGAATGTTGAGGGCCTCAACACCCCAGTCAAAAGAAGAAAGATCCTCTCCTATCTTAAACGTCTAAAACCTGACATAGCCCTCTTGCAAGAGACTCATTGGAAAAATACGGATGCTAATGTTGTGAGAGATTCTTGGATAGGGGAATTTAAATCGGCCTCTTACACAGCCAAACGAAGAGGTGTACTGATTCTTTTTAGTAAACATCTCACGTACCAAATAAATGATAGTCTTAGTGACCCTGAAGGTCGCTATTTATTCATTAAAATCACTATTTTTGGTGTTCTTTACACCTTAGCCACTATATACGCGCCTAGTGGTCCCAACTCACTCTTTTTCTCTAACATTTACAACAAGCAGCAAGAATGGGCGGAGGGGGAGATTATTTTAGGTGGAGACTTCAATACTGTCCAGTCTTCGGGTTTGGATAGATCCACCTCTGCTAGATCGCATATTTCTACACCGCCCCAATCCCTATCCCTATTGACTGATTCGCTGCGACTCTGCGACCCCTGGAGATGCCAACACCCTGACTCCCGGGAGTACACATTTTACTCCCATCCACATCACTCCTCCTCTCGCCTTGACTATTGGTTAATAGCTGACACCCTATTACAGCGCGTGGCTGATACTAAAATAGAACCCATATCATTGTCTGACCATGCCCCAGTGTGGTTTACCCTTAACCTACAGTCCCCTGTCTCTCAATCATACAATTGGAGATTTCCAGCGTATCTCAAGAAATCCTCTGATTTTTGCACCCACCTGGAACAAACATTCCAGAACGGGATCCGGTCAAGATGCCGCCGGACGGAATCCCGGCGGTCGAAATACCGACGCCGGAATCCCGACCGCCGCAATCCCGACATATTCTCCCTCCGTGGGTGTCCACGACACCCATAGAGGGAGAATATAATAGTGTGCCGAGCGTAGCGAGGCACCGTGCCCGCAGCGTGGCGAGCGAAGCGAGCCCGCAAGGGACTGCGTTCCGCTCGCCACCCCTGTCGGGATTGTGTGGTCGGGATTCCGGTGTCGGTATTTCGACCGCCGGGATTCCGACCACCGGCATTTAGTACTGATCCCTCCAGAACTATGTAGCAGATAATAGTACACATATGGAGGAGATCAATTTGTTTTGGTCGGCTTCGTAGCCAGTGATCCGAGGACATATTATGGAATATGTCTCTAGGAGACGCAAGCGGCTTGTGACCCAAATACAGGACCTCGCTTGTAACCTGACCAAAACCTATGACACACTTTTGTTGCAGGACTCACCCGGCAACAGGCAGGCCTATCTTGCTGCTAAGCAAATGTACGACTCACTATGTACGGAGCGGGCGAGATTCTACAACGGAATAGATTTTTTCGAGGGGGAAATAAATCCGGGAGGTTATTGGCGAACCTGGTACGGTCATACTCCGCTCCTTCTCGTATCCCCCAACTAATCACAGACTCGTCTACAACCATCTTTGATACCCCCTCAATATCTGAGGCCTTCTTACAATATTATAACACTCTCTATGAAGCCCCCCCGAATCATCCGACTCTTGGAACGCAATTCCTTGAGAGGGCAAAACTACCTGTTTTAATGGAAGAGGAAAGACAATCCTTAACTGAACCGGTCACAGAACCGGAACTACTTTCCCTGATTAACTCATTACCCAATGGTAAGTCCCCTGGCCCGGATGGATTTGGGGCGGAGTATTATCGAATTCTGGCCCCCCATCTGGCACCTCATTTATTATCCCTTTTCAATGCACTGTTGGAGGGAAAACCTCCCCCTATGGGATTTGGAGATGCCAGAATTGTGTTGTTTACGAAACCGGGAAGAGATCCCCGATATACTCAATCTTACAGACCAATATCATTATTGAATCAGGACCTGAAGCTTTTCACAAAACTAATTGCAATGAGACTTCAACCAATCCTGAATAGGGTCCTACATCCTGCCCAAACAGGGTTTGTCAAAGGTAGAACCTCAGTTCATAATATCCGCACACTGATTGCAGCAATGTATAGTGCACAACATACTGCCTGCCCCGACGCCCTTATTGTTAGTTGTGACGCCGATAAGGCGTTTGATCGTGTCTCTTGGTCTTATTTGCTTCGTATTTTTCATGCCCAGCAATTCGGTGAGGAATTAATTTATCTGTTCAAAATGTTATATACACTACCTCAGGCACATCTGACTGTAAATGGCTTAAACTCGTCTGCCTTTACGTTAGGTAGAGGGACCCGTCAGGGATGCCCTCTTTCCCCCCTGCTATTCAATCTAGCCTTAGACCCATTGATACGTCATTTTATACAAGATCCTACTTGGCAAGGTATTAGGGTAGGTAACAACGAAGTTAAGGTATCTGCTTTTGCAGACGACCTGTTATTATATTTTGCTGACCCCAAACAGGCATTTCCATCGTTACTGACCACACTGCATGACTTTAATTTAATTTCTGGATTTCTTATCAATTTTGATAAGACAGAGGCGCTGGCGTTGGGAGGGGAGGCGGCACGGGATTGGGGCGATTCATTTCCCTTCAAATGGGCCCACAGTTACTTAAAATATTTGGGTCTTCGCATCCCGCCACTCCTCACTGACCTATATACGGTGAACTTTTCTTACCACATTACCCAAATGACGAATGATTTTTTGAAATGGCAACATCTCCCTATTTCTTATCTGGGTCGGTGTCATCTATATAAGATGATCTCCTTCCCTCGACTACTCTACCCAATCCAGATGCTCCCATTTATATTGTCCAAACAAGATGTCCATTCTATTAACAAAGCCCTTACTAAATTTATTTGGGCAAACAAACGTCCCCGCATCTCACTTATTAAACTAAAACAACCCCTCTCACTTGGTGGTATTAATCTCCCCTGTCCTGAAGACTATTCCCTAGCCGCCAACTATAGATATGCTCTGGATTGGATAGGGGATTGTGACAATTTCGTTAATGGAGCTTTGGAACAGGCTCTCTCACCTCAACACACTCTAGTACACTTGTTGCATTTTGCTGCTATTCCCCATCAACATGACAGACTTCATAATCCATTAATATATACGCCATGTATAGCTTGGCGTAAACTCAGGAAACGCCTAGGCCTATCCCTAACGGATTCTTTATTTCAGCCTTTGTGGTGTAATCCGCGTTTTCAGGTTGGAGAAGATAATAGGATTTTTTCACGGTTGGCATCTCCAGGGTCTCTCCCTTCTATATAAATTTTTGAATACAGAATGCTCCGCAATATTGACTATAGCACAACTAAAAGAAAAATTCCCCACTCTTCATTTTCCCCTGTTTGCCTTTTTTCAAATCCGTAGTTTCGCCACTAGCATAATATCACGACTACACCCTCCTGATCGCACCTTTCCCCTGGATGGTCTGGTACGACAGTCCCCAGGAGCACCGTATAACACTTCTTTAATATATTCTCACACTAGGCGGAGGTTGGATCTATCTAAGCTCACAACAGGGATGGCCAAATGGATAGACGACTTCCCAGACACCGATCTTCTGACGGTGATTCAGTGGTGTGGTTTACTAAATAAGCAACTAGTCTCATCTTCCTATGCAGAGATGCACTTTAAGATATTACATAGAGCCTACTACACCCCTAGACTTAGGTTCCTCACTGGAGTATCTGACAACTCTTTATGTTTTAAATGTAACTCCCCCGATGCCGATATTATTCATTGTCTCTGGACATGCCCGGTAGTACAGTCATTTTGGATGGCAGTCCAAACCTATAGTAATATGGAACTTCGCATCTCCTTTAATATCACTATGGCCTGGGCTTTCTGGAACTCCGTGCAGACTCAGGATCCCCCACATTCCAAAGGAATGAAATTACTGTTGGCTCGTGTGGCCGCTGCAGCAAAGAAAACTATTCTATCCCAATGGATAAATTCGGAGCCGATACCCCTTTCCCTCATGCTACCACGTTTAACGTATCTCTATCAAATGGACTGGGTTGATTGTTCCCTGGATGCGGAGTCCCACGCCCCAAAATTTTTTGCCATTTGGTTACCCTACTTACATACGCTGCCAACTGCTACCAGGGAATATGTGCGCAGAGTAGTTAGGTTAACAACGTGGTATAATACGGAATCTCTCATTCAAGGCTCACTCCCCTTTTAAATCTGTCAACTGTTATTGCATTCCCCCGTTTGATATGTATATGGTTGATTGTCCTCTTAACCTTGCCTATACTGACTAAAGTTTTGGTTCAGCTTTTTGATTGATAATATCTGTACACCGCAGTGATTGATGCATTCTCGCAAACATTGTGACATATGACCTGTATTTTATTACATGTTCCCTTCTCAATAAATATATATTTAAAAAGAGGTGTATCTTGACAGACGGAAGGATGCTAAGAAAGTGATCAGACGTGCAAAGGCAGAAGTTGAGGAGAAAATGGCCCAGTCAGTAGATAAAGGGGGCTAAACTTTTTTTAAGTATATAAGTGAAAGGAGAAAATCAAATGGAGGAATAATAATACTTAAGACAGAGAGTGAGCATTTGGTGGAGGGAGATAAGGCAATAGCATATCATCTAAATAATTATTTTTGCTCAGTATTTACTACAGAAGAAGGATGGGGCCACAGTTAAGTTGCAAGGACATTCATAAAAATAAGGTAGATGAAAGTACATTTACAGAGGAGAAGGTCCTAACAGAACTTTCAAAACTAAAAGGGGATAAATCAATGGGACCAGATGGGTTACACCCAAGGATACTCAAAGAGCTAATAGATGTGCTGGTTACACCTTTAACAGAATTATTTAACCAGTCACTAAATACAGGTGCCATTCCAGAGGACTGGAAAAGAGCAAATGTAGTTCCACTGCACAAAAGTGGAAGCAAGGAAGAAGCAAGTAACTACAGACCAGTAAGCCTTACATCAGTAGTAGGGAAAGTAATGGAAAAACTATTAAACGAAAGAGTTGTGGAATATCTTAAATCAAACAACTTACAGGATCCAAAACAGCATGGATTTACTAGTGGGAGATCATGCCAAACAAATCTTATTGACTTTTTTGACTCTGTGATGAAAATAATAGATCAAGGGGGAGCTGTAGATGTAGCATATCTAGACTTTAGTAAGGCATT
The DNA here is from genome assembly GCF_028390025.1 of Pseudophryne corroboree. Classification (NCBI taxonomy): domain Eukaryota; kingdom Metazoa; phylum Chordata; class Amphibia; order Anura; family Myobatrachidae; genus Pseudophryne; species Pseudophryne corroboree. The sequence continues at coordinate 942,819,109 of NC_086445.1, read as the reverse complement.
TGACACTGTCCCACATCGCAGACTCAGGGCCGGTTCAAGGGCGCAGAGCGCCCCGGGCAGGAAATGGGGCGTGGCCTAATACAGGGGGCGTGGTCAATTACGCCCCCTGTACATTAAAAGCGCCGCTTGAATGCTGAGCGGTGCGCGATGACGTCATCGCGCACCGCACAGCAAAAGGTCCTCTCCACGAAGGGAAACTAGACGCTATGAGTCTAGTTCCCTTCGTAGAGAGGACCTTTGCTGTGCGGTGCGCGATGACGTCATCGCGCACCGCTCAGCAAAGTTACTCTCCAGGAAGGGAAACTAGACGCATAGCGTCTAGTTCCCTTCAGGAGGCGGACGGGGACGGGGATCGGGACGGGGACGGCAGCGGAGGCGGACAGGGACACAGCGGGCAGCAGTGGCGGATCTTGCCACGGTGCGGCGCCCTCCGGATGGCGCCAGTGCCCTCCGGAAGGCGGCGCCCCGGGCAAAAGTCCTGCTTGCCCGTGGCAAGATCCGCCACTGCGCAGACTGCTAAATAAACTTGAAAGCGTCTGGGTGGATTATAAAACAGTTAAATGGATAAGAACCTGGTTGCAGGATAGGAAACAGACAGTTGTAGTTAATGGAGTGCAATCTATGGAGGGAAATGTTACCAGTGGAGTACCCCCAGGGATCTGTACTTGGTCTAGTTCTCTTTAATATCTTTGTTGGTGACATTGCAAATGGTATCGAAGGGAAGGTATGCCTTTTTGCAGATGATACAAAGATATACAACAGGGTAGACACACCAGGAGTAAAATGATTGATGACCTAGGTAGGCTTTAGAAATGGTCAAGAACGTGGCAACTACAGTTTAATGCTAAAAAATGCAAAATCATGCACTTGGGTCTCAAAAACCCAAAGGCTAAATATAGTATCAAGGATACTATAATGGAAACTACTGAGGAGGAAAGGGATTTAGGAGTCACTATTTCAAGTGACTTGAAGGCAGGAAAGCAATGCAACAAAGCAATGAGAAAGGCAAGTCAGATGCTTGGTTGCATAGGGAGAGGAATCAGTAGCAGGAAAAAAGAAGTGATAATGCCACTGTATAGGTCATTGGTACGGCCCCATTTGGAATACTATGTCAAGTTCTGGAGACCATATCTCCAGAAGGATATAAATACATTAGAGAGTGTACAAAGAAGGGCAACTAAAATGGTGCATGGCCTACATCACAAAACTTACCCGGAAAGGCTAAAAGATCTTAACATGTATAGTTTGGAGGAGAGAAGGGAAAGGGGGGACATGATTGAAACTTTCAAATATATCAAGGGTCTTAACAAAGTTCAGGAGGGAAACATTCTTCAAAGGAAGAGAAGTATTAGAACTGAGGACATACACTGAGACTGGAGGGGGGGAGGTTCAGGGGAAATTTAAGGAAAAAATACTTCACAGAAAGGGTAGTGGATAAGTGGAATAGCCTCCCATCAGAGGTGGTAGAGGCTAAGACTGTAGAACAATTTAAACATGCTTGGGATAGGCATATGAATATCCTTACAAAGAATTAAGGTTCAAAAAGGGTTGAGATTGTCTAAAGGATAAAAAAAAGGGGCAGACTAGATGGGCCAAGTGGTTCTTATCTGCCGTCAAATTCTATGTTTCTGTGTATATGTCACTGTATATCTGAACCCTTCAGTTTCACTGACCTAGATCACAAAAGCATCATATGATGTGTAGTCAGCGCAGCAGGCCAATATATCATTGTGTGTCAAATGCTTTCTGTTTCACTCTTGCAGATCACATAAACGACACAGTATATGTGCAAAGTCTCCAAACACTGTGTCACTATGTATCTCATACTGTACTTCACAATTTAAACACATATGTATCAATATTCACAGTAGATTTGGCATGATCTTTCACAGGGATCCCAATCTCACTGTCTACAATTTTCAGATTCACTGATGTGGATTACTTAAACGTCATATAATATAAACTCAGCGCAACACACAAGTGTACTGTTGTGTGTCAGATACCTTCAATTTAACTGATGCAGTACACATAAACGTAACAATATGTAAAAAGTATCCAATCACTGTGTTATGTATCTCTTCTTTTCATTACACTTGTATACAACAATTACCACATTTGATTATGTGCACAGAACGAGATGAAAACATTAGACTGTGCTTATCTCTCCAATTAACCTCTACTGTTTTCCGTCTGCAGTGTATTGCAGTGAATGGATGATGAGAGGGTTAAATGGTAAGCGCAGAGTGAGAAAGGATAGAGCCGTTTCTGCTGTCAGCAATCAGTGCAGGTACTGCGCCCTGTTATCATCCGACATTGCAGGGCCACATCACCGCTCCGTGCTGATGAGAGAACGGGGAAGCAAGTAAAGGGATACCTGTGCTCGTGTAGCTGCTTGTAGTGTTGGAGGTGATGGAAATTTAATATTTCTCCTCTAAAGTGTCCTGGACCGGTGCGTACCATGAGTCGCCGGAAACCGGAAGTATGCCGGAAGTCTGATGTGCGTTTCACCCAATAGCGGGCTTGTTCACAGCCTGGAGTGGGTATGTTCGTATCATCCTATTAGTTTAGTCCAGAGGTCAATCATAGTCCATTCTCACTGTGATGGACAGTACCATCGTTCCATTCGGAAAATGGGTAGTACTTGATGTTCAACAACCAACAGAAGTGAGACATAACATGACAGACAGGCGCTCTGTCCTCTGTTTCTGTTACAGAAATCCCGGACAAAGTTAAAAAAATTATACCATACTTAGATCAGTATAGGTTCATTCCTTGCACATTCCTGTGAGTCATTTATATACACAAATCAGGCAGGGACGGATCTAGACCTTGCGGCGCCCCGGGTGAAAAATAGGGGCGTGGCTTCATAGAGAAGGGGCGTGGTCAGTCATGTCCCCTGTAGCTGTGCCCACAGTAGTATTGCCCCCAGTACTGTGCCCCCAGTAGTATTGTCCCCAGTAGTATTGCCCCCAGTGCTTTGCCCCCAGTAGTATTGCCCCCAGTACTGTGCCCCCTGTAGAGTAGAAAATAAAAAAATAAAAAATAAAAAATTAATACTTACAATCCTCGCTCCTGCTTCCCGACTGCTGCTGCCCTCCGTCTCCGGCCGCCGGCGCCGCTTCTCGGATCTATGGGAGAGACGTCATGACATCTCTCCCATAGCATCGCATAGACACTAGAGGTCAGTTATGACCTCTAGCGTCTATGTGCCGCTCCCACAATGCAGTGCGGTGCACGATGACTTCATCGCGCATCGCACAGCACCAAGCATCTAAACAGCACCAGGCAGCACCAGTAGCGGATCTTGCCATGGCGGCGGCGCCCTCCGTACGACGGCGGCGCCCTCCGTACGACGGCGGCGCCCTCCGGAAGGTGGCACCCCGGGCAAAAATCCTGCTTGCCCGTATGATAACATCACTATCCCATCCTCTGTGGTACCACCTCCCATATTGTTTAGTAAATATACTAGCACTTTCATATGTTTATGGGAGAAATAAATAGATAAACATCTCTCTCTTATAAAATAAGAACGATATCGTATACGTTTTCTGAGACATGTTAATACCGTTTCAACCATAATTGTAGTAATATGCCTTATATGACAGTAATCAAAAGTTAATACTTAATTCACGTAGTAAGATATCTACAAAAAATACAAACTCCACGCAAAAAAAAGGAAAATTGTAGATTTCATTACAATCTTTGAACAATAATAGCCATCAACTATTAAGAGGGATGGCACCCGGCCCCCCTCTAATTAATGACAAAACATATTAATTTATTCAGTAATCTATTACTTTTGGGAGAAGAGGAAAAATCTTACAACTAAAGTATATACATCGCGGAGAAACACTCGTACCAAAGAGAGAAAGATAATTTTTTTATTTCTCTCTCCCTCAATATTGATACATATGTGTTTAAATTGTGAAGTTTGAGATACATAGGGGGTAATTCCAAGATGATCGCAGCAGGAATTCTGTTAGCAATTGGGCAAAACCATGTGCACTGCAGGGGAGGCAGATATAACATGTGCAGAGAGAGTTAGATTTGGGTGTGGTATGTTCAATCTGCAATCTAATTTGCAGTGTAAAAATAAAGCAGCCAGTATTTACCCTGCACAGAAATAAAATAACCCACCCAAATCTAACTCTCTCTGCAAATGTTATATCTGCCACACCTGCAGTGCAGATGGTTTTGCTCAACTGCTAAAAAAAATTCCTGCTACGATCAACTTGGAATTACCCCCATAGTGACACAGTTTTTGGAGACTCTGCACATATACTGTGTTGTTTTTGTGATCTGCAAGAGTGAAACAGAAAGCATTTGACACACAATGATATATTGGCCTGCTGCGCTGACTACACATCATATGATGCTTATGTGATCTAGGTCAGTGAAACTGAAGGTCTCAGATATACAGTGACAGTGCGACCGGATGTCACTGCGGAAGGTCATGCCAATTTGCTGTGATTATTGGTACATATGTGTCTAAATTGTGAAGCATTAATTGGTGAGCATTTTTTCTGGAGATACTATCCTGCCTGATATATACAGAATATAAGCGCTTCAGTACTTTCTTTAGAGTGTATTAACTAGAAGATTTTTGGAAAGTGTATGGAACAGTGTGCATATGTAAGCAGGCTTTCAATTAACTATCTCTAACTCCCCTTTGAGATTCATATAGGATGATTTATTGGTGCCTGTAAGGTACAAGTATTGAACTAATTGAATGATACATTGTTACAAATATTTTGCACCCAGACTGACACATAATTTGCTATTATTGAGAATTGGCCAATTTTGTTTTTGCCTCTGTATAATATTACAGTATGATTAAATAAAAACTTTTCTTTTGGATATAAGATATGTCTGTTTGTATGAATTGTATTATGTATTTATTAAAAGTTATATTTTAACTGGACTAATTTAATAAGAGTGCCCCCAAAAAAGGTTTGCTTCTTTCTTTCCCGAACTGCTTTTTCTTGCTAAGGGAGACTCCCTCTGTACATCCAGTGACGTCAGCTGCTCCATCCATCTAGGGGTGTTCTGTCAGTCCACCCAAAATAAAATACTTTTTTTTATATTTTGTGCTGTATCCTCCCAGAATACATCCAGGTGTGCTCCGTCCATTTCAGTGTGTGCTGTCTGTAGCTCATATTCTTATTATAACTTATTGTCCTATTTCCATGACTCTTCTTATCACTACATTGTAATTAATTCAACTTAATATTATTAATAATAATTATAAATTAGATACATTTAAATTTAATTAATATTCCCTCTCCACACTCATATAGTGAACTGTCTGCATATAGAAGATATATTGGTGGAAATGAAGAATTTGATTCTAAATAAATTCAATTAAATAAATTCAATTAAAATAAATTGAAATTAAAATAAATTAAATACATTAAACCTAAAATATTGTCTTATTTTATTCTTCTTTGCCTTAATCATCTTTTTGTGAACTGAAATCTTGAGCCTTGCCTAATGCGTCTTTTTTTAAATACATTGTTTTTTAAATATTTTGTCCTCCCAGTATATACATCCAAGGGCTGCTGCTGCTCCATCCACAGGGCCGGCAACATAAATCTTGGGACCCGTTACACGGATATCTCTGGAGGCCCCCCTCCCCCAAACCCCCTTGACCCTCCTCCAAACATCCCTACCTGTGCCAATACATGGATCACCAAATACACATGTATAGATATATATACATATATATACATATACATATATATATATATATATATATATATATAAACATACAATGTGTGTGTATGTATGTGGGTATATATATATATATATATATATATATATATACTGTATGTGTGTGTGTGTGTGTGTGTGTGTGTGTGTGTGTGTGTGTGTGTGTGTGTGTGTGTGTGTGTATATATATATATATATATACAATCTGGTGTGAATCCGGCACTCAATTTGTCATATCAGCTGCCTGTGTGCCCTTGCCAAACAATACATACATACAGTGGTTCAAAAACGGTTTCCCATCAGAACAGGCACGGCACTACAGGACTTAGTGAAAAAAAGTCTTTATATCAACACATATATAAAATGTGTATACATCATAAGTATAAATACAATATTACTATATTACTATATATACTTGTAATGTACTGCTCGCTTCTTGTGTGCTATTCGTTTTTGCATTCTCAGGTTTAATATTCTGTCTCTGACTTCTCTCCATGTAGAGTTCTCCCTATATGTTATTTTGGTTTGTTGTTGTCTAATATAGGTTTCTCTAGACAACGTATGTGACACATTATATATATTGTAGGTGTCACTAGATATACCTGTATTTAGTATGCTGTAGATATATGTCTTGTAGTAATTTAGTAGGTATTTGTGATGTTGTTTACAATAGCTTCTCCCTGTCAGGCCAGAGCGACCTTTGCGGCGCTGCAGTGAACGGTGTATCCGGGTTGCTATGGCAACTGAGCATTGTGATGATGTCATCAGGACGGCGCCCAGAGATTACCGTAAACTCCATGCGGACCGGAGGCTGCACACGCTGACATGGGGAAGCTATTTAGGTAAGTGTATTGTCTTCACTGTGTATATGTCTGTTTTTTCTTCTACTTTCAGCACTTGCATGTACCTGATGAAGGGACCCTGCGGGGCCCGAAATGCTGCATTGTAACAATTGCCAGTGCTTGGTGATGTATACACATTTTATATATGTGTTGATATAAAGACTTTTTTTCACTAAGTCCTGTAGTGCCGTGCCTGTTCTGATGGGAAACCGTTTTTGAACCACTGTATGTATATATATATATATATATATATATATACACACACACACACACACACAGTGGTCGAAGTGGAAATTTTGAAGTGGGCGTATGGAATAGTGAAGGCTGCAATTATGTGCGTGCCCTGGAAAAGGGAATGTGGCCTCTCAAAATGTGCGTGTCCTTAAGTGTATTGTACCACACCATATACCCCTTATACACATTATGCACCACAATAGTAGGACCCCTTATACTATCTAGTACTGGTGCCTCTTTCACATTACTCCATACAGAATGATCCAAAAATCACATTGCACCACATGGACTGAGCCAAAATTCACATTACACCACACCACACAGAATGAGCCAAAATTCACATTAAACCACATGGAATTAGCCAAAATTCACATTACACCACATGGAATGAGCCAAAATTCACATTACACCACACAGAATGAGACAAAATTCACATTACACCACATGGAATAAGCCAAAATACAGGGACAGGGAGAGTGAAAGCAGGTACAGGGAGAGTGACAGCAGGGACCAGGGAGAGTGACAGCAGGGACCAGGGACGTGTGGTAAGCTAAATGGCTCAGGAGGCACTGGCTAACACCAGAGCCAGATTTCCATGCAATATATAAGCCAAAGGGTGCATGTGGGCATTATACACAGGTGCAGCAGTATAAACTCCTGGAAATTTGGTGAGTTTTGATCAGAGATGTGCTGAAAAGATAAGCAGGTGAGGCACTGCCTCACCTGCCATAGACTTTTTACTCCAGAGTTTGGGCTCTAAAAATTATTAGAATAATACAAAGAAGATATTTCAAACAAATTATTAGCATTTTTCATATACTTTATTCAATCAAAACTCTGGTTTAAACGTAAGTATGACAGAAAAGGAAAAAAGGCTATGCTTCACCTGCCTCACCCCACTGCACATCACTGGCAGGGACATAGGGACAGAGAGATAACAGAGGGACAGGGAGAGTGATAGCAGGGACAGGGAGAATTACAGAGAGAGGGACAGGAAGGACATATAGTAGGCAGCAGGTTAAGATTACCTAATGGGCCGCGGTGCGGAGGAGGTTGTGGTCAGCGGTGTGGAGGAGGCTGTGGTCGGCAGTATGGAGGAGTTGACTGGGGGCAGCTGCAGCAGCGGTGTGGAGGAAGCGGCAGCGGTACGGAGGAGATAGCTGTGGGCAGCGGCTACAGCTACTGTTTCCTTCAGTGCGGCAGCTGTTTGGCTCAGGGGGGCTGCTCAGAGCTCCTCGGCAGCGGCAGAAGGGGAGAGCCAGAACAAAGAAGCAGCATGCGTTACTATGTCATTGGGACTAGACCAAGTGATGAGTAACTGTGGGGGAGGATCTTAGGGGAGGTTGATTAAGACATGTGGATTGTCAGCTCCGATCCGGTAGTGAGCAGAGCGGAGTGGGCAGTATATCACAATAATTAACAGTCTCTGTGGTCACTTTTTTTCTGCCTGATCCTCGGGGCCCCGCTGATGCTTGGGGCCCGGTACGGGTGTCCCTTTTGACCTCCCTGTCGCAAGGCCTGTCCGTTCAGCTATCTCGGTGCAACCTTTTGGTCTAAACAATATTGTGAGCTGTGAGGTGTTCAGGATAGTCTGGAAATGAGTGGAAATTAATGTTATTGAGGTTAATAATACTGTAGGAACAAAAACACCCCCAAATTCTGTTATTTTAGCTGTTTTGATGATTTTGTTAAAAAAAAATCCATATCCAAAATCCGCAAGGGTGGATTTGGCAAAACCAATCAAGATCCAAAACCAAAACAGAAAACCCAAGAAATGGCCCAGTGTACACTCCTACTGTAATTATAATGTTACATAATATGAACTGGGACACTGTAATGTGGCTTAAGATGAAGTGGAAGCATATACAGTAGTGTGACATAATATGAACTGGGGGCTGTACTGTGATATGACATAATATGAAGTGGAGGCACTATAGTGTGGCATAATATGAACTGGGGAGAGCAATGTAATGTGGCAGAAGCAACATAATATGAAGTGAAGGCACTAGAGATAGTGTGGCATAACAATAACTGGGGGCACACTGTAATGTGGCATAATATGAACTGGGGACACTGTATGTCATAAGATGAATTTGGGGTACTGTGTTGCATAATGTGTAATGGTAGCCCTACAGTGTGACATAATTAGGGCACAACTACAGTGGTGAATTTCCCATTATGCATGTGAGGCATGTGCCTAGGGGCAGCACTTGTTTAGGGGTGGCACTTGGATGCTTGTGTTGGTACTGTCAGCCCAAAAAATACCAGTAACTGCAAAATACAGTATATCCACTGTACTGTACCATATTTCATCTTGAATGGACTGTATCTGGGTAGGACATGCACATACTCTCCCTGTGAGCTGTCCTACTTAGTAAATATGTATACATAATTTTTTTTTTTTAAATGTCGTAGTGGCTTTTTTATTGTGCTATTAAATTGGCTATCATCAAATGAGGGCTTATAACCTGTCAATAAAAATAATAAAATTAGGGAGGAGGGGGGCGGCCATTACTGTTGTGCCTAGGGGCGCCCTCACCCTTAAATCCACCCCTGCAGAACTATAGTTAATTAAATAAAGTAGGGCACTACTCTGAGGCTTAACATTAACTAAGGCACTACTATGATTCAGAAAATGAACTAGGCACTATTATGGAACATAGAATTAACATAGTTCTGGCAATGCCAGGGGTGGGTTCTATGAACAAACCGTATATATGTCACACATGAGACCTTTTGTTTTAGTATATATGTACTCACAATGAGTATACTACATAGCTTTGCTTATACCTACTGTAATATACCTGTATTATGCTAAAGTAAATAGCTCTATAAAAATAATATATATAACAGATTCGTAGAACACAATATTAAAACTATATTAAAAAGTAAAGCCCTAATCGTCTTAATAAGTGAATGAATGCAAAAACTATTAATAGTTTGCTGATGGAATGCTTCACGGCAAAGTGCTTTCAGTGTAGATTTGATTTAAGTCATTCAGCAGCAGCCTTCCAGGCCTTCATATTCTAAAATTCAGAGTTTACGTGACTATGCCTCATTTTGGAGCGAATAATTTATGGCGACATCAATAAATAATAGCTACGAGTTATATCTGTCCAAACACGGTACATAATACCCATTGCAACATGCTTATAAAAAGTAGCTTATGCCATTTGCCAGCTTTTTCTGAATGCTGTGTACAACTGGCATACATTTTTTACAAAGTTAAGTTTGAGAAGTGAATTCCGACAAATTTTATTCAATTGCATCCAGTTTAAGGTGCATTTTATGTATAACGTTTTGTCGAAGTCAAAAAAATTATTACATAAAGAGAGCATACAAACTACACACATATACGTCGCTATACTTGCGAATATGCGCAGCGAGCACAGCAATATATGGTAACACACGCATTTACACGGACATGCCACAGAGATGGATTCGACACTTATTTCATACAGTACATAATTATAATAATATCAAGCGCCAGACATCATGATGATTTAAAATTATCTAATGAAGTAATGTCATGAATGTGTATTATTTGAACGAAACAAGATAGACCTGTCATATTTACTATTAAAACAACCAGCTTAATGTGTAGATTAATTTGATACTTATTATTAAGTTGTAGGACATTGCAACAAATAGTTATGATTATATGTATAAAAGCTAAAATCACTTTTATTAGAACAATAGATATTCCAAAGGAAGCTCAGGCCAGCCCCTTTGGACGTCCCCAAGGCTGAACCTGTTCAGCATATACAAAGGAACTGGTGACTCATCGTGAATCCCTCCCCCAGAAACTAGATAACACATTGACCACACAGGAAGTTAGTGGCTGTAAGGTCTGAGACGATGATGGACTTGCTGGCAGATCAGTTCCTGTATTTATTTACAGAGAGAGAGAGTGATATGGAAAGACGAATTTATATAACTTAAGGATAATGGTATTGTATGCTGGCATGTAACTGTATGTAACTTTATGTATTAACTGCTTACTGTGTGAGTTGTAATCATGTAACTATAGGTATACTGTACTTTGTAATATATATTGAACCCCTTATCCTTTTAATAACAAATATACACATCAATGAGCTTTGGAACTCAGATAATGTGTGGGTGTATTGTTTTCTCTTATGGGATGCAGTGTTTTGCGATGTATAGCGCACATTCATGGGATATGGTAATAAGAGATGCAGGCATTTACAATATATATTAGAGTGGGCATTTTAAATATTTGTGAGAAATCAATTTGGCATTCTTAGTTTCCAAATATTAATGCCATCAAAAGACTGATCTTTAAATGTACAGTATATATACTTGAAATAATTCTGTGGGTAGATGTTGTGTTTAAAATATCTGGAATGGTGGTAGAATGGTGCATGCATTAACTAAGCCCTGTATGCTTTTAACCAAAATAAAAACAAGAAACATACATATCCTATATATTGACGGCATGTTTAATACATTAATACATTTAATACAGTGCAAGTTCCCTTTTTATTTCCACCTATCTAACACCATCTTCACTCTTGTCCCAAAAGTCTGCTGCCTGGGGTAATATTTAATCCTCTCTCTCCTTCATTCCCACAATCATGCTGTCACCCAACATCTCTCAAATCAAACCTCTTATTTATGCCCTCATCTCCCACCAGGACTACTGCAACCTTCTACTTTCTAGTCTTCCTTTCTCCTACTGTACCTCCCTCTTCATCAATCCTTCCTCAGTTGTGCTCATGTCATGTTGCTATCTGGTCACTCTGATTTGTCTTATCCTCCAACATCTTCATTGGCTACCATTCCCCTACAGAATACTGTTTAAGCTCCTCACCCTCACATTCAAAGTATCTCAGCCCACATTCCCTCTCGCTTTCTCCATTCTTCCTCTGATTGTTGCTATGACTCTATACTGATTGCCTACTCCCATGTGCAAAACCTCTCCTGTACTGCTCTCCTCCTCTGTAACTCACTGCCCGCGACTAATCAGACTGTCTACAAGGCAACCCTAATATGTTAGTATTAGAGATGTTAGAGACCCACTTAATGAGGTCCCCGTGACCCAGTAGATGGGCCCACATTTTTGGCCAAAACTGTGCTAAGAATGTCAGTTTTACTCTATGTTAAATTGTACAGTTTAGTATAATTGTTTTGGTTACCAGTGTACTTAGTGCTTGAACGTGTGCACCTGCATTTTCCTTTTTTCTGTGTGGCACTACAAGTCTTAGTAAGGTTTAAAATTAGGGTGTGCAGTCTAGCCCCTCATTACTCTGTAATTGTGTATGTATGTAGACTTGAAGGTGGATACCCTTCTACCTGGACTAGCACCCCTCCCACCTGGCCTTAAGGTGCATGGGTCCTTGCATTTGCTGTCTACATATTAGAATGAGTGCTATGATAGGTAAGACCTGGATACATTTATATAATATGTTAGTATTAGGGATGTTGAGGACCCACCTGACGAGGTCATCTTGACATGGTAGGTGGTCCCACATTTTTTTAGCTGAAATTGTGCTATGAACCTCAATTTTACACCATGTTAAATGACAGTGTTTATTACAATTGTTTTGATACCAGTATTCTTAGTGCATTTTCCTTTTTTCTGTGTGACACTGCAAGTCTCAGCAAGGTAGCAACCCTTATGTGTAAAATTTGTGTGTGCAGTTCACCTCTCCCCCCATCGTTTTAAATGTGCCCTGAAAATGCACCTGTTCAATAAAGCCCACCAGCCCTTCTCACACCTTCTCACAACTAATGCCCTCTGGCCTCACTAATCATCCTTCCCCAGATCTACTCGAGTTTATACCTCCCACTGCCCTAGACTGTAAGCTCTCAAGAGCAGGGCCCTACACCCTCTTGATTCTTACCGCAAATGACAGTATAGCCTTCCAGAGAGTTTCCAGTCATATTGAGCGAATCTGATTGTTTCTATTGACCCTTTTCAGGTAACTGGGTCATTGAGTCATTGCAAGACTATAGTAGCACATGCGCACTGAAGCTCCAACGCATGCACAGTAGACAAAACATTGACCAGTTGCGAAAGTATCAATACTGCGCTCACCTTTGAATTAGTACCATTGAATAACATTCATAAATATGCTGTAACAAATTATCCTAAACGTCATCCATCTGAGACAGGGACATCTGAAAAAGCCAGATTATCTTTTGCATATAAGCAGAGACGTAAGTTCATACTAGGAGCCTGGAGGTGAGATAGTTGTTGGTGCCCAAACCCCCCCCCCCCCTTTCCTTTCACTACAAACACCCTGTCCCAGCAGCACCTAGACACACACACTCTCAACCTAGATGGGGGTGTACTAGTTTCTTGGGCCCAGGCTTATTAGAGGAGCCGGCCTGGGTCATCTGCTAAGGGGGCATGGTCCCTCTGTGCAGCTGCCTGTGCCCTCTGCACAGCTGGGAGGAGGAGGAGATGTTAGGGTGGTGTGAGTGTGGACTTAAAAGGAAGTCTGTCCCCATAGGTGCCGGCTACTGTGGGAGGGGCCCTGTCTCCTGCATGTCACATTTACTCTCCACATTCACTTCCACCACCCCAGCCTCACTGAGACAGGGAGAGGGAGAGGGAGGACGGCAGCATATGCCCCCTGGGCTCCCTGCTTATTCCTGCTCTGGGGCGTAAATGAGCACAATGTGGCGGAGGAATGGATAAGGTCAGTGTGCCCCCTTCAGGACTCGTGCCCAGAGGTGACTGCCTTCCATGTCTCCTGCATATATGCCCCTGCATATACAGCACCCAATACAATGAAAGAATATGTGTCATCTGTAATTTGCAGTCTCTCTGATTGGCTCCTTGTGTTCTGTAAGCTTTCAGGTAGTACATTAAGTCTTCTCTGCCTAGAAATTTATGCAACACTTCATAGGACTAAGCTGCATTCACATTATTATTCTGGAACATTTCATATTCATAAACAGCCATAAAGGTCAAGTTTGATGTACTGAGTGGAGAAGGAGGCCGCGCAGCCTGGGCATCAGATTCCCAAAATGCCACAAATACTATAAAAAAATTAGCAAAGACAAAAGACAGCAATTCTCACTTGCAGTCATACCCATAAAATCCTATTATGGGTAACATGCAGCTTCTCATGTCTGCTCATATATTTATCAGCTTGGCGGTTCCCACTCCTGGCTGCATGCATAACATGGCCAAAAGTATGTGAGCAGCCAAACATCACACCCATACGCATTTGTTGACCATCTCATTCTAAACCATGGTCATTCATATGGAGTTGGTCCTTCTCTTCCTGCTACAACAGCCTTCACTCTTCTGAGAAGAATTTCCAATAGGTTTTGGAACATGGTTGTGGGGTTTTGCAACCATTCAGCCATAAGAGTATTAGTGATTTTGGGCACTGATGTTGGGCTATAAGGCTTGGCTTGCATTTCGTGTCCCAATGTATCCCAAAGACGTTTCATGGGGTTCAGGCCAGTGCTCTGTGCAGATCAGTCAAATTATTCCAACCTACATTATGGCAAACAATTCTTTGATGAACCTCACTTGTGCATGGGGTCATGGTCATGCTGAAACAGGAATGGACCTTTCCCAAACTAAGTAATTAGTCATATATAACAAATGAAGATCAAAAGATAATTCAAATAAACATATATATTATATATAATATGCGCAGACTGTAACTCCAATGTAATTAAAGCAATTTGCCCTGGTTCCTACCCGGGGCCACTCTCCTGTCCAGTAGATAAGTAATATATGAAGGTGGCCATCATGGGACTTAACAGCAAAGAAACACATATCCAAGCAGTTATTAGTTCAACGTTTCAGTCCTTACATGTTCTTGATAAAAGTCCGTAAGGATTGAAACGTTGCACTAACCAATACTTAGTTATGTGATTCACTGCTGCTAAAGTTCTGTGTGCCGCTGTCCTCTGTTACATATATACAGTGCATACAATGAACACTATTCCAGATTTAATCTATCAAAATCTCAGCACGTTTGGCCCACTTGGGAACCTTGGCATGCAGACATTTTGGTGCAGTCAATAAGAACAATGAGAAATGTTTTGATTAGTGGAGATGATTGCACAGCTACAGCAGGAAGAGCTGAAAGCGAGAGCACATGATAGGCTTGACGTACCTCACCACGCACGTCAGTCATCTGAGATTTGTGCCATTACTTGATTTATTCATTTATGTTGACATAGACATGATCAGAAGCATATCATCCAGGAGAGTGCATGTACCATCTCACATGTATTTACCCAGCTTTGCATATAATAAACATATCTCTCTCTCTCTCTCTCTCTCTCTTTCTCTCTTTCTTACTCTCTATTTATATATATATATATATATATATATATATATATATAGACCACATGCAGCCCGGCACTATCAGCATACAAAGATTACTCTGTCTGTTGCCTTCCGTATTTAGGAGAGTAAGGCAGCTCCCCAATTATACAATTCTTGAACGGCAGCACTCAGAACAAATGACACAGCACTGCAGATAGTTGCCAACGTTTCAAAGCAAAACGGCTTTTTCGTTATGGCCTGACGAAAAAGCCGCTTTGCTTTGAAACGTTGGCAACTATCTGCAGTGCTGTGTCATTTGTTCTGAGTGCCGCCGTCCAAGAATTGTATATATATATATATATATATATATGTATATATATATGTATATATATATAAAATGAGACTCAGTATTTTTTCTTTACTACTGATCTAAAGCGGTGGCTACAGTTCATCCCTATGGATTGTTTTTATTTCATTTCATTTGTAGAATAAACTGTTTAATGCATGTCTTAATTTATAAAATCTAATCCTTTCTTTGCAGACTAATGTCTAGATTTATCAAGCCTTGGAGAGTGATAAATTGCACGGTGATAAAGTACCAGTCAATCAGCTTCTAACTGTCATTTTTCAAACACAGCCTGTTACATGGCAGTTAGGAGCTGGTTGGTTGGTACTTTATCACTGTGCTATTTATCCCACGCCAAGGATTGATAAATCTGGGCCTGGATACTCAAAATATCCAAGTTACATGATTTAGAGGGACATGTTCTAATCAGTGATAAAAGTGGAGAAGTGAGCCAGTGGAGATGTTGCCCATGGCAACCAATCAGCTGCTCTGTATACTTTTAGAGTATACAAATTATAAATGTTACTTCAATGCTGATTGGTTGCCATGGGCAACTTCTCCACTGGCTCACTTCTCCACTTTTATCACTGCCTAGTACATGTCCCCCTTAGTCTACAGCAAAGATTAGAAGTATAGCCAGTTTTAATATCTCAACATAAGTTTCCGTAAGCTTGTGCCTAAGGATAACAGAGGCTGAGAACTTTGTGTGTGAGGTTTTTGGGTTGTTTTTTTTTTTTGGGGGGGGGGGAGGTGGAAGGGGGCGTATACTTAACCTGAAAGATGAGAAAGTCCAGCTGGCATGAGTTAACAATTGCAGTTTCTAGGAGGGAGAGTTATCAAACTTTTTAAAGAGGACAAGAGGAGGTGTTGCCCATAGCAACCAATCAGATTCTAGATATCATTTATTTAGCATATTCTTTTAAATGGTAGCTAGAATCTGATTGGTTGTGCATGATGATTAGGATGTTCCCTATTACACCCTCCTACAGCTGACCATGCTTAACTGCAATCAACAAGTATTCTCCATTCAAAAATGTAAATAAAGTAAAAAAAATAGAATATTTTTATTTTTATGTAATTGTTACTCAAAGAAATGTTTTATTACAAATATAAAGACCATTTCTCTAAACCATATCTGCCACTGTCACTCCCAAGGTGTCAGTAGCAATAGAGGACAGCCACTGTCCATGGTAAATTTGTGGTAAGTTGCTTCTGAAAGCTTTCAATGGGGAACCTATAACAGGGGTGCCTCACGATTGCCACTGCCTTGCACCAAGCTTGTTCCTTGAACAACACTGCAATCTTATCATGTGAAGACAATATGAAGACCCCATGACACCTCACTTCCTGCCGATTCATTACTACTCTAAGACTTTAGGCTGGCAGATATTTCTACCACACCATCTAAGTGAAGGTTTCAGCAGCCACAAGACAAGGGGTGGTATTTCTCAGTCTTTAGAAGTAAAACCACGAAATAGTGATAACAAGTGATGTCTGTCTCTATGTAGTAATTTATCTTGCAGTTTAACAACCTCAGATTAAACCTTTAGGCTAAGGGTGGGATTTGGCCTGGTCATTTGTTTGGTCTATGGCTTTAGAAGGAGTGTGTTAATTAGGGTAGTGTATTTAAGTCAGGAGCTGGAAGGCCTAAGGGGGTATTCAATTAGCTCTGGCATTTTCAGAGATATCAAATTTACCCCCCTGTGTATTCAACTGCGGGCCATTTTCACCCATTTTAAGGTATTTTTGCCAATGCCTCTTCACATTTTTTTTTTATGAAAAGGCAAAGATGCATCAAAACGGCCACGTTTTCACTGGCGCAGGTGCAAAAACACGTGGATTGGCCGATCCACATGTTTCTCACTCCTTCCAAATGTTTCGCCTAGCCAAAAAAACGTCCCTGCTATTGCATAGGGCAAATCCCCATTCGCCCTAAAAATAGCTAAAAGTGCCATGTCGTTGGGTGTCACATGGTGTAATATTGAATACCGCCGAGAGCTAATTCACGGCACTATTCAACTGTCACTGAATTGAATCGTTCCCTGTGTTTGGTGAATTCCCAGCTACCTTTTCCCCTTTTCTGGTTTTTGGTTATTTTTTCTATGTAGTCTCTTCTTTTAGTTATTTTGGATGGGGAAACAATGGCAGATCATCTGTCCAGGTGCAATATTATACATTTTGGGTGACCTCACCTTTGTTGACTGGTAGTTGGCTGTACCACCCTAAAAGGGGGAATTTCATCATTCTTATGGGTAGGTAGTCAAGTTAGAAAGTTGATTTAGATACCATTGTTCGCAAAGCAAATACAAATGTGCTTCACCTGCGCTACCATGCACATAAGCAGCTTAAAAACACTAATGGAGCTTGCCATTGAAAACCCTTTGAAGAAACCTTTCAGTGTCTGCGGGTATGAACCTGAATGTAAGTGTCTTTCTAAAAGTTAGAATACGGGCACTTGTGACTGCCGGACAACGCACGATCATTTGGAATTTCTCTGGCACAGCGTTGAGAACACTATCTCTTTTTGTTTTTGTTTTAGTAGATACCATTGTTGTATGGCACCGTGGGCACTGACCACCTACAATGCATGATGTGGTTAGTTGGTCGTGCAATGATGGATTGCCCTAGTTTCTGACATTCCTTTCATTGCCACCATATACGATTGCTTTTATTAATGTTTAATTATACTGTAATGCCTATACAAAGGTGGTTGATTTATAGCTGACGTTTAGTGTGTGCAATTTCCATAAAAAAACATATATAGAGAGAAATAAAGTAGAAATAAACAGAACTTTGATACATCCCTTCTTTTGTGTTTATTCATATCTCTGCAGTCATACACTTGTTAACTAGATCTTTACTAAGGGGTATATTTATAAAAGTGCTGGTTTATAGAAGTAGAGATGCTGCCCATAGCAACCAACCAACTTTATCTAGCACCTTCTACAAGATAACAGCTAGAATCTGTTGCTGTAGGCAACATCTCCACTTCTATAAACCCGCACTTTATTAAATATACCTCTAAGTAGTAAACTGGACATACAGTACACAGATATTTGGTCTGCAGTTGGATAACCATCATGAATTATCAAAATCAATAGGCAAAAAAGAAATCTAGCTGGACAGTGATGCTCATAGACAGAGCCTGGGTATTGGCAATGTAAGTGAATGACGGGGGCGCCATTGCTAAAGGGAAGCACCCTGGAAGCATGGAGATGGGATTGGCTGTAATTTAAGAGGGACCAGCCAAAGTCTTACCTAGGACATCAAGTTGGTCAGGGCCGGCTCTGCTCATTGGTAAGCAAGTGGTATCATCGGGCAGTTGGAACAAGGAAGCTCAATGCAGTCATGTAAGATCATGTTCAGTTCAGTCGGAGAAACAGATCTGGGTGCAAATGACAGAACCAACAAGTAATGGTGCCAACACCAATTTTATGAGGGGTGTGCAATAAGTTTCTGGATGTGCAGTGCATAGGTAGAGAAGACACATCTGACTGTCTGGTTGGGAACTGTAATCTCTGACTATCGTCACTATGAAATGCCAAGGCACAGAACCGTATATAAGCAGCACTGCACACCGAAGAAGTCAACATGTTCACTTACTTCACAAACTTGTTATGGAGCGCAATAGAAAGCCACTGGAGAGCCTTGATCTTCTATGACTACAAGATTGGTCTGCTACAGCAGGAGAGTTTTGACTGACTGCAAGCGGATTTTTGGGAGGAAGTACCATCCTGAATTACTGTGTTTGAGTGGTTTGCAGAAATTCGGTGTGCGAGACCCTGGAAGACGATTATTGCTGAGGCAGACCTGTGCCTGCGATTGACGAGAACGTTGCTGCCATGCAGGCCATAGTTGAGGTGGACACCAGCGTGGCCATTGCCCAGTTAGAGGAGATAGTCCATGAAAAGCTTGGCCTGAGCAAGGTTTCTGCACACTGGGTGCCCCATCAGCTGACTAAAGAGCAGAAGGAGGCTTGTGTGACTTGGTGTCGCAACATGCTTGCCAGGTTTAATGGCGGTTGCTCAAACTCTGTCTGTATAGTCATCAGTGGCAATAAATCCTGGATCTACAGTTTCAACCACAAGACCAAATATTAGTCAGCCCAGTGCACCCCAGTTGGAGGTGCCCCACCCTAGAAGATCAAATGTCAGCGCAGCAGGGCCAAGCAGATGGTGGCTGTTTTTGTGGCCAAGACTGGTCATGTACAGTAGCTACTGTAGCAGCAGTCCACCGTCACCGAGGACTGGAACACCAACCAATACCTGAAGCTATTTCCAGGTGCTGTTCAAGAACTCGTGCTCGTGGTGCTCTTCTCCATCACACTAATGCACCTGCCCACAAGTCCGGGAAAGTGGTGGATATTCTGGTCCATAAATGCATCCAGGAGCTTGGTCATCCGCTGTACAGTCCAGACCTGGCCCCTGCAACTTCTTCGTGTTTTCACAAATCAAGTGCAAGATGCGAGGACTCATTTTGAGCTGCAGTGGAGACCTTCATCCAGCATGTAGAAGACACACCTACTTTGGACCGGTCCACCTGCTTCACCAAGTGGTTTGAGCGCATGCATATTTGCATAGGCTCCTCTGGCGAACGTAATGTTCATGTTGTTTGTAAATATAATTTTTTTGTGCATCCGGCAACTTATTGCATAACCTCATATGAATTCTACATTATCAGACTTGGCATAATTAAACTTAAATGTTGCCTGCAATTATAAAATATAATATGAAATAATGAAAATACAAAAATAAACCGATTTAATATCAATTTATTTTTTTTACTAAAATGATGGCATTCTATGTCCTTAATAATATGTCTGCAGATCACAGAGTTAAAATTTCCAAGGCTGACACATTATGAAATACAGAGAATAGAAAAAAATCCAAGGAGCAGCCGTTTCAGCAGACGGTACTCAATCAAACTCACCTAAATGGACTTGCTGTTGGATTTTCAATGCACTGCTTTGACATTAGAGTGTTTAGAGAGCAATACTGTACATGCAGAAAATGTAAATTTTCTGCCATTCATTCCCATTGTTATTTATACTGAATATATAAGTGTTTCCAAAGTAATAGAGTGATAGAAAAATACATTCTTAAAAGGAGCTGAACTGAAGAACAGTCAGTTAAAATACAAACGATCACCGTCTGCCCATATTTGGTTAGCATCACTGTGAGAAGTGAAGTGGGGTTTACTATCTAGAGAGAAATTGACTTGTTTAGAGATTGAAGTTAAAATGAAATCATAATCAGCCCTAGCTACAACTGAATATAAATTCATGCTGAATAACAGATGGCGAATTCTAATCTTCAAAACTATCATTTTACCATTTATGAGTATGTGGAGGACTTACTGTATATGCTGAATACAGCAATAAAGAAGCCATTAAGTTTTATATTAATGCTTAACGTTCTATATAAACATTTTTCTCCCTTTATATACATACATATATATATTTGCTGCATTTGGCAGGCATGTAAAAGCGAATCATTTCCCATCACTCAATGTATACAGTTAGACAAATTTATAGAGAGATTGTAGCTAGATTTACAGTAATAATAAGCTTGTAATTACATTAAAATGTATTGGATTTAGACGGGCTGGGTAGTTTTCAAGTGGGATTGACGAAAAATTAAATAACCTTTGTTAAAGAAACAGTTGTCTCTCAAAAAGGAGGACAGAAAGATATTATCTTTCATAAAAAAATTATTCACAAAATGTTATATTAACTGGGCACAAATGGTTTCTCTACTAGGGGGACATGTATCAAACCTTGGAAAGACATAACGTAGGGAGAATACCAGCCAATCAGCTCCTAACTTCCATGTTACAGGATGTGTTTGAAAAATGACAGGAGCTGATTGGTTGGTAGGTTATTTCTCTCCACTTTATCATACGCCAAGGCTTAGTACAACTCAAATCTCTGCAAAGTTTGGAACATCTCTCCTTTAAGCTGGGTACACACTTGTCCAATCATATGGCGATCTGACCCTTGACCGCCCGGTTTGCCCAACAGTGGACAAGTGTGTACCGATCTGTTTAACTGATCCTGGTCACTTGTCAGGTCTCCTGGTTTTTAAACATGCTTAAAAACTAGCAGACCCGACCGCCAACCAGCTGATGATTGCACAGTGTGTAGGCTGCTGGGACTGGAGCTGGTGACCGATCTAAGGTCCCTGCAACTCTGCACACTGTCAGCGTGGCGGCAGTGTCTGTTCAGTAGAAATCCCGCCCATAACCGCTAGGTCCCGCCCATGTTGTTGGACCCAGCGGATATGGTGGTGGGATGCGGTGGGCATATATCCTGGAGGACCAAGGGTCACAAGAAAGTAGTTTCTGAACCTCAGAGTGGTACCTCAGTTTATAACAGACCAGGCGGGTGCAGCAATGATAGTACATACAGCGGGTTTTGCAAAGCCATCAATTATCGTAAGCCTTAACCTCTGGATTTAAAATGCAATAGCAATAAATATAAAGCAAGTCTGATATAGCATTTATTACTATTGCCAGTTTAAACTCAGTGAGTGGTCAAATCCATGGAGAAAGACAGCTTTGCAAAGTCACTGTTTAGTAAATATACACTTTAGTTTATACTGTACAACCTCTTTCAAGTAATTAGTAATTACTGTATCATTCATAAGATAACCAGGCTCCAATACCACACATCGTGTCTAAATGAGGGTCTTTCATGCCCTTAGATACATATTGGTAAAATGTGCTCGTTACCTTTTCTGTAAAGTTAGAATGATGCTCTTGACGGTAATTGAAATGTAGATATTTAATTAATGTAATCATGTATTTAAAAACATGTTTGCTGGCTGAATATACTTATGCAAACAAGGTTTTCAAATTTAAGTCAGGTGTGGTTATACATATTCAGGCGATTCCCACAGAGAACTTCAGATGGTGGAACTTGTGCTTCTTATCATGTAATTACAGTTGCAGATAACTTGAGATGCAAACTGTGATATCTGAGATTTTGTCAAAGCAATAATTATAAGTTCTTCTGTAAAGTGCACATTATTGAATAAAGATGGCCAGAAGACAATTTCTACATGAGCACTTTACAAATACTGTATATAAACAAAATTATTGTTATATATAAGACAGAGAATCCCCCCTATACAATGACTCCTTGACATACCGTAGGTTGTGGAGTTGTTGATTTTTAAGCTAAAATGTTATGAAGAAAACAAGTAAGTGACATCAATAATATTATATTTACTACCCAGAAGCAGTGGTGCCGACAGAAGGGGGTAGAGGGTACAAATTACCCAGGCCCAGGTCTGATGGAGGGGCCCAGGCAGGGCCGAAACTAGGGGGGGGCCTAGGGGGTCACGTGCCCCGGGTGCTGGGCTGTAGGGGGCGCTAATGAGCCCAGTTCGTCTGTATGAATAGCTTCCGCTAGCTCCCCGACAGCAACTGACCTGCTGTAGGGAGCCAGCAGCACTAGACGCGGCTCTCTGTGCTTCCGGGATGTGGGCGCAGGCACATCGCGCGTGTGACGTCATGACGTCGCACGTGCATGTGACGTCACACGCGCGCACCCGGCTAGAGAGAGCACGGAGCTGGAGGCGGGAGTCTCTGGCGCCGGCGGCCGCGGCTAAACTATCAAATCCTGGCTGCATGTGACAAAAAAAGTAGGTGCGTGCTGCAGAGTACACAGCACTGAGGGGGGACTTAATAAATATACACTGACTGGCTCACTGACATGTGACATTTTTTTAAACCAGTATCCCACATTAATATATATATATATATATATATATATATATAATATATATATTTGAATATATTATATATATAATATATATTTTAGATTATATATACAGTATGTGTATCTATATGTATATATATTATACTGTATGGGTGTATATATATATATATATATATATGTGCACCAACATCATGTTTACAGGTCCACCAGTACAAATATAGTACTCCTCGCACTATGTTTCCCTCCTATGTTCTTGCTCTATAATAGATTTCAACACATTGCTTCATTAGGTTAAGCTCGAATAATCACATAATGTATGGATGCTCCATACTTTAACACACTTCACTTGTTTGTTTTTCTGACAGCCCCGGCCAGCGCAATCTGACGCGACGGCTGCTACCATGGCAAACCGACGCACGGACGCGTGACGTCATCCGTAGCGGACCCCGGAAGTCCAGGGAGCGCAGCGGAGACGGAGTGGCCGGAGGCGTCCATCCTCACTACCTTTGGCGGGCATCTCACGGTATATAAGGTAAGCTTTTTTCACTCATCACATACACCTTGAAAAAGG
Source organism: Pseudophryne corroboree (assembly GCF_028390025.1). Taxonomy (NCBI): domain Eukaryota; kingdom Metazoa; phylum Chordata; class Amphibia; order Anura; family Myobatrachidae; genus Pseudophryne; species Pseudophryne corroboree. The sequence continues at coordinate 942,795,424 of NC_086445.1, read as the reverse complement.
GGCTACGGGCCCCGAAACGTTGGTCACATGTTGTATTTTGTGATGTCTTAAATACACATTTTACTATTTGGAAGTCCTGGAGTGCCTCCGATTTCTTTCAACGTATTGCTACAAAACCCCGGAGGGCACCTGGGCCGGCTATTGAATACATTCAGGGAGTGCCGGGCTGCTTCATTCTATATATTGTCTGAGGCGTCATTTGCCTCTCTCGAGCCAAGGCACCCCTTATCAAGCAATTTACTTTTTCAGAGGTGGATTCCCGTTTTAACACAGGACACTAATTCACATAGGACACTTAGCACTTTCTTTTGGCACAGTGCACTTTTTACCATGGATGCACCTAGCACTTTGCAAACGAACATGGACCAAAGGGGACACATGGGAGTGATTTCCAACAAAGGAGACACCTATAGCTTCACAGAGGAAGATGCGGACCGGTTACGATTTAAAGAGAGCCTACCTCCCACTAAATCCATACTGGACCCGAGGGATATATATCAACAATTCCTTAAATTAAAGAAAAAAGAAACTGACTTCTTACTTCATGGCATATCTTTGTCAGATTGCCATAGGGACCATATGATCCCGAGGGGCTTCAGGGTTAAAAACATCCCCACGCTGGGCCGGTATAACCCGGAGTTCTGTGCAAGATGGATTGGCATCCTTAACAAGTGCAGCATGGACCTTATACTTTTAGTTGTAGAAGAGGTGGGTCGGGAGCTGAGAAACACTAGAGAGAAGATTGCTGAGTTTGAACGTGTACATCTACCGATTCTCCAGCAGGACCAAACCCAGGACTGGATTCCCAAGCTGCAAAACCAATGCGAAAGTTACAGAAGGGAATTGATCCGCTTCAAACGTAACAAATTGGACTTAGTCAAAACTGATTACGAGGAAAATAAAGTCTATAAGTGGATCATGGGGAGAGAGCGTTCCGCCCCGGGTCAAAGACAACCTAGATTTAACCCAGGCTGGAGGAGGCGGAGAGAAGGGCAATCTCTCAGAAAAGCCTCCACCACCAGCGATAGCGAGTTTGCAGCGGGGGACTCAGAAGATTCTGCACGGGCCACCGATGTTCCTTTAGAACAAGCCCAAGGGGCTCCGAAATCAAGCCACCTAAAAGATCTCCCACCCGCAGGGGTGGCCAAAACAAGAGGCAACAGAAATCTGGCTGCCAAGAAGAAACCTTAGTTTTCAATTTGTCCACTAGGACATTTACCGACACCGAAATGGCGGTCCTTAATAAGGGGCTTTCCTTTGTGCCCACGAACCCACATGACAATTTTACATGGAACCTTGAGTCACACCGATTTTCTAGAAAGTTGCGTCTGCAAGAATTCTACCAGGACAGACATCCTGATCAAGCATCAGACACCTTTTTTGATTTTCTATATAATAGATCACGTTCCACTTTCGACCCCCCTTCAACAAACGCTTCAATTAATACCTTCACGCGACTCCTGGACACCTCAGTGGACAAATATTCCAAAGCATCTAAGGGAGTCCAGTATAACATGTCTAGGGCAGAGAAAGCAGCCCTCAAAGATCTAAGTGGTTATACCGATGTGGTATTTAGATCAGCGGATAAGGGAGGGGGGGATCGTAATTCAAAATCTGTCTGACTATATCAGAGAAATTGATAGGCAATTGGCGGATTCTCATACCTATTCCCCATTAGAAGGGGACCCTACCGCCCAATACCAATTGGAACTGGATGATATCTTGAGTAGAGCTAAAGAAGATCAGTGTATTTCAGATAAACTCCCCAAAGCCCTCACCCAGCAATTTCCGGTAGTACCAATTTTATTTACAACTCCAAAAATCCATAAGAACTTGGACAATCCCCCTGGGCGCCCCATTATTTCAGCACGAACTTCACTATACCAGCCACTATCTCAGTTTCTGGACTTTATTTTGCAACCTCTAGTTAAGAAACAGCCCACCTTTATTAAGGACACAACGGAATTCCTTCACGCACTTAAGAGCCTACAAAACATCCCCTCCAACACCTTGCTGTGTGTGATGGATGTGTGTAATCTATACACGAGCATCCCTCATGATGAGGGATTAGATGCGATGAAGAGGTTCCTGATACAGGAAAACGTCCACTGTATTGGACATGGGTTGTTCTTGCAATTAATAGAACTGACGCTGCGGAGAAATTATTTCCTTTTTAACGGAAAATTCTATGAACAACGGTCGGGCTGTGCTATGGGGAGCTCAGTTGCCCCGTCTTACGCAAACATCTTTATGTTCCAGGAGGAACAGAAATTTTTCTTCAATGACAACAACATATCAGAGCATATTTTACTATATACAGGATTCATAGACGACATCTTCATGTTGTGGACAGGAGGTGAAGACAAATTTACGCAATTGATGAGATACATCAACTCCATCAATTCATCGATTAAGTTCACCTTTAAATGTAGTAACGTTGAGGCTGATTATCTGGATGTCCATATTGCACTTTCGAATCAGGTTCTATCCACGACAGTTTACACAAAACCGACTGACAAAAACAACCTTTTGAGGGCTAACAGCCATCACCCAAAATCCTTGATCAAAGGTTTACCAAAGTCCCAAATGCTGAGAACGGCTAGAATCAACAGTGACCGAGCAACATTGCCAACCCAACTTGATTTGGTAGTCCACAAATTTGTCCAGAGAGGATACGATTTGTCCCTGTTAAAACAGCAGAAGGAAGAAGTCCTATCAATGGACAGAGGGTCCATATTGGTCACCAAGACCAAAGAATCAGCCCAGCAGGTGATCCCATGGAAAACCACATACACAACATCTAGCCCTGTGGTTCAGAGAGCAGTTAGAGCTCTCTGGCCGATAGTGGCGACAGATGAGAGTCTTAAATGTTTCAGATCCAAGAGACCCATGTCTTGCTTCATGAGAGGAAGGAATATAAAGGATAGCATAGTCCATCCAGATATAACTGGGTTTAGTAATATACCCTCTTCTAAATTCTTAACGAAAGCCCCTGGGTGCTATAGATGCCTGGGGTGCACCACGTGTACACATCTGCTGATCGGGTCTTCCTTTAAATTCCCCCTGTCTGAGAAAGTAGGACATATAAAACATGTCCTAACCTGCACCTCTAAATATATAGTCTATTTAATTGTATGCCCATGCGGCAAAGGCTATGTGGGCAAAACGATTAGGACAGCCAGAGAGCGTATGGCCCTGCATAGATCAGCCATCAATCAAGCCCTGACTGGGAAGAAAATAGACCAGCCGATAGCCAGGCACTTTGCCGAGATGAGACATCCACTTAATTCCTTCAAACATATCATCATAGACCACGTACCAGATACTATACGTGGGGGTGATAGAGGAGGGAAACTCCTCAGATTGGAAGCAAGATGGATCTTCAAACTTAACACAACAAGCCCCATGGGTCTGAATGAAAAAATAGCGTGGAACTCTCTACACTAACCGGACACTGCATTTGGGACATTTGAAGCCTTGAACAAGATGGACTTTCCTACAGAAACCCTAGTAGATAGGGGTTAGACGGGTTCCATTGTCTATTACTTACCAACTTTGGTGTTCAACTGATAATGTTTTCGTTTATGGTAACTAGATAACCTGTCCACTCCTCGTGGTGCTTCTAAATAGGGGCTCCAGCTAACATGTATTGTGGAGTGTAACCATGATTGGATATTCATGAACTTAACCTACAATTTTCACAACTATTTCTCTATTGGCTACTACTGCCTTTGTGATATAATACAGGTTGTGCACCAACATCATGTTTACAGGTCCACCAGTACAAATATAGTACTCCTCGCACTATGTTTCTCTTCCTATGTTCTTGCTCTATAATAGATTTCAACACATTGCTTCATTAGGTTAAGCTCGAATAATCCCATAATGCATGGATGCTCCATACTTTAACACACTTCACTTGTTTGTTTTTCTGACAGCCCCGGCCAGTGCGATCTGACGCGACGGCTGCTACCATGGCAACCCGACGCACAGACGCGTGACGTCATCCGTAGTGGACCCCGGAAGTCCAGGGAGCGCAGCGGAGACGGAGTGGCCGGAGGCGTCCGTCCTCACTACCTTTGGCGGGCATCTCACGGTATATAAGGTAAGCTTTTTTTACTCATCACATACACCTTGAAAAAGGGGCTACGGGCCCCGAAACGTCGGTCACATGTTGTATTTTGTGATGTCTTAAATACACATTTTACTATTTGGAAGTCCAGGAGTGCCGCCGATTTCTTTCAACGTATTGCTACAAAACCCCGGAGGGCACCTGGGCCGGCTATTGAATACATTCAGGGAGTGCCGGGCTGCTTCATTCTATATATATATATATATATATATAATGTCTATTCATATACACCGGAATTATGTATCCGGTGTATATGGGTTATTTTCACTGTGGGTACTGTTGTTGTTTTGGTTCTGTGATATGAGTAATGTTTTTAAGTATCTGTGCTTGCTATATCTCCTATAACCATTATCCGCTGTCACCCCTACAGGCTTGCCGTACACTGATGCCCCGAGATGACACGGGTGGAACGCATTATGGCCGGCTTTTGGAGTGCACACACGCGTTCCTATGGTTACGGCGGGGCGGTCCTGGAAGTGCGTCATCGGGTGCGTCTCCGGCCGGCGGCCCTGGGGACTCGAACGGCGGTTTGGGGAGGAGAGTATTGCATGCGGTGGGGTATAAGGGGGTAAGTTTTGTTCATGTTTTGTGTTTGTTCTGTATTTGTGTGGTCCTGAGGACGGGGCGCTGGCCCCGAAAGTACTTGACCTGATTTTTTAATACACGTTTGCTAATTTGCTAATATTGATGATTCCAGAGTGCCTTCTTATATGGATTTACATGTATATATATATATAGCAATACATAGTCAGCGGCACTCCATATTTTTACTTATTATTTTATTTATTTATGTTTTTATTTATTTATTTTTTTGGTGGGGTGGGGGGCGCCAAATTACTGCCTTGCCACGGGTGACAGAAATCCTAGTTTCGGCCCTGGCCCAGGCCACTTTCCCCTTACCTAGCATCAGCAGATGCAGCTCTTTTCCTCACCCCATCACACGCCGCTGTGTACTGGGCTGCTGTGTGGCCATGGAGGTGCTTAAAATACTATTTCTCTTACGTCCTAGAGAATGCTGGGGACTCCAAAAGGACCATGGGGTATAAACGGGATCCGCAGGAGCTTGGGCACACTAAAAAGATTTTGACTGGGTGTGAACTGGCTCCTCCCTCTATGCCCCTCCTCCAGACCTCAGTTAGACTTTGTGCCCAGGAGTGACTGGACACACACTAGGGGAGCTCTACTGAGTTTCTCTGGAAAGACTTTATGTTAGGCTTTTTTATTTTCAGAGAGACCTGCTGGCTACAGGCTCCCTGCATCGTGGGACTGAGGGGAGAGAAGTCAGACCTACTTCTACTTAGTTAAGGGCTCTGCTTCTTAGGCTACTGGACACCATTAGCTCCAGAGGGTTCGATCACTTGGTTCGCCTAACTGCTTGTTCCCGGAGCCGCGCCGTCACCCCCCTCACAGAAGCCAGAAGAAAGAAGCCGGGTGAGTATGTGAAGATCCGAAGACATCAGACGGCAGAAGACTTCAGTAATGAGGTAGCAGCGCAGCGGTAGCGCTGCGCTCCATGCTCCCACACACTTCACCAACGGCACTTGCGGGTGCAGGGCGCTGCGGGGGAGCGCCCTGGGTAGCATGTTACTGGGGTCTTAAAGGGCTGGCAGACAGGCATTTTCGGTGCCCGGGCACCGTTTTCCATACCCCCGTTAGCATAGTAGTTTGAATTTTTGCGGGACTGAAGCGCGCCAGGAAGGGGCGGAGCTTAGCCGCACAGCTCACCAGCGCCATTTTCTCTCATCCACAGTCACTGCATGAGATGCTGGCCCGGGACCTCCAGGCTCCATTCAAGTAAAAGGGAGCAAAAGGGGTGGGGGGGGGGCAGGTATTTTGGTGTTTAATTTTAATTAAGAGCAGCGCTATCATCATATATTGTTTTGGTGTGATATATGGGCACTGGGGTGTGAGCTGGCATACTCCCTCTGTGTTCTCTCTCTCCGGGCTTCCTTGTGGGTCTGTCCCCTGGCTGAGGCAGTGTGTGTGTGTGTGGGTGTGTCGGTACTACGTGTCGGTATGTCTGAGGCTGAGTGTTCCTCCCCGGAGGAGGTTGCTGGGGGCGCAGAAACGGGGCTGGAGATGGCTCTGTCGGCACAGCCGACACCTGATTTGGTTACTATGTTAAGTGCACTTAATGCAAATGTGGCCTCATTGTCTAAGAGGTTGGATAAATCTGAGTCTCAGACACAAGTGTGGAGGAAATCCATGGAGGATGCTTTGACTCAGGTGCAAGCCCCGTCAGGGTCACAAAAGCGTTTGTTTACCCAGATAGTAGAAACGGATACCAACACGGATTCTGATTCCGATGTCGATTTCAATGAGGCTACTTTACACCCAAGGCTAGTTAAGAGTATTCAGTACATGACTGTGACTATTAAAGATGTTTTACGTATCTCTGACGAACCTGCGGTGCAGGAAACAAGGATTTGTTTATTTAAAGGGAAAAGGCCTGAGGTGAAATTTCCCCCCTCTCATGAAATGAATGCTCTTTGTGAAAAGGCTTGGAAGTCACCGGACAAGAACTGTCAGATTCCCAAGAGAATTTTCATGACGTATCTTTTCCCTCTGATGACAGGGAAAAATGGGAGTCGTCTCCGAATGTCGACAAGGCTCTATCCCGTTTGTCTAAGAAGGTGGCGCTTCCGTCCCCTGACACAGCAGCTCTCAAGGATCCGGCGGATCGCAAGCTGGAGACGTCTTTGAAGGCCATTTTCGTTAATACGGGTGCATTACTCAGCCCTGCTGTGGCATCTGTATGGGTGAGTAGTGCTATTGCTAAATAGGCTGATAATTTAGCTTCTGATATACCCTTGATAAAGATAATATTCTTTTGACTCTTGGTTATATCAAGGACGCTGCAGATTACCTGAAGGATGCGGCGAGGGATGTTGGTCTCTTGGGATCAAGAGCCAATGCCATGGCAATCTCGACCAGGAGGGCGCTGTGGATCCATCAATGGAATGCTGATGCCGACTCCAAGAAAAATATGGAAGCTCTTCCCTTCAAAGGTAGTGTCTTGTTTGGTGACGGCCTGGCTGACCTGGTGTCTACCACGACTGCGGGTAAGTCATCTTTTCTTCCTTATGTTCCCACACAACAGAAAAAGGCACCTCATCAGCAGATGCAGTCCTTTCGACCCAATAAATACAAGCGAGGAAAAGGCTCGTCCTTTCTCACTTCAAAGGGTAGAGGAAGGGGAAGAAAGTCCTCCCCCGCCTCTACCAAGTCCACCGCATGACGCTGGGGCTCCCCTGAGGGAGTCCGGGCCAGTGGGGGGCCATCTGCGGATCTTCAGTCAGGTCTGGGTTCAATCAGGCCTGGATCCTTGGGTCCTAGACATAGTGTCTCAGGGATACAGGCTGGAGTTTCAGGAGATGCCCCCTCACCGCTTTTTCATTTCGGCCTTGCCAGTGTCTCTTCCGGACAGGGAGGTGGTGAATGCAGCAATACAAAAGTTGTGTCAACAGAGGGTCATTGTTCCCGTTCCCCCGTCCCAACGGGGGGAGGGGTTCTACTCGAGCCTCTTTGTTGTACCGAAGCAGGACGGTTCGGTCAGTCCGATTCTGAACCTATAATCCCTCAATCCATACTTGAAAGTTTTCAAGTTCAAGATGGAATCTCTTGAGCTGTGATCTCCAGCCTAGAAGAGGGGGGGGATTTTATGGCGTCAGTCGACATAAAGGATGCCTACTTAAACGTCCCGATATATCCTCCACATCAGGCCTTCCTCAGATTTGCGGTACAGGACTGTCATTACCAATTTCAGACGTTGCCGTTTGGGCTTTCCACGACCCGAGGATTTTCACCAAAGTCATGGCGGAAATTATGGTTCTCCTTCGCAAACAAGGGGTTACAATTATCCCGTACTTGGACGATCTCCTGATAAAGGCGAGGTCCAAGGAACAATTGTTAAGAAATGTGGATCTGTCTCTGTCGGTTCTGCGACAACACGGTTGGGTTCTAAATTTGCCAAAGTCTCAGTTGATTCTGGCCACTCGGCTGCCCTTTCTGGGCATGATTCTAGACACGGAATTACAGAGAGTGTGTCTTCCGGAAGACAAAGCTCTGGAACTACAGTCAATGGTCAAGGAGCTTCTGAGGCCGACAAGTGTGTCGATTCATCAATGTACTCGGGTTCTGGGGAAGATGGTTGCGGCGTACGAAGCCATTCCGTTTGGCAGGTTTCATGCCCGGGTGTTTCAGTGGGATCTGCTGAGCAAATGGTCCGGGTCTCACCTGCACATGCACCGGAAAATAAGTCTGTCTTCCAGGGCCAGGATTTCTCTCCTGTGGTGGTTACAAAGCTCTCACCTTCTAGAAGGGCGCCGATTCGGAATCCAGGACTGGGTCCTACTGACAACAGATGCAAGTCTCTGAGGCTGGGGCGCAGTCACCCAAGGAAGAAATTTCCAGGGGAAATGGTCAAACCAGGAATCTTGTCTCCACATAAATGTTCTCGAGTTAAGAGCCATTTACAACGGCCTGCTACAAGCAAAGAGCCTTCTTCGGGGTTGTCCTGTCCTGATCCAGTCGGACATCATAACAGAAGGTGGCGCATGTAAACCGTCAAGGCGGAACAAGGAGCAGGGCGGCTATGGTGGAGGCCACAAGAATCCTTCGCTGAGCGGAACAGCACGTGAGCGCTCTGTCAGCAGTCTTCCTCCCGGGCGTGGACAACTGGGAAGCAGACTTCCTCAGCAGACACAATCTCCATCCGGGAGAGTGGGCTCTTCACCAAGAGGTATTTGCAGAAGTGACGAAGCGTTGGGGAATTCCTCTTATAGACATGATGGCGTCTCGCCTCAACAAGAAGCTTCCGAGGTATTGTTCCAGGTCAAAGGACCCCCAAGCCAGTGCAGTGGACGCTCTGGTGACTCCGTGGGTGTTTCAGTCGGTGTATGTGTTCCCTCCGCTTCCTCTCATTCCAAAGGTGCTGGGGATCACACGACGAGCAAGGGTTCAGGCGATTCTCGTCGTTCCAGACTGGCCACGCAGGGCCTGGTATCCGGATCTTCAGGAATTACTAGTGGAAGATCCTTAGGCACTTCCTCTAAGAGAGGCCCTGTTACTGCAGGGGCCATGCGTGTTTCCGGACTTACCGCGGCTGCGTTTGACGGCGTGGAAGTTGAGCGCCAAATCTTAGCTCGAAAAGGTATTCCTGGGGAGGTCATCCTCACTCTCCTTAAGGCTAGGAAGGAGGTTATGGCGAAACATTATCACCGTATTTGAAAAAAAGTATGTTTCGTGGTGTGAGACCAAAACTGCTCCTGCGGAGGAATTTCACTTGGGTCGTTTTCTCCATTTTTTGCAGGCATGCGTCGATGCAGGCCTGAAATTGGGTTCCATCAAAGTACAGATTTCGGCTTTATCTATTTTCTTTCAAAAGGAATTGGCCGTCCTTCCAGAGGTGCAGACTTTTGTGAAGGGAGTGCTGCATATCCATCCTCCTTTTGTGCCGCTTGTGGTGCCGTGGGATCTTGAAGTGGTCTTGCAGTTTCTTATGTCTCCCTGGTTTGAACCTTTGCGTGGAGTTAAAGTTTCTCACTTGGAAGGTGGTCATGCTGTTGGCTCTGGCATCTGCCAGGTGAGTGTCAGAGTTGGCGGCCTTATCTCACAAGAGTCCATATTTGATCTTCCATTCAGATAGAGCAGAATTGAGGACTCGTCAACAATTTTTGCCGAAGGTGGTTTCTTCATTTCACATTAACCAACCTATTGTGGTTCCTGTGGCTACACATGCTGTGGCAGTTCCAAAGTCTCTTGATGTTGTAAGAGCTTTGAAAATTTATGTCGCCAGAATGGCTCTTACCAGGAAAACTGAGGCTTTGTTTGTCCTGTATGCTTCCAACAAGATTGGAAATCCTGCTTCTAAGCAAACTATTGCACGCTGAATTTGTAGTACAATTCAACAAGCTCATTCTTCGGCGGGGCTACCGTTGCCGAAATCATTGAAGGCCCATTCTACCAGAAAAGTGGGCTCATCTTGGGCGGCTGCCCGAGGGGTCTCGGCAATTCAGCTTTGCCGAGCAGCTACGTGGTCGGGTTCAAACACCTTTGTTAAGTTTTACAAGTTTGATACCCTGGCTGAGGAGGACCTCATGTTTGCTCAATCGGTGCTGCAGAGTCATCCGCACTCTCCCGTCCATTCTGGAGATTTGGTATAGCCCCCATGGTCCTTTTGGAGTCCCCAGCATCCTCTAGGACGTAAGAGAAAATAGGATTTTAGTACCTACCGGTAAATCCTTTTCTCCTAGTCCGTAGAGGATGCTGGGCGCCCATCCCAGTGCGGACTGTTACTTGCAGTGTATTATTACTGGTTAACTTTGTTTACACCTGGGTTTTGTATTAGTTATATTCAGCTTGTTGCTGTTGTTAATTCATACTGTTATCTGGTTTTCTGATACTCCGGTTATACGGCATGTTGTGGTGTGGGCTGGTAGGTTTCTCGCCCTTAGTTTAAACAAAAATCCTTTCCTCGAAATGTCCATCTCTCCTGGGCACAGTTCCTATAACTGAGGTCTGGAGGAGGGGCATAGAGGGAGGAGCCAGTTCACACCCAGTCAAAGTCTTTTTAGTGTGCCAAAGCTCCTGCGGATCCCGTCTATACCCCATGGTCCTTTTGGAGTCCCCAGCATCCTCTACGGACTAGGAGACAAGGATTTACTGGTAGGTACTAAAATCCTATTTTTTTTCAGTACTTTTTTCTAAGGGTACATGACCACACCTCCTGTGATTAGGTCACGCCCCTTGAAAAGTACCTGGGCTCATCCTGGCTCTCGACTGACCTGCCCAGAAGTAAGTGGAATCTGTAATATCCAGGGTTCTCTGGATTATCATGAGATTGGCATGGGACACTCAGATGGGTAGTCAAGGTAATGCTATAATGACACCCAACCTCCTCCTCCTTCCCATTTTCACTTGTACGGAGTCTGACCAGCTGCTACCTGGAGGCTTGCTGCTAGCAGAGCATCATCTATCTACTGGAGCCTGAATGACAGCAATATTGTCTCTGAAGCAACTACGGGAGCCACTTGTCATTAATGCTCTTGGTCGGAGGTGGGATGCTAATGTTATACAGCCCTTTGAGGGCAAACAGAATCCCAAGGCTGGCAGTGACAAGGTACTCACCTCACCTCTTGTTCTCCAGCCTATTTCCACTCCCAAAAACTAATATTTTGCCAGACACTAAAGCCCTCAATCAATATACTGTAGTGTACTGGCATTTTCAAGCAAGCTTTTCCAGACTTAGGAGGGAATTCAATTAGCAACAGTAAATTGATCCCCCAGGGTTATTTAATTTTCCCCGATAGCCGGCACTATTTGGGATTTTTTTTCCCACCTGCCTGGACACAGAAGAAAAAAAATCATAGACAAGTGACCTGTTTTCATGGCTGCGATCGCATAAACAGTCAAATCACATAGGTCAGGGAATTTATAACGGATCATTTTGCATGCAGTAAAAACAGACTCTAATTGGAAAAAAAACTGCTGTAAAGTCCAGTTTTTACCGCATTAAAATTTTACTTGGGCAATTAAATTCTTCCCTTAGGGGTAAATGTACTAAGCGGCAATTTTGACATCAATCCAAAACCGATGACATCTCTGGTGGACTTGACCTACAGCATATACTATGCATCGTGTTTGACTGTCATTTGAAAACCATCATAAATGGTCATTGGTTTCAAAGTCTCTATGCTGCCACAAATCTGTCGAAAAACTGCCAAAAATCCAGAGCAGTTTGCAAAAGGCCTCCTTTATTAAAAAAAAGTTTGAATAAATGCAAAATAAAATACAAAACTGAGTGAGAGTGTCCCCGTCCACCCCAATTGATAACCATGGGGGGGGGGGGGGGGGGGGGAATGTGATACCATGAACAAAGTGATGGATTTTATGTGTAATAGATCCTGTCAGAGGTATGGTGTATCTGATAGTGGCGGGATGCAGAAAGTCTGCTCTTGCTCTGGCACTCTGTCCTCAGCAGCACTGTTACAGTTTCCTTTTCTCCACACTACAGCGGAGATGGAGGATTCCCACTCCCCAGAAGGGTTGTAGAATGGGACACCTTACTTATAGATGTACTAAAAATAGTGTACTGCATTTCACACAGTGGGTTGGATATGTGAGGATGAAAGTGAGCCGCTCTGTTTCACCCCAGATGCATTTGCCCATAATCTTCTCAGCTTTCTACTTCCTATTCTAAGCCTCAGCTGCGCCTTTCTCTTACTCTATGTATATTTTCCATGGACTCGCTTGTACTCTCAGTTTTGTTGTGTCTCTCCTGTAGGTTACCCCAGGCTCCCTGTAATTGACTTAATGGTCACACAGGTGCTTGCTGTTGGTTCCAGAAGCTTCAGGGTCATGTGACTGCTGTTGGCTCAGGTTTTTCCTGGCTTACTCCTACTGTCTTTATTTCACACGTTTTTTTCAGTTTCTTTGTACAGTACATATACACATGTTTTTCTGCACTTCCCCAAAGCATCCTGGAGCATATAGTTTCAGAAAATCACGGATCCAATGTCTTCAAAAGTCGCAGCTATACTGGGCCAAAAATGTATGTAATCCCAAGCAACCGTGAGGTATCACACAAAAAGCATTGGATCCCCTCATTTAAATCACTAATAATGCATGAGGCTTGCCTAGCAGTGGCTTGTGGAACCATATAGGGAGCCCTGCAGTCTGAGGTTGCAAACCATGATCCAGCCCTGACCAATCCAAGCTGTCCCCTTCATTCCTATGAGAGTGTCTGCAAGTGACCTTTTATTCACATTGGGTTCCAATCAGGAGAAGCCACATCATTATCTTGTTTTATCAAGTACCCATGGATTCCTACATGGACTGAAGCGCACCTATCCCATATGATTGGGTAAGTAATAAATGGGTAAACAAGGGGTATGAGGCTGGGTCGTCTTTTCATATGGGCTCAATGGCCAAGGGCCTCAGAAGTATAAGGGCCCTAGGTTGAAAGCTGTGCCACCTGGCCTTTCTGCCAGCACATACTTGCACTTGTGGTTCTCCAAGGGCTGGAATATCCTGACAACCCTTAAAATTGGATATCACAGGTCTTTGTGGGAGTTGTAGTGTGGACTATATTATTCATACTATTACCTCATTACCTCCGTACCCACCGTCCTGGGGTACAGAAAAGAGCACTAGTACTATTGTCATTAGGGCTGGTTGTACCAAAGGAAATATTGCCTGCATGTTTTTTATGTGGGCCCCAGTCCCCTGGGGAAACCAACCCTGGTGCCAAGTGGCCTAGGGCTGCTGGAATGATGGTGGGGGGAAGCATGCAGTGCAGGGCTCTACTCTGTGGGGGTAATTCTGAGTTGATCGCAGCAGCAAGTTTGTTAGCAATTGGGCAAAACCATGTGCACTGCAGGTGTGGCCGATATAACATTTGGTAGAGAGAGTTAGATTTGGGTGGGTTATTTTGTTTCTGTGCAGGGTAAATACTGGCTGCTTTATTTTTACACTGCAATTTAGATTTCAGTTTGAATACACCCCACCCAAATCTAACTCTCTCTGCACATGTTATATCTGCCCCTCCTGCAGTGCACATGGTTTTGCCCAATTGCTAACAAAATTGCTGCTGCGATCAACTCGGAATTAGGCCCTGTAGTTCCACCAGCCTTTGCTGGTCAAGCCTAGTCCTAGTTACTGAAAAACGAGGTACCTCACACATCTATCTCTCAAGGCATAGGGCTGGATATCTTTTAATGTTAATAAAACATTAATGGTGAACCATTCAGCTGTATTTAAAAGTCTGCTTTACAGCGGTTTCCCTGGAAAACTGTCAGAAAAACGCAAATATGCCCCTATGACTTCATACTATAAATTTAATTTGCCTTGGCCCCAGACTTTCATAATGACAAAAAGTTATTTTTTCGTTTTGTTTTTTTAAGTAAATTAATTTAAAATGCAACACATGAGATATACAGTATATATAAGGGACTCCAATATTCGTGTTTCCTTGGTATTTGTCTAATATTAACCTATAAACCTCCTAGCAGCTAAGGATTGCCCTGCGTGTAGTGCATCAAGAAGAGACATGGAGTTGGCAGAAAAATTGTCAGCTATTTATTTAAATGAACTATGAAATTTAATGACCGTATTAGATAATTAAAATTAAAAGTATGGTGGCAATGAAAGAATGGCAATAAACAGCACTAACCCAAAATACACCTCCCACTCTATAAAACCATGAAGCAAACTGACTAAAAACACAACAAGTATCCACTCTACCTTGACGACCCATTCGTATGGGCGATGAGGCTGCCCCCGTAAAGGTGGTCCAGCAGATGTATAACAGTTAACGAAGGTGAGTGCACCTTGGTGCTCATTCCGAGTTGTTCGCTAGCTGTTTTCGGACGCTGCGCAGCGATCAGGCAAAAAATCGGCAGTTCTGCGCATGTGTATGCGGCGCAATGCGCATGCGCGACATACTTTCACAACATCCGAAGTAGTTTTATACAAGGTCTAGCGACGCTTTTCAGTCGCACTGCTGGCCGCAGGATGATTGACAGGAAGTGGGTGTTTCTGGGAGGTAACTGACCATTTTCTGGGAGTGTGTGGAAAAACGCAGGCGTGTCAGATACAAACGCAGGCGTGCCTGGGGAAACGCAGGCGTGGCTGGCCGAACGCAGGGCGTGTTTGTGACGTCAAATCAGGAACTAAACAGTCTGAAGTGATCGCAAGCTAGGAGTAGGTCTCTAGCTACTCAGAAACTGCACAATCTTTTTTTGTAGCATCGCTGCAATCCTTTCGTTCGCACTTCTGCTAAGCTAAGATACACTCCCAGAGGGCGGCGTCTTAGTGTTTGCACGGCTGCTAAAAGCAGCTAGCGAGCGAACAACTCGGAATGAGGGCCCTTATACCAACCACCAATTGAACGCCAAACAATTTCCCAATCAAAAACAGGTAACTTGCCGTTCTTTCCCACCTCAAAATAGCCAATGCAGAACTACCCACATCTACATAAATCAAAAGGGGAGGAAGGGTGGGAAGACTGTAACAAAAGAAGCTGATCCAGCCCCCTCACCAGACTAAAAATATACTTAAAACACCACCCTCTACTCCTATAGGACAATCCCAACACATGATGCCCCCACAGGCCCGTCCACAGCCTACTAGGTTTAACCCACTCAATTCCTATTCACTCATTTTGTTCTCCTTCAGGGACTCATCCCCAGCATATACCTCAAAAGTGCTAAGGACAAGCCACACTCACCCTCAACTCTGCAAGAGTGCAAAGAGGGAACACCATACCTACCAGTCCCCCACCATCATTGTCCTAAATCCCCCATCCTTGCAGCTAGAAAACTGAGGATATCCTTATTTAAAACAAAACAGTTGTTTTATTCAGATATTCCCATAGAAGTTTTAATCTGGTATCTTCACCAGGCAATTACCCCTACATTACAGAAATCATTATGAAGTTAAGGAATAAGGTATATATACACTATTAAAAGGGAGGTTATGGAATGAATTTGTACAAATATTCATGTAATATGACTTTACCTAGTTTCTATGATGGTTCTAATTAATGAGTCTACTTCTAAAACGCTTTCTTTAGTATAGTGTCTATTAATTTATCTTGCCCGCATTGCGCCTATCAATCTCACTTGTATGACTTTTTTTTTCTTTTACAATACGGAAGCTCAGGGATAGGCACTGCAGCTGCTATTGGACTACACATCCCAGCATGCTCTACCACAGCTTTAGTATGCCCTAACAGCAAACCTATGGCAGGGCATGCTGTGATGTGCAGTTCCACACCTGAAGTACAGCTGATTGCCAGATATGTGGAGATTCTTTTGGGGCAGAGAACAAGGTCACTGAGGGTGTGGAACCATCCCTAAATGACAGATCATTTTTTAGAAAGAAAGCAAAGTGACACAGCCCCCTGAAGTGGCTTGGTTCTGCCCAGAGAGACAGCAGCTATGTCTGCCGTATAATCTGTGCTAGACACATACAAGAGAGAAAACATTTGTGGTTAGACTCTCTTAAAATAGCATTTACATTTACTTTTCCTATATTAGGTTACTGTTTCTTTGTTTCTTAACCATAGTTCACATTTCTTCTAACATATTGTGCTTTCTTATTGGTGATGTCATATACTTGGCAGATCTCATGGACTAATCTCTTGTTATTCCAAATAAATTAACTGACACTCAGATAGCGGACAGCTCACATTTTGTACTTCAGTTTCCTCTGTAAAATTCCATTTTCTTAAGGAGGAAAATGTAAATAAATGAAAGCTAAATAGAAACAAAGGGGGCGCAGCGCAGTGTTTATCCCAAGCAGGGCCGTTTCTTGGGGCAGGCGAGCAGTGCAACCGCACTGGGCGCCCGCCGCGGCACTAACTGTGGCTCCCTGCTTCCCCATCCTATTTCTCCCCAAGTAACCCGCTCGGGGGGCGGAGTTTCACGGAATTACGCGGTTGCATCATTACGTCACGAAGCAACCCCGTCACGACGCGAAACTCCCCCCCCCCCCCCCCCGAGCAGAGTACAGAGGGGGATCCAAGTTAGGAAGAGGGAAAGGCCGGCGCGAGGAGCGACTGGTGAGGTGGGCCGAAGAGCGGTAAGCGCCTCTGTAAGTGTTCTCTCTCTCTCTCTCTCTCTCTCAATGTGTAAAATGGGGACACCTGCCGTAATGTGTGAAATGGGGACTCTTGCCTGCCGTAGTGTGGGGATTTAATGTATCAAGGGCATTGCGGTGTGTGGCATAATATGGTGCAGGGGGCATTAGTGTGGGGCTTAATATGGTAGAATTTTTTTTTCCTGTGGTGGTCGTGATCTGTTGGAGCAGGGTCAAAAACTGGATTGTGAGGTAGTCTTTTCAGACGAGGCCATTCCCATTTAAATGAGGCCACACCCATTTAGATGAGGCCACGCCACCTTGCCGGGTGCGCGCGCATGTTTTTTTTTATCTAGGTGTGTGTGTGTGGGGGGGGGGGGCACATTTTTTTAATGTCATGGGGGGGCGCATTTTTAATTCTCGCACTGGGAGCCAAATTGGCTAGAAACAGCCCTGATCCCAAGACACCCCAAATGGAAATGAATATTAGTATCAGTAATGAGTATTAGTACTCATCTGATATACATGCAGGCTGATTACAGTTTAAATAAAATAAATAAATAAGTTTAAAAAAAACCACATAATTACCTGTCCCAGGAGCTGGCGATGGGTGCGGGCTTCCGGTCATCGGGTCCTCCTGTGCGCTGTTGTGACCCTGGTGCAGTAAAGTGATACTGCAAAATGGCAGCTCACTTTACAGCACTGGGGGTCATGTGGCACCTTGGAAAATGGTGTGCGTGCCCCTTTAAAGTTTTACTTAAAGGTCCGCAGCCAAAAGGGAAAGCACTAGAGATGAGCGCCTGAAATTTTTCGGGTTTTGTGTTTGTTGTTTTGGGTTCGGTTCCGCGGCCGTGTTTTGGGTTCGAACGCGTTTTGGCAAAACCTCACCGAATTTTTTTTGTCGGATTCGGGTGTGTTTTGGATTCGGGTGTTTTTTTTCCAAAAACACTAAAAAACAGCTTAAATCATAGAATTTGGGGGTCATTTTTGATCCCAAAGTATTATAACCTCAAAAAACCATAATTTACACTCATTTTCAGTCTATTCTGAATACCTCACACCTCACAATATTATTTTTAGTCCTAAAATTTGCACCGAGGTCGCTGTGTGAGTAAGATAAGCGACCCTAGTGGCCGACACAAACACCGGGCCCATCTAGGAGTGGCACTGCAGTGTCACGCAGGATGTCCCTTCCAAAAAAACCCTCCCCAAACAGCACATGACGCAAAGAAAAAAAGAGGCGCAATGAGGTAGCTGTGTGAGTAAGATTAGCGACCCTAGTGGCCGACACAAACACCGGCCCATCTAGGAGTGGCACTGCAGTGTCACGCAGGATGGCCCTTCCAAAAAACCCTCCCCAAACAGCACATGACGCAAAGAAAAAAAGAGGCGCAATGAGGTAGCTGTGTGAGTAAGATTAGCGACCCTAGTGGCCGGACACAAACACCGGGCCCATCTAGGAGTGGCACTGCAGTGTCACGCAGGATGTCCCTTCCAAAAAAACCCTCCCCAAACAGCACATGACGCAAAGAAAAAAAGAGGCGCAATGAGGTAGCTGTGTGAGTAAGATTAGCGACCCTAGTGGCCGACACAAACACCGGGCCCATCTAGGAGTGGCACTGCAGTGTCACGCAGGATGGCCCTTCCAAAAACCCTCCCCAAACAGCACATGACGCAAAGAAAAAAAGAGGCGCAATGAGGTAGCTGTGTGAGTAAGATTAGCGACCCTAGTGGCCGACACAAACACCGGGCCCATCTAGGAGTGGCACTGCAGTGTCACGCAGGATGTCCCTTCCAAAAAACCCTCCCCAAACAGCACATGACGCAAAGAAAAAAAGAGGCTTTTTACTGATATTTGGTGTTTTGGATTTGACATGCTCTGTACTATGACATTGGGCATCGGCCTTGGCAGACGACGTTGCTGGCATTTCATCGTCTCGGCCATGACTAGTGGCAGCAGCTTCAGCACGAGGTGGAAGTGGATCTTGATCTTTCCCTAATTTTGGAACCTCAACATTTTGTTCTCCATATTTTAATAGGCACAACTAAAAGGCACCTCAGGTAAACAATGGAGATGGATGGATTGGATACTAGTATACAATTATGGGACGGGCTGCCGAGTGCCGACACAGAGGTAGCCACAGCCGTGAACTACCGCACTGTACTGGTGTCTGCTGCTAATATATAGACTGGTTGATAAAGAGATAGTATACTCGTAACTAGTATGTATGTATAAGAAAGAAAAAAAAACCACGGTTAGGTGGTATATACAATTATGGACGGGCTGCCGAGTGCCGACACAGAGGTAGCCACAGCCGTGAACTACCGCACTGTACACTGGTTAAGAGATAGTAGTATACTCGTAACAATTAGGATGACACTATGACGGTATAAAGAATGAAAAAAAAACCACGGTTAGGTGGTAGGTATATAATAATAAATAATACAATTCTGGTCGGACGGACTGCCTGCCGTGTGCCCAGTGGCGTAACTAGAAATTTTTCTCCCCCAAGCCAAAAAATTTTTGGCGCCCCCCCCCCCCCCCCCCCCCCGCTGCATAACTGGGAGCAAGAAAGGGACAAATATGCGCGCGCCGAAGGCGCGCGCTGCAAAAAAAGGGGCGTGGTTTTGTTGGAATGGGCGTGGTTTCTCGTAAAGGGGCGTGGTATTGCAGGAAAAGACTACCTTATACCCCAGTTTTGCAACCTGCACGCCCAGACGTTAGCCACCACAGGAAAGAAAAATAATCCTGATTCATGCCCCTTACATTATTTGTCATTTTTCCTCCTTATAGTAATGCCCAGTATACATTATGCCACATACTGCAATGGCCCTTAGACATTATGCCGCACACAACAATGCACATGACACAATATGCACACACTGTAATGCCCCCGACACATTATGCCACACACCGTAATGCCCCCGACACATTATGACAGGAATCGCAATGCCCGTTATACATTATGCTACACACTGCAATGCCCCTGATACATTATAGCACATACAATGCCTGTGACACATTATGACACACACCGCAATGACCTTGAGACATTATACCACAATGCCCGTGATATAGTATACCATACACCGTAATGCCTGTGACACATACCGCAATGCCCTGCCCGTTATACCCTATGCCACACACCGCAATGCCCGTTATGTATTATGCCACACTGCAATGACCCTGAGACATTATACCACATACCACAATGCCCGTGATATAGTATACCACACACTGTAATGCCTGACACATTATGACACACACCGCAATGTCCGTGATACATTATGCCACACACTGCAATGACCCTGAGACATTATACCACATATCACAATGCCCGCGATATAGTATACCATACACCGTAATGCCTGTGACACATTATGACACACACCACAATGTCCGTGATACATTATGCCACACACCGTAATGCCCATTACACATTAAGTCCTACAGTAAGGCTTCTAATTACTTTTCAATTACCTTCTCGTTGTCAGGGGTTTCATGCACTGGGTGTCATGCTCGTTGCCAGGTGTTTCATGCACTGGGTGTCATGCTCGTTGTCAGGTGTTTCATGCACTGGGTGTCATGCTCGTTGCTAGGAGGTAGTCCTTGTTGCTAGGGCTGTGCTCCCAGTGCCACATATGTCCCCAGTGCCAGATATTTCCCCACGGTGCCAGGTACTCACATGCCCCCGGTGCCAAATATAGCCCCCCCCCCCATGTGCCAGGTACACATATACCCCCCCAGTGCCAGATATGCCCCAGTGCCAGATATTCCCCCCCAGTGCCACATATGCCCCCAGTGCCAGATATTCCCCCCATGCCAGATATGCCGCCAGTGCCATATATTCCCCCCCAGTGCCACATATGCCCCCAGTGCCAGATATTCCCCCAGTGCCAGATATGCCGCCAGTGCCATATATTCCCCCCGCCAGTGCCATATATCCCCAGTGACAGATATTCCCCCCCAGTGCCAGATATCCCCCCCCCCAGTGCCATATATGCCCCAGTGCCAGATATCCCCCCCAGTGCCAGACATCCCCCCCCCCCCCCCAGTGCGATATGCCCTAGTGCCAGATATCCCCCCCCCCCCAGTGCCATATATGCCCCAGTGCCAGATATCCCCCCCCCCCTTCCCCAGTGCCAGATATGCCCTAGTGCCAGATATCCCCCGCCCCCCCCCACAGTGTCATATATGCCCCAGTGCCGGATATCCCCCCTAGTGCCTGACATCCCCCCCCCAATGGCCATATATTCCCCGGTGCCAGACACCCTCTCCTCTCTCCCCCCCCGTGACAGATATGCCGCAGTGCAGCCGCCGCTTGTTGGAGAACTTGGAGGGACACGGCGGGCGCAGCGTGTGCCTCTCCTGTGTCCCTCCTGAGTCCTGCATCATCTCCGGCGGCCGCGGGTCTGATAGGGGGAAGTGCCGTCCGTGAGCTCTAATTGGCTCACGGACGGCACTTCCCCCTATTAGACCCGCGGGCCGCCGGAGATGATGCAGGGCTCAGGAGGGACACAGGATAGGCACACGCTGCGCCCGCCGTGTCCCTCCAATAAAGCAGACTGACATGCGGACGTTCGTCCGCATGTCAGTCTGCTGTAATCAGTGGCGCCCCCGCAGCCCCTCGCCCCCAAGCCACCGCGAGGACTGCGGGGGCAGTAGTTACGCCACTGCGTGTGCCGACACAGAGGTAGCCACAGCCGTGAACTACCGCACTGTACACTGGTTGATAAAGAGATAGTAGTATACTCGTAACAATTAGGATGACACTATGACGGTATAAAGAATGAAAAAAAAACCACGGTTAGGTGGTAGGTATATAATAATAAATAATACAATTCTGGTCGGACGGACTGCCTGCCGTGTGCCGACACAGAGGTAGCCACAGCCGTGAACTACCGCACTGTACACTGGTTGATAAAGAGATAGTAGTATACTCGTAACAATTAGGATGACACTATGACGGTATAAAGAATGAAAAAAAAACCACGGTTAGGTGGTAGGTATATAATAATAAATAATACAATTCTGGTCGGACGGACTGCCTGCCGTGTGCCGACACAGAGGTAGCCACAGCCGTGAACTACCGCACTGTACACTGGTTGATAAAGAGATAGTAGTATACTCGTAACAATTAGGATGACACTATGACGGTATAAAGAATGAAAAAAAAACCACGGTTAGGTGGTAGGTATATAATAATAAATAATACAATTCTGGTCGGACGGACTGCCTGCCGTGTGCCGACACAGAGGTAGCCACAGCCGTGAACTACCGCACTGTACACTGGTTGATAAAGAGATAGTAGTATACTCGTAACAATTAGGATGACACTATGACGGTATAAAGAATGAAAAAAAAACCACGGTTAGGTGGTAGGTATATAATAATAAATAATACAATTCTGGTCGGACGGACTGCCTGCCGTGTGCCGACACAGAGGTAGCCACAGCCGTGAACTACCGCACTGTACACTGGTTGATAAAGAGATAGTAGTATACTCGTAACAATTAGGATGACACTATGACGGTATAAAGAATGAAAAAAAAACCACGGTTAGGTGGTAGGTATATAATAATAAATAATACAATTCTGGTCGGACGGACTGCCTGCCGTGTGCCGACACAGAGGTAGCCACAGCCGTGAACTACCGCACTGTACTGTGTCTGCTGCTAATATAGACTGGTTGATATTTAAAGAGATATTAGTAGTATACAACAATACTATACTGGTGGTCAGGCACTGGTCACCACTCCTGCAGCAAAAGTGTGCACTGTTAATTAATATAATTGTACTCCTGGCTCCTGCTAACAACCTGCAGTGCTCCCCAGTCTCCCCCACAATTAATTATAAGCTTTTAATTTATACATTGATGACTGTGCAGCACACTGGGCTGAGCTGAGTGCACACAGACTGAGTCACACTGTGTGACTGACTGTGCTGTGTATCGTTTTTTTTTTCAGGCAGAGAACGGATATAGCAGAGAGAAGTGAACGGATATATTATATTAAATAAAAGTTAACTAGCAACTGCACTGGTCACTGACTGTGGTAAACTAACTCTGTCTGCGACTCTGCACAATCTCTCTCTATCTAATCTATCTATCTCTATTCTAATGGAGAGGACGCCAGACACGTCCTCTCCCTATCAATCTCAATGCACGAGTGAAAATGGCGGCGACGCGCGGCTCCTTATATAGAATCCGAGTCTCGCGATAGAATCCGAGCCTCGCGAGAATCCGACAGCGTCATGATGACGTTCGGGCGCGCTCGGGTTAACCGAGCAAGGCGGGAAGATCCGAGTCGCTCGGACCCGTGGAAAAAAAAGTGAAGTTCGTGCGGGTTCGGATTCAAAGAAACCGAACCCGCTCATCTCTAGAAAGCACTGGATTTTCCAAAAGCTTTCGACACAGTGCCTCACAGGAAGCTGATTTTCAAATTAAGGGTTCTTGGTATAGGAAACATTATTTGTACATGGGTGAGTAATTGGCTGGAAAATTGGGAACAGCGAGTGGTGGTTAATTGGATGTTTTCTACCTGTGCTAAAGTAATCAGTGGAATACCGCAGGATTCTGTGCTGCTGGGGCCACTATTGTTTAACATAATCACAAATGATCTAGGAGAAGGACTAGAAAGCACAGTATCAATTTTTGCAGACGATAATAAAATATGTAGGGTAATCAAGTCATATGTGGATGTAGAGTCTCTTTGGAGCGATTTAATTAAACTGGAAGTTTGGGCATCGAAAAGGAGCATGAGGTTTAATGTGGAAAAATGTAAAGTTATGCACTTTGGGACTAGGAAAAAACATGCAACCTACCAATTAAATGGGAAAAATTTAGGGGAAACGGTATTAGAAAAGGATTTAGGGCTGTTCATTGATAGTAGATTTAGCAGCAACACACAATGTCAAAGTGCAGCAACAACAGCAAATAAGGTATTAGCATTCATTTGATGGGGAATTGAGACAAGGGATGAGAGTGTAATCCTGCCACTGTACAAATCATTGGTACACAGTGGCAAACGCAGGATTTCTAGAGTGGAGTTTCCAAATGCAGTACACAATCTCCCACTCTGCGGAACATTGGCGCAATTGTGAGAGTCTGGGGGAGCGGTAGAAGAACCTAGTAAAGACACTGGACATTAATGTATGCTGTATGGAAAACAGTATTGATATTTAACACTATAGATGGTCTATAGTATAGGCTGTATCACACATTTAAATTATATATATACAGTAAGTGGTCAGGAAAAAGATTAAACATACCATAATAAATAAATATTACACACATAATAGAACCAGTCCTGCACTTTTTAAGCACACATTCTCCCACCTCATGGTAAGGCTCCTGTCTCTTCTTCCTGGTAGCTACTCTCTTGTCCAGTGTACTGATTGAGGATTCACACAGCAAACTTGGTAGAAGAAGATGCTACCACTGGGCATGTGCAGCAGCTCTGCTCTGTCCTTTAAACTGCATTATGTGGTGGTAGCGCTAGTTATCGTGTTATATACCATTGCTATTGTTTTCATAATTTGAGCCACTTGCCAAGAGGAGGGGGGTTTCCAGGCAATCGGAAACACCCCCTGCGTTTGCCTATGGTACGGCCACATCTTGAGTATTGTGTACAGTTCTGGGCACCACACTATAAAAGAGACATATTAGAACTTGAAAAGGTTCAGAGGCGAGATATGATTAATATTTACAAATATATAAAGGGGCAATGGGGGTCATTCCGAGTTGTTTCGCTATGCTGCGATTTGTTGCTAAATGCGCATGCGCAAGGCACGCAGGGCGCATGCGCTTAGTTATTTAACTAAAAACTTAGTAGATTTGCTGTGGATCCTGCGGCGCTTTTCAGTCGCTCTGCTGATCGGTGAATGATCGTCAGGAAAGGGGCGTTTCTGGGTTGTAACTGAGCGTTTTCCGGGAGTGTGCTAAAAAACGCAGGCGTGTCAGGGAAAAACGCGTGAGTGTCTGGAGAAACGGGGGAATGGCTGGCCAAATGCAGGGCGTGTTTGTGACGTCAAACCAGGAACTAAACTGACTGAGCTGATCGCAATCTGTGAGTAGGTCTGGAGCTACTCGGAAACTGCAAAGAATTATTTTGTAGCAGTTCTGCTAATCTTTTGTTCGCTATAAGATACACTCCCAGAGGGCGGCGGCCTAGCGTGTGCAATGCTGCTAAAAGCAGGCAGCGAGCGAACAACTCGAAATGAGGGCCAATATGCGGAGCTATCAGGTGATTTATTTATTAAGAGACCTCTACACAAAACGCGCGGACACCCGCTAAGACTTGAGGAGAGGAAGTTTCGTACTCAGCACAGGGAGGGATTTTTGCCTATAAGGGCAATACGAATACGGAATTCACTGCCAGAGAAGGTTGTAATGGTGTACTTAGTCAATGCGTCTAAAAATGGGTTACATAAATTTCTAACAGAAAGAGATATACAAGGATATATCCTTTAATCCAGAATAATATAGGGAATACAATATAATTCAGGATGAACTCGATGGACTACTGGTCTTTTTTCAACATCACCAAACTATGTTACTATGTTACTTGCCCAGCAGGAGTTAAGTGTGGACTCTGGTCTGATCACATGGTCTAGATACTGATGGCTGATTGGACAAGGCAGTCTGGGCATGGAGGAGCCTTTTGGGAAGAAGAAGGAGGAATCTGCAGGAGTGTCTGGAGGTGGTGGACACATGCTGAGCGAGGAGCAGAGTGGGAGTTGAGAATGGATGCCAACTGCAGGTTCACACTGGGTGATGAGAGCAGCGCTGCCGAGTAGAAGCAGTGGGATGCTACCGGGAAGCCGAGAGACAGGTGAGTGAGTGTGAGATGTCGCAGCCAGAGACCGAACACCACCAGTCCTAGTGAAAGGTGCGGACTCCTCTGACATTTTGTAAAAGTGAGGAGCCATTGAAATTGGTCCAGCAAATTAATACCTCTGTCCTAGAGTTCTGAGTACATTGAGACTGATTGTGACCCAAGCCATGGGCAGACCAGACACCAAGCCCAGGTATCCAAGAAGTCACACACTGTGCAGTGTAAAAGGCATGGACAGAATAGCGCCATATCCACCAGTCAATCTGTGCCAAGGAGTCCATAAAGGCAACCATCCCCTTGCTTTAACACTGTTGGGACATTAGGTACTGAGCTATTGTGCAAAGTATCAGTGAGATACTTAATTTGGAAAAGACTGAGTTATTGGTAGAAGTGAAAGTAAGACCCTTTAACTGAAAGAGACTGAGTTTATTTAACCAAGAGACCCTCATTGCCAACTGAGTTATATTTGTCATATATGTGTGCCAATTCCCCATTGCAATGCTTTGGCACCACAGAATTCTACAAGAGCTCTAATGTTATTTGCCGGTGAAGATCATTATACAGTACCTTGGCTAAGGAAAGCTAGGAATTTAGTAATTGTTATTGTCAAAGTGTATTATTCATCAGTCTTCTCATTACCACATTATAGTTTGTGATTGTGATTCTTTATAATCACAAATTTTATTGAATAAACAGTAACAACAACAAGTAGAGACAACAGATACATTCAAAGCATCATTGTAACAGGTACAAATTGCCTTAATCTGAAACAGAAAGGAGAGCAATGTTTTATATGCTGAATAACAAACTAGAAAATCATTCGCATTGAAGTTTCTGCAGAAAACATACAAAAGCAATAGATAAAGTACATCCCTAAGGGCCAGCCAGTGGAACCCCCGGGAGGACACATAAAGAAATAGAGGAAGATGAAGAAAAGAGAGATTGGGTGCAAGGGGAGAAGATGAGAAGAGAGATGAAAAGAAAGCGATAAAGATGAGAAAAAGAAGGAAAGAACAGAAAAAAGCTGAGAGTGAGTCGAGGGGAAAGAAGAATGAGTAGGAGGATAGGGTGGATTAGTGAAGACCTGGAAGGGCCGCTTGAAATTTAGCATACCAAGGTGACCAAATGCTGTGAAATTTGTCCACTGTGTTGTTCATCAGGGAGGAAAGGTATTCCATCTTCGCTATAAACCAGATGCGGTTCACACGTTCATGATGAGTGGGAGGAATGGATTGCTTCCACGACTTAGCAATTTGGAGCTTAGCTATAAAGGCTATATGTAGAGCCAATTTGTTTTCAGACTTGGATAGTTTACAGACTGGGGCACACAGGAGGAGCGACTCGGGGGTGAGTGGGGGGCAATCAAGTACAAGAGACTTAATAAGGGTTCGGACCAAATACCAAAAGGGAGCGATTGTTAGGGTCTCCTGTCCTGTGCTGCCACGTCGTCATGGCAACCGGGAGACAAGTGCTAGCGGAGTAACCTGAGCGCAGCTGATACTCCGGTTCGGGTCTTTTGCTGTGCAGTGGTTACAGGCTCTGTGCACGGCAGGGGATCCGGTGCTGGTTTTTGTGCTCACAGTCTGTGAGGTCTGAGTGGGGCGTGGACAGCACCTGCTATATAAGGCCTCTTCTCAGGTTAAGCAGATGCTGCTGAATCTTTGTTGGTTAGTCAGTTCCTGAAAGTTAGCCAGTACTGTGTAGCTTTGTATTTGTTGCTTACTGCAAATAGGCCTGGGGATTTGGTACTACACTCTGCCAATCCAGACCTAGCAGTAAGACTGGAGTCAGTCGTTTAACTTGCTGGGGTTCTTTTGCTACTCTGTGAACTTAGCAAGTTTGCGGCTGTATTCTCAGATTTGCCTGCCTAAATCCTGTCTCACTGTGCAAGGAGTTCAGGTGTCAGTTTAGTGGCAGTAAGCTGAACCTGTGCACTGCAAGTGAGGATTAGGATTGTGGAGACTCTCCTTGTGTCTATCATTCCATCTCTGACCAAGGAGTTTACTGCCACACCCGTTGGTAACCCTTTAGGGTTTTGCTGTTGCCCTTAGCAACAGCATTTCGGGTTCTCTACGTATTAAAACACAACATCTTGCTTTTTCCATCTGAGCATTACTAATACTAGGGAGACACCCAGTTTCTTAGCCTCTGGGCTTCTCTGTTCACTTTGTGTTTATTTTGTTACCCTATCACCTTCTGTGTACGTAATGTCATATTCCCCAGTCTGTCTGTAAGTTCATTTGTTTTGCATCCCTATCCGTTCAGACACCAGTACATTCCTGCAGGCACTGGTGTGCATAACAGTTCAAACACCAGTACATTCCTGCAGGCACTGGTGTACATAACAGTTCAGACACCAGTACATTCCTGCAGGCACTGGTGTGCATAACATATTCAGCAGCCCAATACTCCTGTTGAAATTTTGTGGGAATATGGAGCATACCCCTCAAAATACGTTGCAACAGGTGGTCGATCAGGTGCAGGTCCTGACTCGACAATTTAATGATTTGTCCATTAAAATGCACACCTCCCAGGCCGCTGGCGGAGCTCCCGCAGCAGCAGCACCTTCAAGGGTTAAGGAGCCGAAAGTAAATCTCCCGGATCGTTTTTCTGGAGATCGCTCGCAGTTCTTTTGTTTCAAGGAGAGCTGCAAGCTATACTTCCGGCTTAGGCCTCAGTCTTCTGGGTCGGAGATTCAGCGGGTGGGCATAGTGATTTCCTTGCTACAAGGAGACCCACAGGTCTGGGCATATGGGTTGCAGCCTGACTGTCCGTCGCTTAAAAGTGTTGATGCTTTTTTTACAGCACTGGGCATGTTGTATGATGACCCTGACAAGACGGCCTCAGCCGAGGCTCAGATTTCGATCCTTAAGCAAGGGCGAAGGCCAGTTGAGGTTTACTGTACGGAGTTTCGGAGGTTGGCCCATGATACCCAGTGGAATGACCCAGCCCTGAGACACCAGTACCGAAGAGGTCTTTCTAACCAGATAAAAGACCAACTGGTACAATATCCCTTGCCTGATAGCTAGGATCAGCTCATGCAGTTATCCATCCGGGTGGATAGACGACTGAGAGAGTGTAGGCTTGAAAGGGAGACCGAGGTTTCCTTCTTTCCCAAGGGAACCTCAGACTCTGAGGAATTTTCCGAGGAGCCTATGCAGATTGGGGCTACCCGCCTCTCCTCGCGTGAGAAGACGCGGAGGAGACAGCAGGGGTTGTGTTTATACTGTGGTAATAAAGGTCATGTGGTAGTATCATGCCCAGAAAAGCCGGAAAACTTCAGGGCCTGAGGGTGATGGGAAATATCCTGTCAGGCCAGAAGTCAGAATTTCCCAAGAAGACTTTTATCATTCCGGTGACCTTGAAGATCCTCGGTCAAACTGTCAAGACTGAGGCCTTTGTGGACAGTGGGGCCGACGGGGTTTTTATGGACCGCCAATTCGCCCTGAAACACTCTGTTCCCTTAGTACCCTTGGCATCGGAAATTGAGATTTGTGGGTTAAACGGGGAACCATTATCTCAAGGTAAAATTACCTCTTGCACTAGCCAGATTTCTTTGTTTATTGGAGCCACACACTCTGAAAAATTGTCCTTTTATGTGACTGTCTGTACTTTTGCCCCATTGGTGTTGGGGTTACCCTGGTTAAGGGCCCACAATCCTCAATTTGACTGGGTCTCTGGGGAGATTCTTAGTTGGGGTACTGATTGTTTCAGGAGTTGCTTGAGCCTTCCAGTCAGGCTCTCGCAGCTAAATTTGCCAGGATTGCCAGGGTGTTATGCAGATTTTGCGGACGTGTTCTCCAAAAAAGTTGCAGAGGTACTACCTCCCCATCGCCCCTATGACTGTGCCATTGATTTGTTGCCAAATGCTAAGCTTCCCAAGAGCAGGTTGTACTCCTTGTCACGTCCTGAGACTCAGGCTATGGCAGAGTACATTCAGGAGAACTTGGCTAAGGGATTTATCAGACCTTCACAGTCTCCAGTTGGGTCGGGGTTCTTCTTCGTGGGTAAAAAGGACGGTTCGTTGCGACCCAGCATCGACTTCAGGGAATTGAACCGTATCACGATTAAAAACTCATACCCACTGCCTCTCATTTCGGTCTTGTTTGACCAGCTTCGTACTGCCACCATTTTTTCTAAGATTGACCTACGCGGTGCGTACAATCTAATCCGAATAAGAGAGGGGGATGAATGGAAGACTGCCTTTAATACCCACTCAGGGCATTATGAATATTTGGTGATGCCTTTTGGGCTCTGTAATGCCCCGGCAGTCTTCCAGGATTTCATGAATGATGTACTCAGGGAATATTTGGATAGATTCTTAGTTGTATACTTAGATGACATCCTAATCTTCTCCCATTCCCTGGAGGAACATCGGAAGCATGTACGCTTAGTCCTCCAGAAACTCAGAGACCACCGGCTTGGGGCGAAGCTGGAGAAGTGCGAATTTGAAGTTCAGCAAATCGCATTTCTAGGATATATTATCTCCCCAGAAGGTTTCCAAATGGAGGGTTCCAAGGTACAGGCAGTCCTGGATTGGGTGCAGCCCACTAGTTTGAAGGCGCTTCAGCGTTTCCTGGGCTTTGCGAATTTTTATAGACGATTTATCGCTGGATTTTCGTCTATAGTGGCGCCCTTGGTGGCACTCACTAAGAAAGGGGCGGATGTTGCTCACTGGTCTTGTGAGGCCAAAGCGGCTTTTGCCCGTCTCAAAAGGGCATTTGTCTCGGCCAAGGTGCTGCGACACCCAGATCCAGAGCGTCCTTTTGTGGTGGAGGTGGATGCCTCTGAGATGGGTATTGGGGCAGTGCTCTCTCAGATGGGAGTGTCTGATAATCGCCTTCATCCCTGTGCTTACTTTTCCCGTAAATTTTCGCCTGCCGAGATGAATTATGACGTGGGTAACCGGGAATTGTTGGCTATTAAGGATGCACTCGAGGAGTGGAGACACTGGCTTGAGGGGGCTAAGTTTGTGGTCTCAATTCTCACCGACCATAAGAATCTGGCATATTTAGAGTCAGCGAAGCGTCTCAATGCCAGGCAGGCACGATGGGCTTTGTTTTTTGCTCGCTTTAATTTTTTGATAACATATCGCCCTGGGTCAAAAAACATCAAGGCTGATGCGCTCTCGCGGAGTTTTGCTCCAATCCAGGAGACCACCGAGGAGCCGTTGCCCATTGTGTCCCCATCATGTATTAAAGTGGGCATTACCCAGGACCTCTTATCATTAGTCCTTAGAGCACAGGAGCAGGCTCCTCCAGACCTTCCGGTAGGTCTTTTGTTTGTGCCTCCTAGGTTAAGACAGCGAGTGTTCCTGGAATTCCATGCCAAGAAGTCGGCAGGTCACCCGGGTATTGCCAGAACTCGGGAGTTGCTATCTAGGGCGGTGTGGTGGCCCTCGGTGGCTAAGGATGTGGATCAGTGGGTTCGGGCATGTGACATCTGTGCCCGAAATAAGACTCCTAGAGGGGCTCCTGTTGGCCCATTACATCCACTCTCTATCCCATCTAAGCCATGGACCCACATTTCAATGGATTTTGTGGTGGACTTGCCCAAATCCTCGGGGATGACAGCCATCTGGGTTGTCGTTGACAGGTTTTCGAAGATGGCGCACTTCGTTCCACTGGTTGGGCTGCCATCGGCCAGACGCCTGTCTGAATTATTTATGCTGCATGTTGTGCGTCTCCACGGGTTGCCACTTGATGTGGTCTCTGACCGCGGATCCCAGTTTGTGGCCAAATTCTGAAGGGCATTTTGTTCCGATCTCCAGATTTCTGTCAGCTTGTCGTCAGGCTACCATCCGCAGTCTAATGGGCAGACTGAAAGGGTGAACCAGTCCTTGGAGCAGTTCCTCAGGTGTTATGTCTCCAAGTGTCAGACTGACTGGGTTGCTCATCTGTCCATGGCGGAGTTTGCCTATAACAACGCGGCTCACTCTGCTACA
The DNA here is from genome assembly GCF_028390025.1 of Pseudophryne corroboree. NCBI lineage: Eukaryota > Metazoa > Chordata > Amphibia > Anura > Myobatrachidae > Pseudophryne > Pseudophryne corroboree. Next base: position 942,763,934 of record NC_086445.1, on the reverse strand, counting down.
GGGATCTCTCCCTTCCTTTGTGTGTATGGGCATCATCCTAAGGCCAATTCTTTTGACCCCCTGGACTCCACGCCTGGTGGTTCCTCTGTGGTGTCGGTCCTTAGAGGTATTTGGAGGAAAGTGAAGAAAGCCCTTGTGTCTGTGTCATTAGTGACCAAAAGGGTTTTTGATAAGCGGAAAAGACCCTGCAGCTTCAAATTAGGAGACTTCGTCTGGTTGTCTACCAAGAATTTGAAGTTGAGACAGCCATCTCATAAGTTAGGCCCCCGGTTCATCGGCCCTTATAAGATCACCAGGGTTATCAATCCGGTGGCATTTCAGTTAGATCTGCCCCGTTCTTTGGGTATCAATAAAACATTTCATTGTTCCCTTTTAAAACGGGCGATTAGTAATCCTTCTTCCAGTGGAAGACCTTCCCCTCTTCTGATACGTGGCCAGAGGGAGTTTGTTGTTGAAAGGATTCTTGACTCCAAGATGGTTCGGGGTCGGCTGTCATTTTTGGTGCACTGGAAGGGGTATGGCCCGGAGGAGCGGTCATGGGTGCGCAGTTGTGATCTTCATGCCCCCAGACTGATACGCTCTTTCTTCTCGCAGTTCCCCGATAAACCCGGTGGTAGGGGTTCTTTGACCCCTCGTCAGAGGGGGGGTACTGTTAGGGTCTCCTGCCCTGTGCTGCCACGTCGTCATGGCAACCGGGAGACAAGTGCTAGCGGAGTAACCTGAGCGCAGCTGATACTCCGGTTCGGGTCTTTTGCTGTGCAGTGGTTACAGGCTCTGTGCACGGCAGGGGATCCGGTGCTGGTTTTTGTGCTCACAGTCTGTGAGGTCTGAGTGGGGCGTGGACAGCACCTGCTATATAAGGCCTCTTCTCAGGTTAAGCAGATGCTGCTGAATCTTTGTTGGTTAGTCAGTTCCTGAAAGTTAGCCAGTACTGTGTAGCTTTGTATTTGTTGTTGCTTACTGCAAATAGGCCTGGGGATTTGGTACTACACTCTGCCAATCCAGACCTAGCAGTAAGACTGGAGTCAGTCGTTTAACTTGCTGGGGTTCTTTTGCTACTCTGTGAACTTAGCAAGTTTGCGGCTGTATTCTCAGATTTGCCTGCCTAAATCCTGTCTCACTGTGCAAGGAGTTCAGGTGTCAGTTTAGTGGCAGTAAGCTGAACCTGTCCACTGCAAGTGAGGATTAAGATTGTGGAGACTCTCCTTGTGTCTATCATTCCATCTCTGACTAAGGAGTTTACTGCCACACCCGTTGGTAACCCTTTAGGGTTTTGCTGTTGCCCTTAGCAACAGCATTTCGGGTTCTCTACGTATTAAAACACAACATCTTGCTTTTTCCATCTGAGCATTACTAATACTAGGGAGACACCCAGTTTCTTAGCCTCTGGGCTTCTCTGTTCACTTTGTGTTTATTTTGTTACCCTATCACCTTCTGTGTACGTAATGTCATATTCCCCAGTCTGTCTGTAAGTTCATTTGTTTTGCATCCCTATCCGTTCAGACACCAGTACATTCCTGCAGGCACTGGTGTGCATAACAGTTCAAACACCAGTACATTCCTGCAGGCACTGGTGTGCATAACAGTTCAGACACCAGTACATTCCTGCAGGCACTGGTGTGCATAACAGCGATCTTAGGGCAGCTCCAGCAAATATGAAAATAAGAGCCTATTTGGCCACATTGGAGCCAACAAAGGTTTGACATATTTGGATATATTTGGTGCAAGCGTTCTGGGACTAGATACCAGCGCGAGTATATTTTGTAGGAAGTTCCCTTGATGGAGTCGCTGATAGAACATTTAGAGATATTTAATCGTATAAAGTCCCACGCATCATCATCAAGGGAAGTCCCCAGATCAGTTTCCCATGCAAGTTCATGTAATGCACTGGGGGAAGATTCTGGCTACAAAATGGACTGATACAGGATAGAGATAATGCTACAATCTGTGGAGCGGTATATACAAAGGCGTTCCATTGTTGTTGGAACAGTTGGAAGTGGCGTTGTCCTAGTAGAGGACATGACAAAGTTTCGGATTTGGAGGTACTGATAGAAATAAGAAGGTGGCAGGGAGTGTTTGTTTGAAGGTCTGCAAAAGAGTAAGGAGTGTTATTATGAAGTACATGATGAAAGCAGGTGATAACTGCCTTTGACCATTTAGAAGCCAATTGAGATGATTGACCCGGGCCGAAGGAGGGATTATTCCAAATGGGAGTCAGGGGGGGAGGGGAATTTGTGAAGTGATAGTTTAGCATGAAGTGAGTCCCAAACTGATAGAGTTAGGGAGACTGTTGACACTAACTGAACGGTTTTAGGCCTGTGGGCGCGAGGGAGCCATGGAAGGTGAGAAATAGAGTTAACCTTAGCTAGGTCACCCTCTAAGTCTACCCATTTTCTCACATGTCTTGGGGAATGCCAAGCGACTAATTGGCTGAGTGCTGAGGCATAATAGTATCTCGACAGGGAGGGAAGGCCCAAACCATCACATGTAGAGCTCCTCTGGTCTTTTTATCATTCCAGATGAATTTACCATATTGAGTTTGGAGGGAAGCCAAAGTCTGGAGAGGAAGATGGACAGAGAGAGTCTGGAAAAGATATAATATCTTGGGGAGAACATTCATCTTAATAGCATTAATTCTGCCTATCCAGGATATGAAATGTTTTTTCCAGCCTAAGATATTTTGAGTTATCTCCCTAAATAAAGGAGGGTAATTTGTTTCGTAAAGGGAGTGGTTTCGTAAATGGAGTGGTAAGATTTGGTAATATGGACACCTAGGTATTTAATAGAGGTATGACACCATGCAAAAGGAAAATTGGCTTTAAGAAGATCCAATGTGGTGTTTTGGAAATGTAGGGGGAGAGCTTCAGATTTGTCGTTATTAACCTTGTAGCCAGAGAAGTCTCCATAGAGAGTCAGTTCTTTGAAAAAGTTAGGTAGGGAAATGAAGGGGTTCATAGAAGTAAGGAGGGCATCGTCCACGAAAAGGGAAAGTTTGTACTGTGAATCTTTAATAGAAAAACCCATAATATCCGGGTTAAGATGGATACGACAGGTGAGAGGTTCGATTATTAAAGCGAATATCAGTGGCGACATGGGGCATCCTTGACGTGTGCCATTGGTGATGGTGAATGAGTCTGAAAGAATCCCACAAGATAGGACAGAAGTAGAAGGGTTTTAATAGAGAGCTGTAATGGCTTGGAGAAATTCCCCTTGAAAACCAAAGCTATGGAGAGTTTGATTGAGAAAAGCCCAGGAGACCCTATCAAAGGATTTCTCCGCATCTAAGGCCAACAGAAGAGAAGGGAGCTTGGAGGAATTAGCATGATGAATCAGGTTAATGGTGCGTCTGGTGTTATCCAGAGCTTGACGAGAGGGGATAAATCCAACCTGGATGTATGAGAGACGGAAGAAGGGGGTTCAGGCGTAAGGCCAGTATTTTTGCAAAGGGTTTTAAATCAGAGTTTAAGAGGGAAATAGGGAGGTAGTTAGAGACTTGTTGCTGGTCTTTACCTGGTTAGGGGATAACAGTAATTAACGCTTTAGTAGTTTCATTATGAAAGAAATCGCCTTTAAGAACTTTATTAAAAGTAGTTGTCAAATGGGGAACGAGAGTACGTTCAAACGTTTTATAGTAAGCAAAGGATAGGCCGTCTGGTCCCAGGGCCTTGGATGGTTTTTGTAATTTAAGGGCGGCAGAGGCCTCCTCATCAGACATAGGTTTACATAATGCCGTGGATGAGGGAGAATCTAACTGTGGCAGAGAACAGGAAGACAGGTATTCTGAGATGTTTGTGCATGAGTCAGGTAGGGTGGATTTAGTTTATGGAGAGTTATATAGGTGAGTGTAGTATTCCGTAAAGATAGAGTTGATGTCAGAGGGATTGTAATGAGTATTACCTTTAGAGTCCTTAATTGAGTCTATAGAAGAGAGGAATTTGAGTGCTTTTAATCTGTTTGCAAGAAGAGTGTCAGCTTTGTTACTCTTCTCGTAAAAACGCCGATTGAGCCATCTGAGAGATTTTTCTATTTTTTCAGACAATAGTGCATTGAGAGCTGCTCTGGCTGCGATAAACTGCTTATAGTTTGAGTCCGTGGGACAACGTTTGTGAAGAGAATCTAGAGTGTGAACCTGGTCAGTGAGGGTTCTGAGGATTAATTTATGTTCCCTATTGCGGTGAGATGCAAAGCTAATCACATGACCTCTAAGGACAGCTTTATGAGCTTCCCAGACTAGAGGGGAACAGCCTGAATCAGGGTTGTTAAGTGAAAAGTATATATTAAGTATTTCACCAATCTTGGCCTGGAAGGATGGGATTTTAAGAAGGGTTTCGTTCAAGTGCCAAGAGGGACAAGAGTTTGTTACAGACATCTAGCAGATCAAATGTGACGTGGACCAAACATTAGGGATGATAGAAGAAGATAGAATGTGTTTGGAACCCAGGGGGCTGCAGAACAGGTAGTCGATTCTGGAATAAGAATGATGGGGGGCAGAAAAAAAAGTGTGGTCCTTAGAGGATGGATTGAGGGCGCGCCACGTGTCAAAAAGAGATGCGTCTGTAATCTGCTTAGAGAAAGCATTGGATATAGGGCAGGTACTGGAGTTCATCTGGGGGGCGGATTTATCCAAGAGAGGATCCTAAACTGCGTTAAAATCCCCTCCCAAAAATACATATCCTGCTCTATGTTTTTGAAGAGCTGAAAAGAAGGATTAAAAGAAGCGCTGTTGTCCCATCTGAGTCAATATGAACCAAGGTTTGAATGAAGGGGAGTTTGTTGCTTAGCAAGAAAGCGACTCCATTGTGCCTGGAATTGCTAGAGGAGTACAACACAGTGGAGAGGTGTTTGGAAGACAGAGTGGGGTGCCTTGTGTTTTTAAAATGTGTTTCCTGAAGCAGGACTATGGGGGTGATTCAGAGTTGATCGTAGCTGTGCTAATTTTAGCACAGCTACGATCAGGCACACTGACAAGCGGGGAGACGCCCAGCACAAGGCTAGTCCACCCCGCATGTCAGGCCCTACACGGTGGCGATGCTTTTGTACTTCAGGAGTAGCTCCCAGCAAGCGCAGCTCCTGCGCACTGGCAGGGAGCTACTCATCGCAGCCCAGGTCGCAGTGGCTGCATGTGATGTCACACTGCCACTGCGGCCCACCCCCCCACCCACCCCCAACGTTCCGGGCATGCCTGCATTGTCTGGACTGCGCCCACTAAACGGCAGCTAAATGCCTCTGGGCTGCCCCTTCCCGCCCAGCGACCACCTCTGCCTGTCAATTAGGCAGAGGCAATCGCTAGCTAAAGACAGCCTTCGGCTGTCTGGCATGCGCCGGCGCACTGCGATGCCGGCACATGCACGGTTCAGACCCGATCGCTGCTGTGCGAAAAACGCACAGCAGCGATCAGGTCTGAATGACCCCCTATGTCTGCACATAAGGTGTGGATTGTACGGAACAGGTGAGAGCATTTCTGGGGCGTGTTAAGGCCCCAGACATTTATAGAGGCAATAGTAAACGGCATGATGCTGAAAGAGAGAGGAGTGAAGAGGGAGAATAGAAAGAGGAAATAAGGTAGGAAGATCGGCTTGCTCAGTAAAGAGAGTTAAAGAGAAGGGAAAAGGGGCAGAGTACTCAACCTTGGTTGAGCAAAAAAGAGAAATTTAGTTAAAAAAAAATTACTCAACACAAAAAGGGTCAGGTACTCAATAATTAGAACTTAGAGGTCCAAATGGGCGAGGGAATTTAGGTCCGAGTATCCACAAGGAAATAAGGGTAAAAGTGGGAGTGGTGGGTGCATGATCATGAAAGATATCACATGGGGGAGGGAGTAAGAATTAGAATAACAATTTAGGAGGAGAAATGTTATGCTAAATAAAGTGGGCACAGGTGAACAGAAATCAAGACAGAGGAGATGGTTTTCCCTGGGTGAGTGAGGAGGAGGGAGAGAGAAGGAGAAAGGAAAAAAAAAACTTATATATAAAATAATCACTGGAGGAATCTATGAGTCATTCAGAGCATAAAGGTAAAAACATATTGCGAGAAATAATGTCAATAAGGTCGATAAGCACAGAGGGTCTGCCCCAGGGGCTGCATGACCTTGTGTAAACAGGTAAAGTAAAAGAGAGGGAGCCCAAGCAGACAGCTGCTTCCATGCTTATGGACCAAAGTATATTAAGAAACACGTAGAACTTTTAACAGGTATTTCCGTGGAAAAACCCAACAAGTCATGGATCAATGAGTATGGCAACGGAAACCAAACAAGAGCAATAAACAGGGAGTACAGGGTACAGAGTTATTTCTTGGGTGAAGATGCAACGTCAGGCAGAGCCGGTACAAAACTAGGCAACAATAAATGTTCATTAGTAGGGGTGACTAGCGTAAAAAACCGACATCCCCAACAGTATCGAATGTATCTATCTCGTAGGGCCTTGGTTAGATCACGAAGTTCCCTCCGTTTAGCATTGGTTAGTGGGACCAGATCTTGGAAAAACTGGAGTTTAGTTGAATTGAAGAGAATATGAGGTTTACCGCGAGAAGAGTTTAGGATCCTCTGTTTATCTTTGAATTTGAGAAAACGTAGGACCATGTCTCGGGGAGGGTCACCATCCCTTGGCTTAGGACAAATGGCATGGAAGCTGTAAGTCCCCCAGATCAGGTATCAGAAGTGAGAATAGCGTTTGAATGTATGGTTCCAGGTTGCCGGCGCTGACGGATTCAGGAATTTTGCGGATGCATAGGTTACATCTGCGCTCGCGGTTTTCAAGATCCTCATTTTTAGTGCACAGATCAGATAGTTCTAAGACATTCTGGTCTAGGTCACGAACCGTGTCATTTAAAGCTTTCTGGAAATTATCCTGATGGGCTTCCATTTTGGTGGCTCTAGAGGTGAGAGAGGAAATGTCGGTCTTAATGGAGGCCCCTGCTTTATCCAATTTGGACTCCAGAGATTCCGTGAAGTCAGTGATAAGAGAACGAAGAGCTAAGATGTCATCTTTAGTGGATATAGCAGAGGGCAATTTAGCGGAGTTATCCATAGAAACGTGAGGAGGGGAGGGGTGACTTCTATGTTGGGTGTTTTTGGTGCCCCTAGTGAAATGTTGAGAGATATCAGCACCCCCTTGCTTAGGAGCCTTGGTCGAAGACTTCTGCATGTGGGCCAAACCAGTGTAAGATATTTCACTATTATATATAAACCGTCAGGGGAAACTGGAAGCTCAGGGAGATATGAAGTTGGGAGGATGATAAAGAAAAACACCCAGGGGAGACCACTCTATCTGAATTCAAGCAAACATTAGGGTGGCTACAGACAGGGCTGCCAAGAGAAATTGTGGGCCCCGGTACAACAACTTCCTGGGCCTCCCTGCCCCCACTGTAGGGGGTGTGACCACACCATGCTGAGGGCATGGCCACTCCTCTTTAGGGGTGTGTCTAGCACATCAGAAGCACCCACTCACAGGAGCATGGCATGCTTCCCAGCCAGGGTAGTAGAGATACATAATAATAAAAACAATTTATTATTATAAACAGCATTAAAATTCAATTAGTGTAATCATATACAACGGAGCTAGAGAGCCATATGCCAATATAAGGAGACACTAGATCATATCATATCATATATTCATGATGAATTTGGGATAAATATATAGATGTAATCCCTTTTTAACTTCTATGATGGTTGATCCAGTAAAAAAAGGAGAAAAAAATTCCTTAGTATCCAAGACAATTGTTGATCAGCTGAATCCCTGTTATTATATGCAGTGCCTGTAGTATATTAAATTGCCTCATTCGATGGTACCAGTATTCATGCAGTGGTGCGCAATGATTCTCCAACAAAACGTTGATTAAAACTTTTTTGACAACGTAATGATAACACCCCTCTGCCGTTAATAGGGTAAATTCTCACCGTACATGCTGTTCTTAATGCCGTGTCCTATTGCACAAGGACGAAATGGCTGCAGCGGCGGTGGATGTTTGATGTTGGTGCCGGGTCCTATCGCACAAGGACCAGATGGCACATGCAAAAGTGGCAGCAAACCAAGCTGGAAATCACAACGATGAGACGCACCTGGATGGGCACTACAGGTCTTAAATGCAGCTGGGTAGAGATGTCCTGGATATAGAGAGTTAGTATTGCGGCTCCGTAACTCCGTATCACAGCCCCTTGATGCGTTTCTCCGACGTAGCTCGTGTCGGTTTCTTCCAAATTCATCATGAATATATGATATGATATGATCTAGTGTCTCCTTATATTGGCATATGGCTCTTATAGCTCCGTTGTATATGATTATACTAATTGAATTTTAATGCTGTTTATAATAATAAATTGTTTTTATTATTATGTATGTTTGCGCTCTCTATTATAGTTATATATAGTTTATTTGTGTACTCAGGTATAACAGAGTACCTTTTGAGAGCAGCATTTATTTATTAATTATTAATAGAGTGGTCTTATTTCTAAAGCGCCTGTATTGATTTTCCGTCTAGGATTATCTTTTAATTTTATTCTACGTGTTAGGGTAGTAGAGAGCCTGGCTGGGCTCAGGTACTTTTCAGGGGGCATAGTCTAATCACAGGATGCATGGACATGGGCCCCCATTGGGCCTCCCTATCAGACCTGGGCCCAGGTAATTTGTAACCTCTCCCCCCTTCTCTCGATGCCACTGGCCACAGAGCTAAACATAATGAAATTTGTATCAGTGGCACAGAAATACATTCTAAAGAAGGGGTAGAGGATCCCCTTAATGTATTCATGGCCTGTATGTGAGCGGGGGGTCAGTAACCCTGGTTAGCAGAGTTCAAATAGCAAAGTCACAGAACATAAAAGTCAATCCTTCGGAGGGGGGGGGAGTCCTTTGCTACAGTATATAATCATGGGTGCAGAGAGGGGCACTGAGAGACACAGCGCTGGGCAGCTAAAGAATTGAAGACGTGTATGATGGAGTGAAGCCAGGGTGTCGGAAGGCTGACTGGGAGGGCTATCCTCTACAGCAGGGTAAAGTTGCAAGCTCCAGGGGTAGAGAAGGCCCGACCCCTCGGACAGCCAGTGAGTATGGGTCGCTGGAAGTAGGGACGGGTGCCCAACTAACCTTGAAATGCAGTGAGTAGGTAGAAGAGTCAAGGATGTCTTCCACAAATCCCCATGCCGGGTGCGCCAGAGAGACAGCTAGGACACGACTCCAGCTGCGTCTTTCCGCCTGTGTTTCTGTGCGGGAGCACTGGCCCACAGCTTCAGGCCCGGGAGTAGGCTGCAACCCACAGAAGCCAAGACGATGGCCTTCTCAGCTCCGCAACCTACAAACCGGACTTCCCGGGGGCAGAGGAGGATGGGGTGATCCCACTTCGTATTTGTAGGATCACTGCAGGAGGTTAGAAATGGCTTGGAGCGGAGGAGAAGTCCACCATGCATCTAGTTGCTTCCCCTGTCAGGCCACACCTCCTTACAATGTGGAAACTTTCAAGCACCCGAAATAATAGACAAGATGATCACCAGGTAACTGTATGTCATTGTCTATATAATATTTTATACTGCAGCTCCGTCCGTGGGGGAAATGGATGCTGTCCCACCTATACCTGCATAAAGTGAGAACTGCTCACTGTTTGTCAGCAGCCCTTTATGCTAAGCCAGGGTAAACTACACTGCCAGTGCGGCTACAATGCAAGTAACACGGCCCTAGCGGGGGTAACTACAGCACTAGCGGGTGACGGTGTGCAAACCCGCCTCTTCCTGAGCCACACAGCAGCCGCCCGATGACCTCTCCCTTGTGCCGGAGCCCCCCTCTACATGCCTCCGCGACACTGCTCACCGCAATCTAGAGGGTATCCGGAGAGAGTAAATGTATGTTTGAGAGTAAAATGGATCTCTTATAAGGGGTAAACCCCCAATTATGAAACGGTATATGCAGGAGTTCTGGTCCGGCACGACTTCTCCGTTTCCTAGCCAAGCCACACACCCCGTGATTGTGATAATGGGGGTCATTCCGAGTTGTTCGCTCGCAAGCTGCTTTTAGCAGCTTTGCACACGCTAAGCCGCCGCCTACTGGGAGTGAATCTTAGCTTATCAAAATTGCGAACGAAAGATTCGCAATATTGCGAAAAGACTTCTCTGTGCAGTTTCTGAGTAGCTCGAGACTTACTCTGCCAGTGCGATCAGTTCAGTGCTTGTCGTTCCTGGTTTGACGTCACAAACACACCCAGCGTTCGCCCAGACACTCCTCCGTTTCTCCAGCCACTCCCGCGTTTTTCCCAGAAACGGTAGCGTTTTTTCACACACTCCCATAAAACGGCCAGTTTCCGCCCAGAAACACCCACTTCCTGTCAATCACATTACGATCACCAGAACGAAGAAAAAACCTCGTAATGCCGTGAGTAAAATTCCTAACTGCATAGCAAATTTACTTGGCGCAGTCGCACTGCGGACATTGCGCATGCGCATTAACGACTAATCGCTCCGTTGCGAGAAAAAAATAACGAGCGAACAACTCGGAATGACCCCCAATATACTAATATCTGTGATTCAATTGATTGTCTTTTGCATTTTTTAATAATCCTTTGTGATGTGAACTGCAGCCAATTGTCTTTATCCTTTTTTGAAGCCCAATTTGTTTCGAGTTCATTGCGGCTCAATAAAAAGACATCCTGTTGGAACTGCTGACTCACTCCATATTAATCTATCCTACATCTCTGAACACAGTACTACAGAACATGGTCCAGGGAGAAACATTTCAGGGGGAAAGGCTGACACATAGCCACCCAACACCTGTGATACCGCTCTCATCCACTTAGACATACCTGCCAACCCTGGGGTGTTACAGTCAGAGCAGCGCTCAGGGGATGGGGGGGGGGGGGCATTCCGAGTTGATCGCTTGCTGACTAGTTTTAGCTGCCGTGCAAACGCTATGCCGTCGCCCACTGGGGAGTGTATTTTAGCTTAGCAGAAGTGCGAACGCTTGTGCAGGCGAGATCTGCAAAATCAGTTTGTGCAGTTTCTGAGTAGCTCTGAACCTACTCAGCGCTTGCGATCACTTCAGCCTATTCGTGTCCAGATTTGACGTCATGCACCCACCCAGCAAACGTCCAGCCAAGCCTGCATTTTTTCAGACATGCCTGTGTTTTTGCAAACACTCCCTGAAAACGGTCAGTTGACACCCAGAAACGCCCCCTTCCTGTTAATATTCTTGCGGCTGTCAATGCGACTGAAAACTTCGCTAGAACCTGTGCACAACCACAACTGGCTTTGTACCCGTACTCGCGCGTGCACATTGCGGAGCATACGCATGCGCAGAAATGCCGATTTTTAGCCTGATAGCTGCGCTACGAACAACGGCAGCTAGCGATCAACTCAGAATGACCCCCTGGATCTCCTGGGACAGGTAAGTATATTTACCGGTAGGGGAGGTTGCGTGGCAGGGGGTGTACGCGTTGGTGGTAGCGACAGTTCTGGCACATGCACAGCAGGACATTGGGGTATTTTTTACGAAAAATACCCTGATAATGCTGCGGAGTAGCATCGCACGTACAGAGCTTTTTCGCAAGCTCTTTCCCTGCATGTGATTATTGAAATATCCATGCGATGTAATCAATAATCACATTGAGAATTTGGCCGATTTTATCACCTCACAGTCGCATCTGAGGCTGCGCATGGTGATAAATCAGCAACTTAGTCATGTTAGTCATATAGTATGTTGCTTATAGGATCATTTGAGCAGGATTGATCCTAGAAGCTATTACTTCAGGCAGTATCAGCAATCCTCAATGCTTCCAGTAGTAGTATGGAATTCTGGGGATGAGAGGCATTTGATTACATAGAAATAGTGCTAGACACACCCTCACCCTTCTCCCCCGATTGTCTGCTTGTGAAAGCGAATCACAGGGGTTACATGCTCTGGGCCGAGGGTCCCCCTTTTTCAGTGGACCACTGCTACCTTCCTGTCAGCATTATGCCTGTAATATGCCTGTAAAACAGGTCTTAGGAGTTGATTCTAAGACACTTGCATCTGCGGCAGTGCTGCCGATAGCTCTGCCAGGCCCCGCTACTCGGAAGGGGCATGGCTCTGGCTGGTAGAGAGGCACATCCGGGGGGAGAGAGGACTAACTGCAACAGCCTTTTCCCAAAGTGATGGGAGGCCAGTTAGGTGGGGGTGGACATGGGCCCTCATCGGGCCCCTCCAACAGTCCCGGATTTAGGCAAAGAATTCCAGCTCTGCCCCCTCATGGCGGCCCAGATCCGAGGACACTTTTTTACATACAGCCTGCTTACTAGCTAATGCTAATGGGAGAATCCCCCAAGTTTGCCAAAGATCTCTGCATCTGCATCTGTAGCCGCAACCATCAGAATTAGTGCCTGAACATGCAGCCCCTCCATGCTGGGTACAAAAGTCCCATCTGAAACAGGCGTCCCATCTGCACAAGCACGCTATTGAAGATAACTTGTATGCCCACAATACCCCATGACACCCCCACTAGATGGAACAGTCCCGTGCGTCCGCATGGTCGCCGCCCACTTACCACCCAGTGTCTGTAACTGCAGAAAATTGCTGGGGCGCTACAGAGGCTGCCTTGGGGCTTTCCTTGTAGTGGGGTTCCTGGTGATGGACCTCGCAAGGTATAACAGTATGGCGGTTGCTGCCGTAGCAGTGACCTTGCCACTTCCTTGGTCTTGAGCTTAGTGAGTGGCCTTGGCCCCACATCTCTTGCTACGGCCAATTACCCTTACCTCTGACTTTTACCTTTCCTGTAGTTCACCTCTGTGAAAATATGGTAGAACATGCCTGATGCTTTCAGCACCGCAATTGCCCAATGGGTCTGTAATACGTGGATATAAGCCAGTAATAACAACATGATCTAGCTTCTCATATCAAATATTTTTAGTTGCTAACAAAGTGTTTTATCTGATTCAAAGCTTCATCAACAATCATTGAATTAGGACAGACATAAACTTCTGACCTCCATGATAAGTTGATAACTTCTCATCTGTCAGCTTACTAGATGTAGACAGCAATGTACTGCCAACACCAGGTGAGAACAGCATGTGATACCGAGGTCTCACACCGCCTCATACTGTCATTAGCAACATTTACATACAGTACCTTTATTTGTACTTCAAATTAGCTGTGGGAATGAGGGAAGGTAAAGGAAGGCTGAGCGCAGGAACATGGATTAACAGACACAGTCTATCTATTCATATCTGCTTTAATTATATATTATCCCACTGTAGAAATATCTGCAGAAGCATCTCCATTACAGCAGGTGTCACCTCTGAGAATACGGATTCCTGTACATGCCAGTTGTTGAGTCAGTACTTTGTCCATTTAGAATTTAGAGAGTGACGCAGACAAGAGCAGAGACAGGATAATACATAAAGACAGACTGTTTCCAGGGCTGTCTTAACAGAATTGTAGGCAATGGGCAAAGCAATACACTGGCACCCCTACACACCCAAGAGAAAAATTATTACACACATCTATGGCGCTCAGAGGAAAAAATATAGTACACCTTCAAGATAAAATAATTGGTTGATAATCACCCTAAGGATTTCCTCAAAGGAGCACAACCTTGAGATTTCTATTTCTCTTTTTCTTTATTTTATCGGTCTCAATTGGAACCTAAAAGACAATGTAACCTCCTCCACACAATGTGTGTGTTAGGGTGGACACATAAAGGAGAAGATATTGCAATGAAACCCTTTTAATGAGCGATTCTAGTCAATCGAATGCACTTACAGACGGATGTAATTCAAACAGCATATCTCATAACTTCCCATTAGGCACACAGCTTAGCAGTCACAGGGTCGTCATTAGCCAAGGATAGTATTCCAAACAATGTTGAAAATCTAGGGAAATGTGACTACCTCCACATGACCGTGTTTTGAGGTTTAGGCACAAACAATAGAAAGAAGATATAGTGCGATGATCCTTTTAAAAATATGCAGGATTTAATGACATCAAAGCACTTACAAACAAACGTAGTTTATTCAGCATAAAAACATATCCATGTGATCCGGTAGACAAACAGCAACCACCCTCAGGTTCAATCCCAGATGGAAAAGACAGGCTGATAAAGTGATCTCTCAATCCGGATATAGAGAGGTCACTACCAAAGAATAGTTACTGCAATCACCACCAAGTCACATGGAGAAGGAACACTTAACGCGTTTCTGACCTGTTTGGTCCTTCATCAGAAGTGTAAAGTTCCTTTTCATTAGTGCCATATTTATAGCAAACATATTAGTAACATTAAGGACGCCTGTGGACATTTAATCACGTTCCCCGGCGTTCACGTATCCTGCGCATGCGCCGTTAAAGTCCGGAAGTTCGTCATGCGTAAACCGGAAGTGCGTCTTTGCGTTCCACAGATCCGGAAAGTACTTCCCGTTGTTCACAGCGTTCTGCGCATGCGTGATTTGGTCCCAGGGGCTCTACATGCGTTCCACCATCTCCAGGAAGTGCATTTTCCTGTTACATTCACTCCGAGATGTAGACTTAAAACTCATATTTGCCGGGTCCATTAGAATGTTATTTTACATATGAGTGTCCGCATATGAGTCCCATTAAGAATCCATAAAACATAAAATAGATAATAAAAACATAAAAATTAAAAAATGCTCATTATATTCAAGAACATGATAAAGTGCATAGAAGAAAGTGCTTATAAGACAAGTGCTTGCAGAAGGGTAGAAAAGATAGTTAATTAAGTGAGAAAACACTTGATTTCGAAATCACCGTTGAGGCCCTTGGGTACCAGTGTTCCCAAACGGTGAATCACCTCATTTCCATCTTGGACAGTCTGTCATCTAGATTTCTGTTACGCCATGAGGGTAAAATCAGTTGTATTCCTATGAAATTCTTCAGATGGCATGTATTAGAATTATGAGATCTCTTAAAATGTGCCGAGACCGTATGGGTTTCCAAACCTTTACGTATATTATATACATGTTCGGCCATCCTAACTTTTAAACAACGAGTAGTCTTTCCGACATAGAACAAACCACAAGTACACTCCAAGACGTATATTACATTCTTGGAGTGACACGTGATGAATTCCCTTATCGGAAAAACCATGTTATTTACAGTAAAGTTAATTTGTATACGTTGTTTATTCTCTACTGATTTACACATCAGACAATCTCCACATTTATGGAAACCCTTAGTTCTTATACTTTGTCTAATTTCTGGTTCTATGCTACTTTTTACAAGATGGTCATTTAATGCAGGTGCCTTTCTATACACAAAAGATGGTTGGTCCGGTATACATGGTCCCAAGATGGTATCTAATTTAAGAATTTTCCAATTCTTTTTAATAATACATTCCATATCTCTATGGCATGTATTATACTGTGTAATAAAGGCCCATTGTGCATTATTGGTGGTAGATGGTGTTTTTCTATTGTTCAATAAATCCTGCCTTTGTACCTGGTCAATTTTATTTCTAGCTTTTGTAAGGATCTTTGGGGAATAACCCTTTACTTCAAAGCGTTTAGTCAGATCATCCAATTGCTTTTCACAGACACTAGGTTCTGTGCAATTCCTTTTAATCCTAGAGAACTGACCAAAAGGGATACCATCTAACCAGTTTTTGTGATGTTGACTGGTTCTTTCTATGAAATTATTACAGTCTGTGGGCTTCCGATAAGTCATAGTATGAATGGAACCCTCTTTAATATAAATACTGAGATCTAAAAAACAAATTTCTTCTTTACTCATACTAAAAGTTAAATTAATAGACATAGTATTCAGATTCAGATTGGTACAGAATTTATCTAAAGATCTTTTATCACCACTCCATATAAAAACGATGTCATCTATAAAACGATGCCAGGACACCAGGTTCGCCACCAGAGTGCCATTAGCCCAAATGGCATGCTCCTCCCAGTACGCCATAAATAAATTAGCGTAACTGGGGGCGAACCTGGTGCCCATGGCAGTTCCTATCATTTGAAGATAAAAAGATCCATCGTAATAAAAATAATTATTGTAGAGTATAAATTTAATACTATCAATGATAAAGTGCTTTAGTGCTTCATTCATATCGGTTTTGTTTAGGAAATATGTAACAGCAGTTATACCCTTCTCTGAATCAATTATCGTGTAGAGTGTTTTCACATCTGCACTACACAGAAAACTGTTCTCTTTCCAATTGATGTCACCTAATTTGCACAGGACATCTCCCGTATCTTTCAAATAAGCCTTCGTTGTCTGCACGAGGGGCTGTAAATATGAGTCTATTAAGGCCGACAAATTGCTGGTAAGACTGTTACAGCCGGATATTATTGGTCGGCCAGGCGGGTTTAGGGGATCTTTGTGCACTTTAGGAAGTGTGTAAATAGTGGGTATAGATGGGTTCTTAATATTAATAAAATCCAATTCTTTTTTTTGAAATAAGGCCATCATCAAATGCTTTTGTTGTAAGCTCCTTAAGAGCTGTCTCCATTTTAACCGTAGGGTCACATTTTAGTTTTTTATATGTGTTATCTTCATTCAATAATGAATGGATATTCTTCATATACGTGTCTTTATTCATTAGGACCCCCCCTCCTTTATCTGCAGGTTTTATGATTAGGGTTTTGTCTTCCTTCAATGATTTTAGAGCATTAAATTCCTTTTTAGTTAGATTAAGATGTCTATTCTTTTTAGTCAAATTCTTCTGTATGACTCTTTCAACTTCATCACATACTAATTTATTAAAAGAGTCAATACAGCTCCCTTTAGCATGTGAAGGATAAAATGTTGAGGGAGGTTTAAATCTATCAACTTGGGATGGTGTTTGTGTACATTCACCATCTTCCTTTTCCTTCATTAAGAAGAACCTTTTTATTGTCAATTTCCTTACATATTTTTGGATATCCAAAAACACATCAAAGGAATTAGGCTGAAAAGAGGGGGCATGTTTTAGGCCCTTTTTCAGAACCCTGATTTCATCCTCAGTTAAGACCCTATTACTAAGATTGAAGATTTTCACCTCCTGGACATCTTTCGTGAGTTCAGTTTCTATATCTTGATTTTCTACATTCTGAATGTCTCTCTTTTTAACTTTCTTTCTGATTTTATTCTGTCCACCCCTTTTACCCCTCCTTGTTTTCTTAAAGGTGGGAATTGGGGGGACTAATACCGGTTCCTTGGTGGGGTTCTCAAGTTCCACTCTAAAAAAGAGGGTTGTTCATGTCTCCTACGTTCATCATGATTGTCATTGTCTAATACTGAAAAACGATTTCTATGACTAAAATATGGAGAAGGATTGTTATCTCTCTGTGTCTTTTGTGGAAACCTAGATGTTTGTCGTCTTTCCATTTTGGATTTATTCCTCTCAGGTATATATCTAGATCGATTACCCCATAAATTTGAGTCCCCATTTTGATTTCCGTAGATGGGTTGTCTACTGGTATTATTATTTCTCCTCCAATTGGGGGTTTTTCTAGTCATATTATATTTAAATCCTGATTTAATTTTATGGGTGTCAAAATGGGGGGTATTAATTTCCTCATTTATAGGTTTGGTTATTATTTCCACCACAGAGGGCGGTGCAGAGTCCCTTAGGAATTTTTTCTGTTTTTTCTCTCTCAAGAACTTTGTGTTTTTTGTTATTTTATGTAAAACATCCTGTTCTAAAGCTTTGAAGTCCTCTAATTCTCGAAAAGGGTGTATTAGGGATTGTAGAACATTAATTTCATCATTAAGTATTTTTAAATTGTGTGTTCTCTCCCTAATAATCAGAGAAATTAAAGACTCAGAACATGTATTGAGGATAGAGTCCCAATTCTCTTTAAATGTAATATCAGAGGAAGTGAAGGATGGAGGTTTTATGATCTTAAGCCCCTTAGGAACAATTCCAGAAGCTTGGTATTGTTCCAAAGTGGCCACCTCCCACCACAATTTATTTTCTTTTATCATTGTAGTTTCTAATTTTTTAAAAATACTATCCAAATCATCATCACAGAGATCTGTTTGATTGGTAGCATTAAAAGTTCTTTTAGCTAAATCTTTTCGTGTTTCTCTGTAGGTGAACATATTTTTGCAGCACTTATTTCACAGATAGATGTATACAAGACAGAGTAATAAAAAGATGAGAAACTAGTGCGCAATTAAACCACAAGTGCAGCCAAAGATTAGTGCAATATAGTGTACATCCACAAACACTAAAGAGTAGATACAAGAGAAAAATTATTACACATATCTATGGCGCTCAGAGGAAAAAATATAGTACACCTTCAAGATAAAATAATAGGTTGATAATCACCCTAAGGATTTCCTCAAAGGAGCACAACCTTGAGATTTCTATTTCTCTTTTTCTTTATTTTATCGGGCTCAATTGGAACCTAAAAGACAATGTAACCTCCTCCACACAATGTGTGTGTTAGGGTGGACACATAAAGGAGAAGATAGTGCAATGAAACCCTTTTAATGAGCGATTCTAGTCAATCGAATGCACTTACAGACGGATGCAATTCAAACAGCATATCTCATAACTTCCCATTAGGCACACAGCTTAGCAGTCACAGGGTCGTCATTAGCCAAGGATAGTATTCCAAACAATGTTGAAAATCTAGGGAAATGTGACTACCTCCACATGACCGTGTTTTGAGGTTTAGGCACAAACAATAGAAAGAAGATATAGTGCGATGATCCTTTTAAAAATATGCAGGATTTAATGACATCAAAGCACTTACAAACAAACGTAGTTTATTCAGCATAAAAACATATCCATGTGATCCGGTAGACAAACAGCAACCACCCTCAGGTTCAATCCCAGATGGAAAAGACAGGCTGATAAAGTGATCTCTCAATCCGGATATAGAGAGGTCACTACCAAAGAATAGTTACCGCAATCACCACCAAGTCACATGGAGAAGGAACACTTAACGCGTTTCTGACCTGTTTGGTCCTTCATCAGAAGTGTAAAGTTCCTTTTCATTAGTGCCATATTTATAGCAAACATATGAGTTTTAAGTCTACATCTCGGAGTGAATGTAACAGGAAAATACACTTCCTGGAGATGGTGGAACGCATGTATAGCCCCTGGGACCAAATCACGCATGCGCAGAACGCTGTGAACGCTGTGAACAACAGGAAGTACTTTCCGGATCTGTGGAACGCAAAAACGCATTTCCGGTTTCGAGATGGAGCGCATGACGAACTTCCGGACTTTAACGGCGCATGCGCAGGATACGTGAACGCCGGGGAACGTGATTAAATGTCCACAGGTGTCCTTAATGTTACTAATATGTTTGCTATAAATATGGCACTAATGAAAAGGAACTTTACACTTCTGATGAAGGACCAAACAGGTCAGAAACGCGTTAAGTGTTCCTTCTCCATGTGACTTGGTGGTGATTGCGGTAACTATTCTTTGGTAGTGACCTCTTTATATCCGGATTGAGAGATCACTTTATCAGCCTGTCTTTTCCATCTGGGATTGAACCTGAGGGTGGTTGCTGTTTGTCTACCGGATCACATGGATATGTTTTTATGCTGAATAAACTACGTTTGTTTGTAAGTGCTTTGATGTCATTAAATCCTGCATATTTTTAAAAGGATCATCGCACTATATCTTCTTTCTATTGTTTGTGCCTAAACCTCAAAACACGGTCATGTGGAGGTAGTCACATTTCCCTAGATTTTCAACATTGTTTGGAATACTATCCTTGGCTAATGACGACCCTGTGACTGCTAAGCTGTGTGCCTAATGGGAAGTTATGAGATATGCTGTTTGAATTACATCTGTCTGTAAGTGCATTCGATTGACTAGAATCGCTCATTAAAAGGGTTTCATTGCACTATCTTCTCCTTTATGTGTCCACCCTAACACACACATTGTGTGGAGGAGGTTACATTGTCTTTTAGGTTCCAATTGAGACAGATAAAATAAAGAAAAAGAGAAATAGAAATCTCAAGGTTGTGCTCCTTTGAGGAAATCCTTAGGGTGATTATCAACCTATTATTTTATCTTGAAGGTGTACTATATTTTTTCCTCTGAGCGCCATAGATATGTGTAATAATTTTTCTCTTGTATCTACTCTTTAGTGTTTGTGGATGTACACTATATTGCACTAATCTTTGGCTGCACTTGTGGTTTAATTGCGCACTAGTTTCTCATCTTTTTATTACTCTGTCTTGTATACATCTATCTGTGAAATAAGTGCTGCAAAAATATGTTCACCTACAGAGAAACACGAAAAGATTTAGCTAAAAGAACTTTTAATGCTACCAATCAAACAGATCTTTGTGATGATGATTTGGATAGTATTTTTAAAAAATTAGAAACTACAATGATAAAAGAAAATAAATTGTGGTGGGAGGTGGCCACTTTGGAACAATACCAAGCTTCTGGAATTGTTCCTAAGGGGCTTAAGATCATAAAACCTCCATCCTTCACTTCCTCTGATATTACATTTAAAGAGAATTGGGACTCTATCCTCAATACATGTTCTGAGTCTTTAATTTCTCTGATTATTAGGGAGAGAACGCACAATTTAAAAATACTTAATGATGAAATTAATGTTCTACAATCCCTAATACACCCTTTTCGAGATTTAGAGGACTTCAAAGCTTTAGAACAGGATGTTTTACATAAAATAACAAAAAACACAAAGTTCTTGAGAGAGAAAAAACAGAAAAAATTCCTAAGGGACTCTGCACCGCCCTCTGTGGTGGAAATAATAACCAAACCTATAAATGAGGAAATTAATACCCCCCATTTTGACACCCATAAAATTAAATCAGGATTTAAATATAATATGACTAGAAAAACCCCCAATTGGAGGAGAAATAATAATACCAGTAGACAACCCATCTACGGAAATCAAAATGGGGACTCAAATTTATGGGGTAATCGATCTAGATATATACCTGAGAGGAATAAATCCAAAATTGAAAGACGACAAACATCTAGGTTTCCACAAAAGACACAGAGAGATAACAATCCTTCTCCATATTTTAGTCATAGAAATCGTTTTTCAGTATTAGACAATGACATCATGATGAACGTAGGAGACATGAACAACCCTCTTTTTTAGAGTGGAACTTGAGAACCCCACCAAGGAACCGGTATTAGTCCCCCCAATTCCCACCTTTAAGAAAACAAGGAGGGGTAAAAGGGGTGGACAGAATAAAATCAGAAAGAAAGTTAAAAAGAGAGACATTCAGAATGTAGAAAATCAAGATATAGAAACTGAACTCACGAAAGATGTCCAGGAGGTGAAAATCTTCAATCTTAGTAATAGGGTCTTAACTGAGGATGAAATCAGGGTTCTGAAAAAGGGCCTAAAACATGCCCCCTCTTTTCAGCCTAATTCCTTTGATGTGTTTTTGGATATCCAAAAATATGTAAGGAAATTGACAATAAAAAGGTTCTTCTTAATGAAGGAAAAGGAAGATTGTGAATGTACACAAACACCATCCCAAGTTGATAGATTTAAACCTCCCTCAACATTTTATCCTTCACATGCTAAAGGGAGCTGTATTGACTCTTTTAATAAATTAGTATGTGATGAAGTTGAAAGAGTCATACAGAAGAATTTGACTAAAAAGAATAGACATCTTAATCTAACTAAAAAGGAATTTAATGCTCTAAAATCATTGAAGGAAGACAAAACCCTAATCATAAAACCTGCAGATAAAGGGGGAGGGGGGGTGGTCCTAATGAATAAAGACACGTATATGAAGAATATCCATTCATTATTGAATGAAGATAACACATATAAAAAACTAAAATGTGACCCTACGGTTAAAATGGAGAAAGCTCTTAAGGAGCTTACAACAAAAGCATTTGATGATGGCCTTATTTCAAAAAAAAAGAATTGGATTTTATTAATATTAAGAACCCATCTATACCCACTATTTACACACTTCCTAAAGTGCACAAAGATTCCCTAAACCCGCCTGGCCGACCAATAATATCTGGCTGTAACAGTCTTACCAGCAATTTGTCGGCCTTAATAGACTCATATTTACAGCCCCTCGTGCAGACAACGAAGGCTTATTTGAAAGATACGGGAGATGTCCTGTGCAAATTAGGTGACATCAATTGGAAAGAAAACAGTTTTCTGTGTAGTGCAGATGTGAAAACACTCTACACGATAATTGATTCAGAGAAGTGTATAACTGCTGTTACATATTTCCTAAACAAAACCGATATGAATGAAGCACTAAAGCACTTTATCATTGATAGTATTAAATTTATACTCTACAATAATTATTTTTATTACGATGGATCTTTTTATCTTCAAATGATAGGAACTGCCATGGGCACCAGGTTCGCCCCCAGTTACGCTAATTTATTTATGGCGTACTGGGAGGAGCATGCCATTTGGGCTAATGGCACTCTGGTGGCGAACCTGGTGTCCTGGCATCGTTTTATAGATGACATCGTTTTTATATGGAGTGGTGATAAAAGATCTTTAGATAAATTCTGTACCAATCTGAATCTGAATACTATGTCTATTAATTTAACTTTTAGTATGAGTAAAGAATAAATTTGTTTTTTAGATCTCAGTATTTATATTAAAGAGGGTTCCATTCATACTATGACTTATCGGAAGCCCACAGACTGTAATAATTTCATAGAAAGAACCAGTCAACATCACAAAAACTGGTTAGATGGTATCCCTTTTGGTCAGTTCTCTAGGATTAAAAGGAATTGCACAGAACCTAGTGTCTGTGAAAAGCAATTGGATGATCTGACTAAACGCTTTGAAGTAAAGGGTTATTCCCCAAAGATCCTTACAAAAGCTAGAAATAAAATTGACCAGGTACAAAGGCAGGATTTATTGAACAATAGAAAAACACCATCTACCACCAATAATGCACAATGGGCCTTTATTACACAGTATAATACATGCCATAGAGATATGGAACGTATTATTAAAAAGAATTGGAAAATCCTTAAATTAGATACCATCTTGGGACCATGTATACCGGACCAACCATCTTTTGTGTATAGAAAGGCACCTGCATTAAAGGACCATCTTGTAAAAAGTAGCATAGAACCAGAAATTAGACAAAGTATAAGAACTAAGGGTTTCCATAAATGTGGAGATTGTCTGATGTGTAAATCAGTAGAGAATAAACAACGTAAACAAATTAACTTCACTGTAAATAACATGGTTTTTCCGATAAGGGAATTCATCACGTGTCACTCCAAGAATGTAATATACATCTTGGAGTGTACTTGTGGTTTGTTCTATGTCGGAAAGACTACTCGTTGTTTAAAAGTTAGGATGGCCGAACATGTATATAATATACGTAAAGGTTTGGAAACCCATACGGTCTCGGCACATTTTAAGAGATCTCATAATTCTAATACATGCCATCTGAAGAATTTCATAGGAATACAACTGATTTTACCCTCATGGCGTAACAGAAATCTAGATGACAGACTGTCCAAGATGGAAATGAGGTGGATTCACCGTTTGGGAACACTGGTACCCAAGGGCCTTAACGGTGATTTCGAAATCAAGTGTTTTCTCACTTAATTAACTATCTTTTCTACCCTTCTGCAAGCACTTGTCTTATAAGCACTTTCTTCTATGCACTT
The DNA here is from genome assembly GCF_028390025.1 of Pseudophryne corroboree. Taxonomy (NCBI): domain Eukaryota; kingdom Metazoa; phylum Chordata; class Amphibia; order Anura; family Myobatrachidae; genus Pseudophryne; species Pseudophryne corroboree. The sequence continues at coordinate 942,740,420 of NC_086445.1, read as the reverse complement.
TATCATGTTCTTGAATATAATGAGCATTTTTTAATTTTTATGTTTTTATTATCTATTTTATGTTTTATGGATTCTTAATGGGACTCATATGCGGACACTCATATGTAAAATAACATTCTAATGGACCCGGCAAATATGAGTTTTAAGTCTACATCTCGGAGTGAATGTAACAGGAAAATACACTTCCTGGAGATGGTGGAACGCATGTACAGCCCCTGGGACCAAATCACGCATGCGCAGAACGCTGTGAACAACGGGAAGTACTTTCCGGATCTGTGGAACGCAAAGACGCACTTCCGGTTTCGAGATGGAACGCATGACGAACTTCCGGACTTTAACGGCGCATGCGCAGGATACGTGAACGCCGGGGAACGTGATTAAATGTCCACAGGTGTCCTTTATGTTACTAATATGTTTGCTATAAATATGGCACTAATGAAAAGGAACTTTACACTTCTGATGAAGGACCAAACAGGTCAGAAACGCGTTAAGTGTTCCTTCTCCATGTGACTTGGTGGTGATTGCGGTAACTATTCTTTGGTAGTGACCTCTCTATATCCGGATTGAGAGATCACTTTATCAGCCTGTCTTTTCCATCTGGGATTGAACCTGAGGGTGGTTGCTGTTTGTCTACCGGATCACATGGATATGTTTTTATGCTGAATGAACTACGTTTGTTTGTAAGTGCTTTGATGTCATTAAATCCTGCATATTTTTAAAAGGATCATCGCACTATATCTTCTTTCTATTGTTTGTGCCTAAACCTCAAAACACGGTCATGTGGAGGTAGTCACATTTCCCTAGATTTTCAACATTGTTTGGAATACTATCCTTGGCTAATGACGACCCTGTGACTGCTAAGCTGTGTGCCTAATGGGAAGTTATGAGATATGCTGTTTGAATTACATCCGTCTGTAAGTGCATTCGATTGACTAGAATCGCTCATTAAAAGGGTTTCATTGCACTATCTTCTCCTTTATGTGTCCACCCTAACACACACATTGTGTGGAGGAGGTTACATTGTCTTTTAGGTTCCAATTGAGCCCGATAAAATAAAGAAAAAGAGAAATAGAAATCTCAAGGTTGTGCTCCTTTGAGGAAATCCTTAGGGTGATTATCAACCTATTATTTTATCTTGAAGGTGTACTATATTTTTTCCTCTGAGCGCCATAGATATGTGTAATAATTTTTCTCTTGTATCTACTCTTTAGTGTTTGTGGATGTACACTATATTGCACTAATCTTTGGCTGCACTTGTGGTTTAATTGCGCACTAGTTTCTCATCTTTTTATTACCCCTACACACCCATTAATGAGAACACCACATGACCCAACTGCTGTCCTGCTCCATCTCTCCACAAGCTTCATACAGTGAATGGCTGTCAGTACTCTGATTGGTAGATAGCTCCAGTCACCCACCTATCAGCATGCTGACAGCTATTCACTGACTGCCTGCAGGCTGGGAGACAGGTAGAGAATGCAGCCTCGCTGCTCTGATTGTTTGACCACCACCCAACCCTGCTCAGAAGCCCCAAGATTTTTGGCCCCCTGGGCAGCTGCCCAGTGTGTCTACACCTTAATATGGTCCTGGCTGTTCCTCCTTGTTTTGGAATCATCAGTGTAGGATAAGTTCTTCTTCTCAGCATGTGAAACATTGTAAAGGAAACTTGGAATGAGACTGAAGTTAGGGAAAATATAAATCTCACAGTTTCATTGAGAAACACCATATTAACTACATTAAAAAAATTACTTAAATTCTACTGTAGGTTTCAGCAGACAACAGATTCTGCGTTCTATACACTCTTTGTTTTCTTCATTTGGTGAGCACCCTCATGTCTAAGGTATGGGTGGCAATATTCTATGGCATAGGGGAACTTATTTAGCGTTGGACTTATTTAGTTTTAGTCAATAATATATGCTTTTCCATACTGCACGTACATATCAAAATGTCTAGATTTGTGTGTATCTTGTTGCTCCTTGCATCTAGAAAAACTTAAGTGTGGCAGGCAAGTGTACTCTGAGTACAGTAAAGCAGGATTCGTGTACGTGTAGAGCTCCCCCAGAGGACTACTAAAGGGTCTACAGCAGTGATCTCCAACCCTTAGCTCGCGAGACACCGGTAGCTTGCCGTAGTATTTTCGGTAGCTCACAGAGTGCACGGGCTTGGGCAGTCCCTGGCACTCCTCCTCCCTTCATTTTTAATATGGTGCCGACCGTCAGCCAATCAGAGCTCGTGGACCGGCAGTGGCGGCACCTGATTGGCTGCCGGGCCACGAGTTTTGATTGGCTCACTTACCGGCACCATATTTTAAATGCCCGCCGTCGCCAGAGACTCTGTCACCGTCACCACAGTCGACCTCTGGACTTCACAGGAGAGGCGCGCACTGCGCTCTCCTCCCCTTCCATCCCTCATACAGAAGGAGCAGCACCGGCGGCAGTAGAAGAAGCCAGCAAGGGTTAGCACTGTGTGGGGCACTGTATTGGATACTGCGGGGGGGGGGGGGGGGGGGGGGCATTTTATCTGGCGCTGCGGGGGGCATTTTAAATGGCACTGCGGGGGGAATTGTATCTGGCACTGTTGGGGGCATTGTATCCGGCACTGCTGGGGGGCATTATTTGTGTATCTGGCACTGCTGGGGGCATTATTTGTGTATCTGGCACTGCTGGGAGGCATTATTTGTGTATCTGGCACTGCTGAGGGGCATTATTTGTGTATCTGGCACTACGCGAGGGGGGCATTACTTGTAGTTGTGAGGCCACACCCACTTTTGTGAGGCCACACCCACTTTCACACGCACGCGCATTGGGGGGAGGGGGTAGCTCCTTCAGAGGTTTTATTTTCCGAAAGTAGCTCACACCCCAATTAGGGTTGGAGACCACTGGTCTACAGTATTCATGAAGAAGTGAAAAGGGTGGAGAAGTGAGGCAGTGGAGAAGTTGCCCATGGCAACCAATCAGTAGTGATGTCATATTTATAAAGTGCATTCTATAAAATTATATGTAGTGGCTGACTGGTTGCCATGGGCAACGTCTCCACTGGATCACTTCTCCACACTATTCACTGCTTCATGAATAGATCCCTAATACTTGGATACATCCCTATAGGGCTTATTTACCAACAAGTGCTAAAACTTGTTGTGAATGAAAAAAATTGTTGCGTATGATAATTGGTGATCCAGCAAATCAGCTCCCAACTGTCATGTGTTCAACTCCTAACTGTCACATGTTTGTAAAGTGACAGTTGGGACCAGGTTGGCTGGAGCACCATTTATCATTCACAACGAGTATTATCACTCGTTGATAAATGTGCCCCTATATCTGTGGTCTGTACTGAGGCTCAATATGATGTTACGTGATGATGAAGATGACACTAGCAGCAGTACATTCATCATACCTATATTATATACGTCACGGCTGTCTGTTTGGATCACTTTCTTGTTATTTCTGTTTGGGCTACTGTAAAGAACGTTTCCATTGCATTTAAAAAGTAGTAACCAGGACTTCCGGTTCCGGCAGCGGCATGCACGGCTGCTGATTACTTCAGCTCCGCTGTCCGGGCCCCCTCACTACCGATTTCACGGCGCTAGCCGCCTCCATAACACTGCCAGCCACCACCGATTATTAGGGGAAGAGTCCGGTACATGGACAAGTATCTTACCGCCATGCCGTCCTCCAAGAACCGCGGAGCTAAGGACAAGGAGAAGCGCCGGGCGGATTCCAAGATGGCGCCGGACGCCGCCACAGCGTGCTCCTCTCCTGCCATCCTGCCTCAGCGTGTCCGCTCTCCCGGGATCGAAGCACAGCACTTCTCAGAGGGTGAGTCTCCCCCCCGCTCCCCTACATTATCAGATACAACAGACAGGGTGATCCCACATATGGACCGTCCTGTTACTTATGGGGATATGGTGCAGGCAGTTAGACTGGCTATTGATCCCCTTCTGAAAGCACAGACTGCTCAAATTAATCAGCAACTGGCATCACTCTCACAGAGAGTTCTAGATACCGAACATAGATTGGGGGAGAATTTTGCAGACGTCAGCTCTTTAAAACAACGAGACTCTACACAAGCAAATGAAATACATCAGCTGCACAATAAGGTACAGGATTTGGAGAACCGTTCACGCAGGCAAAATCTAAGAATTGTAGGTCTACCTGAGGAGGTCAAAGGTCAAGCGCTCTTTGATTTTATCCGAATCACCTTGCCATCCTTGCTCAAAGTAGCTGACAGATGCCAGGATTTAATAATAGAAAGAGCACACAGACTGGGGCCGCAGCGCCAACAAGAGGGAGCGCGTCCACGCGCTGTTATTTTTAAAAGCCTTAATTATCTACACAAAGAATTGATTTGGACAGCATCACGCAGATGCAGAGATCTGACATGGAATGGAAACAAGATTCTCATTTTCCAGGACTACTCTGCGGAGTTATCCAAGGCGAGAAAGGATTTCGCTCCTATCTGCTCGCAACTAGTGCAAGACGGATGTAAATTTGTACTTCTTTACCCGGCACGCCTGCGTATCTATGATGGGTCATCCTTCTTGGACTTCCTAAGCCCAGCTGACGCAAAGGCTTATCTCCAGGAATATGCTGAGAATGCTCGCTCAAGATCACACATGTCTGAATGTGAATGAAATGTATGATTATGAGTTGTCTTCTTTCCGCAGATCACTGATCTACCATTAGTTTTATGTTATCTGTGCAATTATTAATGCTTACCGTGCTAAGTTATATTGTCTGATGTGCACTTCGCTTATCTCCCCCCCCCCCCCCCCCTACCCCACCACCCCCCCTCTATGACCTAAGGCTCTAATTAGGAGCCCAGTGCATTAGGCTGGCAGGCTCCACATGATGTTCACGTGAGGCGCCCCGGCCTAGGAGTGCACATGATATAGTGCTTCCGGTATAGGAGCACGGATCTTATCTTCTAACAATTTGTTGAGGAGAATTCCTCATTAGGAATGCTTATATGTAGGTTTGTTGGTTGGTTTTTTTTTTTGTCCCCAGTTAGCCTCCCCCCCCCACCACCTCCCCCTCCCACACCTCTTACGCTGCCTGAAAATGTCCTTAGAATACTGCCTGTGGGGTTATGTCACGTCACTCCTTTTTCTAGATGACACAGACACTTAAACTAGGCTGCTGGAATGTAGGTGGCATAAACTCGCCCCAAAAAAGGAAGCGCATTTTAATCTATCTCCGTAAATTACGCTTTGACCTAGTATATGTACAGGAAACCCACCTTACCCCACCTGAAACCCTGAAACTAAATATGCTAGGATGGGTGGTGCTCGCCTCGGCCTCCTATAATTCCAAAGCAAGAGGGGTGGCTATATTGGCGAGACGACACTTTTCTGTGGAGGTGTCTGATGTAATTTCGGACCCCCTTGGCAGATATGTCTCTTGCACTTTAAAGATTGAACATCAGCTATTTTATTGCATGAATGTATACGCTCCTAATATTTATAAAAGAAAGTTTTTCGAACACATCATAACCATCCTAACTCCACGTCTACATATGTTTGTTTTGCTAGGAGGTGACTTTAACCTGATCTCTAACATACACCTAGATAGACAACAACCGCGCACTGGCAGAAGAAAACTGCCCACTCTGGGGGTCCCAGAATTAGCACGACAACTGCTACTACTAGATCTGTGGCGTATACTACACCCCACGGACAGAAATTTTACATGCCTATCTGCTGCCAAGCATACAATGTCACGTATTGACTATATATTAGTTTCCACCAAACTCTTATCAACCACGCTCATAGCTGATATGGAGCCAATACATTTATCAGATCACGCATTGATCTGGATTCAAATCCAACTCTCACGGGATAAGGGCAGCTATATTAACTGGAGATGCCCATCCACATTGGCAACCTCCTCCAAGCTGAAGCAGGCGGTTCTAGATGCATGGGCTACTTATGACACACATAACGCAGACACTAAACAAACACACCCCATCATCTTCTGGCAGGCTTCCAAAGCTACTATAAGGGGTGAGATTATCTCACACTCTTCTACAATTAAAAAGCAATTAACTAAACAATATTTAGAAGCACACGATCTGGTCTCTAGGACGTTCCTCTCATTTGCAGCCAAACCCACCCCACAAAATAGATCCGCTTATCAAAAGGCCAAATTAATTCATGAACAGGTATTCATTAAGATGGAGATGTCTTACTCCTTTTCCAGAGATGCTAAATTCCACAAATTTGGAAATAAGTCGGGCAAGCTCCTATCAAACATGCTCCAGGGTACCCGCCCCCCCTCCATAATCCATCCACTAAAAACAACTAGTGGTGGTCTTACCACGGATAATGCACAGATAGCGCAAGTATTACTTGACTATTATCAAAAACTATACTCGGCCCCGTACTCTGACACAGTCCAGGAAACTGAGTTTTGGGAAAACCTAGCACTGCCACAGTTAACTACAGATAAAAGCCTAACCCTGATTTCTGAGATATCACAGCAAGAAGTAAGGGACGGTATAGCACATCTTAAAAGGGGAAAAGCGCCAGGCCCAGATGGCCTCACGGCGGATTACTACAAATTACTGGCAGATCACATTGTACCAATTTTGACTAAAGTTTATAACACAATTCTCTTCACTAACGCACTTCCCATCTATTTTAACAGAGCACTCTTAAGACTACTGCCGAAACCAGGAAGGGACCTCTCCGATCCAGGATCCTACCGTCCTATCTCACTCCTCAATTTAGATTATAAAATCATGACCAAGATCTTAGCAGATAGATTGAAACCCCTTTTACCGACCCTAATACACACCGACCAGACGGGCTTTATCCAAGGTAGGAATCCAGTTACCAATATCAGGAAGGTTTTGGCTGCGGTGAGTGATTCCCAGGGTGCCATGTCAAACTCAGGGAGAGCAATACTGTCTCTTGATGCAGAGAAAGCTTTTGACATGGTACACTGGGATCACCTATTCCGTTCCCTCTCCAAATTTGGCTTCCCAACACAATTTACACACTTCCTCCAAACCTTATATACAGACTCAGCATCAAACATACTATGTAATGGCTCTCTATCCGGCCCTTTCCCCATTTTGAGGGGCACTAGACAGGGATGTCCCCTATCCCCCTTACTATTTGCGATTGCATTAGAACCCCTAGCAGTCGCCCTGAGACAATCCCCCCTCTACCAAGGCATATCGATAGGCTCGGCTGATCTTAGACTATCGCTCTTTGCGGACGATATGCTGCTCTTTCTATCACACCCAGAGCATTCAATCCCTACAGCCATCTCGATCATATCCAAATTTAGCTCCTTTTCGGGTTACAAAATAAATATTAACAAATCTGAATTATTAGTTCTAAGGGGCCCGCCACCTAGTTTACCTCAAACGGACGATATATCATCGATCAAACTAGCCGTCTCCCATATTAAATACTTAGGCATCCAGATCCCACATACCCTTGCGAACCTTTATAAGCTGAATTTCCACCCGATCCTGTCGTCACTAGAAAAGTACCTTAAACAGTGGCATGATTTACCTCTATCCCTATTAGGTAGAGTGGAAGTTATAAAATCCATCCTTCTCCCAAAACTAACCTATATTATGCAGCTTTTACCTATCAAAATAACTAAGGCAGACATTAAGTCCCTCAATAGTGCCTGTACGAAGTTTATCTGGCAATCTAAAAAACCGAAGATAGCTCTCAAAAAAATGTGTCTCTCCAAAAAGGATGGCGGGTTGGGTTTCCCCGACCTATCATTGTACACTCAAGCCATACACTTCCGATATGCCATGGATTGGCTACTAGAACGCAGTCAATACACAAATTATGAAGTGGAATGCGCCTTGTTTACTCCATTATCCCCAGGGGCATTATTACATGTTCCCAAATCGGCCATAGACAAACAGGTTTACAACCATGTTTTTCTCAGAGATACTCACTCAGCCTGGCATACTATACACACCTCGCTTGGTAGGGACCCCAGTTATTCCCAGTGGTTACCAATGGGGGGCAACCCTATATTTAGCCCGGGCATCGAAAACGCTGCCTTTCAGCGTTTTCGACAAAAAGGCCTGAAAGCTATTTCCCAGGTGTTCGACCCAGGGGGTCACATTATCCCATTCGTGCGACTACAGGCTACTTACGGTATCACACCTGCGGATTACTATGCTTATGCCCAACTAACACACTATGCTCTCACCCTCCCTACCCTACCTAAACAACATCCACCTTTAGACCCATTGGAGCACATTTTCCTTAAATGTACGTTAAATAAATATAAACCAAGGATCACTTATGAAACTTTATTAAAACTTAATAAGGATTCCACATGGAAACAAATTGAGAGGCCCTGGACAACAGATTTTCCCACAGACATACAAGATGACACTATACTTAAACATTATCACTCAGTGCTAAAGACAGTACGATCCTCGGTACTCCAGGAGGTTCATGTGAAAACCACACACAGGGCATACATTTCTCAGGGGCAACGCAGCCATTATGTGCCGGAAGAAAGTGGTAACTGCCCAAAGTGCAGAATTTCATCAGCGACGTTCATACACAACTTCTGGACATGTGGTCATGTGAAGAAATTCTGGTATAAGGTACTACACCATCTCAATGCCATTTTCACCATGCAATTGACATTACATCCCCTCCCACTTTTATTTGCTAACTTTGACGTTTGGGATCTCGGTACTCGGAGACGACAACTTATTCCTATTTTGACTATGATAGTCACTGTAGCAAAAAAAATCATCCTAAACTCTTGGATTAAACATAGGTCTCCTTCATTGAGGGAAGTGATTATCTTACTTGAGAAATATATGGCATTCGACAGGTATGACGTACTGTCTGATTATTGTAATGGGTCAGTAGGATTTCACAAGAAATGGGGCTTATATATAGAATCTACCCAAAGGGAAAACCCCAAGATATGGTGAGGTAATGATAGGGAAACACCTCATTCCAGTTACTGTTTTCCGCTTTTCTCTATGGTGAGCTGGGATTTACTGACACCCCTAGCCATGCTCAGTTTAATAATCAACTAAGAAGAGAGGTATGCTGACTCTTATGGGATAGGCTATACTCACCTATAGGAATGGTTCTTATACGCTATACTTCTCAGGAATATAGGCAGCACCCCTAGTTAATCCCATCCCCCCCCCCTTTTTTCTCTCTCCCCTTCCCCCTTACACCCCCCTTTGTTAAAATTGTTTATATTTACACTCTGTATGTTTCTGAGGTTTATGAATATATTATGAGACTACCTAACTGTGTTGTAGAACATTACCCAGGCTTAGATGTCAAGCTTCAAACTCACCAATTATAGCAATTCATCTAAAATGTCTAGAGGGTAATTCCAAGTTGATCGCAGCAGGAAATTTTTTAGCAGTTGGACAAAACCATGTGCACTGCAGGGGAGGGCAGATATAACATTTGCAGAAAGAGTTAGATTTGGGTGTGGTGTGTTCAATCTGCAATCTAAATTGCAGTGTAAAAATAAAGCAGCCAGTATTTACCCTGCACAGAAACAAAGTAACCCACCCAAATCTAACTCTCTCTGCAAATGTTATATCTGCCCCCCCTGCAGTGCATATGGTTTTGCCCAACTGCTAAAAAAATATCCTGCTACGATCAACTTGGAATTAGCCCCCTTATTTCTTAAGGGACTAAATCTACCTCTAGATGATTCCTCCATCAGCTCCCTGACGAAATATTATCCAGTTTGACTGTGTTTTGCTTTTAAGAGATGACGAATTTATGTTCATGACTCTATCTTTTATAAGTCTATCATGTACAACACTGCGAAACTTTGTTATATGAAAAACTTTGTGAAAACTTAATAAACACATTTGAAAAAAACAAAAACAAAGTAGTAACCACATATTTACATTTATTTACATTGTATATAGAAAATGTGTCTTTCATATTTCTTAAACTGGGTACACACCTACAGATATATCTGCAGATCAACTGATCTGCAGATATATCTAAAGCTGGATCGGGCAGTGTACTGTGCATACACACACTGCCTGATCCGTCGGGGACTGATGTCATGAACTGGGCGGGCATGTGTAACACATGCCCGCCCAGTTCAGCTGTCAGTCACCACTGGCTGCAGCAGCTTGTATACGGGTGGTCGTCTGTGTAGCAGGGCCGACGCGGTATGTCTGTGAACGACGGAGTTCACAGACATATCGCTTGTACACATTGGCTGATGCACCCGCAATATATCGGCCATTCAAGAGAACAGCCGATATATCGGCCAGTGTGTATGCACCATTGCTAACACTTTTAAGACACCATTTTCTCTGTAGTATAGGACGGGATCCGGACTATGGCCCTCATTCCGAGTTGATCGCTCACTAGCTGCTTTTAGCAGCAGTGCAAACGCTAAGCAGCCGCCCTCTGGGAGTGTATCTTTGCTTAGCAGAAGTGCGACCGAAAGGTTAGCAGAACTGCTCGTAAAAATTTTCATGCAGTTTCTGAGTAGCTCCAAACCTACTCCTACCTTGCGATCACTGCAGACAGTTTGGTTCCTGTTTTGACGTCACAAACACGCCCTGCGTTCGGCCAGCCACTCCCCCGTTTCCCCAGGCACCCTGCGTTTTCACCTGACACGCCTGTGTTTTTTAGCACACTCCCAGAAAACGCCAAGTTACCACCCAGAAACACCCCTTTCCTGTCAATCACTCACCGATCAGAAGAGCGACTGAAAAGCGCCGCTCGGCCTTGTGTAAAACTGCATAGTATTGTGTGAAAGTACTTCGTGCGTGCGCACTGCGGCCCATACGCATGCGCAGAAATGCCGTTTTTTTTTGCCTGATCACCGCGCTGCGACTGAAAGCAGCTTGCGATCAAATCGGAATGACCACCTATAGCTCTACAGTGTCTAGGTCGACACCATATGGTCGACATTGACAAAAGGTCAACATATGAAAGGCCGACATTGGAAAAGGCTGACATAGACAAATGGTCGATGTGGCAATAGTCGACACACATATGATCAACAGGGTTGGATGTGTGTGATCGCCGGTCACAATACCGACGGCGGAATCCCGGCTGTTAGGTGGCCAGCGCAACGATGCTTCTTGGGTGTCGTGGACACCCAGTAGTGGGAATAATCCCTGTTGGTCAGCATGCCTACCAGCGGGATTTTCAGATGCTGGGATTCCGGCGTCGGTCTTGTGTTTTTGGGGGGGTTTCTTGTTTTTGGACTTATTCCATCCTTGCCTAGCCATGTCACAAATCATAACCTTTAGAATTTTTTTCATTTCTAACTAACATTGGCAAGCCACACCTCTATGCAACTGTGGAGTGAATTTAGGTGGATTAATTTGACAGAGGCACAATTAAAATACCACATACAGCAAGAACACTTTAAAAAAATATATTTTTGTTTGAGGTGTAAAATGTTTCAAACCCTAGACCTATTGTGTTCTGCTTACAGACATTTTAATGGGATCAGTATGAAATACCTACAATCAAAATAGAGACATTTAAAATATCGACAAGGTCAAAATACCGTCCTTTAAAATGTCGACAGGTCAAAAAGTCGACACAAGTTTTTCATTGTTTTTGTGTGTATGCCGACATAGGTTGATATGGACACCGTATAAGTGTACTACGTCCCCTTGCATGGCTCGCTGCGCTCGGCACACTATTGTATTCCCCCTCCAGGTCTACTGGGATGGTAAAGTATGAACAAGTCGGATTCAATAAAAGAAATCGAGAAAAATCCATGTCGACTTTTTGACCTGTCGACATTTTAAATGCCGGTAGTTTGACTGTGTCAGCAATTTAGACGTCAGTATTTTGACCATGTCGGTATTGTGACCTTGTTTGGGATTTTGAGTGTCGGTCAATGGCTGTCGGGATTTTGATTGTAGGTAAATTGACCGCATCCCATTTTAACATCTCCCAATCATTTTAGCAAATGCAAAAGTGAAGATGTTAAAAGTTATCTATGTAAAGTAATGTTACAGGTACAGTAAGTACACTTATAGAAAGGTAAAGGAAAAATCTTCCTTACGTATAAATATGGTCAATCTGGAAAGTTCCAGAGCAACATTGCAAATTATCAAGAGAAGTGAAAATGTATAACACAATAAGTTATCATCCCACAGCGTCGGTGCTAATAGGTGGCCCAGGATTTCTCCTGGAAAATAAATAACAAGATCTGACATATTAATATCTCACATAAGAAGCATTTGTTAAATGGAATATATGAGTATTCCCTGAATCATCATTAAACGCAAAACAGGACAATTGGGATCTGTAAATTACTCTCATCAATATTATATACTTTCTTCTATAAAAAGAGGTTTTATTATGACTTTTAAACTTCACTAAATAAATGGTGTAGCATCAGTAAAATTCCATAATACATTATTGGTAATGATAACTGCATGCACTATATTTAGCCACAATTTTGGGAAAACAGTAATTACACAGTTTATTTTCTTGCTCATAACAGACAATATGTGTCCAGGATCAGTAAAGCAGCCACAAGGGCTGGATACTGAGGGGAGCGTGGCCAAATACAGGAGGCATGACCCACCCCCTTTCCCCAAAAAATGTCTGAAAAATGCACTGTTCAGTACTGCTAAGCATTGCCACGCACTGCAAAGGTGGGGGCATTTGTGTACCTCAGCAGCTACCGTAGCTGGAGCCTCCATTAGGCCTCTTTAACAGGACTGGGCCCAGGTAATTAGTACTCATTTTCCCTCCATCTCGGTGCCTCTATATTTGCACACGATTTCTGGTACACAAGCACTAATACTAGGGCCCCGCCATCATCGGGACTCTGCTACCGTTATGCACCATCGATGGACTCCCATTGATGGTAAAACTAGTTACCATCACTATCAGGCCACCAATGGTTGCAAATCATGGATATTTAACAGTAAACCCTAACTAATATATACGTTGGCTCTTTTGTGGCAGAAGCAAGTCACTAACACCAGTTTTGGAGAGGACAATACAGTGTGCATATGCCAGGCTCCTGGTAGAAGACAGATTTGTGCAGTCAAAGTTCCCTTGTATCACTAATCTTAACCATAAAAACCATTCTATCAAATGTAACAAAGAGAGAACAAGATACGGGCATGAAACACGGGGTTTCCAGGACTGTAGCAAACCTAAAGTGCAAGGAAGCCATAAGATAAGAGCAGCGGCCTCCAGATGGCTCAGCGACTGCAGTAGTCCTAAAACTGATGGTGGGATGCAGTCATAATGTTGTCAGCAGAATGTAGATAGTTATGATCAGGGGCGATTTCTGCTGCAACACTGCCGTGGGACTCAAAAAATGTAAGTAATGAAACCTGAGTGCAGGGCAGCGGCATTTCTATAGAGGAGGGGACCCGTGTGCAGACTCCGTGTGTGGGCCCCCTCCTCTCCTGTAGCCATCACTGCTGCTGACCGCCACTGTCAGCGCTGAGACTCTGGCACAGTGCCAAAGTCTACAGCGCATGCGCAGGACTCTGAAAAATGGCCGCCGCGCCATTTTTCCGGAGTTCTGCGCATGCGCTGTAGACTCTGGCACTGTGCCAGAGTCTCTAGCGCTCAGTTCACTAACAGCGGCGGTGACGGCTACAGGAGAGGAGGGGGCCCACACACAGTCACCAATGGATGCCGGAAAGGTAAGTATAGAAGAAATGGGTGCAGTGTGTGTGTGGTGGGGGCCCCCTCTGGACTCAGGGGCCTGTGTGCACTGCACACACTGCACCCATTATAGATATGCCAGTGGTGCAGGGGGTGTGGGCCCTGCGGCCCAGGGGCCCACATGCACCGCACACATTGCACCCATTTTTGATATCGTTATGATGTTGACATTATTGAAATGAGGACATGGAACATGGAGAGGTCTGTGAAATGTTGACATGTTCACAAAGTCGACATCTGAAATTAGGGTCAGGCAGAGGATGGAGGGTTAGGCTGTGGATGGAGGACTACGGCTAGGATATGTTTGGAGCAGTGGGGTGAGGCAGGTGAGGCAGAGCCTTTCTTGTCATACTAATGTTTGTGCCAGAGCTTTGACTGTATAAAGTATATGAAAAATACAAAGAATATGTTTGAAGTATCTTCTTTGTATTATTCAAATCATTTTTATAGCCAAAACGCTAGAGTAAATAGTCCATGGTAGGTGTGGCAGTGCCTCACCTCTCTATCTTTTTCACACATCTCTGATCTAAACTCGCCAAATATCCAGGAATTTATCCTGCTGCACCTGTGTATAATGCCCACATGTACCCATTGACTCATATATTGCATATAAATCTGGCTCTGGTGCTAGCCAGCTCCTCCTGGGACATTTAGCTCACCGCATGTTCCTGGTTTGGAGGGTTAAGATTAGGCTGTGGATGGAGGACTAGGGTTAAGATATAGATGGAGGGTTAGGATTAGGCTCTAGATGGAGGACTAGGGTTAGGATATGAATGGAGGGTTAAGATTAGGCTGTGGATGGAGGACTAGGGTTAGGATATGGATGTAAGGGTTTGGATTAGGCCATGGATTGAGGACTAGGGTTAGGATATGGATGTAGGGTTAGGATTAGGCTATGGATGGGGGGCTAGGGTTAGGATATGGATGGAGGGTTAGGATTAGGCTATGAATGGGGGGGCTAGGGTTAGGATATGGATGGAGGGTTAAGATTAGGCTATGAATGGGGGGCTAGAGTTAGGATATGGATGGAGGGTTAAGATTAGGCTATGGATGGGGGGCTAGAGTTAGGATATGGATGGAGGGTTAAGATTAGGCTATGGATGGGGGGCTAGGGTTAGGATATGGATGGAGGGTTAAGATTAGGCTATGGATGGGGGGCTAAAGTTAGGATATGGGGTGTGGTATGAGTTGCCGACGGCCGGGTACCCGGCGGCCAGCATACCGGCGCCGGGATCCCGCCCGCCGGCTTGCCGACAGCAGGGCGAGTGCAAATGAGCCCTTTGCGGGCGCAGTGGCACGCGACTCTATCTATTCTCCCTCCTGGGGGGGCGTGGACCCCCAACAGGGAGAAAAGGTGTCGTTATGCCGGTTGTCGGGATTCCGGCGCCGGTATACTGTGTGCCGGGATCCCAACAACCGATATACTGAATACCACCCAGGATATGGACGGATGGTTAGGTTTTGGGTAAAGATTGGGGCTAGGGGTCAGCATACTCACTGCCATAACTGCTGGATCAGATGGCACTGCTGGAACTCTACAACACCAGACATCGCTGGACTCGGAAGACAGCGTTGAACTGCCATAGCTACATATTGACATTAGGACCATGTCGATATTCTCATGTCAATATCGTAATTGCCGACATCATGAAAGTCAACAAAACGTACTGAACCCTTGATGCCACCTGCATTGAATCTAATACTATACAGGCTGGAGCAGGGCACTGAGCAGGGCGCAGAGTCTGTACTCCACGTGATTGGTGCTGAATCATCAGATAGTTGATTAAAAATAATTCATACTAATTATATTCCCATTGTGTTATTTATTTTTACTTTGTGTCTAGGAACAATTACCGTATGCTTACTGCACAAAGAAGGCAAAGATGCCAGTGATTACATTGCCTTCATATACACCAATCTATTTGCTTTTATGCCCAGATAGTGTTTCTTCTCATACACATGGAAAGCATACCCTAAATGTGAGGAACAATTAATCATGTGTGATGTCACTCTTTTACTATTCTATACAAATTACATTTGATACCTCTGTTGGCTGAAGCCGTGTGAAAGCGGACATCCTACAAACACATTGTGATGGATGACTCTCCGTCATAATTCAATAATGATGGGGCTTTATTTGCTGTAAAGAGATTATGTGGCTGGTAATTCACAGAGAAGACTATTGACGGTTAGGAAGGATGGATGTGGCCCGTGAGCCTCTCTGCAGCCTATCTCTTCCTCGTGTGCTGTGAAAATGTTGCTTCCCTTGTTTACAGTTGTATGTTATACAGATAATCTTATCTTTTGCTGTTACATATATGGCAATCGTGACTCTCCATTCTATGGGGGTGATTCAGACCTGATCATAGCTGTGCTAAATTTAGCACAGCTACGATCATCCACACTGACATGCGGGGGGGACGCCCAGCACAGGGCTAGTAAGCACCGCATGTCAGGCCCGGCCCCACCGCGCAAGTGCAAAAGCATCACAACAGCGGCAATGCCTTTGTACTTGAAGAGTAACTCCCTACCTGCGCAGCTCCTGTGTGCTGGCCGGGAGTTGCTTGTCGTTGTTATGATCGCAGCAGCTGCGCGTGACGTCACGCAACTGCTGCGGCCCGCCCCCTGCACGGTCCGGCCACGCTTGTGTTGGCCGGACCACGCCAACAAAATGTGCCGTGCTGCCCCCTCCCGCCCCAACGGCCGCCTCTGCCTGTCAATCAGGCAGAGGTGATCGCTGGGCTACGGCAGCCGTCGGCTGTCTGGCATGTGCCCTTCTCACCTGATTGCTGCGCTGCAATGAACGGCAGCGTGCGATCAGGTCAGAATGACCCCCTATGACTGTAAAATCTACACACACGGGCTGATTCTGATCACACAGATCTCTGTTCATGGACGTAAACGGTCGTTGCATACAGCACATGAGCAGCGGCGAATTTATGCACCTTTGCATATGTCATACTTACCAACATTTAATTTCTCCTCTCCAGGAGACACTTGGAGAGGAGACGCTGCAGGGAACTTCGGTGGGCGGAGTCGGCTCTGATAAGATCAAGTCCCACCCCCCCTCAGAAAATTATGTAATTCGCAGGTCCATGGGAACGGGGCAGGGCTGACATGACATGGTTCACGTCATTTTAGCCCCTCCCCACAGACACACGAATGCCGGTAATGGGAGCAGTATGAGTTACCGGCGCATGGGATCCCGGCGCTCGAAATACCGACGCTAAAACTGACTGGTGAATAAGGGGTGTTCTCCCCTCTCCCCAACCCCCATAACCCTAACCCTCGCTCCCTGCAGCCTAACCCTAACCTGCCCCCCGTAGGTGCCTAAACCTGACCCCCTGTCCCCACTGACTAAAACTAATGCCCCCCCCCCTCTGCAGCCTAACCCTAACCCTCCGAGGGGAGTGTCTAACCCTAACCCTCCCCCCCCTGCAGCCTAAACCTAACCTCCCCCCTTAACTGCCTCACTGTGCGGTCTCTCCTCGTTAGGGATGGTATACCCATTCTGGATGCCAGTGTCGGCATTCAGAATAGGGTCAGGATTCCGGCGTCGGTATTCTGACTGCTTCCCCTGGTGATTATCTCTCCATCTTGCCTGATATACTAGGGTGCGGGCAGGATGCGGGAGTTCTGCCTGCTCTTCTGGGAGGTGTGGAGTGCTTCCCCAAAAATCGGGAGCCTCCCGCAACTTCCGGGAGAGTAGGCAAGTATGGCATATGTCCATCCTATTCTGAGTCAGGCAGAACTTGAGTGGATCAGACTTACAGGGTGTTTTGGGGTGTGAACTGAGCAGTGGCAATGCCATAACCACCCTGGCTGGTGGGAGTGTCATGGTTGTGTAATGTATCAAAAGCTTTGTGCGAGTCATGCATATGGGGAAGGGAAGCCTGTTTACCACTTATCTCTTGCACATATTATGGGGCTACGGAAAGTTTTTACACTAATGATGACAGATGCGGCACAGGTTTCCGCTTGCACACACACAATCCCCCGCATAAGTTGAATGGATAATCGCACTAGCATATACTGTAGTAAATCAGGCTTCCGCAGCTGCCTGCAACTACAGCCACTTTGCATGCAAATCAGCCCCATAACCTTAAGATTTATTACAGAAATATCATTTTTTTTTTTTTTTACTTTTTTTTACTTTATTCAACCTTCCTAAAGCATCCAAGTTCAATGGACAAACAGGGGCACATACAGTCAGCAGAGCTCAGCAATGTCTAGCTCCTTGTGTTGAGCCAAATCTTGTGCCATGTGTACAAGACTAAACCCTATGTTATACTTCCTATAATGGTCTGAGCCTTGCCTTGAACCATGGGCCCTCATTCCGAGTTGTTCGCTCGTTATTTTTCTTCGCATCGGTGCGATTAGTCGCAAACTGCGCATGCGCAACGTTCGCAGTGCGCCTGCGCCAAGTAAATTTGCTAAAAAGATTGGTATTTTACTCACGGCTTAACGGAGAAATTTCTTCGTTCTGGTGATCGGAGTGTGATTGACAGGAAGTGGGTGTTTCTGGGCGGAAACTGGCCGTTTTATGGGTGTGTGTGAAAAAACGCAGCCGTTCCTGGGAAAAACGCGGGAGTATCTGGAGAAACGGGGGAGTGTCTGGGCGAACGCTGGGTGTGTTTGTGACGTCAAACCAGGAACGAAACTGACTGAACTGATCGCATTGGCAGAGTAAGTCTCGAGCTACTCAGAAACTGCAAAGAAATTTCTAATCGCAATTCTGCTAATCTTGCGTTCGCAATTCTGCTATGCTAAGATTCACTCCCAGTAGGCGGCTGCTTAGCGTGTGCAATGCTGCTAAAAGCAGCTAATGAGCGAACAACTCGGAATGAGGGCCCATGTGTACAAGACTAAGCCCTATAATAACACCAAAAAAAAAGGGTGTGACCTCAATACAAAGGGCCTGGTAGGAAAAGACTACCTTTTACCCCATTTATGCCCCTGATACCTTATTATGCCCCCACACGGTAATGCTCCTTACAAATTATGCCCCACAGTCAGGGGCGCCGACAGCTGAGCCGGGCCCAGGTAATGGGAGAGTATGGCCAATGCAGAGAGGTGTGGCCAGCCCCCTCCTTGTAAAATATTAAAAATATTATTTAATAAAGTGGGCGCACGTGCCTGACAGGAGGAGTACTGGCAGGTGGGCAGTGGCGAGGCTGGTTGTGAAATATCAACATGTGAAATGCCAACATTATGCATGGACTGGAAGTGGAAGGTTAGGGTTAGGCTGCAAGATGGGAGGCTTAGGATTGGGCATTAGGGAGAGGGTTAGGGCTAGGCTGCAGGAGGGGAGGATAGGGCTAGGCATTAGGGGGTTAGTGTTAGGCTGCAGGAGGGGTGGTTAGGGATAGGCACTCTGGGGATGGTTAGGGTTAGGCAGCAGAAGGGGAGGCTAGGGTTAGGCATTAGGGGGGAGGGTTAGAATTAGGCTGCAGGGGGCGGGTTAAGGATAGGCATTGGCGGGAGGGTTAGGGTTATGCTGCAGGAGGCGGGTTAAGGATAGGCACCTATGGGGGGGATATGAGTTAGAGGTTAGGGATACACTTATCGACAGAAGTGACACAGGATCCACTGGAAGTCATCATCATTTGACCGCCGGACTCCTGAACCAGGTACAGTATATCACTACTGGAAACCACTAGGAGCATTTTTTTCTACATTGTAATTATGTTGATATTTCATCAGTGTCAACAGGATGAATGATGACATGGTCAATGTCGACATGCCAAGTATGTACATATGCTCCATGTTGACATTACAACCATATAGATATTGTCATGTCAACATTATGAGCCATTACTCTGGCTTTCCATCCTAGACTGAATGCTGATTGGCTGCCAAACAGCTGTTAGAGCTACAATCGGCGGATACTGTAGCAGTTTGGAATGAAGCGTGTGTGTATAAATATTAAGGTGCAAATTAGCCATCAGTCAGAAATAAAGCTCATTCAGGGCCTTTGTGTGACTTGGAGCAATTACCCAGTTTGCTTCCCACTAACACAGAGCCTGCTGTTATCCCATTATCCCAGTAGGAAACCAGAAAACAAGGGTATGTGTCATTAGGTCCACCACACTTAGGTTGACAGTCATTAGGTCGACCACTATTGGCTGACATGCATTAGGTCGACATGGTCACTAGGTCGATATGGTCACTAGGTCGACGTGTACTAGGTCGACATGGAAAAAGGTTGACATGAGTTTTTTACTTTTTTGTGTCGTTTTCTTCGTAAAGTGACGCGGAACCCCAATTAGTGCACCGTGTCCCCTCGCAATGCTTTGAGTAAGGTGTCTCACTCTGCTACCGCTGCGCTCGGCACAGGTTATTATTCCCAATCGTAGTCCACGTGGATCGAAAAGTATGAAAAAGTTTTAAAAAAGGAAGATTTAAAAAAAAAAACCTCATGTCGACCCTTTTCCATGTCGACCTAATGACCCTGTCGACCTAGTGACCATGTTGCCCTAATGCATGTCGACCAATAGTGGTCGACCTAATGACTGTCGACCTAAGTGTTGTCGACCTAATGACCATGTCGACCTAAGTGATGTCGATCTAATGACTGTATCCCGGAAACACAATAAGATTTTCTTATAACAGTAGTTTAAGGAGCCATATTTATGTATCTCTACATACAATACCATGATATCTCATCTGCTATGGTCCTGTAACATCCAATGGTAGAGATGCAGATATCTGATGCATATACAGGTATCTGATGGTAGACGTAACCTACCAAGTTACAGCACATGTGTCACAACATGGAATAATTAAGTGTATGTACTTGTTAAAGTATGATAGTAACTTATTGTCCATTTACAAATGAAAATGAGGATATGACTTACTTTTTCTATTAGTGAAATAAATATTAACTAAATATTAATATAAAATATATTTTAATAATAAATCTTGTGTTGCCCATTCAAACCTTTTACGACTATAAATTGTACCGTGACCCTGTATCCTGTGCTGTAAAATCATACAGGGACAAAGAGCCCTAGCTAAGCCACTGGAAGGAAACGTTAATGAGAAAACCAGTTTCTAATTATGATTCCAGTTCTGTAGCCTATACAGCATAAACAGAGTTTCCATTTGTCCATTTTTATATATACCCTTCATTACAAGGTGACAATGTAGATGCACAGGTTAATATCGCAGTAAACAGAGAAGTCGGTATATAATGTACTAAGCCTTGAAAAGTATTACATTTCACGGTGGTAAAGTACCAGCCAATCAGCTCCTAACTGCCATGTTACCGGCTGGGTTTAAAAAATGACAGGAGGTGATTGGCTGGCACTTTATCACCATGAAATTTATCACTTTTCAAGGCTAAGTACATCTGACCCTAAAGGAGTGACGATGAAATAAAGTTTAAAGTGGAACAAGATTATGGGGGAGATGTATTGAGCTTTGAAGAGAGACAAAGTGCCAGCCAAACAGCTCCTTATTTCCATGTTACAGATTGTGTTTGAAAAATGACAGTTAGGAGCTGATTGGCTGGTTCTTTATCTTTCTCCCCTGTATCACCCAGTACAGCGTGAGAATTACAGTAGAGGAACATCACATATTTTTCAACAGAGCTCTATAGGCTGCAAAGGATGGTCTGTGATATTTGTGGACGTGAGTTGCCGTGGAGACGGTCCGAACGGCAGCAACTCTGCTGGAAAATTAAATACTGGAGAGTCATAGATGTAGGTGCAGTGGTCGAAGTTGAATTTTTGAAGGGGGGTATTAAAAAGCGGAGGTTTGCATTAAAGGGGGCGTGGCCACTCAGAAGGGGGCATGGCCTTCAGTGTAGTAGGACCCATTATACTATCTAGTACTGGTGCCCCTTTCATATTATAACACCCGGTAGGAGCCGAAATTCACATTATAGAGTAAGGGGATTCAACCCCCTTAATTAACAAGGCCTGTGGGGCACTGTGGTGAGGGGAGCCTACCCCCTTAATCGACTAATTGCAGAGTTTAGCAGTGGAAGGGTTGCAGCGGTTTCTCACCCCAAGCTGCGTCGCTTCTGCCACCTCCGACACTCCACATCTTCGGCGCCACCCGGGATGCAGAGCACCGCACCGGGGATGCACCCTTTTCAGTGTGGTCTGCTGCGCTCCGAAGGGGAATCTTCTCTCCTGCTGCAGGATCCTGATCTGCGCCATCCGCCCCGCTGTTCCGTGCCGTCTTCTTTAAGCCAGCCAGGGTCTTCTGCCGGTGCTCCCATTGCTGGTCAGTCTCCTCCCTTGCTGCAGTGTCCCGGTCCACCGAAGGTTGGATGTCCTTCCCCGGTCCTGCGTCTGGCTGGACTCCTCTTCTGCGGCATCTTCTCCACTCAGCGCGGACGGCTCTGGTCGCTTCGGTGACAGGTGCAGGCGTGAATCCTCCAGGGCCTCCTTCCTACGTGCTGCTGCTGTCAGCTAATTAAAAAATAAGTAAGTTACGCCTCTGGTCGTCTCTCACTCAGCACACCATCACCTCCCCCTGCGTCGTCACTCAGCACACCATCACCTCCCCCTGCATCGTCACTCAGCACACCATCACCTCCCCTGCGTCGTCACTCAGCACACCATCACCTACCTCTGCGTCGTCACTCAGCACACCATCACCTCCCCCTGCGTCGTCACTCAGCACACCATCACCTCCCCTGCGTCGTCACTCACTCAGCACACCATCACCTCCACCTGCGTCGTCACTCAGCACACCATCAGTTGAGAAATCCTAGGGTTAGTAACTGACTTTTGGAAATTCTTGTTATAGTTCGAAGACCGGCTACGACAAAATGGATGATACTTCTCAGGTCTCATCCACTGTCAGTCTTCCATTAGTTCTAAATTACTAACTTCCCTTGTGTGTGTGTGCGTGGGGGACAGTGTGAGTGTGTGTCAGTTTTTGCAGTCCAGTGTGTGTGGGGGAGGGGAAAGTATGAGAATGTGTGTGTAGTCTGAGTGGGTGTGTGTGGAGTTTGGGGGTGGCCAGTCTGTGTGTGTGTGTGTGTGTGTGTGTGTGTGTGTTGGCTTCCACCCCAAGAGGAGGAATTACATTCAGCCACCCCGTTTACTCTCCTCACAGGTAGCTGTCCCTTCAGCCAAAACTCGGTTGTCGGAGCCCCAACTTACGCAGAGCGTGACAAGAGTCATTTTAACAAAACTATACAATACTCATGATCAAAATATTACCATGATAGAAAAATTACCCTTATGAAATATTTATTGCTCATCATAAGTATCTTACATTTTCCATGGATCATGTACGGTAGCTGGCCCTATATCTCTGTAATTGAGCACCATATAAACTTTAGGGATGTACTGGGACACTGCAGAGATTTCCACCATAATTCCTCTCCCAATATAAACTCTCCCACATTAGAATGTCAGGGAATCATTACAGCATTCATATCATAGACCTGTCCCTGCGTCACATGTTCACTCCACTTCTCAGACTGTAGAAGAACTATGTTTAGGCTCAGTGGCGTAAGTTCGTCCCAGTTGCCCGGAGGCAAGATAAATATTGGTGCCCCCCTATTTCTTATATCAAGATAAGTGTGTGTGTGTGTGTGTGTGTGTGTGTGTGTGTGTGTGTGTGTGTGTGTGTGTGTGTGTGTGTGTGTCAGCAGACACTTTACTGATGCTATTTGCTCCTGTAGAGGAAGCATGAGAATGCGAACTATGTGAAGTTACGTGTAATTGTCAGAGAAGTATCTTCATATAGTTAAAATTTTCATATTTCCTATACAGGCGCAAACAGCTTCATCAGTAAGGTGTCTGCTTCCAGTGTAATAGGTTGTGGTTTCTAATCCTGGGTGTGACACTTGTAAAATGTGTATAATAAAAAGGGTGTGATTTGTAAGGTGCAGGGACCAGTGAGGAAGTTGGCCACTGAAAAGATAGCGACAGCTATCAATTAACTTAATTCACTGGTGTCACAGAATGGGAGGAGAGGTGCCCCCCTTCAGAGCAGGAGCCCGGCGGCAGATGACTCCGTTGCCTCCCAGAGTTCTGCGTCTGTTTAGGCTTTTACACCAGAATGGCCATGCAGAAACCTTATCAGTGCGGCTTGCTGCAAACTGGCCAAGTGATAAAAATTCTGAAAAGGTTCTCCGATTTTTATTTTTGGGTTGAGGCTGTGGGGAAAGCTGTAAAATAATCAGCATGATTTTCTGGTATGATTTTACCAGAAAAAGTACTCATAAAACAGTGAAAATGTGTTAAGTGAATGTAAAGTCTGACGTTATAAACCAATCCCTGGTGTAAAGTCTTTTTCTTCCTCCAGGGGGAGCTCAAAATGCTCCAGACTGTTAAGCAACAGCCACATTGAGCTGGCAAGGGTGGTGATACAGGTCTCTAGGGTGCCTAGACTTTTGCCAAAGTGCATGGATTTGCTGAGCTAGATGGCAGCACTGGCAGAGGAATAGGGGGTTGCATAAGAGGATAGGAGGACTTGGGCAAATATGGGGCATTGACAGCTAAGGGCAGACAATTCACTGTGCTGTGCTTTGTTTTTCGGGAGTTCAATGCAAAACTGAAATTTAATCTAGATTATAAAAAAGATTATAAAAAAAAAGGAAAACAAATGGCGTATAGGGTCTATTTTTAGCGAAACATTACTTGATTTGCTTAAAGGCGCACATACATTCTCAATCTGAAAATCAAAATGAAAAATGGGGACCCTTAATTTGAAAGAGGGTAGCTCAGTCTTATTAATAGATTAGCCCCTTTCTAGATATTATATGGTGATTATAAGAAAGCACTACACTACAGAAAGCACTAAGAAGTCTCGAGTTGGGGGGCTAGGGGCGAGTACAAAGATAATATGACACACATGGGTGTAACTATAGTGGGTGCAAGGGTGCTATTGCTATGGGGACCAGAGGCTTAGGGGGCCTGGACCCAGATTGTAAACTTGTATACCAATTTCCCAGATTTGCCTGTTAAGCAACTGAGTCTGATCCATTGCCCAGCCTGACTTGGTGCAGGGACGGACTGGGGCCCGATTTCGGTCCTGGCAATCACAGCATGGGGGCGCGCACACACTACAGAGGGGGTGCACAGGCACAGCGCATGGGGGGCGTGACGCGAGTAAGGGGGCATTCCATGTCTGCATGTTACAAATACTACTTCCGGCGGCGGGGGGCCCACAACCAGAGAGCCAGGAGCTACGCTGCGCACGGCCTTCCCGATTTCTCTGTGACCAGACCGGCCCATCAGCCCTTCTGGCATTTGCCAGAAGTGCAAGACGGGCAGTCCGGCCCTGCTTGTGTTACATTACATTGTCAGTGAGAGGTGTGTGTAGTGGATGTTATAATGGTAAGGGGGCACTGTAATGTGGTATAATTTGAACTGGAGGCCACAGTAATGTGTCATTCTCTGATCTGCTCATTGTATAGAAGGGAACTCTATAGTGTTACATAATCAGAAATGGGGCACTTTAATTTGGCACATTATGAAATGGAGGCACTATAGTGTGACATAATATAAACTGGGGCACTGCAGTGGGGCACAATGCGAACTGGAGGCCACTGTAAGGTGTCATATTTTGATCTATTCATTGTAATGTGGAGGGTACTATAATGTTACATAATAAGAACTGGGGCCACTTTATAGTGGCACAATATGAAATAGAGGCACTATAGCATGGCATAATATGAACAGGGGGCACTGCAATGTGGCACAATATGAACTGGGGAGACTGTATGTCATTATGTGAATTGGAGATACTATGTGGCATAATGTGTACTGGCAGCCCTACAATGTTACACAAACTGTAAACTAGGGAACTATAATGGAATATAAAAGGAACTAGGGCACTTCTATGGGGCATAATATTAACTATTTATTTATTTATTTATTTATTAACAGTTTCTTATATAGCGCAGCATATTCCGTTGCACTGTACAATTAGAACAACAGTAATAGAACAAAACTGGGTAAAAACAGACAGACATAGAGGTAGGAAGGCCCTGCTCGCAAGCTTACAATCTATAGGGAAATAGGCATAGATACACAAGGATAGATGCTACCTATTGCATAATGGTCCACCAGATTGCTAGGTTCTTAATGGGTTGTATGATGATACCCCACAAAGTTATCCAAGTGTCAGGAGGGTGTGAGACTAAAGAAAGACAAGATATGTGATGTTATGAATACTCTACAGAGGATGTAATTAGATAGGGAAGCACTGAAGGTTATGTGGGTGGGTCTGGAATTTGATAGGCTTGTCTGAAGAGGTGAGTTTTCAGGGAACATTTAAAGGTTTGGAGACTAGAGGCGAGTCTTACTGTGCGTGGGAGGGCATTCCACAGAGTGGGTGAAGCCCGGATAAAGTCCTGTAATTTTGAGTGTGAACAAGTAATGCGTGTGGATGAGAGACGTAGATCTTGTGCAGAGCGGAGAGGTCGGGTAGGGAGATATTTTGAGATGAGTGAAGAGATGTATGTTGGTGCAGTTTGGTTAATAGCCTTGTATGTGAGTAAAAGTATTTTATATTTAATACGGTAGAAAACCGGTAACCAATGGAGGGACTGACAGAGCGGATCTGCAGACGATGAACGTCTGGCAAGGAAGATTAGCCTCACAGCTGCATTCAAAATGGATTGTAGTGGTGAGAGCCTATGTTTGGGAAGACCGGTCAGAAGACTATTACAATAATCAATGCGGGAGATAATGAGAGCATGGATTAGAGTTTTTGCTGTGTTTTGTGTAAGATAAGGGCGTATTTTGGATATGTTTCTTAGATGTATGTAACATGATCTTGAGACAGACTGAATGTGGGTAACAAAGGACAGTTCAGAGTCAAGATTAACTAGCACTACAACGGGTCAGAAATTGGACCAGGGCCCTATTATGGGGCATACAATGAATAACTGCTGCAGAGAGGTGTCTCTCAAGAAGCATTGGGGCAGGAGCCCCCTCAATATGTTGCTATGGGTCCCACAAAGTTATGTCCCTGATGGCACAATGTGCACTTCAAAACAGTTATTATATATTTGTACATTTTAGCACCTCCTAAACTGATTCTGCAAATCGGTATTCAATTTTTGTTTTAATAATTACTTGGTAAATGTTGGAAACAAATGTACTTTTGTGCCACCTTCTAGACCAGTGTTTCCCAACCTCGGTCCTCAAAGCACACTAACAGTGCAGGTTTTAGTGATATCCAGGCTTGAACACAGGTGACTTAATTAGTACCTCAGTTATTTTGATTTAACCATCTGTGCTGAAGCCTAGATATCACTAAAACCTGCACTGGTGATGTGCCTTGAGGACCGCAGTTGGGAATGCCTGTTCTAGACACTATTGTGCATTCCAGTTTTGGGTTACAAAGGTACTGTAAGTGACCCTTTGATGCTTTAGTATGTTTAGTGTTCAAAATGGCTAAATGGGATACCTGTATTCAGTGGTCGAAGTGGAAATTTTGAAGTGGGGGCGAGGGGAAAGGAAAGGGCTGGTGCGCGCCAAAGGCGCGCAAAAAAACAGGGGCGTGGCTCCATGGGGAAGGGGCGTGGCCGCAGTATAGTACCAATTCACATTACACCGCACAGTAGTGTCCGTCAGGCACATTACACCACACAGAAGCACCCCTTATACACATTACACCAGGTAGAGCCCCCAAAACAACACAGGAAAAACAAAAACACAGGGGGGAAAAAATTATTCATGCCCTTTACATTATTTGTCATTTCTGCTCCTTATTGTAATGTCCCTTACACATTATTCCACAAACTGTAATGCCCATTCTGCATTATTCCACACACCATAATGCCCATTCCACACACCGTAATGCCCATTACACATTATTCCACACCCCGTAATGCCCATTACACATTATGCCATACACTGTAATGCCCATTACACATTATGACACATACAGTTATGCCCGACACCATTTTATGCTCCACACACAATAATGTCACTTACAAATTATGCCCACAAATTACTTTTAAATTACTTGCTTGCTGCCAGGGGTCTCATGCTCGTTGCCAGGGGTCTCATGCTCGTTGCCAATGGTTTCATGCCCTGGGTTCCATGCTCATTGCCAGCGGTTTCATGCTCATTGCCAGGGGTCTCATACTCGTTGCGAATGGTTTCATGCCCTGGGATCCATGCTCGTTGCCAGCGGTTTTATGCTCGTTGCCATCAGTTTCATGCTCATTGTTAGCGCACCATTTTACAAAAGGTGATAGGTGATAGGCGATATCGCTCAAGAGGGTAAAATTGAGCGATATCACTTACTATATCGCCTAGTGTGTACGGGCCTCTGGTATTGGGTTTATTTTAAGCAAACAAGTAAACAACACAACAAACATACACAAATTCTAAACATATACATTTTGTTATGTGATAAATGAAAATACCATCACTTTAAGTATTTAAACAATAAACCGTTAATTGCTAATTTGCCACGCAAAGGGGGTGATTCCGACCCGATCGCACGCTGCACTTCCTTGCAGCGGTGCGATCGGGTCGGAACTGCGCATGTGCGGCGTGCGCATGCATGTCGTTGCCCAGCGACCTCTGTCGCCGGGCAATGAAGCTGGAAACTAAGAAAGCGGTCGCACCAGCGACCGCAAGAAGATTGACAGCAGGAAAGCGTTCTGGGGTGTCACCTGTCCGTTGGCGCCCGTTTTCGGGGAGTGGTAAGGAAAAGGCAGGCGTGTCCAGGAGAACGGAGGGCGGATGCCTGATGTCATCGCTGAGATCGTTGCACAGGGTAAGTATGTCCAGGGCTGGTCTACTTTTACACAAAACTTTTTTTAGCTAAGCAGGGCTGCACAAGCGATCGCAGCCCTGCTAAGCTAAAATACACTCCCCCGTAGGCGTGGATTAGTTAATCGCACCAGCAGCAAAAAGTTGCTGGCTGCGATCAACTCTGAATGACCACAATAATTCAGTATATTAAGTGGAAAAAAATGATGTACAATATGACATCCAGAGGTCCATTTATACAGTATACGTGATCCGTGCATCACTCAACATGAGCTAATGTTTGTAATTTGCATCTTCATAGAAAGCTCAATAACAATGAAACACAATTAATATTTGTACAGGTTGAGACTCTCATATTCTAAATGCTTGGGACCAGAATTATTTTTTATTTAAGATTTTTCTGTTTTTTGGAATATTTGCATACCACAATGAGATATCTTGTGGATGGGACCGTAGTCTAGCCACAAAATTGATTTATGTTTCCTATACACCTTAAAGACAATAGACAATTTTATACAATATTTTTTAAGAATTTTGAGCATGAAACAAAGCACACCGAACCATCAAAAAGCAAAGGTGTCACTATCTCGGTCGCACTCAAAAAAATTTGGATTTTGGAAAATTTGGGGTTTCAAAATTTCAGATATGGGAGACTCAACCTGTAATGATAAATTATAAATGAAACAGGCATACGTTTCCTAAAATAATTAAGAATAGCATCTGCATTAGTAATATATAAAAACAATTATAGTTTATATTATTGCACTTTTTAAAAAAAAAAATATAATTATTTTTAGAGCACTGTATCATTTTGTTCGTCTTATTTTATAGCATTACTTTGTAGCCTCCCATGATTTTATGGACTTTGCAGAGTCCCCTAAAGATGTCTTATTCTTGACAAGGAGAGATAAATGACTCTAGAATTGTGAGAGCACTGAATGGAGTGTAGAGCAAAGGTCCTACATCCATAACCTTTTTGGAAATTACATTAAACCTAAATATAATCATTGCACATTCATCATATCTCCCTTGTGCAATGTTGTGTACAGGGGTCGATGACATATTTCTGAGCAACTGCATTATAAAAATATCTTAAATTATACTAAATTACCCTGTTCAGAAAAGTGAAGTTGAGTATGGAAGATAGTGTAAAAATTGGATGGAATTTGTCACATAGAAAATAGCAGACAAGGGCAGTTCTCAGCGTCCCAGTTCTGACGTCTGAATATTTTTTAAAGGCTCCGTTTGGTGTTTCAAACTGAAAGTGTAAATTATGTGTCAAGATAATCCTTAAATGCTGTTATGTGAAATAAGATTTTATAGAGACTTAGTTAAACATCAGATGGAAAATGTGTCTACAGTATATCTGATGAATGCAATGTGTGGCTGTCTGGTGGGGATGTGGTAAAGATGCCGCCGGCCGGAATCCCGGCGGGCGAAATACCGACGCCGGAATCCCGACCGCCACAATCCCGACATATTCTCCCTCCGTGGGTGTCCACGACACCCATAGAGGGAGAATATAATAGTGTGCCGAGCATAGCGAGGCACCGTGCCCGCAAGGGGCTGCGTTCCGCTCGCCACTCCTGTCGGGATTGTGTGGTCGGTATTTCGACCGCCGGGATTCCGGCCGGCGGCATTTAGTACTGATCCCGTCTGGTGTGCTGAGACTTATAGTTCCACAGCAGTTGTACATTGATTTAGCCTGGTCTGTGGAGACCCCTCTCTTGTTTCTGTAAGAGTCTGACTCGTATGGGAGAATTTCTGTTTTGGAGCTATGAGTATTAATTCTATTATGTAACTGTTTGACCTTGGCCTACCCCTGGGCATGCCAACCTGAGCAATCCAGTGTAGTGACATTATTTGACGCAAGATTTCACTGGGAATGGCTTTGTATAAAGCCATCATCTGTAGCTCCCATATTCAGAATAAGGTTTTATTATAATCTTATGTTCATGTAAATATTTAGTAAACTAACTTGTTCCCAAAATGGGTGGAGTGGTACTTGCTGGGGGGACCATGGTTGTTGGGCCAGGACCAAATCAAATTATTTATGGTCAATGTGATAGGCAAAACCAGTGACAGTGGCTGCCAATCATAAATTATATGTGCAAACAGTAGCACAACCCTGTCCACCAGCACATAACTCAGTGTTTCTCAAACGTCATTACTACAGTCCAGGTTTTAAGGATATCTATGCCTGAGCAAGTGACTTAATTAATACCTCAGTCAATTTGATTTAACCATCTGGGCTCAACCATAGACATCCAAAAAAAAAGCACCAGGCCAGAGTTAATTCCTAATATCCATATTTCAGTGGCCTTAAGTTTGAATGACTTATTTGAAATCAAGGTCAGTTGGGAATAGTATCGTGATCAAGGGCCAAATTCAGATCTGATCGCTGGGCTGCAATTTTTGCTGCCCTGCGATCAGATAGTCGCCGCCTACAGGGGGAGTGAATTTTTGCTGTGTAAGTGTGCATGTGTAGCAGAGCTGTACAAACTGATTTTGTGCAGTCTCTGCGCAGCCCAGGACTTACTCTTCCAGTGCGATTGAATCCTGCTGATCAGGGCCGCAGCTGACGTCAGACCCCCCTCCTGAAAACACTTGAGCCCACCTTCGTTTTTCCAGACACTCCCTGAAAACGGTCAGTTGCCACACACAAACAGCCTTTTCCTGTCAATCTCCTTGCGAACGCCCGTGCGAATGGATCACACCATCCCGTCACTGACCGGCGATGTCCGTTGTAGCTGTGCGACGTGCTTGCACATTGGGGTGCATACGCAGTTCTGATCTGATCGCCCGTTGTGCGAAAACGCACAGCAGTGATCACATCTGTATTAGGTCCCATGTTCGAATTTTTAAATGGATTTGAGCATCTTAACTTACTGTACAATGACTGACGTACAAAATGACAATGACACACAGCAAGATACTTTGTTTGAAGGCCCTATACACACACATACTGTATATGATTTTACTGTATATATACTATATATTAGCTGTTCTTCCCATTCTTTGCACAGGAGTTTCTGATTTTCATGATTATAAATATAAATGAGTGTTAAAAATGTGGTAAATGTATAGAGATGTAAATTTGAGATGTCTTAATGTAAGTAAATATTAATCCACTAGGTAAGTCATCGCGCCCTACGGGATTAATATTTACCCTACCGTTGTAAAGGGCTACGCCCCCTTAATCCTTGCACACCCTTGTGTCGTGCACTATTTTTATTATATGGAGTATTAACTCCAATCATAGTTGTGTGAGTGGTTAAATATTGCACGGACAAAGGGCGTGCAATGGTTAAGGGGTCGAAGCCCCTTGCAACGGCATGAACAGCGCACACAGAGCCTGATAAATCACCTAGTAGGTCCTGTGGTAGGGGAAGTGGTGGGTGCGGGGGAGACGCGGACAGGGTCCGGGGGTGCCGAGGGTGGAAGAGGGGCAGTTGCGGGGATGCACAGCAGCCAGTCACTACTGTTAGCGCCGGCGTCCCAACGCGCCGCATTACAGGGAAGAAGATGCATTCAAAAGCCTACAGCTCCCAGCAGCCCTAAGAGCCAGAATGCTTTGGCGCTAAGGGCTGCCAGGAGCTGTACAGTAGTTTATTTAGTGTGTCTACTTCCCTGTAATGCTGCGCTTTTGGGACACAGGTGCTAACAATAGTGACTGGCTGGCAGAACTGACTGACTCGCTGAATCAATGTAAAAGGTGAGTACTGTGCAGTGTCAGTGACACTGCACACCCACTGCACTCCACAGCTCTGTCACCTTTTACATTGAGTCAGCATCCAGACATTACCCTCTGCGATATCACCCACTCTATCCGTTACATTAGCCATCTCGGGGCTTCCAGGCCGGCAGCCCAGGTGCTGTGTTGCGGAGTCAGGGCCTCTGGGGATCTGTGCGTGGCTGTGGCGGGGAGGCACGTCTGTGATATCGCGCGCAGAGGACGCTCCAGGAGCTCAGAGAGTATGCGGCGCTGGGAGGGCTATGAAAGCCTTCCGCTGTGCCACTCTCATACACATCTATGCTGGTGGCCGCAGCAGCTTTTGTTCCACGTGCGCCGCGTCTAGGGAGTGGAGATTGTTGTTGGCGGAGGGGGCAGGTGGACTGGCAGCGGGACATAGGATGCTGCAGTAAAAGGTTTTGTTTTTATTCCTATCTACAGCGCAGAGACTTGCTGCAGATGCAGTGGCATACCCTCCAGCTGTACCTTTTTGGCAGGTACAGAACCCTTTTTTTTTATGGTCTGTACCAATTTTTGGCTCTCCAAACTTTCATTGAAAGTATAGGAAAAGGGGCGTAGTCACGCCTCCTTTTCGAATTTGTACCGATTTTTGTGTGTAAATTATTGGGGGGTATGTTGCTGCAGATGCAGTGGGCCTATTTCAGGGTGTGGACCTGGAGCTGCAGCTCCATCAGCCCCATTGTCAATCCTACTCTGGGAACACGCAGCCAAAGGGCAGTGCCTCCCACTGGATGTAACCTGTGTGGGAGGGCGTTTCTCGCCCAATCAGCTGTGGACTGGGTGTGATAGACCTGCCACTAACCCAATGAGAGCTCCTAGCCACGCCCAGTGTTAGACACGCAGGCACAGAAATCTGGGCTATTATATAGGAGATGGTTTTTGGCGTTACCCGAGGAGCACCTGTAGCAGATACGGTAAAAAGTGACAGGACAAATTTTGTAGCTTACTAAAATCTACACACTAGAGCTGCAATCTAAATTTTGATGTGACTGTCTGTTTGGACGTTCACGCAACGCAAGCCATGCATCGGTAATTACGTCATTATGTAAACCCCCTTTTCATCCCCTTAGGGGAGGTTTATTAAAATTGTAATTATGTAGTTTTCCTATTTCCCCCCTGAAGAAAACCTATGTTAAATTTCATCTTCCTAACATATCAGGAAGTGAAAGAATTAGTGATGAGTCAGTCAGTCAGGGCTTTTGGATAGATAGATAGATAGATAGATAGATAGATAGATAGATAGATAGATAGATAGATAGATAGATAGATAGATAGATAGATAGATAGATAGATAGATAGATAGATAGATAGATAGCTATACAGGGTGATTCAAAAGTCGTAGTACACCCTTTTGCTTCAAAAACTGTGCAGAAAATGGGAAAACTGACTTGAATTCAAGATGGCGCCCATCTTTGGTACATACCTTAAAAGATAGCCCACCTCACTTACTGGAGTATTCAGTTTTCCCATTCCCTGCACAGTTTTTGAAACAAAAGGGTATACTGTGACTTTTGAATCACTATACAGTGCATCCGGAAAGTATTCACAGCGCTTCACTTTCTCCATATTTTGTTATGTTACAACCTTATTCCAAAATGGAATAAATTAATTTTGTCCCTCAAAATTCTACATGTGATGTACATACTGTATGTACATGTGATTTCTTCGTTTTTTAATTTGAATAAATTTGCAAAAATAAAAAATAAAAAAAGGGAAAAAATGAATTTATTCAATTTTAGGAATAAGGCTGTAACATAAAATGTGGAAAAAGTGAAGCGCTGTGAATACTTTCCGGATGCACTGTATATGTGTGTGTGTGTGTGTGTGTGTGTGTGTGTGTGTGTGTGTGTGTGTGTGTGTGTGTGTGTATATATACACACACACACACACACACACACACACACACACGCACACAATAGTATCTACACTATGGGGGTAATTCCAAGTTGATCGCAGCAGGAATTTAGGCCCTCATTCCGAGTTGTTCGCTCAGTAATTTTCTTTGCATTGCAGCGATTTTCCGCTAATTGCGCATGCGCAATGTTCGCACTGCGACTGCGCCAAGTAAATTTGCTAAGAAGTTTGGTATTTTACTCACGGCATTACGAGGTTTTTTCTTCGTTCTGGTGATCGTAATATGATTGACAGGAAGTGGGTGTTTCTGGGCGGAAACTGGCCGTTTTATGGGAGTGTGTGAAAAAACGCTGCCGTTTCTGGGAAAAACGCGGGAGTGGCTGGAGAAACGGGGGAGTGTCTGGGCGAACGCTGGGTGTGTTTGTGACGTCAAACCAGGAACGAAACTGACTGAACTGATCGCAGTGGCAGAGTAAGTCCCGAGCTACTCAGAAACTGCAAAGAAATTTCTATTCGCAATTTTGAGAATCTTTTGTTCGCAATTTTGATAAGCTAAGATTCACTCCCAGTAGGCGGCGGCTTAGCGTGTGCAATGCTGCTAAAAGCAGCTTGCGAGCGAACAACTCGGAATGAGGGCCTTAGTTAGCAATTGGGCAAAACCATGTGCACTGCAGGGGAGGCAGATTTAACATGTGCAGAGAGAGTTAGATTTGGGTGGGTTATTTTATTTCTGTGCAGGGTAAATACTGGCTGCTTTATTTTTACACTGCAAATTAGACTGCAGATTGAACACACCCCACCCAAATCTAACTCTCTCTGCAATGTTAAATCTGCCTCCTCTGCAGTGCACATAGGGGGTAATTCCAAGTTGATCGCAGCAGGATTTTTGATAGTAATTGGGCAAAACCATGTGCACTGCAGGGGAGGCACATATAACATGTGCAGAGAGAGTTAGATTTGGGTGGGGTGTGTTCAATCTGCAATCTAATTTGCAGTGTAAAAATAAAGCAGCCAGTATTTACCCTGCATAGAAACAAAATAACCCACCCAAATCTAACTCTCTCTGCACATGTTATATCTGCCTCCCCTGCAGTGCACATGGTTTTGCCCAATTGCTATCAAAAATCCTGCTGCGATCAACTTGGAATTACCCCCATGGTTTTGCCCAATTGCTAACTAAATTCCTGCTGCGATCAACTTGGAATTACCCCCTATATGTAGCACTTTATGATAAATAAAAAAATGAAAGAAATCATTATTCCACATCCAGAGAGGCGTAACTGGATCAGTCATTGGCATGGAATGAGGGCACACATGCCTGTCGATGAGAGTGATTACTACCATGCCTTGTGCTGCTCTCTCCCCTCCATCCTAGGACAAAATCCTCCAACAGCTCTGGGAGGTGGAGGCCAGTTCAGGTCCAGGCCGAGCAGAGTTGTTTAATGTGTAATAAAGAAATATTATGTATGGCGCTGCTGCTCTGCTCCAAATACATTAACAGAAAGCTCTCCAATCTTCACTGTATGTTGGCTTGTGCTTCAATACTCCTGAATCTCCTCTCACCATAACATGCTCAGGTTATTACAGTCAGCCACTGTGAAAGAACTTGCCATCTCCTCTTGGTAACCTGGTATTTAACTTCTTTCCAAAACCTACTCCTACTTCTCAGAAAAGCAGTGACATTTTCTACAATTTAATAAAAGACAACACTGCTATCAGAATACACTGTATGATATATGTCTATAGATATATTTTGTAGGATGAAAACAAAATGACAACCCAAAATGTCATCTACGGGATCTAATGAAATCCACTAGCACCATCTAGTGGTGAAAAGATTTACTGCTTCATGGTATATTACTAACATTCATATTCCTCATTGCCAGAGACAAGTATAATCCTGAAAGCGTCATTAAGACCAGTATCCAGTAATAGAAGGGATGAAACTAAACCTATGCTTTCTTTTGCTCTCTCACAATTATTCTCTTTAAACTTAATGGACACCACAATATTTCCCTCTGAGTGCTGCAGGCAGGGATCATTGGGGGTCATTCCGACCCAATTGCACGCTGCGCTTCTTCGATGCCGTGCCATCGGGTCGGAACTGTGCATGAGCGGCGGCCGCATTGTGCAGGCACGTTGCAACGATGCCTCCCACGAAGAAAGCGGTCGCAGCGGCGACCGCAAGAAGATTGACAGGAGGAAGGCGGATCCGGGCGTCAACTCACCGTTTTCGGGGCATGGAGATCAGAACGCAGGCATGTCGAGGCATTTGGAGGGCGGATGGCTGACGTCAATTCCGGGACCTGCAATGTTGAAGTGATCGCACAGGGTAATTAACTCATACCCTAGTCTACTTCCGCACAAAACTTTTTTAGCATAGCAGGGCTGCACAAGCGATCGCAGCCTTGCTATGCAAAAATACACTCTCCCATAGGCGGCGTCTAGTTGTTCGCACGGGCTGCAAATAGTGGCAGCGTCCGATCAACTCGGAATGAGGGTCATAGAGCGTTGCAGGCAGGGCAGTGCTCATAGAAAGCAGCAGAGAGGAGTAGGGCCCAAAGAAAAACGTGAAGTAGACCTAGGTCCTATCAACTGGGGGGCCTTACTGCGCCTCTTCCAGCTACTGATTCCAGAAGCTGCTGCTACCCTTGATACAGTATACTCAGCCTGGGGCACAGGGTTTTGGGGGGCGCCAACAGGCTGGTGTCGTTTAATGATACTCCTGGCTCCGTCACAAATTCAGCCTGCAGAGAGGAACTTGGAGCTGGGAGGATGGTTCTGACCAGTAGCCGGATCTACAGTGCAGAAAGTGTATAGGACGGATGTGCATGCAGCTCATGGTCAGTGACCGTCACAGCACATGCGCAAGATTTATCTTTGCAGCCCACAGAGGTGCAATGTATGGCACTGTAGTAAGTAAGCAGTAACTTACGCAGCTGCACATCGCCAATACTTGAATTCCTTATTAAATGTTCTGCCAGGTGAATACAGTAACTATTAATGCTGTTGCTCCAGTGTCTCCTTTCAGGTCCCAGTGGTGCTGTGACAGCGATTTCTGGCACGGACCTGTGATTCTGCAGCATTCCGGTGACTATTTCTCCACTTATCACCTAAAACTAATCCTAACTCTCCCCCTGGTGCCTAACCCTAACTCCCCCACCCCCACTCCAACACACACAGCCTAACTTAACCCTCCCAGTGGTGCCTAACCCTCCTGGCAGAGCTAACTGTAACCTCCCGATGCCGCATAACCATAACCCTTCACCTGCAGCCTAACCCTAACCTCCCACTGCAGGCTAACCTTAACCATAATCTTGACAGTTCATAGGATTCTATAATATCAAGTCTACTGCATGACCATGGAAAAGAGTCACATGATAACATAGAGGACATTAAATAAAATAGTGGAAGCACACACTGATTCTAGACTTATCCAGCTTTTCCGGTATCTGCCATCAAGATAAATCTCCCCAAATAGACATTTATACCGTAGACTCCGCCTCACCTTCTCAGACTGACAGGCAAATGACACTCTCACCTTGCCTTTAAAAGGGAACTCTTCACAGCTGCTCTGGATGATTAATCACATGCTTTCAGCTGCCCCAGGCTGCAGAGAAAACTGCATTGAAATGTATCAAGCAGGTATGACACACATTTCCTATCCTCCAAATAACGAGATTTATGGTAAGAACTTACCTTTGTTAAATCTCTTTCTGCGAGGTACACTGGGCTCCGCAAGGATAGACATTGGGGTGTAGAGTAGGATCTTGATCCGAGGCACCAACAGGCTCAAAGCTTTGACTGTTCCCAGAATGCACAGCGCTGCCTCCTCTATAACCCCGTCTCCCTGCACAGGAGCTCAGTTTTTAGTTAACCAGCCCAATGCAGTAGCAGGAAAAGAGACGACAATGGTTAGTAGCCACATACACCACACTCTCACGACAAGAGAAGTGTCAGGCGGCTAATGCCATACCAACCCAAAGAAGCTAAGTGCGTCAGGGTGGGCGCCTTGTGGAGCCCAGTGTACCTCGCAGATAGAGAGTTAACAAAGGTAAGTTCTTACCATAAATCTCGTTTTCTGTTGCGGGGTACGCTGGGCTCCACAAGGATAGACATTGGGGATGTCCTAAAGCAGTTCCTTATGGGAGGGGACACACTGAAGCGGGCACAAGAACCCGGCGTCCAAAGGAAGCATCAAGGGAAGCGGCAGTATCGAAGGCATAGAACCTTATGAACGTGTTCACTGAAGACCACGTAGCCACCTTGCACAATTGTTCAAGGGTCGCATCACAGCGGGCCGCCCAAGAAGGTCCAACAGACCGAGTAGAATGGGCCGTAATGTGAGCAGGAGCTGACAGACCAGCCTTCACATAAGCATGTGCAATCACCATTCTAATCCATCTGGCCAAAGTCTGCTTGTGAGCAGGCCAGCCACGTTTGTGAAATCCAAACAGTACAAAGAGAGAATCAGATTTCCTAATAGAAGCAGTTCTCTTCACATAGATACGGAAAGCCCGTAGCACATCCAAAGACCGCTCTTTGGGAGACAGATCAGGAGAAACAAGTGCCGGAACCACAATCTCCTGATTAAGGTGGAACGAGAAAACCACCTTAGGTAAATATCCGGGACGAGTCCTAAGAACCGCCAGGTCACGGTGAAATATCAGATATGGGGAACTACAGGACAAGGCACCCAAATCCGACACTTTTCTAGCTGAAGCAATAGCCAGCAGAAACACCACTTTAAGGGAAAGCCACTTAAGATCAGCTGAACCAAGAGGTTCAAACGGAGACTCTTGTAACGCCTCCAAAACCACCGACAAGTCCCAGGAGCCACAGGTGGGACATAGGGAGGTTGGATACGCAACACACCCTGAGTAAAGGTATGCACATCAGGTAAGGTCGCAATTTTTCTCTGAAACCACACCGATAAGGCAGAAATATGAACCTTGCGGGAGGCCAGACGCAGGCCTAAGTCCAGGCCCTTCTGAAGAAAACATATATATTGGTAGATGCTCAATTAGCTTAGTGATATCATTCACGTGCTCAAAAGGGAGGGGTATTTCTAAGCAAGAAAAAAAGGCATTTGTTTCCCCCAGCACCCTGAATGATAACCGTAACCAGATATAAATTCCACATGATAATAGAATTCAGAGATCTTCGTTACACATATTTGCGCAAATTTGTGAATAAGCCCCAAAGCCGCTTCAAGGCGTCTCTGTATATTTGGGTTCCCTAGCGCTATATCTAGGTGCAGGGTGTGGCACCCCAAAACACCAGCATAAGCCAGAAAGCCCAGCATAGCATACCAGTGAAAAAACTATAGTGTTAATAAATTAGTATTTAGGAAGCCGAAGCTATAGAGAAAGTGATACAAAAATGAAATGCAATTAAAATAGAGAAATAGTGTTAAAAAATTAATAAGTGAAAAGTGTTATTAGAATGTAAAGGTATGCCACACTAAGGCCATCCAGCTCAGCCAGTCCAGAGGCACCACACCTCACCTCCATTACCCCAATCTGGGTCTAAGATTAACCAGCAAGGAGCCACATGATAATGGCTCCTTACTACAATATGTCTAAGCTAAGAGCTACCTACCTTGGAGCAACCCCATAATGCTTATTCACACATTTGCGCAAATATGTGTAACGAAGATCTCTGAATTCTATTATCATGTGGAATTTATATCTGGTTACGGTTATCATTCAGGGTGCTGGGGGAAACAAATGCCTTTTTTTCTTGCTTAGAAATACCCCTCCCTTTCGAGCACCTGAATGATATCACTAAGCTAATTGAGCATCTACCAACATATATGTTTGTTGTGAGAGGCAGAGAGGTTCCTGCATTAGGAGGAGGTGCAGGCCCTGACATGCCACATGGAGCATTATGGGGTTGCTCCAAGGTAGGTAGCTCTTAGCTTAGACATATTGTAGTAAGGAGCCATTATCATGTGGCTCCTTGCTGGTTAATCTTAGACCCAGATTGGGGTAATGGAGGTGTGAGGTGTGGTGCCTCTGGACTGGCTGAGCTGGATGGCCTTAGTGTGGCATACCTTTACATTCTATTAACACTTTTCACTTATTAATTTTTTAACACTATTTCTCTATTTTAATTGCATTTTATTTTTGTATCACTTTCTCTATAGCTTCGGCTTCCTAAATACTAATTTATTAATGTCACGATCCTGACTGTAGTTCTCGTATTTGGTGACTTACCCCTGCCATCTGTCCTGGATCCTGTGTCTTTTTACTCACTGAGTTAAACAGCTTGTCAGCACTATGAGTTTTCCTGAGTTCTCTGCCTGAAAGGTAATAGTTAATTAGCTCCACCTGTGGTGATCTCCTGTGTGAGGCTGAATTCAGTAATCTGAAGTTTAGGCCTAAAAGCCAGCATCTTATGTTTTGCAGAAGTTCAGGCTTCAGTGTTCTCTCGGCCTGCTAGGCCTCATTCTACATCACAGCCTAGTCTAGAGTACTCACATGACAGTGACTGTTCACCTGACCCAGAGTTGTCCAATCCTCTGCCAGCCTGAGACTCTCTGCATCACCTAATCCTGCTCACCAATCACCAAGGACCAGGAAGTATAAGTTGGGAGACTGAGTTGGAAACTGGGCCAGTTCCTCGTGTCACACACAGCTCTGTGTGAGCCTTAAAGCTGAGCTCCCTAAAGGTAACCTTTGTACTTTAGTTCCTGTGGAAACTCTGTTCCCTTGTTACCCCGTTTGGTTTACTTTTGTGTTGCCACTGATATTCACTATTTCCACAAGTCTCAATGTAAAGGCACAGCTGCAGTGGTTCATCTTAAAGGCACAGTACTGTATTCCATAGTCTCAACTGAAAACCACAGCTGCCGTGTTTCATCTTTACTGCTGTTGTAGTTGTGATCTCCAGAGCTCCCGTATCCCTGTGGCTTCCGTGCCTCCAAGAACCTCTGTGTCTCAGCACCTCCGTGCCTCAGCACCACCATGCCTCAGCACCTCCGCGCCTCAGCACCCCCGCGCCTCAGCACCACCGTGCCTCAGCATCTCCGCGCCTCAGCACCACCGCACCTCAGCACCTCCGCGCCTCAGCACCTCCGCGCCTCAGCATCTCCGCGCCTCAGCATCTCCGTGCCTCAGCACTTCCGTGCCTCCAAGCACCTCAGTGTCTCCAGGCACTTCTGCACCTCCAAGCACCTCAGTGCCTCCTAGCACCTCAGTGCCTCCAAACACCCAGTGCTCACAAGCGTAGTTGGTGTCTCCAGCATCCGGTACTCCTTAATTCATTCCTCAGCACCTTTTCAAGTTCTGTCTTTCAGGAGACCTCCAGCATCCATACTTGCTTCCTGTCTGCCGACCAAGTCCTGCGTGGGGAGGGCCTAGATTCGGCCATCTCTGCTGCGGTTCCTCTTCCCGGTCGCCGGGGGAGACCCCGAGCCCACAGCACTGCCAAACCAGGTCAGTGAAAGTATTCACATAGTCCTCCAGTCGCCCGCACAGACTTCACTAACACCGGGTTCACAAAACCACAGTCATGACAGTAGGAACTAGCCACATGGACCCGGCCGAAAGTGTTTGTCTGACGCAGGACCTCCTAAGCAATATTGCAGGACGCTTGGAGGGTTTGGAGTCGACTCAGCATCAATTGGCACAGTGTCTGCAGCGGACTTCGTTATCCAGAGATTCTCAGACCTTCTGCACTAAGACTCCTGACCAACTGCAAGTTTTCTACCAGATGTTATTACAGTTACAAGAACTTTTGTCTAGTATTCTTTCTGTGATGCCTGATCTCTTCAGGAATACTACTAACGTTGTTGAACCTGTTTTGTCCCATCCAGTTAATAAAGTCTCTTTCTCTGTGCAAGGAAAAGTTGTTCATCAGAGCTATCCACGGCCCAAGCTCTCTGAAGCTGAACGTCAGCGGGGTAGGGAGCTACACCTCTGTCTTTACTGTGGAAATTCCGGTCATTTTGTTAAAGACTGCATTCTTCGCAAGCCAGGGAATGATGACAAATCTCAGTATCATGGTGCTCATGTCTACAAGTCGTTCACAGTAGCCGATCCTGCTACTGCTGACGGGGGTATCAAGAAGGCTACTCTGAAAGAGACTCAAATTTATGACTGGGGTCCGGTGATTAAAAGACCTTATCCCAAGTTGGGTGTCCAGAGAAGAATGTTCAAGCCATTTAGAGTCACAGAGGAGTCCGTGTCTACAGCCCAAGGAGGGGCGTCCGTGTCTACAGCCCAAGGAGGGGCGTCCGTGTCTACAGCCCAAGGAGGGGCGTCTGTGTCTACAGCCCAAGGAGGGGCGTCCGTGTCTACAGCCCAAGGAGGGGCGTCCGTGTCTACAGTCCAAGGAGTGGCGTCCGTGTCTACAGCCCAAGGAGGGGCATCCGTGTTCAGCTCCAGGAGGGGTTTCTTCAGAGTGTCCAGCCCCAGGTGGGGGTTCTTCAGAGTGTCCAGCCCCAGGAGGGGGTTCTTCAGAGTGTCCAGCCCCAGGAGGGGGTTCTTCAGAGTGTCCAGCCCCTGGAGGGGGTTCTTCAGAGGATCCAGCCCCAGGGAGTCTCCAGAGCGCTGCCCAGCCAGAGAGTCTTCAGAGCGCTGCCCAGCCAGAGAGTCTTCAGAGCGCTGCCCAGCCAGAGTCTTCAGAGCGCTGCCCAGCCAGAGAGTCTTCAGAGCGCTGCCCAGCCAGAGAGTCTTCAGAGCGCTGCCCAGCCAGAGAGTCTTCAGAGCGCTGCCCAGCCAGAGAGACTACAGAGCGCTGCCCAGCCAGAGAGACTACAGAGCGCTGCCCAGCCAGAGAGACTACAGAGCGCTGCCCAGCCAGAGAGACTACAGAGCGCTGCCCAGCCAGAGAGTCTACAGAGTGCTGCCCAGCCAGAGAGTCTACAGAGTGCTGCCCAGCCAGAGAGTCTACAGAGTGCTGCCCAGCCAGAGAGTCTACAGAGTGCTGCCCAGCCAGAGAGTCTACAGAGTGCTGCCCAGCCAGAGAGTCTACAGAGTGCTGCCCAGCCAGAGAGTCTACAGAGTGCTGCCCAGCCCCGTGAAGTGGGGGCTCTTGCCTCAGCCCAGCCCCGTGAAGTGGGGGCTCTTGCCTCAGCTCAGCCCCATGAAGTGGGGGCTCTTGCCTCAGCCCAGCCCCGTGAAGTGGGGGCTCTTGCCTCAGCCCAGCCCCGTGAAGTGGGGGCTCTTGCCTCAGCCCAGCCCCGTGAAGAAAGGGCTCCTGCCAGTCCAGCAATACTCCAGGCCCTGCCTGGTCAGTCCGTTCCGGTTCCATCCGGTCCAGCGATACTCCAGGACCATCCTGGTCAGTCTCCTTTGGCTCCAGCCAATTCAAGTATCCTCGGATCCAATCCAGTCCTACTCGTCCAGCCAAAGATTTCTCCAGTTTCAGTCTGTTCAAGCTCATCTGGACTCAAACCGATTCCAAGCATTGGCTCGAGTAAAGAACTTTTGACAGTTGGTCACAGTAAAGGACTTCCACCATCTAGTTCTAAAATTAGACTTTAGTCTGTCTCTGATTCTGTTTCCTCGTCTTCCAGCATTGAGTCCATAGCTTCTGCAGGGAAAACTAATACCTCTTCTCATCAATGTCAGAATAATTCTGCTGTAGCCACCAAAGTCAAGAAAAATACCAAGGCTATTGACCTTATGTCTGAATGTGTACCTCAGTCTAATGTTTCAGTGGCATCTGTTTCCATGAGTCCAATTTCATCCTCCACTCAGTCTTCAGAACATTCAGCCAATGCTCCGTTTTTTGACCCATCGCTTTCTGAGCAAGATAATGCCTTGATGAACCAATACCTTAAGAATTTCAGTGATGCCAAGAATTGGAAAACAGTACAAAGACAACAGCCTGTGGATTTAAGAATTGGTTATGTTTCCATTGATTCCACTCCAAATTCCTTGTGTTGTTCAGAACTTGTTAATGCAGCTTACAAAACGGATGTAGTTACTCCCAAAGACGACTGGTATCTTCCAATAGACTTGGACTCAGACTCTGAATTTGATCCAGTTTATGATGCTACTCCTTTCCTGGGAGGTCCCATTCGTTCCTGTTATGCTTTAACGCATGAAGAGGTTCCAGAATTACCAAAAAACTCTACAGGTCTCTGTATGAAAAGTCCTCGTTATAGAACAAGATTTAATTTAAGCCTCAGTGGAGTGCTAGCTTCAAAAGCACAATCTTCTCGTATTACTAATCTAGGAAAGGAACCTTCTACAGTTTATTCCTCAGTCCTTTCAGATGAAGGAAATTCCAGTTTTGTCAATGATGGATGGTCTACCTGTTCAGAAGATGAAGATCAGGAAGACTTTTGAAGAATTCAGCTTAAGTTTTGATTCTGGACCTTCTGGTTTCCACTTTTCTGAATCTTTGTGTACAAGTTATTCATCAAGTTCCTCTAAGACCAAAGATGGGTGTACGGAGTCCACCCTTGAAGAGGGGGGTACTGTCACGATTCTGACTGTAGTTCTCGTATTTGGTGACTTACCCCTGCCATCTGTCCTGGATCCTGTGTCTTTTTACTCACTGAGTTAAACAGCTTGTCAGCACTATGAGTTTTCCTGAGTTCTCTGCCTGAAAGGTAATAGTTAATTAGCTCCACCTGTGGTGATCTCCTGTGTGAGGCTGAATTCAGTAATCTGAAGTTTAGGCCTAAAAGCCAGCATCTTATGTTTTGCAGAAGTTCAGGCTTCAGTGTTCTCTCGGCCTGCTAGGCCTCATTCTACATCACAGCCTAGTCTAGAGTACTCACATGACAGTGACTGTTCACCTGACCCAGAGTTGTCCAATCCTCTGCCAGCCTGAGACTCTCTGCATCACCTAATCCTGCTCACCAATCACCAAGGACCAGGAAGTATAAGTTGGGAGACTGAGTTGGAAACTGGGCCAGTTCCTCGTGTCACACACAGCTCTGTGTGAGCCTTAAAGCTGAGCTCCCTAAAGGTAACCTTTGTACTTTAGTTCCTGTGGAAACTC
Source organism: Pseudophryne corroboree (assembly GCF_028390025.1). Classification (NCBI taxonomy): domain Eukaryota; kingdom Metazoa; phylum Chordata; class Amphibia; order Anura; family Myobatrachidae; genus Pseudophryne; species Pseudophryne corroboree. Next base: position 942,695,494 of record NC_086445.1, on the reverse strand, counting down.
TGTTCCCTTGTTACCCCGTTTGGTTTACTTTTGTGTTGCCACTGATATTCACTATTTCCACAAGTCTCAATGTAAAGGCACAGCTGCAGTGGTTCATCTTAAAGGCACAGTACTGTATTCCATAGTCTCAACTGAAAACCACAGCTGCCGTGTTTCATCTTTACTGCTGTTGTAGTAGTGATCTCCAGAGCTCCCGTATCCCTGTGGCTTCCGTGCCTCCATGAACCTCCGTGTCTCAGCACCTCCGTGTCTCAGCACCACCGTGCCTCAGCACCTCTGTGCCTCAGCACCTCCGTGCCTCAGCACCACCGTGCCTCAGCACCTCCGTGCCTCAGCATCTCCGTGGCTCAACACCACCGCGCCTCAGCACCTCTGCGCCTCAGCACCTCCGCGCCTCAGCATTTTTGCGCCTCAGCATCTCCGTGCCTCCAAGCACCTCAGTGTCTCCAGGCACTTCTGCACCTCCAAGCACCTCAGTGCCTCCAAGCACCTCAGTGCCTCCTAGCACCTCAGTGCCTCCAAACACCCAGTGCTCACAAGCGTAGTTGGTGTCTCCAGCATCCGGTACTCCTTAATTCATTCCTCAACACCTTTTCAAGTTCTGTCTTTCAGGAGACCTCCAGCATCCATACGTGCTTCCTGTCTGCCGACCAAGTCCTGCGTGGGGAGGGCCTAGATTCGTCCATCTCTGCTGCGGTTCCTCTTCCCGGTCGCCGGGGAAGACCCCAAGCCCACAGCACTCCCAAACCAGGTCAGTGAAAGTATTCACATAGTCCTCCAGTCGCCCGCACAGACTTCACTAACACCGGGTTCACAAAACCACAGTCATGACAATTAACACTATAGTTTTTTCACTGGTATGCTACGCTGGGCTTTCTGGCTTATGCTGGTGTTTTGGGGTGCCACACCCTGCACCTAGATATAGCGCTAGGTTCCCCAAATATACAGAAACGCCTTGATGCGGCTTTGGGGCTTATTCACACATTTGCGCAAATATGTGTAACGAAGATCTCTGAATTCTATTATCATGTGGAATTTATATCTGGTTACGGTTATCATTCAGGGTGCTGGGGGAAACAAATGCCTTTTTTTCTTGCTTAGAAATACCCCTCCCTTTCGAGCACCTGAATTATATCACTAAGCTAATTGAGCATCTACCAATATATATGTTTGTTGTGAGAGGCAGAGAGGTTCCTGCATTAGGAGGAGGTGCAGGCCCTGACATGCCACATGGAGCATTATGGGGTTGCTCCAAGGTAGGTAGCTCTTAGCTTAGACATATTGTAGTAAGGAGCCATTATCATGTGGCTCCTTGCTGGTTAATCTTAGACCCAGATTGGGGTAATGGAGGTGTGAGATGTGGTGCCTCTGGACTGGCTGAGCTGGATGGCCTTAGTGTGGCATACCTTTACATTCTATTAACACTTTTTACTTATTAATTTTTTAACACTATTTCTCTATTTTTTTTTGTAAATTCTGTTTATTAGATTTTCAATAAAGAAAGGGTACATATAATCCAGTGAAAGATATCAATATCATAAATGACCAGAGGTGATACCTCAGAAGGTCCCACACAATGAGATAGATCAATCAGACTTTAAACTGTTACATACATTGTGCCAACAGTGTGGTCATTAGAAATGCATATCTTCACATAATTGATATCCAAAATATATCTTGAACCTAGAAATAGGGAGGTGGGGGGACAACGAAACACAGACACAGGTAAGATAGGGAGGGAAGAAATAGGAAGGTACGAGAGAGAGAGGGCAATCATCCTTAATTGTCAACAAACATAAGTGTTATAGCAATCGCTGGGGGGTGGTTTGCGTGGGGGGGAGGGAGATACTTTTATGGAGAGAGTATTCGGTACGGTCAAATAGTGTGAATATGGAGTTTTGGGTTTCTGGGTTAAGAGAGAGTATGAATAAGACCCATTTCTTGTGGAACGTAACCGCTCCAGTGATGACATTAGACAAAGCAGATCTCCTGTCGAAATACATGAGTTGCAACATCTTTTGGTGCACTTCAGAGAGCGATGGGGAGGTGCGTTTTAACCAATGTGTCAGAACTATTTTCTTTGCAACAGTAACTATAATTGTCAATAACGGGTGAAGGCATATCTATTCAGGCCAAGATTCCAGCTCGTAAAGTCCGCCAGTAAGCAGGCTAGGGGGTCAAGATTTGGAACAAATTTGAAAATGCGTTTAATATAGTTAAGGAGTTTGTACCAAAAGCGGCGTATGCGCGGGCAATCCCACATACAGTGGAGAAAGGAGGCGGTAGCACAGTGGCATTTAATACATTCAGCAGAATTAGACGGGTTAAAATGAGCGTATTGTGCTGGTGAGATGTAAGCCCTGTGGAGTGTTCTAATATGGACCTCCTGTAAATACGATGATTGGAGCGTCTTCAAGGCCTGAATAAAGTGATTGGTCATCTGATCTGGTTGCATGGGATAAATCAGATCTATATCCCAAGACTTTCTGACACCTTCCCATCGCTTCTCTGAGCCATTTGTAGTAAGGAGAGAGTACAATAAACTGATACGGTATGCTTCCCGTGCACTATGCATCATCACCGGCCTCAATGGGTCAGTGAGCGGAGAGGAGGTTCGCGAGGAGGTAGACCAGCTAAGAGAAGAAAGGTAATGTCTCATTTGGAGGTACATATAAAAATGGGTGTGTGGAAGCTCATAGGAGACTACTAGGTCAGCAAACTGAACAAAATTACCACCCGGGTCAAAGACTTTGGTAGAGTCGTACAGTCCCCTATCCCTCCAGAGCCGGAACAGGGCGTTGGAAATAGAAGGTGGGAAAGCTGGGTTACCCCATAATGGAATAGAAGCGGCATGCAACGGGTTCCTCTTCAACCGTTTGTTTACCCCTCGCCATGACAGAAATATGTCTTTAAATAAAATATGTGTCTTTACCTGAGGAGGAAGAAGAGCAGGTGGTGTTAGGAGTAAAGCGGCTGGTGAAAAGGGGTAGAAAAGGGCTTCATCGACACTGATAAAAGTAAATGTAGATTTGTCTGTTAACCAGTCAGTAACATATCGAAACATGATTGAGTGAGAGTAAGAGGGGAGGTCCGGCAACACCCCACGCCCCCCGCTCTGCGAGGACCTATAAGTTTAGAAAGGGCAATTTTAGGTTTCTTCCCCGTCCACACAAAAGAACTCATCATCCTCCGCAGAGCCCCCAAGTCATGTGCGTTCAATGATACTGGTAGTTTTTGCATCACATAAAAGATTTTAGGGAATATTATACTTTGTATAACAGCAATTCGGCCTAGAAGGGATATCGGGAGGAGTTTCCATCCTAGAAGTAGGGCTGAGATCCTAGCAATGACAGGTGAAAAGTTTAGGGAATAGAGTCGTGGAAGAGTAGATGGTATGTGAATCCCCAGATATTTAATGGAGGTGTTAGAGGAGCGAAATGGGAGGGAGTAGAGGAAAGGGGCTAAAGCAGTGTGCGTGGCGCCTAAACAAAGCAGCACCGATTTAGAAATATTAATGCGGTAACCCGCGATATTGCCAAAAGAGTGGATCAATTCTAAAATAGCAGGGATAGAGCGTTTGGGGTCAGATATGAATAATAGCATGTCGTCAGCGAATAGTGATACCTTTAATTCTTTGATACCTATTTTTATTCCAGTGAAAGTGTGGGAGGCTCTGAGGGCAATGGCTAGGGGTTCTAGGGCTAGGGCAAATAAGAGAGGTGATAAGGGGCATCCCTGTCTGGTGCCTTTTTTAATTTCGAAAGGGGCTGATAACAGGCCGTTGCAGGAAATTTGGGATTTAGCATTATAATAAAGGCATTTGATCATGGAAATGAAATGAGGGGGGAACCCAAATCTATCCAAGGTAAGGAATAGATGTTGCCAGTCTACATGATCAAATGCCTTCTCGGCATCTAGTGAAAGCAACAAGTTAGAAGTTAGGGGAGAAGCATCAGAAACAGAAACGGCTGAGAGGACCCGACGAATGTTAATTTCGGAGTGGCGCCCAGATATAAAACCCGATTGATCCTGGTGGACCAAAAGGGGCATAAGAGGTTTCAATCTATCTGCTAGTATTTTTGTGAGTAATTTGTAGTCTAAATTTAATAGAGATATAGGGCGGTAAGATTCTGGTAGTGACAGATCTCTGTCTGGCTTAGGCAATAATTTGAGAGTGGCAGAATTAAAATGGGGTGGGGTTCTGAGTGAGGACATCATAGAATTAAGGGCGGTGACGAGAACCGGACCTACATGGGGAAGTAGGACTTTATAAAAGTCCCCACTAAAGCCATCGGGGCCCGGGGCCTTGTCAGACTTAGTATGGCGTATGGCCTTTTCCACTTCGGAGAGAGATATGGGTGCCATAAGCAATTCCGCATTACTAGGGAGGAGTCGGGGAGGGTGGATGGACTCCCAAAATGAAGCATCAGTGTGAGAGCCAGGCGTGGAAGGTGAGGGTGAAGGGAGAGGGTCAGAGTACAGCCGACTATAAAATGCACTAAGGACATCAGCGATCTCTAGATCGGAGGTAGTGAACATGTCTGGGGTCTTGTGGAGAGGATGAATCACAGCGGGTGAACGGGTGCCCTTGAGTAGGTTGGTGAGTAATTTCCCGGTTTTGTTGCCGAACCTATGGAATCGGTAGTTGACCGAGAACATGTGACGGTCACCCATAGATCCCATATATTCTTCAAAGTGCGTTTTGGATTGTAGATAAGATTGTCTATTTTTAGGGGTTGGACAACTTTTATATTGTTGAAAATTAAGGGTAAGAGCTGACCGAAGTGATAAATATTTAGCGGTGTTTTGCCGTTTGGAATGTGCCACGAAGGAGATGTCACCCCTAAGAACCGTCTTTGCGGTCATCCAAAATAATATCGGATCTGATTCCAAGTGAGATCCATTGAGTTGGACAAAGTCCTTCCAGGCCGACTCCAAATGTAAGCAGAAATCAGGAGATTTGGCTAAGTATGAGGGGAATTTCCATAATCTAGGTGTAGGGGTAGAGGAGTCCAGAGTTAGGGTAGCTGACACAACAGCGTGATCCGAGATGACAATTGGTGCGATGGAGGAGTCCATTACAGAGGAGAATAGGGATCGTGAGATGAGGAGGTAATCTATACGTGAGAGGGTAGAGTGTGCGGCCGACATGCATGTATAGTCTCTGTCAGTAGGATGGTGAGCCCGCCAAATGTCAACTAATTGGAGATGATCTGAGAGTGAGGGAATTCCCAGTTTGGGTAAATAGTGGGTGGAAGTGGGGATGTTCGATTTATCTAGGAGCAGAGAAGATACCAGATTAAAATCCCCACCAATGACAATGGGTATATCTAAGTAAGGGGTAAACAAACCAACCAATTTTTGGAAGAAATATTTTGAGTATGATGTAGGGGCGTATATGTTCCCAAGGATCAATGGTTTACCTTTCATAGTCAGGGATACGATAACATAACGGCCGTCCGGGTCTTGGATAGTGCAGGTCACGGTATGGGGAATGTGCCGCTTGATCAAAATCACTACCCCCCGGGCTCTGGAGGAATACGGGCTGGAGGCCATCACTGACCAACCCAACATAGCTAGTATGGTTACTTCCGCGGGAATCAGATGAGTTTCCTGTAAGAAAGCAATGTCTACATTCTGCTTATTAAGATAAAGAAGTACCTTTCTCCTCTTAGCCGGCGAATTGAATCCTCCCACGTTCCACGTCCCTATTTTTACGTCAGACATAGTGCAGTAAGTGAAACAAAAATGCCACTCATCTCTCTAGAAGTACTCGATGTGACGGAAACAAAAAGGGAGAGGAGGGAGAGGAGAGGAGACAAACGCACATAAAACATAAAGACAGTCATAAGACACCACAGATATGCAGGGGCTATTAGGAGTCGTCCTAAAAACGTATAACGTGTAAGCAGAATGCAGAAGACACAATAGACCCTATGCTTCCGGGGTAAAAAGAACAATATCCTAAGGGAGAGATAAGTATTAACGATATTCTGCAGGCGCATGGGAGAGGGAGGAGCTTCTCCTGCCCCGCGAACTAGAGAACAATTAACATAAAGTGAATACTACCACCAGCTCGATAATGCCGAGATATACTGGGTGCAGCAGCAGCCGGAGCAATAATCATGGTGTAAGAAAAACATAAATTGAGCAGTTCAGCAATGAGGTCCGTACGGACAATACAATACGGTAACATATAGTGAGAACCAACCAGGATAACATATATGTTAATATGGAAACGTAACATAGCCAGCAAAAAATAACATAGAATAACTGTATGCAACTAAATGGAGCCATAAACTCTGCACGAGAGTGACTAGAGAACACTCATCTGTGTTAAGGGCAGTAGAGAGGTTTATGGGAAGTAATCAGGGAGGTAGGGACACGGGGTCACTGATGTCGGTTACATTGTCTCGAAGGAGTTCACGAAGATAGTCCTCAGCATCTCTAGGAGAGAGGAAATCATTGTGGGTGGAGCCATCGTAAATCCGTAGAGGAGCTGGGTAAAGCAAGCTGAATTTGCGGCTCTCAGTGACTAGCTTCGAACATATCGGAGAGAAAGCCTTACGAGCCCTAGTCAGTTCCACGGAGTAGTCCTGGAAAATGAACAATTTATTTCCCTCCCACTGAAGATCTTTGACACGTCGGGATGCCGACCAAAACGCCATTTTGTGTAGGTAGTTCAGACATCTAAATAGCGTGACCCGCGGCCTCGGTTTCGAAGGAGTCGGGGCAGGACCCACTCTGTGTGCCCGTTCAATCACTAAGTCACGGCATTCTTGAGTAATTCCCAACAAATCAGGTAGCGTGTTTCTGACAAAATGAGCAATCGCCGGCCCTTTAATGGATTCAGGTAAACCAAACAGACGGATATTATTACGTCTCGAACAATTTTCGATATCGTCTAACTTGTTCCATATCTGGTAGTTATCAGATGTTAATTCTTTAACACTGTGACGCATGTCAGCAACTTCATGCAAAGTAGCCCCCAGTTGATTCTCGGCCTGGGTCACCCTATGTGTAAGGGCTTTCAATTGGGAGGAGATATCTGTGACTGCCTGAGAAAGGAGCGGTGCCATGGTGGACCGTATTGCTTCCACCACATCCCCATAGGTAACGGGGGAGTCAGGAGAGCGGCATACCTTATGAGGTGAGTCTGACAGCTCAGCGGCTGTCTTTTTAGAAGCAGGGGCTGCAGCGTCCGTGCCTCACTCCGGCGCCATATTCCCCTCAGAGCGGCGTTTCTCCTGACGCGGTGCGGGCTGTCCCGGCTGAGCTGCAGAGGTCACAAAGCGATCCATCGGGGAGCACCCGGATCGCAGTAGTATGCTGGCGGTGTTGGAGGCTGTGAACAGCCGTTAGAAGGTATCGTTCGCGGGCGGGAAGCGGAGCTCCGGTGTTAGCCTGCTAGCCCATGCGAACCCGGAACCGGAAGTCACTAATTCTCTATTTTAATTGCATTTCATTTTTGTATCACTTTCTCTATAGCTTCGGCCTCCTAAATATTAATTTATTAACACTATAGTTTTTTCACTGGTATGCTACGCTGGGCTTTCTGGCTTATGCTGGTGTTTTGGGGTGCCACACCCTGCACCTAGATATAGCGCTAGGGACCCCAAATATACAGAGACGCCTTGATGCGGCTTTGGGGCTTATTCACACATTTGCGCAAATATGTGTAACGAAGATCTCTGAATTCTGTCATCATGTGGAATTTATATCTGGTTACGGTTATCATTCCGGGTGCTGGGGGAAACAAATGCCTTTTTTTCTTGCTTAGAAATACCCCTCCCTTTCGAGCACCTGAATGATATCACTAAGCTAATTGAGCATCTACCAATATATATGTTTGTTGTGAGAGGCAGAGAGGTTCCTGCATTAGGAGGAGGTGCAGGCCCTGACATGCCACATGGAGCATTATGGGGTTGCTCCAAGGTAGGTAGCTCTTAGCTTAGACCAGGCCTGGCCAACCTGTGGCTCTCCAGCTGTTGTAAAACTACAAGTCCCATCATGCCTTGCCACAGTTTTGCTATTAGGGAATGCTAAAACTGTGGCAGGGCATGCTGGGATGTGTAGTTTCACTACATCTGGAGAGCCACAGGTTGGCCAGGCCTGGCTTAGACATATTGTAGTAAGGAGCCATTATCATGTGGCTCCTTGCTGGTTAATCTTAGACCCAGATTGGGGTAATGGAGGTGTGAGGTGTGGTGCCTCTGGACTGGCTGAGCTGGATGGCCTTAGTGTGGCATACCTTTACATTCTATTAACACTTTTCACTTATTAATTTTTTAACACTATTTCTCTATTTTCATTGCATTTCATTTTTGTATCACTTTCTCTATAGCTTCGGCTTCCTAAATACTAATTTATTAACACTATAGTTTTTTCACTGGTATGTTATGCTGGGTTTTCTGGCTTATGCTGGTGTTTTGGGGTGCCACACCCTGCACCTATATATAGCGCTAGGGACCCCAAATATACAGAGACGCCTGCTGAAGAAAAGCCAATGACTTGGCCGTACTAAACTTGGAAGCGTCATAATTGTTAGATGCGCACCAAAGTAAGAATGCCAGACCCTATAGTAAATCCGAACAGAAGCCGGTTTCCGGGCCCGCAACATAGTTTGAATGACCGCCACAGAAAACCCCTTAGCCTTCAAGACGAAAGCTTCAAGAGCCACGCCGTCAAAGACAGCCGGGCTAGGTCCTGGTAGACACAGGGGCCCTGAACGAGAAGGTCTGGGCGTTGAGGAAGTAGAATTGGACGCTCTGACGATAGACCCTGCAGGTCTGAGAACCAGTGCCGTCTGGGCCACGCCAGAGCTATGAGGAGCAGAATCCCTCTTTCTTGCTTGAACTTCCGAATTACCCTGGGCAGTAGTGACACCGGAGGGAACACGTATGGCAGCCGAAACCTCCACGGCACCGCCAGCGCATCCACGGATGCTGCTTGAGGATCCCTTGTCCTTGCTCCGAAGACCGGAACCTTGTGATTGTGTCGAGACGCCATCAGATCTACGTCTGGAAGGCCCCACCTTTCCACTAGGAGTCGAAACACTTCTGGATGGAGGCCCCACTCGCCGGCATGTACGTCCTGACGACTGAGAAAGTCCGCTTCCCAATTCAGGACTCCCGGAATGAAGATTGCCGATATGGCCGGTAGATAACGTTCCGCCCAATGTAGGATCCGTGAGACTTCCTTCATTGCCAGACGGCTTCGAGTGCCGCCTTGATGATTTATGTAAGCCACTGTGGTGGCGTTATCCGACTGCACTTGAACAGGACGGTTCTGAATTAAATGCTGGGCTAGGTTCAATGCATTGAAGACCGCCTGCAATTCCAGAATGTTGATTGAGAGGAGGGACTCCTCCTTGGTCCACCGACCCTGAAGGGAGTGTTGCTCCAGCACCGCGCCCCAACCACTTAGACTGGCATCTGTCGTCAACAGGACCCAGTTGGATATCCAGAAGGGACGGCCCCTGCACAACTGTTGGTCCTGGAGCCACCAGAGCAGCGACAGACGGACCTCCGGAGTCAATGAGATAATTTGAGACCTGATCCGGTGAGTCAGGCCGTCCCACTTGGAAAGAATCAGCCTCTGGAGGGGGCGAGAATGGAATTGAGCATACGCCACCATGTCGAATGCTGACACCATGAGTCCCAGCACCTGCATCGCCGAATGTATCGACACTTGCGGACGAGAAAGGAAGCAACGAATCCTGTTCTGAAGCTTCAGGACTTTCTCCTGACACAAGAACAACCGCTGGTTGTGAGTGTCCAATAGCGCTGCCAGATGCACCATGCTCTGAGCAGGGACCAGGGAGGATTTCTTCCAGTTGATGAGCCACCCGTGGGCTTGTAGAAACCGGACCGTCATATCCAGATGACGTAGGAGAAGTTCTGGGGAATTTGCCAGGATTAACAAGTTGTCCAGATACGGCAGTGTCCTGACCCCTTGACGGCGGAGTACCACCGTCATCACCGCCATGACCTTGGTGAATACTCGCGGAGCCGTTGTTAAACCAAAAGGTAACGCCCGAAACTGGTAATGGAGGTTGACAATAGCAAACCTCAGGTATTGCTGATGTGACGCTGCTATAGGAATATGCAGGTAAGCATCCTGTATATCCAGGGAGACCATGTAGTCCCCAGGTTCCAAGGCCAGAACTGTAGAGCGAAGGGTTTCCATACGGAACTTGGAAACCTTCACAAACCTGTTCAATGCCTTGAGGTTGAGAATGGGCCAGGAGGACCCATTCGGTTTCGGGACTAGAAACAGCAGAGAATAGTACCCCCGGCCCCTCTGCGCAAGAGGCACCTGTACTACGACTCCTGTATCCAGGAGGGTCTGTACCACCGAAAGTAGAGTGTTTGAAGACTATGGCGTAACCTCGAGTGACGACTTCCCGTACCCAGGCATCTGAAGTGGACTTCAACCATTCCTGGGTATAACCTAAAAGCCGGGGGGAGGCCCGCCCCGTCATGCGGCAGGCTTATCGGCCTTGGAAGCTGGCTGACGGGCCACCCAAGCTCTCTGGGCTTTGGCTTACCAGGTTTGGAAGTGCGGGCCTGCTTGTTGTACGCCTGACCTTTTGCTTTACCTGAAGGACCAAAGGGGCGAAAGGAAGTACCTTTAGCCTTCGACACAGAAGGAGCGGTACTTGGCAGACAGGCAGTTTTGGCAGTAGCCAAGTCAGCCACTATCTTATTTAAGTCCTCCCCAAACAGAATATCTCCCTTGAAAGGGAGTACCTCCAGGGTTTTTCTAGAGTCCAGATCCACAGACCAGGATCTCAGCCACAATATCCGGCGAGCCAGGACTGATGTAGTAGAGGCCTTGGCTGCAAGGATACCGGCATCAGAAGCCGCCTCTTTAATATAGCGAGAAGCTGTGACAATATATGACAAGCATTGTCTAGCATGGTCAGAAGAGATTTCAGCTTCTAACTCCAAGGCCCATGCTTCAATAGCCTCTGCAGCCCATGTTGCTGCAATAGTGGGCCTTTGTGCAGCACCCTTGAGGGTGTAAATCGCTTTCAGACAACCCTCCACACGTTTATCCGTAGGCTCTTTTAGAGACGTGACGGTAGTGACAGGTAGAGCTGAGGAAACCACCATCCTAGCCACATGTGAGTCTACTGGAGGAGGCGTTGCCCAATTCTTAGACAGCTCTGGTGCGAGGGGATAACGAGCCAGCATCTTCTTTTGAGGCACAAACTTCGTACCCGGGTTTTCCCAGGGTTCCTGACGTATATCCACTAGGTGGTCAGAGTGAGGTAAAACTTGTTTAACCACCTTCTGACGCTTGAACCTATCTGGTTTCTTAGGAGGGATGGATGGCTCGGGATCATCCGTAACCTGCAGAATCAACTTAATAGCCTCCAAAAGATCAGGAACATCCACATGTGAACTACCCTCCCCATCAGCCGTATCTGAGTCAGAACCTGTGGGGTCAGTGTAAGTGCCATCTTCATCAGACGAGGTGTCAGTGACAGCAGTGGATTGTGAGGAGACAAGAGCTCGCTTAGAGGACCCCTTGGGCTTAGGCGAGCGATGTTCAGACTTTTTAGTAGTCAGGGACTGGTTCAACTTCCTCAATTGAGCAGATAAATCGTCCGCCCACGGCGGGTTAGCTGCAGGGACCACATACGGCTGTACCGGCATAGGGGGTCCCATAGGGGGTGTTAGTTTATTAACTAGCGTATGTAGATGCGTGGAAAAAGCGGCCCATGGTGGGTTATTATGTACCCCCATTGCCACAGTCCCACTGGGGGGCAAGGAGCCCACAGAACCAGAGCCCCCAGCTGCTATATTTTCCTCATAGGGGTCTGTGGCTTCAGCAACACCTGTAGTGTGTTCAGCCCCAGAACCATTACCCTCAGAGGCAAACATAATATCACTTGCAGTATCAGGTAACACAGTACAATTATCAGCAGCCCAATACCTCTTACCCAAACCCCTGCGCAGTGTAGTCAGCACTAGCAGAGAAAAAGGAGAGATATGGTGACTAAATCACAGAGATAAATACGTATTAAAGTAAATCTTTGTGAAAATCCTATATCAATATAAAAAAACCTGACGCACCAAGCCCCCTCAGGTTATAGACTATAGGAATAGCAAGTTGAGTGAAAGACACAAAATGGACACCACTCAGCTAGCTAATGCACACACAGATAGTCTCAGTTTGTACAATGCAGAGGTTATTACTAACAATAATACTGCACTGGACTAGCTTATATATATAGCTATGTAGTCAATAGATATAACACTGCACAGTAAGAACTGGATGTATATCACAGGGTAACTGTACTAGAAAACCCTGACTAAATGCACTCTTTCTTAACTAGCACTGTCTAAAAAGGCAGGTAGAATACTTAAGTGTCATGTAAAGTCACAGCACTGACAACCATGCGGCTTTACACAGGAGGATTTGCCCAAGCAGTCCCAGGAACAGTGAAGCTGAGAGATAATGGCGCCCAGACACTGACAGGGAGTGAGGGAGAGACAGATATGCAGCTCCAGGGCGGGAACATTTGCGGGAAATGGAGCCCTGGGGCTGGGGCTTCAGGTCTAAGCCTTATCCCCCTGCTGGCAAAACCACCGGGTACTGTGGGCTACTAAAAATGGTTTAGAGAGAAAACCTGACCTGCACCCATGCCCTGGTGATCTAGTGGGATCGCCTGTACTGCCACAGTGTCCACCGCCAGCGCGCGCGGCCCGCCTCCCACTGACCGCACCGGATCACGATAAAGACCGGGTCCCGCAAGCGGGACCCACTTACCACCTCCCGAAGCACGGCCACGCGATCCCGGAGAGCCCCCGCCGTGTGTGCCTGACTGTGAAGAAAAAACGGAGCCTCCTGCTGTAGTTACCCGGCAACCAGGGCTCGGGAGTGTACAGTGCCGCCGGGGAGAGCTGGAGCTGCAGCAGTGAATGTCTTCTGACATTTACCACCGCTGCTGCCCTTGTAGTCTTCACTTTTTTTTTTCAAAAAAAGCTCTTCATAGGGCTGCCTGGAGCAGCCCCTCTGTTATGTGCCTGCTTACTGCAGCACCAACTACAAAACTGAGCTCCTGTGCAGGGAGGCGGGGTTATAGAGGAGGCGGCGCTGTGCATTCTGGGAACAATCAAAGCTTTGAGCCTGTTGGTGCCTCGGATCAAGAGCCTACTCTACACCCCAATGTCTATCCTTGTGGAGCCCAGTGTACCCCGCAGCAGAAACATGGTTTTCATGGGCTTAACAGATAACCACCCCTGGTTCCTTTGTAGCACACTGCCCCTATTGCCACCGTGTTTAGCAGTATTCATAAACTGACATGTTTTGGGTTCGTCCAAAAGGAAGGAATCGCACCAGATTGTGATTCTGTAAGCAAGACTACCTTGAATTAGGGCTCACAAAATACACTCTACGGTCATGTTTGATTATGTTGAGGTGCTACTCCAAGACACGAAAACAACATAGGTGGAGTAGAAAAAGATAGTTCCTGTGTCCCTATAATAAAGTGCACTATTGTCTTGCAGAAATAAAGATAGTCCCTATAATGGAATGCACTACTAACTTGGCTTAACTCTTGTTCTTATACTGGCAGTGTGGTGAGAGGCAGCACTTTGAGGCCCAGATTTATCATGCCTTGGAGAGTCATAAATTGCACGGTGATAAAGTACCAGCCAATCAGCTCCTGACTTATTTTTCAACACAGCCTGTAACAAGGCAGTTAAGAGCTGATTGGTTGGTGCTTTATCACTGTGCAATTTATCACTCTCCAAGGCTTGATAAATCTGGGCCTGAGTCTCAAGACAATTTTATTGGCACACGATTTTAAGTGCAATACTTTTATATTATATCACTAATAGTTACTTATCACTTTGATCTTACTTTGTTATACCTAGTGCCCCCTGTATTATCCTGATTTTTATATTGAGGTTAATTTGCATTTGATGCTTTCATGCACACTGTACAATGACAAATAACAATGCCTACATAACGGTATTTACATATAGCCTCTAAAGCTAAGGAATCATTAAGATTATTAAGCAGGTTGCGAATCTGAAGACACCCTGTGTAGTAAAGACAATTAGACCAGTGGGTCCTGTTGGGTGTCCTTTTATATCTTTGCTTGCGCTGCAGCACGTTGCAGAATGTATGCTGTGAAAAAGGGGCCCACTGGCAGGTGCGTGTGCCGCGTTCACACCCGCGATTCCATAGGACTGTATGGTGCAAACGGTACTGCAGGATGGCGTACTGTGTCAGGCACATGTACGGAAATTCGCATGCTGTGCCACGCCGCCAACAACAACGTAAGTTGACACATCTGTATATCAACACACCCATACATTGCCTAGATCAAGTAACTTCTCCAAATGCTTTGCCAAACACCATATAGACTTGTGAGATGAACCGCAGAGAGTCCAACGGTCACACTGACGCAGCTACAGAATTCAGTGGTTTCGGTGGCAGAAAAAGCAATGCAATCTTGTATAAGATTGTTTAAATAGGATGGGGTAGCAACCATCGCAACATAAACAGGAATAGGCAGTACTACTACCCTTAAATGGCCTAACAATGGTCCCTCTGTAAAATGGCAAGTAGGTCCTCCCACGTAATGGAGATAGAACTCGCCGCTCTAAAAGGGAACGTTCCACCCAACCACTTTCACATCACAAGAGGCAGGCAGGGAACAGCGCTTTCCGACCAGTTTTGCCCCCCCCCCCCCCTGTTGGGAGAAATACAAGTAAAACACAAGCTAAAGAAAATAAAATAAGGCATACAAACAACCAGTCAGTTGACGGGCATATACAGATCCATGCCGTGTACCTGGGGAGGAGCAGAACAGCAGTGCCACTTGGCAAGTGACAAACTAAGCTGGTAAGTCTGTGCTCCCTCTCTGACATCAGCAGGCAGGGGAAAAGGGTGAGGGCAGGGGTAGAGTAAGAGTGGCTGAAGTGACCATTTTACTAGTATTGTTGTATAAGGGACCAAAACTTTCAATAACAAACTGTAGCTGTGATGATGAGGATGCTGATGCTGATGAAATGAAGAACCAACCAGATAGGTTTGGGAGCCAGTGAATTAAGGATTTGTGTGCAATACAAAATAGCATTTGCAAAAAAATACAAAATCACTAACGTTACAGTATTCCTAAAATAGCACTTTATTTCAAATGGTAAAGATTCTACATGTACATTCTCTTTTGCAAAATAACACTAATAAATGGAAACAATACAGTATATAGTCTCTATATATAGTATTCTGGCTAGCTGAACCGTTTCCTGTCTTCAGTACGTATTGTATTGTTGGATTTATGTGCAGTATTTGAGTAATAAAAGACCACAAGTTATAAAACAGTCTTCAAAGGGTAAATGTAATCAAATTATAACCGAAATACAATATATGCATTTCTAAATGGATTACTGCAATTAGTATTCATAAAAAAAAAAAAAGCCAATTTGGGGGGGGAAAAAAAAGTTTAACCCCTCAACATACTGTATGTTTTTTTTTATCACTCATACTTCAAGGCACTTTTGACTACATTGGTCTATACGTGCAGCTCTTATTCCAGGTCAGTTACTGCACAGAAACCCCCATTCCGCACAACAAGATATTATCAATAGATTAATAACTGTCTGCACTTTTAGTCTCTGTCCGTGTGCGTATGCAGGGTACCACTGTTGTTCTGTGCAATTGCTTTTTGCGGCGCACCGGCAGTTTGCAGAAGTCCACGACACCCATCCAGTCTTGTGTCTGACTCAAAGTCAGGCCCAAATTGTTTCATAGGATCAGGGCTGATGAGAGAGGGGGCAGGTAGTAATTACCCGGCAGGGTCCGGGTCCGCTGCGGCGCTGCAAATACTTTTATCTTTTATTTTATTTTTCTAAGTGGGCATGACCACACCTCCTGCACGATTTGTCCACTCCCCCCGAAAAGTACCCGGGATCAGCACAGCTCTCTACGGCCGTGAATAGGATACTACCTCCGACATATACCTAAAGCCCTTTCAGGGTCATCTAGATCTGACACTAATAAAATAATGGAGATTACAGAAGGGGTTATAAAAATATATTTCAAAAGCTTATTTTATTTGCTTTTTAATTAGGACCAATTGCTAAATGTTTTAATAGTACCTTATCTGCAACATATTTACTGTAGCTCTTACTGTAAATTATAAAATAAAATCTCCTCATCCTCAAGTAGCTGATCTATGGCTTCAGTACATGTCAGATCCAGTTTTAGGCTCATATTGGATGAGTGACGCTTCAGTGCTTTCTCCTGTCTACAGCACTGAATGGATACGGCTGTAATCGCCAACACTCTTGACATGTATCCGGGTAGTGAAATTCATGGAACTCATTTTCTCCTGCCTTTTCTGGTAACGTATGTGACTGTTACACAGGCTCCACTGGGACAAGTGCATGACAAATGGTGGAGGTCTTGTACACTCCCCACCAATGTGCTAATTGGTGGGGTTTTATTTTAGAGATACAATTTAATTTTAGTTATGCATTAAATTCATGGTTTTGC
Organism: Pseudophryne corroboree; assembly: GCF_028390025.1. Taxonomy (NCBI): domain Eukaryota; kingdom Metazoa; phylum Chordata; class Amphibia; order Anura; family Myobatrachidae; genus Pseudophryne; species Pseudophryne corroboree. The sequence goes on along the minus strand of NC_086445.1, from coordinate 942,678,976 downwards.
TGTGTATTTTTAGCTCCCTGATTTATTACAGCTATTTTTTTTAAAAAGCAAAACCAGCCGGAAGCTTTAAATCCTGGAGCAAAAAAATTACAGAAAATTAGCAATTTTGACAAATTGCTGTTCATTGTATTTCCACCGAGGTGTTTCATATAGTGTTCACAACATAGGGGTAAAATTACTAAGATGGGAGGTTTTTCCATCTATCTATTATCTTCTAGAAGCAGCTAGATAAATGTTAAGTAGAGCCTGATTGGTTGCCATGAGCAACATCTCCTACCTTTGTATATTTACCCCAGTCAGGGCCGTTTCTTGGGGCAGGCGAGCAGTGCAACCGCACTGGGCGCCCACCGCGGCACTAACTGTGGCTCCCTGCTTCCCCCCTCCTATTTCTCCCCAAGTAACCCGCTCGGGGGGCGGAGTTTCATGGAATGACGCGGTTGCGTTGTTAGGTCACGACGCAACCCCGTCACTCCGCGAAACTCCCCCCCCCCCCCCCGAGCAGAGTACAGAGGGGGATCCATGTTAGGAAGAGGGAAAGGCCGGCGCGAGGAGCGACTGGTGAGGCGGGCTGAAGAGCGGTAATCGCCTCTGCAAGTATTCTCTCTCTCTCTCTCTCTCAATGTGTAAAATGGGGACACCTGCCGTAATGTGTGAAATGGGGACTCTTGCCTGCCGTAGTGTGGGGATTTAATGTATCAAGGGCATTGCGGTGTGTGGCATAATATGGTGCAGGTGGCATTACTGTGTGGGGCTTAATATGGTAGAATTTTTTTTTCCTGTGGTGGTCGTGATCTGTTGGAGCAGGGTCAAAAACTGGATTGTGAGGTAGTCTTTTCAGACGAGGCCATGCCCATTTAAATTAGGCCACACCCATTAGGCCACAGCCATTTTTTTATGTCATGGGGGGGCGCATTTTTAAATCTCGCACTGGGAGCCAAATTGGCTAGAAACAGCCCTGACCCCAGTGTATCCCAAATGTGGCTTCACAAGAACATTACCCCCAACCCCATAACAAGCAAAGTAACACACTAAGGAAAATCTCACCATAAGATGAAAAAAAAAAAAGACAACATATGATATTTTCTATACTGTTGTTAACTTTGTTTTAATGCTACAAATTTGACCTTTGTTCTTGTAACATTGACAGAGCTAAAAAAACAAAGGAATGAATTTCAGCGCTCGATACATTACAGCATATTAAAAACACACCACACAGATGATTTATCACTGGTGCTTCTCTTACCAGTCGGATAAATGTGGTTATTCAGTAGTAGGTTCTACAAAAAAAACAAACAAAAAAAAAAAAAAAATACAACCTCTCCCTTGAAACTATGAAATTAAAGGACAGGAGTGTGAGCGAATATCATTTTGCTTGAGCACAGCTTCATCCAAGTCGACAAGTTTGCCATTAATGGTGACGTCCATGCAGCCGACATAGAAGGCTGAGACTGGAGTGGCTGTAACGGGGATATCTGAGGATGAAAGTAAATAAGGTGTCGTTAACCACTTACCTGGCAATTTTTTTTTCACCCGAAAATGTTTTTTTTTAATTAGGTGAAAACCCTGTTTTTTAAACTTGTCCACAAAGTTTTTATTAGAATAAAAGGAAAAAAACACTTTTTTAAAATATTTTTTAAAAACAAGGTTGTTTTTTCTCTCCAAACATCGGAACATCAGTTACCATCGAAACATCGCTACCATCGATCCCGATGACGGTAATTGGACAGAGATGTATGGGGAAGGCGGGAGAGAGGGGGGGGGGGGAGATGATGCTGGGATGTCCTGTCACTGCTGGCCACAGTGATTGGGACAAGGGGAGGGTCCAAAGCCGCAGCTGTGTGTTTTTTTTTAATGCTGGCAGGAGGGGAGACGCTGGGCTGCCTGCCCGATCTCTGCTGGCTGCAGCGATCGGAACAGGAGGAAGAGGCAGGAGGAAGGGCAGAGCTGCATATGGCCCGATCACTGCACACAGTGATCGGGACAGAGGGAGGGTTTCCGCCGGGTTGGGGAAATGCTGCAGGGCTGACCGATCACTGTATTCAGCAGTGATCGGAATACACTGGGGGTAGAGTCGTGGCGGTCGCAGCAGGGCTGGCAGGTCCCTCTGAGTGGACGTTTCTGACTGGTTGCATCAGATGCGACCATGTCAGGGAAAGCCCAGCCTGGTGTAGTTGCATCTGATGTGACCATGCCAGGCAAGTAATTGTAAGCTGCACTGGGACAGTGAATGGCTGTAATATTCTCTGTAAAGCGCTGTGGAATGTGTGTGCTATATACTTTCAGTGTTTATAAATAATAATAATAATAATAATAACAATAAATAAATGAAGCAAACATCAAGAGAAAACTAAATGCACTACAAACATCTTCTTCCTTACGATATCATTATGGTCTTATTTTTGGCTACTGCGGTAACAGGTTTCACTTCATAACACTGTAATATAAGACTGATCTTCTTTACAGCACAAATGCGGCAATTCAATCCGCCATACACAGTAGGCTCAACGTTCCATTGAAATTCCTCCAAACTATATAAGAGATCAAAATGATTTGATTCTTAGTAAACATATGTACTAAATACTGCAAGGACTGATGCTTCATTACCTTGCTGGAGACACTGTACACTCCAAATTCTGCTTTTAGTGCTACTTACAGCTACAACATTTATATCCCACAATCCCTATTAGTTTTGTGTTATTCCAGTGTTTTATGCTGAAATAATTCTGTACATGCAAACGCATATAATCAGCAATAGGACAGATACCCTCTTTGGCTTGTCATATGAATTCCAGTAATCCACACCAACCCAAGTTACACATGGCAGTGACCAGTGTCAGACTGGGGCATGAAGAGCCCACCTGGGGAATGCTGCTGTAGGGGCCCATGCTTAAAGGTGTGACCAGGTTCCAGTGGGGGCGTGGCCAGCCACCACAGAGGTTTGGCTAACCATTACATGTTCTGTACCCCTTGGTAAATATATAATAAACCAAATTATTGTGAAGCATAATGTAACATATGTATAATGCATAAATCCAGTGCACTAGGATAGAGTCTGGAACTTGATCCCTAGAGGAGGAGGAGGACACACAGGCAGTAGGGCCCACCGGTGGTTTCCCCTGTTCCCATGTGGGCCAGTCCGACCTTGGCAGTGACCCAGTAGAAAGGCAGGCCATTAGAACTAATGTACCTAAAACCTCACTTGTATGCAAACAAAGGAAAATGTTCTCAAGGTATACTATGGGTGGCATCTCAGTCTAACAGGATTGCATAAAATTTTTATGAACACCTCCAGTTTGTGCTTATGTGTAAGAGAGCACTACAGTATATGTGTATGGAAATCAGTCATTGAATATTTATACAAAAGAACAATAATAATAATAATAATAATAATAATAAAAAAAAAACGTCATCCATAGTCTTCAACTGAACATCGGGCTTTAATTGTAAAATTATTATAGTGTTGGTGGAATAACTTCTGAATGTACAAAATTGACATATTAAGGTGTGTGTGTGTGTGTGGGGGGGGGGGGGGGGGGGGCAGGAGGGGCACCCAGTTATGTTGTTTTCTATTACTCTTAGCTGCACGGATGAGGCTGATCTCAGCAGTATATTGGGCTGGGGGGCAGGGTGCCATCTGCTGAGGGGCACAAAGTATACCTGTCGACCTTTTGACCATGTCGACCATATGGGGCCGACCTATTGCCTGTTGACCTAATACTGGTCGACCTGTCAACCGGATACCAGAGAAAATATGGGTACCAGTTTTTTTAAAAATAGGCAAAACATGTAAAAAGCAACTCATATTATAACAATTGTAATAGAATATATAGCAAATGTAACTAATATTTTTTTTCTCTGCATATCGGAACTTTATCATATTTTCCATAAAGTGTCAAATTCTGACTTGATACGTTACTGTACTGCATTCGTTCAACCAAACATTTTCTACCAATTCATAAATATAAAAGCTTACCTGGAATTCCTCCTAAGTACGTGTCCAGCTGTCCCTTCATTGATTGGTCCAGGATTGAAAGCTGTCTCTTCATTTCCTCCTTGTCTACGTAATTAATGTCAGTATAAGAATTGGTCGTTATCTCCATTGCCGACTTTGTGGCTGTGAAACTTATGAATAGAGTTTTGTCAGTGCAAATCCGTTTCGTTGAGAGTCGGGCCACCGTAACGCTCTGAATGCTGACAATGATATCCTAGGCAAATATATATATATGTATTGCAGTTATTGCCCACACACATAGAAGAGAAACATACTGTAATTCCTAAGTTTTTGAGAGGAAGAAAATGTAACAGTAGAAAAAATTAAAGAGACCTTTAGGAGACAGTCAATTTTAAGGCGACAGCAATGACAATAAAAATAAGTAATGGTTATATTGTAAAGTTGATGCTTGGAATCTTATACATTGCTAATTGCTATGAAGTACTGTAATGCAAAAAATAGGATTTTGATAACCTACCGGTAAATCCTTTTCTCCTAGTCCGTAGAGGATGCTGGGGATGACATCAAGTCCATGGGGTATAGACGGAATCCGCAGGAGACATGGGCACTCTAAAGACTTTTCATTGGGTGTGAACTGGCTCCTCCCTCTATGCCCCTCCTCCAGACCTCAGTTGTAGGAACTGTGCCCAGGGAGACTGACATTTCGAGGAAAGGAATTACTTAACTAGTGGTGAGATATCTACCAACTCACACACTCAACCATGCCGCACACATGGCATTCAACATAACACACGCCAACAGGCATGAACTAATTGCAGCAACATGCTGAAACCAAGATAACACAACTTGTGTAACTGTAATAACTAAACTGCAGGTAAAGTACGCACTGGGACGGGCGCCCAGCATCCTCTACGGCAGGCTTTTTCAACCAGTGTGCCGTGGCACACTAGTGTGCCGCGACCAGTTGCAAGGTGTGCCGCGGAGCCAGAGCAGCATCCTGCACCTTCAGAGTGAACTGTTGGCCCGGACTCTTCTTAGAGGATCAGTCGTGCTCCGGCCGTGACCTATGCCTTGAAAACGCGAAGGTGTGATATCATAAGTCACGGCAGCCTCGTCTCACCACCCAGCCAGCCCACCTTGCATACACATCTTCCAGTTCCCAACTGCATACACAACTTTTCTTGCCAACCCATATCCACTCCTGCCCGACTGCCCGCTGCTCAGTATTCGCAGAACTCCACTATGAACAACCCCCGCCACTGAGGGACAGGGAGGAGGACAGCTGACAGGAAGGGGCTATCATTTGTTATATTATTTCTCCTGTGAGGAACAATAGGATTTCAATAGGATTTATGTGGGGAGAATAAGAATTTGTGGATTTATGGGGGGAACAATGTGAATAATTCATGTGGGGAGCAATAGGATTTATGTGGGGAGAAATGTGATTGTTTTTTTCTGTGTAGGCCAATGTATGTGTGGATTTTTTTTGTGAGGGCCAATATGTGTGGGGGTTTTTTTTTTTTCTGTGCGGAACTGGTGGTGTGCCTTGGCAATTTTAAAATATTGTTCGGTGTGCCGCGAGTAAAAAAAGGTTGAAATTCACTGCTCTACGGACTAGGAGAAAAGGATTTACCGGTAGGTTATCAAAATCCTATTTTCTCATACGTCCTAGAGGATGCTGGGGACGACATAAAGACCATGGGGTCTATACCAAAGCTCCAGTACGGGCGGGAGAGTGCGGATGACCCTGCAGCACCGATTGACCAAACTTTAGGTCCTCATCGGCCAAGGTGTCAAACTTGCAGAACTTAGCAATTGTGTTTGACCCTGACGAAGTAGCTGCTCGGCAAAGTTGTAATGCCGAGACCCCCCAGGCAGCCGCCCAGGATGAGCCCACCTTCCTAGTGGAGTGGGCCTTTACCGACGTCGGTAACAGCAATCCAGCCGTAGTATGAGCTTGCTGAATCATATTTTTAATCCAACGTGCAATAGTCTGCTTGGAAGCAGGACAGCCAATCTTGTTGTGATCATACAGGACAAACAGAGCCTCTGTTTTCCGTATACGAGCTGTTCTAGCAACATAGATTTTCAAAGCTCTAACCACATTTAGAGACTTTGAATCAGTGAATTTGTCAGTAACTACTGGCACCATAATAGGTTGGTTTATGTGAAAAGCAGAAACCACCTTTGGAAGAAAACGTTGGCGAGTCCGCAACTCTGCCCTATCTTCATGGAAAATCAGGTAAGGGCTCTTGTGAGACAAGGCCCCCAATTCAGACACCCACCTTGCGGATGCCAATGCCAAAAGCATCACCACTTTCCAAGTGAGAAACTTCAACTCTATCTTTTGTAGAGGCTCAAACCAATCCGATTGAAGGAACTGCAATACCATGTTAAGGTCCCATGGTGCCACTGGAGGCACGAATGGAGGCTGGATGTGCAGAACCCCTTTCACGAAGATCTGAACCTCTGGAAGAGAGGCCAATTGTTTTTGGAAGAACACTGACAAGGCCGAAATTTGGACCTTGATTGATCCCAATCGTAGGCCCGTCTCCACACCATCCTGCAAAAAATGGAGAAAACGTCCTAAGTGAAACTCTTCCGCAGGAGCTTTCTTGGATTCACACCAAGACACATATTTTCTCCAAATACGGTGGTAATGTTTTGACGTTACTCCCTTTCTGGCCTGAATAAGGGTGGGGATGACCTCCTTAGGAATACCCTTCCTGGCTAGGATACAGTGCTCAACATCCATGCCGTCAAACATAGCAGCGGTAAGTCTTGGTACACACATGGCCCCTGCTGCAGCAGGTCCTCCCGAGGAGGAAGTGGCCGAGGATCTTCTATGAGTAACTGCTGAAGATCTGGGTACCAAGCCCTTCTTGGCCAGTCTGGGGCAATGAAGATTGCTCGAACCCTTGTCTTTCTTATGATCCTGAGTACTTTTGGGATCAGCGGAAGTGGAGGGAAAACATACACTGACGGAAACACCCACTGGATCACCAGTGCATCCACTGCTACTGCTTGATGGTCTCTCGACCTGGAACAGTATCTCTGAAGCTTCTTGTTGAGATGAGACGCCATCATGTCTATTTGAGGAACTCCCCAAAGACTTGTCACCTCTGCGAAGACTTCTTGGTGGAGGCCCCACTCTCCTGGATGGAGATCGTGTCTGCTGAGGAAGTCTGCTTCCCAGTTGTCTACTCCCGGAATGAATATTGCCGACAGAGCTTGTAGATGTTTTTCTGCCCAGCGGAGGATTTTTGTCGCCTCTGCCATTGCCGCTCTGCTTTTCGTTTCGCCCTGCCTGTTTATGTATGCGACTGCTGTTACGTTGTCCACCTGGAACTGCACGGGACGGTCTTGAAGAAGATGTACCGCTTGTTGAAGGCCGTTGTAAATGGCTCTTAGCTCCAGCACGTTTATGTGAAGGCAGGCTTCCTAATGTGACCAACGTCCCTGGAAGTTTTCTCCCTAAGAGACTGCTCCCCAGCCTCGGAGACTTGCATCCGTGGTTACTAGGACCCAGTCCTGAATGCCGAACCTGCGTCCCTCTAGCAGGTGAGAGCTGTGCAACCACCACAGGAGTGAATTCCTGGTTTTTGACGACAGGATTATCTTTCTGTGCATGTGTAGGTGTGACACCGACCACTTGTCCAACAGGTCCGACTGGAATACTCTGGCATGGAACCTGCCAAAATGTATGGCCTCGTAGGCCGCCACCATCTTCCCCAACAACCGAAGGCACTGATGGATCGACACACTTGATGGTTTCAATATCTGTTTTACCATTTTCTGGATTTCCAGAGCCTTTTCCAGCGGAAGAAATACTCTCTGAACTTCTTTGTCCAGAATCATCCCGAGGAAAGACAACCTTGTCGTCAGTTCCAACTGTGACTTTGGGTAATTTATGATCCACCCGTGTTGTTGGAGTATTGACAGGGAGAGGGATATGTTTTGTAATAACTGCTCCCTGGATCTCGCCTTTATCAGGAGGTCGTCCAGATAAGGGATTATATTAACTCCTTTCTGACGAAGGAGGACCATCATCTCCGCCATCACCTTGGTGAATACCCTTGGCGCCGTGGAGAGACCGAAAGGTAACGTCTGGAATTGGTAATGTCAATCCTGAATCGCGAATCTCAGATAAGCCTGGTGAGAAGGATAAATGGGAACATGCAGGTAAGCATCCTTGATGTCCACCGACACCAAGTAGTCCCCCTCCTCCAGACTGGCAATCACCGCCCGAAGTGATTCCATCTTGAACTTGAACATTTTCAGGAAGAAATTCAGATTTTTTAGATTTAGGATCGGTCTGACCGAGCCGTCCGGCTTCGGAACAACAAAAAGGCTTGAATAAAAACCCCGCCCTTGTTGTGACAACGGTACCAGGACTATGACCTGGTCTTGACATAATTTTTTGGATTGCCGCTGTTAGTGCTTCTCTCTCTGGCGGAGAAGCTGGCAAGGTCGATTTGAAAAATCGGCATGGGGGAACGTCTTGAAACTCTAGTTTGTATCCCTGGGATACTATTTGCAACACCCAGGGGTCCAGGCCAGACAGAATCCAATCCTGGCTGAAGAGTTTGAGACGTGCCCCCACCCGAGCGGCGTCCCGCAAGGGAGTTCCAGCGTCATGCTGGGGATTTGGCAGAATTAGGGGTAGACTTTTGCTCTTGGGAACCTGGAGCCAGTGTGGGCTTCTTTCCCCTTCCCCTTCCTGCAAAGAAGGGGGAACCTCTCATCTTTTTGTATTTATTGGGCCGAAAGGACTGCATTTGCGGGTGATAGGTCTTTTTTGCCGGTGCAGGCGCAGAGGGCAAAAATGTTGACTTACCTGCGGTAGCCGCCGAGACTAACACATCCAGGCCATCGCCAAATAAGGCCTCACCTTTACATGGGAGAGCCTCCATGTTTCTTTTGGAATCTGCATCCGCGTTCCACTGGCGAATCCATAACGCCCGCCTAGCCGATACTGCCATGGTAGCGGCTTGTGAACTCAAGAGTCCAATATCCTTCATTGCTTCCAGCATGTAGGAGGTAACGTTCTTGATATTCCCTAACTTAAGGAGTATCTCATCTTTATCAATCGTGTCAATTTCTGATGACACGCTTTCTAACCATTTTTCAATAGTGCGACTCACCCATGCGCAGGCAATAGTGGGCCTGAGCAGTGTACCATTGGTAACATAAATGGATTTCAATGTCGGTTCCATTTTGTGGTCTGCCAGCTCTTTAAGAGAAGCCGTGCCAGGAGCAGGGAGAATTACCTTCTTTGTCAACCTGGAAAGTGCACTATTTAACACAGGGGGTGACTCCCATTTTTTCCTGTCTTCAACCGGGAAAGGATAAGCTATGTGAATCCTTTTGGGAATACAATTTTTTTTATCAGGATTCACCCACATCCCTTCAAACAAAGCATTTAGTTCGTGTGAAGGAGGGAACGTGACTTTGGATTTCTTTTCCTTACATAAATAAGCTTTCTCCTGAGGTACAGGAGTGCTTTCTGTAACCTCCAACACGTCCCTTATAGCCACAATCATATATTGTATACTTTTTGCCAATTTATGATCTATCTCTCTGGATTCAATATTGTCGACACAAGAATCAGAATCCGTGTCAGTATCAGTGTTTACAACATTTGCAAATGGTCTCTTATGTGACCCAGAGGGGCCGCCCGCATAAGGAATAACAGCATCCTGAAAAATCACATCTTCCACAGATTTTCTCCAGCATGCAGCCTTAGATTCAGACTTATCCAATCTACGGTTAATCAGATGCATACTGTCACGTAGCTCTTTCACCCATGCAGGCTCTTGGTGTGCCGGTAGCGCCACCACATTACAACTCTGTGTCCCTAAAATTGCTTCCTCCGGGGAGGAACTCCCTGCCTCAGACATGCCTCACACGTGTACACCACACTCACAGACACACTGGGACTTATTTTGGGGACAGACCCACAGTAAAATCTGTCAGAGGGACACAGGATAGGAGCAGCCAGTTCACAAACCCAACGCCAGTATTGCCTGTGAACACAGTATGTCCACAGCCCAAAAGCACTTTTAAATAGTAATATTCACTTTCAAATGCACCACAATCGCTTTGTGCCCCCCCTTTATAGCACCAGCGTGTTCTCTGCAGCCTGAGGAGAGAGAGAAAATGGCGCTGAGTAGTGTGCTGGCTGCCTGAGGAAGAAGCTCCGCCCTTTTTACCTCAGAAACTTTTCATAATATTTATACCGGTGGGGGTAGGGCTGTGCCTGGGCATCTTATTCCCCCTTTTAGCCAGTTTGAGGTATTTTTCTTGCTGCCCAGGGCGCACCCCCCCCCCACGCCCTGCACCCTGCAGTGCCTGTGTGTGTGGGCAGCAAGGGCGCACTGCGCTTCCGCCAGCCACGCCGCACCTCAGCCGTCACTTACTTGATTGAAGATCATTCTTCTCATACTCACCTGTCTTCTGACTTCTGGCTCTGTGAGGGGGGTGACGGCGTGCTGTGGGAGTGAGCATCTAGACACGGCTAGCGTTCAGTTCCCTTCAGGAGCTAATGGTGTCCTGTCAGCCAGAAGCAGAGCCATGAAACTCTGAGGAAGTTGGTTCTGCTTCTGCCCCCTCAGTCCCACGAAGCAGGGAGTCTGATACCAGCAGATCTCCCTGAAAATAAAAAACCTAACATAAGTCTTTTCAGAGAAACTCAGTAGAGCTCCTTAGAATGCATCCAGTCGACCTGGGCACATTTCAAAAACTGAGGTCTGGAGGAGGGGCATAGAGGGAGGAGCCAGTTCACACCCAATGAAAAGTCTTTAGAGTGCCCATGTCTCCAGCGGATCCCGTCTATACCCCATGGTCTTGATGTCATCCCCAGCATCCTCTAGGACGTATGAGAAAAGTAATTACAGGTTGAGTATCCCACATTCAAATATTCCAAAATACGGAATTTTTGGAGTGAGACTGAGATAGTAAAATCTTTGTTTTCTGATGGCTCAGTGTACACAAACTTTGTTTAATAAACAAAGTTATTAAAAATATTGTATTAAATGACCTTCAGGCTGTGTGTATAAGGTGTATATGAAACAAATTAATTTTGTGAATGTACAGTACACACACTTTGTTTAATGTACAAAGTTATTATAAATATTGGCTACAATGCCCTTCAGGCTGTGTGTATAAGGTGTATATGAAACATAAATGCATTCTGTGCTTATACTTGGGTCCCATCGCCATGATATCTCATTATGGTATGCAATTATTCCAAAATACGGAAAAATCTGCTATCCAAAATACTTCTGGTCCCAAGCATTTTGGATAAGGGATACTCAACCTGTATTTATAAATGTGTTCTAACTACAACTATTTCTCCCATCAAAATTATCCTTTAATTGGATTACCCATTCACTGCAACTGGAAGAAGATTGTCAAAACAGTTTCAATAAACCAGAGCCAGACTGCCCATTTGGCCCATCTGGCAAATGCCAGAAGGGCCGATGGGCGGGTAATTCATGCAAAAGGGGCCCAAACCAAGTGCTGAGTACATATGCATGATTATACTTTTCAGAGGGCCGACATTTCAGTATTTAAAATCCTTTTTTTTATTAATTTTATGTAATATTCTAATTTTCTCTTACGTCCTAGAGGATGCTGGGGACTCCGTAAGGACCATGGGGTATAGACGGGCTCCGCAGGAGATAGGGCACCTAAAAAGAACTTTGACTATGGGTGTGCACTGGCTCCTCCCTCTATGCCCCTCCTCCAGACCTCAGTTAGATCTTGTGGCCAGAGGAGAATGGGTGCACTGCAGAGAGCTCTCCAGAGTTTTCTGTGGAAAAAGAATTTTGTTAGGTTTTTTATTTTCAGGGAGTCCTGTTGGCAACAGGCTCCCTGCATCGTGGGGCCGAGCAGAGAGAAGCAGAGCTGGCTTGTCAAGTTGGGCTCTGTTTCTAAGGCTACTGGACACCATTAGCTCCAGAGGGAGTCGGAACACAGGTCTCACCTGGGGTTCGTCCCGGAGCCGCGCAGCCGTCCTCCTCACAGATGCCGAAGATAGAAGCCGGGTGAGTATGAGAAGGCAGAAGACATCATAGGCGGCAGAAGACATCAGATCTTCATGAGGTAAGGTGCGCAGCGGTAAGCTGCGCGCCATTGCTCCCATTCACACACACAGAGCAGCACTGAAGGGTGCAGGGCGCAGGGGGTGGCGCCCTGGGCAGCAATAAACCTCACATTTGGGTACTGACAAGGTAGATTGGGCTGCTGGGCAGTAATTCTACGATCCCCCGCCATTTTCTATAAAAAAATCACCGGGACCGAAGCCCGCCGTCGGGTGGGCGGAGCTTGATCCCCAGCACTAACCAGCGCCATTTTCTCCACAGAAGCTGCATGAGGAAAACGCTGGCTCCTTGGTCTCTCCCCTGCTGAACATTCAGGCTGGAAAAAAGAGGAGGGGGGCATTTTGAGCGCAGTGAGTGGGAATCTGGTCATTTTATATATATATATATATATAAAAGCGCTATCTGGTCATATTTTTCCGGTGTTATTAAGCGTTGGGTGTGTGCTGGCATACTCTCTCTCTGTCTCTCCTAAGGGCCTGGTTGGGGTTCTGTCCCCTTATAGGTTAATCCCTGTGTGTGTGTGGGGTGTCGGTACGTGGTGTCGACATGTCTGAAGCAGAAGGCTTTTCCAAGGAGGAGGTGGAGCAAATGAGTGGTGTGTCCCCGTCGGTTGTGCCGACTCCAGATTGGATGGACATGTGGCACATGTTGAATGCAAGTGTGGCATCTTTACATAAAAAGCTTGATAAGGCTGATTTAGGGGGGACATCAGGGGATCAATCCTCAGGTTGGACCGACTCACAGGGCCCGTCGGGGTCTCAAAAGCCTCCCTTAACACAAGACACTACTACCGACGCGGATTCTGATTCCAGTGTCGACTATAACGAAGTAAAATTGCACCCTAGGGTGACTAAAACCATTCAGTGTATGATTGTGGCAATAAGGGATGTGTTGCAGATTGTGGATGAACCCTCTGTCCCCGACACAAGGGTACACATGTTTAAGGAAAAGAAACAGATTATTAACTTTCCCACATCTCATGAATTAAATGAATTCTTTGGAAAAGCTTGGGAGACTCCGGATAAGAGACCGCAGATCCCCAAAAGAATTTATATGGCATACCCTTTCCCTAAGCAGGACAGGGAGATTTGGGAATCACCCCCCACTGTGGACAAAGCCCTGACGCGCTTGTCCAAGAAAGTGGCGCTACCGTCTCCTGACACAGCAGCCCTTAAGGACCCTGCAGATCGCAGGCAAGAAACTACCTTAAAGTGTATTTATTCTCATACGGGTGCTGTGCTAAGACCGACAATTGCGTCGGCATGGGTGTGTAGCGCAATTGCAGCTTGGACAGATGAGCTGACAGATCAATTTGATAATATGGATAAGGATACTATATTCCTAACTCTAGCCCATATTAAAGACGCAGTCTTATTTATGAGGGATGCTCACAGGGACATTGGATTGCTAGCTTCTAGGGCCAATGCCATGTCTGTCTCAGCGAGAAGAGCCTTATGGACTCGCCAATGGATGGGTGATGCGGATTCCAAGAAACATATGGAAGTACTACCCTACAAGGGTGATGTATTGTTTGGGGATGGGCTGACGGACCTGGTTTCCACAGCCACAGCAGGTAAATCAAATTTTTTACCTTATATACCCCAACAGCAAAAGAAAGTAACACCCTATCAGATGCAGTCCTTTCGGTCGCACAAGTCCAAAAGAAGTCTGGGATCCTCTTTCCTCGCCAGAGGTAAGGGCAGTGGCAAGAGAGCACCTGCTTCGGCAGGTGCCCAGGAACCAAAAGTCCTTCCCGGCTGCTCCAAAACCCACAGCATGACGCTGGGGCTCCCCTGAGGGAGTCCGCACTGGTGGGGGCACGTCTTCGACTTTTCAGTCAGGCCTGGGTCAGTTCGGACCTGAATCCCTGGGTGTTGGAAATAGTTTCCCAGGGTTACAAATTGGAATTCGAGGAGGTGCCCCCGCGCCGATTTTCAAATCGGCCCTACCAGCTTCCACATCGGAAAGGGATGTAGTGTTAGCTGCAATTCAAACGCTGTGTATACAGCAAGTGATAATCAAGGTTCCCCTGCACCAGCAGGGAAGAGGTTACTATTCAACCCTATTTGTGGTCCCGAAACCGGACGGTTCGGTCAGACCTATTTTGAATCTGAAATCCCTAAACCTGTACATAAGAAGATTCAAATTCAAAATGGAATCTCTCAGAGCGATAATAGCCAACATGGAGGAGGGGGAGTTTATGGTGTCTCTGGACATAAAGGATGCGTACCTTCATGTCCCCATATATGCCCCCCCCATCAGGAATACCTGAGATTCGCTGTACAGGATTGTCATTACCAATTTCAGACGTTGCCGTTTGGACTCTCCACGGCCCCGAGGATTTTCACCAAGATAATGGCGGAAATGATGGTGGTCCTGCGCAAACATGGAGTCACAATTATCCCATACTTGGACGATCTCCTGATAAAAGCGAGATCAAGGGAGAAATTGCTGAACAGTGTGGCGCTCTCGTTGAGAGTGCTCCAGCAACACGGTTGGATTCTAAATCTACCGAAGTCACAGTTGATTCCGACAACTCGACTACCGTTCCTAGGTATGATACTGGATACGGAACAAATGAAGGTCTTCCTCCCAATAGAGAAAGCCCAAGACATACAGAACATGGTCAGAGACCTGCTAAAACCGAAAAGGGTGTCAGTTCACCAATGCACTCGAGTTCTGGGGAAAATGGTGGCGGCCTACTAGGCCATTCCCTTCGGCAGGTTCCATGCAAGGACTTTTCAATGGGACCTTCTGGACAAGTGGTCCGGTTCCCATCTGCACTTACATCGGAAAATAACTCTGTCCCCATGGACCAGAGTGTCCCTCCTGTGGTGGTTGCAAAGTGCTCACCTCCTGGAGGGTCGCAGGTTCGGAATTCAGGATTGGATCCTGGTTACCACGGACTCGAGCCTCCGAGGATGGGGAGCGGTCACACAGGGAAAACATTTTCAGGGTCTTTGGTCAGACCAGGAGTCCTGTCTACACATCAATGTGTTGGAACTCAGGGCCATTTACAACGGCCTTCGACAAGCGGAGAGTTTTCTTCGAAACCTACCGGTTCTGATTCAATCAGACAATGTCACAGCAGTGGCTCATGTGAACCGCCAAGGCAGGACAAAAAGCAGAGTCGTGATGGCGGAAGCCACAAGGATCCTTCGCTGGGCGGAAAATCATGTAAGCGCTCTGTCAGCTATCTTCATTCCGGGAGTGGACAATTGGGAAGCAGACTTCCTCAGTAGACACGATCTCCATCCAGGAGAGTGGGGACTTCATCAAGAAGTCTTTGCAGAAGTAACACGTCTTTGGGGAACTCCTCAAATAGACATGATGGCGTCACGCCTCAACAAAAAACTTCAGAGGTACTGCGCCAGGTCTCGGGACCCTCAGGCAATAGCAATGGACGCTCTGGTAACACCGTGGGTGTTCAAATCGGTCTACGTGTTTCCTCCTCTTCCTCTCATCACAAAAGTGTTGAGGATCATAAGACGAAGAAGAGTACGAACGATACTCGTTGTCCCAGACTGGCCTCGAAGGGCCTGGTACTCGGATCTACAAGAGATGCTCACACGAGATCCCTAGCCTCTTCCTCTGAGGGAAGACCTATTGCAGCAGGGGCCCTGTGTATTTCAAGACTTACCGCGGTTACGTTTGACGGCATGGCGGTTAAACGCCGAATCCTAGCGAAAAAGGGGATTCCGGAAGAGGCCATCCCTACGTTAATAAAGGCTAGGAAGGAGGTGACGATAAAACATTATCACCGTATCTGGCGAAAGTATGTGTCTTGGTGTGAGACCAAGAATGCACCTGCGGAAGATTTTCAAATGGGTCGTCTTCTCCACTTCCTACAGACAGGAGTGGATATGGGCCTGAGAAAAGGCTCTGTTAAAGGTACAGATTTCGGCCCTCTCGATTTTCTTTCAGAAGGAATTGGCCTCTCTTCCAGAAGTCCAGACGTTTGTAAAGAGAGTGCTGCACATCCAGCCCCCTTTTGTGCCTCCAGTGGCACCATGGGACCTGAACGTGGTGTTGCAGTTCCTAAAATCACACTGGTTTGAACCGCTTAACAAGGTTGAGTTGAAATTTCTTACCTGGAAGGTGGTCATGTTGTTGGCCTTAGCATCAGCAAGGCGAGTGTCAGAATTGGCGGCTTTTTCACACAAGAGCCCCTACTTGATTTTTCATGTGGATCGAGCTGAATTGTGGACACGTCCGCAATTTTTGCCTAAAGTGGTTTCTTCGTTCCATATGAATCAACCTATTGTGGTGCCTGTGGCTACAAGTGACCTGGAGGATTCCAGATCCCTGGACGTAGTCAGGGCCTTAAAAATTTATGTAGCCAGGACGGCTAGAATTAGGAAAACAGAGGCTCTGTTTGTCCTGTATGCGGCCAATAAGATTGGCGCTCCTGCTTCGAAGCAGACTATTGCTAGTTGGATCTGTAATACGATTCAGCAGGCTCACTCTACGGCTGGATTGCCGGTACCAAATTCGGTTAAGGCCCATTCCACTAGGAAGGTGGGCTCTTCTTGGGCGGCTGCCCGAGGCGTCTCGGCTTTACAACTTTGCCGAGCGGCGACTTGGTCGGGGTCAAACACTTTTGCTAAATTCTACAAGTTTGATACCCTGGCTGATGAGGACCTAGCATTTGCTCAGTCGGTGCTGCAGAGTCATACGCACTCTCCCGCCCGATTGGATGCTTTGGTATAAATCCCATGGTCCTTACGGAGTCCCCAGCATCCTCTAGGACGTAAGAGAAAATAAGATTTTAAACCTACCGGTAAATCTATTTCTCCTAGTCCGTAGAGGATGCTGGGCGCCCGTCCCAGTGCGGAAACTCTGCAAGACTTGTACATAGTTGTTGCTTACATAAGGGTTATGTTACAGTTGACATCGGTCTTGGACCGTTACTGTAGTTTGTTCATACTGTTAACTGGTTATGTATGTTCCAGGTTACATGGTATGATTGGTGTGGGCTGGTATGAATCTTGCCCTTGGATTGCTAAATCCTGCCTTGTATTGTCCATCTCCTCTGGGCACAGTTCTCTAACTGAGGTCTGGAGGAGGGGCATAGAGGGAGGAGCCAGTGCACACCCATAGTCAAAGTTCTTTTTAGGTGCCCTATCTCATGCGGAGCCCGTCTATACCCCATGGTCCTTACGGAGTCCCCAGCATCCTCTACGGACTAGGAGAAATAGATTTACCGGTAGGTTTAAAATCTTATTTTCTGAGATTTTGGCTTTTCTTAAGCTGTAAACCACAATCATCAAAATTATAACAAATAAAGGCTTGAAATATCTGACTTTGTATGTAATGAGTCTATAATATAATATATTAGTTTCACCTTTGAAGTTGAATTACTGAAATACAGTAAATGAACTTTTGCACGATATTCTAATTTTCTGAGTTTCACCTGTAAAGCTGCACAGCATTTGTGGGCTGCATGAAGGAGACAGTGTTTACCCTGCATGCAAAAATAAATGCATTTGCACTCATTACATTACAATGTGGTTTGTCCAAGTCCAGAGGTTACCTGTACCGGACTCAGAATCAGACTGTATACTTCTGCAAGGCAAGGATTAGCACTTTTTATAATAATACCTTTGCTGGGATATCTAAAGAAGAAAGTTTTGGCTTGTGCTTTATGAGTACTTGTAATAATAATAATAATAATAATAATAATAAACTCTATAATAAATGCAAATAAGACATATATACACATACTTGCACAATATCCGATGACTGATCTTCAATAGCTATAACTAGAGGGGCGGTGTCCTCACTAACCAGAGCAAACAGCACCCCAGTGCCTGTAGATGATCGAATGTCCAATGTAACGTTTACTGACCAATCTTCATTAGTTATAGTGTTGTCTGCTGTAAGGGACAGTGAGAAATGAAGCCTTTTATTGGACAGTTGCAATCTCCATACATTCTAATGTCATTCTCTTTACATGTACTGCAATACAAATACTTACTGTAGTTGACTAAAAATTGTGCTACTCCGCCTCCTGGATAATAGGACCCCTTCTCCACGGAGACCAGACAGTGCTTGCTCTGCTTTTCTTGGATAACTTCTTTTACCCCCAACGCTCCTTGTTTCATTAAATTCCATCCGCGGATACATCCGTCTAATCGGGGGTTGATCTATGTCAACATTACAGTGAGGTAAGTGAAAGCAGTTTCGGCAAAGTAACATTCATGAATATATAGAAAACCGGAATCAACGCTCCACCTCTAAGCCACAACCATGAAGGTTTTAGAAAAAAACATTCTTCTTATTATATTATTATTGATTAGTAAGGCACCACAGTGCTTACTGTATTACTCACTAAGCTCTCAAAAGCCACATATGCAAAATAGAGAGGAAGGGTATAAATAATAACACAAGGTATAAAGAGCGGAATTTATAAAATAAGATACCAGCCAGTCAAAGGACATTTTCTGAGTACACAGAGCTTCTCTGAGGGTTCTTTCCTAAACCAGAGCTCTTCCGAATGTGAAACCCTAATACCATCTCAGACCACCTGATAAAGATCTAATAGAAGACAACTGAAGGGGGAAACGCATTCCAATATCCTCCCTTATTGTAATGTCAGCATAACACATTACAGAGCTGGAAGGATAGACAGGTGGTAGACAACAGGGGACTACTCTTTTCCTTATAACCATTCTGTTACTTTCATGAAGCCTTTCACACTCTTGCGCTGGTTAGGTTTCTCCATTTATTGTGCCCCTACGCCACCCCTTCCCCAACGGTTATGGATCAATGGGTCGACCCGGACAAATCTGACAGTCAATAGGTCGATCATTATTGTTAGACATGGACATGCTCAGCATGGGAAAAGGGTCACACAGGACAGGTCAACACATGAAAAGGTCAACATGAGATATTTTTAATGGTTTTTATGTAATTTGTCCGTAACATGACCAGGGACCCCAAGTAGTGCACTGCATCCCTTTGCATGGCGAGCGAGTTGCGTGCAAGGTGCCTCGCTATGCTACCGCTGCGCTCGGCACAGGTTACTATTCCCAATCATCCAGGTGAATGGTGCAGTATGAAAAAGTTAAAAATAAAAAATGTGAAAAACCTCTTCATGTGTAGATCTGTCCCATGTCAACCTTATCAGTGACATTTTATGACAAAACAGTCATAAAATTCAAACTTTTATCTTTTTTTTTTTCCAAATCTCCAATTTCGGACCTGCATTGCTACACCACAGCTATCCCTGTCAGTTCAATTTGTTTTGACCTAAGCTTAGACATGTCTACCTGACATAGCGTTAGTACTACTTATACCCCTTTCAGACCGCCACCTATGAACGCGGGTTATTGGCACATTATTGGGTTATTGGAGCGCGCATAACCCGTGTTCAGGTGCGGTCTGAAAGGTGCAAGGGTTGAAATACCGGGTCGAGCATACAGCAGTAGATGAGCAACCGCAACCTATGACTCGGGCCCATATTGTTGGATGACTCTGGAACTATGGAAGTGTGTTATGATTAATAAAGTTTCTTAGTGCTGCAACTTATTTGTTAAATTGTCTATTATATCACTGAGCCAAAGTGTGGAGCTCTGAATTTATGTAGAGGTATATAGAAAAGGCAGTAGGTAGGGTTACCATACTATCCCCTTACACCGAGACATTCATGGATTTCACAGGTTCTGTGATTGATTAAAACCAGAAAAAATGCAGGCTTGAAGCCAGCCAGCCACAGAACTTGTGTAATTCATTAGTGTCCAGGTATAAAGGGATGGTATGGTAAGCCCAGCAACAGATGAACATGTCACATACATGAAGAACTGCGTATGGCACGGTACAGGTATTGTGATTTTGCAGCTAATTAGCGGCTGCTGTGTCTTCTGGTCAAATACCAGTTTATCTTTGTAGTTTTGCTTCTGTCAATAAAGGCATTTTATATTTCAGACGAATAGAATCCAGTGAGCAGACAATCCTTGAAGTTACCGGTTTAATTAGATTTTCGACTTTCTGCGGTAATCCTGCAATGTAGACTTTGGTTTCCAATATACCATTTACAGGTGTAAATAGATGTTTGGGTTTATTTATATTCATAACAGCTTCTTTTGCAATTTTAACACTGATGCTGCTTTCCAGCTCTTCCACAGACACCTAGAGAGGAAACAATAAGGATTTTAGGCTTCTGTGTTATTGTTATAACAGTGTAAGAACATATAGGTTACATGGAGAGGTAATAGGGTAGATACACTGATGCGGATTGAATATAACAAAGATCACTGGGGCAGAAAACATGGCCTAAAACTGTAGGACAATGATATTATTATAATAATTATTATTATCTTACTTAGCGTGTACAATGAGTATCTTATTGCATCTGATGACAGAAAACAGAAAGTAAAGGCTCCCTGCCACTGGGTACTGCAAATATCAATGGTGCAACCAATGGTGGAGTCTAAAAAATTGCTGAATGTGTTACAGTATGCAGAGACGCTGAAGGTGGGTATCTCACTGCTCATTCAGGTGTTGGCATCTATACCAGGGATTGGCTGACACTAGCACTTGTATATTATGGCAGCAGTGACACCTCTGAATCAGGCTCATAAAGTACAGGAATAACAATGGCAGCTGCTGCTGAAAGTGCATGTGGCTAATGTCAGGCAGCAGCATTACCAGCCACCAATAACAAAGCAGCCATTGGTGACTGACCTTTGCTGCAGCTAGTGGTGGTGCGGCATGGTTGGAATGAGGAGAGACAGCAGAAGGTGGAGACACAAAATAACAATCAGTCACTGAACAGTCATCTGCTGTCACCCATACTTGTCTGTCACCATTAATTATAACTGAGCGTCCTTCCTCTGCCGATTCTAGAGAAGGGATTTGTGTAGGCCGGGTGTTTTACTTTAGTGTCATGCTCATTGCTGTAAAAGGGCATGGACAGTTATTACCCATGTTTGGCAACTGTCACCATAGAGAAAACAGGAGATCACCATAGGTGACAACTGAGCTCACTGGGTCCAACTGCTGAACTGAGATAGTATCAGTAGATGCCCCATACCACCCTGCCATCAGTACTGATATTGTCCCTCTAACTAAGGCTGAACAAACACCTAAAGATTTATTGTCCAATCTGGCTGGTTGTAATGAACACCTGATAATGGATGGAAGCAAATGACAGTTGAACATTTACTCCCAAACACTGAGAAACAGACAAAAATGGTCAATCAGACAAATTTGGATAAATCCATTTGATTTAACCAATTTGTGTGAATGACCGTTTTTGTCAGTTTTCCAACATTGTGAAGCAAATGGTCAGTTGTCATTTGCTCCCATACATTACCAGATTTTCATTCCAACCAGCCAGATTGAACAATAAATCATTAGGTGTATGGCCAGCTTAACCCATCTCCTCACAGCAGCTATTACACAGTTACTAATGTGTGACACACGGCCTCCACCAACTGCCACCAGCATGCCACATGGAACCATACACAAGAGTCACAATGTTCACTGTGACATTATGACATCACACTGTATGGCAAGGTATAAAGCCCCAGTGTACAGTAATATCAGTGGTTTTTCTTGAGTTGAAGCTTTAGCTGACACTAGGGAAAGGCCTCCAAGTGTTACTAGTATCTTATACTAGAACTAGTAGTCTACTTTCTGCTGTTGGACAACGCAGGATGAGTTGGAGAGAGTTATCCCAGCTTATTGAATTGTATGGTAAGTAAAACTTATTTTTTCCAGTAAAATTAAGCCAATGTCTCATTCCTTAATATTTGTTCTTTGAAGTGGGAGGAATTATCACAGTGATCTCCTTTTCTAAAAAAAAACCCAATGAATATAATACTTGGGACTGTGTTTATGACAAATGATACATGAATGGGTTGTTTGATCAAATGTTAATGCCATATTCAGGTGTTACTATAGTAAAGATAGGTCATAGGGATATGGGCAGAACGGATGGTGTAATGGTCAGCATTACTGCCTCACAGAACAATCCAAAAATATACTGGTAGGTTAATAGGTTCCCAACAAAATTAACCCTAGTGCCCCCATTGTCTCGAATGCCGGCTGGCCCCGCCCCTCCCCAAGAATGCCTCTGCCTGTCAGTCAGGCAGACGCATCCGAATTGCTGCGCTGAGATTGCAGGCCCTGTTCTGCACATGCACAGAATGGGTCCGACCATCAAGGCAAATGCAGTAAGGAACGCATCGCGCCCTGTACTCTCTATTACCATTCTACACAGTGGAGTCACATTATTATGACCACCTCCTACATGTGACGTCGGCAGCACGTAGCCCATGAAGTACGCCAAGTGTTGTGCGCTGGATTGGTGGGTAAAAGAGGCGATTTATCAGAGTTGCAAAAAGAGATGATTATCTGCTTTTGGGCCACGGTGGCATGAAGGTGTATCGTGACTGGACAAATGTCCCCATTGTGAATAACCGACATGGAAACTGCAGAGCACCACATGCCATTTATGTGAGAGGTGAATGTTGGCTAGGAAGGTGCATGAGGGCCGACCGAAACTACAGTGGAGCAGCTCACAGACAAAATGTACCTGTGTCAACCTACCAGCACCTTACTGAGTCCCTCCCAGCCCGTCTAGCTGCTGTCTGTGCTGCACACGGCGGTTACTCTGGCTATTAGCTGGTGGTCATAATAATGTGACTCCACCGTGTACGTGGCCGCCTATTCTTTGTATAACTACAGCAGGATATTTACCATTGTGATTGGGGAATAAACATTTGGGGCCTACAAATTGTGATGTTTGCATAAACGTTTAGATGTATATATGTAATTACACTTCTGCTCTTTTTTAGTCGTAGGTATCTTATAATATTATATAAATCATATTATTGCTGTAACTCAAAGTGTAAACCAGTGATAATTGATCCTTACTTGTTACCTTTGGCTATTTATCATACCTATAATATATGATCTATATTTTCAGATGTACCAAACATCATTGAGCCTTGGCTGAGGTCTGGGCGGATGAGACCACCCCCAGTAACTGGTGCGCGGAGACAACGCCAGAGGCCTCCAGTGAGGAGAAGAGGAGGAGAACAATCAGGGCTGCATGGACATCAGGAGAGTGGAAGGAGCAATACTCCCTATCAGAGACCGGCTGTTGCTCGCCCGCGCACCTATACCAGATGCACTGCTGGAGAGGGAGAAGCAGGCCAGGCATGTGTCACCTGCATGGAAAATGATGCACATGGGGAGAATATTGCAGTGTTACCCTGCTCCCATAGATACCACATACGCTGCATTGCACCATGGCTCTACATACACCATGACTGCCCCATCTGCCGTCAACGGTGTGCTAATTATTGAGCACTGGAGCTGGCTCGGAACATGTTTCCAAAAGGACATTATAGGCACTTCTACCCTGCCTGCACCATTCTCCACATAGTGGCATACAGAATGGACATTACATTGACGTGCTGTCCTGGGATAGCAAATATTGGAGTTCGAGTGGAGCATGATAGTGGGTGCCTGCTGGATGGGACATCCCATTACCGAAGCTGTGTGGACATTCAACATTCCTTGATCTACGGTGTCACAAATGTACCAGGAATACCTCATTGAAAGCATTCCCACCCACCATGGACAGCGCAGTGGCCGACCACAGGTACTTAATGATCCTGACCAGCAGGTCTGCTCAGAGTTGTCTGTGGCAACAGACAAGTGACACTGGCTCAAATCACATCCACATTCAATGCAGACGGTACCAGAAGCAAATCCGGCAGGTCCTGAATCTGAGCAGCCGAATGTGCAAGGACTGAGATGTCCGGTTTTAGTGCCCATGCACGCTGTAATACCGATCAGTATGCGCTACCATCGGTCACATCATCGAGACTTCCTTATACGGCACCATCCTTGTGGCAGGTGCAGTTTCAGAGTACTTTGTAACATTAAACTGCATAAATTTCAATAAAATCTGAAATAATGGAGTTCTAAAGCTTTTGACCAGTGTACTGTACGTGAGGCCAATTTTTGAGAATGGTTTCTGGGGGCCACTTTAAGTAAGAAGTGTGGTGGGAATGTGTATTAATGTTCTTTATAAGAGGATAGGGTGTATTAGTATTCTCTACTAGGGGGTTAGTGTGGTGTGGGGGTGTATCACTGTTATCTAGAGGTAGGGTTGTCTTAAGGGAGGTACACACGGAGGGATGTGTGTTTAAATTCTAAGCATGCTTAGAAATTAAGCACGGATCTCTCCATGTTTGCCCCATAGCGATAGCTATGTGCGGCTGCGCGCGTCGCTATCACCGGTACTAGATTGGCGTGCATGCATGCACACCAAATCTAGTTAGATCGTTCATTTCACTGCTGGGTGAAATGAGCATCCCCCCCAATCGCTCAGCACACATCGCGCTGAGTGGTGTGAAGAGATGTGTGCTGAGAGTTCTGTGCTAGATCACTCACCACACATCTCTCCCCGTGTGTACGGCCCTTTAAAGTTTTTTTTTTAAGGATAGTAGGTGTGTATCAGTGACGTGAGGTGAGGCAGAGCCTTTCCTGTCATAAAAACTTTTGTTCCAGAGTTTTGACTGTATAAAGTATGTGGAAAAATACAAATAATTTGTTTGAAATATCTTCTTTGTATTATTCTAATCATTTTTATAGCTAAAACTCTGGAGTGAAAAGTCTATGGCGCCAGTCTTTTCCACACATCTCTGATGAAAGCTCACCACAGCTGCAACTGTGTATAATACCAACATGTATATAGTGCTGCACCTGTGTATAATGCCCATATAATGCCCCTTTGGCTCATACATTGTGTGTAAATCTGTCTCTGATGCTAGCCAGTGCCTCCTCAGCCATTTACCTCAGTGCATGTTCCTGGTGTGTAATAATATTTTCTGTACCTTGGGGTGGGTTATATTGTTGTTATGGGGGGTGTAATAATGTTATCTGGCAAAACTACACTGTATGGACGTTATCTGGTGTATGTAGTAATGGTGTGTGTGTGTGTGTGTGTGTGTGTGTGTGTGTGTGTGTGTGTGTGTGTGTGGTGGAGGTGTAGTTACTGTATGCCATGTGAGAGCTGATAGTGAGTGCGTGTGTGTATGAGTGTGTGGGGTGTATATGAAAGTTAAACGGGGTGTGCAGCAATGTTACTTGGGGTGGGTGTGTAGTAATACCATGTGGGAGATGATTCGGGGTATTAATGTTTTACATATATTAATAATCACACATACACAGTACTAATACTAATATGTATATATGTTGCCTAGTGCCTCATGGGGTTTTAATCAGAGTTCTGCGCAAAAGGGACGCCTGTTTCTGACAGATCTTTTACACCAGCATAGGGTGGGTACACGTGGTGATATGAATGGCAACAGCTGCGGCCTACAGAAACTCGCGTAGACGGTCTGATACTAGCATCAACATAACAGAAGGTGACTAGCTTGAACACCATGGATGTCAGTGTGATTCCACTAGCTGCTGTCCCTGTGTTATCTGGGTTTATTTTGCCTTCCTCCCTCTCTTTCCTCCTCTGTGTTTCCTTTAGCCTCTCCCTCTTCAGCCACCCCCCCCCCCCCCATCTCCCTCTTTTACTCCATATGTATCTCATCCCTTCTCTATTTCACATTCTCACTCTGACATTTTTCCCCCTCCTTCTCTTTTTTTCTCTTTCCTGCTACTCTCTCTCTCTCTTGCCTCCTCTGTCTTGCTCCCCCCCCCCCTAAACTGTGTCTGTTTCTATTTTGCCCCTCTGTTTCTTGCTCTTTTCTTCCATCTCTTTCTATTTTTACCCTTCAGCACCTCCTACTTCATGGGCCTCTCTTCTGTTCTTCCAGTTATTGTCGCACCAACCAGACACAGGCTATGGCATGTGCTGTTTACGTCAGAGTTGGTCTGCTTGGCAGAGTGGACTTAAATTGCTTGCTCACGTGCCTGGATTGTGGTTGTAAACTTTGCGAAGGGCTAGTGTAATTATCTAGTATTATTTAGAGGGAGAGCGGGGGGCTGGGAAGTGGAAGTTTCTGAAGAGTCTGCTGTGTGTGTGGATCTGAGCACTCAATCAGCGCAAAAGAACAGATAGCAGCTACCAGCTAGAAGAGACAGGCGCCATAGCATGAGGTGGGAGAATGCTTAAAAAGCTCAGTTCTGTCTCCTACTTGTAATACTGTTTTAGGGGGGTTATTTAGAGATGAACGCAGATTGTTGCATGCGCAGCCAGATCATTAAACATCCTGGATGAAAACCTGCTTCAGGGCGCGACAATAACTGGAAGAACAGAAGAGAGGCCCACTGCCTGGTGCGCACAGGCAGCTTTGCAAAACCGATCACTAGAAATGCAAATGCAGTAGGAGGTGTTAAACCCCTCCTTGCTGCATTTGCGATCCCAGCGCTGCAACCGGCGTCGCAGCCTGGGATTAACACAGTGACCAATGGTTGCGATGTTCCCCTAAAATGTCCAGCTGAGTAAGCTTCAGCTTACACAGGCTGGGCGTCACAGGGAACCATGCAAGGCCAAGAAATCTGTGTCTCTAGATGCAGACCTTGGCCTCGCCATTACCAGAAAACAGGGCGACACGTCCCCATTTCCAGTAATGCTAAAGGGCCCCGCCCCCGAATGCCTCTGCCTGTCAATCAGGAAGAGGCTTATGGAGGGCTGCCTGCGATCATGCAGGAACCGTTCTGCACATGCGCAGAATGGGACCGGCGCCTGCGCAGTTTCCTGATAATCGTGAAATTGTGCAGGGGATCACAATAGCGATCAGTACTGAATTAGCCCCTGAGTTTGGGAAACGCTGTGAAAGACCAATTTGTGAGTGTGTAGTAAGCTGAGCCTTGCTTGTTTCTTTTAAAGTCATCTATTTTTACATATAAAAAGTAGAACTACTGTATATAACAAAGACCAAAGGTAACAGGAAGAGCCACTTACTATATGCCACTCTCCATTATTGATGGATTTGCCTCCGGTAGTAACTTTTGTCCAGATATCATTCTTGAACTGAATCTCAATTTTCCCATCTCTCAGAGCAAGGAGAAACCAGGAGTAGTTGTCAGCCGATACGGCGTACAGGATCACCCCCTCCTCATCGTACGTCCGGAAGTCAAACTCTGCTGAAAACCTATTTGGAAAATGAATCCCACAATGACAACCGTGTAAAGTGGCCATGCCGTCAATTGCAGCAGCCAGCAATCTACTCTGATGTGAAGCGTAACAGCAAAACACTTCTCCATGACTGCGGCTGCATAGAACGTATACAATAACACAATTATCAGCATCACTGTTTCTTTACTGGGGTTCTGGGCACCGGACAGACAGCAAAAAGAGAAAGAAAAAAAAATGATGCATACTAAGGAGCAAGCTAAATTGCAGCAGCTGATTGGTGGCTTTGTACAACTTCTCCACCTTATCTCCCTCCAACATTTGATACGCTTCCCCTTTAATGTCTATCATTCAGAATTAGCTGATAGTGTGGAAGTCCTGTGCTGCCTATGCAAGGCAGCTGCAACATCAGTCACTAATATCATATATGAGGCAATAAGGATACATATAGGAATCATTTAATCAATGCCACTAAGAGCATTAAATGTTTTAGAAATTCAGGTACACATAACAGAGACAGTGGCAAAATACGTAGGGCCTCTGCCGCCTTCCCCGGCAACCCTGGCTCCAGGGAATGACCGGTTGGTCATATAATCTAGAGAAGATATTTTAGATCCGTATGTTCTTTCCTCTTCCTTCTGAACTATCACAGTATTTTTATTGTATTGTTAATCTTATGATGCTAGGGCAGGAGTATAGAAAACTAAGCCATCTGCTGGAAAGTGCTAGTCTTGCCCCATATGTCACCTTCCAAAAAGCAGGGCCAAAAACAATGACAAAAGCTAGTCATACAGTACTATCACAATATGACATACAGGTAGGGTGACCATAATATCCCTTTAATCTGGGACACCTATGATTTACACAGGTTCTGTGGCTGGCTAAACTCTAGCCTGAATTTCACCTGGTATTAGCCAGCCACAGAACCTGTGTAAATCATAGGTGTCCCAGATTAAAGGGATATTATGGTCACCCTAATAAAGGAAGATAGCAATCATTTTCTGACCTAGGGGTCTATGGGGTAGTTTTGTGAAACAGTGAGAAGAGTGGAGAAGTGAGCCAGTGGAGAAGTTGCCCATAGCAACCAATCAGCTGCTACTTTTACATTTTATAGAAGGCACTTGAGAAATGTTACCTCAATGCTGATTGGTTGCCATAGGCAACTTCTCCACTGGCTCACTTCTCCGCTCTTATCACTGCTTCAGGAATCTACCCCTGTGTACTAAGCAAGAGAGCGATAAAGTGGAGAGATATAAAGTACCAATCAGCCACCCCCTGTCATTTTTCAAACACAGCCTGTAACATAAGAGTTAGAAGCTGATTGGCTGGTATTTTATCTCCATCCACTTTATCTCTTTCCAAGGCTTAGTACATAGACCCCTTATCTCCACTTTATCACTCTCCAAGGTTTGTTCATATACCCCTTAAGCTGGTTACACACTGGGCCATATATTGTGCATTCGACTGAACAGACGATATATTGGAAGCGGGTCGGCAGGTGTGTACACCCAATATATCTGTCGACGAGGTCGTTCACAGACATATCGCGTCGGCTGCACAGCTGATGACCGATATAGCTGCAGATCTGGCTGTGTGAACAGATGACCCACCGCCCACCCGTACACCGCCTTTTGCAGGGACTGACGTCACAGCTGGGCGACCAGGTACATATGTCCACACTGTTGGATGCCAGGACCGACATATCAAGCGGCCGATCGGTAAGTCTATATGCTGACCAGAATCAGCCACTCTGACCACGCAACAGCGGGTATACCATCAAGTCAGCTAGGTGTATACCCAGCTTAACAGATGCTGTATGCCTGATAAGACAATCAGGCAAATGCATAACCTACATCAGACGGTGATTACTCGGAAGATGCTAAGCAGTAAATAAATCTCCTTCTATTTACCTTGTTATATCTGGCAGTTTGAATCTCAAATATACAACAGGTATCCCTTTGAACTGTTCCGCCAGGTACAGAAGTTCATAATTGGTCTCAAGATTGAGTGGAACACAAACCGGGATTTCCTAATTGGAGGGGGGGGAAATAAAAAAAAATAAGACTGATACAATTGTAGCAAATGTTAATCATTTATTAAAATATTCAGTCAAAAGAAATAATTAAATCAGTGTAACATACAAAAAGAGTAAATTGCAAGAATGAGGTGTAGGTTTTCAAGCAAAATATGCCAAAGGTCATTTATGAACTACAAAAATAAAAATACAGATCTGCATTGCTCCTTTATTTGGGCCCCTTATTATCAACTAAGCATATTCAGTGGCACGCTCACATCCCAGCCTACGTTTGCTTGCAAATGAAATACTGTTTTTCTGGTTACAGTATGTTTAATGCTTGACACACTCATCTTGCTGATCCAAACTTAGCAACCAAAGCCCCATCCCCCAAATACAAGTTCTTTCCTGTAAAAACAATTGTGTTTGCGAGGTATAGTAAGCTGTAGTGGTACACATCTGTATAGCTGAGGCATAGAACAGCACTTCTCTTTCTGTTTATACCAGTGATGGGCAATAGGTGGCTCTCCTCCCTTATTATCAAACTAGTAAAGGGAGGTACAGCCCCTCCCTGCCCCATTTAGTCTCCACCCACCTCACTGCTCAACCCCCCTTTACCCCGCTGAACCATGCTGTCCCCTGATCTGTACTGCCCCTCACTCTGAATCTCCACCACCCCCTCTCTGTTCACTCCTCTTCCCATTCCTCCCCACTAACTTCCGGAGTATGGACAGTCAATAGTTCGACACCATATCGTCGACAA
The DNA here is from genome assembly GCF_028390025.1 of Pseudophryne corroboree. Taxonomy (NCBI): domain Eukaryota; kingdom Metazoa; phylum Chordata; class Amphibia; order Anura; family Myobatrachidae; genus Pseudophryne; species Pseudophryne corroboree. Next base: position 942,649,090 of record NC_086445.1, on the reverse strand, counting down.
GCATTAGATCAACAGGGTCAAAAGGTCAACAGGCAAAGGGTAGACAGGTCAAAGGGTTAACAGGTACAAAAGGTCAACACACATATGGTCAACGCTAGTTTTTTTTTTGGGGGGGGGGTTCACTTTTTTTCAACTTTTGCATGGTTTACCATCCACATAGACTACAAATGGGAATAGTAACCTGTAGCAGTGGAGCAAGGCACCAAAGAGTGGCAAGCGAAGAAAGGCAGCGAGGGTCTACGTTACTACATTACCCCTATGTGGAGTTACAGGTGATGAAACGTACAAAATGACATCAAAAAAATCATTAAAAACTTGTGTTAACCTTGTTTGTGGGGACCATTCCCATGTTGACCTTTTGAGCCTGCGGATCTTTGGTACCCATTGACCTTTTGACCTGTCTACCTTTGACCTGCCAACCATAAGGTGTTGATCAATTGACTGTCTATCTAATAACCGTAACACACCCAGTTTACACTATCTACTGCATATTGGTTTCCCATTATTCTTCCAGGGAAGGATGAAGCCTATTCTGCCTTTAGTCATGTGCTGTGCTCCTATCAATATTACACAAAGCACTGTAACGTTAGAAAATGCTGCATTTCTGTAAAGCACAGTTTTACGCCTGCAAGCACCAGTAACAATGATGCATGTGCCTGACACTCACTGTGCCTAAAGCTCCAGTTACCTTCTATATGTCCTCTGCATTCAGAGCTCACATAAAGGTGTGTGCACCCTCTGGAAGCCTGGCGAGTACAGATAGTTGTAGTGGCAAAAGAAAGCCGCAGGAGAAGTGACGGTGCTCAGGGAAGAGGAACATACTTATGTTATTGCTCTTAGCTACCTGGAGCACCTGGGGGAGAAATAAAAATAGACCAGCGGCTGATATCAATAATTGAAAATCACGGACTGTGAACTATCTAGTTCAGCAACTAATTGACTTTGCACGGTAGGGCTGGAGCGGGTGCGTCTCCCACACTCCCTGCTCATTTCTCCTCATTACAGATGTGTTACAGCCAGAAGGATGAAGCCGTAAGAGAGAGACCCCGAGGGTGCACCTGTCAGCTTCTCTCGTACAGAGAAAGACCAGGCCGGCTATAAAGAAGCAGCGCTGTGATATTGTTTGTAAAAATAGTGGGTGACTGGGATTTATTTTTTGCAATTTTCAATGATGAATTCAACTCATATTTCCTAAGTTCCCACTTCCTTATATATTAATGGTGCGTGATTACTCTTTCAAATCCCATGACCTAAGACCTAAGACTTCCAATTTTCACCTCCTCACAGTACATCTGCACTGAACGAACACTCTCGGCCATTCCCATTCAAGAGGGCACGTCTAAGACGCACGCGCATCCCTGACGTGCAAGCGGTCATGCCTAACAAGGGGGCAGATGTATTAACCTGGAGAAGGCATAAGGAAGAGATAAACCAGTGATATGTGCAAGGTGATAAAGGCAGCAGCCAATCAGATCCTAACTGTTAATTTACATATTGGAGCTGATTGGGTGGTGCCTTTATCACCTTGCACATATCACTGGTTTATCACTTCCTTATGCCTTCTCCAGGTTAATACATCTGCCCCGAGGTGTGATTGCGGCAAGATGTAGTCACGATGAGCGTGGCTACATCTGTATGTCTTATAACCTTTGCCCTTTTTTTATACTTACTGTTTCACACTGAGTGGTTCATATATCAAGTAGTGAAAAGAGTGGTTGCCCAAAGCAACCAATCAGCTTGCACCTATCATTTTATAGAATGTACTTGATAAATGCTAGCACAAAACTGTTTGGAGAAGTGGACCAGTGGAGAAGTTGCCCATACCGACCAATCTTTTCACTGCTTAATATACATCACCTCCTGATTTATTTTATTGAGCGGATAATAAAAAAAAGTATATATTATCATTGTGATTGGGGTTTAATAATAAATAGGCCTGATAGTCTTCTTTAATGCATATTAGTGAAAACGAGGTAAAATTATACGCCATTTTCCCTTTTTTTTTGGTAAGAGTACAACTATATTTTATTCAGATTCTATATACAGTATGTAGCATTTCCATTTCATGGAAACGGACAGCTGCGGCCCAGCAGATGGCGCTGTTGGGCTTTCAATGGTTTTCTGCTACTAGAAAACAAATCGTCCTGTTCAGTTTAAATCATCAGGAAATTAAAGTACTGTCTGATGTCATATTTTGCTATACTAATTACAATATTGCTTTCATTGTAATAAAACAGCCTGCAGACATCTCTAAACAGGTACATATAAAACTAATTAGATATATTAGATATATTAGCGATACTGTCAACAAAAGTCTATATTAAGAAGACGGATTATCTAGGTCTATTTCATGTTTTCATGTTTATTAGAAGATAGTGACAATACACTGTCAGAATGGCCCCCGGCTCTGTCACCTAACTTACTGGGGTCATTTTCAAATGAGTCCTTGTCCATCTTGGTAAATCAGCCTATGTTTTTCCGCTGTTACACTTGTTCTGGGAGATGTGCTGGAGGGGTACCCGGATTGGCGTGAAGCAATGTATTTAATTGCATTGAAGACTATTACACAGGGAGGATGCTGCGTCTTTATACGCAGCTGCTGGGATTTTCAACAACGCAGGTGGGAGTCTTTGCATAGTAGCCATGTACAAAGACTGTGAAAGCAGTAGCATACATCTCTGACTTTGGCCAATCACAAGTCTCCTTTGGTGCAAAATGTGCTAGAGCCAGGGATGGACTGGCCCACCGGGGAACAGGGGAAACCACCGGTGGGCCCCACTGCCTGTGGGCCCACCTCCTTCTTTAGGGATTAGGTTCCAAACTGTAGCCTAGTGCCCTTTAATTATACTGCACAGGACTATGGGCCCAGCCCATGCACTCTCTTACAGTTAGCGGGTCCTCTGTTGTGGTTGGCCACACCTCCACTATTGCCTGGCCACACCCTTAAGCATAGGCCCCTACCACTGCATTACCCCGGTGGGCCCTTCTTACCCCAGTCCGACACTGGCTAGAGCTGTATTTTGTGGCGTACACACAGCACGATACAAAAACTGACGAACACCCAACTCTACATGAGGTCCTAAATGTTAAATATCAGACAGCTTTCAGCTGAATTAACATCCTGTCCATATATCGTATTCCCATTTACATTTGCTACTAAAAATAGGTCACCTTCACCAAAAGTGACGTTTATAGTCCAGGACTGAATAGGAACAATGTCTCTACTGTGCAGTGCAAAAACTGCTCTTCACGGAAACTAAAGTTGGGTGGTTGGAATACTCATTTTTTGCAAGCTATACCCCAGGAGCTTTCAGGGGCTTAATCAGGATCCAAGATACTGCCACGTTCCAGCCTCAGTGCCAGGGCTTAGAAGGAATTATACAATTTTGTAGCCTGCTGGGTGCACAGTGTCTCTGCCAAGTCATTCTTAAAATGTGCCAAGTATTTGAAGCATTCTTAACAAAACAAAAACCAAGGCCTGGAGAGGATAAGTAACAAAGAAAGACAAAAAAATCCTAAAAATAAAACCAGCAACATGCTGACAGCATTTACAAAGAGGCATCGGGAAGCATGGCAATGAGGTATGGTAATAAAGGAGGGAGGCACATAATGCGTGACATAGATCATTGCCTGTTTCAGCAGCCTGCAATAAAACATACTGAGAAGTCTATAGCCCGGGGGCAACAGGGAGTCAGCGCCGATTGCACAAATCACTCAATAAGAAACTGGAGAACATTAGGTATCCCTCTAGGTGATCTGTTGTAGCGTTTCTGGCACAAAATAACACCTGTAACTGGGATTTTTACAGAGATGAATGGCTCAGTGCCTCATGCAGACCTCAATAACTGACAATTGCCTACAGCTGTGTGTTTCATTATAGTGCGGTCAATGACCCCTGTAACTCAGTGTCATTACCTATTATTATGCTGCTAATTTGCTGCCCTGTCCAAGTACAGTTGGATTGAATGGCGGGGGGGTGATGGAGTTTAGCGGTCGGCTATGGCAGGAAAATTATTGGATGTGTAATGACAAATTTGAGTGATACTTTTTTCTGTACTAAATGTTATTAGCACATTCCAGCTGAGTGTCTGGTCTGCCTGATCATCGTACACAAAAAGTGGCCACGTCTGTAACACACAGATCAACACTACTGCAGATCACATTTTACGGATCTCCTGAGTTAAGTCTCCAAAATGAATGCCCCACATACAAATGGTTAATGTAGAGGAGGATTTCTGTTACAGTTCCATGTAGTATTTCAATTCAAAAGAACACAAGAGGTCTACAATTGGAGCTACTACTATAATAATAAGTGCAGAAAAGTCATAAATGTACCAGAACTGAAGATACAGGATGTGATCACCGATACCACCCCGAAGATACACTGAGAAATGACCCGTGCCTATGACTGTATTCATTTTGTTCTGTCCTGTAGAGGACTAGAGACCAGCATCTGAGAACATACAGTGACCACCATACTGTACAGCAGGTGCACACTGACATGACAGCCAATTTAGGAAAAAGTGTTTCAGTGCTTCTGCGTATTTGAATGTTTGTATGTTTTGGTACACTGGTGGAAATGCAATGAAAAATGCGCATTTTCCATTCTGTTATCATCCTTTATTTTTAAAGTGCCAACATTCCATGCAGCTCTGTACAATGCCGGGATCACGATATGACTAAATAATACAATGATATAAGGCAAACAAAAGATGCCCTTTCCAGAATGACATAACAATCTAAGATGTAAAAGACATTTGGTACACAAGGTAGCTAGATAATAACTGTGCTGCCTGCTGCAAGGGGAAAGCATCATCAGCCACAATAACAAGGCAGCCAATGGCAACTGGAATTATGTGCACGGGGTCGGTGACAGAGGGGGGTCAAAGGGGACAACTGTACCAGGCCCCAAGGATCAGAGGGGCCCCAAGGATACGCCGCTTAGTGCTTGGCAGGGATTTGAGCCATCTTGTCCAAATAGGGCAGTGAGCTGTAGGCGGTCTGGGCGCAGCATCAGGGTGACAGGAGCCTCTCACACACACAGTGACTGTGTGGCGCGAGTGTGCGTACGCTCTTTCGGGTGCAGCTCTGTTGCAGGATTCCTGTGCCCTGCACTGACCTCTTCTGGTGGGGTGTGAGGACTGCATGGTTTCTGCTGTGTGGTGTTCGGGTCTGGATACTGGGGAGTGCAACTTAGAGGAGTCTCACTCTCCACCTGGGGTAACAGTGGATTGGTGAGGGGATACAGGACTTTGGGATGGGATGGGGGAGCTGGTTATGCAGCATGGAGTCATTGGGGAGAGAAAGACTGTATGGTGATGTATGGTGACAGATAGAGAAATAGAGAAAAAAAGATAAAAAAATTAAAAGAGTGTGCAAGAGCATCTTTCTCACACTGTAATAAAGTAATGAATCACTGAGACTCGAGTGCTATTTGTGCGATCGGATTCCTGGTGTTACGATGTCTACTTTCGTGTACGCCCAATCTCGTCCGATCTTGGAAGCTAAGCAATGTTTTGGGCCTGATCAGTACCAGGGACATTATATACGACCCACCATATAACTGTCGAGTACAGAGGGTTCTCTTTGTATGTATATTAAATATCACCCTTTTCCAGTATTTTTTTTCCAGTATTATTCATATACATTATCGCCTGGTTCTTAATATCACCCTTAATGTTTAATATTTAATAATATTATCTTTGTATGTATTTAATATCACCCTTTTCCAATATTATTCATATACATGTTCGCCTGGTTCTTTCCTCTCAAAATGCTTATTGCAGGTGTTACCTTACAACTCCTTTTTGTTAAGCTCATCAACACTGTCACCTGCAAGGTCACCAACCACCGTTATATTGAACATGGTGAGCGATGTCACTTTTAGGCACATAATTAACATATATGTCAGTATAATTAGCATAATCTCTATTATATGTGATTTATTATATATGAGCCACTAGGTTCTTATCCCCTTAATCATTTAATAGTCTCCATCATGTTTATCTGTGAAAAATTGGTATACATGTCTTTTACCATACACCTTTCTTGTATTTATCTATATGGATCGGTTTCCATGGATACCGGCATACCATGTCTCCTAAAACTCCGTCAAGATGGCCACCACATCTCTATGTACTGTATGGAGCTTTCCTCACAACAATATGGCCGCCACAGTACCTATTGGGGAGGACCTTCACTACGCAAAGACCTGAGAACTGACTCCTGATCCCTAGGAGACGCCACAGACGCATGCGCAGTGCGCGAGGAGCGCCGTCGACGCATGCGCACTAGCGAACCGGAAGTGGGGCGGAAGTATCCGGAGACACGTGACCCGCTACCTCCGTCGCCGGAAGTGTGGCGGAAATGCCGCACTTCACTACATATTTACAGTTTTGAACCTTTAAACATTGTTTTGAGCTTTATGAAACATCCGTTTTTCATGTATATGCACTTATAGTGATCCCTATTGCCTGAGGCCACGTTCTATGTAGAGTCCTTGATTGCTTGTAGATTAAATGTTTTTAACGAGTCACATGATCAATTGTGACATCACAACCCCTGAGCTAGCATACCAGGGGTATAAATAGGCATGTTATCTCACTCTGTCCCTACCCTTTGAAGAAGTCTGGTGTGACGAAACGCGTTGGTTTCCCTGCAGTGACCCCCTTGCCTATCTTAAAGTTAAGTCAGAATTCCTTACCTTTTACAAAGACCTTTATGCTTTTACCAGTGTTTGTGAAACTTTTTATGTTTTATTCCACTTTTATATATTATTAAAAAACTTGTTTGTAATATTATATATATTTTTTGGCTCATAAATTTTAAGTTTTAATGATCATGTTTTAAACAACACAAGTCGCCTGTACCCTTATCCCCCCACTCTATATATATATATATATATATATATATATATATATATATAGAGAGAGAAAACAGTTCCTTATATAGCACAGCAAATTTTGTTGTGTATATATATATATATATATATATATATATATAATCATCTGAGGGGGCCCCAGAGATATCATTGTACGGGATTTCTGTTTCCGGCCCTGTATGTGCAGCTACAAGTGGCAGGGTACAGATGTAATGAGGAGAGACCATGGAGACCTGAAAGGTGAACTAATTCTTGCAGATTGCTGATCGCCATGATTGTCCACATTCAGGGCCGGTTCTACACCTTGTGGCGCCCAGTGTGAAAGTTTCCATTGGCGCCTCCCTCCCGCGGTAAAACAGTTAGTGTGCGCCGGATGCGGGCGTAAAAAATAGGGGCGTGGCTTCATAGGGGAGGGGCGTGGCCACAGTTATGTCCCCAGTAGTTGTGCCCCCCCAGTTGATTTGCCCCCAATAGATTTTCCCCCTGTAGCTGTGCCCCCTGTAGCTATGCCCCCAGTAGATTTGCCCCAGTAGTTGTGCCCCCTATAGCTATGCCCCCCAGTATATTTGCCCCAGTAGTTGTGCCCCGTCGCTGTACCCCCTGTTGCTTTGCCCCCAGTAGTTGTGCCCCCTGTCGCTGTGCCCCCAGTAGATTTGCCCCAGTAGATGTGCCCCCTGTCGCTGAGCCCCCAGTAGATTTGCCCCCAGTAGTTGTGTCTCCTGTTGCTTTGCCTCCAGTAGATTTGCCCCAGTAGGTGTGCCCCCTGTCGCTGTGCCCCCAGTAGATTTGCCCCCAGTAGTTGTGTCTCCTGTTGCTTTGCCTCCAGTAGATTTGCCCCAGTAGGTGTGCCCCCTGTCGCTGTGCCCCCAGTAGATTTGCCCCAGTAGTTGTGTCCCCTGTTGCTTTGCCTCCAGTAGATTTGCCCCAGTAGTTGTGTCCCCTGTCGCTGTGCCCCCAGTAGATTTGCCCCAGTAGTTGTGTCCCCTGTAGCTGTGCCCCCAGTAGATTTGCCCCCTGTCGCTGTGCCCCAAAGTAGCCGCTTACAAACACACACAAAAATAAAAATCAATACTTACCACTGCCCTACTCCTGCTTCCCGAACGCTGCTGCTGCTCAGTCTGGCCTCCCGCGTCTCCACTCTATGGGAGAGAAGTCATGACGTCACTCCCATAGCATCGCCGCACAGACACTAGAGGTCAATAATGACCTCTAGGGTCTGTCACTGGAGCCGGCTGCAGCGGACGCCCACACAGCCCACGGCGTCTGCTGAAGCCGGAGAGCGGGATGCGGGTAGGCAGCGGTGCCTGCTGGGTAACTGCGGCATCAAGAACCGCTCCTGTCCACATTTATATTAACTGAGTATCCTTTCTCTTAATGACACCAAAGCCAAGTGACCTTCATGATACCTGATCTCTCTGGAATTTAGTATCATATGACAAGTGACTGTGCTGCACAGCCATTGGTGTGTTCTTTGAGCAGGTGGATACATTATTCTGTAGCCTTTAGCCTGAGCTCTATTTGTCATTGGCACCACGCTTGTCACCAGGATGTAGTCATAATGGCGACATTTACAATGTAGACAGTAATAATGTACATATTCTGCACTGACTGGCACTAGAAGGATAGGATATGGGGGGGTAAGGCTAGGGAAGGCTTAAGCACTAAGACAAAGGTTCCCAAACGCGGTCCTCAAGGCACCCCAACAGTCCAGGATTTAGGTATATCCATGGCTCAGCACAGATGGTTAAATCAAATTGACTGAGGTGCTAATTAAGTCACCTGTGGCCAAGCATGGATACATTTAAAACCTGGACCGTTGGGCTGCCTTGAGGATCGCGTTTGGGAACCTCTGCACTAAGGTGATGGGTAGGGAAGGGCTACTGGAAGGGAGGGTTTGGGTTAGGCGAGCGTTAGGCACTAAGGTGAGGGTTAGAGGTAGGCTACAGAAGGAGAGGTTAGGGTTAGGCTTATGGAGTGTTAGGGTTGTTGGTATAGTGCGATGGATCGATACCATAGGTGTGCAGTGGGGAGCCTTAGATAAAGTATTACCTCAGGAGTTACCTTGTATACAGACAGAACGAGACTTGAGATGTATATCTCCTTTATATAGTACTGAAATAGCAGGATCAATACAACAGGTTTCAGTATCATCAGCTTATGTCTTTCTCCCTCAGAGACTCTTCTAGAATAACACATGTGAGGTAAAACAAACAAGTACATAACATATGCAACAGACAAACACTACATCTCTGTAACTATACAGCGCCATCTGCTGCCCCTGTACGGTAACTACATGCATGTAAACAAAACCATAGTCTGTTGTCCATATTTCAACACCCCTTCTCAACAGACTGGGTTTCTTCAGTTAGACCCATCTTTGACGTAAGTCTCCAATGTCTCTCTCTGGTAAGAGGCTTAGTCATGATATCAGCTGTCATATCTTCTGTTGGGCAATAGTTCAACTCTATAAGACCTTGTTCCTGTAGATCCCTCAGGAAGTGATGCTTGACATCAATGTGCTTGGTTCTTGGGTTCACTCTTTCTGTTTGCGCTAATGCAAGGCATCCTTGATTATCCTCATATATCTTGATAGGTTCTTCTTGAGGCATTCCTAGGTCTGATAGTAGTTGCATTAACCATACCACTTCTTGACTTAGTGTGAATGTTCCATCACCTTCTCTTGAGATTTGCATTCCCAAGTAATGCGTTATGTGGCCGAGGTCTTTTGTTTCAAACTGACGGTTTAGTTCTTGTAACAATTCAACTTCGTCCCCTTCTTGTTCGAAACAAACTAGCAAATCGTCCACGTAAATTAATACATAGAACCATCTTTCCTCTATCAACTTTGTGTAGAGACATGGGTCTGCTTTGCTTCTGATGAATCCCTTTTCTGTCAGAACTCCATTTATCTTTGTATTCCATGCTCTTGCTGCTTGTTTAAGACCATATATACTCTTGTTCAGTTTACATACGTGATCTGGGTTCTGAGAATTCACGAAGCCTGGTGGTTGTTCCATGTATATATCTTCCTTTAGTTCACCATGTAGGAAAGCCGTCTTTACATCGAAATGTTTCACTTTCATACCCTTTATGGCTGCTGTTAGGAGTAAGGTTCTAATGGTAGTGTGCTTCACAACTGGAGCAAACGTTTCATCATAATCTTCTCCAAATTTCTGTGAATATCCTTTTGCAACAAGTCTTGCCTTGTATCTTTCTATTTTTCCTTCAGAATCATACTTGACCTTAAAAGTCCATTTACATCCTATGGCCTTTTTGTCTAATGGTAGTCTGGTCAATGTCCATGTCTGATTGTCTTCCATTGATTCCATTTCTTCTTTTGCGGCTCCTAGCCATTTCTGTGCTTCTCTTTCAGAAAAATTTGCAATTTCTTCCCATGATGCAGGTTCTTGTATGTTAATGGCTTTTGCTTTGTAAGATAAACGTGTAGGTGCTTTTCCCTTGTTTTCTCTTGAAGAGCGTCTCACCCCCTCGGATGCACTCTCATGAGTGTCGCTGGTATTTGTCTTGTGTTGTACTTCAACTTCTTGAGTGATCTCTACATCATCTGTTTCTTTGGATTTGGTGCTTTCTTCTTCTTCAGTAGAGTCTACTGGAGTTATGACATCATCTCGTGTTTCTTCTATGAATGTCACACTGTTGCTTATAACTACTTTTCCAGTTCTTGGATTTAAGATTCTGTAGCCTTTTGAATGTTCACTATAGCCGACTAGAACTCCCTCTTCTGCTCGGTTCTGCAACTTGCTTCGTTTTTCAGCAGGAATGTAAACGAAGGCTCTGCATCCAAAAACTCTAATGTGCTTTAAGCTGGGTTTCTTACCGTGCCACAGCTCATATGGTGTCTTCCTTACTGCTTTGGAAAGTAGTCTGTTTTGAAGATAGGTGGCTGTTGCTGCTGCTTCACCCCAATATTTATCAGGTAGTCCTGAATCTGTAAGCATGCACCTTATCATTTCTGTTAGTGATCTGTTTTTCCTCTCAGATACGCCATTTTGCTCTGGTGTATATGGTACTGTCTTCTGATGCTCAATACCGAGTCCTCTTAAGTACCGTTCTATTTTCTGTCCTGTGAACTCGCCTCCATTGTCGCTGCGTAGAGTTAGCATATTCCTCTTGAACCTGTTTCTGGTCATGTTCACATAGTCTTGCAGCTTTTCAAAGACTTCATCTTTACTTTTTATTAGATAAGTGACTGTGAACCTGGAGTAGTCATCAATGAATGTCAGTATATACCTTTTGTCTCCTACGGTTCGCGTTTTCATAGGTCCGCATACATCACTATGTACCAGGTCTAGTGGTCTGGAAGCTCTGGTTTCACTTTTCTTAGGTATTGTTGTCCTTGTCGCTTTCGCTTTTATGCAGCATTGACACTTCATCATTTCTGAACAGTCTGACACTTTGAGATCCCTGGCTAGGTCTCTCTTCTGCATTTCCTTTATGCAATCTGGGTGTCTGTGTCCTAATCTTCTATGCCACTTATGAATACAGTCAGCGTGTTTCTGTGTACTCAGCTTTGCCTGCTGTGCTGCGATATCCAGACAGTATAAATGTTCTTTTATTCTGGCTGTAGCTAGTGTTTCTCTTCCGTTTTGGATAAAACACTTATTATTCTGAAACTTTACAGTAAGTCCTTTTTCTACTAGATTCTTTACTGATAGCAGTGCTCCCTCAAGCTTGGGAACATATAGCACATCTGTTACGGGTATTTCTGTATAGCTGCCATTACCCTTGGAGCATAGGAATTGACCATTCCCTTTCCCTTCTGCAATGATATTTGTTCCATCTGCTAGGTAGATTGTTTCTTTATGGTTCAAATCAAGTTCAGTAAAGAAGTCCTTGTTATTTGTCATGTGACTAGTCGCTCCTGAGTCTACATACCACTTTTCTGATAATTGGTTTACTGTCGCTTTAAATGTTCCATTCCACTTGTGTGCTCCTGTATCTGTAAGTGTGGCTTTGGCTCTTTGTTTGTGTAATCTTTCTGGTGGTTTGTGCTGCTCTGTCTTCCATATGGTGCAATCTCTTTTCAGGTGACCCACTTTCTTGCATCTGAAACATGCTCTTGTTTCCCTGGTGTGTGGCTTAGTGTCCGCCATTTTAAGTGCTTTCTCTGTGTCACTTTCAGTATTGCACTCTGTAAGCTCCTTTCTGCGTTGATACTCCTCTATGAGCCTGTTCTTCACAAAGTCTGGTGTGATTTCTGCTTCAGGTCTCATTTCTAGTGCGTTTATTAGTGCACTGTATGTATCTGGTAAACTGCAAAGGAGGATGGCTACTATGTGGTTGCTTTTGATTTCTTCTCCCATTGACCTGAGCTGTATGGTTATCTCTAGTAGTGCACTGATGTGTTCTTGCATTGTCTTGCCTTTATTAAATCTCATTTGATATAATTTTCTTAATAGGAATAGTTTGCTGTTCAAACTTGCTCCTTCATGCACTCTCTGCAAAGCACACCACATGCCTTTAGCTGTACTCTCTTGTCTTATGTGTATAAGCTGTTCATCTTCCACTAGTAAACTTATAGTGGCTCTTGCCTGTCTGTCCTTCTTAATCCACTGCTGATCCTCTCCTTCAGGTCTGTCTGCATTTATAACATCCCATAAATCATCTCTGGTTAATAGCATTTCTACTTTAAACTTCCATGTTTGATAGTTCTCATTAGAAAGCTTGCTTGCAGCTAGTCTGAGATCTGTGTAATTTGCCATAACCCTTCCTTGTATAGATCTCTCTATTCTTCTGTGGTATTAAACTTGTTTTACTCACAGTTTTCTTTCCAAGGTTCTCCTGGGTTGTTTCTTGTGCGTTACACAGTCTGCTGTCTGCGCCTGCTGGGACTTGCAGTGCGACTCGTGATCTGGATGCTGCTTGGGATGCACTCCTGAAAACTTTATCTTGTACAGACTCCAGTCTGGGCCCATAACCTGTTGGTATAGTGCGATGGATCGATACCATAGGTGTGCAGTGGGGAGCCTTAGATAAAGTATTACCTCAGGAGTTACCTTGTATACAGACAGAACGAGACTTGAGATGTATATCTCCTTTATATAGTACTGAAATAGCAGGATCAATACAACAGGTTTCAGTATCATCAGCTTATGTCTTTCTCCCTCAGAGACTCTTCTAGAATAACACATGTGAGGTAAAACAAACAAGTACATAACATATGCAACAGACAAACACTACATCTCTGTAACTATACAGCGCCATCTGCTGCCCCTGTACGGTAACTACATGCATGTAAACAAAACCATAGTCTGTTGTCCATATTTCAACAAGGGTTAGGCACTAAGGGAAGGGTTAGGCGTAGGCTACAGGTGGGGAGGTTAGGGTTAGGATAGGGGAAGGTTAGGCACTAGCGGAAGGGTTAGGATACAGGAGGGTTAGTTAGGGTTAGGCACTAAAGGGTGGATTAGGGTTACAGGGTAGCCAAAAACTGACCTAACATCACTGTTACTAAATACTTTTCACAGACCATGTGACTCCGGCACACTAGCTCCCTCTATAGTATGTCTTTCCTAAACCTGGTAAGGATTCAACAGAAATACGTTTTGACTATAGGTCCTAATACAGTATTCACACTGTTAAACATCAAAACTGCACAGGGTTCATACCAGGTATACCCACAGCAATTATTAAAGGTTGAGTATCCCATATCCAAATATTCCGAAATACGGAATTTTTTGAGTGAGAGTGAGATAGTGAAATCTTTGTTTTCTGTGGCTCAATGTACACAAACTTTGTTTAATACACAAAGTTATTAAAAATATTGTATTAAATGACCTTCAGGCTGTGTGTATAAGGTGTATATGAAACATAAATGAATTGTGTGAATGTACACACACATTTTTTAGTGCACAAAGTTATTAAAAATATTGGCTAAAATTACCTTCAAGCTGTGTGTATAAGGTGTGTATGAAACATAAATGCATTCTGTGCTTAGATTTAGGTCCCATCGCCATGATATCTCATTATGGTATGCAATTATTCCAAAATACGGAAAAATCCGATATCCAAAATACCTCTGGTCCCAAGCGTTTTGGATAAGGGATACTCAACCTGTAATAGACAGCTTATGACCAATATTATATTCCCGCATAACAGCATGGGATCAAAAGTGTTGTGTCTCTGGTTTGCGGGCAGCACTTTTGAATATGTACATTTAGCAATAGCTTTGACTAGGTTTAGCGAAAATTAACTTTAACAATAAATCAATAAAATGGGTTCTGACATTAAATAATGATAGAATGAACAGATAGGGAACAAATAAACACTCAGTGATGTTTAATTGTTTTAAAACCCAGGTTAGACCCAGGATTTTAGTGGAAAAGGGGTATTAGCCTTTAAACATTGCCTGGAACTACTCAATTGTAGCCCGCGGCGGCACACAGACTGCACTTTCCACCGATTTCTGTCCACCCCCTCCTGAGGCTTGGAAATAAATCTATGATAAGTAGGGCTTTCTACCCTTATTGTGGCCGACGGCTAACGTGTTAACCCATAGCTCCAAGCACTGATCCCAGAATCTATGGGTTAACGCTCGTTAGCCACAGATTTACAGCGGGTGGAACGTATCAATCCTAATTGAATCCGGACCTAACTTTTAAGGAAACTATTGTCTTAGAAAAGTCTCCAGGATAATATATGCCCTAACACTGCTGATACTAATAATATCCATATATATTCATGCAGCTTGAAGATATTTTTATATAAGGAAAATAATAAGATTTTACTTACCGGTAAATCTATTTCTCGTAGTCCGTAGTGGATGCTGGGGACTCCGTAAGGACCATAGGGAATAGACGGGCTCCGCTGGAGACAGGGTACTTTAAGAAAGAATTTGGATTCTGGTGTGTTCTGGCTCCTCCCTCTATGTCCCTCCTCCAGACCTCAGTTAGAGAAACTGTGCCCGGAAGAGCTGACAGTACAAGGAAAGGATTTTGGAATCCAGGGCAAGACTCATACCAGTCACACCAATCACACCGTATAACTTGTGATAAACATACCCAGTTAACAGTATGAACAACAACGGAGCATCAGATCAACCCTGATGCAACCATAACATAACCCTTATTTAAGCAATAACTATATAAAAGTATTGCAGAAGAAGTCCGCACTTGGGACGGGCGCCCAGCATCCACTACGGACTACGAGAAATAGATTTACCGGTAAGTAAAATCTTATTTTCTCTAACGTCCTAGTGGATGCTGGGGACTCCGTAAGGACCATGGGGATTATACCAAAGCTCCCAAACGGGCGGGAGAGTGCGGATGACTCTGCAGCACCGATTGAGCAAACGATAGGTCCTCCTCAGCCAGGGTATCAAACTTGTAGAACTTTGCAAACGTATTTGAACCTGACCAAGTAGCAGCTCGGCATAGCTGTAATGCCGAGACCCCTCGGGCAGCCGCCCAAGAAGAGCCCACCTTCCTAGTGGAATGGGCTTTCACTGACTTTGGCTGCGGCAATCCAGCCACAGAATGAGCCTGCTGGATCGTGTTACAAATCCAGCGAGCAATAGTCTGCTTTGAAGCAGGAGCACCAAGCTTGTTGTATGCATACAGGATAAACAGTGACTCCGTTTTCCTGACTCTAGCCGTTCTGGCTACATAAACTTTTAAAGCCCTGACTACATCTAGTAACTCGGAGTCCTCCAAGTCACGAGTAGCCACAGGCACCACAAAAGGTTGGTTCATATGAATGGATGAGACCACTTTTGGTAGAAATTGTGGACGGGTCCGCAATTCCGCTCTATCCATATGGAAAACCAGATAGGGACTTTTATGAGACAAAGCCGCTAATTCTGACACGCGCTTAGCCGAAGCCAAGGCTAATAGCATGACCACCTTCCACGTGAGATATTTCAACTCCACTGTTTTAAGTGGTTCAAACCAGTGTGATTTCAGGAAACTCAACACCACGTTAAGATCCCAAGGTGCCACTGGAGGCACAAAAGGAGGCTGAATATGCAGCACTCCTTTCACAAACGTCTGAACTTCTGGCAGAGAAGCCAACTCCTTTTGAAAGAAAATGGAAAGGGCCGAAATCTGGACCTTAATTGAGCCTAACTTCAGGCCCAAATCCACTCCTGACTGAAGGAAGTGAAGGAAACGGCCCAGCTGAAACTCCTCAGTAGGAGCATTGCTGGCCTCACACCAAGAAACATATTTTCGCCATATCCGGTGATAATGATTAGCTGTTACGTCCTTCCTAGCTTTTATCAGAGTAGGAATGACCTCCTCCGGGATACCCTTTTCTGCTAGGATCCGGCGTTCAACCGCCATGCCGTCAAACGCAGCCGCGGTAAGTCTTGGAAGAGACAGGGTCCCTGTTGCAACAGGTCCTGTCTTAGAGGAAGAGGCCACGGATCCTCTGTGAGCAATTCTTGCAGATCTGGATACCAAGTCCTTCATGGCCAATCTGGAACAATGAGAATTGTCCTTACTCCTCTTTTTCTTATTATCCTCAGTACCTTGGGTATGAGAGGAAGAGGAGGAAATACACAGACCGACTGGAACACCCACGGTGTCACCAGGGCGTCTACAGCTACCGCCTGAGGGTCCCTTGACCTGGCGCAATAGCTCTGTAGCTTCTTGTTGAGGCGTGACGCCATCATGTCTATCTGTGGTAGTTCCCACCGAATTGTAATCTGTGTGAAGACTTCTTGATGAAGTCCCCACTCTCCCGGGTGGAGGTCGTGCCTGCTGAGGAAGTCTGCTTCCCAGTTGTCCACTCCCGGGATGAACACTGCTGACAGTGCGCTTACGTGATTCTCTGCCCAGCGAAGAATCCTGGTGGCTTCCGCCATTGCCACCCTGCTCCTTGTGCCGCCTTGGCGGTTTACATGAGCCACTGCGGTTATGTTGTCTGACTGAATCAGAACCGGTTGGTCGCGAAGTAGGGACTCCGCTTGACGTAGGGCGTTGTATATGGCCCTTAGTTCCAGGATGTTGATGTGAAGGCAAGTCTCCCGACTTGACCACAGGCCTTGGAAATTTCTTCCCTGTGTGACTGCCCCCCACCCCCGGAGGCTTGCATCCGTGGTCACCAGGACCCAGTCCTGAATGCCGAATCTGCGGCCCTCCAGAAGGTGAGCACTCTGCAGCCACCACAGAAGAGACACCCTGGCCCTGGGGGATAGGGTGATTAACCGATGCATCTGAAGATGTGATCCGGACCATTTGTCCAGGAGATCCCATTGAAAGGTCCTCGCATGGAACCTGCCGAAGGGAATGGCCTCGTATGATGCCACCATCTTTCCCAGGACTCGTGTGCAGTGATGCACCGACACCTTTTTTAGTTTTAATAGGTCTCTGACCAGTGTCATGAGCTCCTGAGCCTTCTCCATCAGGAGATAAACCCTCTTCTGGTCTGTGTCCAGAATCATGCCCAGGAAGGGCAGACGAGTCATAGGAATCAACTGCGACTTTGGAATATTTAGAATCCAGCCGTGCTGTCCTAACACTTCCAGAGAGCGTGTTACGCTGATCAGTAACTGCTCTCTTGACCTCGCTTTTATGAGGAGATCGTCCAAGTATGGGATAATTGTGACCCCTTGCTTCTGCAGGAGTACCCTCATTTCTGCCATCAGCTTGGTAAATATTCTCGGTGCCGTGGAGAGACCAAACGGCAACGTCTGAAATTGGTAATGACAATCCTGTACCACAAATCTGAGGTACGCCTGATGAGGTGGATAAATGGGGACATGAAGGTATGCATCCTTTATGTCCAGAGACACCATAAACTCCCCCTCTTCCAGGCTTGCAATGACCGCTCTGAGCGATTCCATCTTGAACTTGAACCCTTTCAGGTATATGTTCAGAGATTTTAAATTCAATATGGGTCTGACCGAACCGTCCGGTTTCGGTACCACAAACATGGTCGAATAATAACCCTTCCCTTGTTGAAGGAGGGGAACCTTGACCACCACCTGCTGAAGATACAATTTGTGAATTGCAGCTAACACTATTTCCCTCTCTAATGGGGAAGCTGGCAGGGCCGATTTGAGGTATCGGTGAGGGGGCATCTCTTCGAATTCCAGCATGTATCCCTGAGACACAATCTCTATTGCCCAGGGATCTACCTGGGAGTGAACCCACTTGTGGCTGAAATTTTGGAGACGCGCCCCCACCGGGCCTAGCTCCGCCTGTGGAGCCCCAGCGTCATGTGGTGGATTTAGTGGAAGCCGGGGAGGACTTCTGTTCCTGGGAACTAGCTGTGTTGTGCAGCTTCTTTCCTCTGCCCCTGCCTCTGGCAAGAAAGGACGCACCTCGGACTTTCTTGCCTTTTTGTGATCGAAAGGACTGCATTTGGTAATACGGTGCTTTCTTAGGTTGTGAGGGAACATATGGCAAAATTTGTAACTTTCCAGCAGTAGCTGTGGAGACCAGGTCCGAGAGACCCTCCCCAAACAATTCCTCACCCTTGTAAGGTAAAACCTCCATGTGCCTTTTTGAGTCGGCATCGCCTGTCCATTGCCGAGTCCACAGGACCCTTCTGGCAGAGATCGACATTGCATTTATTCTAGAGCCCAGTAGGCTAATGTCTCTTTGAGCATCTCTCATATATAGGACAGCGTCTTTTATATGCCCCAGGGTCATTAATATAGTATCCTTGTCTAAGGTATCAAGTTCCTCAGATAAGGTATCCGTCCATGCTGCTACAGCACTACACACCCAGGCCGACGCAATTGCCGGCCTTAGTAAGGTACCTGAATGTGTATAAATGGACTTCAGGGTACCCTCTTGCTTTCTATCCGCAGCATCTTTGAGGGTGGCCGTATCCTGTGACGGCAGGGCTACCCTCTTGGATAAGCGTGTTAGAGCTTTGTCCACCCTAGGGGAGGATTCCCAGCGTAACCTGTCCGTTGGTGGGAAGGGTTACGCCATAAGCATCCTCTTGGAAATCTGCAGTTTTTTATCTGGAGATTCCCAAGCCTATTCACATAACTCATTTAGCTCATGTGAAGGGGGAAAGGTCACCTCCTGCCTTTTTTCCCCATACATATGAACCCTCTTGTCAGGGACTGGGGTTTCCTCTGTGATGTGCAACACATCCTTCATTGCTATAATCATGTAACGGATGGCTTTTGCCACTTTAGGCTGTAACTTTGCATCATCATAATCGACACTGGAGTCAGAATCCATGTCGGTATCTATCTGTGTCAACAATTTGGGATAGTGGGCGCTTCTGAGACCCTGACGGCCTCTGCGACATCGGATCAGGCATGGGCTGAGACCCTGACTGTCCTAAGGTTTCAGCTTTATCCAACCTTTTATGCAAGGAATTAACATTATCATTTAAAACCTTCCACATATCCATCCAATCAGGTGTCGGCGTCGTCGGCGGAGACACCCCATCCATTTGCTCCCGCTCTGCCTCCACATCGCCTTCCTCATCAAACATGTCGACTCAGGCGTACCGACACACACACACACACACACACACACACACACACACACACACACACACACACACACACACACACACACAGGGGATGCTCTTTTTTGAAGACAGTTCCCCCACAAGGCCCTTTGGAGAGACAGAGAGAGAGTATGCCAGCACACACCCTAGCGCTATATGTCCCAGGAATCACACAGTAACTTAGTGTTAACCCAGTAGCTGCTGTATATTATGTTTTTGCGCCTAATTTATGTGCCCCCCCTCTCTTGTTACCCTCTTCTACCGTGAATCTGCAGGGGAGAGCCTGGGGAGCTTCCTCTCAGTGGAGCTGTGGAGAGAAAATGGCGCTGGTGAGTGCTGAGGAAGAAGCCCCGCCCCCTCAACGGCGGGCTTCTGTCCCGCGTTTCTGTATAATATAATGGCGGCGGCTCATGCATATATACAGTGGCCAACTGTATATATGCCCACTTTTGCCAAGAGGTCCTAATTGCTGCCCAGGGCGCCCCCCCCCTGCGCCCTACAGTGACCGGAGTATGTGGGTGTAGTGTGGGAGCAATGGCGCACAGCTGCAGTGCTGTGCACTACCTCAGTTTGAAGACTGGAGTCTTCTGCCGCCGATTTCGAAGTCTTCTTGCTTCCTTCCGGCTCTGCGAGGGGGGCGGCGGCGCGGCTCCGGGATCGGACGACAAAGGGTGAGATCCTGTGTACGATCCCTCTGGAGCTAATGGTGTCCAGTAGCCTAAGAAGCAGGACCTATCTTCAGAGAGTAGGGCTGCTTCTCTCCCCTCAGTCCCACGATGCAGGGAGTCTGTTGCCAGCAGATCTCCCTGAAAATAAAAAAAACCTAACAAAATACTTCTTATAGCAAGCTCAGGAGAGCTCACTAAGTAGCACCCAGCTCGTCCGGGCACAGATTCAAACTGAGGTCTGGAGGAGGGACATAGAGGGAGCAGCCAGAACACACCAGAATCCAAATTCTTTCTTAAAGTGCCCTGTCTCCTGCGGAGCCCGTCTATTCCCTATGGTCTTTACGGAGTCCCCAGCATCCACTAGGACGTTAGAGAAATAAGGGTAATTCATATTATTCCAATACTTTTTTTTATTGTATTGTTATGCGTTGGATACCAATCATGTTATTATGACCAGTTATTTATATAGCGCACACATATTCATTCACAGCGCATTACAGAGAACATTTGGCCATTCACATCAGTCCCTGCCTCAGTGGAGCTTACAATCTATATTCCCTACCACATGTACAGCACACTTATTCACGCTAGGGTTAATTTTGTTGGGAGCCAATTAACCTACCAGTATATTTTTGGATTGTGGGAGGAAACCGGAGCACCCAGAGGAAACCCACACAAGTATGGGGAGAATATACAAACTCCACACAGTTAGGGCCATGGTGGGAATCGAACCCATGACCTCAGTGCTGTAAAGCAGTAATGTTAACCATTACATCATCTGTGCTGTGCGATATATAAATGTTTGCATTTTATGTAGATTCTACTAAGTAAATACATTTTTTATACAGCAACTGAACAACAGCGCCCTTATTATTTCCTTTGATTAAATAATGACAGTCAGTGTATTTACAGGGGAACTCTTCTTCTTCAACCAATACATTTCAGAGTGGCACAGGGATGCCCATTATCACTGGCCCTTAGTACTCTAACTTCCATTATCTATTATTTGCAAGGATATAATACTAGCAGCTTGCAAATAAATACCTAGGCTGATAGACAAAAAATTGCATTGTATAGGAAGGACCCGCTTATTTTATCTGAATGCTCCCCATACTTCTCTTGTAGAATTAGAGTCTGCTGATAAATTTGGTAGTTTTTTTGGTTAAAAAAACAAAATGTAAAGAAATCTCTTTGCAATCATGCAGTAACATGACGTGAAGCACCTCCTGGTGTGGTCACATTTACGGAGTTACTTACTAATACAGGCCAATGCTGGGCTTATTATACTGTAATCCGGATAAATGGCAATAAGATGAGGCTTGGCACTCTCTAGCCATATCAGTATTATATAATTAATACATTTATCATGTTTGCCACAGTTACTGTCCTGGAATGACCTCATATCACCTGGCTGAAGGAGGGATGTTATCACAGATGCTAGAATCAAGTGGGCTAAAGGACTTCTGATGTCAGGGGGAGGAGTCACATCACCAGGGGGAGGAGATAGGCCAGCAGGATAGTTCTGTCACTTTCCACGCCACCAACTACTCCCTTTAGTAACCCGGTGGCGAGCGAACCAAGCCCGCGAGGGGTACCCTGGGGCAGATGTATTAAGCCTGGAGAAGGGATAATGCAGTGATAAGTGCAAGGTGATAATGCACCAGCCAATCAGCTCCAATATGTAAATTGACAGGAGCTGACTGGCTGGTGCGCTATCACCTTGCACTTATCCCTGCTTTATCACTTCTCCAAGCTTAATACATCTGCATGTTAGGCATAACTCCTCCCCCCCGGTGACGCGGTTCCTCCCACTGGTGACGTCAGTGGTCCTTTCTCCAACTTGATTCTAGACATAACCATGTTATCACACCAGGCAGACGTACAGTACTTCCACATGTCATCATTACATACACGTGGGTGCTGAGGACACTGTTTGAGCTTTACAAGACGAGACTGCGTGTACAGCTATCTCCATTGACGTGATCAACAAGCTCTCTTTCTACCCCGCCCCCTCTCCCATTTCCTTCTCTGTAGGCAGGTTGCTGATGGGGGCGGCCCAGGCACCAATCATCATTATGCCCGAAGCTCTCACTACATAATGTCCCTGTTTGCTGGGATCTGCAGTGGAGCTAGTCATACTGCACCCATCCCCTTACTACATCCAGTGTTGGGAAAACAAACTGGTCTGTGCACCAGTGTGATGTATGACTGACATAAACTGGATGCATATGTATTATATATAGGGGGTCATTCCGAGTTGTTCGCTCGTTGCCGATTTTCGCAACGGAGCGATTAAGGCAAAAATGCACATGGTATGGTACTCAGTGCGCATGCGCTAAGTATTTTAGCACAAAACTTAGTAGATTTATTCACGTCTGAACGGAGAATTTTCATCGTTGAAGTGTTCGGAGTGTGATTGACAGGAAGTGGGTGTTTCTGGGCGGAAACTGCCCGTTTTCTGGGAGTGTGCGGAAAAATGCAGGCATGCCAGGATAAAACGCGGGAGTGTCTGGAGAAACGGGGGAGTGGCTGGCCGAACGCAGGGCGTGTTTGTGACGTCAAACCAGGAACGAAACGGGCTGAGCTGATCGCAGTGTAGGAGTAAGTGTGGAGCTACTCAGAAACTGCTAAGAATTTTCTATTCGCAATTCTGCTAATCTTTCGTTTGCTATTCTGCTAAGCTAAGATACACTCCCAGAGGGCGGCGGCCTAGCGTGTGCAATGCTGCTAAAATCTGCTAGCAAGCGAACAACTCGGAATGACCCCCATGGTGCCATCCTGCACACGTGGGGAGACGCACACACCTCAGCATATGGGTATAAATACAATATTTTTAAGTGCGATGAGCAGTGGTAGAAAAGCTTCAGTATTGCCACTTTTTGCATAATAGGTCCCTACATTATAACAATGCAGTGTTAATTTCAATTATCCTGTATATATGGAACTAGCATCTTATACGATGTACAATTTGAATGTCAGCTAGGTTGTGTAAATAGCTCTACTACATTTGACTATAGTTCACAATTTTTTTTAAATATCCTTACATTTTGATACAGTCCTGTATTTGTGTGCTAGAGGACCAAGTGCTGTGTACTGTGGCCTGGTATTCAAACAATTTATATGATTTCCCCCGATTTAATTCCCAAGTCACCTATCATGATATGGTATTGCGGCAAGAACAAAAAATGCTGTTTCCCTAAGTCTGAGATGTATGTTTGGTTACCCTGAGTTGACATTTTAGCAAAGTTATGATAGTAAACAAGCTAAGGTGAAACAGCTGGAACGTTAATAGAAGCCTGCCTGATTTACAGAGCAAATTACTGGCTTGTAGAAATGATATACCGGTATTCTACCGTATTCAATATAAAATACTTTTACTTACACATAAGGCTTTTAACCAAACTACACCAATGTACATCTCTTCTCTTATCTCAAAATGTCTCCCAACCCGACTTCTCCGCTCTGCACAAGATTTGCGTCTCTCTTCCACATGCATTACTTGCTCCCACTCATGATTGCAGGACTTTTTCGGGCTGCAACCACTCTGTGAAATGCCCTTCCATGCACAATAACACTTTCCTCTAGTCTCCAAACCTTCATGCTTTCCCAGAAAACTCACTTCTTCAAACAGTCTTGTCAGATTCCAGAACCACCCACATAACCTATCCTACTCAAATATATCCCCTCTATACAGTCCACACATATTTTGTCTTTACTCACTTTCACATCCTCCTGACCAATGGCCAACATTGCTGGGGGACTATATTATACAGCCCATTAAGAACCTTTGCAATCTGACTGGACCATTATGCAATAGATAGCACCTGTCCTTGAGATTCAATGCCTATTTCCCTATAGATTGTAAGATTGCGAGCAGGACCTTCCTACCTCTATTTCTGTCTGTTACTAGCCAGTTTTGTTCTTTTACTGTTACTATTGTAAAGTGCAATGGAATTTGCTGTGCTATATAAGAAATTATAATAATAATAAATATACAGCCAAGGCATATAAGGCAACAACATGACTTATCAGTACTATAATCCATTACTGTAAAACAAAAATAATTAGATACAGTATATGTACAGTACTGTAAAGTGAAGACAATGAAGTTCTTAGATACAGACGCAATGAAATCCTTAGATACAGAATATGCATCTTTAAGTATGGCCATTATTTAAGATAGATGACAAAATAATTTTTCCAATAAAGTTAAGTACTTATTTTAGAGTAAGAAACGTACCATATCTTATCTTTGGGATGAAAATGGAAAGCTTTATAATTGATGAGGAGTATAATGATAAATCTGCTAGACACTGATAATACATTATAGTTGTCTGGCTACCACACGCCAAGCTGCAGTGCCCAGCACGATATATCCTAGTTTATTTTCTTGAGTGTGTTCCAAAACATTTGGAGAGAACAGATGGCCTAAATATTTCACCAGTCTGAGACAAATGGGGAAAACAAACAAAATGTATTTCTGAGTATCTCTTACTTATGTCTTTTTGCCTTGAACGTGATCATCACCACGCATCCTTCATATTTATCAACAAACTTCCAGGGCATAACAAGAAACTTCTGAGCACATTACAGAGATGATGAAAGGCTCAACCGTCCAGATTTATCTAATTCCCTCCATAGTTACGTTTTAGGCATCCTCTGCCCCCTCTATCCTTTTCACTTTCGGCCAGCACATCTGTGACTTATACAATGGGTGATATGTAATGCCGACGGTTGGGATGCCAGCAGTCACATGCCCACCTGGGGTGGCGGCTAGGGCTAAGATAGTGGGGGTGGCAGCTACGACTAATCATATGGGGGTGGTGGCTAGGGCTAAGACTTGGGGAGGGAGTAGCGGCTATGGCTAACCCCCCCATCCTATGGTGCCTAACCACCACCCGCCCTAGTCTTAACCCTAAATCCAATACTTACCTTTGGGTTATCGCCGGTTGGAGTTCCGGGGCCGGCATTCCGAGTGGTGTCAGGATGCCAGCGTTGGTCACCTGACAGCATCCCTATAAAACCATATGGGGCACTACTAAATATTTATCTATTAATATCTATCTCTGGTCTTGCACTGTTCAATAATCATCCCGATCAGCAGATAACCAGCTGATAGGTCTGTTAATTGCACAGCGTATTGCTGCGACCTTGGGGGCCAAGGTGTTATTTTTTTCCTGTGGTGATCAATGTGTTTGTTTATTTTTCCTGTCAGGGCCCATGTGTGTGTGTTTTTTTCCTATGAAGACCAATGTGTGTAGGGTAGTCCAAAACTTTGGGCCGGAGGAAGTGCTGTGAGGTGGATTTGGAATGTTCCATGGAGTGCTGTGAGGGGATTATTAAAGCGGACAGGGGGTGCTATGAGGTGGACATTGCAGGAATGGGAGAGTGTTGTGAGGTGGACAGTGAGTGCTACTAGGGGCTCCGTGTCATATATGCAGAGAGGACTCGAGACAGCTATGTAGTGGCTATCAGGGAGAAATACAGGGAGGGCTTGATGAGACAGCTATGTAGGGGGTATATAGGAGATATACAGGGAGGGCTTGATGAGACAGCCATGGAGGGGCAATCAGAGAGCTATGTAAGGGGCAATGGAGGCAGTAATCAGATTTTGCAGGGTTTTTTGCCATATCCATTTTGCCATTGCTGTGCGCTGGTAGAAAAGCTGAGGCCACTTGTCGCATTTGCCTCCCAGGCTAAAAGTTGCCAGCCAACCCCTGATTGCAGTATAAATGTGCAAATGATGCTGATATATGTACGAGTACATATTCTTGGAAATAATACCTGTATAAATAGTGACAGCGCGTCAGTGTTCATTGTGAAAGATTGTACATTATAAGGAATAACACAAACTCTGTTATAAAATATTATGTGCATTATGTGGTATAAAAGTGTTACTTGGTCACAGAATTCCGTAATGACTCCTTAAAATTTACAATAGAAATACATAGGGACCGAGACTGCAGCATTAGCATATTTGAGCACCGCTGCTGCGCCGAGAGAGGTAGCAGCATTGCAATTGGCGTCAGTCTCTGTCACCTCCACAATGCCTGACTTTCATACATGCATCCTTTACCTTGTTTTATGAGATATCTAACAAGAGTTAGATGCAGGCAGACTATGGAAACTAAACTGTAAATCTACCACGGTATAAGTTACCGGAGAGGTGCTTGGATAAAAGCGATGGTCTGTTAATAGGTGGCTGGTAGGTAAAAAGGACCTTATTCAGTAAGGATTGCCATTTCTGCTAAGTAGCATTTCTGCGATCAAAAAGTTGCTGCCCAGAAATTGAGAAAAAAAGCCCCTTGCAAAAATTGTGAATGCATCGTAATATGCGGGCTGATCGCAGAACCAGACGCAATTACCGGAACATCGAAGATTTTTCCTATCTGTGCCAGGCAAGGTCATCCACAATTACTGCGACACAAGAGGCTGGAAGTGGTCATCGCTGATGTCAGAGGCCCTCATTAAAAACAGCTGGGCAAGCCTGCGTTTTTTCAGACTCACCCAGAAAACTGCAGGTTTCCGCCCAGAGACGACGGCTTCCTGTCAGTCAAAGGCTGAATTTCGATCACAATCTGTACGCAATTTCTGTTCACGCTTGCGCGATGGGAACGCCGCGCATGTACAGTTATTCAATAATCGGCTGGATTGTGAATGACATGTTTTACAATCCTTACTGAATAAGGTCCAAAAATTGTAACACTTTACATACATTAACGTGTAAATGTTATACAAACAATTGCAGCCTTGTCTGAAGGAAGGGAGAATATAATGGTTGTTACAAAAAACATGGTCACCCATTTACACCACTGTGCCACAAAGCAGCTGCTACTCCCAAGGTCGACATCAGGAGGCTTTGCAGGGGGAGGGGGGTGGGGAATAGTGTTGTAAGGGTGTCACGGACTAGCCAGGGGCCCTCTGCCCACCTGGCCTAGGCATTCCAGTACCTGAGGCAACCACTGAGGGCACAGCTGTGTTCCCAAGGTGGCATGCCAGAGCCACCTACATCGTGTAAAAAGAACTCCTGTGTTTACAATGGTAACAAACCATAAGACTGGTCACACCACCACACCAGGCCCCGTCAGATCTCTTAGCACCCTTGGCTATGCCTATGAAGAAATAACCAAAGGTCTTAAATTTGCTTTTGCTCTACATATTCTGTAGGAGTGTCTTTTATCTATCTGCAAACACTGGATAAAGCTTTCCATGCCTAAACTGGAGAGTAACAGGTGCTATGCCGAATTATTATAATGAATATAAAATTCTGGTCTACTCACTTCACACGATTTCTTGTCCTGAGCAAGCTTAAACTTCTTTCTTCCTTCACAGTAACATCTGTAACCTCCAGGCTTATTGACACACACTTGGCTGCAGATATCCTCCTCACATTCATCTACGTCTATAAAACAAATGAGAAACTCCGAGAGAAGGTCCTGCGTCTGACGTGCAGCTATGATGGTGACATACAGACTTTGTCTACATGTTACCCGCTGTACCTGAGAGAGCCCTATGCCTACAGCACCACCTGTCACGCGATAGCACTGGTAACATCCCTCATGCGGGACTAATCATTCCTGTAGTGCATAAAGCCAATACCTGTAAAACCCAGCATCCTCCATATGACCAGCAGCAGTCAGTGGGCTACTGGCACCACACTCTGAAATGAGGGCCTAAATCAGACCTGATCGCAGCAGCAAAATTGTTCTCTAATGGGCAAAACCATGTGCACTGCAGGGGGGGGGGGGGGGGCAGATATAACATGTGCAGAGAAATTTAGATTTGGTGGGTTATTTTGTTTCTGTGCAGGGTAGATACATTTTTACACTGCAGTGTAGATTTCAGTTCGAACACACCCCACCCAAATCAAACTCTCTCTGCACATGTTAAATCTGCCCCTCCCCCTTGCAGTGCACATGGTTTTGCCCATGAGAGAACAATTTTGCTGCTGCGATCATGTCTGAATTACACCCTGAGGCTCCTCACTTCACTCACTGGGGGATTTGTTTCTATAATCAGAGTGGAGGTGTTCATTCAGTTCATCCATAAGGACGGCTGTGTCGATCTAGATAGGTAGACTAGATGGGCAAGTGGTTCTTATCTGCCATCACATTCTATGTTTCTCTCTATCCACGGCAACAGATTTTATAAATCTGATGAGCATTTTTATTACCCTTCATGCAGTGAAAGACTTTGCACACTTGTTAATGGGTATCTACTGCATATAATAGAATCAGATGCTTACCAATTAGCATTTATTAGTAAGATACCTAATCTACATTCAGATTTTATGTTTGAAAACATGTATTGATTTTCTGGTCTGTAATGAATTGTATTTTGTTATGTACTTTTCGGTTCTACAAATTTTAGGTTGATTGTGCAGTCATTAACCTTTCTCCAACACAACAAAGTACAGGTCTGCTTATCTGCTACTGTTCCTACAGTGCAACACAGGTAAAAGGCTCCACTTCTGACCACAAAAATGTGTACTTTCATTCAGTTACCCACTGCAAGACGCCAGGCCTGGCTATCGAAAAAAATCCCATGATGCTACTGGAATCTTCAGTGACTTGTGCCGACACATTGTATAACTGCTGTTTACACATCCAACAAATTGGTCAAAAGGGGACTCACGGCTGCTTGCCTCTCTGCATTAGCAGTAACTGGCAGTACTGTCTAGTTACAGATGTGCCCACTTATATTTAGCCTCCTTGCATGTTAGGCGTGATATGGTAGCGTGGTGTGACTTTATTCATTGAAATGCGTCTTATTTCCATCACAAATCGGACGCACAAGCAGCTTTTCCTGTTTAAAAGGATACACAGCATGCCTATATTCTGTGTGCGACCGCGGCTGTATTTGCATATGAAATGCTCCGTTACAGTGTGTTCCTAAAAAATAATGTAATGTAGCATTTCGAATACAGATACAGCTGCAGTCGCACACATAATATAGGTATGCCGCATATAATTTTAATGGCTTGTGCGTCTTATTTGCAAAAAAAAAAAAAAAAAAAAGACTCCCAACGCTAATTGAGTTGCACAGGACCTTTCAGCTCACTAACGCCAGGCATCTGCAGCTGCGCAGTGTATTGAGGCAAGATGTATGAGGACACATCTGTATTCAATCTTTATTTATTTTGCACTGTAAAGTTCTGCAGTGCCGATAATGATCATCATTAACGTGGATCGTTGCACCGGCGAGAGATATGCCCTCTGACAGGTGTATCTGCAAATCTGTCCACCTTTAATTGCGCTGCAACTACATGAATACATTTACCTGTGTTGCACTGTAGGAACAGTGTGGGCACTAGCAGATAAGCAGACCATGCTTTGTCTTTCTCACCTAAGGTGTGGTAACTGTAAGCTGTTCCTAAACCTGCACACGTACAGGAGGTATAAATTCACAACTTCAGGGAACATGTGCAGTACAGTATTTTATACTAAAAAATGTAAAAATTTAAAAAATACATAAAAGAATCACACATCTAACGAGGCCGTAACAAAATGCAAGAGTAGAATTTGCACTATGAAAATCCTAAAGGGGTTTCCTTCCTAATTGCTAGCAATGATTTCTACACATTACATTAAACTGATAACACCCATTTACAAAGTGCAGCCCCGTTTATATGCAGGGCTGATGGGATCCATTATAATTGCCTCCCACAGCAGGGGTCCAGGCGGTGGGAACAGGGGGGGGGGCTTCCAAATGACTGGAAACCCCCTCCTACATTTGCCTATGCACACGAGAAGCACATTTATAGATGGACTTTACCCAATATAACATACACACAAAAGTGACAAAGTAAAGACAGTCCCGGTGTCCCAATATGCTCTGAATTAATGCAAGTCTTACATAAGAGCACTGTATCTTACGCTAGCCACGTATGACTTCAGCGCAATCCAGTGGGAAATACTCATGGTCTTATCTGATACACTGGGAAAGCTGAACTGTATAACTAGAAGTCACGACACTTCTTAGTGATTCACATCGGGGCTCCTTAAGGAGCGAGTCTTTGTTGTCAATGGTTTGTTATTTTAACAACCCTTGGATGTCTACATGGAATAAAAATGACCCCATGGACCCCAGGACTAAGGTCTGTAATAGGTTTTATGTTGGGCTTTTGTATTTATTATTAAAAAAAATAATCATTTAGTGTTTGTGTATATTTCATCTAATTTCATCCTTCGTGCTCTACAGGTTCAGGCATACTAAGCCATGACGGTCCTTCTTGTTCCTCAAGCGCTAGAATGCCCTAGCAGCCATGTGTAACCTGAAGCTCGTAGTACTACAAACACCAGCATACCTACCCCTTTAAAGACAGCCTGGGAATGCTTGGTCCTGTTGCTCACCAGAGGAAATTATACTTATTACATTTCTTTTTAACATTTATTAACCCACACCCACTGATTAGGGCTGTGAGGAATACCCTAGTGCACAGGTTCTCAAACTCGGTCCTCAGGACCCCACACAGTGCATGTTTTGCAGGTCTCCTCACAGAATCACAAGTGAAATAATTAGCTCCACCTGTGGACCTTTTAAAATGTGTCTGTGAGTAATTAATACACCTGTGCACCTGCTGGGTTACCTGCAAAACATGCACTGTGTGGGGTCCTGAGGACCAAGTTTGAGAACCCCTGCCCTAGTGCTATCAGCAAGGGCTCATTTTCCTAGGGAAAGGGCTCTTAATTTTTTTTAGAGGGAATGAACCCATTAGGGGTGCTGTCCAGCCTGGGCTTGGTTAGTACTATGGAAGGGATCCTGCACTGCCAGTTTCCGGAGTGTTTTTCTAAGTCTGGGGTCTATTCATGAAGCAGTGAAAAGTGTGGAGAAGTGAGCCAGTGGAGAAATTGCCCATGGCAACCAATCAGCTGCTCTGTATTATTTTATAGTATGCAAATTCTAAATGTTTGTTCAATGCTGATTGGTCGCCATGGGCAACTTCTCCACTGGCTCACTTCTCCACTCTTTCCACTGCTTCATGAATAGAACTCTCTGTCTAATACAGATAACAGCTTTCCCCAGTTACACTCCCAATAGCAGCTGCACACTAGTTACTAAGCTATGGCTCAGATTTACCTTCACACATCTTTGACGACGTATTAAACTGGTATCCAGCATCACAGATGCACTCATACTTTCCTTGTGTGTTCACGCATCGTGCCCCTCCACAGATTACCGGGCTCAATTCACATTCATTTCTATCTATTGAAAACAAAGACATATTACATACACAATATATACATGCAGCCGGAAAAGTGTCCGGTTTGTTACCTGCCATGAAACGGATAATAATATGGATTAAGTGTGAATAAGTACTGGATAGGTTGGAATCCAGGTCCTGTCTACATGGATAAATTGTGAGCCACTTGGCCTCTGTGCTGCTGGGTGATATACAATGTGTCATCCGCTGCCTAGAACTGTCCCGTCATTTGTCTTCCTTCACTTTGCTTTTGCATTCAGCAAGAAACTTGCACTCACATTTATCAGCTCTCTCGCAAAACAGATGCAACAAATGAAACACAGATGTAACAGATAACAGTCAGGGAACAAACATACTAATAAAATATATAGAAATGTGAAAGGCGAGTCAGGGGAACAAATATGTGGAAAAAAAACATATATTGTGTTAAATCGGATGTTGGATGATCTCTACCCTGGTGTCAAGGGATGAGGATAACAGATAGTAGATTTATGTAAGGTCTGCTGGCTGTGTCTTCTCTCAGATTCTCAGCAATGAACATCAATTGATTACAATGACATAGTACCAGATCTGTCTCCCTCAGCTTCTCTGGGAGACTTTGGAGATACAGAGAGAGGGATATGGCTCTTAATCACAGAGGACCTGTGCTCTGTATTGTACAGAATTAGCTTTTCAGCTACAGCGAGAGTCTTTTGTGAGGTCTTTTGTGGCAGTGACTGATGGCTTCTCTGTACCCAGCAGAGATAAAGGTATCAAAGTTCCTCAGGGAGCACAGAAACGTGGAGGGTGGTGGTAAAACGCATTCAGGGTCTGATGTTAAATAATGTGAGGGTCTGATGACATTAGGAAGCGCTGTTTCTCAAGAGAATGGTATGAGCAAATTCTTATCTCATGTGTCCCATGTAGTTTGATTTGGGGGATGAGACAGGGATGTAGCTGCAGCACAGGACCGTAGACCTGAAAGACGCGAGTAGAACAATTACCGTTACAGGTATGCTTGTCAGCCAGCAGGTAGTAGCCATCGTCACAGGCACACCGGTAGCTGCCCGGTATGTTCATACATCTCTGACTGCAGCCACCATTGGGGTTATCCGTGTCCTTACATTCGTTTATGTCTGAAATAAAACCCAGAGGTTGCTGTTAAAGCGACGTTATGCAGCAAAACATATTTATTATTATTAACACTGATGAATCCTCTGACATAAAACAGTGACTAAGCGAGAGAACCCCCAATCTGTATGGTAAATGCTACTGGTGGAGGCCTGAAAAAAAAAACAATTGGGTCCACACGCACAGGGAAAAGGGGAAGGGGATGTACAAAAGCTTTGAGAGAGATAAAGTGGAGGTTGCCCATAGCAACCAGCTTCTAGCTATCATTTATACCAGCGCTGTAACTAGGGCTCGGAGCGCCCTGTGCAGACCCCGCCTTCTTTGTGCATAACGTCATGCATAGAGGTGGGGCCACCGGCACCCAGAACTGCAGCAGCGCTTGGAGTGTCTTCAAGATGCTCCGGGCAGTTGTAAACATGGCAGGGTCTCCGTCTGTAGCATCTAAAGAACACTACAGGCGGCACTGCTGCTGAGATACTGCCTGCAGGGTGCCGTGGGGCAGCGACTGTGCCGCACACAGAGTACTGTGCTCTGTGCATCCGCACTGCTCACACGCCCCAAGTTACGGCCCTTATTTATACAGCACAGTCTATAAAATGACACTTAGAACGTGACTGGTTGCTATCGGCAAGTTCTCCACTTTCTCTCGCTCAAAGGTTTGATATATCTCCCCCATAGAGATAACTAGCACTGGGCCTCTCCTTGTATCCATGGCAAGTGTATAACAGGGTAAATCTGCCAAAATAGGGCTATTTGCATATGGAGGCACTATTAAATATTAATATGCATGTGGCACAATAGTAACTATTGTAACGATAAGGGGTAATTAGCTCGGTAGAGGGGTGTATTTGGTGCAATGTTTAGTCTCAAACGAGGCTCCACACAGCTTTTTCAGGTAAATAAATGAAAAGAGCTGTACTGTAAGGAAGCATAATAATAAACACATAGCCCTTATTCGGGGCAACTAAATCACTTCTTGATTCCTTGCTAATAGAAGGCAGCTACTCTGCACATGTAAAGTCTTCCTCACAATGTCGAAGTCTTAGTAGCTCCCCTCTACCACTCTGGACCGGCCTTCTGGCCCACTCGCAGTATCCGCTTCAGTCCTGTAACTTGTAGGGTAACACAGGCTCCAGACTGGCTTGGCTCACTGCCACAGCTTCACAGTTAAGAGTATCGGACTTTATGAATCTCCCTGCAGGTATGAATCCTGGCCACCTGGCCTGCTTGACTCTGACTGCAGCCCTAGCTGGACTCTCTCAACAGGCAGTATCCCCTGACTGCAGCAGTCTTTCAGACTGACTTGTTCTGCAGCTCCACCTGGGCTGTCTAACTGTCCTCCAGCCTCACCTGGGCGCTGTGCAAACAGCAGCCTCTAGATGTGTTCCCACCCTCCTTTTCTCTTCTGTGTGGGTGGATCCCTCCTGCCCAACATAGAATATGCTGCTTATCGGCGCCATCTCTGGTGATACTGCCACACTATTTACTTGCAAACAGGTACAGATGGAGCCTCGCTCATCTAGCCTTCTCTGGTGTGCCTAGGTGCAGCAAGGTTTATTAGCATAACCCTTTCATCTATTGTTCTCAGCTGCAATACAATACAGAGAACAATACAGCAGGGGATTAAGTCATTACAGCAGGGGATTAAGTCCGACAGCACTGGCTCAATTAATCCTATTAAAGGGATATATGAGCAGGGCTCCATCTGTACATATTTAATTTTCTTATTTATGTTTGGGGCCAATACTTGGAGGCAGGGGTGTTTTAAGAGAGAAGGAGGCCCGTGTGCAGCCTTCTCCATTAGGGCCCCCCTCCTCTCTGACTGATGCACAGGTTTTAATACTTACCTCTCCGGAGTCCCCCGGCGGTGCCATCCTTCTCCGCAGTGGCAATAGAGTCTGAGTACATACTCTACTGCGCATGCGCAAACCTCCGAGAAGACGGTGCGGCAGCCATTTTCCCGAAGATTTTCCTAATGCGTCTGCATGAAACTCCGGAAAAATGGCCGCAGTGCCATCTTTCCAGAGTTTTGAGCAGGCGCAGTAGAGTTTGTCCCTCCTAGTGTTCAGACTCTATTGCGCTGCCGAAAAGGGATGGCTCCGAAGGGGGACTCCAGAGAGGTAAGTATTAAACAAATGGGTGCAGTGTGTCCAGGGTGGGCCCCCCTGGACCCTCGGGTCCATGTGCCCCGCACACACTGCACCCATTGTAGATACGCCAATGCTTAGAGGCCACATTTGTAGCACTACAAGTGCAAAATGGCCTTTGTAGTTCACTTAGTTTATAAACTGCACATCAAAGCTAGGGAAACTCTCCCTATTACTTCCTACTTTGTGTCGGGAGACGGCAAAAAGAATACTGTAAATTGCCTTTTCTGCCTGAGAGTACAAAGGGCAAGTTCAGCTTTACAGGCATCATACGGGAATGTAAGCAAAGGGTAGTTTGGGCTTTCTCACCACCCACCTTTCCCTTGTCATGTCTAAAATAATTGGCAGGCAGTCTGTGCTCACACAACGCTGCTGTACAGATTAATAGTTAACCCTTAAGTCATATCTGTCACCCACACAGATTTTTGGGCTGAGCAGTCAAGATAATGTGGCCCTAATGCTTCTCTAGGAACCAGCACCTCCTGCATGTAAGTTATGTTGCATGAATATCAGTCAGTGGTGTTGCTGGCTCCTAGAAAATTGATTGGCGGAGGGTCCTGCCTGCAAAATAGATGCTTTCCCTGTGTGCATATAATAGTTTTAATTCAAAAAGCTGGTTAATTGTTGTTTTTCAGAACACAATACATAGCAGTACCTTTGAAAATCATCTCGCTACCAACTAGATCAGGGGTAAGTAATATTTTTCTCCTTGGGTGTCACATATACCAAATTACAAGCCAGAAAACTTTCTGACGTGCCATCACCAATTATGTACAAGGATTTTACAAAAGTAATAAATGATCAATAATAATCTTAGTGGCTTCCCTGTCCTTCCTTTGTTGAAGTTATTTTGCAGTGGTTAGATCAATAGTCTGGAGACGAATATGCTTCAGAGTTGTACTGACTGTGAGCAGGACTGGGCCTGGCCATGCTTGGGTTCTTCAGTTTGGAGAGGTTCCAGCGTACCAAATAAATCTCATCTGTGAAGGAAGGAGGTGGAGTAGCAGAGGAGCAGTGCCGTAAGCCTAGACAGGCTGCAGCTGCCACTCTAAACATCTTAGCGTGCTACCTTGTGGTTGCCTACGCCTGAACTAGCGGATATTCATTTCTAAAAAGAGAAACATCGCTTTTATTTATTAAATGTAAACTCTGCCCACTTACCTTCATCACAAAGCACTCCTTGCCACCCTGGCTTACAGACACAGGTAAAATTTCCTTTTCCATCTATACACTCCTTATAGGCATCTTTTTTGCAGGGTAGAGGTTTACACTGATCCGGAAGGGCTGTGTAAGAAATCAATTGCACATTATAAAAGTGAGAAAGGGAAATAGCAGCAGATAAAATAGCAAAATAATATACAAAACACCACTGAAGGCTATACTCCACCAGGGGTGGCACTCGATATACCGGCTATCGGGATTCCGACCGCCAGTATACCGACAACTATTCTCCCTCTTGGGGTGTCCACGACACCCATGGAGCGATCATAAATTGCAGCCCATTCCGGCTGTAGGGATCCCGGCGCCGGAATCGCGACAGCCGGCCATAGTACACTCCTCCACCAGAGCTATAATGAGATGGGTGGCTCTTTACATTATCATTATCTTTATATTATATTTATACGAGCATACAGTAAAGGGCATATTAAAGTCCATGTATATTTTTTACATCTACTATTGTGGCACAGTGGTTAGTATAGCTGCCTCACAGTTCTGGAATCATGAGTTTGAATCACAAACAGGGCCATATCTGATTCAGAGTCGGACAATGCAGCATCCACGTGTGCATCTTTTGCTGGACTTGCGTATGCGACTTTATGCAAATACCACTACAACCCATCCCTGGTGTACATCCGTGCACCTGTGAGTGCAAGGACTGAGCCACCCACTTTACACATGTTTAGAAGCTAGCATCTGTCGCAGCATCAAATGTGCACCAGCCCCATGCTAGCTGCAGATTCTCTGTCAGAGTATGGCTTCCAATGTGAGTGATAAAGCATCCGAGTTCGCAACCAGTTCTGCAACACACCCGTGACAGTCCTATAGCTCGCCCATAAGGCAGTGCATGTCTGTGTATCCTAATAAACACCTCCTAGTCACCACCCAGGACCACCATACACATTTCAATCACACTGTGGGACACATGACTTTTAAGAGACTTATGGGTCTATTCGTGAAGCAGTGAAAAGTGTGGAGAAATGAGCCAGTGGAGAAATTGTCCATGGCAACCAATTAGCATTGAAGTAACATTTATAATTTGCATACTAGCGGAAAAAGCGTTCGATAGAGTTGACTGGGATTTTCTGTTGGGGGTGTTGGAGCACATGGGCTTGGGCCTAGTGGGCTTCCAGAGAATTAGGGCCCTGTATTCTGGGCCCGCGGCTCGTGTTCGTATTAATGGAGAACTGTCGGACCCGTTCCAGATACGGAATGGCACTCGTCAGGGTTGTCCTTTGTCACCGCTTATTTTTGTGCTCTGCATGGAGACCCTGGCGAGGGCCATTCGTCAGAACGTTAACATCACAGGGTTACAGGTGGGAAAGACAGAGTATAAGCTTGCCTTGTTTGCTGATGATCTCCTTGCAGTGATATCTAACTCTCTGACCTCTATACCCAATCTTTTTAAAGAATTTAAACGTTTTGGAACTCTCTCTAATTTTAAAATTAATTTATCTAAATCTACAGCATTGAATTTAACATTGGACCAGACGAGCCTCCAAGTTCTCCAATCCATCTCGCCCTTTGCATGGCACCCAACACAATTAAAATATTTAGGGGTGATCCTCCATAGGGATCTTTCCCAGATTTACCAATTGAATTTCCCCCCACTCTTATCAAAACTTCATTCTGACCTCTCCAAATGGGGTGGGAAAAAAATTTCATGGATAGGTAGAATAGGAGTTATCAAAATGAATATTTTACCCAGAATCCTTTACCTGCTACAAACTTTACCCGTCGCTGTTCCCCGATCATGGTTTACCTTACTGCAACGAAAGATTAGAGACTACATTTGGGCGGGACGAAAACCCCGATTTAAGCATGAGATTCTCTTTAGACGAAAACACCAGGGAGGTCTCCAACTTCCCTACTTTTTATCCTACTACCAAGCAGTACTCCTTACGAGAGTAATGGAGTGGAGTCGTGAACTCCACAGGAAACAATGGGTAGACATTGAACTGGCCTCTCTCCCCTCTCTTAGCTCGGACTCCCCTTGGCTTTCCAAAGTCCCCCAGGTGTTGCACCCGCTTGCTGGCCCCATTTTTTCGTGTTGGCGCCTCTTACGCTCCCTTCCTCATGTTTCAGCGCCTCCTTCTCCACTCTCGCCACTGTTTGGGAATCCTGAGTTTCCCCCAGGATGCCACTCCTTGTCGTTCTGTTTATGGCGAGAAAGAGGCATCCTGAGAGCAAGCCAGCTGCTAGACACATCTGGCATAATATCTTTTCCCGAACTGCAAACTAAATGGAATCTACCAAATAAAGAAATTTGGAGATATCTCCAAATTAAACATGACCTAAAGACTTTTTGCTCTTCTGGGAAAGGTTTACGAGCACTGACTTTGTTTGAGCAGCTGTGTCTCTCCCACACATACCCCAGGCACACTCTCTCTACGTT
This sequence comes from Pseudophryne corroboree, assembly GCF_028390025.1. Taxonomy (NCBI): domain Eukaryota; kingdom Metazoa; phylum Chordata; class Amphibia; order Anura; family Myobatrachidae; genus Pseudophryne; species Pseudophryne corroboree. The sequence goes on along the minus strand of NC_086445.1, from coordinate 942,611,031 downwards.
TTATAAATGGATATTAAACTACAGATTTTCCTCCCAACCTAAATTTGTTAAGGATTGGGAATTAGATCTTGTGGGTTTGGTGACCACAGATGATTGGGAAGATATTTATAATAATACTTTCGCATTAACTACCAATGTGTTGGTTTTGGAGACTCACTACAAAGTGCTTACAAGGTGGTATAGATGCCCAAATCTTCTTGCGAAAATTTACCCCGGAGTACCCAACACATGTTGGAGATGCGGGATAGCAGTGGGCACCCCACTTCATATATGGTGGGAATGCTCTCTCCTTCAACCATATTGGCACAAAGTGGTGGAGACAGCTAGCATTATTCTCGGTGAGGATTTACCCTTCTGTCCTAGTTTTTGGTTATTAAATCTTACGTGTACACCCAGATATCAACTCAAGAAATCACTACTTCGCCATATTTTGAGTGCCTCTAAGGCAGTTATCCCAGTACACTGGAAATCTACAGTGACTCCCACTATGAAAGAGTGGACCGCCCGCTTAGATCACTATATGGCAATGGAGGACCTTATTTTGTCACTGGAAGTGAGAAACACATCCTTCACTGCTACTTGGAGCCCATGGGTGGAATATAAAGCGACAACCCATTATAAATCTTCTCTTTAAGAGTTCCCCCCCCCCCATTATTTTTTTTTTTTTCAATCTCAAGTAGTCCCCTAAAGATAAGTTAAGGCTCCTTAGGATGGGAGGAGAGACCCCCCCCCTCTCTCTAAATCTTTTTTGCTTACGCTATCTTTCTCTTTATTCCTCTATTCTGAGAGTAACTTTACTCCTTATCTCTTTGCTTTTTTCTCTTTCTCTTGTTCCCCATCTTTCCTTTCCTTCTTCCATTTCTTCCTTTTTGATTTAAGTAGTTGTAATTTTAGTAATGTTTTTTTTTTTTTTTTGAGATACGATATGTTTGTGGATAGGCGATATTCCCTTTACGGGTCTCTTTAATGTACACGGTTTTGAGAACTTCCTGACGCTGTATCTCTGATGTTACTATGTGATGTTTAGTTGTTGTTGTTGTTTTTTTAAATTTTCAATAAAACTTTATTTGCAAAAAAAAAAAATTTGCATACTATACAATTGTATGGAGCAGCTGATTGGTTGCCATGACCAACTTCTCCACAGGCTCACTTCTCCACTCTTATCACTGCTTCATGCTTCATGAATAGACCCCTTAAACAAGTGCTTTTCAACCTTTTTTTGCTCGTGGCACACCGAACAATATTTTAAAATTGCCAAGGCACACCATCAGTTCCCCACAGAAAAAAAAAACCAAAACACACACATTGGCCCTCACAGTAAAAAAAAAATTCCACACATACATTGGCCTACACAGAAAAAACAATCACATTGCTCCTCATATAAATACTATTGCTCCCCACATGAATTATTCACATTGTTCCCCCCATAAATCCATAAATTCTTATTCTCCCCACATAAATCCTATTGAAATACTATTGTTCCCCACAGGAGAAATAAAATAACAAATATTTATCAGGTGTCCTCCTCCCTGTCCCTCAGTGGCGGGGGTTGTTCATAGTGGAGTTCTGCGAATACTGAGCAGCGGGCGGTCGGGCAGGTGTGGATGTGGGTGGGCAAGGAAAGCTGTGTATGCAGGCGGGAACTGGAAGATGTGTATGCAGGCAGGTGGGCTGGTTGGGTGGTGAGATGCAGCGGCTGTGACCTATGATATCACACCGTTTTCAAGGCATAGGTCACGGCCGGAGCAAAACTGATCCTCTAAGAAGAGCCTGGGCCAACAGTTCACTCTGAAGGTGCAGGAAGCTGCTCTGGCTCCGCGGCACACCTTGCAACTGGTCGCGGCACACTGGTTGAAAAAGCCTGCCTTAAGGTGGGTACACACCGGAAAGACATATCTGCAGATCAATTGATCTGCAGATATATATATGGACGGATCGGGCAGCGACGCGCCAATATATCGTTAGATATATTGGCCGTCGGCTGTGCTGCGGGGCCGACGCGATACGTCTGTGAACGACGGAGTTCACAGACGTATCGGCCGTACACACTGGCCGGCGGACCCGCGATATATATCGGCCGTTCAAGAGAACGGCCGATATATCGGCCGGTGTGTACGGGCCTTTAGATGCTTGCATAGTTGAAAAACATAAACCATTTGCATGAATTTCACCACTGTGTGCAACTCGTAATCAGGACACTCCTCATATTTATGTGGGGTTTTTTTTTTAAGTGCTTCAGTCTCTTCCTACACTCCAAACATGTACTGACTGAAATGGGCCCTAGGGAATAATTTACTAAGCAGAGAGTTCAGCCGCAGTTTGAAATCAATGGACATTTATGGCGGATGGAAGGCGGTTGATGCTCAAAACCACTGAATTTACAAAAGGTTGTTTTGTTCTAGACTCAAAAACTCAGTGGTTGAGATATGTAGCATGGATATGTGCAGTCTTCGCTATAGGATTTTCAGTTTAAAAAAAGTGTAGCGCTCGTTAGTGGAAAATTGTAAGGGCTCTATGATCTTTGTCCCCCACATTTTTCCAATTACAGCCTAGGTTTAAAAATCTAATACTGGGTAAACTGAGTACACACTGGGGGTAATTCCAAGTTGATCGCAGCAGGATTTTTGATAGCAATTGGGCAAAACCATGTGCACTGCAGGGGAGGCAGATATAACATGTGTAGAGAGAGTTAGATTTGGGTGGGTTATTTTGTTTCTGTGCAGGGTAAATACTGGCTGCTTTATTTTTACACTGCAAATTAGATTGCAGATTGTACACACCCCACCCAAATCTAACTCTCTCTGCACATGTTATATCTGCCTCCCCTGCAGTGCACATGGGCCCTCATTCCGAGACGTTCGCTCGGTAATTTTCATTGCATCGCAGTGAAATTCCGCTTAGTACGCATGCGCAATATTCGCACTGCGACTGCGCCAAGTAATTTTACAATGAAGGTAGTATTTTTACTCACGGCTTTTTCTTCGCTCCGGCGATCGTAGTGTGATTGACAGGAAATGGGTGTTACTGGGCGGAAACACGGCGTTTTAGGGGCGTGTGGATAAAAACGCTACCGTTTCCGGAAAAAACGCAGGAGTGGCCGGAGAAACGGGGGAGTGTCTGGGCGAACGCTGGGTGTGTTTATGACGTCAAACCAGGAACGACAAGCACTGAACTGATCGCAGATGCCGAGTAAGTGTGAAGCTACTCTGAAACTGCTAAGAAGTTTGTAATCGCAATATTGCGAATACATCGTTCGCAAATTTAAGAAGCTAAGATACACTCCCAGTAGGCGGCGGCTTAGCGTGAGCAACTCTGCTAAATTCGCCTTGCGACCGATCAACTCGGAATGAGGGCCATGGTTTTGCCCAATTGCTAACAAAAATCCTGCTGCAATCAACTAGGAATTACCCCCACTATACAATTATCTGGCAGACAATCTGTCCAATCTGGCTGGTTGGAATGAAAATCTGGCAATGTATGGGAGCAAATGACAACTGACCATTTGCTCCCATACACTGGGAAACAGACAACAAAATTGAACCTGTTTTGTCAGTTTTACAGTGTTTGGGAGCAAATTGTCATTTGCTCCCATACATTACCATATTTTCATTCCAACCAGCCAGATTGGACAGATGGGGCGGGATGTAATGGTGCCCGGAATCGCTAGAGGTGTGATTTCGGGCGTTTTATTAAAGCGGCAGTCATTTACAATGCAAAACCATGCTTTGCAAATGATTACCACCTTAAAAAAACGTCCGAGATCGGCCAGCATCCCGCACCACCGGCAATCTCGGATGCTATCACATCTCGCCTCATAGGTCGAAATGAGTTGGGCTGGGTGACTGGCGGTGGGGATCCCGACGGTCAGCATACCGACCATGGGATTCCGGCAGCAGAATGCCAGCAGGTGGGGCGAGCGCAACAAAGCCCCTTGCGGGCGCGCTGCGTTCGATGCACAAGCGGCTCGGTGGCTCGCTGCGCATGCCACAGGTTCTTTTCCCACTCATGGTGACTGCTGGGATCCCGAGCGCCGTTCACATGACCGGATCCCGTCGAAATGTCGTAATCATACTGAACTACAAATTAAACTGCATCATAGACCATATCTTACTCCAATAAAATGAAATAAACTGTGGCCCTCACAATCTAAACTTTACTGGAGGAATTGTTTAGCTATGGGAGACATATTTCATATTTTTTGGCAATGCCATGGTGCACAGCAGATATGGCAAGAAGATGTTAAGTTAATTTAGAATATTATAGACTATTTTATTTATTTATTACCAGTTATTAATATAGCGCACACATATTCCGCAGCGCTTTACAGAGAATATTTGGCCATTCACATCAGTCGCTGCCCCAGTGGAGCTTACAGTCTATTTTCCCAACCACATGTGCACACATTCACACTAAGGATAGTTTTGTTAATATCCAATTAACCTACCAGTATATTTTTGGATTGTGGGAGGAAACCAGAGTACCCGGAGGAAACCCACGCAAGCACAGAGAGAATATACCAACTCCACATAATTAGGGCCATGGTGGGAATCAAACCCATGACCTCACTGCTGTGAGGCAGCAATGCTAACCATTACACCATCCGTACTGCCCATACTATGCAATAAAGCCCTCCCATCTAATTACCTAGTTACAAGTATATCCTTTAGAAATACTGGAACAATATCATTATGTAGTGGGTCAAATATAGATAGCCACTAAAAGCTCATTAGCACAATTTTGGAAAAACCATTCACCACCTCCATTAAATAAGATTATTGCTAAGGTGCAGCTCGCTTATCGGCTGGAGTCATTGGGAATCCCATATTTACAGATATTGTAGGAAAATCACCTTTTGTTAAATAATTAAGATGGCAAAGGTTCATTAGTGGTCATGAAAGAGAGGTGATCCTTTATACCCCCACATCACCAACATTCAGGGATTTTTATAATGCTTAGTACATGGGGCTTACATTTACGGTTCACTGAGGTTAAATTTTAATAATAATAGTAATAATTTGATCTATATAGCGCTCTTTCTTCAACAGGACTCAAGGCGATGTACAGACATCAAAAACATCAAATGCACAGAATACAGAAGATTTAAGCAATACAGCCGCACAGCCATAAAAAAAGAAAATCTAGAACGAGTAAACATAATACAGGATTGGTGTAGGCATTTTGGGTTATAAATTCCACAGATTGTGTTTTCCACCCTCACAAGGTACCCAGTGAGGCAGCCATCTTGGGCGCACTGCATAGGATTACCTGGGTGGAATAGTCTACCCCTTGAAGAGATGACACAAAATGGGGTGACTGCAGCATCCTAATGCTCAGAGTAGGGTCCTTAGAGAATAGCTGGGTCCATGTATTTTCCATCCCATCCACAAACGTACCAGATGAGGCAGCCATATTGGGCGCACTACGAAGGTTACACTGTGGGAGGTGAGCCATACAAGGGCCTAATGCATTTATGGGGAAACTGACACCTGAATAGTAGTATGATATACCCTGTACGGAAAGATCTACGTGAAGCACATCCTGCATTGGAACGATCTGAGGCAGCCATCTGCAATCAGTGGAGGTACACATTACAGGAATAGCACACAGTGGTTCAGATGTACCCATGCTCATCCTGCTGCGATGAGGCATGCTACATGGCGTGCCGGGCTAGGACCATCGGCAGCCAGCAATCGCTCCATTAATTCCATTAGGAATTAATGGAGCGATCGGCAGCCGTGAACAATCGCAAACCGGCACACCATGCAACAAGCCGTGAATATGAATATACTTAATTGTGTATTTATAATGTTGTTGCGATTTCTATATGTTAAGATCGATCTGTCGCTCCCTAACCCCTCCCCTTCTTCCTATTAATGTTCTGTATCCCTTTTCCTTTATTGTTTACTTGCAAAAGACAATAAAAATTCTATTGAGAAAAAAACCAAAACCTCATCCCAACCCTAAAGCACAGAGGCAGGAGTATCATGGTTTGGGGCTGCTTTGCTGCCCAGGGACAAGAAGGTCTTTCCATCATTGATGGTACTATGATTTTTGCATTGCATAAGCAAATTCTAAGCTATGATCTTTGACCTTTTACAGAAGGTCACCAGTTTGTGGGACTTGCAGCAAGACAACAACCCTAAACACACAAATTAGTATACAAGACAATGATTGCAGCAGAAGAATGACGGTGTCAAAATTATCCAATTGAAAAAGTTATGGCAGGACCTGAAACCAGGTGGTCACGAACAGCAAAGGATGGACCTACTTCAGACTAGATCGCTGCTGCAACAGCTATACGCGTGCTATCTTTAGTACACCTACGATCAGCTCTGAATCACCCCCGATGTGTCACAATCCGGGTATCTGGACGCCATTTCTTACCCATCAGATGCCTCCTAAGGCTGGCTCAGCGCTCCAGGACCGGATCCCATCTGTTATCCTGATGTGTACATTCCTGTATCCTCTCCTGTCACTCTGGGACGCTGTCACAGTAAACGCCATATTACACCTGGCATGGCATCTCCCGCGGCCTCCGCCGCCGTCCCTGAACTTCTGCATGCAGAGTGTCTGAGTGGCGATTACGTCAGCCGCGGCCTCCGCTGTGTCCGCGTGGTTGGATGTGCATCTGTCAGCCTGGCGCCTCCTGTCTCCGGTGGCCGGCGCCGCCATTACTGTTTTCATTACCACATGGATTACAAACCAAACTTCCCTCCAAGTGTCTGCATGGGCGCAGCCATCTTGGATTCTGTCAGCTGATCATTTCCACCAATCTGTTCTCAGTATTGATAATCTGCATAATTGCCTAGCCAATTCCTTCCTTGCTGCAGGTATAAATACACTGTGCCTGAGCAAGGAAGGCGTCAGTGCTTTGGTTGTCAAACCTAGTTCCTGTTTGTCTCTCTCCTGTGATTGTCTTCCAGGTTCCAGCTCCTGTCTCAAGACTTCCACCATAGAGACCCGCACCAGCATTCCACCTGCGGTGTAGCCTGACTCTCCAATCCATTGTGGATTCATCTGTTTCCAGCTACAACTTTACCTGCTTCCAGCTCAGCTTCCAGCAGAGTACAGCTTCCCTTAAAGGGCCGGTGTCCTTTCTACACTTTACCACTCTCCACCGGTATTATTATTTCTCCGCTCTCAAGTTCTACATTTCAGTTCATATTTCATCGCTCCCAAGTTCATTTATTATTTAACTGGTTCCAGCCAGTATCCACTCCGTGCTAACAACAGTCTGGTTCCAGCCAGTATCCACAGCAGCTGTTTTATCTTCAGCAACCCAGCTTTTCCTGGAACACCAGCTGGCACAATCCTGGGTTATCTCCATTGCTACAGTCGGGCCTGGTAAGAACTTTCCATCTAGAAGATCATAAGAACTATCTCACACTACCAGTGCCCTGTGGCTCCTGCCATCCTGTAGTACCCAGGAACTGTATTTATTCTTTGCTGACTTTTTACGTTTTCTTTTACTGCTGCTGTGTTGCGGAGTTGTCATAATAAACATCATTGACTTTTATCCAAGTTGTCGTGGTCACGCCTTCGGGCAGTTATTATTCATGTTACTTACATGTCCAGGGGTCTGATACAACCTCCCAGGTTCCGGTACATCTCAGCCCCTACAACTGAGGCTGCCTCCCGTCAGCTCAGGCCCTCAGTTGTGACAGTAAGCACTGACCTAATGAATCCAGCCGGAGACCAGGATCAAGCGGCCAGGCCGATGCAAGAACTGGCAGCCCGACTAGAACATCAGGAGGCTGCACAGGGCCACATCATCCGCTGTCTCCAGGATCTCTCTACTCGGCTGGATGGGATTCAGACAACTCTCCGTGGATCAGGCGCGTCTGGTGCGTTAACCACAGTGACTCCAGCTATAACCCCACCCACCTTACCCATTTCTGCTCCACGTCTTCATCTTCCAACGCCAGCAAAATTTGACGGATCTCCAAGATTCTGCAGGGGATTTCTCAACCAGTGTGAGATTCAGTTTGAGCTACAACCTGGCAATTTTCCCAGTGACCGTACAAAAATTGCCTACATTATTTCTCTTCTCAGTGGCTCAGCCCTTGATTGGGCATTACCGTTATGGGAGAGGTCCGACACCCTGCTATCTTCCTACACTGCCTTCGTGTCAACATTCAGGCGCATCTTCGACGAGCCAGGCCGGGTAACCTCAGCTTCATCCGAGATTCTCAGTTTACGCCAGGGGTCACGTACTGTAGGACAATATCTGATACAGTTCCAGATCCTGGCATCCGAACTGGCATGGAATGACGAGGCCCTGTATGCTGCATTCTGGCATGGCTTATCTGAGCGTATTAAAGATGAGTTAGCTACCAGAGACTTACCTTCTAAGTTAGATGAGCTAATCTCACTCTGCACGAAAGTTGATTTACGTTTCAGAGAGAGAGCAACTGAGCGTGGAAGATCATCTGCTCCAAAATCTTCTGCTCCTCCTCCTCGTCAACTGTCACCATCTAAAGATGAGCCCATGCAACTTGGCCGTTCCCGTTTAACTCCTGCTGAGCGCCGAAGACGTCTCTCCGAGTCTCTCTGTCTCTATTGTGCAGCTCCGTCTCACACCATCAATGCCTGTCCCAAACGTCCGGGAAAACTCCAAACCCTAGCTCGCCAAGGAGAGGGCCGGCTAGGAGTAATGATCTCCTCTCCATCTCCTCAAGATTGTAATCTCCCAGTCTCGCTTCAAGTTGCTCAACGTTATCGGAACGTCATTGCCCTCCTTGATTCCGGAGCAGCTGGGAACTTTATTACCAAAGCCTATGTTAAACGGTGGTCCCTACCCACCGAGAGACTTCCTTCGTCCATTTCTTTAACTGCCGTGGATGGCAGCAAAATTTTTGATGCAGTTATTTCTTTAAGGACTCTACCAGTTCGTCTGAGAGTGGGAGTTCTTCATTCCGAACTTATTTCTTTTTTAGTGATTCCAAGAGCCACACATCCTGTGGTCCTGGGCCTTCCATGGCTCCGTCTTCACAATCCTACAATTGTTTGGACGACTACGCAAATCCTGGCATGGGGTTCCTCCTGTGCTGAGACATGTTTGTTTAAAGTATTGCCTGTCTGTTCTTCCTCCCCCAGGTCGTCTGATGTTCCACCTCCTCCATATCAAGATTTCACGGATGTGTTCAGTAAAGCTTCTGCTGATATCCTTCCTCCTCATAGAGAATGGGACTGTCCGATTGATCTCGTTCCAGGGAAGGTTCCACCTCGAGGCCGAACTTATCCGTTGTCTCTGCCTGAGATGCATTCTATGGAGGAATATATTAAAGAGAACCTAGTAAAGGGGTTCATTCGACCTTCTTCTTCCCCAGCCGGCGCAGGCTTCTTTTTTGTAAAAAAGAAAGATGGTGGTCTGCGGCCGTGCATCGACTACAGAGGTTTGAACGACATTACCATCAAGAACCGTTATCCTTTACCCCTGATTACTGAGCTCTTTGACAGAGTTAGCGGAGCTACCATCTTTACAAAGCTGGACTTGAGAGGTGCATACAATCTCATCCGGATCCGTGAGGGTGACGAGTGGAAGACCGCCTTTAACACCCGTGACGGACATTATGAGTACCTCGTCATGCCCTTCGGATTGAGTAATGCTCCAGCTGTCTTCCAGCATTTTGTCAATGAGATCTTCAGAGACATTCTATACCGTCATGTCGTGGTCTATCTAGACGATATCCTCATTTTTGCCAACGATTTAGAGGAACATCGTTTTTGGGTTAAAGAGGTTCTGTCCCGTCTCCGTGTCAATCATCTCTATTGCAAATTAGAGAAATGCGTCTTTGAAGTCAAGTCCATTCCGTTTCTAGGGTACATTGTGTCCGGTTCCGGACTAGAGATGGATCCTGAGAAACTACAAGCAATCCAAAATTGGCCGGTACCCTTAACCCTCAAAGGGGTCCAGAGGTTCTTAGGGTTCGCCAACTATTACCGAAAGTTTATACGAGACTTTTCCACCATTGTGGCGCCTATTACTGCTTTCACTAAGAAGGGTGCTAACCCGTCCAAGTGGTCTGAAGAAGCCATGCAAGCATTTCATCTTTTAAAACAAAGGTTCATCTCTGCGCCTGTTCTGAAACAGCCTGACATCGACTCTCCTTTCATCTTAGAGGTGGATGCCTCCTCCGTTGGAGTAGGAGCGGTGTTATCTCAGAGGGCTAAAGATGGCCATTTACACCCTTGCAGTTTCTTCTCCCGGAAGTTCTCCCCAGCTGAGCGCAACTATGCCATTGGCGACCAGGAGTTGCTAGCCATCAAGCTCGCTCTAGAAGAGTGGAGGTATCTGTTGGAGGGAGCTTCTCATTCAATCACCATACTTACAGACCACAAGAACCTTTTATACCTGAAGGGCGCACAATGTCTCAACCCTCGTCAGGCCAGATGGGCACTTTTCTTTTCCAGGTTCGACTTTAAACTCCAGTTCTGTCCGGGCTCTCAGAATCGCAAGGCCGATGCCCTTTCCCGCTCATGGGAGCAAGAAAATGAGTCAGAGTCTTCAGACAAGCATCCTATTATAAATCCGTTGGCATTCTCCACGGTAGGGATGGACTCTACGCCCCCATCAGGGAAAAGTTTTGTGAAGCCGATGCTAAGGAAGAAGCTCATGCATTGGGCCCATGCTTCCCGTTTTGCCGGACATACAGGTATCCAAAAAACCCTGGAGTTTATCTCTAGGTCCTATTGGTGGCCAACTCTGAAAAAGGACGTCTTGGAGTTTATTGCATCTTGCCCAAAGTGTGCCCAACATAAAGTATCCCGCCAGTCGCCTGCGGGGCAACTGGTTCCACTATCCGTTCCCCGTCGACCATGGACCCACTTGTCGATGGATTTCATTACAGACTTACCCATGTGCAACAAGTTCAATACCATCTGGGTGGTAGTTGACCGGTTCACCAAGATGGCACACTTCATTCCTCTCACCGGTCTTCCGTCAGCTTCCAAGTTGGCTCAAGTATTCATACAAGAGATCTTCCGACTCCACGGTCTTCCTGAAGAAATTATATCAGATCGAGGAGTTCAATTCACAGCCAAATTCTGGCGAAGTTTATGTCAAGTCCTCCAAGTCAAGCTAAAGTTTTCCACGGCTTACCATCCTCAGACCAATGGTCAAACCGAGAGGGTGAATCAGGACTTGGAGGCCTTCCTCCGCATCTATGTGTCCTCCTCTCAAGATGACTGGGTTCAATTACTTCCCTGGGCCGAGTTCTGTCATAACAACCAGTATCATTCTTCATCTGCTTCAACACCATTCTTCACTAACTTTGGATTCCATCCTAAAGTCCCTGAGTTCCAACCGCTTCCAGCAACTTCTGTTCCCGCAGTGGATATCACCTTGCATCAGTTTGCCAATATCTGGAAGAGCGTACGATCAGCTCTGCTCAAGGCATCGTTCAGGTACAAGAAGTTTGCGGATAAGAAGCGTCGAGCAGTTCCTGCTCTCAAGGTGGGTGATCGGGTATGGTTATCCACGAAGAATTTGAGGTTAAGAGTTCCCAGTATGAAGTTTGCACCTCGCTATATCGGTCCTTTCAAGATTGAACAAGTCATCAATCCTGTTGCTTACAGACTCCAGTTGCCTCCCTTCTTAAAAATACCCAGGACATTCCATGTTTCCCTGTTGAAACCGCTGATCTTGAATCGGTTTCATTCCTCACTTCCTCCAACTCCGAAAGTCCAAACTCAACGAGGCGTTGAGTATGAAGTGGCCAAGATCCTGGACTCACGTCACCGTTACGGTCAACTACAATATCTTATTGACTGGAAGGGTTATGGTCCTGAGGAACGTTCATGGACCAATGCTTCTGATGTCCATGCTCCTGCCTTGGTCCGGAGATTCCATTCCAAGTTTCCTCAAAAGCCAAAGAAGTGTCCTGGGGCCACTCCTAAAGGGGGGGGTGCTGTCACGATCCGGGTATCTGGACGCCATTTCTTACCCATCAGATGCCTCCTAAGGCTGGCTCAGCGCTCCAGGACCGGATCCCATCTGTTATCCTGATGTGTACATTCCTGTATCCTCTCCTGTCACTCTGGGACGCTGTCACAGTAAACGCCATATTACACCTGGCATGGCGTCTCCCGCGGCCTCCGCCGCCGTCCCTGAACTTCTGCATGCAGAGTGTCTGAGTGGCGATTACGTCAGCCGCGGCCTCCGCTGTGTCCGCGTGGTTGGATGTGCATCTGTCAGCCTGGCGCCTCCTGTCTCCGGTGGCCGGCGCCGCCATTACTGTTTTCATTACCACATGGATTACAAACCAAACTTCCCTCCAAGTGTCTGCATGGGCGCAGCCATCTTGGATTCTGTCAGCTGATCATTTCCACCAATCTGTTCTCAGTATTGATAATCTGCATAATTGCCTAGCCAATTCCTTCCTTGCTGCAGGTATAAATACACTGTGCCTGAGCAAGGAAGGCGTCAGTGCTTTGGTTGTCAAACCTAGTTCCTGTTTGTCTCTCTCCTGTGATTGTCTTCCAGGTTCCAGCTCCTGTCTCAAGACTTCCACCATAGAGACCCGCACCAGCATTCCACCTGCGGTGTAGCCTGACTCTCCAATCCATTGTGGATTCATCTGTTTCCAGCTACAACTTTACCTGCTTCCAGCTCAGCTTCCAGCAGAGTACAGCTTCCCTTAAAGGGCCGGTGTCCTTTCTACACTTTACCACTCTCCACCGGTATTATTATTTCTCCGCTCTCAAGTTCTACATTTCAGTTCATATTTCATCGCTCCCAAGTTCATTTATTATTTAACTGGTTCCAGCCAGTATCCACTCCGTGCTAACAACAGTCTGGTTCCAGCCAGTATCCACAGCAGCTGTTTTATCTTCAGCAACCCAGCTTTTCCTGGAACACCAGCTGGCACAATCCTGGGTTATCTCCATTGCTACAGTCGGGCCTGGTAAGGACTTTCCATCTAGAAGATCATAAGAACTATCTCACACTACCAGTGCCCTGTGGCTCCTGCCATCCTGTAGTACCCAGGAACTGTATTTATTCTTTGCTGACTTTTTACGTTTTCTTTTACTGCTGCTGTGTTGCGGAGTTGTCATAATAAACATCATTGACTTTTATCCAAGTTGTCGTGGTCACGCCTTCGGGCAGTTATTATTCATGTTACTTACATGTCCAGGGGTCTGATACAACCTCCCAGGTTCCGGTACATCTCAGCCCCTACAACTGAGGCTGCCTCCCGTCAGCTCAGGCCCTCAGTTGTGACACGATGTTCCTTGCTGTGCAGATAAGTGCACAACCATTGCCACACAAAGGAACTTTGCAACAATTGGGTCTGCAATCCTTTCCATTTGCACCAGACTGCGGTTTAGAATTAGGATCCCCTCATCTCATTGTTACATCGTAGCCACCGGCGTACAACGGTTGTATGGTTGTCCCATTCACAATTTTATCCATGAAAGGTGAGTGAAAACAATATACACTTAACCCAGTATACATAATGTACACTATATATTTTTTTTATGTCTTCCATTAGATATTTACCTGGACACACAAGATCTGAGATTATAAAGACATACTGCAGAAATATCAGACATAAAGTTTCACCAGAACCAACCCCACCAACCATATATGTATGGAACTTTATTGAATAACTCCTGGGGTCCTGGCTGCCCATCTTTAATTCCTTAGGAAACTAGGAGCCCTGGCACAAACCCCAACCAATGCCAAAAATTAGGTATCAACTGTAGTTTGAATGGTACATTTGTCACTTCCAGTTTCACTTCAACAAAGTATTGTGTTTCTAACTTCGGATTTTTCCAGCTCTCCTGATTAATTCAATCCACAAATGACTATGAGCTGTATTTTAGCAGCAAAATGTAAAATATTTACTTAATGAAAGAGGTCATACCAAAGTTGCAGCAGGCTGGACATTTGATGTGAGGTTTACACTTGCACAGCGAGCTTTTTGAGATTCTGCCGACCATCACACACACTTCTAGTTTGGGAGGACGTCTCCTGAGTAGTTGGTAAGCACTTAGGGGGTAATTCAGATCTTATCGCTGCTGTGCGTTTTCGCACAGCGGGTGACCAGGTCCTAACTGCGCATGCGTATGCACCACAATGCGCACACGCGTCGGTCAACAACAGGCATCACCAGTCAGCAACGGGATGGTGCGAAAATCCGATCGCATGGGCATTCCCAAGGTGATTGACACGAAGAGGCCGTTTGTGGGTGGTAACTGACCGTTTACTGGGAGTGTCCGGAAAAACACAGGCGTGCCCAAGCGTTTTCATGGAGGGTGTGTGACATCAGCTCCTGCCCCGATCAGCCTGTTAAGTCCTCGGCTACGCAAACACTGCACAAAGTGTATTTTCGCAGCTCGGCGTACACATGCGATCGCACACTTGCACAGCGAATTTACACTAACCCTGGAGGAGACGATTATCTGATCGCAGGACAGCAAAATTAGCAGCCCAGCGATCAGGTCTGAATTACCCCCTTAGGGCTGTAACACACACTCCGGTTTTTCCCGGATGGCAAAAAGCCGGACAAACTTTGTCCGGCTTTTTGCCATCCGGGAGAAACCGTCAGAGTCGCTCACACAGGACGGCTTTGAGCCGTGTGTGATGCTGTGCGCATGCGCAGCATTAGACACGGCTTGAGAAAAAACCCTTGTGTATGAAAGCTCCCCTTCACACACACGGTTTGCTGGCTGCAAAGACAGCCCGGCGCCGGCCCGGCAGCCGGACCTTCCAGTGGTGAGACCCGGCTGCAACCTGGCAGCCGGGCCGGGACCGTGCCGCGTGTAAGGACACATTGCGCTGCATGTGTCTTTACATCACGGCAGCGGTTTAAAGCCAGCCGGGTGTTTGCCGGGCGGCGCCAGCCGCCTCGTGTGTTTCGGCCCTTAGTGCACTTGTGCAAAAGCAAGACATTTTTCACTGCACATTGAGTGTGCTTAGTGAATGGGTTCCTTTGTCTTTCTCTTGTACAGTATATGAATGTTGTGTATGATCATGACCTTTCTGCTCAAGACTGTTATTTAGTGTTAAGTCTCTGTAGTTATTGACTTTTCTACGGAGAAACTGATGGGTGTGGATTGAAGGATAGTCAGTACATACTGTATATAGACAATCAATAGGTAGATACCAGATGTTCAACAGACAATAAGTCGACAGGGTTAAAGCTGACATGCAAATGGTCTACACAGAAAAGGTTGACACTTATTATTTTAGCCCTAATCCTAACTCTAACACTACATACCCTCCAACTGTACCTTTTTAATAGGTACAGTACCTTTTTTTTATGGTCTGTACCTATTTTTGGCTCTCCAAACTTCCATTGAAAGTATAGGAAAAGGGGCGTGACCACCCCCCTTTACCCATGGCCACGCCCCTTTTTCTAATTTGTACCGATTTTTGTGTGTAAAATGTTGGAGGGTATGACACTAGTGCCTAAACCTAACCTTCCCCCTAGTGCCTAACTCTAACCCTCCCCCCAGTGCCTAACCCTCCCCTTCCGCAGCCTAACCCTAACCTTCCACTAAGTGCCTAACCCTAACCCTCCCCTTCTGCAGCCTAACCCTAACCCTCCACTAAATGGTCTATTCATGAAGCAGCGAAAAGTGTAGAGAAGTGAGCCAGTGGAGAAGTTGGCCATGGCAACCAATAACCTGCTACGTATAATTTTATAGAATGCACTTTATAAATGTGACCTCAACACTGATTGGTTGCCATGGGCAACATCTCCACTGGCTCACTTCTCCACACTTTTCACTGCTTCATGAATAGACCCCTAAGTGCCTTACCCTAACCATCCCTTTCGGCAACGTAACCCTAACCGTCCCCCAAGTGCCCAACCTTAACTCTCCCCCAAGTGCCTAATCCTGACCCTACACATTACCCTAAAAATCATGAAAAATCCCTGAAAAAACATGTGGATTTCTTTTGTATCAACCATTTGTGTGTCGACTTTTTGACCATGTCAACCTACAGTAAGTCAATGTTGACCATTTAACTGTGGACCCTTTGACCCTGTCAACCTTTTGAAACTGTCGACCATACGGTGTCGGCCTACTGACTGTCTACCTATGTTCTGTCTATCTACCATCCGGATATCGAAAGTGATATAGCTTGTGAATTAAACTCACTGATAAATGAAACTTCACTAGACACACTGATATGGGCTGTTTTGTAAAATGGACACAACTGCATCACAATGTGCAGCAATCCTGCTCATACATGATCGATGTGTCATAGTTACATAGTTACATAGTTGTTGAGGTTAAAAGACAATTGTCCATCGAGTTAATCCTATATTATAAAAAATATATTTTTTTTTATTTTTTGTTAATTAAATGTTGTGTTCCTGGATATTTTTTTTCGCTAAGAATTTATCTAATCCATTTTTAAACTTATTGATTGAGTCCACCATTACTACCTTCTCTGGCAGAGAATTCCAAATCCTTACTGCGCTTACTGTGAAGAACCCTTTTCTCCGTTGAGTATGGAATTTTTTTTCTTCTAACCTCAGGGGGTGTCCTCGTGTCCTATGTAGTGTTTTTTTGGTAAACAAATCGTTTGATAAATCCTTGTATTGTCCCTTAATGTATTTATAAATATTAATAATGTCCCCTCTTAGTCATCTCTTTTCCAGTGTGAACATATCTAACCTTTTAAGTCTTTCCTCATAATCCAGTGCCTCTAACCCCTTAACCAGTTTAGTGGCTCGCCTCTGAACCCTTTTGAGTTCCAAGATATCTTTTTTATAGTGCGGTGCCCAAAATTGTACACAATATTCCAGGTGTGGCCGCACCAATGATTTATACAGTGGCAGGATTACACTGTCGGTGCAGCGCAACAAGAGGCAGACAGTGCGTTGTTGTTTTTTAAAAGAGCTTCGCCTATAATATAATTGAGAAAATGTTATACAAACCATTGATGCATGATCTCAGATCGGCTGGGCCATCAAAATTCAGATAGCTAATCTTATTATCATTTCCATTACGATGGGCGCCAAGGCAGACTGTAAAAGGTAGAGATTATTTTAGCTGTTTTGAATCTTTAATTATAGTTACCAAACAAATCCAAGGAAATGTAAAAGTGCAATCTGTATTTAATCACCTATAGTAGTTTTTTTTTTTTTAAACGCCTATTATATATAAGAATAAATCATGACGAAATCTCACAGAAAGGGCAGATACCACCACTGGCTCTTGGTAGGTGTATCTCATCATCACCAGGTCAGCAAAGCGGTTCACCATTTATCAGCAACAGCTGAATGTTAAGGGGGAGATGTATCAAGCGCAAAGAGTGGGGAAGTGGGCAAGTAGAGAAGTTTCCCATAGCAACCAATCAGATGTTCTTTAGCATATATCAAGTACATTCTGGAAAATAGAAGGTAGAAGCTGACTGGTGCTTGTTAACTTTTCCACGTTGCTTGATACATCTTCCCCTCCTGGTAATAATCCAATTGATGCAGTTATTCTAGTATGTGATTTCCCCATTAAAACGAAAATACATGCCCATACTACAGATTAAGGGGTCTATGTACTAAGCCTTGGAGAGAGATAAAGTGGGCGGAGATAAAGTACCAACCAACCAGCTCCTAACTGCCATGCCATCCAATCAGCTCCTAACTGCCATGTTGCAGGCTGTGTTTGAAAAATGACAGGAGCTGGTTGGTTGGTACTTTATCTCCGACCACTTTATCTCTCTCCAAGGATTAGTACATAGGGGGTCATTCAGACCTGATCGCTCGCTAGGGTTTTTTTGCACTGCTGCGATCAGATAGTCGCCGCCCATTGGGGAGTGTATTTTTGCTTTGCAAGTGTGCGATCGCATGTGCAGCTGGGCGGTACAAAAAAGTTTTGTGTAGTTTCTGAGTAGCCCAGGACTTACAAACACTCCCAGAAAACGGTCAGTTGACACCCACAAACGCCCTCTTCGTGTCAATCTCCTTGCAATCGGCTGTGCGAATGGATTCTTTGCACAATCCATCGCAGGGCAAAGATCCGCTTTGTACTTGTACGACGTGCCTGCGCATTGCGGTGCATACGCATGCGCAGTTCTGGCCTGATCGCAGCGCAGCGAAAAAACCTAGTGTGTGATCAGGTCTGAATGACCCCCCCAGAGACCCCGTAGGGTTAATAATATGGTAATTAAACAAACAAGTATTGTTATTTATAATAAATATGTAATGAACTTACCCAAGTATTTTGGATAAAAATATTCCTAGAACAATACAAAAAAAGAATGTTCAGTTTGAAATTGAAAGTATAAAATTCTCTGCAACTTTATAATTAAAAATAGTGGTATAATTTATGTCCACCCCCACCCCCCTACCACACACACACACACACACACACACACACACACACACACACACACACACACACACACACACAAACAAACACAAATCTCTACTGTCAAATCTAAAGCTATTAGTCATCAATAAAGAGTCCCATTGGCATATGAACTCTAAGTTGACGGTTCATGTCCTTTTTGCAAAGGGGTGCATGATTATTGTGTAGCAGTTCTTGCCAACAGAACAGTATTTTAGGATTTATATTTGCCGTTACATTAGGTTTTGGTACAGAGTTACTTAACATTTTATTGCTTTAAGTGAGAGATTAAATCTGCCCCATACTGTGGACTGTGACATGACTGTGTCTGTAACAGGATGCAAAGAGAAAGGTAAGATGTGTAGTCACTAGTCAGGTCCAAGTCTACTAATGATACTGAAGACGTGTAAAAGAGCTGTGCAACATGCTCCTTTGTAATAATTTTACAGGTAAGAATTGATGTGCGAGTCAGGATTGTGGCATAGGAAAAAGATAGCTATGGTAGGACTTGGGTGGATATGGGGTGTTCCTCATTGAGTATGAGTTAGGCACATACACATTAATGTACTTATTTTTGCACACATTTTGTAAGACAAAATTATTTAAATGTGACAAAGAGCTGGAGAAGGTGCATTTACTGCGTTCCCTGCATTGTGAGAGATCATAAAGCCTTTTTATCCATGTGAAAAGACTTGAGTTAAAGGTGCTGTATATCAGGTTTCAACCTATACTTTTAATTAGATACTTTTTCACAGTAAAGTGCATACAGTAGCTAGACAACCCATCTAATAAATATTAGCACTCATGGAAGTTAAACAATAGTCCACATGTCCTTTAACTCTCATTATTTGGAGAAAGCATAATACCATCTAAGAAGGGATTTGCCCTAAAATGTACCCACAAACCTGGAAAGCTAGATGGAGATTGTCAGAGCCAGTTCCAAGTACCACAAGGCAAGTGCTAATCTAGAAATGTGCAGGCAATGTCAGAGGTTGACAAAGATGAGGGCAGGTTTTATATCAGAATCAGCTTTATTGGCCAGGTATACTTGCATATACCAGGAATTTGTCTTCGGTTTGCTATACAACAGCCAAGTAGGTAACAGATAAGCAAGTGGGGGGGTGGGGGGGGCAAGTAAAGTCATACAGATAGGTATACCGTAGGGACACAAGTGAGTTACATGTACGTCTAGTCAGTCAATGTTCAGGAGTTCAGCAGGCGGACCGCTTGGGGAAAGAAACTTTTGAGGCTTTTGGTGGACCCGGCAGGGACGGCCCTGTAACGCCTGCCTGAAGGAAGCAAGTGGCCGGGGTGTAGCTGGTCCTTTACTATCTTCGTTGCCCGCTTTTTAGCTCTGGACAGGTACAGGTCCTGGACTGAGGGAAGGTCTGCCCGATGATCTTCTCTGCGGTTCTGATCA
Source organism: Pseudophryne corroboree (assembly GCF_028390025.1). Taxonomy (NCBI): domain Eukaryota; kingdom Metazoa; phylum Chordata; class Amphibia; order Anura; family Myobatrachidae; genus Pseudophryne; species Pseudophryne corroboree. The sequence continues at coordinate 942,591,308 of NC_086445.1, read as the reverse complement.
CCTTTTGGAGCCTGCATCTGTCCCTCGCGCTGGCGGAGCCGTACCATACCAGTATCGAGGAGCACAGTACCGACTCCACAATCGCGGAGTACAAGAGGAGCAGAAGCTTCTGTGGGATGTTGAACTTCCTTAGTTGCCTGAGGAAGAACAACCTCTGCTGCGCTTTCTCGACAGTGGCGTCAGCATTGGGCCACCATTTAAGGTCCTGGGAGATTGTGGTCCCTAAGAACTTGAAGGAGTCCACTAGCGATACCACACTGTCAGCAATCGTTATCGGAGGTGCACTAGCTGAGTTCTTTCTGAAGTCCACTATTATCACAACAGTTTTGAGGGGGTTGAGCTCAAGGTTGTTGTGGCTGCACCACTGGGCTAACCGGTCTACTTCCTGTCTATAGGCCGAATCCTTGATGAGGCCGATGATGGTGGTGTCGTCTGCAAATTTGATAATCTTTACTGAGTGCACCTCTGAGGTGCACTCATTTGTGTACAGGGAGAAGAGCAGGGGTGAGAGGACACAGCCCTGAGGGGCCCCTGTACTAATGGACCACGCTTGAGAGGTGAATTCCCTCACTTTCACCACCTGTGTCCTATCTGTCAGGAAGACTACTATCCAGGAACAGGTAGCTTCTGGGACCCCAAGGGGAAGTAATTTGGGGTGGAGGATGATAGGGCCGATTGTATTGAAGGCTGAGCTGAAATCGGTAAACAGGACCCTCGTGTAAGTACCGGGAATGTCTAGGTGCTGTAGAATGTAGTGCAGGCCCAGGTTGACTGCATCCTCGACACACCAATTCGATCGATGGGCTAACTGTAGGGAGTCCAGTTGGGGGCCAGTCACAGTTTTCAGGTGATTCAAAACCAGACGCTCTAACGTTTTCATGACCACAGACGTCAGTGCTATTGGCCTGTAGCTTTTCAGGTTCCTGGGGACCGGGACGATAGTGGACCTTTTGAGCCAGGAAGGGTCTTTCTGTAGCTCCAGCGATTTGTTGAAGATCTTGGTGAACATGGGGGCGAGCTGACCCGCACATACTCTCAGGGCAGACGCTGAAACTCCGTCAGGACCTGGAGCTTTCCTGGGTTTGGCCCTTTTGAACAGTGCCTCCACCTCTTCTTGGGCGACTTACAGTGTCTGGAGTTGGCCGTTGTTGTTCGGGGCATCATAGAGGTGATTGTTTGGGTTGCAGGGGACTTGATTTGTGAACCTGCAATAAAAGTGGTTCAGCTAGTCTGCTAGGTCTTGGTGCATGTTGGTGGACTTCGATGTTTTCTTGTAGTTGGTCATTGGTGGAGAGATCACTTGTCAGCTTGCCCGAGAACCGCTTTTTTGCTAGCCTGATTTCTTTAGTCAGAGAGTTCCTAGTTCGGTTGTATAGTGCTCTGTGACCGCTGCTATAGGCTTCCACTTTGGCCTGACGAAGTTGCCTGAGCTGGGCGTTGAACCAGGGCTTGTTGTTGTTGTAAATGCGGTAAGTCTAGGAAAGGTACACACATGTCCTCACAGTAGCTGATGTAGGATGTGACAGTGTCTGTCAGGTCATTCAGGTCAGTTGCCGAGGCTTCGAAGATCCCCCATTCCGTGTAGTCGAATCAGGCCTGGAGCTTCATCTTGGCCTCATTGGTCCATTTCTTAACAGTCTTGATAACAGGCTTAACCGCTCTCAGCTTCTGTGTATAGGTTGGGAGTAGGTGGATGAGGCAGTGGTCAGATAGGCGAGTGCAGCACGCGGGATAGACCAGAAGGCAGACTTGAGGGTAGTGTAGCAGTGATCAAGGGTGCGCCCTTCTCTAGTGGGACACGTGACTTGTTGTTTGTACTTAGGTAGCGCCGTGCTCAGGTTAGTTCTGTTGAAGTCGCCCAGCACTATAAGCAGAGAGTCTGGGTGTTTTTGTTCTATGTCAGATATGCATACGGCCAGGTGGTGCAGGGCTTCGTTTGTGCAGGCGAGGGGGGGGATGTACACTCCCACAAGGACAATTGAGGCAAATTCCAGGGGGAATAGAAGGGGTTGCAGTTGATACTCAGCATCTCCAGGTGAGGGCTACATGATTTCCCTAGGATTGTGACAATGATGCACCATCTTTCGTTGATGTACAAGCAGATGCCACCACCCTTCGTTTTTCCTGAGAGAACCTTGGAGCGATCGGCCCTGAAGAGACCGAAGCCCGGCAGAGACATCAGGTTGTCCGAATATAATGTATTCATACCGTCAATGTATTATAACAATATAATTTACAGAAAACAATCAAATATATTTTGTTATGTAAATGTCAGTATCTAAATATAGTTCCCTCAATCAAACATTCACATAAATCTCTTCACCAATTCTAAAGGCAAATTGTATAGCCAGATAATGAATACAGAAAACATCTAAATGACACAGTGTATGCCAATCAAGCTGTACTCATCAGACAACAGACAGACATAAGCAGGGTAATACGCTAAGCACTGTGACGTGACTGGGAATCTCTGAAAATCATCAAACAAGCCCACTGTTGTTGCTACACATTTAAAGACTTTGGATTTAGGTAAAAGACAAATCAATGATTAAAAAAACTTTGCTATACTGTGTAAGTACAGGAATGTAATTGTTAGATCACACTGATATCTGTTATAAACAAGACTAGCATGCATGAAGCAGGAAGTGCTTGATTTCGTGGGAGTCTTGACTGGATTTTTAAAGCGGTAATCATGTACACGGCATAACCAGGCTGGTTTGCCATCTATATGATGGGCGCTTTAAAATTCCATCCAGACTTGCACGAAATTCTGGAACTTCCTGCTTCTTGCAGACTATTACATTTAGCCCTGAATGTCCCAGGTAAACCCAGCCACATCTTTAAAGAAGAACTCTGCTTAGTGAATCCCAATCTACCGCCTACACCAGGGGTTCTCAAACTGTGTGCCATGACAAAACCAGTGCTGGTGCTGCCAATCATAAAACATGTGGACAAACAGGAGCACAATTGTACACCACCACATAACTAACCCTAAGGATGACAGGTAGGGAGAATTTACTTATTTTAATATTTGTTTTCCAAATATATCCATAATAAACTTTTATCCTAGGGGTGCCATGAAATAAATGCTGATAATTTAGGGTGCCGTGATTCAAGAAAGTTTGGGAACCACTGGCCTACACACATGTGACAGTCACGTAAGGGTCCATCCTGTATCTTGTAATCATGCTTGATCAGGCAGATTATGGAACACTTAAGACGCAAGGAACAAATCACCAATAAAGCGATACATTAATATTTGGGGGCATATAAAATAAAAATGACCCTAAATAAAATCAATGTTTCTAGCTGTCACAGTGCCTATTCCCCAAGGGGTGTGCTTCGTTAGGTCGGCCATATGTACATCGGCTAACGACCGGACACCTCTCCAAGACCCTGTTACAGCTGCCCACCTTTCTTCTGACTGACAGGACTGTTAAGCGGTGTTTCCCACTCACCACCTGCAAGTGACTGCTGATGGAATATGTTGAAATATTTGTTTTGTTTTGAAATGAAGGGAAACACTCCTCACCTAAAATGTTACAGGCTTTAACTGTTTCCATAGTCACATATAGAAGGGAAGAGTGAACATTTTGTTCTGATTGCAAAACGAAATACACCGTGATATAACTATACATCTATGCAATGTGAGAGAATCAGTGATGCAATACATGATATCCAGTTCCACACTACTTGCACATTGAACATTTCTGCCACACAAACAAATCTGTGAATTTGGAACCACTAAAATAAGCAAGATAAAACGAAACAAGTATTCGCTCTACTCACTGTTTCAGGGACATTCTCAAATATCTCACGGGCTTCTTCCTTATTGCACAGTTCCTCAATGCACTCTCTTTCAAGGTTTCCACCTTTACTTTCTTCAAAAAATGAGTTGGCACGCCGTTTTCGGTGAAGGAACTGTGATGCAGCCTTAGGAGACATAACTTTGTAAAGGAGAGAAAGTTAGTTTTTCATATTTAAAAGTATAGCTTAACCATGTTTGTAAGAGGGCACATACACATAGAAAGTACATTAGCATGCAAGGGAACGAGCACTCAAACTAAGCGTGTTTTATACAGATATTTACTAATATTCTGAGCAAACGTCACCCACATAAGGCACCAAGGGGCACGAAAAACCCAACTATTCATCATAGCATACCCTTCCGATGCATAACCTAGTCCTGAGGCTGCTCCTCCACCCCCCTGCCTCATGCCTTGAACATCTCAGCTTTGCTTACATACTGCCATCAGGCTACCTCCCGCTTGCTTGCACCTCATGTCATCTGTCTGTCGCCCCTTCCCACTAGATTGTTAGCTCTTCAGAGCAGGGCCCTCTTTCCTCTTGTTTTCAAAGCCCTCTTCTCAACAAATTTCACTCACAGCTCTCTCCTACTCAGCGACCATCTTTACCCGCTATTTCGCCTGCTGGTAAAGGCTCATCTCCCTCTATGGCCACCAGCTCCTAGTAGTACAATGATCACTCCCTCACTACTTACATCTTAGCTGTATTATGTTTTGAGAATTGTGGTGCTCTTTGTTACCTGTGCTCTATTTTTGTTATTTATTTACTATAATGCTAAGTTTTGTCTCCCTGTACTGTCCTTTGTACGGCACTGCAGAACACTTGTGGTGACTTATAAATAAAATGTAATAATAAGGAGATTTATGGTAGACTTACCAAAGCTAAATCTCTTTCTGCGAGTTACACTGGATCCCACAGGGAATAACATCGGGGTGTAGAGTTGAATCTTGATCCGAGGCACCAACAGGCTAAAGCTTTGACTGTTCCAAGGATGCATTGCACCGCCTCCTCTATAACCCCGCCTCCAGGCACTGGAGTTCAGTTTCGTTAACCAGTCCAATGCAGTAGCAGGTAAAAAAGACGGTAGATGTTAGTCACATAGAACCACATTCTCACAACAGGAGAAGGGACTAGTGGCTAATGCTATATAAACCCAAAGAAGCTAAGTGCGTCAGGGTGGGCGCCCTGTGGAATCCAGTGCACCTCGCAGAAAGAGATTTAACTATGGTAAGTCTACCATAAATCTCCTTTTCTGCAGCGGGGTACACTGGTATTCCACAGGGAATAACATTGGGGATGTCCTAAAGCAGTTCCTTATGGGAGGGGACGCACTGTAGCGGGTACAAGAACCCGGCGTCCAAAGGAAGCATCCTGGAGGCAGAAGTATCAAAGGCATAGAACCTGATGGACATGTTCACTGGGGACCATGTAGCCGCCTTGCACAGTTGTTCAGCGGACGCGCCACAGCGGGCCGCCCAAGAAGGTCCAACAGACCGAGTAGAATGGGCTTTGATAGCAGCAGGAGCTGGGAAACCAGCCTGCGCATAGGCTTGTGCAATCACCATTCTAATCCATTTGGCCAAGGTCTGCTTATTCACAGGCCAGCCACGTTTGTGAAAACCAAAAAGTACAAAAAGGGTATCTGACCTCCTGAGGGAGGCAGTCCTCTCCACGTAAATACGGAGAGCCCGTATAACATCCAAAGACCGCTCTTTGGAGGACAAATCAGAAGAGATCAGAAGCGCCTAAGTCCGACACCCTCCTAGCAGAGGCAATAGCCAATAAAAACACGACCTTAAGTGTAAGACATTTAAGATCCACAGAATCAAGAGGTTCGAATGGAAACTCTTGCAGGGCATTTAAGACAACAGACAGATCCCATGGAGCCAAAGGAGGGACATAGGGAGGCTGAATCCTTAAAACACCCTGAGTGAAAGTATGAACGTCAGGAATAGACATAATTTACCTCTAAAACCATACTGACAAGGCAAATATATGAACATTGAGGAAGGTCAGACGAAGGCCTAAGTCCAGGCCCTGTTACAGAAAAGCTAAAAGTCTGGAAGTTTTGAAAGTATATGCATCATAATTCTTACCAGCACACCAGGTGAAGTAAGAATTCCAGACCCTATGATAAATCCATGCAGAAGCCGGTTTGCGGGCCTTCAACATAGTTTGAATAACCGCCTCAGAGAATCCCTTGGCCCTCAGTAGTGAAGCTTCAAGAGCCACGCTGTCAAAGCCAGTCTGGCCAGGTCCGGGTAGACACAAGGGCCCTGAACGAGGAGATCTGGGCATTGAGGTAGCAGAAGAGGACACTATCGAGAGACCCTGCAGGTCTGAGAACCAATGCCGTCTGGGCCACGCTGGAGTGACTAGAAGTAGTATTCCTCTTTCTTGCTTGAACTTCCACAGTACCCTAGGCAGGAGTGACACTGGAGGGAATACGTTTGGCAGCCGAAAGTTCCAGGGAATTGCCAGTGCGTCCGCGAACGCTGCTTGAGGATCCCTTGTCCTTGATCCGAAGACCGGAACCTTGTGCTTGTGTCGAGATGCCCTCAGGTCTACATCTGGTAGGCCCCACTTGTCCACTACGAGTTGAAAGACTTCTGGATGAAGACTCCACTCTCTGGTGTGAACGTCCTGACGACTGAGGAATTCCGCTTCCCAGTTGAGGACTCCGGGAATGAACACTGCTGATATTGCTGGCAGATGGCGTTCCGCTCAACGGAGGATCTTTGATACTTTCAGCATTGCCATGCGGCATCGAGTGCCACCTTGATGATTTATGTACACCACTGTGGTGGCGTTGTCTGACTGTACTTGAACAGGCCTGTTCTGTACTAGAGGCGGGGACAGTGTCAACGCATTGAACCCTGTCCGCAATTCCAGAATGTTTAATCGGGAGGAGAGATTCCTCCCTTGTCCACCGACCCTGGAGACAGTGTTGCTCCAACACTGCGCCCCAATCCCACAGACTGGCATCCGTTGTCAAGAGGACTCATTGGAGATCCAGAAGGGACGGCCCCTGCTCAACTGTTGGTCCTGTAGCCGCCAGCTAAGTGACAGACGAATCTTCGGAGTCAAGGAGATCGTTTGAGACCTGATCCGATGAGGCAGGCCATCCCACTTGGAAAGGATTAACCTCTGCAAAGGGCGGGAATGAAATTGAGCGTACTCTACCATGTCGAAAGCCGACACCATGAGGCCTAGTACTTGCATCGCTGAGTGTATCGACACTCTTGGGCGAGAGAGGAAATATCTGATCCTGTCCTGAAGTTTCAAGACTTTCTCTGGAGACAAAAACATCCCTTGGTTGTGTGTTCAGTAGTGGCCCCAGATGCACCATGCTCCGAGCCGGGACCAGCGAGGACTTTTTCCAGTTGATGAGCCACCCGTGGGCTTGTAGGAATTGGACCGTCAGTACCAGATGACTGAGGAGAACCTCTTGGGAGTTCACCAGAATCAGCAAGTCGTCCAGATACGGTACGATCCTGAATCCCCGACGGCGAAGAAGAGCCGTCATCACGGCCATGACCTTGGTGAAGAGCTGAAGGGCCATAGCCAATCCAATAGGCAGTGGCTGGAATTGATAATGTAGGTTGCCAATAGCAAACCGCAGATATTGCTGATGCAACATGGCAATAGGTATGTGCAGGTAAGCATCCTGTATTTCCAGGGATACCAAAGAGTCTTCGGGTTCCATGGCCAGCAATATAGAGCGCAGAGTTTCCATATGGAATTTGGACACTCTCACAAACTTGTTCAAGGATTTGAGGTTGAGTATAGGACGGAAGGACCCATTTGGCTTCGGAACTAGAAACAGGGTAGAATAGTATCCCCTGCCTCTCTGAGACAGAGATGCCGGCACTACCACTCCTGTATCCAGGAGGTATTATACAACAAAGTGTAGAGCTTGTGCTTTTAACGGATCCGCAGGGATAACCATTGTGCAAAACTGGTGAGGGGGACGTCTCTTGAAAGAGTTCACGAACCCGTGAGAGACAACTTCTCGCACCCAGGCGTCTGAAGTGGTCATTAACCAGGCGAACTGCAGAAGTCGGCCTCCCACCCTTGGGTCCCCCAGGGGGAGGCCCGCCCCGTCATGCAGCAGGCTTGTCTTGTTTGGAAGCAGGCTGACGGGCGGCCCAGGATTGTTTAGATTTAGGCTTAGTGGTTTTCTAAGCACAAGCTTGTCGTGGATACGCTTGACCCTTTGCTTTTCCTGGAGGTCAAAAGGTGGTACTCTTAGCCTTCGAAACAGAAGGATTAGTATTTGGGAGACACGCAGTCTTGGTAGTAGTCTAGTCAGTTACAATCTTGTTCAGATACTCCCCAAATAGGATGTCTCCCTTAAAAGGGAGCACCTCCAAGGTCTTTTTGGAGTCCAGGTCCACCTTCCATGACCTCAACCACATAATTCGATGAGCCAGGATGGACGTAGTAGATGCCTTGGCCACCATTACACCTGCATCAGAGGCTGCCTCCTGAATATAGTGGGAGGCTGTGGTAATATAAGACAGATATTGTCTGGCAGTGTCAGAAAAATCCTGAGGCAGCTCATCCTCAATTGCCTGAACCCATGCTTCAATACCTTTCGCAGCCCAGGAGGTTGCCATAGTGGGTTAATGTACAGCGCCAGTGAGGGAGTAAATAGACTTGAGGCATCCCTCCACACGCTTATCCATCGGTTCCTTCAGAGAGGTGACAGTGGTGACAGGCAGAGTAGATGACACCACAAGACGGGCGGCATGAGAGTCCACCGGCGGTGGAGTTTCCCACTTGTTACTCAACTCCGCAGGGATAGGATAACAAGCAAGCATCTTTTTAGACAGGGAATTTTTTTTTCCTGCCGACGACCAGGATTCCTGACGTATGTCAATTAAGTGGTCAGAATTTGGTAAAACTGCCTTAATAACTTTCTGATGTTTGAACTTATCAGGTTTCGTAGACGCAGTAGTAGGCTCAATGTCATCATCTATTTGAAGAATTAACTTAATAGCCTCCACCAGGTCAGGAACAACAACCTGGGTTGTAGAATCCTCATCAGAAGCAACTGTATCAGTGTCTGACGGATCAGTATATTGGTGGTAATTCCAAGTTGATCGCAGCAGGAATTTTTTTAGCAGTTGGGCAAAACCATGTGCACTGCAGGGGAGGCAGATATAACATGTGCAGAGAGAGATAGATTTGGGTGTGGTGAGTTCAATCTGCAATCTAAATTGCAGTGTAAAAATAAAGCAGCCAGTATTTACCCTGCACAGAAACAAAATAACCCACCCATATATAACTCTCTCTGCAAATGTTATATCTGCCCCCCGTGCAGTGCACATGGTTTTGCCCAACTGCTAAAAAATTTCCTGCTGCGATCAACTTGGAATTACCCCCATTCTTCATCCTCATCAGAAGAATTATCTGAAATATTAGTGGATTGTGAAGACGAGATGGCCCTTTTAGATGACCCCTTGGCCTCAGAGGGGCATGCGGTAGACTTTTGTCTAACAAAGGATTGATTTAATTGTTGTAACTGGGTAGACAGAGTAACCACCCAGGGCGCATTAACTACAGGGACAATATGTGGCTGCAATGGCACAGGAGGCCCCACAGGGGTGCAAGACGTGTCACAAGTATATTCAGCATACTTGAGAACACTGCCCAAGGTGTGTCTTGATTAGCCACAGGTACCGCAGGTAGACTGGGTGTATGGCACTCAGCGCCTGAACCAGCAGCTAAAACTTCCCCCTCAGGTAAATCCGTGGTGCCAGCACTGCAGGATGCAGCATGTAGCAGACATTGGGCATACCTCCCAACTGTCCCGATTTTCGCGGAACAGTCCCGTTTTTGGGGAACTGTCCCGCTGTCCCACCCGTGGGCCGCAGTGTCTCGGGGTAGGGGGGGGGGGGCAGTTGGGAGGCTCCTGCACTCACTGCTCTGCTTAGCAGAGCAGCGGTGAATAGACGCTGTGCGCATGCGCACAGCGTCTATTCAGTGCAGACAGAGGGAGAGGGGGCATGCCAGCGGCTCACGGAGCGCTGGGCATGCCCCTTCAGTGACGATATCGGGGCGTGGCTTGCAATCGCGGGTCACCCCTCGAAGCCACACCCCCTTTTACATAGGCCACGCCCCTTTCAGTTTTTTGTTTTTTTTTGTTTTTTTTACCCCTAGCAGTTGGGCAAAACCATGTGCACTGCAGGGGAGGCAGTTATAACATGTGCAGAGAGAGATAGATTTGGGTGTGGCGAGTTCAATCTGCAATCTAAATTGCAGTGTAAAAATAAAGCAGCCAGTATTTACCCTGCACAGAAACAAAATAACCCACCCATATATAACTCTCTCTGCAAATGTTATATCTGCCCCCCCGTGCAGTGCACATGGTTTTGCCCAACTGCTAAAAAATTTCCTGCTGCGATCAACTTGGAATTACCCCCATTCTTCATCCTCATCAGAAGAATTATCTGAAATATTAGTGGATTGTGAAGACGAGATGGCCCTTTTAGATGACCCCTTGGCCTCAGAGGGGCATGCGGTAGACTTTTGTCTAACAAAGGATTGATTTAATTGTTGTAACTGGGTAGACAGAGTAACCGCCCAGGGCGCATTAACTAAAGGGACAATATGTGGCTGCAATGGCACAGGAGGCCCCACAGGGGTGCAAGACGTGTCACAAGTATACTCAGCATACTTGAGAACACTGCCCAAGGTGTGTCTTGATTAGCCACAGGTACCGCAGGTAGACTGGGTGTATGGCACTCAGCGCCTGAACCAGCAGCTAAAACTTCCCCCTCAGGTAAATCCGTGGTGCCAGCACTGCAGGATGCAGCATGTAGCAGACATTGGGCATACCTCCCAACTGTCCCGATTTTCGCGGAACAGTCCCGTTTTTGGGGGACTGTCCCGCTGTCCCACCCGTGGGCCGCAGTGTCTCGGGGTGGGGGGGGGGGGGCAGTTGGGAGGCTCCTGCACTCACTGCTCTGCTTAGCAGAGCAGCGGTGAATAGACGCTGTGCGCATGCGCACAGCGTCTATTCAGTGCAGACAGAGGGAGAGGGGGCATGCCAGCGGCTCACGGAGCGCTGGGCATGCCCTTTCAGTGACGATACTGGGGCGTGGCTTGCAATCGCGGGTCATCCCGCGAAGCCACACCCCCTTTTACATAGGCCACGCCCTTTCTGGTGTTTTTTTTTTTTTTTTTTTTGCCCCTAGCAGTTGGGCAAAACCATGTGCACTGCAGGGGAGGCAGATATAACATTTGCAGAGAGAGTTAGATTTGGGTGGGGTGAGTTCAATCTGCAATCTAAATTGCAGGGTAAAAATAAAGCAGCCATTATTTACCCTGCACAGAAACAAAATAACCCACCCAAATATAACTCTCTCTGCAAATGTTATATCTGCCTCCCCTGCAGTGCACTTGGTTTTGCCCAACTGCTAAAAAATTTCCTGCTGCGATCAACTTGGAATTACCCCCTATAGGGAATGTAGCCATAAGGCGTAACGGAACAATACAGCCAGACAAACACAATATCTGCAAAAATCCCTTTGTTATGTGACAGTAAACACAGGACACAAAACAGAGGATTTAAGCGATACGAGGTGACTGAAACACACAGTAAAAATACAGAGTACCGAATTGTGTATTCTGTGTAACACTCACTTTATATATATATATATGTATATATATATATACACACACACACACATATATGTATATATATATATATATATAGTGTGTATATATATATATATATATATATATATAGAGTTCCAAAAAAACGACAGCGGCACTCGAGGGTTTTGAAAATAGAAAAAATTGTATTCAAAGACAATTACATGAAGCCGACGTTTCGGGGCTCACATGCCCCTTTGTCAAGGTGTGTAACAAGTGTGTAGTGTGAAAACATACCTTATATCCCGAAGAAGCCCGCCAGTGCACAGTGCGCGGCCGGAGACGTGACGAGCCCGTCGTATTTCCGGTCGCGGCGTGATGACATCACTACTGATGCGTCTGGTGCATTAGCAACCAAGACGCTGCTGCTCAATATTGTAAACAATGACGTGACGCGAACAGTGCCTATAACAGACAAGTATGTGAGTGAGCGAAGAAGTTGTAACCACATCACCTAGGAAACCCTCCACCATTAGAGTACATGGTTAAGCAAAACAGATCTAGGGTCATAACAATACTTAAAGAATGTGAGAACAAGACATTGATGGATACTGGTCACACTGTAGCCAATTAATTACCGGGGTCGGGATACAAAGTCTGGAGACCACTCCCGTTATTGTCTAGCAAACCTGACCCGACAGTCTCTGTTTGATGATCTAGGTTTGCGCATGCATCAATGGTACCCACGGCTAAATGTGTGCTAACAGGACCTATATAGCGTGTATATGTGACCCCTAATGGGTAAGGGATCCCAGTGTCAACATCCATAATGTCTGGTAGAGGCCTAAAATGTGTTCCCCCTTAATTACATAAAAGACTTGCATGCAGTCAAGGGTTGCTGATACGAGGTGCGGGGGGAACTTGCAGCAGGCGATTGCAGGGATGTAGGGGAAAACGGGAGGAAGACAGGAGGGGGGGGGAGGGAAAAGAGGGGGTTAGGGGGAAGGGGGGGGGGGAAGGGAATAGAGGGAAGGGAGGGGAGGGGTTGGAAGGGGAAAGAGGGGGTGGAGGGAAGGGGTGGAATGAAAGGCAAGGATGGGGGGGACAGGACATGCATGCAGTCCATCACAGGCTCATATGAAGATGTTCCAGGAAAACTTCTCGTTCAGTCCCCCTGGGCTAATGGTTCCTAGTTCATAAATCCATTTGGACTCAATATGGAGCAATTTGCGATCCCTGTCCCCTCCTCGGATGTTTCGCGGCACATGGTCTATAATCTGGTGCTTGATGTCGTTCAAAGAGTGGCCCATAAGTGCAAAGTGCCTTGCCACGGGTTGTTCAGAGGGCTTGCCCGTCAGTGCTTGCTTAATCGCAGACCTGTGGAGGGCCATCCTCTCTCTAAAGGTTCTGATGGATTTGCCCACGTACATCAAGTGGCATGGGCAGGTAAGTATGTATACGATATGCGTGGTCGTACATGTCACAACATGTCTGATTCGAAAGATCCTCTCCTTGTGGGGATGTTTAAAGGTTGACCCTACTATCATATTATTGCATGTGGTGCATTTGGGGCACCTGTAGCACCCCGGTGCTTTGGTGAGAAAGTTGGATGGCCTTTGTATCTCATTCTGGAATCCCGTGATATCCGAGTGCACAATGGTGTCCCTTATGCTCCTGCCTCTGGAGAAACAAAGCATAGGGCGTTTTTCTTTAAACACTGGAAGTTTCTTGTCTGAGGCCACTATGGGCCATAATGCCCTGGCTGCTCTCTGGATCACCGGGCTAGCAGTGCTAAAGGTATTGACGAATGGAATTACCGCTTTAGTTTTCCGCGTCACCGGTTTCAGTAAGGTTTCCCTGGGAATGTCCATGACTTCTTTTTTCTGCAATTGCAATTTACGATGATCATATCCCCGTTGGGCAAACTTGCTCACCATGTTCTCTAGTTCTTGATCCAAACTGGATCGGTCGCTAATGATCCTGGAAGCCCTGATCATTTGCGATCTAGGGAGTCCATCCTTGAGGGGTCTCGGATGGTGGCTGTTGGCCCTCAATAGGACATTCTTGTCCGTTGGTTTTGAATACAGGCTGGTGTTTTTTTCTATTTTCAAAACCCTCGAGTGCCGCTGTCGTTTTTTTGGAACTCTGCATTATCATCTCAGAAGGCACCGAGGTCAGTGATACAAGTCAGGAGAGTGCCAGTCCATTTGGAAATATATACATTTTGGTGAGAACAGGTAACACCTGCCTGCCAGCAGGGGTCGAGGCACCTCCCCCCCTTTGAGACTTTTCTACCACAGAGTATTCTACCGCACCCTTTTGACCTGGTGGAGTCTTCCAGTCACATACACTGTTTTTGATCACTTCTTCAGTTGCACCAGCACTTTCTACAGGAGTACCCACATTCACCTTACATGGAAGCTACATCCACCCCGAGACATGACGATGATATACCAGGGTGCAGAGGGATGCAATCGGTTCTGGGAGAATCGTTCAGCTTCACGGACGATGACGCGGAACGCCTCCGATTTAAGGAGAAACTAGGAGCAACAGAGTGTACAGGGGGAATAGAGGATGTTTATCATCAATTGCTGAAGCTGAAGCGTCGCGAATGCGACTATCTATTACATGGTATCTCACTGTCGGAGTACCACCGTGAAAAACTGATACCCAGGGGGTTCAGAGTGAGGAACGTCCCCACCATTGGACGGTTCAACCCTGAGTTCTGCAAAAAATGGGTTGGCATTCTCAATAAATGCAGCCTCGACTTGATCCTGCTAGTGGTGGAGGAGGCCGGCCGAGAATTGAGGCACACTAGGGAGAAGATCACCAAGATTGAGATCGAACACAAGACCATTCTGCAGGCCGACTCTAATCACGACTGGCTCATGAAATTACAAAAGCAGTGTGAGGACTATAGAAGAGACCTCATTAAATTTAAGCGCAATAAACACCAGATAGTCAAGGAAGACTACGACCTTAACAAGGTATACAGATGGTTGATGGGAGGAGAAGGAGGTCAAAACACCACCTATAATCCTAAAGGTAGACAAAGCTGGCGAAGAAGACGGGAGCAGAAGTCGTACACTGCCGGCACGTCCAACAGCGACAGTGAGAGTGCCTTTTTAGATTCAGAGGGGTCATCCAGGGTGCAGTCAGTCCCTTTAGGGACACCCGTGGAAACCCCCGTAGAGAAAGGCAGAAGGGGACGCCCACCCGCCGGGGCAAGCAGTGCGCGCGGATCAAAAGGGCGCACGGCCAACAAGAATCCCTAATCTTCAATTTGTCCGACAGATCCTTCTCGGATATAGAACTAAGAGTTCTGGAGAAGGGTCTTTCATTCGTACCGACAAACCCGTTTAATAGTTTCCAGTGGCAAGTCGAACTGCATCGCTTCTCGCGGAAGCTGAGACTGCAGGAACATTTTCAGAACTCTAATACACAGGACAAAACAAGTGAGTCAGCACTCAATAGATTCTATCACACTCGACATAAATCAACATTTGACCCCCCATCAACCAATCCCTCCATCCAATCTTTTACAAGACTCCTGGACGACTCGGTCAACAAATATACAGCAGCCTCACCGACAACACACCGGAACCTCACCAGGGCCGAACAGGCGGCACTTAGACAACTGGGGTCATACCGTGATGTGGTCTTCCGTCCAGCAGACAAGGGGGGAGGATTGGTCATCCTCAACCTCTCTGATTACATCAAAGAAATTGAGGGACAACTGGCGGAGCCCAACACGTACGAGGAATTGATGCATGACCCGACCGTCGAATATCAACTTGAATTGGCGCTCCTTCTGGATCAGGCCAAAGCCAATGGGCTATTATCCGGAAAAATGTGTGAAGTTCTCAAACAGGACCATCCATTAGTGCCGATCTTTTTTGTGGTACCCAAGATTCACAAGAGTGCCACATCACCACCGGGTAGACCGATAATTGCTGCAAGGGACTCCATCTTTCAACCCATTTCGATATTCCTTGATGGGATCCTGCAACCGTTGATTGTAAAGCACCATAATTACATTAAGGACACCACCAGCTTCTTAGAGCGCATCAACGGTATTGGGCAGGTTCCCCCAGAGACTCTAATGTGCGTGATTGATGTTAAGAGTCTATACACGAACATCCCGCATACAGAAGGCCTACAGGTGATGAGAGAGTTTCTAGTTAAAGAGAAGATGGAAGCCCTTGACATTGGTCTCTTCATGCAACTCCTCACGTTGACACTGGAGAGGAATTTTTTCATGTTCAATGGCAGATTTTTTCGTCAGAGGACCGGGTGTGCGATGGGGAGCAACGTCTCCCCATCGTTCGCCAACGTCTTCATGTTTCAAGAGGAACAGACAGTGTTTTTCGACGATAGAGCCATAGCTCAACATATCTTGATGTTCGTCAGATATATAGACGATTTGTTCTTACTCTGGACTGGAGAAACCAAAATGTTTGAACAACTCATGGAGGATGCAAATAACAGACCCTCTACCATCAAATACACCTATACCACCAATAGGGAGACCCTCAACTACTTGGATGTAAGGATAACAATCAAGGACGGCACATTAAACACCAGCCTGTATTCAAAACCAACGGACAAGAATGTCCTATTGAGGGCCATAGTGGCCTCAGACAAGAAACTTCCAGTGTTTAAAGAAAAACGCCCTATGCTTTGTTTCTCCAGAGGCAGGAGCATAAGGGACACCATTGTGCACTCGGATATCACGGGATTCCAGAATGAGATACAAAGGCCATCCAACTTTCTCACCAAAGCACCGGGGTGCTACAGGTGCCCCAAATGCACCACATGCAATAATATGATAGTAGGGTCAACCTTTAAACATCCCCACAAGGAGAGGATCTTTCGAATCAGACATGTTGTGACATGTACGACCACGCATATCGTATACATACTTACCTGCCCATGCCACTTGATGTACGTGGGCAAATCCATCAGAACCTTTAGAGAGAGGATGGCCCTCCACAGGTCTGCGATTAAGCAAGCACTGACGGGCAAGCCCTCTGAACAACCCGTGGCAAGGCACTTTGCACTTATGGGCCACTCTTTGAACGACATCAAGCACCAGATTATAGACCATGTGCCGCGAAACATCCGAGGAGGGGACAGGGATCGCAAATTGCTCCATATTGAGTCCAAATGGATTTATGAACTAGGAACCATTAGCCCAGGGGGACTGAACGAGAAGTTTTCCTGGAACATCTTCATATGAGCTTGTGATGGACTGCATGCATGTCCTGTCCCCCCCATCCTTGCCTTTCATTCCACCCCTTCCCTCCACCCCCTCTTTCCCCTTCCAACCCCTCCCCTCCCTTCCCTCTATTCCCTTTCTCCCCCCCCCCTTCCCCCTAACCCCCTCTTTTCCCTCCCCCCCCCTCCTGTCTTCCTCCCGTTTTCCCCTACATCCCTGCAATCGCCTGCTGCAAGTTCCCCCCACACCTCGTATCAGCAACCCTTGACTGCATGCAAGTCTTTTATGTAATTAAGGGGGAACACATTTTAGGCCTCTACCAGACATTATGGATGTTGACACTGGGATCCCTTACCCATTAGGGGTCACATATACACGCTATATAGGTCCTGTTAGCACACATTTAGCCGTGGGTACCATTGATGCATGCGCAAACCTAGATCATCAAACAGAGACTGTCGGGTCAGGTTTGCTAGACAATAACGGGAGTGGTCTCCAGACTTTGTATCCCGACCCCGGTAATTAATTGGCTACAGTGTGACCAGTATCCATCAATGTCTGGTTCTCACATTCTTTAAGTATTGTTATGACCCTAGATCTGTTTTGCTTAACCATGTACTCTAATGGTGGAGGGTTTCCTAGGTGATGTGGTTACAACTTCTTCGCTCACTCACATACTTGTCTGTTATAGGCACTGTTCGCGTCACGTCATTGTTTACAATATTGAGCAGCAGCGTCTTGGTTGCTAACGCAACAGACGCATCAGTAGTGATGTCATCACGCCGCGACCGGAAATACGACGGGCTCGTCACGTCTCCGGCCGCGCACTGTGCACTGGCGGGCTTCTTCGGGATATAAGGTATGTTTTCACACTACACACTTGTTACACACCTTGACAAAGGGGCATGTGAGCCCCGAAACGTCGGCTTCATGTAATTGTCTTTGAATACAATTTTTTCTATTTTCAAAACCCTCGAGTGCCGCTGTCGTTTTTTTGGAACTCTGCATTATCATCTCAGAAGGCACCGAGGTCAGTGATACAAGTCAGGAGAGTGCCAGTCCATTTGGAAATATATATATATATATATATATATATACTGCACTGGACTAGTAATTTACATATAACTATGTATGAGTATAGCTATAACAATGCACAGAAGATACTGGATGTCCTGTATATCACAGAATACTTGTACCAAATATTCAGCTAGCAGTACACTTGTTCTTAACTAACACGGTCTAAAATTACATGTAGAATACTTAAGTGTCTGAAAGCACAGCGCTGATGAGGCAGGCGGCTTTACAGAGGAGACAGAGCCCAGCAGTCCCGAAGATCAGCCCAGCTAGTAGTGAATAGTGATGGCGCCAAAATCTCTGTCAGAATGTGAGGGAGAGAGAAGCAGCTCCAGGGCGGAAACACCAGCAGTAGATGGCGCCTGGAGCTGGGGGAGGGGCTACAGGTCAGCGCCTTATCCCCTATGCTGGACTTCACCTCCGGGTACTATGGAACCTATTGTAACGGATTTTAGTAAATCCGACCTGTGCTCCCTGCCCTGGTGGATATAGTGGGGTCCCTGTGCAGTACAGTGTCCACTCCAGCAGTCCGCGCGATTTACCGGCAGGTCCCACCTGGGGGACTTTCTTACCTCCTCCCTGATGTGCAGCCACGCGATCCAGGAGAGCATCAGCGGTGTGTGGCTGATGTCCGGTGCGCCTCCGCTGCAAGTACCTGGGAACCAGGCCACGGGAGTATGCAGCGCCGCCGGGGGGAGGTGATGGAGCCGCAGCACAGAATGTCAGACTGACATAAAAAGTACTGCGGCCCTTGAAGTCTTCTAAAAAAAGCTCTTTTCAGGGCTGCCTAGCGTAGCCCCACCTGTTAGTGACCTGCACTGCAATGCATCCTGGGAACAGTCAAAACTTTAGCCTGTTGGTGCCTCAGATCAAGATGCAACTCTACACCCCGATGTTATTTCCTGTGGAATACCAGTGTACCCCGCTGCAGAAAATAATTGTTATTTGCAGTATTTAGGCAAAATGCTTTTTCATGCAGAAAACAAATTTTGCTTTATAAATGACTGTGTTTCCTTACATATATAATGCGACCTAGACAAGATGCATAAAATCTAGATTTAGACAAATGGTAATATTAAAAAGCTGAATCTCCAGTACCACAAACTTAAATGAGATATCAACTTAAAGCTGTGTAAACACAGAGAATTAAGAAAAGGCCTGAAGGAGACAGGATAGAGGATGGGGGAGAAAGGAATTCTATGTGTGCTGTTCACACCTCTTACATCTCTTTCCTCCCCCACCCAGAGTTCACTGATAACAGTCTCTGCAACTATGTTTAATTGCTGATGGGGTCAGGAGGGGGGGATTTAAAAATTCCCAAGGATCCCATAACACGTTACAGGGTGTCAGGATTTTTCAAATATCAGAACAGTTCTTTCTACATAAAAATCACAAGATGTTTCAAGGATGAATGCCTACTTAATGGGTTACACATTGCTTCCTAAGTATTGTGCGATTTATCCACATTTATGGCCATCAGGAATTACTATGCATGTGTCATTTTTGTATGTTTAGAAATTTCTATTACATTGGTCAGTGTGCACTTATAAATGTACTTTACTGTACAAGCTTGAAGTTGCAAAATACACCCCAGTACAGGGATGGCCATCATGGGGTAAACGTTGATAGTCACCACCAATGGTAACATTAGTTGTTAACATTGATGGTGTGAAATCATCTGCAAGGTAACCATCAATGGTTTCACCCATCAATGGTCAGCCCTGGTTTACCATCCAGTGAGACCGGGGGCGGGGCTTCTCAGGTGTTTCAGGGGTCAGAGCTAGGCTCTGTGTCACTGCACCTTTGACAGAAAGGCAGGAAACCACCTGGTTCTCCCCCATCGATGGTAAAAGTATTCTACATCAAGCATAGACCATCAATGATTTTACATGGTTGATGGCCACTTCTACCCCAACACAGCTGTCCCCACTCCGGAGCAATACTAAATTGCTCCAGTACATACTTGCCTACTTTGCTGCCCTCTCCTCTAGGAGGAGGCAGCAGCGATGTAGGCGCATGGGGGCGTGGCCGGCAGCATGATGGGAAGTCCGGGGGAGGGCATGGTCAGTCAATGTGGGCTGTCTGGGAGCATGATTACTGAGAAGTGGGCAATCCGGAGGTGTGGCCATCATGGCTCCGCCCCCCACCCACTATACAGTGTGGAGAAAATAGGTGTTGTATAGCGGGGGGCGGAGCTACGAAGACGCGATTCAACCCAAATCGCGTCATCAGATTTCCTCGGACCACCCACCTGTTCCTGCTGTGGGCGGGCGAGGCGCAGAGGGCCTGACAGGGAAAACAGGAGTCTTGCCCACCTTTCCGGGGGGCCGGGAGGGTGACACGATTTTCGGGTGCCTCCCGGCCATTCAGGGAGGGTAGGCAAGTATGCTCCAGTAGTTAAGTATCCATGGCCGCAACTCATGGAGCATTGGCATTTTAATTATCGGGGGCCATATTGCCCTCGATGATGAATAGCCGCATTATGGGCCTAATTCAGAGTTGATCGCAGCAGCAAATTTGTTAGCAGTTGGGCAAAACCATGTTGCACTGCAGGGGGGCAGATATAACATGTGCAGAGAGAGATAGATTTGGGTGGGGTGTGTTCAAACCGAAATCTAAATTGCAGTGTAAAAATAAAGTAGCCAGTATTTACCCTGCACAGAAGCAAAATAACCCACCCAAGTCTAACTCTCTCTGCACATGTTATATCTGCCACACCTGCAGTGCACATGGGGGGTCATTCCGAGTTGTTCGCTCGTTGCCGATTTTCGCAACGGAGCGATTAAGGCGAAAATGCGCTAAGTATTTTAGCTCAAAACTTTGTAGATTTACTCACGTCTGAACGAAGAATTTCCATCGTTGAAGTGATCGTAGAGTGATTGACAGGAAGTGGGTGTTTCTGGGCGGAAACTGCCCGTTTTCTGGGAGTGTGCAGAAAAAACGCAGGCGTGCCAGGATAAAACGCGGGAGTGTCTGCAGAAATGGGGGAGTGGCTGGCCGAACGCAGGGCGTGTTTGTGACGTCAAACCAGGAACGAAACGGGCTGAGCTGATCGCAGTGTAGGAGTAAGTCTCGAGCTACTCAGAAACTGCTAAGAATTTTCTATTCGCAATTCTGCTAATCTTTCGTTCGCAATTCTGCTAAGCTAAGATACACTCCCAGAGGGCGGCGGCCTAGCGTGTGCAATGCTGCTAAAAGCAGCAAGCGAGTGAACAACTCAGAATGACCCCCCTGGTTTTGCCCAACTACTATCAAATTTGCCGCTGCCATCAACTCAGAATTACCCCCAATGTTCTGAAAACTGAAATCTCATTTCTGCACTTCACTGCCAAATTAGGTGTACTTATGTGCATCTAAACTGCACTTGGCAAGAAACACCCTCAATCTGTCAACTGCTCACATCACCTGGTGCAAAGTTTTGCACCCCCCACAGATGCTGGCATCTTAGCACGCAAACCCATTTGCTCCCCTGTAAAACTAGGGAGTACATGTACAATTATAGGTTGGTGATGTCACAAAACAGTATTTGTGCTGCACTTTTGTTGGTTAGTACATTGGGGTTCATTCCGAGTTGATCGCACGTAGCAACTTTTTGCTGCTTGTGCGATCAACTTGACGCCGCCTATGGGGGAGTTTATTTCTGCATAGCAGGGCTGCGATCGTTTGTGCAGCCCTGCTATTCTAAAAAGTTTTGCGCAGGACAAGACTAGCCCTGCAGTTACTTACCCTGTGAGATGGATATAGCGATGAAGGTCCCAGAAGTGACATCAGACAACCGCCCTCCAAACGCCTGGACAGGCCTGCGTTCAGATTTCCACTGCCGGAGTATCCACCCCGGAACGCCTCCCCACTGTCAATCTTCTTGCGATCGCGCTAGCGATCACTTTCTTCTTTCTTCTGGTTGTTGCCCGGCGACGGATGTCTCTGGGCAATGACGTGCATGTGCATTACATGCGCTTCACATGCGCATTTCCTACCCGTTCGCACCACAGCGATGAACCGCAGAATGACCCCCATTATCCCTAAAGACTGAAATTAATAAATGGACTTTAGTAATGATACCTGCTACATTGGCCCTTTGTACCTTCTTTTACATATTTATTTTATTTATTACCAGTTATTTATATAGCGCACACATAATCCGCAGCGCTTTACAGAGAGTATTTGGCCATTCAAATCAGTCCCTGCCCCAGTGGATCTTACAATCCATATTCCCTACCACACGTACACGCACACACATTCACGCTAGGGTTAATTTGTAGGGAGCCAATTAATCTACTTGTATATTTTTGGATACCGGAATACCCGGAGGAAATCCACGCAAGCACAGGGAGAAGATACAAACTCCACACAGGTAGAGCCATGGTGGAAATCGAACCCATGACCTAAGTGCTGTGAGGCAGTAATGCTAACCGTTACACTGTCTGTGCTGCTACAATCAAATAATCGCTATAAGTGAGGAATACGGTTAAGTATTTTTGATTTCTACTTCTTGTCAGTTTATAGTAATGGTGAACAACAGGCGTCCCCTACAAGCCGTCACTTAATGCGCCCAGCTCCTTCCTGCTTTGTTACAGATTATAGAAGCACACTAGATTAACAGGATTGCTGATATTTTACTATAGAAATGTGGCCCTATCAATGCTAAATTGGATTAACCTAATTTACTACTACAAGTGTACCATGGTAGCGTCTAGTTTCTCTTCGTGCTAAGGACCTTTCCCATAACCCCCTGGGTCCATGTCACAATCTATTTGGAATAGTAAAGTGTGGCAAGCGAAGCAGAGCGGAGCGAGACACCAAGCCCGAAGCGTGGCGAGTGTCCAATGCTACATAGAGAAATAAAATTACCCCAAACGATCGGAGAACGAAGAAGACATGTAGGTGCTGTAAGGGCGGAAGTGCTCTCCTGCCCTCTCGTGTTGTCACGTCCAGTTCCTTAGCACGAAGGTAACATAGACACAACCAGTGTACCATGGGGTCCTATCACATGTCTCTATAGTATAAAATCACCTACACTGAGCAATATAAACATGTTCAATAAACAATGGAATTGTACAACTTATGTGAATCAATATAAAATATTACTTTCACTTTATTAAGAGCTCTGAAGCAGCAGCACTATTGGGCAGATCTGTAAGAGGATTAAATTGTGTAGGAACTAACATTAGGAGGAATCGGATCAATCATAAAGTTAGATGCCAGAATAATATCATCCTTGTCAATGGTTATTTATGAGGTGCCGCAGATTCCATAGTGCATGCAGATATGACATCCATTGCTTATACTCGCTGACCTTTTGGCTGCCCCCTCCAGGAAATGGAGGTTGGGTCAGCGTCGGGCAGCATAAGTGGGTAATGCTTGGACATGGTGCTGCTATTGGGTTACTGTGGCCCCGCCTCCTAATAGACAATTCTGCAGTTACCGGCACTATGAAGTGGGGGTGGGACCATGTTGACTCAACTCAATGTGAATAGTATCATCGCCTGCGAGGGAAGTGGCAGCCTCTTGGTGGGCAGCTCTGAGAGACTTACCCACTTTTCTAGGGAGGCCCGAGAGCATCACCCAATATTCCAGTAGTGTAGGCAAATATGAGAGGGATACAATGAATATAGTAATCAAAATAACTTATCAGAGCATTTAGCACACACGAAAAATAGCACTCCTGTTATTATGTTATTACAACTAAGTCCTAGTTTTATTATTATCATTATTATTTATTTATTTATATGGCACCAAAAAGTTATGGATCAATAGGTCGACCTGGATAAGGTTGACAGTCCATATGTTGACCACTATTGGTTGACATGGACAAAGTCGACAAGACAAAAGGGTCGACATAGTAAAAAGGTCAACATGTGAAAGGTCAATAAATGAAAAAGTCAGCATCAGTTTTTTTAATGTTTTTGGTGTCGTTTTCTCTGTAACATGACCGCGGTACTCGGCACAGATTACTATTCCCAATCGTAGTCCACGTGGATGGTAAAGTATGAAAAAGTTAAATATCCCAAAAATTTGTATAAAAAAACTCATACTGACCTTTCCCTGCGTCGATCATTGCCACATCAAACTTTTAAGAATGTTGGCCTATTGTCCATGTCAACCTACCGCATGTCGACCAATAGTGGTTGACCTATTGACTGTCGACTTAAGTACTGTCGACCTAACATCCGGATACCGCACCACAAGGGGTCTGCAGAGCCTTACAAAGTACATGAAACAGTACAGTACAAAACAGTGCAGAACATTAGATACAATCTATGTACAAGCTGCTGAATATGCAGTCGTAATACCTACAATAGCAGTGCCAGCTGAACCAGAAGGTTTGGTGCCATTGCTGGGTAAGAGAAGATGGTATACAGGAGCATATGAGTGACGAGTGTCCTTATCATAATAGCTTACAATCTATAGGGGAGGGGCAGACAGACGGGGTGACACAGAGTGTCAGAATTTAATCACGATTTTCAAAGCGATGTGCGTTGTTATGGGAAATAACAGGAGAAAAAGACAAGAAGAACACAACACAAGTGACAGTGGGGGACATTTACTAAGCAGTGATAAGAGTGGAGAAGTGAGCCCCATCAACCAATCAGCAGCTCTGTATAATTTTATAGTATGCAAATTATAGATGTTACTTCAGTGCTGATTAGTTGCCATAGGCAACTTCTCCACTGACTCACTTCTCCGCTCTTATCACTGATTAGTAAATGTCCCCCAGTATGACATAAATAAGCCAATGTACCGTACAATACTTGCTCTAGAGCAGGCATGTCCAAACTGCGGCCCTCCAGCTGTTGAGAAACTACACATCCCAGCATGCCCTAACACAGCTTTATCATTCTCTGACAGCAAAACTGTGTCAGGGCATGCTGGGATATGTAGTTTCTCAACAGCTGGAGGGCCGCAGTTTGGACATGCCTGCTCTAGAGAGTCACAGCTGTGGAAAACAACAGGATTTTCGTGAACAATACCGGGAACAAACTAGATACGTGATATGAACTTTTGATCAATGTTTACAGGCCACAGACTAAGCGCTCAGCTGAATATCCTCTCCGTTCCCAGGATACACAAACGTACGCTGGATTAGATTCCTCTCAGACACTAAGATGCAATTAATGCTCTTATATATATTACTTCATCAAAATAATCCGTGGTGTGTGAGCAGACTGCTTGAGTTACTGAGGTACAGCATTCCGAAGCTTCCGGAATGTGTTTTCCTGACTGAATATCACTGTGCTCAATAACATAAGTTCAAATCAAAGAGAGAAGAAGGTGAGAGGAAAGTATAAAGAGAAGCTGACAGTACTTACAAGTTTGCCCTTCAGCCAGGGCAGTCATTAGCAGAGAGGAGGCCAGCAGAGCCAGGCAGACTGTGCTCAGAAACATCATGTTCCGTTAGGAAAGAAAAGCCAAATGCTGGTATAGCCCGGCCTGCACACTGCTCAGTATGTAAGCTCAGCCCAGCCTCTTGTTCAGTACTCTGGGCTTGGGGGGGAGCTGTGCTGCAGGGGCTGGAGAGACCGTTAGATTCCAGGCCACTTCCAGGAAACATCCCTCCCCTGTACATGAAGTTCCATGGAATCAGGTATTGCATCCTTTGGTTTATCATACACAATGGAATTTAATAAATTATTGGTAATTACAAGACAGCAATTTTCCAGAATTTAAGAGAAAAAATAAGAATTTACTCACCGGTAATTCTATTTCTCGTAGTCCGTAGTGGATGCTGGGGACTCCGTAAGGACCATGGGGAATAGACGGGCTCCGCAGGAGACTGGGCACTCTAAAGAAAAATTCAGTACTATCTGGTGTGCACTGGCTCCTCCCTCTATGCCCCTCCTCCAGACCCCAGTTAAGGAAACTGTGCCCGGAAGAGCTGACATTACAAGGAAAGGATTTTGGAATCCAGGGTAAGACTCATACCAGCCACACCAATCACACTGTACAACTTGTGATAAACTTACCCAGTTAACAGTATGAACAACAACTGAGCATCACTCAACCGATGCTACATAACCATAACCCTTTGTTAAGCAATAACTATATACACGTATTGCAGAAAGTCCGCACTTGGGACGGGCGCCCAGCATCCACTACGGACTACGAGAAATAGAATTACCGGTGAGTAAATTCTTATTTTCTCTAACGTCCTAGTGGATGCTGGGGACTCCGTAAGGACCATGGGGATTATACCAAAGCTCCCAAACGGGCGGGAGAGTGCGGATGACTCTGCAGCACCGAATGGGCAAACACAAGGTCCTCCTCAGCCAGGGTATCAAACCTGTAGAATTTAGCAAAAGTGTTTGAACCCGACCAAGCAAAGCTGTAATGCCGAGACCCCTCGGGCAGCCGCCCAAGAAGAGCCCACTTTCCTTGTGGAATGGGCTTTCACTGATTTCGGCTGCGGCAATCCCGCCGCAGAATGAGCCTGCTGAATCGTGTTACAGATCCAGCGAGCAATAGTTTGCTTTGAAGCAGGAGAGGAGCACCCAGCTTGTTGGATGCATACAGGATAAACAGCGAGTCAGTCTTCCTGACTCCAGCCGTTCTGGTTACATAAATCTTCTGACACACGCCTAGCTGAAGCTAAAGCCAACAGCATGACCACTTTCCACGTGAGATACTTTAGTTCCACGGTCTTAAGTGGCTCAAACCAGTGGGATTTCAGGAAATCCAACACCACGTTAAGATCCCAAGGTGCCACTGGTGGCACAAAAGGGGGCTGAATATGCAGCACTCCCTTAACAAACGTCTGAACCTCAGGCAGTGAAGCCAGTTCTTTTTGAAAGAAGATGGATAGGGCCGAAATCTGGACCTTTATGGACCCTAATTTTAGGCCCATAGTCACACCTGACTGTAGGAAGTGCAGGAATCGACCCAGCTGGAATTCCTCTGTTGGGGCCTTTCTGGCCTCACACCAAGCAACATATTTTCGCCATATATGGTGATAATGCTTTGCTGTCACGTCCTTCCTAGCCTTTATCAGCGTAGGAATAACTTCATCCGGACTGCCCTTTTCTGCTAGGATTCGGCGTTCAACCGCCATGCCATCAAACGCAGCCGCGGTAAGTCTTGGAACAGACAGGGCCCCTGTTGCAACAGGTCCTGTCTGAGAGGCAGAGGCCATGGTTCCTCTGTGAGCATTTCTTGCAGTTCCGGGTACCAAGTCCTTCTTGGCCAGTCCGGAACAATGAGTATTGTTTTCACTCTTCTTTTCCTTACGATTCTCAGTACCTTGGGTATGAGAGGAAGAGGAGGAAACACATAGACCGTCTGGAACACCCATGGTGTTACCAGCGCGTCCACAGCTATCGCCTGAGGGTCCCTTGACCTGGCGCAATACCTTTTTAGCTTTTTGTTGAGGCGGGACGCCATCATGTCCACCTGTGGCAGTTCCCACCGACTTGCAATCTGCGTGAAGACTTCTTGATGAAGTCCCCACTCTCCCGGGTGGAGGTCGTGCCTGCTGAGGAAGTCTGCTTCCCAGTTGTCCACTCCCGGAATGAACACTGCTGACAGTGCTTGCACGTGATTCTCTGCCCAACTAAGAATCCTGGTGGCTTCCGCCATCGCCACTCTGCTTCTTGTGCCGCCCTGGCGGTTTACATGAGCCACTGCGGTGATGTTGTCTGACTGAATCAGCACCGGTTGGTTGCGAAGCAGAGGCTCCGCTTGACTCAGGGCGTTGTATATGGCCCTTAGTGCCAGGATATTTATGTGCAGACAAGCCTCCTGACTTGACCACAACCCTTGGAAGTTTCTTCCCTGAGTGACTGCCCCCCATCCTCGGAGGCTCGCATCCGTGGTCACCAGGACCCAGTCCTGAATGCCGAACCTGCGGCCCTCGAGAAGGTGAGCACTCTGCAGCCACCACAGAAGAGACACCCTGGCCCTGGGGGACAGGGTGATCAGCCGATGCATCTGAAGATGCGATCCGGACCACTTGTCCAACAGATCCCACTGAAAGATCCTCGCATGGAACCTGCCGAAGGGAATGGCTTCGTATGATGCCATCATCTTTCCCAGGACTCGCGTGCAGTGATGCACCGACACCTGTTTCGGTTTTAAGAGGTCTCTGACTAGAGTCACGAGCTCCTGAGCCTTCTCCGCAGGGAGAAACACCTTCTTCTGGTCTGTGTCCAGAATCATGCCCAGAAAGGGCAGACGCGTCGTAGGAATCAGCTGCGATTTTGGGATATTCAGACTTCAGGATAGCTTCCTGCTTTCTATCCGCAGGATCCTTTAGAGCGGCCGTATCCTGAGACGGCAGGGCCACCTTCTTAGATAAGCGTGTCAACGCCTTGTCTACCCTGGGGGAGGATTCCCAGCGTAACCTGTCCGTTGGCGGGAAAGGATACGCCATCAGCAATCTCTTGGAAATTACTACCTTCCTATCAGGGGAATCCCACGCTTTTTCACATAATTCATTCAATTCATGTGACGGGGGGAAAAGCCACTTATTGCTTTTTCTCCCCATACATATAAATCCTCTTGTCAGGAACAGGATTTTCCTCAGAAATGTGTAACACATCCTTCATTGCCACAATCATGTAGCGGATGGCTTTAGTCATTTTAGGCTGCAACTTTGCATCATCGTCATCGACACTGGAATTATTTATTATTATTACATTTTATTTATAAGGCGCCACATGTGTTTCGCAGCGCCGTACAAAGGACAGATTAGGGGACAAAACATTGCATTACAGTAAATAAATAACAGAAATAGAGTACAGGTAACAGAGCACCACACATTCTCAAGACATAATACAGCTAAGATGTAAGTATTGAGGGAGTGATCATCGTACTAATAGAGGCTGGTGGCCATAGATGGAGATGAGCCTTTACTAGCAGGATAAAGATGTCGTTGAGTAGGGGAGAGCTATCAGATTCCGTGTCGACGTCTGTGTCAACTAACTGGGATATTGGGCGCTTTTCAGACCCTGACGGCCTCTGCGCTGTGGGAGCAGGCATGGGTTGAGACCCCGACTGTCCCAAGGCTACAGCTTTATCCAATCTGTTATGTAAGGAGCTTACATTATCATTTAACACCTTCCACATATCCATCCAATCAGGTGTCGGCCCCGTCGGGGGCGACACCACATCTATTTGCACTTGTTCTGCCTCCACGTATCCTTCCTCATCAAACATGTCGACACAGGCGTACCGACACACCGAACACATACAGGGAACGCTCTGACAGAGAGTATGCCAGCACACACCCCAGCGCTATATAACCCAGGGATTACACTGTACCTTAGTGTTTACCCAGTAGCTGCTGTTTTTATATATATATAAATATATATCTCTGCGCCTAAATTTATGTGCCCCCCCTCTCTTTTTTACCCTCTATTGCACCTCTATTGCACCTGTATACTGCAGGGGAGAGCTTGGGGAGCGTCCTTCCAGCGGAGCTGTGAAGAGAAAATGGCGCTGGTGTGCTGAGGAAGAAGGCCCCGCCCCCTCAGCGGCGGGCTTCTGTCCCGCTTCTCATGTGTAAAAATGGCGGGGGCCCGCACATATATACAGTGCCTGACTGTATATATGTATACTTTTGCCATCAGGTATCTTAATTGCTGCCCAGGGCGCCCCCCCCTGCGCCCTGCACCCTACAGTGACCGGAGTGTGTGGGTGTGCTGCGGGAGCAATGGCGCACAGCCGCCGCCGATTTCGATGTCTTCTTGCTTCTGCTGCTTCTGTACTTCTGGCTCTGCGAGGGGGACGGCTGCGCGGCTCCGGGAACGGACGATCAAGGTTAGGTACCTGTGTTCGATCCCTCTGGAGCTAATGGTGTCCAGTAGCCTAAGAAGCGCAACTTAGCTGCAGTGAGTAGGTTTGCTTCTCTCCCCTCAGTCCCACGTAGCAGAGAGTCTGTTGCCAGCAGAAGCTCTCTGAAAATAAAAAACCTGACAAAATACTTTCTTTTCTAGCAAGCTCAGGAGAGCCCACTAGGAGCACCCAGCTCTGGCCGGGCACAGATTCTTACTGGGGTCTGGAGGAGGGGCATAGAGGGAGGAGCCAGTGCACACCAGATAGTACTGAATCTTTCTTTAGAGTGCCCAGTCTCCTGCGGAGCCCGTCTATTCCCCATGGTCCTTACGGAGTCCCCAGCATCCACTAGGCCGTTAGAGAAATCTGGGTGAGTGAACCTTAGGTCACAGATAAGGACATGCAAAAGCTATAGACAGTAAGCTAGCACTTATAGAAGAGGTATGGAGAACTGCACGGTAGGCAGAGGGAAATTTTACTTAGGGGGCTGCAGCCCCCCAGTACAATCTCCCACCTGCAGGGACTGTCTAGCAGCAGTGGCAGTGACTTCCCATTGGAAGTGCTCCCTGCTAATCACATGGTGTTTTCTCTGGGACTAGGTAATGGCCATCGACCATCGATGATTTAAAATCATCGATGGTCTATGACCGATGTTGAATACTTTTACCATGAGGAAGAACCTTATGGTTTGATGGTTCAGTGCTACCAATTTTTTTTTTTACCCCTGAAAGTGTCAGTGCACGGAGCTTAGCCCCGCCCTTCCCCCTGACACCTGCGAAGCCATGCCCCTGGGCTCCGATTGCCTGCATTTCATTGTACATAACGCAGGGGTGACCATCGATGGGTAAAACCATCAACGGTTCTCTTACAGATTTACACCATCGAGGTTATCCTTCAATGGTACCATCGATAGTGTCCTTTGATGGATAACCCACTGATGGCAATTCCTCACTGGGACTGCCAGTCCAGGCTTTGACAGCAGAGGGCGCTTCCCATGGAAAGCCATGCCCTTGTTATCACGGCAGCCCTTACCGGCTTGCTAATTTGTGGGATCTCGCACAGTTACCGTCCCCTGGCTAGCAAAGGCAAGAGCCATGGCTGACTGTAGGTCACTTTTATTCTTGTTTTGTTCATACTGTTACTGCTTATGTACTTTGTAAGGCACACCGGCCCCCTTGTGGCGCCAAATGAATAAAGGATAATAAAAATAGAGATGAGCGGGTTCGGTTCCTCGGAATCCGAACCCGCCCGAACTTCATGTTTTTTTTCACGGGTCCGAGCGACTCGGATCTTCCCGCCTTGCTCGGTTAACCCGAGCGCGCCCGAACGTCATCATGACGCTGTCGGATTCTCGCGAGACTCGGATTCTATATAAGGAGCCGCGCGTCGCCGCCATTTTCACACGTGCATTGAGATTGATAGGGAGAGGACGTGGTTGGCGTCCTCTCCATTTAGATTAGAAGAGAGAGAGTGAGATTGATTTGAGACAGAGACACTTGATTTACTGGAGCTTAGGAGTACTGTAGAGAGTGCAGAGTTTAGTAGTGACTGACCACAGTGACCACCAGACAGTGCAGTTTTATTTAATATAATCCGTTCTCTGCCTGAAAAAAACGATACACAGTGACTCAGTCACATACCATATCTGTGTGCACTGCTCAGCCCAGTGTGCTGCATCATCTATGTATATATCTGACTGTGCTCACACAGCTTATAATTGTGGGGGAGACTGGGGAGCAGTGCCAGTTATAGGTTATAGCAGGAGCCAGGAGTACATATTATTAAAATTAAACAGTGCACACTTTTGCTGCAGGAGTGCCACTGCCAGTGTGACTGACCAGTGACCTGACCACACTGACCACCAGTATAGTTAGTAGTATACTATATTGTGATTGCCTGAAAAAGTTAAACACTCGTCGTGTGACTTGTGTGGTGTTTTTTTTTTTATTCTATAAAAAACTCATTCTGCTGACAGACAGTGTCCAGCAGGTCTGTCATTATATAATATATACCTGTCCGGCTGCAGTAGTGATATATATATATTTTTTATATCATTATTTATCATCCAGTCGCAGCAGACACAGTACGGTAGTTCACGGCTGTAGCTACCTCTGTGTCGGCACTCGGCAGTCCATCCATAATTGTATACCACCTACCCGTGGTTTTTTTTTCTTTCTTCTTTATACATACATACTACATCTCTTTATCAACCAGTCTATATTAGCAGCAGACACAGTACAGTAGTCCACGGCTGTAGCTACCTCTGTGTCGGCACTCGGCAGTCCATCCATAATTGTATACCACCTACCCGTGGTTTTTTTTTCTTTCTTCTTTATACATACATACTACATCTCTTTATCAACCAGTCTATATTAGCAGCAGACACAGTACAGTACGGTAGTCCACGGCTGTAGCTACCTCTGTGTCGGCACTCGGCAGTCCGTCCATAATTGTATACCACCTACCCGTGGTTTTTTTTTCTTTCTTCTTTATACATACATACTACATCTCTTTATCAACCAGTCCATATTAGCAGCAGACACAGTACAGTAGTCCACGGCTGTAGCTACCTCTGTGTCGGCACTCGGCAGTCCATCCATAATTGTATACCACCTACCCGTGGTTTTTTTTTCTTTCTTCTTTATACATACATACTACATCTCTTTATCAACCAGTCTATATTAGCAGCAGACACAGTACAGTACGGTAGTCCACGGCTGTAGCTACCTCTGTGTCGGCACTCGGCAGTCCGTCCATAATTGTATACCACCTACCCGTGGTTTTTTTTTCTTTCTTCTTTATACATACATACTACATCTCTTTATCAACCAGTCTATATTAGCAGCAGACACAGTACAGTAGTCCACGGCTGTAGCTACCTCTGTGTCGGCACTCGGCAGTCCATCCATAATTGTATACCACCTACCCGTGGTTTTTTTTTCTTTCTTCTTTATACATACATACTACATCTCTTTATCAACCAGTCTATATTAGCAGCAGACACAGTACAGTACGGTAGTCCACGGCTGTAGCTACCTCTGTGTCGGCACTCGGCAGTCCGTCCATAATTGTATACCACCTACCCGTGGTTTTTTTTTTCTTTCTTCTTTATACATACTACATCTCATTATCATCCAGTCTATATTAGCAGCAGACACAGTACAGTACGGTAGTCCACGGCTGTAGCTACCTCTGTGTCGGCACTCGGCAGTCCGTCCATAATTGTATACCACCTACCCGTGGTTTTTTTTTTCTTTCTTCTTTATACATACTACATCTCATTATCAACCAGTCTATATATTAGCAGCAGACACAGTACGGTAGTCCACGGCTGTAGCTACCTCTGTGTCGGCACTCGGCAGTCCGTCCATAATTGTATACCACCTACCCGTGGTTTTTTTTTTCTTTCTTCTTTATACATACTACATCTCATTATCAACCAGTCTATATTAGCAGCAGACACAGTACGGTAGTCCACGGCTGTAGCTACCTCTGTGTCGGCACTCGGCAGTCCATCCATAATTGTATACCACCTACCCGTGGTTTTTTTTTCTTTCTTCTTTATACATACATACTACATCTCATTATCATCCAGTCTATATTAGCAGCAGACACAGTACAGTACAATAGTCCACGGCTGTAGCTACCTCTGTGTCGGCACTCGGCAGTCCATCCATAATTGTATACTAGTATCCATCCATCTCCATTGTTTACCTGAGGTGCCTTTTAGTTGTGCCTATTAAAATATGGAGCACAAAAATGTTGAGGTTCCAAAATTAGGGAAAGATCAAGATCCACTTCCACCTCGTGCTGAAGCTGCTGCCACTAGTCATGGCCGAGACGATGAAATGCCAGCAACGTCGTCTGCCAAGGCCGATGCCCAATGTCATAGTAACGAGCATGTCAAATCCAAAACACCAAATATCAGTAAAAAAAGCACTCCAAAACCTAAAATAAAATTGTCGGAGGAGAAGCGTAAACTTGCCAATATGCCATTTACCACACGGAGTGGCAAGGAACGGCTGAGGCCCTGGCCTATGTTCATGGCTAGTGGTTCAGCTTCACATGAGGATGGAAGCACTCAGCCTCTCGCTAGAAAACTGAAAAGACTCAAGCTGGCAAAAGCACCGCAAAGAACTGTGCGTTCTTCGAAATCCCAAATCCACAAGGAGAGTCCAATTGTGTCGGTTGCGATGCCTGACCTTCCCAACACTGGACGTGAAGAGCATGCGCCTTCCACCATTTGCACGCCCCCTGCAAGTGCTGGAAGGAGCACCCGCAGTCCAGTTCCTGATAGTCAGATTGAAGATGTCAGTGTTGAAGTACACCAGGATGAGGAGGATATGGGTGTTGCTGGCGCTGGGGAGGAAATTGACCAGGAGGATTCTGATGGTGAGGTGGTTTGTTTAAGTCAGGCACCCGGGGAGACACCTGTTGTCCGTGGGAGGAATATGGCCGTTGACATGCCTGGTGAAAATACCAAAAAAATCAGCTCTTCGGTGTGGAAGTATTTCACCAGAAATGCAGACAACATTTGTCAAGCCGTGTGTTCCCTTTGTCAAGCTGTAATAAGTAGGGGTAAGGACGTTAACCACCTCGGAACATCCTCCCTTATACGTCACCTGCAGCGCATTCATAATAAGTCAGTGACAAGTTCAAAAACTTTGGGCGACAGCGGAAGCAGTCCACTGACCAGTAAATCCCTTCCTCTTGTAACCAAGCTCACGCAAACCACCCCACCAACTCCCTCAGTGTCAATTTCCTCCTTCCCCAGGAATGCCAATAGTCCTGCAGGCCATGTCACTGGCAATTCTGACGAGTCCTCTCCTGCCTGGGATTCCTCCGATGCATCCTTGCGTGTAACGCCTACTGCTGCTGGCGCTGCTGTTGTTGCTGCTGGGAGTCGATGGTCATCCCAGAGGGGAAGTCGTAAGCCCACTTGTACTACTTCCAGTAAGCAATTGACTGTCCAACAGTCCTTTGCGAGGAAGATGAAATATCACAGCAGTCATCCTGCTGCAAAGCGGATAACTGAGGCCTTGACAACTATGTTGGTGTTAGACGTGCGTCCGGTATCCGCCGTTAGTTCACAGGGAACTAGACAATTTATTGAGGCAGTGTGCCCCCGTTACCAAATACCATCTAGGTTCCACTTCTGTAGGCAGGCGATACCGAGAATGTACACGGACGTCAGAAAAAGACTCACCAGTGTCCTAAAAAATGCAGTTGTACCCAATGTCCACTTAACCACGGACATGTGGACAAGTGGAGCAGGGCAGGGTCAGGACTATATGACTGTGACAGCCCACTGGGTAGATGTATGGATTCCTGCCGCAAGAACAGCAGCGGCGGCACCAGTAGCAGCATCTCGCAAACGCCAACTCTTTCCTAGGCAGGCTACGCTTTGTATCACCGCTTTCCAGAATACGCACACAGCTAAAAACCTCTTACGGCAACTGAGGAAGATCATCGCAGAATGGCTTACCCCAATTGGACTCTCCTGTGGATTTGTGGCATCGGACAACGCCAGCAATATTGTGTGTGCATTAAATCTGGGCAAATTCCAGCACGTCCCATGTTTTGCACATACCTTGAATTTGGTGGTGCAGAATTTTTTAAAAAACGACAGGGGCGTGCAAGAGATGCTGTCGGTGGCCAGAAGAATTGCGGGACACTTTCGGCGTACAGGCACCACGTACAGAAGACTGGAGCACCACCAAAAACTACTGAACCTGCCCTGCCATCATCTGAAGCAAGAAGTGGTAACGAGGTGGAATTCAACCCTCTATATGCTTCAGAGGTTGGAGGAGCAGCAAAAGGCCATTCAAGCCTATACAATTGAGCACGATATAGGAGGTGGAATGCACCTGTCTCAAGTGCAGTGGAGAATGATTTCAACGTTGTGCAAGGTTCTGATGCCCTTTGAACTTGCCACACGTGAAGTCAGTTCAGACACTGCCAGCCTGAGTCAGGTCATTCCCCTCATCAGGCTTTTGCAGAAGAAGCTGGAGACATTGAAGGAGGAGCTAACATGGAGCGATTCCGCTAGGCATGTGGGACTTGTGGATGGAGCCCTTAATTCGCTTAACAAGGATTCACGGGTGGTCAATCTGTTGAAATCAGAGCACTACATTTTGGCCACCGTGCTCGATCCTAGATTTAAAACCTACCTTGGATCTCTCTTTCCGGCAGACACAAGTCTGCTGGGGTTGAAAGACCTGCTGGTGAGAAAATTGTCAAGTCAAGCGGAACGCGACCTGTCAACATCTCCTCCTTCACATTCTCCCGCAACTGGGGGTGCGAGGAAAAGGCTCAGAATTCCGAGCCCACCCGCTGGCGGTGATGCAGGGCAGTCTGGAGCGACTGCTGATGCTGACATCTGGTCCGGACTGAAGGACCTGACAACGATTACGGACATGTCGTCTACTGTCACTGCATATGATTCTCTCAACATTGAAAGAATGGTGGAGGATTATATGAGTGACCGCATCCAAGTAGGCACGTCACACAGTCCGTACTTATACTGGCAGGAAAAAGAGGCAATTTGGAGGCCCTTGCACAAACTGGCTTTATTCTACCTAAGTTGCCCTCCCACAAGTGTGTACTCCGAAAGAGTGTTTAGTGCCGCCGCTCACCTTGTCAGCAATCGGCGTACGAGGTTACATCCAGAAAATGTGGAGAAGATGATGTTCATTAAAATGAATTATAATCAATTCCTCCGCGGAGACATTGACCAGCAGCAATTGCCTCCACAAAGTACACAGGGAGCTGAGATGGTGGATTCCAGTGGGGACGAATTGATAATCTGTGAGGAGGGGGATGTACACGGTGATATATCGGAGGATGATGATGAGGTGGACATCTTGCCTCTGTAGAGCCAGTTTGTGCAAGGAGAGATTAATTGCTTCTTTTTTGGGGGGGGTCCAAACCAACCCGTCATATCAGTCACAGTCGTGTGGCAGACCCTGTCACTGAAATGATGGGTTGGTTAAAGTGTGCATGTCCTGTTTATACAACATAAGGGTGGGTGGGAGGGCCCAAGGACAATTCCATCTTGCACCTCTTTTTTCTTTTATTTTTCTTTGCGTCATGTGCTGTTTGGGGAGGGTTTTTTGGAAGGGCCATCCTGCGTGACACTGCAGTGCCACTCCTAGATGGGCCCGGTGTTTGTGTCGGCCACTAGGGTCGCTTATCTTACTCACACAGTCAGCTACCTCATTGCGCCTCTTTTTTTCTTTGCGTCATGTGCTGTTTGGGGAGGGTTTTTTGGAAGGGCCATCCTGCGTGACACTGCAGTGCCACTCCTAGATGGGCCCGGTGTTTGTGTCGGCCACTAGGATCGCTTATCTTACTCACACAGTCAGCTACCTCATTGCGCCTCTTTTTTTCTTTGCGTCATGTGCTGTTTGGGGAGGGTTTTTTGGAAGGGCCATCCTGCGTGACACTGCAGTGCCACTCCTAGATGGGCCCGGTGTTTGTGTCGGCCACTAGGGTCGCTTATCTTACTCACACAGTCAGCTACCTCATTGCGCCTCTTTTTTTCTTTGCGTCATGTGCTGTTTGGGGAGGGTTTTTTGGAAGGGACATCCTGCGTGACACTGCAGTGCCACTCCTAGATGGGCCCGGTGTTTGTGTCGGCCACTAGGGTCGCTTATCTTACTCACACAGCGACCTCGGTGCAAATTTTAGGACTAAAAATAATATTGTGAGGTGTGAGGTATTCAGAATAGACTGAAAATGAGTGTAAATTATGGTTTTTGAGGTTAATAATACTTTGGGATCAAAATGACCCCCAAATTCTATGATTTAAGCTGTTTTTTAGGGTTTTTTGAAAAAAACACCCGAATCCAAAACACACCCGAATCCGACAAAAAAAATTCGGTGAGGTTTTGCCAAAACGCGGTCGAACCCAAAACACGGCCGCGGAACCGAACCCAAAACCAAAACACAAAACCCGAAAAATTTCCGGCGCTCATCTCTAAATAAAAATAAAATGAATATATCTGAATACAGGCATAATTATAGTGGTAGCCAACTCTGCCCGCAATTCCGTTATCACGTGCTTCCTAAAAACACCCGATACAACCTAGTTACGCCCTGGCAGTGGAGATGCAACTGAAATGTGCATGACTGCACTGACTGTAGCTGCTTGGGTAAAACAAGCAAGATATGATCTGCAAACAGATTTATGTTCAACACCGCAGCAGCCCCAATGTGAGGGACAGAGGGTGCCTTATAGGAGAACTAGTTACCAGCCTGTCAAAATGACGGTACAACATTACACAAATGTCAGCGCCAGCGACTGTGGGGGGCCCAACAGAGTAACACTTGAATTGCTCCGTCGGGAGCCATCTAGTGGCCACAGGTGCACAAAACCCTCCCCCCCCCCCTCCCCACAGAGGTGAGGAGCAGCGTTAACCTTTTATTATATAGGATAGTGAAATGGGGAGAATGGGAAATTTTACAAACTGTGAGAAAATATAGCCGACACAAGCCCACAGGAGTTCAGAAATGTCGAACATATCAACATTCAGTGTGCCGAATGCATGTAATGTCAACATGGTCAGAATGTCCATAATGTCTGTGTATGTAACGCTAATATCCACATTTTGTCCATCTTGAAATTTTCCATGTGTGGGCATTTTAACCATGCGAACATAATGACTGCCGACATTATAAATATCGACTTAGTGACTGCATCCTACTGTACTTGCCAACTCCACCTTATTGTTAGGGAGACTCCCTGAAATAGTAGCAATCTCCCTGATTTCCTGAAGAGTCTACCAATCTCCCTGAATGCACCTTACCCCCATTATTTAGATGTTGAGGACTTAGGGGAAAAAAATTACAGATATATACTTTAAAATGGTATCATCAGCGCGATTTCCTTGCATTGGTTATAAGGCACAATAGGGGTCATTCCGAGTCGATCGCTTGCTAGCTACTTTTTGCAGCGCTGCAATCAGATAGCCAGGAGGGAGTGTATTTTAGCTTTGCAAGTGTGCGATCGCCTGTGCAGCCGAGCTCTGCAAAAACACAGTTTCTGAGTAAGTCTGAACTTACTCAGCCGCTGCGATCACTTCAGCCTGTCTGGTCCCGAAATTGACGTCAGACACCCGCCCTGCAAACACTTGGACACGCCTGCGTTTTTCCAAACACACCCAGAAAATGGTCAGTTGACAACAACAAACGCCTTCTTCCTGTCAATCTCCTTGCGATCAGCTGGTCGAATGGATTTTTCGTACAATCCGTCGCCCAGCAACGATCCGCTCTGTAGCGGTATGACGCGCCTGCGCATTGCGGTGCATACGCATGCGCAGTAGTGACCTGATCACTGCGCTGCGAAAAACGGCAGCATGCGATCAGGTCGGAATGACCCCAATGATTCCTATGGCTACATGCATTTCCAAAGAAGGTTTCTCGTGGCCACTTATATGGAACCACATGTGAGTAGAAAACAATACATGAACAAGCCCTGAAACGTACGAGTGTGTTTTCGTCAACAAAAAGATCTTACAGAGCAACAATGCAGCAATGCTCCGGCGCAGCAGTACACGTCTACTTTAACGCCGCGCTCCTACGTGTTGCTTTTCGCAATCTCCCTAAAAAGCTTTTTCAAAACTAGGCAGGTATGGACTGCATATACCCACAGTGAGATGGATACGTGATGACGGCGATATAACAATCCTCTTCTTGCTGGGACAATGCAGAAGATGTGCTGCCTTCTCCCTTTACACTTCTGTTGACCACTAGTAAACTACGAGTCCAATACATGCAGGTGACAAAATGAAATATGGTGAAAAGTGATTTTTGTGTGCGCCTTATAGGCAAAGTACCATCTCTTGTTTGCTATCCGCACACATAGTCCATGTCTTATAACCCCTATGATTTTAATCCCAATTTACTGTACTTATTTTTTTGTTTCATCTCTCAGAACAATGGCTGTGAACTTTTTCTGTATAATGGCTGCGGTAGTGTTCAAGGACCAATAGGAGCAGTCTGCTCATACTTAGAAGGTAAGTAAGTGTACACCAGAACGACATGTAATTGGAACGATTCTTCACTCAATTTCCCTCGAACCCAGAACTATGTATCATATCGTTTGATCGTATACAATTTATCATTGCACCTGTACACACTAGAAATATGACGATCGTCTTCATTGGCCAAATCGGACTGACAAATTGTTGGTCTGGTTGGCCATACATACTACACGATGTGCACCGAATCGCGTACGATATAGTCTGATTGGCCGTGTTTCAGAGGATGTTGAATGTGACTCGCGGGAGCACGCAATTGTGCGTACACACTAGAATATGTAGACTATTTGTCGTTCCAATACAGCTAATCGTCCCAATATCGTTCTAGTGTGTAGAAGGGGACTCACCAGTATTCTGCACCTACTGTACTTCAGCACCTCATATCTTCATTGACTGCAGAGGTGAAATGTTCTTTTAACCCCCCGACAGAGGGAAAAGCAGTTAAATTCATTTTTACTGATGTTATTATTTCAATTAGATACAGGATCAGTTTTATCATATATCACAGCATATTATACTAGCGATACCTTTTAATTAATTCCGCCCACAATAGACTACACATGGGTTGTAAATGGAGCAAGCTGAAATGGCAATAAGCTATGGTCCTAATTCAGATCTGATCACAGCAGCAAAATCTTTCTCTAATGGGCAAAACCATGTGCATTGCAGGAGGGGCAGATATAACATGTGCAGAGACAGTTAGATGTGGGTGGGTTATTTTGTTTCAGTGCAGGGTAAATACTGGCTGCTTTATTTTTACACTGCACTTTTGATTTCAGCTTGAACACACCCCACCCAAATCTAACTCTCCCTGCACATGTTATATCTGCCCCACCTTCAGTGCACATTGGGGGTACTTCAGATCTGATCGTAGATGTGCTAAATTTAGCACATCTACAATCATTTCCTCTGACATGCGGGGGGCTCAGCACAGGGCTAGTCCGCCCCACATGTCAGGCCCTCCCCTTTCCCCCGCACAGGGGCAAAAGCATCGCACGGCGGCAATGTGGAGTAACTCCATGCCAGCGCAGCTCCTGCTGGGTCGCAGCAGCTGTGTGTGATGCCGCGGTGTGCCCCCCTCCAACGGCCCGGACATGCCTGCGTTGCCCGGACCGCGCCCTGCCAACCGCGTTATTATGCCGTTGACACGCCCCCTACGCGTGCGCACTGCACAAACAAATTCTGACTGCGATCACTGCCGCTGCAGCGATCCGGTCTGCATTAGCCCCATGGTTTTGCCCATTACAGAAAAAGTTTGCTGCTGCGATCAGGTCTGAATTAGGCCCTATAATCAGAACACAGTAATGCTATGACATTGGTGTGCTATGTTGTTAGCTTTCTACCACTAGAACTAGTGAGTTAGGATATCAATGTGCTATACAGGATTGCTGCAAGCATGGGAATGATAATGGAAAATTGTGTTTACACACATGCATACAAGCACAAATGAGGAAGGTACTTATACACATTATATAGACGTATGCACATTTAGAAACAAGGCGAAAAAAATAGTTTTATGGTAAGAACTTACCTTTGTTAAAACTCTTTCTGTGAGGTACACTGGGCTCCACAAGGAATGGACAATGGGGTGTAGAGTAGGATCTTGATCCGAGGCACCAACAGGCTCAAAGCTTGGGAGGGGACGCACTGTAGCGGGCACAAGAACCCGCCGTCCAAAGGAAGCATCCTGGGAAGCGGCAGTATCGAAGGCATAGAACCTTATGAACATGTTCACAGAGGACCACATAGCCGCCTTGCACAATTGTTCAAGGGTCGTACCACGTTGGGCCGCCCAAGAAGGTCCAACAGACCGAGTAGAATGGGCCTTAATGTGATCAGGAGCAGAGAGACCAGCCTTCACATAAGCATGTGCAATCACCATTCTAATCCATCTAGCCAGAGTTTGCTTGTGAGCAGGCCAGCCACGTTTGTGAAACCCAAACACAACAAAAAGAGAATCCGATTTCCTAATAGGAGCAGTTCTGTTCACATAGATACGGAGAGCCCGTACCACATCCAAAGACCACTCTTTGGGAGACAAATCAGGAGAAACAAGCGCCGGAACTACAATCTCCTGATTAAGGTGGAACGAAGAAACCACCTTAGGTAGATAGCCGGGACGAGTCCTAAGAACCACCTGGTCACGGTGAAATATCAGATATGGGGAACTACAGGACAAGGCACCCAAATCCGACACTCTTCTAGCTGAAGCAATAGCCAGCAGAAACACCACCTAAAGGGAAAGCCACTTAAGGTCAGCTGAACCAAGAGGTTCAAACAGAGACTATTGTATCACCTCCAAAACCACCGACAAGTCCCAAGGAGCCACAGGCGGGACATAGGGAGGTTGGATACGCAACACGCCCTGAGTAAAGGTATGCACATCAGGTAAGGTCGCAATTTTTCTCCAAAACTACGCCGACAAGGCAGATATTTGAACCTTGAGGGAGGCCAGACGCAGGCCTAAGTCCAGGCCCTGCTGAAGAAAAGCCAACAACTTGGCTATACTAAACTTGGAAGCGTCATAATCGTTAGATGCGCACCAAACAAAGTAAGAATGCCAGACCCTATAGTAAACCCGAGCCGAAGCCGGTTTCTGGGCCCGCAACATAGTTTGAATGACCGCCTCAGAAAACCCTTTAGCCCTTAAGACGGAAACTTCAAGAGCCACGCCGTCAAAGACAGCCGGGCTAGGTCCTGGTTGACACAGGGGCCCTGAATGAGGAGGTCTGGGCATTGTGGAAGCTCTAACGATAGGCCTTGTAGGTCTGAGAACCAGTGCCGTCTGGGCCACGCCGGAGCTATGATAAGCAGAATTCCTTTTTCTTGCTTGAACTTCCGAATTACCCTGGGCAGGAGTGACACCGGAGGGAACACATTCGGCAGCCGAAACCGTACGGCCAGCGCATTCACGAATGTTGCTTGAGGATCCCTTGTCCTTGCTCCGAAGACCGGAACCTTGTGATTGTGTCGAGACGCCATCAGATCTACGTCCGGAAGGCCCCACCTTTCCACTAGGAGTTGAAACACTTCTGGATGGAGGTCCCACTCGACGGCATGCACGTCCTGACGACTGAGAAAGTCCGCTTCTCAATTCAGGACTCCCGGAATGAATATTGCCGATATGGCCGGTAGATGGCATTCTGGCCACTGTAGAATCCGTGAGACTTCCTTCATTGCTAGGTGGCTTCAAGTGCCGCCTTGATGATTTATGTAGGCCACTGTGGTGGCGTTGTCCGACAGTACTTGAACAGGACGGTTCTGAATTAAATGCTGGGCTAGGTTCTAGGAATTGAAGACCGCCCACAACTCCAGAATATTGATCGAAAGGAGGGACTCCTCCTTGGTCCACCGCCCCTGAAGGGAGTGTTGCTCCAGCACCGCGCCCCAACCTCTTAGACTGGCATCTGTCGTTAACAGGACCCAGTCGGATATCCAGAACGGACGGCCCCTGCACAGTTGTTGGTCCCGGAGCCACCAGAGCAACGACAGACAGACCTCCGGAGTCAATGAGATCATTTCAGACCTGATCCGGTGAGGCAGGCCGTCCCATTTGGCTAGAATCAGCCTCTGGAGAGGGCGAGAATGAAATTGAGCGTACTCCACCATGTCGAATGCTGACACCATGAGGCCCAGCACCTGCATCGTCGAATGTATCGACACTTGCGGACGAGATAGGAAGCAATGAATCCTATCCTGAAGTTTGCGGACTTTCTCCTGAGACAGGAACAAACGCTGGTTGTGAGTGTCCAATAGTGCTCCCAGATGCACCATGGCTCTGAGCAGGGATCAGGGATGACTTCTTCCAGTTGATGAGCCACCCGTGGGCTTGCAGAAACCGGACCGTCACATCTAGATGACGTAGGAGAAGTTCTGGGGAATTTGCCAGGATTAACAAGTCGTCCAAATACGGCAGTATCCTGACCCCTTGACGGCGGAGTACCACCGTCATCACCACCATGACTTTTGTAAAGACTCGCTGAGCCGTTGTTAAACCAAAAGGTAACACCCGAAACTGGTAATGGCAGTTGCCAATCGCAAATCTCAGGTATTGCTGATGAGACACTGCTATAGGAACATGCAGGTAAGCATCCTGTATATCCAGGAAGACCATGAAGTCCCCAGGTTCCAAGGCCAGAACTATAGAGCGAAGGGTTTCCATCCGGAACTTGGAAACCTTCACAAACCTGTTCAATGCCTTGAGATTGAGAATGGGCCGGGAGGACCCATTCGGTTTCGGGACTAGAAACAGCGGAGAATAGTACCCCCGGCCCCTCTGCGCAAGAGGCACCTGTACTACGACTCCTGTATCCAGGAGGGTCTGTACCACCGAATGTAGAGTGTTTGCCTTTGTCTTGTCCAACGGGACATCTGTCTGGCAAAATCGATGAGGGGGCCGGTTTTTGAAGGCTATGGCGTAACCTCGAGTGACGACTTCCCGTTCCCCAGGCATCTGAAGTGGTCTTCAACCATTCCTGGGTATACCCTAGAAGCCGGCCCCCCACCCTGGGATCCCCCAGAGGGAGGCCCGCCCTGTCATGCGGCAGGCTTATCTATCTTGGAAGCTGGCTGAGAGGCCGCCCAGGCTCTTTTGGGCTTAGGCTTACCAGGTTTGGAAGTGCGGGCCTGCTAGTTGTACACGTGACCTTTTGCTTTACCTGGAGGACGAAAGGGGCGAAAGGAAGTACCTTTAGCCTTAGACACAGAAGGAGCAGTACTTGGCACACAGGCAGCTTTGGCAGTAGCCAAGTCGGGCATAATCTTATTTAAATCCTCCCCAAACAGAATATCTCCCTTAAAAGGGAGTACCTCCAGGGTTTTTCTAGAGTCCAGATCCACAGACCAGGATCTCAGCCACAATATCCGGCGAGCCAGGACTGACGTAGTAGAGGCCTTGGCTGCCAGGATACTGGCATCAGAAGCCGCCTCTTTAATATAA
This sequence comes from Pseudophryne corroboree, assembly GCF_028390025.1. Taxonomy (NCBI): domain Eukaryota; kingdom Metazoa; phylum Chordata; class Amphibia; order Anura; family Myobatrachidae; genus Pseudophryne; species Pseudophryne corroboree. Next base: position 942,546,862 of record NC_086445.1, on the reverse strand, counting down.
CGAGAAGCTGTGACAATATAAGACAAGCATTGTCTAGCATGGTCAGAGGAGATTTCAGCATCTAACTCCAAGGCCCATGCTTCAATGGCCTCTGCAGCCCAAGTAGCTGCAATAGTGGGCCTTTGTGCAGCACCCGTGAGGGTGTAAATCGCTTTCAGACAACCCTCCACACGTTTATCCGTAGGCTCTTTTAGAGACGTGACGGTGGTGACCGGTAGAGCTGAGGAAACCACCATCCTAGCCACATGTGAGTCCACTGGAGGAGGCGTTTCCCAATTCTTAGACAGCTCCGGCGCGAGGGGATAGCTAGCCAGCATCTTCTTTTGAGGCACAAACTTCGTACCCGGGTTTTCCCAGGGTTCCTGACGTATATCAATTAGGTGGTCAGAGTGAGGTAAAACTTGTTTAATCACCTTCTGACGCTTGAACCTATCTGGTTTCTTAGGAGGAACGGATGGCTCGGGATCATCCGTAATCTGTAAAATTAACTTAATAGCCTCCAAGAGATCAGGAACATCCACATGTGAACCACCCTCCCTATCAGCCGTATCTGAGTCAGAACCTGTGGGGTCAGTGTAAGTAACGTCTTCATCCGACGAGGTGTCAGTGACAGCAGTGGATTGTGAGGAGACAAGCGCTCGCTTAGAGGACCCCTTGGACGTAGGCGAGCGACGGTCAGACTTTTTAGTAGTCAGGGACTGGTTCAACTTCTTTATTTGAGCAGATAAATCGTCCGCCCACGGCGGGTTAGCTGCAGGGACCACAAACGGTTGTACCGGCATTGGGGGTCCCATAGGGGGTGTTAGTTTATGAACTAGCGTATGCAGAAGCGTGGAAAAAGCGGCCCACGGCGGGTCATTGTTTGCCCCCGTTGCCACCGTCCCACTGTGGGGCAAGGAGCCCCCAGAACCAGAGCCCAAAGCTGCCATATTCTCCTCATAGGTATCTGCGGCTTCAGCAACACCGGCAGTGTGTTCGGCCCCAGAACCGTTACCCTCAGAAGCAGACATGATATAACTTGCAGTATCAGGCAACACAGTACAATTTGTCAGCAGCACGATACCTCTAGCCCAAACCCCTGCGCAGTGTAGTCAGCACCAGCAGAGATAAAGGAGAGATATGGTGACTAAATCACAGAGAAAAATACGTAAAACAGTGTATCTTTGTGAAAATCCTATATTAGATAAAACCTGACGCACCAAGCCCCCTCAGGTTATCGAATATAGGGATAGCAGGTTGAGTGAAAGACACGAAATGGACACCACTCAGCTATCAAATGCACACACAAATAGTCACAGTTTGTACAATGCAAAGGTTAGTACTAACAATAATACTGCACTGGACTAGCTTACACAGCTATATAACAATAGATATAACAGTACACAGTAAGAACTGGATGTATATCACAGGGTAATTGTACTAGGAAACCCTGACTAAATGCACTCTTTCTTAACTAACACTGACTAAAAAAGGCAGGTAGAATACTTAAGTGTCTTGTAAAGTCACAGCACTGACAACCAGGCGGCTTTACATAGGAGGATTTGCCCAAGCATTCCCAGGAACAGTGAGCTGAGGGATAATGGCGCCGCAGACACTGCCAGGGAGTGAGGGAGAGACAGATATGCAGCTCCAGGGCGGGAACATTTGCAGAAAATGGCGTCCTGGGGCTGGGGGAGGGGCTTCAGGTCCAAGCTCTATCCCCCTGCTGGCAAAACCATCGGGTACTGCGGGCTCTAATAAAACGGTTTATAGAGAAAACCTGACCTGTCCCATGCCCTGGTGATCTAGTGGGATCGCCTGTACTGCCACAGGGTCCACTGCCAGCGCGCGTGTCCTGCCTCCCACTGACCGCGCCGGATCGCGATAAAGACCGGGTCCCGCAAGCAGGACCCACTTACCACCTCCCAGAAGCGCGGCCGCGCGATCCCGGAGAGCCCCCGTCGTGTGTGCCTGACAAGAAGAAAACCGGAGCCTCCAGCTGTAGTTACCCGGCAACCAGGGCTCGGGGAGAGCCGGAGCTGCAGCCGTGAATGTTGTCCACTGACATATAACACTGCTGCTGCCCTTGAAGTCTTCACTTTTTTCCTTAGAAAAAAAGCTCTTCTTAGGGCTGCCTGGAGCAGCCCCTCTATTAAGTGCCTGCTACTGCAGCACCAACTACAAAACTGAGATCCTGTACAGGGAGGCGGGGTGATATAGGAGGCGGCGCTATGCATTCTGGGAACAGTCAAAGCTTTGAGCCAGTTGGTGCCTCGGATCAAGATCCTACTCTACACCCAACTGTCTATTCCTTGTGGAGCCCAGTGTACCCCGCAGCAGAAATTCATCATAAGTAATATTTTCTACCATCTTGATTCAGAGATGTACACAGTTCCCACCACTGCTCCATCTTTGGACGCAGCAGCGTTGTTAAAATATGCCAATGATGCAGGAGGCGTCTGAGGGAAAAAGACACCTCCTCCCAGCATTGCAGATTAGATAAAGCATTGATCATCTGCGAGACCATCGCCCGACTGAGTAACCCTGAGGTTACTCAGATTGGCCCTCACAGCTTCATAGCAGCGGCCAGGAAGTCTGTATTGGAAGATGCAGACCTTGGCCTCGCCACTCACAACGCAAAAAATGGTAGCAACGCACCCCCATTTTAGGGAATGCTAGCCAACTCATCCCACCTCCTGCCAGGCACTGCTCAATAGGCACTGTGTAAGATGACGCAGGACGCGTTCTGCACATGTCCTATGCATGCACAGGCACCCAACCACTGGAAATGTACGCAAACCACCTCCATACATTATTGTAACCAAGAAGGCCAAACACCTTCTACTGTAGATACAGCTGCACTGTACTCTATATCCCCAAGTAAGCACCAGCACCAGAGGTCGGAGCATCAGCACCTCCCAGCACCAAAGGTCGGAACACCACCACCTCACAGCACCAAAAACCTGAACACCAGCACCAGAAGTCGGGACACCAGCACATCACAGCATCAACACCAGAGGTCGGAACACCAGCATCTCACAGCACCAGCACCTCACAGCACAAGAGGTCGGAACAGCAGCACTTCACAGCACCAATGAGAATTACCCGAACCCTTGTTCTCTTTATGAACTTTAGGATTCTTGGAATGAGTGGAAGTGGAGGGAACACATACACTGACTGGAACACCCACGGATTTACCAGGGCATCCACCGCCACTGCTTGTGGGTCTCTGGACCTGGAACAGTACCTCCAAAGTTTCTTGTTGAGATGTGAGGCCATCATGTCTATTTGAGGCACGCCCCAACGACAGGTCACGTCTGTGAACACCTCCGGATGGAGGCCCCATTTCCCTGGATGGAGATCGTGTCTGCTGAGGAAGTCTGCTTCCCAGTTGTCCACGCCTGGAAGGAAGATCACTGACTGCGCCAACGCGTGCCTTTCTGCCCAGAGTAGGATTCTTGTCACCTATGAAATTGCAGCTCTGCTCTTTGTTCCTCCCTGTCGGTTTATGTAGGCCACTGCCGTTACATTGTCCGACTGTACTTGAATGGCCCGATTTTGTAGAAGATGAGCAGCTTGGAGAAGACCGTTGTACACGGTTCATAATTCCAGAATATTTATTGGAAGAATGGCTTCCTGATTTGTCCATCTTCCTTGGAAGGTTTCCCCCTGGGTGACTGCTCCCCAACCTCTGAGACTTGCATCCATGGTCAGAAGGATCCAGTTCTGAATTCCGAACCTGTGGCCCTCCAGAAGGTGAGGCATTTGCAGCCACCAGAGGAGCGAAATCCTTTCCCTCGACGACAGATCTATCCTCTGGTGCATGTGCAGATGAGACCCCGACCATCTGTCCAGGAGATCCAGATGGAAGGGTCGAGCATGGAATCTTCCGTACTGTAGAGCCTTGTATGAGGCCACCATCTTCCCCAGAAGGCGAATGCACTGATGAACTGACACCTGGGCAGGCTTCAAGACATCCCGGACCATAGACTGTATCACCAACGGTTTCTCCCTTGGAAGAAACACCCTCTGCACTTCTGTGTTAAGGATCATCCCCAGGAAAGACAATCTCCTTGTTGGCTCCAAATGTGATTTCGGAAGGTTCAGGATCCAACCGTGATTCCTGAGCAGTTGAGTCGTAAGAGTAATCGACTAAAACAACCTCTCCCTGGATACTGCCTTTATCAGCAGATCGTCCAGGTATGGAATTATGTTTACTCCCTGCCTGCGGAGGAGAACCATCATCTCCGCCATCACCTTGGTGAACACCCTCGGTGCTGTGGAGAGGCCGAATGGTATAGACTGAAACGGATAGTGACTGTCTAACAGTGCAAATCTGAGATAAGCCTGGTGCGGCGGCCAAATTGGAATGTGGAGGTACACATTCTTGATATCCAGGGATACCAGAAACTCCCCCTCCTCCAGACCTGAGATCACTGCTCTCAGAGATTCCATTTTGAATTTGAACTCTCTCAGATAGGGGTTTAACGATTTCAAATTCAAAATTGGTCTGACCGAACCATCTGGTTTCGGTACCACGAAAAGGTTCGAATAGTAACCCTTGTTGTGCATATGAGGTGGAACAGGGACAATGACCTGTGACCCTGCTAATTTTTGGATGGCTTCCTGTAGAATAGCTCTGTCTGGCAGCAAAGCTGGCAAGCCTGATTTTAAGAATCGGTGAGGTGGGAGCTCATGAAATTCCAGCCTGTACCCCTAGGACACAATATCTTGCACCCAGGGGTCCAGGCCCGACGTCACCCAAACGTGACTGAACCTTCTGAGCCTCGGCCCCACTGGTCCTTCCTCCAGGCTGTGCGGTCCACCGTCATGTTGAAGATTTTGATGTACCAGAAGTAGGCTTCTGGTCCTGGGAGCTTGCAGCAGCAGTTTTTTGGGATTTTGCCCGCCCTCCTCTAAAGAAGGTGTTATGCAGCTTTTTTGTTCTCGTTTTAGGAGTCCAAAAGGACTGTGACGTAGCTGAAGAAAAAGATTTCTTCGTGACAGGCGCAGCTGAAGGAAGAAAAGGTGACTTTCCCGCCGTTGCTGTGGAGATCCACGCATCTAGCGCTTCCCCAAATAGGGCCTGACCTGTGTAGGGTAGGTTCTCCACGCCTTTCCTGGATTCCATGTCGGCAGACCATTGGCGCAGCCAGAGCCCTCTACGAGCTGAGACCGACATGGAAGATATCCCAGCAGCCATCAAACCCAGGTACTTCATGGATTCCACCGTAAATCCCGCAGAATCCTGTATGTTACGTAAGAACAATTCAACGTCACATTTATCCATTGTATCCAATTCCTCGAGTAACGTGCCAGACCACTTTACTATAGCTTTAGAAATCCATGCACAGGCAATAGTAGGCCGTAATATCGCCCCTGAAGCCATGTATATGGATTTAAGTGTAGTGTCAATTTTGCGATCAGCCGGTTCTTTCAACACAGCAGATTCCGGGACAGGTAAAACCACCTTTTTTGACAGTCTGGATACCAATGTGTCAGCTATGGGTGGGGTTACCTATTTCTTTCTATCCTCCTCAGGGAAGGGAAATGCAATCAGAACCTTTCTTGGGATCTGGAATTTTTTCTCTGGGTTTTCCCAGAATTTTTCGAATATATCATTTAATTCTTTAGACGCAGGAAAGGTTAGCGAGGCTTTCTTAGTATCGGTGAAGTAAGCCTCCTCAACCTGCTCAGGTATATTTAACACAATATTTAACACATCTCTAATGGCTTGAATCATTAACTGCACACCTTTTGCAAGAGATGCCGCCCCCCTCAGCACTTCCCCATCACCGTCTACCGTGTCAGAGTCAGTGTCTGTGTCGTCCTGCATAATCTGGGCAAGAGCACGTTTTTGAGAGTGAGTGTCAGGGGGCCCTGAAGGTGCCGACCCCGACCAAACAGCCACAGAGGTCTGTAAAACCTGAGTTGCATTTTCATTTTGTGCTACTCTAGTAGAAATCTGAGAAATCATACTCTTGATAGAGGTTAACCATTCCGGTTCTCTTAATGGAATCTGTGCTAAACCAGAGCAATCCTGATTACATGGAATGGGATCATCCTGAGATGACATATCTTCTGCAGCATATGACACAGAATCCCTAGACATGGCTTATGTGAGACAGCAAGCACCCCCAGGGAAATGGCAGAGTTTCCCCACTAAGAATGCCAAGAGATACACAGAGTTTGGAGCCAACCCACACACAGCGCCTTGGGAGATAAGGACACCCCTTACCAGCGCTGTGTACCTTAATAGGTTACACAGTCTAAATCACAGCCTCCCCCCTCTTCTACAACCCCCTGGTACCGTCACAAGGGAGCTGGAGTCGATGTGGAGGGACAGCTCTCCCCTATCAGCGTCTGCATGCAGGAAAGATGGCGCTGAACGCTGCTGGGCCTGCTCTGAGGAGAAGCTCCGCCCCCTTCAATGGCGCTGGCTCCCGCTCATATTTGAGTTTTATACTGGCCTGAGGTGAATTGCTGGCGGTGATCCGGGGTCCCGACAGGCTGTGTGACCAGTTTAGGGTGTAGGCGCTGGCTCAGGGCGCTCCCCACAGCGCCACACCATGTGCCGCTGAGCCCCGGAGCACAGTTAGTACTGCACTCCCTACCCTGTTGCCGCCATCTTCACACCGGCTCCCCGCTTGTCAGGGGGCCAGTGACTAACTCGCCAGCGACGTCTTCTGGCTCTGTAAGGGGGTTGGCGGCATGCTGCTGGGGTGAGCGATCCCCTGTGGCAGTGATCGATCTGTCCCCTCAGGAGCTCAGTGTCCTGTCAGCGGAAATAGTGGCTCGCACCCCTCAGGGCGGACACTACTCCCCCCCTTAGTCCCACGAAGCAGGGAGGCTGTTGCCAGCAGCCTCCCTGTGCCTAAACTCCTATGGAGCTCCCCTAGCTGTGACCGGCTCCTCTGGGCACATTTTCTAAACTGAGTCTGGTAGGAGGGGCATAGAGGGAAGAGCAGCCCACACTCTCAAACTCTTAAAGTGCCAATGGCTCCTGGTGGACCCGTCTACACCCCATGGTACTAATGTGGACCACAGCATCCTCTAGGACGTAAGAGAAATGCACAGCGCTGACATGCAGGCGACTTTACAGAGGAGGATTTGCCCAAACAGTCCCAGGATCAGCACAGCTTGACCTAATGGCGCCCAAACGCTGACAGGGAGTGAGGAAGAGTGAGATATGCAGTTCCAGGGCTGGAACATTTACTGTAAATGGTGCCCTGGGGCTGGGGGAGGGGCTACAGGTCAGAGACTTATCCCCTTGTTGGACTTCACCACCGGGTACTGTGGGCTGTATAATAAACGTTTTTTAATAAAACCGACCTGTGCCCTTGCCCTGGTGGTCTAGCGGGTCCCTGTACTGCCACAGTGTCCACACCAGCCGCACCGGATTGCGATTTCCTGCGGGTCCCGCCTGGGGGACCCTCTTACCTCCTCCCTGTGTGTGGTCAAGCAATCCAGGAGGGCAGCGGTGGTGTGTGTGACTGACGCTGAGGAACCGGCCTCCGCTGTAGGTACCCGGCAACCAGGGCGCGGGAGTGTACAGCGCCGCTGGGGGAGGTGATGGAGCTGCAGCAGGAGATGTCTGACTGACATCTAACACTTACAGTGTCTCTGCTACAGCCCTTGAAGTCTTCATTTCTCACTTTAAAAATCTCTTCTCAGAGCTGCTGGAGCAGCCCACCTGTTGTATGCCTGCACTGCATGGCACCAACTACAAAACTGAGCTCCTGTGCACGTAGGCGGAGTTATAGAGGAGGCGGCGCTATGCATTCTTGGAACAGTCAAAGCTTTTAGCCTGTTGGTGCCTCGGATCAAGATCCTACTCTACACCCTAATGTCATTCTCTGTGGAGCCCAGTGTCCCCCGCAGCAGAAAATAATTATAATTATTGGGACCCGATAATTAGTAAATATGCCCCTTAAATGCTCTCTCCCCTCTTTCCTGGCTTTTACAAATGTCTGCAGTTTTGCATGGAAACATTACAGGTATGTAAATCTTAAATAGCCGCAATGCATTGACCAAATCAGTAATCATTTCACAATCAGGTAATTAGTTGTCATGTGGCACTCCCCTGTAATCAGAATGATTGGTATAGTAACAGTGTTGTTAACAACTAATTGTAGCACCGTATGCTGCGGTGTTCACCAGGAACTCCTACATACATGACTAGAGGCATACTTGCCTACCTGCCCCTCTCCATGAGGGAGAAAATGCTCTGTTTCTGGACTTTCCTGGTAATGTATGATTGCTATCACCTGTGGTGAGCTAGTTAAATTGATAAGAAAGGTGTTTCACCACAGGTGATGGCAATCATATATTACCAGGAAAGTCCAGGAACTGGACAAGAGGGTCAGGTAGGCAAGTATGGAATAATATGGGGGTGGCAATGAGAGAGATATGAGGGGTAAATGGCTGAAAATTAGCCTATGAATGGAGCAGGAGGTGTTTGAAAGAAAAAGATGCCTACTACCGGCATCGCAGATCCGATTGCTGTGTCCAAAAACACAGCATCGGATCACCATTGGCATACCGCCCAACATGACCCTCTCCAGGAGGGACAGAATGCTCTGCTCCTGGACTTCCCTCTTAATTTATGATTGCCAGCACCTGTGCTGAAACACCTTTCTTATCCATTAACCTGTTTCAAAACAGGTGCCAGCAATCATATATTAAGAGAAAAGTCCAGGAGCAGAGCATTTTGTCCCTCCTGGAGAGGATCATGTTGGGAGGTATGAATTGGTCACCGCATTAGTCATCTGAGAAAGTCTAAAGGTGGGTACACATTAATATTTATATCTGCAAATCAATTGATCTGCAGATATATCTATGGACGGATCGGGCAGTGTGCTGTGCATACACACTGCCCGATCCGTCAGGGACTGACGTCATGAACTGGGCGGGCGTGTACACACGCCCGCCCAGTTCAGCTGTCAATCACCGCCGGCCGCCGCAGCATGTGTACGGGCGGTCGGCCGACCGCCCCGTACACACACAGCGACGCGCCAATATATCGGTAGATATATTGGCCGTCGGCTGTGCTGCGCGGCCGACGCGATACGTCTGTGAACGACGGAGTTCACAGACGTATCGGCCGTACACACTCGCCGACGGTCCCGCGATATATCGGCCGTTCAGGAGAACGGCCGATATATCGACCAGTGTGTACGGGCCTTAAGGCTTCTCAGAATGCCTGTCTCATCTCCATAGCGGAGGCCAGTAAATCTGCATCAGAAGAAACAGACAATGGTCTCGGCACGCTACAAAATGGAGTGCAACACTGTAAACTCTTAAGGGAACGATTAAAAAATTTTTTTAGGTGCCAGCCACTAGATGGTGCTTGATGACAGCAATTTGATTGTCCTGCCTTTCAGACGCGATCGCTGCGAACGCCAACATTTCTGCTCGCAGCCTGATGAGGAGGCGAGCAGAAATGTGCAAAGTGTCCAGTTTTTTTACTCAAATGGGATGTTGCTGGTATTATTTTAGTCAGGTTAAGCCACTTTTTATGCAACTAAACTCGGTGCTTTTGGGTGCTTAAAGAGTAATGAGCGCCCGATCGGAGCAGCAATTAAATTGCTCTGATGGGCACCCATTGCTTTTGGTTGCCAAAAAAAATCTTAATCGCCCCCTTAATTTACATATTGCTCTCACAATACATAGAAAAAAGTCAGCATAAAGAACTTGTGTTATTATGATGGTTCGCCTACCAGACATACATATCAAGCAAAAAGTTGGACCCAAAAGTGAGATGCTGGTAGCCTTTTTATACTACCACTCCTCTTTGCTCCAGTCCCAGGTGCTTGACGCGCTTCGTTATGTCCAATATCTTTTACAAAAGCCAACTTTTTGCCATCGATGGTCAATAGTTTTGCCATTGATGGCAGAGCTCCACCTCCCCCATGAGTGAAGCACCTTCACTCATTGGACCGCTTAGTCTTGCCTCCTTTACACCATGAAGGGTGTAATTCATCGATGGTTTCCAGTCATCAGCGTAAACCAACAATGTAAACCTGTTGATGGTCATACCTACACTGGCGTATGGCTCCGCATTATAAAATAGGAATTTAATATCTACCGGTAATTCCTTTTCTCCTAGTCGGTAGTGGATACTGGGGTCTTGTACTTTAGTACCATGGGGTATAGATTGAGTCCACTGGAGCCTGGCACTTTAAAAACCTTTACTGTGTGTATATGTGTGCTGGTTCCTCCCCTCTATGCCCCTCCTACCAGACTCAGTCTAGGAAAACTGTGCCCGAGGAGATGGACATAATATGAGAGAAGAACAATACAACAGCAGTGAGGCAACAAGCCAACAAACAACCATAAACGAAAGGAGGGTGCTAACCAGAACAGAGGATACCAACACCAACCTAACCCGGATAGCACAGCTATCCCAACAACATAATGGGACCGCAACCTTGGTCCAACCAAATACTTACACAGGTAAGCAGGAACGAAGCACTGAGGTGGGCGCCCAGTATCCACTACGGACTAGGAGAAAAGGAATTACCGGTAGGTATTAAATCTCTATTTTCTCTTACGTCCTAGAAGATACTGGGCTCTTGTACTTTAGTACCATGGGGAAGTCCCAAAGCTCCCAAACGGGTGGGAGAGTGCTGAGACCCCTGTAAAACCGCCTGACCAAACTGAAGGTCATCCTTGGCCACGGTATCGAACCTATAAAATGTAACAAACGTGTTCGAACCAGACCAAGTTGCAGCTCGGTACAACTGTAGGGCCGATACACCCCGGGCAGCCGCCCAGGAAGACCCACTGACCTTGTCGAGTGGGCCAGAACAGACTTAAGGGCAGAGCTGCCGAAGTATAGGCCTATTGAATAGTCAACGAGCAATAGATTGCTTGGAAGCTGGCCGACCAATCTTGGAGGCATCATAAAGGAAAAAAAGGTAGGTCAGATTTCCAATGACGGTCCGTCCTTTTGACATAAATCTCCAGAGCCCTGACCACATCCAAGGACTCAGGGCCAACGGAAGCGTCAGACAACTCTGGAACCACAATATGAAAAGCTGACACCACTTTAGGCAAAAACTGAGGACGGGTCCTATGTTCCGCCCTGTCGTCATGAAAAACCAAATAAGGGCTTTTACAAGATAAGGCCCCTAATTCAGAGACATGCCTGGCAGACGCCAATTCCAATAACATCCCCGTCTTCCAGGTGAGAAATTTTAACTTCCACCCTATGTAAGGGTTCAAACCAATACGATTGGAGAAAGTACAGAACCACACTGCGGTCCCACTGAGCCGTGGGAGGCACAAAGGGGCGGTTGCATATCAAGAACTCTCTTTAGGAAAATCTGTACTTCCGGCAACATGGCAAGTTGTTTCTGGAAGAAAACAGAGAGCGCCGAAATCTGGACTTTGATGGAGCCTAAACGTAGACCCATATCCACTCCAGCTTGCAGGAAAAGTAGAAAACAACCAATTCTAAATTCCACGGGAGAAACCTCTCTACTTTCACACCAGGAAACATACTTTTTCCAGATACGATGATAATGTTTTGATGTAACCATCTTCCTGGCCTGGACCATGGTGGAAATAACCCGGGAGGGAAGACCCTTTCTTGCTAGAATCTCCCTCTCAACTTCCAAGCCGTCAAACGTAACCGCTGTAAGTCTGGATAGATGAACAGACCTTGCTGAAGAAGATAGTCTTGGAGCGGCAGAGGCCAGGGATCCTCCAGAGACATTGGCAGGATGTCCGAGTACCACGCCCGTCGAGGCCAATCCAGGGTAATAAGAACTGCCTGAACACTTTTCCTTCTTAGCCTTTTTAGCACCATTGGGAGTATCAATAGAGGAAGGAACAGGTACACAAACTGGTATGTCCACGGTGCCATCAGCGCGTCCACTGCTACAGCATGCGGATCCCTCGTTCTGGATCAGTAGTGGCATAGCTTCCTGTTGAGATGAGAAGCCATCAGATCTATCTGCGGAGAGCCCCACCAGTGAATTAACTTTTGAAACACCTGAGGATGTAGGCCTCATTCCCCCAGATGGAGGTCGTGCCTGCTGAGGAAGTTTGCTTCCCAGTTGTCCACTGAATATGGCTGAGATGGCCCTTGCATTGGTCTCTGCCCAGAGGTGGATTTTTGACACCTCTCACATCGCCGCTCTGCTTCTCGTTCCCCCTTGTCGGTTTATGTACGCAATTGCTGAGGCGTTGTCCGACTGAACCTGGATCGCCCGATCCTTCAGGAGATGAGAAGCCTGCAGAAGAGCATTGTAAATTACCCTGAGTTCTAGGATGTTTATGGGCAGAGCAGATTCCTGTCTTGACCATATCCCGCGAACCGGGCCCCTTGGGTCACCGCTCCCCAACCCCGGAGGCTGGCATCTGTTGTCAGTAAAATCCACGAGTGGATATTGAAACTCCTGCCCTCTACCAGGTGAGGAACTTGTAGCCACCATAATAGAGAACTCCGGGCTCTCAGAGATAAGGTCACTTCCTGATGCATATGAAGGTGAGAACCCGACCATTTGTCCAGCCGATCCAGTTGTAATGGTTGGGCATGAAATCTGCCGTATTGGATTGCCTTGTAAGCAGCCACCATCTTGCCCAGTAATCCGATGCAAAGATGTATGGATACTTTTCGAGGATGGAGCACCGAGTGGACCATAGCCTGTATAGTCAAGGCCTTGTCCACCAGGAGAAACACCTTTTGAGAGACAGTATCCAGTATCATTCCCAGGAACTGAAGATGTTGAGTCAGTTCCAGGTGAGATTTCTGAAAATTTAGGATCCACCCATTATCCGTAAGTAGGCGAGTTGTCAGATTGATGCTGTGCAGCAGACGCTCCCTGTACACAGTCTTTATTAGATCGTCCAAGTAGGGGGACTGTGTTTACTCCCATCATGCGCAGCTGCAGCATCATCTACGCCATGACCTTGGTGAAGACCCTCGGAGCTGTGGACAATCCAAAGGGTAAGGCCTGAAACTGGAAATGGTTGTCCAATATGGTGAACCTGAGGTAAGCCTGATGAGGGGGCCACATGGGAATGTGTAGGTAAGCATCCTTGACATCCAGAGACACCAGGAACTCCCCCTCCTCCAGAGCAGACACCACCGCCCGCAGGGATTCCATCTTGAATTTGAACACCTGCAGATACGAGTTTAGAGTTTTAAGATGGGGCACACCGAACCGTCCGGTTTGGGAATGACAAAAAGACTGGAGTAAAAACCCCTGTTGCGTAACGGAGGAGGTACAGGAACCACCACCACCCCTGTCTGCAAAAGTTTTTGAATAGCCGCTTGCAAGGTAACTTTTGCTGTGGGTAAAGCTGGTAAGCCCGACTTGAAAAACCTGTGAGGAGGGAGTGTTTCAAAATTCCAGCCGGTATCCTTGGGAAATGAGGTTCCTCACCCAAGGATCCCGGCAGGACTCCGCCCACACAGGGGCGAAGTGCTGAAGGCAAACACCTACCTGAAACTCGCCTTGCCGCTGTCGCCAACCGTCATGCGGCAGGGGATCCGGTGGTCTGGTCCAGGGAGACAGCAGGTGCAGGCTTACGGGACTTACCACGAGATCCTCTGAAAGTGGTGGAGACAACTTGGCCCCTGCCTCTGAACCTTGCCACACGAAAGGACTGCAAGGAGGGTCCGGTGTAAAAACGTCTAGCAGGTGGTGCAGCCGACGGCTAATAGATAGACTTACCCGCCGTTGCTTGGGAGATCCATTTGTTTAATTTGTCTCCAAAACAAGGCATCACCTGTAAAGGGAAGATTTTCTACACCCTTTTTGGAATCAGCGTCAGCCGACCACTGATGTAACCACAGAGCTCTGCGCACCAAAACAGCCATAGCAGTAGTGCGGCCATTTATCTTACACAACTCTTTAATAGCCTCGCTCATAAAATTTGCTGCAGCATCCTGTATATTATGCTGCAGAAAAGTAGTGACCTCATCTCGAGGCAGAGAGAATAAAGCGTCAATAACAGTATCAGACCACTTGACTAACGCCCTGGAATACCACCCACAAACTATTGTAGGACGTTGTGCTGCGCCTGCTGCCATATAAATTGCCTTGAGCGTGGTCTCAATTTTACGGTCAGCCGGCTCTTTCAGGGATATAGCCCCTGGTACTGGCAGTACTAGTTTCTTAGACAGTCTGGATACAGACGTGTCGACTGACGGGGTTTTTCCCATACCTTCCTGTCCTCAGCTGGGAGGGGAAAGGTAGTTAAAAACCTCTGAGGAATTTTACATTTCTTATCAGGGTTCAACCAAGCCTCCCTGGCCAGGGAGTTTAATTCCTTAGACACCGGAAAAGTGGCTGAGCACTTGGGTCTAACATTAAAGTATAACTCCTCATCTGGTTCTGCCTCCTGATCTGGTATGTGGAGGACCTCTCTTACAGCAAAAATGAGAGCCTGTCCTTATCCATAACATCATCATCATCCACATCAGGCTGATCAGAATCAGAATCAGACTGGAGCACTTGTGGCAGTTGAGCATTTATGTGAAATCCCTAGAGGGGGCTGAGAAACCTTCTTGGCATCTGCTGCTTTAGCCATGCAATCAATAGAATGCTTTAACATCTGTCTCTCTCTTTTCGCTGCAGCTAACTCTGAATTGACATTCTGAATCATGCTTTTAAAGCTATCAAGCCAGTCAGGTGCCTGTGAGATGGGTCCCTGTGGTGATAATGAACATGGCTCACACATAAGTGACCCCTCTGAAGACGGGGTTGAATTACAAGCAGCACACATAACCATGTCCACAGACATCCTACACAACTGTAAAACAGCGCAGCCCACTAACCAAACACCTCCACACAGACCCCAGAGAGCCCTTGGAGTGACACTGAGGAGCGGATACCAGCACACAGAACACAGCAGTGTAATATGTGTAACTAAATGTATGACCTGACAGTAGTGCAGCGGCGCTTCCACCGATGTGCTCCTCCCTTTACTATGACCCCCTGGTACCAGTACAGAGTCCTGTAGCAGCGTGGGTCTCCAGAAGAGCAGCATGCATGCAGCCCTGATCCGCAGCAGCAGGAAATGGCGCTTTCCCGCCTCATGTCCCACTACGGGAAGCCCTGTTCCCTGTAATGGCGCACGGTCCCTGATCCAAATTTTTATACTGGCTAAATTACAAACAACATCATATATTCAGACAGTACACACAAACCCTTTGTTGAGACAGTGAGCACTGAGGGCTTAGCCAGTTTGTCCGCGGTGGGCACCGCAGCTCTGGGCCCGTGACCACCGCGTGACTTGCCGCCAAACTGCACTGGGGACCTGCTAACCGGGACCCCAGTGTAACACTCACCGCACCTTGTACTTTGGCATCAGTTAGAGGGTGGCGGCTAGCTGCTGACGTGGGCACACATACTAACAATGTGTGATCAGCACCTCAGGAGCTCAGTGTCCTGTCAGCTGGGATTATGAACCATTAACCCTCAGGAGGTTGGTTTGGTTCCCCCTCTAAGTCCCACGAAGCAGGTAGCCTGGTTGCCAACCAGGGCTACCTGAAAATAATAAACTAAAATAAAAACCAAAGGAAACTCTCCGGAGCTCCAGAAAAATGCACCCGGCTCCTGGGTAAATTATTCTAAACTGAGTCTGGTAAGAGGGGCATAGAGGGGAGGAGCCAGCACACACATACACATACTAAAGGTTTTTAAAGTGCCAGGCTCCAGTGGACCCAATCTATACCCCATGGTACTAAAGTACAAGACCCCAGTATCCACTAGGACGTAAGAGAAATAAATGTTTAAAAAAAATAAGAATTTACTTACCGATAATTCTATTTCTCGTAGTCCGTAGTGGATGCTGGGGACTCCGTAAGGACCATGGGGAATAGCGGCTCCGCAGGAGACAGGGCACAAAAGTAAAAGCTTTAGGATCAGGTGGTGTGCACTGGCTCCTCCCCCTATGACCCTCCTCCAAGCCTCAGTTAGGATACTGTGCCCGGACGAGCGTACACAATAAGGAAGGATTTTGAATCCCGGGTAAGACTCATACCAGCCACACCAATCACACTGTACAACCTGTGATCTGAACCCAGTTAACAGCATGATAACAGCGGAGCCTCTGAAAAGATGGCTCACAACAATAATAACCCGATTTTTGTAACAATAACTATGTACAAGTATTGCAGACAATCCGCACTTGGGATGGGCGCCCAGCATCCACTACGGACTACGAGAAATAGAATTATCGGTAAGTAAATTCTTATTTTCTCTGACGTCCTAAGTGGATGCTGGGGACTCCGTAAGGACCATGGGGATTATACCAAAGCTCCCAAACGGGCGGGAGAGTGCGGATGACTCTGCAGCACCGAATGAGAGAACTCCAGGTCCTCCTCAGCCAGGGTATCAAATTTGTAGAATTTTGCAAACGTGTTTGCCCCTGACCAAGTAGCAGCTCGGCAAAGTTGTAAAGCCGGGACCCCTCGGGCAGCCGCCCAAGATGAGCCCACCTTTCTTGTGGAATGGGCATTTACATATTTTGGCTGTGGCAGGCCTGCCACAGAATGTGCAAGCTGAATTGTACTACACATCCAACTAGCAATCGTCTGCTTAGAAGCAAGAGCACCCAGTTTGTTGGGTGCATACAGTATAACAGCAAGTCAGTTTTCCTGACTCCAGCCGTCCTGGAAACCTATATTTTCAGGGCCCTGACAACATCTAGCAACTTGGAGTCCTCCAAGTCCCTAGTAGCCGCAGGTACCACAATAAGCTGGTTCAGTTGAAACGCTGACACCACCTTAGGGAGAAACTGGGGACGAGTCCGCAGCTCTGCCCTGTCCGAATGGACAATCAGATATGGGCTTTTGTGAGACAAAGCCGCCAATTCTGACACTCGCCTGGCCGAGGCCAGGGCCAACAGCATGGTCACTTTCCATGTGAGATATTTCAAATCCACAGATTTGAGCGGTTTAAACCAATGTGATTTGAGGAATCCCAGAACTACGTTGAGATCCCACAGTGCCACTGGAGGCACAAAAGGGGGTTGTATATGCAGTACTCCCTTGACAAACTTCTGGACTTCAGGAACTGAAGCCAATTCTTTCTGGAAGAAAATCGACAGGGCCGAAATTTGAACCTTAATGGACCCCAATTTGAGGCCCATAGACACTCCTGTTTGTAGGAAATGCAGGAATCGACCGAGTTGAAATTCCTCCGTGGGGGCCTTCTTGGCCTCACACCATGCAACATATTTTCGCCAAATGCGGTGATAATGTTGTGCGGTCACCTCCTTCCTGGCTCTGACCAGGGTAGGGATGACCTCTTTCGGAATGCCTTTTTCCCTTAGGATCCGGCGTTCAACCGCCATGCCGTCAAACGCAGCCGCGGTAAGTCTTGGAACAGACATGATCCTTGCTGAAGCAAGTCCCTTCTTAGTATCTCTTGAAGTTCCGGGTACCAAGTCCTTCTTGGCCAATCCGGAGCCACGAGTATAGTTCTTACTCCTCTCCGTCTTATAATTCTCAGTACCTTGGGTATGAGAGGCAGAGGAGGGAACACATACACCGACTGGTACACCCACGGTGTTACCAGAGCGTCCCAGCTATTGCCTGAGGGTCTCTTGACCTGGCGCAATACCTGTCCAGTTTTTTGTTCAGACGGGACGCCATCATGTCCACCTTTGGTCTTTCCCAACGGTTCACAATCATGTGGAAGACTTCCAGATGAAGTCCCCACTCTCCCGGGTGGAGGTCGTGCCTGCTGAGGAAGTCTGCTTCCCAGTTGTCCACTCCCGGAATGAACACCGCTGACAGTGTTATCACATGATTTTTCGCCCCGCGAAGAATCCTTGCTGCCATTACCCTCCTGCTTCTTGTGCCGCCCTGTCTGTTTACGTGGGCGACTGCCGTGATGTTGTCCGACTGGATCAGCACCGGTTGACTTTGAAGCAGAGGTCTTCCTAGGCTCAGAGCATTGTAAATTGCCCTTAGCTCCAGTATATTTATGTGGAGAGAAGTCTCCAGACTTGACCACACTCCTTGGAAATTTCTTCCCTGTGTGACTGCTCCCCAGCCTCTCAGGCTGGCATCCGTGGTCACCAGGACCCAGTCCTGAATGCCGAATCTGCTGCCCTCTAGTAGATGAGCACTCTGCAGCCACCACAGAAGAGACACCCTTGTCCTTGGAGACAGGATTATCCGCTGATGCATCTGAAGATGCGATCCGGACCATTCGTCCAGCAGGTCCCACTGAAAAATTCTTGCGTGAAATCTGCAGAATGGAATCGCTTCGTAAGAAGCCACCATTTTTCCCAGGACTCTTGTGCATTGATGCACTGACACTTGGCCTGGTTTTAGGAGGTTTCTGACTAGCTCGGATAACTCCCTGGCTTTCTCCTCCGGGAGAAACACCTTTTTCTGGACTGTGTCCAGAATCATCCCTAGGAACAGCAGACGTGTCATCGGAATCAGCTGCGATTTTGGAATATTTAGAATCCACCCGTGCTGTCGTAGAACTACTTGAGATAGTGCTACTCCGACCTCCAACTGTTCTCTGGACCTTGCCCTTATCAGGAGATCGTCCAAGTAAGGGATAATTAAGACGCCTTTTCTTTGAAGAAGAATCATCATTTCGGCCATTACCTTGGTAAAGACCCGGGGTGCCGTGGACAATCCAAACGGCAGCGTCTGAAACTGATAGTGACAGTTCTGTACCACGAACCTGAGGTACCCTTGGTGAGAAGGGCAAATTGGGACATGGAGGTAAGCATCCTTGATGTCCAGGGACACCATATAGTCCCCTTCTTCCTGGTTCGCTATCACTGCTCTGAGTGACTCCATCTTGATTTGAACCTTTGTATGTAAGTGTTCAAAGATTTCAGATTTAGAATAGGTCTCACCGAGCCGTCTGGCTTCAGTACCACAAATAGTGTGGAATAATACCCCTTTCCTTGTTGTAGGAGGGGTACTTTGATTATCACCTGCTGGGAATACAGCTTGTGAATTGTTTCCAATACTGCCTCCCTGTCGGAGGGAGACATTGGTAAAGCAGACTTCAGGAACCTGCGAGGGGGAGACGTCTCGAATTTCCAATCTGTACCCCTGGGATACTACTTGTAGGATCCAGGGGTCCACTTGCGAGTGAGCCCACTGCGTGCTGAAACTCTTGAGACGACCCCCCACCGCACCTGAGTCCGCTTGTACGGCCCCAGCGTCATGCTGAGGACTTGGCAGAAGCGGTGGAGGGCTTCTGTTCCTGGGAAGGGGCTGCCTGCTGCAGTCTTCTTCCCTTTCCTCTACCCCTGGGCAGATATGACTGGCCTTTTGCCCGCTTGCCCTTCTGGGGACGAAAGGACTGAGGCTGAAAAGACGGTGTCTTTTTCTGCTGAGATGTGACTTGGGGTAAAAAAGGTGGATTTTCCAGCTGTTGCCGTGGCCACCAGGTCCGATGGACCGACCCCAAATAACTCCTCCCCTTTATACGGCAATACTTCCATGTGCCGTTTGGAATCTGCATCACCTGACCACTGTCGTGTCCATAAACATCTTCTGGCAGACATGGACATCGCACTTACTCTTGATGCCAGAGTGCAAATATCCCTCTGTGCATCTCGCATATATAGAAATGCATCCTTTAAATGCTCTATAGTCAATAAAATACTGTCCCTATCAAGGGTATCAATATTTTCAGTCAGGGAATCCGACCAAGCCACCCCAGCGCTGCACATCCAGGCTGAGGCGATCGCTGGTCGCAGTATAACACCAGTATGTGTGTATATACTTTTTTGGATATTTTCCAGCCTCCTATCAGCTGGCTCCTTGAGGGCGGCCGTATCTGGAGACGGTAACGCCACTTGTTTTGATAAGCGTGTGAGCGCCTTATCCACCCTAGGGGGTGTTTCCCAACGCGCCCTAACTTCTGGCGGGAAAGGGTATAACGCCAATAATTTTCTATCGGGGGAAACCCACGCATCATCACACACTTCATTTAATTTATCTGATTCAGGAAAAACTACAGGTAGTTTTTTCACACCCCACCTAATACCCTTTTTTGTGGTACTTGTAGTATCAGAAATATGTAACACCTCCTTCATTGCCCTTAACATGTAACGTGTGGCCCTAATGGAAAATACGTTTGTTTCTTCACCGTCGACACTGGAGTCAGTGTCCGTGTCTGTGTCGACCGACTGAGGTAATGAGCGTTTTAAAGCCCCTGACGGTGTTTGAGACGCCTGGACAGGTACTAATTGGTTTGCCGGCCGTCTCATGTCGTCAACCGACCTTGCAGCGTGTTGACATTATCACGTAATTCCCTAAATAAGCCATCCATTCCGGTGTCGACTCCCTAGAGAGTGACATCACCATTACAGGCAATTGCTCCGCCTCCTCACCAACATCGTCCTCATACATGTCGACACACACGTACCGACACACAGCACACACACAGGGAATGCTCTGATAGAGGACAGGACCCCACTAGCCCTTTGGGGAGACAGAGGGAGAGTTTGCCAGCACACACCAAAACGCTATAATTATACAGGGACAACCTTATATAAGTGTTTTCCCTTATAGCATCTTAATATATAATAATATCGCCACATAAAATGCCCCCCCTCTCTGTTTTAACCCTGTTTCTGTAGTGCAGTGCAGGGGAGAGCCTGGGAGCCTTCCTAGCAGCGGAGCTTTGTAGGAAAATGGCGCTGTGTGCTGAGGAGAATAGGCCCCGCCCCCTTTTCAGCGGGCTTCTTCTCCCGTTTTTCTGACAACCTGGCAGGGGTTAAATACATCCATATAGCCCCAGAGGCTATATGTGATGTATTTTTAGCCAGAATAGGTACTTTCATTGCTGCCCAGGGCGCCCCCCCCAGCGCCCTGCACCCTCAGTGACCGTTGGTGTGAAGTGTGCTGAGAGCAATGGCGCACAGCTGCAGTGCTGTGCGCTACCTCATGAAGACTGAGAAGTCTTCAGCCGCCGGTTTCTGGACCTCTTCTCTCTTCGGCATCTGCAAGGGGGTCGGCGGCGCGGCTCCGGTGACCCATCCAGGCTGTACCTGTGATCGTCCCTCTGGAGCTAGTGTCCAGTAGCCTAAGAAGCCAATCCATCCTGCACGCAGGTGAGTTCACTTCTTCTCCCCTAAGTCCCTCGTTGCAGTGAGCCTGTTGCCAGCAGGACTCACTGAAAATAAAAAACCTAACAAAACTTTTACTCTAAGCAGCTCTTTAGGAGAGCCACCTAGATTGCACCCTTCTCGGCCGGGCACAAAAACCTAACTGAGGCTTGGAGGAGGGTCATAGGGGGAGGAGCCAGTGCACACCACCTGATCCTAAAGCTTTTACTTTTGTGCCCTGTCTCCTGCGGAGCCGCTATTCCCCATGGTCCTTACGGAGTCCCCAGCATCCACTTAGGACGTCAGAGAAATTACTTTCTTGCAGCTAAAATAACTTCCAATTAATATTTGGTGCAGTGCAAGAGGCAAGCCCCTCAACATATGAAGAGGGGAAATAAATTCAGTACAAAGGGCATGACACAATGACTGGCCCTGCTATAGAGGTACACAGGAAAACTTGTGGGTGCCACGCATGTCTGATATATGCGCAGCTGGGAATTGCGGCAATGCTCGGCCACACATCCCCAGTAACTATGTTGTAGAATAATGTACAATAGATCTTAAGTACCAGTCTGAGGACAACTATCTCCATATGTGATGTGTAATGTGAAGATGGTCAGATAACCTGGTAAGGGTGTGGATCATTGGGTCGACAGTCATTAGGTCGACCACTATTGGTCAACAGTCACTAGGTGGACACCTGAAATAAGTCGAAACGGTCATTAGATCGACATGGAAAAAGGTCGACATGAGGTTTAAAAAAAAAAAATAATTGGTGTCATTTTTTTCGTAAAGTGACCGGGAACCCCAATTTGTGCACCGTGTCACCTCGCATTGGTTCGCCACGCTTCAGGCAAGGTGCCAGGCTACTATTCCCAACCATGTATAAAAAAGTTTAAAAAAAAAAGAAGTGAAACCTCATGTCGACCTTTTCATGTGTAGACCTTTGCCATGTAGACCTAGTGACCATGTCGACCTAATGCATGTCAACCAATATTGGTCAACCTAATGAGTGTCAACCTAAGTGTTGTCGACCTAAAGAACGGATACCACCAGATACCTATACATCCGTAACTCTAGACCTGTCCCAGTATATAAGCTCTGCATCCAATCCACTGACTATAGGGTAGCACTCCTACCACTAACTAAATGTGATCTCTATATTGGCTCAGAGGAGGAACAGTTGCACTGAGGCTGCAGCTGCTGCATATATACAGTCAGTAACTCCTGCCAGCCACTCACACTCACAGCTCTTCTTTCACCTGCCCTTATAATCGCGTGTGAGAGTCGCCTTGCCATTAGTGTATTCTAATCAGGCGAGCGATTGGCTGCGAGGGAAAGTGGGCGTGTCTGCGGGCCGCAGGAAAGTGTTGCTGGGTTACCATAGAGTGTGTGCGGCTTCCGGTGTACACAGTGCGTGCAGCTGCGGCGCCTGCCTGTCAGTCCCTCACTTACCCAGCGCAGTGCTGTGGCCGTCGGCCTGTGAGTCCCGCACACACACGCCGGAAGGTGGCTGGAAGGTAGGTGGGGTCCTGCAAAGATAATAGATGACATTTGCAGCACTGTATATAAATCAGTGTCATGTCATACATCCCCTTCCACAGTGCTCATGCTGAGGCTGGGTAACATACAGCTCCTGGCCCGTTCATTCATTAGGGGTATCTAATCTATCTATCTATCTATCTATCTATCTATCTATCTATCTATCTATCTATCGAGACCATTTTCCTAGAACCCCGTGCTGGGGTCTGCATGGAAAAAAATTAGTCTGCGTGCCACGGGCTTCCATACAAACGTGTATTGGAAACTTACATCACAGTAAACAAAAATACAATACAACAACGTTGTCATGTAATGTACAGTATTTTTGTTTTTTTGTGTGTTGTGATGTCAGTTTTTTCCATGCAGACCCCAGCAAAGTGTTCTAGGAAAATAGATTCTATATCATCACCCCGGCATTAACCAGAGCGTCCAGAGTGCCATACAACCAGCTGTAACATATATATAGGTTGAGTATCCCTTATACAAAATGCTTGGGACCAGAGGTATTTTGGTTATCGGATTTTTCCGTATTTTGGAATAATTGCATACCATAATGAGATATCATGGCGATGGGACCTAAATCTAAGCACAGAATGCATTTGTTACATACACAGCTTATACACACAGCCTGAAGATCATTTAATACAATATTTTTTATAACATTGTGTATTAAACAAAGTTTGTGTACATTGAGCCATCAAAAAACAAAGGTTTTACTATTTCCCTCTCACTCAAAAAAGTCTGTATATCGGAATATTTGGATATGGGATACTCAACCTGTGTGTGTGTGTGTGTGTGTGTGTGTGTGTGTGTATATATATATATATATATATATATATATATATATATATATATATATATATATATATATATATATATATATTTATATTATTTTTTTATTTTATTTTTAATTTTTTTTTTTTAATTTTCCTGTATTTGGATCAATTAGTATTAAGTGAAAATAAAACATGTTTGTCTCTGAGGACTGGGGAACACATAAGAATAATATTAATATAGCGCTTTTCTCCCGTAGGACTCGAAGTCGCTTTACAGACATGAGAAACTTGGTATATTGTACAGGGAATTGGTATTTCAGAATATAGAAACCTACGCAGAAATAATTAAAAACAGTATAAACCTAGAAAGCACAGTAAGCATAGTGTAGGGTTTGTTTAGACATTTCAGGCAATAACTTCCACAGGTCATACAGTCCACCCATGAATGGCACCAGGTGAGGCAGCCATCTTCGGTGAGCTACGTAGGATTACCATGGGTGGAATCTGTTACCCTTAGAAGAGATGACACAACCCTTAGAAGAGATGACACAAAATGAGTGGTTGCAGCGTCCTAACACTTAGGGTGGGGTCCAGTCATAACCGTTTTTCATCTCATCCAGGAGCGTACCAGGAGAGGCAGCCATGCTGGGTGCACTGCGGAGGTTATGCTATGGGCGATAAGACACACAAGGAACTGAAGCATATCTGGAATGACTACCACATGTGTGGCAGTACGATATACCCTGTATGACTAGATCCACGTAAAGTACATCGTGCCCACGAAAGATGCACTTCAGTGGAGGTATAGCACATGCATAGCATACAGTGGGAGGAAAGTACATGGTTATAAAGCAGGGAACAGCAAATACAGGTGAGTGCAATCAGAGCAGCTGGGGTCAGAAGTAATTGAGAATTAAGTTTGACAGTCGTCGCAGAGTTCTGAACAACTTTGGAGGCGACGTATCAAACCTTCTAAGGAGGACAAGTGGAATAGATGCCCCTAGCTATCTGTTATCAATATATAGTCTTTATAATGATCGCTAGCAGCTGATGGATTGCTAAGGGGTAACTTCTCTACCTGTTCTCTTTAGAATGTTTGATACATCTCCCCCTGTGTTTTTCATACACATCCAGGTAGGCACATGGGAATAAGTAACACAAATGGTAAATAAATATGCCTTAAAGCCGAGGTGTGAGAGACTGTGTATTGGTGCTGTTATCTCCAATGTCCATATTACAGATACACCATGACCGGATGTATGTAAGGCCTCCAACTCCTCCTCATTTATTTTCAGGTGCCACAAATACTGCTGCACAGGACAGTGGGTATAAGAAATCCTACATACAAAACATAATTCATATGAAGAGATGTGGATGAAGAAGGTGCAGCCGTGCTTCCATAAAATCCCATTAAAAAACTCAAACAACATTGGGGCTGTCGAGGTAAGCTTGATTCCTACTGTATGGGCCTAATTCAGACCTGATCAGAGCAGCAAATGTGTTTGCCAGATTTTCATTCCAACCAGCCAGATTGGACAGATTGTCTGCCAGATAATTGTATAGTGGGGGTAATTCCAAGTTGATCGCAGCAGGATTTTCGTTAGCAATTGGGCAAAACCATGTGCACTGCAGGTGGGGCAGATATAGCATGTGCAGAGAGAATTAGATTTGGGTGGGGTGTGTTTAAACTGAAATCTAAATTGCAGTGTAAAAATAAAGCAGCCAGTATTTACACAGAAATAAAATAATCCACCCAAATCTAACTCTCTCTGCACATGTTGTTATATCTGCCACACCTGCAGTGCACATGGTTTTGCCCATTAGAAAACAAATTTGCTGCTGCGATCAGGTCTGAATTAGGCCCTATGTCAGTGGTTTCCAAACTTTTTTGAATCACGCCGCCCTAGAATATCAGAATTTTTTTCACGGCACCCCTAGGCAAAAAATTTCTTATTGAGAAATTTAGAAAGAAATATTACATTAAGTAGATCGCGTTTATATGTCATCCTTAGGGTCAGTTGTGTGGTGAGGGACAAGATTTGCTTCTGTTTGGCCACATATTTTATGACTGGCAGCCACCAGCACTGGTTTTGCCTATTATATTGACCATGAATAATTTGAATTGGTCCTAGACCACCAGCCCAGGGCACCCCTGCAAGTGTCCCGTGGCACCCCAGGGAGCCACGGCACACAGTTTGGGAACCTCTGCCGTATGTGCATTAGCTACAATATACAGTACTGGACCAATTCAGAGATGAATGCAAGTTTGTTTCATGGATGGGTCTTGTGATTTTTACCTCTGCATATGCTCCATAGCTGAGAGCGCGCGTCTACCGATGATTCCTAGTTATAGAAACATAGAATATGACGACAGATAAGATCCACTTGGCCCATCTAGTCTGCCCTTTTTTTTTTTTTATAATCTTGTAGGTAATCTGGACCCCTAATAGAAACATAGGGGTCGATCCTATTACCCTCAATGTGCCGTTGCCGCAGCATTGCACCCGATCTCACACCCTTTGCGTGCTGATTTCAGGCTGAATTTGCCCCAAAGTGTTCGGCAGCGAGTGCTTTAGTGCGAATTCGGGCCGCCGTATAGATTCACACCCGCTATATCATCGCGGCTAATAGGATCGACCCCATAAAATTTGACTTGTACAAACCTCAGTCACTTGCGACTGACCATAACTGCGTGGTAATGGGCATTTGTGCGTAGACCAGACGTTCTCAAACGCGGTCCTCAAGGCACCCCAACGGTCCAGGTTTTAGGTATATCCATGGCTGAGACAGATGGTTAAATCAAATTGACTGAGGTGCTAATTAAGTCACCCGTGGCCAAGCATGGACAAATTTAAAACCTGGACCATTGGGGTCTCTTGAGGGCCGCATTTGAGAACCTCTGGCATAGGTTGTAGTTGGTAAAGGTGTTTAGTCCGATTTGGCGGTCTGGGCTGAGTTGAGCATATGCATAGATCCATCTGATTCCTGGGCTGATGCAACTACATGCTGATAATGCTGACTGCTATTTCAGCTAGTGTTTGGGTAGTGGTACACAGGCACATGGATTCATGCAACGCTGCAAATGGTGGAATGTCTATTTTTAGTTGTGTGCGTGCAGTGTATAACTGGCATGGAATTCTAACTCTGCCCTTAATTATCATGTTCTATATGCAGTCCTTCACAGGCTGAAAACGGCATTATTATGTGCATTTCATCATTCTGGCTTTCATTTGATAAAATGCCAGATTACAATCTCATATTATTATATTATTTCTCTGACGTCCTAGTGGATGCTGGGGACTCCGTAAGGACCATGGGGAATAGCGGCTCCGCAGGAGACTGGGCACAGCTAAGAAAGATTTAGGACTACCTGGTGTGCACTGGCTCCTCCCACTATGACCCTCCTCCAGACTTCAGTTAGAATCCTGTGCCCGGCTGAGCTGGATGCACACTAGGGGCTCTCCTGAGCTCCTAGAGAGAAAGTATATTTTAGGTTTTTTATTTTACAGTGAGATCTGCTGGCAACAGACTCACTGCAGCGAGGGACTAAGGGGAGAAGAAGCGAACCTACCTAACTGGTGGTAGCTTGGGCTTCTTAGGCTACTGGACACCATTAGCTCCAGAGGGATCGACCGCATGGAACCGGCCATTGATGTTCGGTCCCGGAGCCGCGCCGCCGGCCCCCTTACAGAGCCAGAAGCAAGAAGAATCCGGAAAATCGGCGTCAGAAGACATCAGTCTTCACCAAGGTAGCGCACAGCACTGCAGCTGTGCGCCATTGCTCCTCATACACACTTCACACTTCGGTCACTGAGGGTGCAGGGCGCTGGGGGGGGGCGCCCTGAGAAGCAATAAAAACACCTTGGCTGGCAAATATATCACAATATATAGCCCCAGAGGCTATATATGTGATAAATACCCCTGCCAGAATCCATAAAAAAGCGGGAGAAAAGTCAGCCGAAAAAGGGGCGGAGCTATCTCCTTCAGCACACTGGCGCTATTTCTCCCTCACAGCTCCGCTGGAAGGAAGCTCCCTGGCTTTCCCCTGCAGTCTACACTACAGAAAGGGTAAAAAAGAGAGGGGGGTCACTAAATTTAGGCGCAATATACATATAGCAGCTATAAGGGGATATAATTTAGTTAATCCCTGTATTATATAGCGCTCTGGTGTGTGCTGGCATACTCTCTCTCTGTCTCCCCAAAGGGCTTTGTGGGGTCCTGTCTTCTGTCAGAGCATTCCCTGTGTGTGTGCGGTGTGTCGGTACGGCTGTGTCGACATGTTTGATGAGGAGACTTATGTGGAGGAGGAGCAGGTGCCTATAAATGTGTTGTCACCCCCTGCGGGGCAGACACCGGAGTGGATGGACTTGTGGAAGGAATTACGCGAAAGTGTCGACTCCTTACATAAAAAATTTGACGACATGCCAAATGCGGGGCAGCCGGCTTCTCAGCCCGTGCCTGCCCAGACGTCTCAAAGGTCATCAGGGGCTCTAAAACGCCCGCTACCTCAGATGGCAGACACAGTTGTCGACACGGATACTGATACCAGTGTCGACGACGAAGAGACTAATGTAATGTCCAATAGGGCCACTCGTTATATGATTGAGGCAATGAAAAATGTTTTACACATTTCTGAGGTGACCCCAGGTACCACAAAAAAGGGTATTATGTTTGGGGAGAAAAAACTACCAGTAGTTTTTCCCCCTTCTGAAGAATTAAATGAAGTGTGTGAAGTAGCGTGGGCTTCCCCCGATTAAAAAATTGGTAATTTAAAAAAAATTACTAATGGCGTACCCTTTCCCGCCAGAGGATAGGTCACGTTGGGAAACACCCCCTAGGGAAGATAAAGCACTTACGCGCTTATCAAAAAAGGTGGCACTGCCGGTCCAGGATACGGCCGCCTTAAAGGAACCTGCTGACAGAAAGCAGGAGGCTCTCCTGAAAGCTATATATACACACACTGGTATTATACTGAGACCAGCTATTGCCTCAGCATGGATGTGCAGTGCTGCAGCTGCATGGTCAGACTCCCTGTCAGAAAACATTGACACCCTAGACAGGGACACTATATTGCTAAACGTAGAGCATATTAAAGACGCTGTCTTCTACATAAGAGATGCATAGAGGGATATATGCCGGCTGGCATCTAAAATAAGTGCACTGTCCATTTCTGCCAGGAGAGGGATATGGACCCGGCAGTGGACAGGTGATGCAGATTCTAAAAGGCACATGGAAGTTTTGCCTTATAAGGGTGAGAAGTTGTTCGGGGATGGTCTTTCGGACCTAGTGTCCACAGCAACGGCTGGGAAGTCAGCATTTTTGCCACATGTCCCCTCACAACCAAAGAGAGCACCGTATTATCAGGTACAGTCCTTTCGCCCCCAAAAGAGCAGACGGGGTAGAGGCGCGTCCTTTCTGCCCAGAGGCAGAGGTAGGGGAAAAAAGCTGCAGCATACAGCCACTTCCCAGGAACAAAAGTCCTCCCCCGCTTCTTCTGCTAAGTCCGCCGCATGACGCTGGGGCTCAACAGGCGGAGCCAGGTACGGTGGGGGCCCGTCTCAAAAACTTCAGCAATCAGTGGGCTCGCTCACAAGTAGATCCCTGGATCCTTCAAGTGGTATCTCAGGGGTACAGGCTGGAATTCGAGACATCCCCCCCCCCCCCCCCCCGCCGTTTCCTCAAATCTGCCTTACCAACGACTCCCTCAGAAAGGGAGGCTGTGTTAGAGGCAATTCACAGCTGTATTCCCAGCAGGTGATAGTCAAGGTGCCCCTACTTCAACAAGGACGGGGTTACTATTCCACAATGTTTGTGGTACCGAAACCGGACGGTTCGGTGAGACCCATTTTAAATTTGAAATCCTTGAACACATATTTAAGAAAATTCAAGTTCAAGATGGAATCGCTCAGGGCGGTTATTGCAAGCCTGGAAGAGGGGGATTACATGGTATCTCTGGACATCAAGGATGCTTACCTGCATGTCCCCATTTACCATCCTCACCAGGAGTACCTCAGATTTGTGGTACAGGATTGTCATTACCAATTCCAGACGTTGCCGTTCGGCCTGTCCACGGCACTGAGGGTATTTACCAAGGTAATGGCCGAAATGATGATACTCCTTCGGAAAAAGGGAGTTTTAATTATCCCATACTTGGACGATCTCCTGATAAGGCGAGGTCCAGAGAGCAGTTGTTGGTCGGCGTAGCATTATCTCAGGAGGTGCTACACCAGCACGGTTGGATTCTGAATATTCCAAAGTCTCAGCTGGTTCCGGCGACACGTCTACTGTTCCTGGGGATGATTCTGCACACAGTCCAGAAAAAAGTGTTTCTCCCAGAGGAAAAAGCCAAGGAGCTGTCATCTCTAGTCAGAGGCCTCCTGAAACCAAAACAGGTGTCGGTGCATCACTGCACGCGAGTCCTGGGAAAGATGGTAGCTTCATACGAAGCAATTCCATTCGGCAGGTTCCATGCCAGAACCTTTCAGTGGGACCTGTTGGACCAATGGTCCGGATCGCATCTTCAAATGCATCGGTTGATAACCCTGTCTCCAAGGACCAGGGTGTCTCTGCTGTGGTGGCTGCAGAGTGCTCATCTCAGAGAGGGCCGCAGATTCGGCATACAGGACTGGGTCCTGGTGACCACGGATGCCAGCCTTCGGGACTGGGGAGCAGTCACACGGGGAAGAAACTTCCAAGGACTTTGGTCAAGTCAGGAGACTTCCCTACACATAAATGTTCTGGAACTGAGGGCCATTTACAATGCCCTAAGTCAGGCAAAGCCCCTGCTTCAAAACCAGCCGGTTCTGATCCAGTCAGACAACATCACGGCAGTCGCCCATGTAAATCGACAGGGCGGCACAAGAAGCAGGATGGCGATGGCAGAAGCCACATGGATTCTCCGATGTGCGGAAAATCACGTGTTAGCACTGTCAGCAGTGTTCATTCCGGGAGTGGACAACTGGGAAGCAGACTTCCTCAGCAGGCACGACCTCCACCCGGGAGAGTGGGGACTTCATCCAGAAGTCTTCCAACTGATTGTAAACCGTTGGGAAAGGCCACAGGTGGACATGATGGCGTCCCGCCTCAACAAAAAGCTAGAAAAATATTGCGCCAGGTCAAGAGACCCTCAGGCGATAGCTGTGGACGCGCTAGTGACACCGTGGGTGTACCGGTCGGTTTATGTGTTCCCTCCTCTTCCTCTCATACCCAAGGTACTGAGGATAATAAGGAAAAGAGGAGTAAGAACTATTCTCATTGTTCCAGATTGGCCAAGAAGGTCTTGGTACCCGGAACTTCAAGAATTAATCTCAGAGGACCCATGGCCTCTGCCGCTCAGACAGGACCTGCTGCTGCAGGGGCCCTGTCTGTTCCAAGACTTACCGCGGCTGCGTTTGACGGCATGGCGGTTGAACACCGGATCCTAAAAGAAAAGGGTATTCCGGAGGAAGTCATTCCTACGCTCATTAAAGCTAGAAAAGATGTAACCGTACAACATTATCACCGCATATGGCGAAAATATGTTGCGTGGTGTGAGGCCAGGAAGGCCCCAACGGAGGAATTCCAGCTAGGTCGATTTCTGCACTTCCTACAGTCAGGGGTGACTATGGGCCTAAAACTGGGTTCCATTAAGGTCCAGATTTCGGCTCTGTCGATTTTCTTCCAAAAATGAACTGGCTTCACTGCCTGAAGTTCAGACATTTGTCAAGGGAGTGCTGCATATTCAGCCTCCTTTTGTGCCTCCAGTGGCACCGTGGGACCTCAACGTGGTGTTGGGTTTCCTAAAGTCACATTGGTTTGAGCCACTCAAAACCGTGGATTTAAAATATATCACGTGGAAAGTGGTCATGCTTTTGGCCTTGGCTTCGGCAAGGCGTGTGTCAGAATTGGCGGCTTTGTCATGTAAAAGCCCCTATTTGATTTTCCATATGGATAGGGCAGAATTGAGGACTCGTCCCCAGTTTCTTCCTAAGGTGGTATCAGCTTTTCACTTGAACCAACCTATCGTGGTGCCTGCGGCTACTAGGGACTTGGAGGACTCCAAGTTACTGGACGTAGTCAGGGCCTTGAAAATTTATGTTTCCAGGACGGCTGGAGTCAGGAAGACTGACTCGCTATTTATCCTGTATGCACCCAACAAGCTGGGTGCTCCTGCTTCAAAGCAGACTATTGCTCGCTGGATTTGTAGTACAATTCAGCTTGCGCATTCTGTGGCTGGCCTGCCGCAGCCTAAATCTGTAAAAGCCCATTCCACGAGGAAAGTGGGCTCTTCTTGGGCGGCTGCCCGAGGGGTCTCGGCTTTACAACTTTGCCGAGCTGCTACTTGGTCAGGGGCAAACACGTTTGCAAAATTCTACAAATTTGATACCCTGGCTGAGGAGGACCTTGAGTTCTCTCATTCGGTGCTGCAGAGTCATCCGCACTCTCCCGCCCGTTTGGGAGCTTTGGTATAATCCCCATGGTCCTTACGGAGTCCCCAGCATCCACTAGGACGTCAGAGAAAATAAGATTTTACTCACCGGTAAATCTATTTCTCGTAGTCCGTAGTGGATGCTGGGCGCCCGTCCCAAGTGCGGACTGTCTGCAATACTTGTATATAGTTATTGTTAACTAAAAGGGTTTATTGTTGAGCCATCTTTTGAGAGGCTCTGTTATGTTCATACTGTTAACTGGGTATATTATCACGAGTTATATGGTGTGATTGGTGTGGCTGGTATGAGTCTTACCCGGGATTCAAAATCCTTCCTTATTGTGTCAGCTCTTCCGGGCACAGTATCCTTACTGAAGTCTGGAGGAGGGTCATAGTGGGAGGAGCCAGTGCACACCAGGTAGTCCTAAATCTTTCTTAGCTGTGCCCAGTCTCCTGCGGAGCCGCTATTCCCCATGGTCCTTACGGAGTCCCCAGCATCCACTACGGACTACGAGAAATAGATTTACCGGTGAGTAAAATCTTATTTTATGCATTGAGATGCCATTTATGTGTCCCAGGCTGTCTAGATTGCTAAATAGCTTCTTCTGTTTGATTTGTCAGGTCTGAAAAGCTTGAATAGAGAATTGGAGGAAAGTGGAAGCCAGTATAAAGCAGCCATGATATTGAAGCCATCCTAGGACATCCAGACCAGCCGTTTTATTTTCCCCCGCTATTTTTTGGATTTCCTATGTTTAGCCTCATGGCGAATTGCTGTCGTAATTGCTTCAAACGTTTGCGCCAACCAGTTAGGTAAGCTAAAGACTAATGGGTAATTTGTAATTGCAGTGTATGGAAGAATTCAGTTTAGTTCCATGGACATTAATTTCTGTTCTAGAATGGCGAATCTCCTACATCTTCATCATAGAGGGGTGCAGGGCGTTTTGTAATTGCCCATTAGGCGCACAGCTTAACATTGTGGTGATCCCGGTAGAACATTGAATTAAATGTACCCTAGCCCCCCCACCTTATATGAGCGACAGTTGTTTTTGCACTCTATAATGAAAGAAGATTAGTTGAGATTTAGTAAAACTAGAAATGGTAAAACTCGGTGAACAGGGGAGACCTTTCTCCGATTACCGGGGAACTTCCCTTTAGCTCTGTACTTTTAGATAAATCTTAACACAATAGTTGGCATGGTTTATAGTATAATGGGGCAGATGTATTAACCTGGAGAAGGCTTAAGGAAGTGATAAACCAGTGATATGTGCAAGGTGATAAAGGCAGCAGCCAATCAGATCCTAACTGTTAATTTACATATTGGAGCTGATTGGCAGGTGCCTTTATCACCTTGCACATATCACTGGTTTATCACTTCCTTATGCCTTCTCCAGGTTAATACATCTGCCCCTCTGTTCCCTATGCATCTGTGGTCATAAATCTGTGACTGTCTATACTTTTATATTGTCTTTTTGTTTTCTCTTGCTTATATTACACTAGGTGATTCATCGCGCCCTACGGGCACTCTTCACACCATCGTTAGGGGCTACGCCCCGTTAACCCCTGCACGCCTTTGAACATACGCAGGCCAGTAGATATCAGATTCAGAAATGCAGGGCAGTATAGAGGGCATACAGAAAAGGGGTCCGGTTGAGAAAAAATAGAGAGGCGTAGGGGGGGAGAAAGGGAATGTACAGAAACGCTGTGCGATGGGTAAAGGATAGGGAGAGTCAGGGTGGTAGGGAGAGGATAAAGAGAGGCAAGGTGTTAGAGAGAAAATACCGTTGCAAGAGGCTATGACCCGTTAACCCCTGCACGGGCTTCAGCTGTGCTATTATTGTTATTATATGGAGTATTACCTGCAAAAAAAAGTTGTTAGTGGGTAAATATTACAAGGGGGGGCGTAGCCCTTTGTGAGGGCGTGAAGAGTGGCCGCAGGGCACAATGAATAACCTAGTTTAGTATATACTGCTAGTGTATGCAGCGCAGCTTACACACACAGTGGTCACAGGTATCAGAGCCGCGTATACACACAATGGACACAGGTAGCTGAGACGCTTATACACACAATGGCCACAGGTAACGGAGCTACGTATCCACACAGTGGCCAGAGGTAGCAGGGCAGCTTATACACACAATACCCACAGGTAGCAGAGCCGCTTATACACACAATACCCACAGGTAGCAAAGCAGTTTATACACACAATGACCACAGGTAGCAGTGGTGCTTATACACACAATGGCCCCCGGCAGCAGTGCCACTTCTACACACAATTCCCATAGGTAACAGAGGCGCTTATACACACAATGGCCACAGGTAGCTGCACCACTTATACACACAATGGCCACTTTTAGCAGCACCGCTTATACACACAAAGGGCACAGGTAGCAGTGGCGCTTATACACACAATGGCCACAGCTAGCAGCACCACTTATACACACAATGGCCACAGGTAGCAGTGGCGCTTATACACACAATAGCCTCAGGTAGCAGTGTCACTTATACACACAATGGGCACTGGTAGCAGAGCCGCGTATACACACAGTGCCCACAGGTAGCAGTGCCACTTATACACAATGGCCACAGGTAGCAGTGTCGCTTAGACACATAATGGCCACAGTATTACTTTTTTTTATTAATCCAATGTACACTGGTAGCAACTATACTCACAGAAGTTCAGTGTGTGTGTGGGGGGTTTGGAAAGGGGGTGGGTTCAGTGAGGTGGAGATGCCTATCCGTGCCGCTAATCACCCCGATTCAGGGAATCACTTGTAGCAGCTGCGGATGGTGTCCGAGGTGCTACGTGTGGTGGAGGAATGGGTGCGGGAGGGGGTCCAGAGGTGTTGCGGGTGGTGGAGGGGTGGGTGCAGTGGCACAGATGGCGGAAAGGGTGCACAGGTGCTGTGAGTGGTAGGTGTGGAGGGGGCGCGGATGGGGGAGGTGCGGGTGCGGACGGGGAGTGTAGATGCTGTTGGTGGGGGAGGGGTGGGTGCGGGGGGCTGTGGATGAAAGAGGGGGTCTGGAGGTGGTGTGCGTGGGGGAGGGGTGATGTAGTGGGGGGGGTGTTTGGGGTGGTGGGGTTGCGAGGGGGGTGAGGTTGGGTGATAGGTTCTAGAAGTGCTGTGGGTGGAGGAGGGGTGGCTGCAGGGGAGCCGTGGATGGGGTCCGGAGGTGCTGTGGGAGGTGGTCCAGAGGTGCTGCGGGTGGGGGAGGTGTGGTAGGTCCACGAATGGGGGAAGGTGTCTATAGATGATGTGGGTGGGGGAGGGGGCCGGAGGTGCTGTGGTTGGGGGAGTGGCGGCTGCGGGGGTGTGGTGGAGTCTGGATGTGCTGCGGGCAGGGGAGTAGGCAGGGGAGTGGTGTGGGTGCTACTGGTGGGGGAGGGGCATGTGCCACGGGTGGGGGGCGGGTAGGGTGGAGGGTGCGGGGGGGGGAGAGGTGGGGGTTGGGGTGGTGCAGCGGGAGGGGGAGGGAGTGCAGCAGGAGGGGGAGGAGCGTGTGCCGCGAGTGGGGGGCAGATATGGTGGATGCTGAGTGTGCCGCGGGTGGGGGAGCGGCGGGACGAGTGGGGTGGAGGGTGCGGGTATGTAGTGGGGGGGAAAGATGGGGGTGGGGGAGGGGCGGAGGTGTCGCGGGTGGGGGAGGGGTGAGGTGCGCCGTGGTTTGTGTGTGGTGGGGGAGGGGCGGGTGCCGTGGGTGGGGGAAAGATATGGTGGGTGCCGCGGGTGTGGGAGGGACTGGGGGTGCTGCGGGTGGGGGAGGGGGCGGGAGTGCCGGGGGCGGGGGGGGGGTGCTGCAGGAGTGGGTGCTGCTGGTGGGGGCGGGAGTGACGTGGGTGGGGGAGGGGCGGGAGTGCCGCAAGTGGGGGAGGGGCGGTGGGTTCTGCAGGTGTGGGTGCAACAGGTGGGAGAGGGGGCAGGAGTGCGCGGGTGGGGGAGAGGCGGGAGTTCCGCGGGTGGGGGAGGGGTCGGGGGTGCTGCAGATGTGGGGGAGGGGCGGGAGTGGGAGTGTCGCTGGTGGGGGAGGGGCGGGAGTGCTGCGGGTGGGGAAGAGGCGGTTGGTGCTGCAGGTGTGGGTTCAACGGAGGGGGCGGGAGTGCCGTGGGTGGGGGAGGGGCGGGAGTGCCGCGGGTGGGGGGTGCTGCAGATGAGGGTGCTATGGGTGGGGGAGGGGGCGGGATTGCCGCGGGTGGGGGAGGGGCGGTGGGTGCTGCAGGTGTGGGTTCAACGGATGGGGGAGGGGCGTCTGCCGCGGGTGGTGGAGGGGCGGGAGTGCCGCGGGTGCTGCAGATGTGGGTGCTATGGGTGGGGGAGGGGGCGGGAGTACCGCGGTTTAGGGAGGGGCGGGGGTTGCTGCAGGTGTGGGTGCCGTGGGTGGGAGGGTGCGGGGAGGAGCGGGGTGTGTGATGCGGGGGGGGGGGGGGGGGTTTGGATGTTGTGAAAGCTGTGGGTGCTGCTGGTGGGAGGGGGGCGGGGGCGGCAGTCAGTGGTCGTCCACGGCATTCTCCTCCGTAGTGTATGGCAGCCGCAAGACTCACCGGCTGCAGTGTCACCAGGGTGCAGGGAGTGTACGGGGAGGGGGGAGAGAGGGGGAGTGGGCGGAGATGGGGAGGGGACTGGGCGGGGATGGGCGGACCGAGGGAAGGGACTGTTCCTGGCCTGCATCCAGCCACCCTGATCTGTGCCTGTGACTCCGCCCAGCGTTAGAGGGCCAAGCACAGAATCGCAAGGCTAAATATATAGGAGATGCCATTGTACAGTATGTGCTAACCTTAGTAACACAACCTTGGAGTAAAGTGGCTGATCATAAGGCTGTAAGGTAATTGTATGATATCCTACAGTGGTTTCCATGATAGTTTACCTTATATTTGAGTTGGTTGCTCGTGTGCTATACTATGAATGCCTTTTATATGTCTTCATAAGGATTTTATAGGGGCTAACCTGACAACTAATTGTAGGCTTTACGTAGATAGTCGTTGTGGTCCTCCCCCCCCTCCTCCTCCTCCCCCCGTCTGTATCTGCACTGGCCACTTCAGTTGTTCCCCCGTCTGCTGCAACATGCCTCTAAGCCAGTGGAAATAGAAGTTTGCATCCAATGACATCAATAGATGATGTGGTGATGAGGGGAGAGACTTACATAGTTGTATGTCATGTTCTTTTTACATTTCTTAGTATTTGTTGCACTATTCTGTGTTGGACTGCAGTTAAAATCAAGCATGTGTCTCATTAATAATACAAGCAACACTTATATATAGCTTTGTTTTGAAAACATTTAATTGGCTTATTCTGCTGAGTGCATAACTGGTGTGACTGTATGGAAGACACAACACGTTATAGTGGTGTGCATTCCCAGCCTCCTGAGTGCTGTTAGAGGATAATCTAAAGCTCCGGTAATCTGTATGATTCAGTGTTTTACTTATTACAGATGTCAGCGCGTGTATCTGAAGCTGGGGTACCTGAGGTTACTGCATTGGGAGAACTCTGAAAGTGGCAATAGGGGCTTAATCAGGTTTGTTAGAAAACCAAAAAAGCACATTAATGGTCAAAACCATGTTGCACTGCAGGTAGGGTAAATGTAAGATGTGCAGACAGAGTTAGATTTGGGTGGGTTATAATGTTTCTGTGCAGGGTAAATGCTGCCTGCTTTATTTTACACTGCAATTTAGATGTCAGGTTCAACACATACCATCCAAATCTAAATCTCTGCACATGTTACATCTGACCCACCTGCAGTGAAACGTGGTTTCTCTTCCGTCCTAGTGGATACTGAGGTCTTGTACTTTAGTACCATGAGGTATAGATTGGGTCCACTGGAGCCTGGCACTTTTAAACTTTTAGTATGTGTGTGCTGGCTCCTCCCCTCTATGCCCCGCCTACCAGACTCTGTTTAGAAAAATGTACTCAAGGAGCCGGGTGCACTTCTTTGGAGCTCCAGAGATTTTTCTTTCATTTTTCTTTAGTTTATTATTTTCAGGTAGCTCTGCTTGGCAAACTTAGAGGGGTAACTGGACCAACCTCCTGAGGGTTAATGGTTCGTAATCCCACCTGACAGGACACTGAGCTGCTGATCACACATCGTTAGTATGTGTGCCCACGCCAGCAGCTAGCCGCCACCCACCCTGTAACAGATGCCGAAGACCTAGGTGCGGTGAGTGTTACACCGAGGCCCCAGTTAGCGAGTCCCCGGTGCAGTTTGGCAGCATGTCATGCGGTGGTCACAGGCCCGGAGCTGCGGTGCCCGCTGCGGACAAACTGGCTCAGGGCTGTTGCCCCGCAGTGCTCACTGTCTTTAAGGCTTTGTGTGCACTGTTTAATGCATTTCTCATGTGTTTTACTACTGTGGCCAGTATAATCTTTGTGAGGGGTCGTGCGCCATTGCAAGGGGCGGGGCTTCCTGGAGCTGGACCAGCGGCGGGAAGGCGCCATTTTCTGCTGCTGCGGATTATCAAGGCTGCATGCACTCTGTTCCTCCAGGACCCACGATGTTAAAGACTTTTAAAACTGGTACCAGCACTTATATCACATACACTTATTTTCACACATTGTGCTGCTGTGTTCTGTGTGCTTGGTCTGCTCCTCAGTGTCACTCCAGGGGCTCTCTAGGGTCTGTGTGGGTGTTGGTCAAGGGGCTGCGCTGTAGTTTTCCTGCATATTGTCTGTGGACATGGTCATGTGTGCTGCTTGTAATTCTACCCCATCTTCACTCATGTGTGAGCAATGTTCCTCATCTCCTCAAGGGCCCAGCTCACAGGTACCTGACTGGTTAGATAGCTTTAAGAACATGATTCAAAATGTAAATTCTGAATTAGCCGCAGCCAGGGGCGTTGGAATGTTTTTAGGTTGGGGGGAGGGGGGGGTCGTAGCAAAAATTATTTTGGCGCCCCCATGGTGCCGGCCTTCTGTACCTTTTTAGCCCCCCACCACTGTGCAGATGAGCGCTTAGCTGCAGATCCACGTGGGCGGCATCGCCTTTGAAAACAGCCTGCTACCGCAGGGTGCTGTGTCCTCCTATCTTCGTTGTGTCCTAGCTGCCGCCGACTGTCTCTCCTTCACAGATGCATTACTTGGAGGAGGCGTGGCCAGGCTGGGACATCCCAGGACCATAGCCACGCCTCCTCCCAGTTATGCAACTGTGAAGGAGAGAGAGCCGACGGCTAGGACACAACGAAGATAGGAGGACACAGCACCCTGCGGTAGCAGTCTGTTTTTAAAAGACATGCCGCCCGCAGGCAGGGCCGGTGCTAAAGTGTTTGGCGTCCCCCTGCAAATAATGAATTTGCGCCCTACCATCCATTAAAAAGGGCCAGCCCGTACTGCAAAAAGGGGTGTGCTCACACAAGGAAGGGGCGTGACCACAATGGTACCCACAATTCAAATTATGCCACACAGTATTACAATCTTATTCGCATTATCCCAAACGTAGTGCCCGATTTATATTACGCCGCAAAATAGTGCCCCTTATTCACATTACGTCACACAGTACTATCCCTTATACACAGTGCCCACGGTAGTGCCCCTTATTAGAGGTGTAGCTAGGTGCCATGGTGCCCTGAGCAAAGGTATGTTTCAGCGCCACCTCCTCTTTATTGAATTGGGGGCATCTTACATTTGAAAAGAAAAAGATAGTTTACAGTAGTGTCCGTTAGTCACATTACATGGCACAGTAGTTTCCGTTGTTCACATTACACTGCACAGTAGTACCCTTACACACGTTACGCCACACAGGAGAGCCGCTTATACAAGTTATGCCACAGTAGAGCGCCTTATACACATTATGCCAGGTAGAGCAGCATATACACATTATGCCAGGTAGAGCCCCTTAGACACGTTATCCAGGTAGAGCCCGTTATACACATTATGGGGGTCATTCAGACCCCGCCGCAATAGCGGTCCGCAGCGCAGTTTGCCGGTGGGCGTGAGGCCATACACATTGTGGTCGCTTTTCCGATGGATGCGACCACAATGTGATTGACACGTGACAGCGTAGTGGGGTTAAGGCAGGGTGGTGCCAGAAAAACGGGGGCAGCCCTGGACCATTTTTGGGGTGGCTGCATGACGTCACACAAAGACGCTCCGAAAAAAAAAATGTCTGCTGACCGCCTGACAGCGCAGCCAGCCAACACAACCTTAGATCAGATGTGTCCGCAATCTAATTGCGGATGCATCGGGAGGCGGCCTTACACATGTGGGGTGGCCTTGCGCTGTGCTGGGCGGCCTACATCCTGTGGAGGGGCCTACATAAGATCCACTAGATGACGCCATCCCAGGACCTATTTAAAGATACCTTTATATGTATGGACCAGACTTTTTGAAAGTAAGCTTTGAAGTGAGCATCATCTTCTGACTATTGCACCTATTGGGTGATCCCATTACGCCTTTCCATCACCACAGAGTGGAGCATTTGAATGTCATCTATTATTCCCTTACCCTTTGACTGTTATTATCAAGATAATACTACACATTGGGATAGTTTGTTTTTGTGTTTCTTTTCCATATGAACATTCCCATTGATGAGCCAACACACTGGTAAAGACAGATGGATTAGTAAGACGTAAATTACAGAAATTCCCTATCCACCGTTAAAAATTGGTGCGATTGAATACCACCATTTGCACTGTATACTTGTTTTTCTGGTTTGATAACACCAGAAGGTATTGTTTTGCTGCCTTTTGTTGTCCAGCGCAGAGTTGTATTTTTCTTTTCTTTTCTGTATTTGGCCCTCAGCATGTGCAGGGATGAATGCAGATCTGGCTGCGTATGCAGCAATCTGCTTTCATCTCTCAATAACCCCCTATGCCAGGTACAGCCCTCATTCCCTCCACAGTGTGGCCCCGGTACCTGTAGAAGGTCCCGGCTCGGGCGCTGCTCCGCCTCCGGTTTCTCACAGGCTCCATTACTCCAGCAGCAGCGGCTCCGTAGGATGTCGTCAGTGACGCAGAGAGGAGGGGGAGCAGGTACTAATTACCCGAGCCTGGGACTGATGGAGGGGTCCCCCAGGGGCCCTTGTGCACCACACTCCCACCTCCTCCCTCCTCACTGGGCAGCAGCATAAGCTCCCATGTTGGCAGCACAGCACATGCTGCAGTGAGGCAGAGAGGCTGCTGTTATTGCTCAGCCTCTGCCTGTTCCTGTACAGGTGGGGGGGTGATCACACTGATCACAACCCCCCCCCCCCCCCCTTCCTTCCCCCCTCCCCTCGAATTGACCCTGGCTGAGGGGCTGAGCCAGGGCTGGGGACTCAGTCACGGGTCAGGCACTGCATAGATTTCCCCAACTTTTTCCATGAGGGGGTGTGGCCATGCCGCCTGCGTTTAGGCCATGCCCCCAAAACGTCTCGGCAGCAGGGGAAGTCGACTGCAGCGGCGTAGCAGTGTGTGGGCTGAGACCGCACACTGGGGGGAGGGGGGAGGAGGCGCAGCAGCAGGGTAGCAAAGTGGGAAGAGCGCCTCCCTGCTTTACATACCCTTGCTGAGCAAGCAGCGCCGACTCTGCCTGCAGGGATCGCGCCTCTGACATATTTGGCGGGGGCAGGCTGCCCCCTTAACCCCCCCCCCTCCCGTTCCGACGCACCTGGCTGCAGCTAAAAGAGAGAGACAGGTGTTAAAACACTCCATTGATTGAGCGGCTAAAGCAGCAGATTCCAAGAAGGCTTCTCAGTCCCCTCTAGTGGATTCACATAAATGTTCACTGCCACAGGTTTTCCAGTCTGATTCTGATCAGCCAGATGTGGATGATGATGATATGGACGAGGACCGCTTTCTGTCCCCTGGGGAAGAGGCTCTCATTTTTGCTGTAAGAGAGGGCCTCCACATTCTGGATCAGGAGGCGGAACCAGATGAGGAGTTATACTTTAATGTTAGACCCATGAGTTCAGCTACCTTTCCGGTGTCTAGGGAGTTAAACTCCTTGGCCAGGGAGGCTTGGTTAAACCCTAATAAAAAATAACAAATTCCTCAGAAGTTTTTATCTTCCTTTCCCCTTCCAGCTAAGGACAGGAAGGTGTGGGAAAAAACACCCGTCGGTCGATACATCTGTATCCAGACTGTCTAAGAAGTTGGTACTGCCTGTTCCTGGGGCTATATCCCTGAAGGAGCCAGCTGACCGTAAAATTGAGACAACGCTCAAGGCAATTTATGCTGCAGCAGGCGCAGCACAACGCCCCACAATAGTTTGCGGGTGGATCTCCAGGGCTATGGTAAAGCGGTCTGATGTTATTGATCGGTTTAGACTCTACCCCGGGACGAGGTTGTTACTCTGCTGCAACATATACAGGATGCTGCAAATTTTATGAGCGTGGCTATTAAGGAGTTGTGTAAGATAAATGGCCGCACTACTGCGATGGCTGTGTCAGCACGCAGAGCTCTGTGGTTACGTCAATGGGTGGCGGACGCTGATTCCAAAAAGGGTGTAGAAAATCTTCCCTTTACAGGTGATGACTTGTTTGGAGATGAATTAAATAAATAGATCTCCCAAGCAACGGCGGGTAAGTCTACTTATCTGCTGTCGGCTGCGTCGCCTGCTAGATGTTCTTACTCCGGACCCTCCTTGCAGTCCTTTCGTGTGGCAAGGTTCAGAGGCAGGGGCTGAGGGGTCTCCACCACTTCCAGAGGATCTTGTGGTAAGTCCCATAAACCTGAACCTGCTGTCTCCCTGGACCAGACCACCGGATCCCCTGCCGCTAAGCCTTCCATGTGATGGTTGGCCCCAGCGACAAGGCGACATTCAGG
Organism: Pseudophryne corroboree; assembly: GCF_028390025.1. Lineage (NCBI taxonomy): Eukaryota > Metazoa > Chordata > Amphibia > Anura > Myobatrachidae > Pseudophryne > Pseudophryne corroboree. Next base: position 942,504,383 of record NC_086445.1, on the reverse strand, counting down.
TAGGTGCTCGCCTTCAACACTTCGCCCACGTGTGGGCGGAGTCCTGCCGGGATCATTTGGTGAGGGACCTCATTTCCCACGGATACCGGCTGGAATTTCAGGCACTCCCTCACAGGTTTTTCAAGTCGTGCTTACCAGCTTTACCCACAACAAAAGTTAACTTGCACGAGGCTATTCAAAAACTTTTGAAAACAGGGGTGGTAGTTCCTGCACCCCATCCATTACGCAACAGGGGTTTTTACGCCAGTCTTTTTGTCGTTCCCAAACCAGACTGTTCGGTGCACCTCCATTTTGAACCTGAAGTCTCTAATCCCTTATCTGCTGGTGTTCAAATTCAAGATGGAGTCTGCGGGCGGTGGTGTCTGCTCTGGAGGAGGGGGAGTTCCTGTTGTCTCTGGATGTCAATGATGCTTACCTCAGGTTCGCCATCTTGGACAACCATTTCCAGTTTCAGGCCTTACCCTTTGTATTATCCACAGCTCCGAGGGTCTTCACCAAGGTCGTGGCGGAGATGATGCTGCAGCTGCGCATGATGGGAGTGAACATAGGGGGTAATTCTGAGTTGATCGCAACAGGATCTTTGTTAGCAGTTGGGCAAAACCATGTGCACTGCAGGGGAGGCTGATATAACATGTGCAGAGAGAGTTAGATTTGGGTGGGGTGTGTTCAATCTGCAATCTAAATTGCAGTGTAAAAATAAAGCAGCCAGTGTTTACCCTGCACAGCAACAAAATAATCCACCCAAATCTAACTCTCTCTGCACATGTTAGATCTGCCTCCCCTGCAGTGCACATGGTTTTGCCCAACTGCTAACAAAGCTCCTGCTGCGATCAACTCAGAATTACCCCCATAGTCTCCTATTAGGATGATCTCCTAATAAAGGCTGTGTCCAGGGAGCATCTACTGCACAGCATCAATCTGACTACTCGCCTACTCATGAATCATGGGTGGATCCTACATTCTCAGAAAACTCACCTGGAACCGACCCAGCGTCTTCAGTTCCTGGGGATGATACTGGATACGGTATCTCAAAAGGTGTTTCTCCCGATGGACAAAGCCTTGACTATCCAGGTTATGGTCCGCTCGGTGCTCAGTCCTCGCCGGGTGTCCATACATCTTTGCTTCCAATTACTGTTCAAGATGGTGGCTGCTTACGAGGCAATTCAATACGGAAGGTTTCATGCCCAGCCGTTTCAACTAGGTCTGCTAGACAAATGGTCGGGTTCTCACCTTCATATGCATCAGGAAGTGACACTATCTCCAAAAGCCCGGATTTCTCTATTATGGTGGCTTCAAATTCCTCACCTGGTAGAGGGCAGAAGTTTCAATATCCACTTGTGGATTTTACGGACAACGGATGCCAGCCTCCTGGGTTGGGGAGTGGTGACCCAAGGGGCCCAGTTTCAAGGGTTATGGTCAGTTCAGGAATCGGCTTTACCGATAAACATCCTGGAACTCAGGGCAATTTACAATGCTCTTCTACAAGCCTCCCATCTCCTGAAGGGTCAAGCGATCCAGGTTCAATCGGACAACGCCACGGCGGTGGCGTACATAAACTGACAAGGGGGAACAAGAAGCAGAGCGGCGATGCGAGAGATGTCAAAGATCCTCCTCTGGGCGAAGGGCAAAGCAAGGGCCATCTCAGACATATTCATTCCAGGAGTGGACAACTGGGAAGCAGACTTTCTCAGCAGGCACGACCTCCTTCCGGGGAAATGGGGCTTACATCCCAAGGTGTTTCAACAGTTAATTAGCCAGTGGGGCTGTCCGCAGATAGATCTGATGGCTTCTCGTCTCAAGAAGAAGCTATGCCGTTACTGTTCCAGAACGAGGGATCTGCAGGCTGGACGCGCTGACGACACCGTGGACGTACCGGTTTGTGTACCTGTTCCCTCCTACCGCTGATCCCAAGGGTGATAAGAAGGGAAAGCGTTCAGGCAATTCTAATTGCCCTGGATTGGCCTCGACGGGCGTGGTACTCGGACCTCCAGGCCATGCCTCTGGAGGAACTCTGTCCTCTGCCACTCCAAGACGTCTATCCAGCAAGGTCCGTACGTCTATCCAGACTTACAGTGGCTACGTTTGACGGCTTGGAAGTTGAGAGGGAGATTCTAGTGAGAAAGGGTCTTTCCTCCTGGGTTATTTCCACCATGGTCCAGGCCAGGAAGATGGTTGCGTCAAAACATTATCATCGTATCTGGAAAAAGTATGTTTCCTGGTGTGAAAGTAGAAAGGTTTCTCCCGTGGAATTTAGAATTGGTCGTTTTCTACTTTTCCTGCAAGCTGGAGTGAATATTGGCCTACGTTTAGGCTCCATCAAAGTCCAGATTTTGGCGCTCTCTATTTTCTTCCAGAAACAACTTGCCATGTTACCAGAATTACAGACTTTCCTGAAGGGTGTTCTTCATATGCAACCGCCCTTTGTACCTCCCACGGCTCCGTGTGACCTCAATGTGGTTCTGTTCTTTCTCCAATCGGATTGGTTTGAACCCTTACATAGGGTGGAGTTTAAATTTCTCACCTGAAAGACTGTTAGTTATTGGCATTAGCGTCTGCCTGGCGTGTCTCTGAATTAGGGGCCTTATCCTGTAAGAGCCCTTATTTGATTTTTCATGATGATAGGGCGGAACTTAGGACTCGTCCTAAGTTTTTGCCTAAAGTGGTGTCAGCTTTTCATGTGAATCAGCCTGTTGTGGTTCCAGAGTTGTCTGACGCTTCCGTTGGTCCTGAGTCCTTGGATGTGGTCAGGGCTTTGAAGATTTATGTCAAAAGGACGGCCCGTCATCGGAAATCTGACTCTCTATATGTCCTTTATGATGCCTCCAAGATTGGTCGGCCAGCTCCTAAGCAATCTGTTGCTCGTTGACTACAGTTGACCATTCAACAGGCCTATACTTCAGCGGCTCTGCCTTTGCCGACGTCTATTCAGGCCCACTCTACGAGGGCGGTGGACTCTTCCTGGGTGGCTGCCCGGGATCTATCAGCCCTACAGTGTTGTGCCGAGCTGCAACTTGGTCTGGTTCGAACACGTTTGTTAAATTCTATCGGTTCGATACCTTGGCCAAGAATGACCTTCAGTTTGGTCAGGCGGTTTTGCAGGGGTATCAGCACTCTCCTTCCCGTTTGGGAGCTTTGGGACTTCCCCATGGTACTAAAGTACAAGACCCCAGTATCCACTAGGACATAAGAGAAAATAGGAAATTTAATACATACCGGTAATTCTTTTTCTCTTAGTCCGTAGTGGATACTGGGCACCTGCCTCAGTGCTTCGTTTCTGCTTACCTGTGTAAGTATTTGGTTGGACCGGCGTTGCAGTCTCATTATGTTGTTGGGATAGCCGTGCTATCCGGATTGCGTATGTGTTGCTATCCTCTGTTCTGGTTTGCACCCTCCTTTCGTTCATGGTTGTGTGTTGGCTTGTGGCCTCACAGCTGTTGTATTGTTCTTCTCTCATATTATGTCAGTCTCCTCTGGCACAGTTTTCCTAGACGGAGTCTGGTAGGAGGGGCATAGAGGGGAGGAGCCAGCACACACACTAAAGGTTTTAAAGTGCCAGGCTCCAGTGGACCCGATCTATACCCCATGGGACTAAAGTACAAGACCCCAGTATCCACTACGGACTAGGAGAAAAGGAATTACCGGTAGGTATTAAGTTCCTATTTTTGCCCATTAATGTGCTTTTTGGTTAGCTAACAAACCTGAATAAGGCCCATAGTACAGGTCTGATATTACAGCAGCTAAATGTTTTGCTTTGCTCACTACAAGTCAGTGATTTGGGAAGGTTTGGCAGATATTTGGCAGCAAGTACTGAGCAACTTTTCTGAGACCACTCCAATAAGTATAACTTTTCAGTTCATTACATTTCTAAACATCTCGTTTGCTTTGTAGGTTTAGTTCCATCCGAATATAATATACTGTACATAGCAACTTTTAATTCATTAGCTGAACTTTCTTGAATTATTTATTTAAAAAAAACACAGGTCGTGGTATGATAAAACAAAACCACTAACATTTATACATTATCAGGTTCCCAAACGCTGTCCTCAAGGCACCCCAACGGTCCAGGTTTTAGGTGTATCCATGGTTCAGCTCAGGTGGTTAAATCATTTTGACTGAGTGCTAATTAAGTCGCCTGTGGCCAAGCATGGCTATATTTAAAACCTGCACCCTTGGGGTGCCTTGAGGACCGCGCTTGAGAACCTCTGCATTGGAAACGTATACAAATTACAAGGATAGTCATAATCTGAGTGCTGGTTAAAATACAAAATTAGCAGATTATTGGGGTTATTCAGAGCTGAACGCAGATGGCTCCATACGCCGCCAGATCGATCTGCATTCATCTCTGCACATGATGGGGGCCACCCAGCATGTGTGAAGCCACCCTCCGTTGCATCCGCAATTAGATTGTGGATACATTGGATCTAAGGTTGACCCCTGGCTGCCGGGTGGTCAGCGGGCTTTTTTATTTTTGTGGAGCGGCTGCGTCACGCAGCCACCTAGGAAACGTTCCCTCCCCCCCCCCCCCCCCGGAGCGCGTTCGGTACGCCCCATCCCTCCAATGCCGCCACTTTCAGTCACGCTGCGACTGCTTGCTTCCTTGATGCGGCCGCAATGTGTAAGGTCGCGCACTCCGGTCAGTGCGTGTGTGCAGACCAGATGGACTCGGCTGTGGCAGTCTCTGAATTAGGCCCTATATTATCTGGTTTATCTGCCTGATAAACCCTAGGAGTACAATAAACCATGAAAGAAGGGAAAACAACAAACAGTGGTTGATGTAGTATGTCCTTATAAAAGTGAGATTACTACTGTCAAGTATGTGTGTTACCATACACCTTTATCTAATGTGTATATGTTATGAGTTCACTTAAATGGGCCGATCACCAACGGTGAAGAGATCCATTGGGTTTTAGCAACCATTGACATCATTAATATTCAAGATCCCCTTATTTTCATGATGTTCTGGTTCTAGGGACTATATACATTCTCACAATTATATTTCTTTCCTAATCCGTAATGCTTCTATTCTAGTAAAATCTGCAATGCCAGCATCCGGGGATTTGCGTTTAGCAGTTATAGTATATTTCAACCCGTTTTCAAAACGTGGGCCGGTATGTAATGAACTCCGAGCCGAACTTTTATGTTTTTTTTAGAGGGGCAATCATGTACAAGGCTAAACCGTGCCTTGTACATGATTGCCCCTTTAAAAAACCGAGTTCCGCCAGCATCCCGTACACACCGCCAGTTGTGTGGTTTTTTTTTTGTTTGTTTTTTTGGGTTTTTTTTATGCTTAACAGAAACGGATGCATTATAGAATAGTCCTATATGACAAAAGCATACCTCTACGAATATATCTTTCTACTACTTTATATTTAACTAAAATAGTTTCTCTAACGTCCTAGTGGATGCTGGGGACTCCGTCAGGACCATGGGGAATAGCGGGCTCCGCAGGAGACAGGGCACATCTAAAAAAGCTTTTAGGTCACATGGTGCGTACTGGCTCCTCCCCCTATGACCCTCCTCCAAGCCTCAGTTAGGTTTTTGTGCCCGTCCGAGAGGGTGCAATCTAGGTGGCTCTCTTAAAGAGCTGTTTAGAAAAGGTTTTTTTTAGGTTTCAATCTCAGTGATTCCTGCTGGCAACAGGATCACTGCATCGAGGGACTTAGGGGAGAGATTTCCAACTCACCTGCGTGCAGGATGGATTGGAGTCTTAGGCTACTGGACACTTAGCTCCAGAGGGAGTCGGAACACAGGTCAGCCTGGGGTTCGTCCCGGAGCCGCGCCGCCGATCCCCCTTACAGACGCTGAAGAGACGGCAGAACGGAGGTCCGGAAAACAGGCGGCAGAAGACTCCACAGTCTTCATGAAGGTAGCGCACAGCACTGCAGCTGTGCGCCATTGTTGTCACACGGCTCACTGACTCAGTCACGGAGGGTGCAGGGCGCTGCTGGGGGCGCCCTGGGCAGCAATATAATTACCTTTAGTGGCAAAATAAATACATCACATATACCCATTAAGGCTATATGTATGTATTTTGACCCAGGCCAGTTTCTTAAAAACCGGGAGAAAAATCCCGCCGAAAAAGGGGCGGAGCTTATTCTCCTCAGCACTCAGCGCCATTTTCCTGCTCAGCTCCGCTGGTGAGGAAGGCTCCCAGGACTCTCCCCTGCACTGCACTACAGAAACAGGGTAACAAAGAGAAGGGGGGCATAAATTGGCGATATTTATATATTAAGAGCGCATATATAGTAAACAACACCTTCTAGGGTTGTTTATATACATTTATAGCGCTTTTGGTGTGTGCTGGCAAACTCTCCCTCTGTCTCCCCAAAGGGCTAAGGGGTCCTGTCTTCGATTAGAGCATTCCCTGTGTGGCTGCTGTGTGTCGGTACGTGTGTGTCGACATGTATGAGGACGATGTTGGTGTGGAGGCAGAGCAATTGCCGATGATGGTAATGTCACCCCCTAGGGAGTCGACACCGGAATGGATGGCTTTAGTTATGGAATTACGTGATAATGTCAGCACACTACAAAAGTCAGTTGACGAAATAAGACGCCCGGCAAACCAGTTAGTACCGGTTCAGGCGTCTCAGACACCGTCAGGGGCTGTAAAACGTCCTTTACCTCAGTCAGTCGACACGGGTACCGACACAGATGAATCTAGTGTCGACGGTGAAGAAACAAACGTATTTTCCAATAGGGCCACACGTTATATGATCACCGCAATGAAGGAGGCGTTGCAGATCTCTGATACTGCTGGTACCTCAAAAAGGGGTATTATGTGGGGGGTGAAAAAACTACCTGTATTTTTCCCAGAATCAGAGGAATTGAATGATGTGTGTGATGAAGCGTGGGTTACCCCCGATAGAAAATTGCTAATTTCAAAGAAGTTATTGGCATTATACCCTTTCCCACCAGAGGTTAGGGCGCGCTGGGAAACACCCCCTAAGGTGGATAAGGCGCTCACACGTTTATCAAAGCAAGTGGCGTTGCCGTCTCCTGATACGGCCGCCCTCAAGGATCCAGCAGATAGGAGGCTGGAAACTACACTGAAGAGTATATACACACATACTGGTGTTATACTGCGACCGGCAATAGCCTCAGCCTGGATGTGCAGTGCTGGGGTAGTGTGGTTGGATTCTCTGACTGAAAATATTGAGACCCTGGATAGGGACAGTATTTTATTGACTCTAGAGCAATTAAAGGATGCTTTTCTTTATATGCGAGATGCTCAGAGGGATGTTTGTACTCTAGCATCAAGAGTAAGCGCGATGTCCATATCTGCCAGAAGAAGTTTATGGACGCGACAGTGGTCAGGTGATGCGGATTCCAAGAGGCATATGGAAGTATTGCCATATAAAGGAGAGGAATTGTTTGGGGTCGGTCTTTCGGACCTGGTGACCACGGCAACTGCCGGCAAATCCACCTTTTTACCTCAGACCCCTTCACAACAGAAAAAGACACCGTCTTTTCAGCCGCAGTCCTTTCGCTCCTATAAAAAGCGACCAAAAGGACAGTCTTATCTGCCGAGAGGCAGAGGAAAGGGTAAGAAAGGGCAGCACGCAGCCCCTGCCCAGGAACAGAAGCCCACCCCGGCTTCTACAAAGCCATCAGCATGACGCTGGGGCTTTACAAGCGGACTCAGGAACGGTGGGGGGTCGACTCAAGATTTTCAGCAATCAATGGGCTCACTCACAAGTGGACCCGTGGGTCCTGCAGATAATATCTCAGGGTTACATGCTGGAGTTCGAAAGGTTTCCCCCTCGCCGGTTCCTAAAGTCTGCTTTACCAACGTCTCCCTCAGAAAGGACGTCGGGTTTTGGAAGCCATTCACAAGCTGTATTCTCAGCAGGTGATAGTCAAGGTACCCCTCCTACAACAGGGAAAGGGGTATTATTCCACTCTATTTGTGGTACCGAAACCGGACGGTTCGGTAAGGCCTATTCTAAATCTGAAATCCTTGAACCTGTACATACAGAAATTCAAGTTCAAGATGGAGTCACTCAGGGCAGTGATAGCGAATCTGGAAGAAGGAGACTTCATGGTGTCCTTGGACATAAAAGATGCTTATCTACATGTCCCGATTTACCCCTCACACCAAGGGTATCTCAGGTTCGTGATACAAGACTGTCATTATCAGTTTCAAACGCTGCCGTTTGGTTTGTCCACGGCCCCTCGGGTCTTTACCAGGGTAATGACCGAAATGATGGTTCTTCTACGAAGAAAAGGCGTATTAATTATCCCTTACTTGGACGATCTCCTGATAAGGGCAAAGTCCAGAGAACAGCTGGAAGTCGGTGTGGCGCTAACACAAGTAGTGCTTCAGCAACACGGGTGGATTCTAAATCTTCCAAAATCTCAATTGACCCCGACAACACATCTGCTGTTCCTGGGTATGATTCTGGACACGGTTCAGAAAAAGGTATTTCTCCCGGAAGAGAAAGCAAGGGAGTTATCCGAACTTGTCAGGAACCTCCTAAAACCAGGAACTGTCAGTACATCAATGCACAAGAGTCCTGGGAAAGATGGTGGCTTCGTACGAAGCGATTCCATTCGGCAGATTCCATGCACGGACATTTCAGTGGGATCTGCTGGACAAATGGTCCGGATCGCATCTGCACATGCATCAGCGGATAACACTGTCACCGAGAACAAGGTTGTATCTCCTGTGGTGGTTGCAGACTGCCCATCTGTTAGTGGGCCGCAGATTCGGCATACAGGACTGGGTCCTGGTGACTACGGATGCCAGCCTACGAGGTTGGGGAGCAGTCACAAAGGGAAGAAACTTCCAGGGCGTGTGGTCAAACCTGGAGACGTCTCTTCACATAAATATACTGGAGCTAAGAGCGATCTACAATGCTCTAAGTCTGGCAAAACCGCTGCTTCAGGGTCAGCCGGTGTTGATCCAGTCCGACAACATCACGGCAGTCGCCCACGTAAACCGACAAGGCGGCACGAGAAGCAGGAGTGCAATGGCAGAAGCTGCAAGGATTCTGCGCTGGGCGGAGAATCATGTCATAGCACTGTCAGCAGTGTTCATCCCGGGAGTGGACAACTGGGAAGCAGATTTCCTCAGCAGACACGACCTTCACCCGGGAGAGTGGGGACTTCATCCAGAAGTTTTCCACATGATTGTGAACCGTTGGGAAAAACCAAAGGTGGACATGATGGCGTCTCGCCTCAACAAAAAATTGGACAGGTATTGCGCCAGGTCAAGAGACCCTCAGGCAATAGCTGTGGACGCTCTGGTAACACCGTGGGTGTACCAGTCAGTGTATGTGTTCCCTCCTCTGCCTCTCATACCAAAGGTACTGAGAATTATACGGAAAAGAGGAGTAAGAACGATACTGGTGGCTCCGGACTGGCCAAGAAGAACTTGGTATCCGGAACTTCAAGAGATGCTCACGGAGGATCCGTGGCCTCTACCTCTAAGAAGGGATCTGCTTCAGCAGGGACCTTGTATGTTCCAAGACTTACCGCGTCTGCGTTTGACGGCATGGCGGTTGAACGCCGGATTCTAAAAGAAAAGGGCATTCCAGAGGAAGTTATTCCTACCTTGATTAAGGCTAGAAAGGAAGTGACTGTACAACATTATCACCGCATTTGGCGAAAATATGTTGCGTGGTGTGAGGCCAAGAAGGCTCCAACGGAAGAATTTCAATTGGGTCGATTCTTACATTTCCTGCAAGCAGGATTGTCTATGGGCCTAAAATTGGGGTCCATTAAAGTTCAAATTTCGGCCTTATCAATTTTCTTCCAGAAGGAATTGGCGTCAGTGCCTGAAGTACAAACTTTTGTCAAAGGTGTACTACATATACAACCCCCAATAGTGCCTCCAGTGGCACCGTGGGATTTGAACGTGGTTCTAAATTTTCTCAAATCTCATTGGTTTGAGCCGTTAAAATCGGTAGAATTAAAATACCTTACATGGAAGGTAACCATGCTGTTGGCCCTGGCTTCTGCCAGGAGAGTTTCAGAGTTGGCAGCTTTGTCATACAAGAGCCCATATCTGATATTCCATTCGGACAGGGCAGAATTGAGGACACGTCCTCAATTTCTCCCTAAGGTGGTTTCGGCATTTCACTTAAACCAGCCTATTGTGGTGCCTGCGGCTACTAGCGACTTGGAGGACTCCAAGTTACTGGACGTTGTCAGAGCATTAAAAATATATATTTCAAGGACAGCTGGAGTCAGAAAAACTGACTCGTTGTTTACATTGTATGCACCCAACAAGATGGGTGCTCCTGCGTCTAAACAGACGATTGCACGTTGGATCTGTAGCACAATCCAACTTGCACATTCTGTGGCAGGCGTGCCACAGCCTAAATCTGTAAAGGCCCACTCCACAAGGAAGGTGGGCTCATCTTGGGCGGCTGCCCGAGGGGTCTCGGCATTACAACTTTGCCGAGCAGCTACGTGGTCAGGGGAGAACACGTTTGTAAAATTTTACAAATTTGATACTCTGGCTAAAGAGGACCTGGAGTTTTCTCATTCGGTGCTGCAGAGTCATCCGCACTCTCCCGCCCGTTTGGGAGCTTTGGTATAATCCCCGTGGTCCTGACGGAGTCCCCAGCATCCACTAGGACGTTAGAGAAAATAAGAATTTACTTACCGATAATTCTATTTCTCATAGTCCGTAGTGGATGCTGGGCGCCCATCCCAAGTGCGGATTGTCTGCAATGCTTGTACGTAGTTATTGTTACAAAATCGGGTTATTACTGTTGTTGTGAGCCATCTTTTCAGAGGCTACTTCGTTTTGTTATCATACTGTTAACTGGGTTCAGATCACAAGTTGTACGGTGTGATTGGTGTGGCTGGTATGAGTCTTACCCGGGATTCAAGATCCTTCCTTATTGTGTACGCTCGTCCGGGCACAGTACCTAACTGAGGCTTGGAGGAGGGTCATAGGGGGAGGAGCCAGTACGCACCATGTGACCTAAAAGCTGTTTTAGATGTGCCCTGTCTCCTGCGGAGCCCGCTATTCCCCATGGTCCTGACGGAGTCCCCAGCATCCACTACGGACTATGAGAAATAGAATTATCGGTAAGTAAATTCTTATTTTTTCCCCTGCGTTTAATTTGCCAATAATTTAATTATGTAATTGTGTTTCCTTGTAGAAAAGTGACTCTGGTTATGGTGGGTCTGGATAATGCTGGGAAGACTGCAACTGTGAAAGGCATCCAAGGAGGTGAGCCACATATTTGCCATTTGTCCCATTTCTGGAGCCTTTTCATTAAGGGTCAAATATTTTGCCATTATTTGGAAAACAAAATATGGTGATGTTTCTCAGAATTGCTCTTTGATTCAAATTCATATGTTTCTCCTGCAGGGTCCACAGGTTATCCACAGGATAACATTGGGATATGAGGTAGCAACAGCGGATTGACACCAAACGATCAAAGCTTTCGGCCTCCCAGAATGCAACGGGCCCATCCCTATATCCCCGCCTCCTCACTCAAGCAATTCAGTTTATTTGTTTTGTGCGACAGGAGCTGGACCATAGTCAATGGGCTGCTGGTTTTTAGCAGCCATAAGCTTTTTTTTATTTAATTTTAATAGTCTCACTATATTTTTTGAGCGATCTTTCTAAAAAGCGTCTTATACGTACCTTAGAAAGAGTCGCTCCAACAACTCCCAGCCGGGTTGCGATAACGCTTACCCACGTGTACAGTGCTGTTTCGGCAGGCGTCTGTGTAGGATGTACTAGCAAGTCCAGCAGACGTTACCAGGCTGTGGCCGGAGCACGGGGAGAAGGTAAGGCATCGGTTCCGCTTGGTAGTGGAAACGCGAGACACAGTCACACTGTTTCGAGATGGAGACTACCGAACAGTTGCTGACGCGGCTGCCACCTCAGGTGCACCAGCGCTAGGCCTCAGGAATCATAGGCTCCAGGGGGGTAGTATGAGGCTGTGATCCCTAGGGTTGATGTCAGCAGTAGGGAGTAAGACGCTCCCTTGGTGGCCCCTCCTCCCCGGTTCATGACAAGTTTCCTCAGAGTTTCCCGCCATGAGCTGAGTTCCCGATTCCATCTGAGACGCTGTGTATCTGAAAGGACCCAGTCGCAGCATAGGCAGCTCTATGACTGATGCTTCGGTGTTCACTTGGGCGTCTGTGTTCACTGTAGGTTTACGGGGCGATTGTGTACACTAATAGCGTCTGGATCCACTCAGCGTTCATTAACGTATTGATCGATCCTGGAAGCGGGGTGAAGTCTCCCTGTATCCCACTCTCCTGAGCCGGGTGATACAGCACTAAGTATCTATCTACCTTTGGTATGAATAGTTGGATAAGTGCCTGGTGCATATGAGTCTGTAAACTATTGCTGCTGTTTTCTTTCGCTGTGCGACGGAATACGTTTAAACTCTTTTATATAAGGTAATGCAGTAATATGTTTCTCCTACATACTTGAAATGTATCTGTAGTTGATTATGTGCTCATATTGCTTATTATACTAATGTATAACCTGTGACTGATTGCTAGTGTGATTGCTGACTTCACTATTTTCTGTCAGTTTCTGTGTATTCCGATCCTGAATGCTGGTGCAAAACAGGGAGGGATCGGTTTGTATGTCACTTTATCAAATTTTAATGTGATTGCAGTCACAATTTGTATAGTTAACACTGTAAAGGTGTGTGATTTATTTATCATGTCTAAGAGAGGCAAGGGTGAGAAGGATACACTCTACACAGCAGCACCAACACTCATGTCATGTTTGTCTTGCAAAACTGGCTTAACCTCTCAGGATCTGGTTCAAAATGGATTATGTACAAATTGTTTTAGCTTTCACCAAAGCCTCTTGAATAATCCGAGGCAGGCAGGTTCAGGTTGAACCCCCATGGGCTACTTTTGTACAGACATTATCCAGTAAAGCTGAGTGGATAATGCCAGCTCCTATACCAGGGATAGGTTACCCTATTAACACTTATATGCAACATTCCACCTGGGGGTTATCACATCCAGTACAGGAATCGGCAGCCTCTCAACAGAAACGGGTTGAAAGCCCAGTGGTAAGTAAATCACATAGACATGAAACAACATCTTCACAGTCTACACATGTTTCAGATGAGGACTCGTCAGAGGATGAGGACTCATCGCACTCTGGGTCTGCATACAGAGACGAGGAGCAAGGACTCAGCTCAGTGGACATTTAAAGTGGGCAGAACTTCATCATCCTACAGTGCCTTGGGACTTAAGTTTAGTCCTAAAGGCCCTTCAGGTTGCCCCATTTGAACCACTAAAACGAGTGGATTTTAAATGGTTGACAGCTAAAGTTCTCTTTCTACTGGCTGTTGCTTCATCTAGAAGAGTTTCAGATTTAGGGGCATTGTTATGTCGCCCTCCTTTTCTTTATTTTTTTTATCCAGATAGAACGGTTCTCAAAACCAAATCTGGGTATCTTCCTAAGGTGGTGCCTAAATTCCACCTTAACAAAGAAATTGTAGTCACGACCTTCCAGGTGCCGGACTTTTCTGCGTGAGATACATCGTTGGACGTAGTCCGTGCTTTAAGGATCTACGTGGATTGTACCAGTGCCATCAAAAAAAACAGACACACTCTTCGTTCTCTACGAATTTCACAAGAGAGGATGGACTGCTGACAAGCAGACACTGGCGAGGTGGCTTCGAATGACTATTTCAGAAGCACATTCTCAAGCTGATCTCCCTGTTCCGGCTAATGTCTCTGCTCACTCTACTCGGTAAGGTAGGTCCGTCATGGGCAGCACAATGTGGTGTTTCAGCAGAACAGATATGTAAGGCAGCCACATGGTCTTCCATTAACACATTCATTAGACATTATGCCTTTGATACCTTTGCCTCTCAGGACGCTGAATTTGGGCGAAAGATTCTCATGTCGAATCAGGAGCGTCCCCGCCACTAAATTGCTTTGGGACATCCCAATGTTATCCTGTGGATAACCTGTGGACCCTGCAGGAGAAATAATCATTATGGTAGACTTACCGGTGATAACTGTATTTCTCATAAGTCCACAGGATCCACAGGGAACCCACCTGACGCACCTGATTTGAGGATCCTTTCACTTACTAACCTCTTCCTACTTGTACGGAAGGGTGTGCATGTGTGTTCTTTTCGCCTGATTAGGGTTCTCTATGATGCTCCTGCCTTGAGCTTTGGAAAACAACTGAATTGCTTGAGCCAGGAGGTGGGGATATAGGGACGGGCTCATTGCATTCTGGGAGGCAGAAAGCTTTGATCGTTTGGTGCCAATCCGCTGTCGCTACCTCATATCCCAATGTTATCCTGTGGACTGAGGAGAAATACAGTTATCACCGGTAAGTCTACCATAATGATTATTTTTTCATCCGCACCTCACTGAGGGTGAGAAATGGTAGGGAAAATCCTTATTTTAAGGTTAAAATGATGGACACCATGCAGAACCCCTTGGACACAATGACTAATTACTCAATTGGAAGTTTCCAATTAGCTTAATTAGTCCAACAATTTTCATATAATTTTTTGGGGTTTAAAAAATAAATAAATCCCTAATCATAATGTTTTTTTTGCAATGTTCTTTTTTTTTTTTGGTATGAAAGTAAACAAAAGAAGTTTACTTTAAATAAAATTAAAAAAAAGTACAAAAAAAGTCTGCCATTTAACACAAGCGTCTAGTGTATTCTTTTTGACCACTACCAGTCTTCTATATGATTCTGCTAGAGAAATGTCACTTTTCTGGGGTCCAGGAAGGTCACCCCATTTTTTCCATGCATTTCTTTTACATTGCCTATGGCTGACCATTCGCAAACCCCCTCTGTGAGGACCGTGAATAGGCATGCTTAATTGGGTTACAGAATTCTCGGAGCGTGTATTTGTGAAAATGTCTGCGAGTTGTTTCATTAAACAACTCGTATCTAATTTCCTTGACCCCTGCATCTGTTTACAAAGTTTTTTTTATGGAAAAATATACTATGTTGGAAATGGGTACATTCTGAGGATGATAGCTTAAGTTTAATTTTATCAAGATCATATTTCAGCATGTGTTCGCCAGCTGTTAACAGCAATGGATCACAAAAATCAGGTAAGTGAATTATTTTACTGTGCATGTCCCACTTGGTAAAGGGAATGTTTCATAATAAATTCCCATTACCAAATGGGACATGCACAGTAAAATAATTCACTTACCTGATTTTGATGGTGTCTTTTTAGTGAAAATGATCCATTGCTGTTAATGGCTGCCTCTTACTCCTTGCTACCTGGCAGTGTAACGAATGTAGTGTTATAATGACCTAATGATATCTGTACATTTTCAGGTCTCCTGTCAGTATTATGTTTTGACACCTCTCTCATATTGAAACACCAGTGTTCCTCCTTGAGATATGACCCACAATGTCAATAGGGAAAAGTAGGAAAATGACTTTATCTCAGAGCATAAAAGCAGGGAGGTCAAGTGAAAAAGCCATACAGCAAAATGATCTGCGAGCTGTACCAGGGGAATGAGAGAAAGGGTTCAGTGGGGTAACACTAGGCACAGACAGGAGACAGAAGGAGGTTCGCACCACCATCATGATGGTAGCCAAGATGAGGAGTGTGGGGCAATGGGAGGCTTCCATAGGAGTGTTCAATAGGAGACGTTGTGTCTGAGGGGAGAGATCTGACAGGAAAAGGTCATGGGTTGGTGTGTTTGCTGCAGACGCATCTAGCATTCCTGTGTACACAGGAGAAGGGAAGAGGGAGAGAGCCGGCATGGGAATGATATTGGGGGCGCAAGGTGTGTTGGATATTTTGTAGTTTGAGATTGGGTGCATAATACATGTGACAAAGTGGTGCATCCAGTACTGTACAAAAGGTTATAACTGCTGGGGAACTCTCTTGATTTGTATGCAGTGTTGATTACAAAACTGAGTGATTATTGACCTACTGCGCAACCGCCATAATCACAGGCATCAAGGTGCCTTTGCAGTGAGAGTCTAATCGCAAAGTGATTGATAGAAAGGGACCATTTGGGGGAGGGGGAGGGGGGTGCAGCAATAAAAAAAAAAGCAGAAGTGAGAGCTCCCCGCTGATTCCCGGCTCCGTTACCATCCACGAGCAGATAGAGTGCGGTGGATCCCGGACGAACGTCACCCCCGCCACCTGTGAGAGTCCTGGGGGCGGCTGCAAGGACTTACCATCTCCCCGCGCCTGCAGAACACCGGACCTCTATCCCTGCGACTGCAGGACGCTGCTGCCGCCTCCATCTCGGATCGGCCTGGCGCTGCTGCAGCAGCGGCTCTCCCTGCTCTGTCTGCCTTAGCCGCACTGCGGCTTCTCTCTCCTTTTCCCCCTATGCAGAATGGGGATAAGGATGTAGCGGTGAGTGCTTAAAGACCCCCTTGTCATTTCAATCACATCGCTGGCAGGCCAGCATTATTATAGCTGCATATAGTTTATTGGGGACTGTCTCCCTCACTGGATATAAGCTGCTGCTTCCCATTCATAGCTGCTGTTTGTGCTATATAAGAGTTGTGGATTCCCTGCTCCCTCACTGCACTGTTCCTACTTGATATTGGACTTTTTTCAAGATTGCCTCATCACACTGATTATACCATTGTACTGGCATTACTCGGGTTCCTCATTGCCTGTCCTCATTGGTCTGCCTGTTATTGATTCTTCATTGCTGTGGCCGTCCTCATGGATAAGTTTGTGGTGAAACCCCTGCGGGGCTCAGAGGCAGCCAGACTGGGAAGGGGCGTGGTAAAGGTCTCCTTGCTTCTCCCACAGCCGGTTCCAACAGTAGCCCCAAACAAACTGATTTGGTTGCGCCAACATCAACGGCTGCTAGCCCATTTCCTGCATAAGAACTTACACACCTTCTGGCTACTTGATCAACAATTGTCCCCACTAAAGAATTCATTGGACTCTGCTCTTGCTCAGCTCACACAACATGAGCAACGTCTATCAGAGGCGGAACAGAGGATTTCAGACTTGGAAGATGAGCTAACCACTGCACACACTACCCCATATATAGTGTTCATGCTAGGCTGTTTTAGCAGGTGTCGCGCCCTGCCCGATATTATTAAGGCAAATCCGCCCTGCCCTTTCTGCGGCGCCCTGCTAAACAGCCTGCCCGCTTCCTGCACTCCCAGCGTGTATAGATGCCGTGCGCATGCGCACAGCATCCATTCATGCTACGGGAGAGCACTTGGGAGAAGCCCAGCACCTCCGTAGGTGCTAGGCACGCCCCCTTTAGTGACGCCACCCATGCCCCCTTTAGTGACTCCGCCCATGCCCATTTAGTGACTCCGCCCATGCCCCTTTAGTGACTCCGCCCACGCCCCCTTTAGTGACTCCGCCCACGCCCCCTTTAGTGACGCCGCCGCCCGCCCACGCCCCCTTAAGTGACGCCATCACCCACGATTTGCATAGTCACGCCCCGTTTTCAGACGCGTTGCCAAGTGTCCCCACAGACCGGCGCCCTGCCCTCAAAAATTAAAAAAATTTGCGGAACAATGTCCGTATCATAGGCCTTCCAGAATCTGTCAAGCCAGCTAAACTCATGACACTAGTTTCAGAATGTCTCCCACAGGAACTAGGCGCCTTCTTCAGCACTGGCTCGCTAATTGTGGAACGTGTCCACCGCATTGTCCCTGACAAACAGGCCACTTATGATAGACCCTGTCCTGTTTATAATGAAGATACTAAACTATGCGGATAAGGTCCAACTTTTTGAGGCATCAAGATGCCACATTGTTATTGTTCCAGGACTTTTCCTACATGGTCACCATGAAGAGTAAAGAATACACTCCTGTTTGTAAACGCCTGTTTGCCATGAATCTTCGATTTGCTTTGCTGTATTCCGCAAATTTATGGGTGTCCCACAACGGCAAATTGTTTTTATTTGATTCTCCACACGTTGCAAAGATTTTTGTGGACTCCCTTTTGTCTTCATCTTCCACACGTCCGTCTGATGCGGAGTGACCGCTGTGTAACCACCGGACATTGTATCCTCTATTTAATTTACATTCAGCTTACTTAGATAATGGCTTTCGCCATTACTCTTAATGTTTTTCCTTACACCTAATATTGTGGTTTATTTGTTGTTTTCGCACTTGGTTTTTCCTTCTTACTCTACACCCTGTTGTTCTCTTCTGCTACTCAATCTCATGGCTGTTCTTGACCTGCCTCAGGTCTTGGCTGCCTTTCTACTTCTTTTACCTGTTTTTCTTCTCCCTTTTCCATTTTTTTGGCTGTTTTATGTCTATGTATTTTATGGGTGTCCTCCATGGTTCTCCTCTTCCGGTTCTAAAAAAGTTACAGTTGTTCTTCTCAATCATTTGGTATGTTACAGACAAATATTGTTGTCCAGTTATACTGATTAATATGGTACCATAGGCAGCTATTATGTCCTTTATTGCCCTCTCACTGGGACGGGTAAGGGTCGATCACAACTTAAAGCTATATCTTTCCCCTGGCCTAGGGCGGGCATAGTTGATATTGCTAGTTCTTTCAATATTTCCACTAGGGTACAAAAATCTCTTAAATTTGTGTTGTGGAATGTAGAGGAATTGAATTCCCCAATCAAAAGGCGTAAGGTTCTGACCCATCTCAAACGTTTAAAACCTGATGTGGTATTTCTTCAAGAGACCCACTGGGATGCCAAGGACTCCATTGTCTTATTAGAAAATTGGGTAGGTGATTATAAGGCCTCCTCGTTTACAGCAAAACGTAGGGGTGTCCTCATATTGTTTCGGAAACATTACAATTTCCCTGTAAGGGACTCTTGGATTGATACAGAGGGTCGTTTTCTATATCATAAGCCAGTGGTAGCCAACCCTGGTCCTCGAGAGCTACCCACAGTTCACAATTTCCAGCTCACCTAGCAGGTGCACAGGTGTAGTCATTACTAACTGCCACATTTTAAAAGATCCACAGTTGGAACTAATCACTTCACTTGTGATTCTGTGAGGAGACCTGGAAAACTTGAACTGTTGGTAGCTCTCGAGGACCAGGGTTGGCTACCCCTGTCTTAAGCTATTGTTATGTGGCTCATTGTATATCCTGGCTACCATCTATGCCCCTACTACTCCAAATGACCACTTCTTTACCGATTTATTTGTAAAACTTAAGGGCTGGGTTGAGGGACCTCTTATATTGGGAGGGGATTTCAATAATGTACTATCATTATGTCTGGATAGGTCCTCCTCCATTGGTGGGGATAGGTGTACATATGCCCCTTCCTTACAATTGCTATTTGACTCCATACAGCTCTGATCCCTGGAGGTGCCAACACCCTACCTCACGTGAATATACCTTTTACTCACATCCTCATCACACATCCTCCCAGGTAGATTTTTGGCTGTTATCCCTCTCTCTATATCAGCGCGTAGTGGCTTCAGTAATTGCACTTATTGATATTTCTGATCATGCCCCTGTGTGGTTCACCTTATTATTAGAGACCCCCCTCCTGACCTCCTATATAATTGGAGATTTCCGGGCTACCTCCATAAGTCAACTGATTTTCATGATCATATTGAGCAGGCCTTTTTGAATTATGTGAATGATAATGTAGAGAACTTAGATGATATTAATTTGTTTTGGACTGCATCTAAACCAGTGATCCGTGGCCAGATTATTGAATATGTGTCCAGGAAGCGCAAACTATTGATTGCTAAATTAGAAGAACTGAGCTGTTCTTTAGTAACTGCTTATGATGCACTGTTACTCAACTAGTCCTCCGATAATCTCCAGGCTTATCTTGCCGCGAAGCATGCGTATGATGCCCTGTGTACTGAGCGTGCTCAATACTCGCACAATGCTCAGCGTAATAGATATTTCCGTGGCTTTAACAAACCTGGTAGGTTACTGACCAATCTAGTGAGAACTTATAACTCACCCTCTTATATTCTTCAGCTCAATGTGGATTCCCATGCCCTGGTTACCTAAGCTTCGCATATCTCTGAACAATTCTTACGTTATTATCAAGAACTTTATACGGCCCCTCCTGATTCTCCCACTTTAGGTATGCAGTTTATAGCTACTGCACATCTTCCCACTTTGACTGATGCGGAAAGAGACTCTTTGGCCTTAGCGGTGACTGTGCTTGAACTCCATTGTTTGATTAATCACTTCCTACAGGCAAGTCTCCTGGCCCTGATGGCTTTGGGGCTGAATACTATTGAGTCCTTTCATCTCATTTAATGCCCCATCTTTTAACTTTATTCAACTCCTAATTGACAGGACACCCTCCCCCGAGTGGTTTTAATGATGCCAGGATAGTGGTTTTCCCGAAGCTGGGGAAAGATCCTCTGTTAGTACAATCCTATAGGCCGATTTCCCTTTTGAATTAGGACCTGAAATTATTTACTAAAATTATTGCTTTACGTCTTCAAACTGTGTTGCCCAGGATATTGCATCCCGCTCAGACGGGATTTGTGCGGGGCTGAACATCTGTATACAATGTGCGCACGCTGCTCGCGGCTATGATAAGTAATAGATTTTCTGGTAATAAAAAGGCTATTGTCGTCAGCTGTGACGCTGATAAGGTGTTCGATCGCATTTCCTGGTCGCATATATTACGAGTGTTGCATGCTCAGCAGTTTGGGCCATGGTTCAGTGGTATTTTTCGTATGTTATACGCTCAACCGAATGCTCATTTAACTATTAATGGTGTTAATTCCCCCTTTTTCACATTATAAAGAGGCACTCTGCAAGGATGTTCCCTCTCTCCGTTGCTTTTTAGTCTTGCCCTTGATCCGTACATTTCTCCAAGATATAACGTGGAGAGGCATTTTAGTTGGAACTCGCAAGATTAAGGTGTCTGTCTTTGCCGATGCTCTCCTCTAGTTCAGTGATCCACAAATTGCCTTTCCTTCGTTATTACATACGCTCAAATTATTTAATGAAGTCTCTGGGTTTTTAACTAACTTTGTTAAAACCGAAGCCCTAGCCTTGTATGGAGAAGCTAAATTGGGCTGGGGGTCTGGATTTCCTTTTCGTTGTGCTCGGGACTTTATTACTTATCTAGGTCTACGCGTACCATGTAAACCGGCTGACCTGTATTCTGTAAACATGCCCTTTTTTATTGGTCAGATGTTGGCTGACTTTGAAAAGTGGAAACATCTTCCACTTTCCTATTTGGAACGTTGTCATTTATATAAGATGATCTCCTTCCCTCGTTTGTTCTATCCAGTCCAGATGCTCCCTTTTACCTTTCTGAAGAGCGATGCAAAAATAACTGATACCACTTTATCTAAATTTATTTGGCCCGGAAAACACCCCAGAATTTCCTTGTTCAAATTACGACAGTCATTACCCCTGGGTGGAATTAATTTACCCTGCATACAGGATTATGCCTTGTCGGCAAATTATAGATTTGCTCTGGACTGGATAGGAGGAAACCATACCTATGCTGACACCGCCCTGGATCAAGCGTTTAGCCCTGAATGTACTTTAGTGACATTGTTACATAGATCTCCCACTTCTATTCCTTCACGGTCATGGCTAACCCCTTACTTAACACTCCTTGTTTGGCTTGGCGTTTATTGAGGAAGAGACATGTTCTTTCTTCCTCACGAACTTTGTTTCTCCCGTTACTCAATAACTGTGATTTTGGACATGGTGAGTCAGATGGCATTATCAAGTCTTGGCACCTCCAGGGATTGAGAATGCTGTACCAATTTTTGGATAGGGATTGCGCCTCTATACTCTCCCTTTCCCTACTTAAAGAACATTTCCCTGGCTTGCTCTTCCCTCTGTTTTTATACTCACAAATTCGTAGTTACATCACCAAATTATTATCCCAATTGACTGTTGCTGATAAATCCAATGTATTGGATTCTATAGCACGGAATACACCTGGCTCCCCCTTCCCTACCTCCCTTTTTTATAATCATACTAGGAGAATCTTAGATATTTCTATCCTTAATACAGGCATGGCCAAATGGTCAGTTACATTCCCAGATATTCCTTTAAAGACTATTATTACATCTTGTACTACACTGAACAAGCAACTGGTCTCTGTTTCTTATGAATTACAAATTGCTTCACAAGGCGTACTACTAGACTTTGTTTTTTGATGGGTGCTTCAGATAATTCTAACTGCTTTAAATGCTCTATGCCAGAGGTGGGTATAATCCACTGTATGTGGTTGTGCGATTTTAGTACAGAGCTTCTGGAAGAATGTACAGTCATATATTAATGACGAGTTAAACATTTCTTTTACGTTCATATGGCCTGGGCTTTATGGAACCACTATCCTCCTTCCACTTCCTTTACTAGATGGATTGGTCTGAGTGTTTCCTGGATGTTGAATCTAAAGCCCAAACATGTTTTGATATTTGGCTACCTTACTTACTCACTTTGCCACCTTCGACTATCAAGTCAGTGCGGAGGGCTGTCTGACTGTCCACTTGGTACAATTTGGAAGTCCTGGACAAGGGCACGCCCCCCTTTTAATTATATTGGAATTCTGTCTGGTTTATTTACTTTTCGTATTTTGGTTTATGGTACTACTTTATGGCTATATGTCGATATGCCTGTTGATTATTACGCCTCTTCTCCATGCCTAGATTATGTCCTATTGGGTTTTACCCGGCCGTGCCTTATTTTCCGCATTATGCTGTACCACCTTTTGGATGTACTTTATTTGCCTGTGACAACGATGTATCTGTTTTTGTCTTTTTGTGTACAAATCTGAATCAGGTCCACTCTCCACTCCGTTCTCAAATTGCGCAATATGGCCCTCATTCCGAGTTGTTCGCTCGCTATCTGCTTTTGGCAGCATTGCAAACGCTAGGCCGCCGCCCTCTGGGAGTGTATCTTAGCTTAGCAGAATAGCGAACAAAAGATTAGCAGAACTGCTACTAAATAATTCCCTGCAGTTTCTGAATAGCTCCAGACCTACTCCTAGACTGCGATCACCTCAGTCCGTTTAGTTCCTGGTTTGATGTCATAAACACGCCCTGCGTTCGGCCAGCCACTCCCCCGTTTCTCCAGCCACTCCTGCGTTTTTACCTGGCACGCCTGCGTTTTTTAGCTCACTCCCTGAAAACGGCCAGTTTCCGCGTAGAAACTCCCACTTCCCTGTCAATCACACTACGATCACTCGAGCGATGAAAAAATGTCGCTCGAGCTTATGTAAATCGACAAAGTTTTGTGTGAAAGTACTTAGCGCATGTGCGCTGCGTACCATGCGCATTTTAGCCATTTTTTAACTTAATCGCTGCACTGCGAAAATCGTCAGCGAGCGATCAACTCTGAATGACCACCTATGATCCTATTCCACGGCTGCCATTGTTTAACGTAGGTTATTTTAATGTTTATTTATGTTGCACTATATTAATGTAGGTGCTTTAACTTTGTTACAAGCATGTAACATAGATTGACTCAGTGTGTTTGTTTTCATACGTTATGGTAACTGTCTGTTCTTCTGTTTAGCAGAGACAATGGTTGTTAAATACATAATTGTGATTAGGTTTGGCCACAACAAACAAACATTTGCTCTGTACTATTACTGTAGGGGGGTATACATGGAGAGATCCGTGTTTAAAATCTAAGCAATCTGATTAGATTGCTTAGATTTTAAGCACTGATCTGCCGTGTGTATACCCCCCAGCGATAGCGATGCGCGGCCCCGCGCATCGCTATCGCCGGTGCTAGATTGAGCCTGTATGCAGGCTCAATCTAGCGGGTGGGTCGCTCAACTTCACCGTTATGTGAAGTGAGCGGCCCCCCGTCCATGTGTCCCCCCCCCCTCCTCGCTCAGCACATCGCGCTGTGCTGAGCGGGGGGAGAGATGTGTGCTGAGCGGTCTGTGTTAAGATCGCTCAGCACACATCTCTCCCGTCAGTACCCCCCTTATGAGTGGTGCAATATTCCACTCAGCAGGTAGCCCTAAACATGTTAGGGAAGAGAAGCTTTGGCCAAGTTACTTAATTCACATTACAGTGACGCAGGTATTCAGCAATGATCTGTTACACATCAGCCCATCATGTGCCCATTCAGGGCCTGTGGGCTGGAATCTTTTCACTACTGGAAGGATCCTGGGACTGGCTGCGGATGCTGGCCGGACTTGTTAGGAGTGTAGTATGGTGTGCCGGCGGCCGGGCTCCCGGCGACCAGCATACCGGCGCCGGGAGCCCGACCGCCGGCATACCGACAGCGTGGCGAGCGCAAAGGAGCCCCTTGCAGGCTCGCTGAGCTCGCCACGCTGCGGGCACTATTTATTCTCCCTCCAGAGGGGTCGTGGACCCCCACGAGGGAGAATATCTGTCGGTATGCCGGGTGTCGGGATTCCGGCACCTGTATACTGTGCGCCGGGATCCCGACATTCGGCATACTGAAGACCACCCCTTGCTAGAGAGTGTGATTTTCTATGGAAGCATAGTTTGTATTCTACAGTGACTGAGTCTAAGCACTGGTGTGTTCCAGCAGAAGCAGATAGATTACTGCCTGGCTGGCAGATCATGGAGATGGACAGTCTAGCATTCTGAGTCAAGCAAAGTACTTATACAACTAAAAGGGACAGCTACTGTATGTGGTAACTGTGAAGTATGGTTACCCTCAAATTATTCACATTGTCTATGGACTATATTTTGCCGCCAGTTTCTAAGCATTATTTTGTGTTAAATAAATGTCATTTGTTTTTTTATGATAGTTACTTTATGGTGATCCCTAAGGTATTCTGACTCCCATGGGGTTGTCAGATAGTAACTAGCACTGGGTTGTGACTGTAGGGATTGGATAGGCCTGGGGTTTGGGCTGATGTTACCAGATACCACAACGAAGATTTAGACGTAGAAGAGGATGAGGGCAGGTGGTAGGGGAAAGATGTAGTTGGTGGGGCAGAGGGTGAGGGCAGGTGGTAGGGGAGAGATGTAGTTGCTGGGGCAGAGGATGAAGACAGATGTTAGGGGAGAGATGGAGTAGGTGGGGCAGTGGGTGAGGTCAGGTGGTAGGGGAGAGATGTAGTTGGTGGGGCAGAGTATGAGGACAGGTATTTGGGGAGAGATGGAGTTGGTGGGGCAGAGGAAGGTGGTAGGGGAGAGATGTAGTTGGTGGGGCAGTGGGTGAGGGCAGGTGGTAGGGGAGAGATGTAGTTGGTGGAGCAGTGGGTGAGGGCAGGTGGTAGGGCAGAGATGTAGTTGGTGGGGCAGAGTACGAGGACAGGTATTTGGGGAGAGATGGAGTTGGTGGGGCAGAGGAAGGTGGTAGGGGAGAGATGTAGTTGGTGGGGCAGTGGGTGAGGGCAGGTGGTAGGGGAGAGATGTAGTTGGTGGGGCAGAATATGAGGACAGGTATTTGGGGAGAGATGGAGTTGGTGGGGCAGAAGAAGGTGGTAGGGGAGAGATGTAGTTGGGGGGCAGAGGAAAAGGGAAAGACAAGGATGCAGTAGCAGGAGGAATTGTGTGTGGAGAAGAGGAGAGAGCAGGGGCACGGAGCGATAAGAGGCAAGAGAGGGGGTGTTATTGGGTAGTAAGATACAAGTGGCGTTGCGGAAAGTGACCATAATTATTACATTATATAATTGATGACATAATTACCACGTGTGTTCTCAGACCTGCCCTAGTTAAATGTTACGATTGATGTCATGAGTTAGCATTATCTGGCTAACATCAACAACTGTGTTTCTGACATCAACTGAAATGTAATGTAACACACAAGTATGTATTACAGAAGGAGACTGAGTCAGGAAAATATTAAGTTTACACAATTTGGCAGATGAAAACATTATTATACCACAATTTATTCTGTCACCAGCAGTTTCCTCCGCAAATGACAAGCTGTGGTTGCATCCCACAGTGAACAACCCCTACGTAATCCTGTCCGCAACCTATAACCAGGTGTAATGGGTCCCCCTGGGCCGTGAGGCCCTTAGGCATCAAACTTGTGGAGGCCCCTACCAATACAATTGTCAAAATGATATGCTGGTGATGATCACATTGGTGATGTAGCTATGTGTGGGTGACCCTGGGTAACTGTCCTGGCAGTCCTGTTGTTAATGCTTCACTGGGTACTATGCCTTCCCTAGAAGTCATTGTTACTGTACTTAAGTCAGAGAGACCTCTTTAATTGCTGGACTAGTCAGTCTACTCATAGTGCCTACAGCAGGAGCCTGCCTACTGTTACAGGTTTAGGACACAATTAAGGATTGATCTATTCCAGTGGTTCTCAAACTCGGTCCTCAGGACCCCACACAGTGCATGTTTTGCAGGTAACCCAGCTAGTGCGCAGGTGTATTAATTGCTCACTGACACATTTTAAAAGGTCCACAGGTGGAGCTAATTATTTCACTTGTGATTTTGTGAGGAGACCTGCAAAACTTGCACCGTGTGGGGTCCTGAGGACCGAGTTTGAGAACCTGTGATCTATTCCATGTGGCGTTATCCTTTTATCCTTGGTCAGGAGTGTAAGTTACAATTTATCTATTCCAGTCAGGGTTAAATAAAATAACAGGCATAATTTCCGATGGAATAGGGTATCCAGTGGCCAATTAAAACACAGTACAGTTCTTGGCTTTGCTAAGGAATAACTTTTGGACAACACATTCCTCAGACATGGAAGTACCGACTTTCATAAGCAAATATTATATAGTCTTTTCAAAGAGTACTTGAACCCAAACAAAATATTTAGATTTGGGTGGAAATCATGTAGTTAAGTTAAAAGTACAAAATGTAAGTTACCACGCACAGTCATTCCTTACTTGCTAGTTGGTCATTTCATTAGCCTTAAGCAATTCCTGTTACCATTTTCTATGAACTTGCCCTTATAAATGAACGTTCAGGGAGAGGTTGATTGATGCCAGGTCGGCTGAAAATGTAGTTACCAAGGCAAAAAAAAATATGCATTTTCACCGAAAGATTTTTTAGGAGTATAACATTTTTTTTAAAGTTTAAGCAACACCATTTTCTCTCCTATAATATCAGTATTGTGACTTGTTGCGTTGCGCTTTTGAAACCTTGTTAATGTTTTCTTGACCTTTTTGTTTTTTATAACAGAGTCTCCAGAAGATGTGGCCCCAACAGTCGGATTCTCCAAAGCAAATATTCGACAGGGGAGATTTGACATCACAATGTTTGATCTCGGTGGTGGCAAGCAAATCCGTGGCATTTGGAAAAACTATTATGCCGAGTCCTATGGAGTGGTGTTTGTTATTGATTCCAGCGATGTGGAGAGGATGGAGGAAACAAAGGAGACTGTTGCAGAAGTTCTAAGGCATCCGAGGATTGCAGGAAAACCATTATTAGTGTAAGTAAAGATATTTCTTATTGCGATTTTTTTGTCCTTATCCTGTGCATATTGTGTTGTAATGGATTACTCTATTCTTCACTTCTCATGTTCTTGTACAATCCAAATAATCAAATACCAAGTAAAATGTTGCAAAACAGTGATTATTATGTGCTAATTAAAGGATATGTCCACTGCTAAGCAAGTAGTGTTTCAATCATTAGTCAAGACCTTTGCTTCACTGATGCACAGGCTGCAGTATGGTGCTGGGACCTCTGCATCATAGAATACAGACACGGGCTGCAGTATGGTGCCGGGACCTCTGCATCATGGAATACAGACACGGGTTGCAGTATGGTGCCGGGACCTCTGCATCATAGAGTACAGACACGGGCTGCAGTATGGTTCCGGGACCTCTGCATCATGGTGTATTGACATGGGCTGCAGTTTGGTGCCGGGTACTCAGCATCAGGATCCCGACGGTCAGATTTTTGACCCCGGGATCCTGGCCGGCAGTATGCTGGCAGGGAGGTGATCGCAGTGAAGCCCCTTGCGGGCTCGCTGTACTCGCCACAGGTTCTATTCCCACTCCTGTGGGTCTCGTGGACACCCACGAGTGGGAATAGCCCTAGAGCTGCTGCCGGCATTGTGCTCATATGTAGGCGCCCAAAATGGCTGCCTCATCTTTTGCATGCTCCTGATCATCTCCATAAATAGCTTAAATTCTCCACAAAAGACCTATGAATCACCATAAATATCCAAGGACTTACCTTTAACTTGTACTACTCTACGCGGACATCTCATCATAACCAACGGATTGCATTCCTGCGCTGAGATACAGACTAGATTGATTCCTCTGCAACTCTCCACTGAGAAGTCCTACAGTTTGGAATCTGCTGTACTCTGCATTGGACATCCCAGACAAGGTACTGTGGACTACAACCTATATTTGGCTCCATCCAGCCCCTCATTTAGTCATCATCCACCTCTGGGGGTGATGCCGAGTTGTTCGCTCGTTGACGATTTTCGCTATACTGCGATTATCCGCTAACTGCGCATGCGCAATGTTCGCAGAGCACATGCGCTTAGTTATTTTACACAAAAGTTAGGTATTTTACTCACGGCATAACAAAGCTTTTTCATCGCTGTGCTGATCGTAGTGTGATTGACAGGAAGTGGGTGTTTCTGGGCGGAAACTGGCCGTTTTATGGGAGTGTGCGGAAAAACGCAGGCGTTCGAGTTGCAAAACGCAGGAGTGGTTGGAGAAACGGGGGAGTGGTTGGGCAAACGCTGGGTGTGTCTGTGACGTCAAACCAGGAACGAAAAGGACTGAGCTGGTCGCAATGGCTGAGTAAGTCTGGAGCTACTAAGAAACTGCTAAGAAATTTCTATTCACAATTCTGCTAATCTTTCATTCGCAATTCTGCTATGCTAAGATACACTCCCAGAGGGCGGCGGCTTAGCGTGTGCAATGCTGCTAAAAGCAGCTAGCGAGCGAACAACTCGGAATCACCCCCTCTGTTTTCTGAGCAACAAATAACTCTGACTTCTTGCATTTTTCAACTAATATCAGTATATTCAGGCTCTGAATGGCTTAAGGGTCACCATTTCAAATAGCAGGATTGCAGCCATTCCCCAGGACAAAGGATATCACTTCCCCCACAAGAAATCTACTTCAAAGGCCCCTCACACTGAGACTTTTCACACCTACACAGTAGGAATTGGATTCTAACAACTTCCACAAGCCTGCTCTGTTCCAGAATAATTTACTAAAACAGCAACAGAAAAGTAAAGTTATTTTATTTATCATTTGTTTCAAATATACACATTGGATTATTGCAGCAGCAATAGGTTATAGCAATAGCTCTGTTTATGTACCCATTATAATTTTTGGATCACATATCGATTTGCGGGGGGGGGGTGAATAAATAAATAAATAAAAATATATATATTTAATATATACAATATATATATACACACACACAGTTTTCTCTCCCTCTCTCATCATCATTTGCAGCTCATACTTATAGTAATCTGTCATTGATGACCCAATGTATACGTACATATTCCTCCAGCTTCATTTTTTCACTCCGCCCACCATGTTCCGCAGTTCCTATTACACAATCACAGGCTTCTATCCTCCAATCCCTTGGCATTTTAAAAAGAAAACACAGGCGCATTCGTGGGAAGCGAGCAGGCCGGATACTTCTTTTCCCCTGTAACCACCTAACTCTTTTGCCCACCTGCTCACCCCGAGCTTCAAAGAACAAACAAATAGAAGTGATACCCAAAAGACGGCCCTGTGCTTGGAAGAACAGAACTGTCAATTCTCGCTGGGTAACCCCCATACGCAGAGCTCCTGCACCTAACATAAAGAAAACTGAAGGCCCTCTGGTATGCCCAATCGGGTCAGTCCTTTGTAATGCCAGATCTATAAGAAACAAGACTGCAACAATTGCTGACCTAATTGAATCTGCAGATCTAGCCTGTATTACAGAGACCTGGCTAGATGAAAATGCAGCACCTATATTGGAGGCTACAGTCCCAACAAACTACTCTGTCAGCCACAACCCAAGACTGGACCGCAGGGGTGGCGGGTGGCTATCTGCTTCAAAAAAGACCTTAAACTTAGGGTCCACCCTATTGAAATTACTCGCTCATTCGAGTGCATTGCTGCCCGGAGTTCGACAGGATTAGGTTTCAGAGTACTTCTCATTTACCGGCCCCCTGGAGATGGAAAGATATTTCTACAAGAAATTGCAGACACTGTTGCTGGCCTGGTTCTGGAACATCAAAGATGGCTCATCCTCGGGGAATTCAATGCATGGGTAGATGATGAGCTCTCTCACCTTGGCCAAGACCTCCTGTGCACAATGAATGGTCTGGGCTTCACACAGGTCATTCCTTCTGCCACACATAAAAGTGGTCACACTCTTGATCTTGTCTTTCAGATTGGATTAGAAGTCACTGACCTAAAAATAAACCCAGTCATCTGGTCAGACCACCACACCCTTTGATTCTCAGTTGCGACCCCTCAAATATAATCTCTGCCCGAGGAGTTGACCAGGTATAGTCCAAGGAGGGGTATGACTCCCCAGGCTCTAAAAGCAAATCTGGATCTCTCTGCTATACTTGGTGCCTGTGAAGATCCCTGTTCCCTAGTCCGTTATTATAATAGGGATGTTATGGCTGCAATTGATATTATCGCCCCTGTGCGTATAAGACCTCGTAAACCACAACGTCGAGCTCCCTGGTTCGACAACAGTGTTAGTGAGCTCAAGAATAGGGGGCGTAGACTGGAAAGACGATGGAGGAGACTAACCTAGTGGATGACAAAATAAAACTAATAAAGTATAATGAAGAATATCAATCGACAATCACCCGTAAGAAATCACAGTTTCTGTCAAATGAGATCACGGCAGCAAACAATAGGCCAGCTCAACTTTTCCGCACAGTGGAGATGCTTTGCAAGCCAGCATGCCTGCAGACTGATGAAACCCTCTCCCAGGCAAGATGCAACGAGTTTGCAAACTTCTTTGCAGATAAAATATCCACCATTCGGGCTGGAATTTCCACAGTGCCATCAAAGGAGTGTCAAACTACAAAACCTGCCAATATAAGCCACCTGCCTTCATGGACCAGCTTTCACCCAGTGGATGTAAAGGACATTGCTGAAATTGCACGGATTTTGCGTCCCACCACCTGTGATCTGGACCCTGCCTCAACCAAGCTTCTAATAGGTTGTATGGATATAATTGGTCCTGTCTTTGCAAAAATTGTTCAATGCTCTTTGCAGACAGGCATATTTCCTGGACCCCTAAAGGAAGCAATTGTTAGACCTCTTCTTAAAAAATGTAATTTAGATCCCGACTGCATGACCAACTATAGACCGGAATCAAACCTTCCTTTTCTAGGAAAGGTTATTGAGAAAGTGGTTGCAAATCAACTGGAAACCCACCTGACAACCCATGATATTTATGATCCATTCCAATCAGGATTCAGGAGAAGACATAGCACTGAAACAGCCCTGGTGTGTGTGTTAAATGATCTTCTGACGGCAAGAGACAGAGGCGACTGTTCAATATTAATCCTTCTGGATCTCTGCAGCATTTGATACCGTGGACCATGGGCTTCTGATTGAGCGTCTGATACATTTTTGTGGACTGGATGGCACAGTCCTAAATTGGTTCAAATCATTTCTCACAGGCAGGTCACAGAGAGTATCGTCTGGATTATACTCCTCACCACCAGTGCCATTGCCATGTGGTGTCCCACAAGGTTCTATACTATCCCCCACGCTTTTTGCAGTATACATGCTCCCGCTGGGTGAAATAATCAGGCGCCATGGGCTAGTCTACCACTGCTATGCAGATGATACACAACTGTACTTGTCCTTTGCTCCGGGCACTGATAACCCAATAGCAACCCTAAATGGCTGTCTAGCTGAACTCCAGAAGTGGATGAGTGCTAGTTGGCTGCGACTGAACACGGATAAAACAGAGGTCCTTATGATAGGACCGCAACATCAAAGGGCAAGACTGCAGCATAACCAACCAACTGGACTTACACTCGGGGATTCAGAATTACAAACCACTGATCGTGTGCGGAATCTTGGTGTTGTCCTGGATGGTGGCTTGACACTTAAACATCAGATATCAGCCACAATCAAATCTTCATTCTTTCACCTGAGGAACATAGCCAGAATAAAGCACTTTATTCCCTCAGATGATCTGCCAAAAGTCATCCACGCATTTGTATCATCTCGATTAGACTACTGTAATGCCCTCTACCTTGGTCTCCCAGCAAAAGAATTGCACCGCTTACAGCTGGGGCAAAACACAGCTGCCAGGCTGTTAACCAACCAGCCCCGTTCTAGCCACATAACACCCATACTCTACTCCCTTCACTGGCTGCCTGTAAGATGGCGAATCATCTTCAAGATTGGCTTACTGAGTTTCAAAGCACTACATGACCAGGGCACAAGGTACCTGAAGCAGCTACTGACCCCATACTCTATTACTGCGATCTGTAGATGAAGGACTTTTAACAGTACCTAGAATCTCCCGTAATTCATCTGGGGGTCGAGCTTTTAGTCATGCGGCTCTGACTCTATGGAACTTCCCCGGACAGTGCGAGAGGCCCCAACTATAGAATCCTTCAAAAGTAGACTCAAGACTTTCCTTTTTACTCAAGCATTCCCATAGTTGTCCCTTTAGTATCTTCATGCTTCTGTATTTTATGAAAATCTGTTCTGTACTTCATTATTTTCTGTACTATATTATGCTATGTATCTGTTAAGCGCCTTGAGTCCTATTGGAGAAAGGGCGCTATATAAATAAAATGATGATTATTATTATTATTATTATTATTATTATTATCCTAGCATCTGTATTCTGACCGCCAGGATCATAACTACATCCCAGCAGTGGTTCCCAAACTTTTTTGAATCACGGCACCCTAGAGTATACAAAGTTTTTCACGGCATTCCTAAACCAAAAGTTTCTTACTGAAATGAAATGGTGAGGGACAAGATTTGCTTCTGTTCGTCCACATATTTTATGATAGGCAAAACCTATGCTGGTGGCTGTCAATCACATTGACCATAAAATGTTTCAGTTGGTCCTGGACCACCAACCCAGGGCTCTCTTGCAAGTGTCCTGAGGCGGAATCCGGTCTGAAGATCGACACTGTCTAGGTCGACCACTATAGGTCGACAGTCACTAGGTCGACAGGTCAAAAGGCCGACATGCGTTTTTCACATTTTTTCTTTATTTGAACTTTTTCATACTTAACGATATACGTGGACTACGATTGGAACAGTAATCTGTGCAGAGCGAAGCGAGGCACCTTGCCCGAAGCATGGCGAGCAGGCACTGTGCACTAATTCGGCTTCTCGGTCACTGTACGTAGAAAACGACACAAAAAAACACACCTCATGTCGACCTTTTGACCTGTCGACCTAGAAACCCTGTCGACCTATAGTGGTCAACCTAGACACTGTCGATTTGATGATCCACATTGCCTGAGGCACCCCAGGGTGCCATGGCACACAGTTTGAAAACCACTGATCTATAGTGCTAAATATTAATACTGTATTCCATACAGTTTCCAGTGTATAAAAAGACCAGTGTTTACATTAATGTCCAGGGTCGGTACTAGGTTCTTCTACTGCTCCAATGTTCCGCAGAGTTGGAAATTGTAAACTACGTTTGCTACTGGGAGCGTTTTCACCGCGGGCAACAGCTAGTTAAAGTATAAGGGTGTCACAAATAATTAATCTAAGGCATACTGTATTACAAAATATAGAAAACCTTAATATATTGGTATAACTCCAAGCTTGATACAAGCGCTTGATGCTAGCAAATACTGCTATTTCTGCAGGAAGTTTTACATGGAGGTCATGCCACTGTTACATTGTAGGTACAGGTATCGGTAAGGAGTGTATTGTTGGATATAAGATTATTTCCAGTTTATCTAATGAGATTCTTTCAAGCAGCCTCAAATTTTCTGCTGCATAAGATCTTTTATGGCACCTTGGAACCCAAATCTTCTAACACTACTTTTAGATCCTTATATTAGATATCACTTTGATGGCTCACACAAGTAACATTCTGGGAAGCAATCACATCTGCTAGAAGAGTAGAAGGATGTCCTGCTGTACGATGCAAGGAACCACTTCTGAACGTGCTCTCAGACACAGTGGTTCTGAATACAGTTCTGGCAGTATGGATGAAAGTAGTTCAGTAGGATAGTCATCGCTTTATAAATATTCTGTATGTCATTACATCAGGAGACCCCCTCTTTTCAAAGAAATTGTTCATGCCGTTCAATAAAATATATATTTTTGTGTCAATGTTTGATGTTTTTTGATAGGTATCCGGATGATAGATACAGTGTCTAGTTAGACAGTCAGTAGATAGACACCATATGTTAGACAGACATTAGGTCGACAGGGTCAAAAGGTCGACATGAAAAGGGTACACAGGGTCAAAAGGGTAGACGGGGTGAAATGGTTGACATGAAAATGGTCGACATAAAAAAAGGTAGACACAGGGTTTTTTTTTGTTTGTTTTTTTTACACTTTTTCATACCTTCTCTATCATGTCGGAATAGAGTTGGTTATAAACCTTGTGGTGAACACAGCGAGCCCCAAGCCCTGCTAGGGGATGCCTTTCTATAACTGGGGATCCCAGATGACAAAATTATCCACACAAACCCCGAAAATGCCCCAAAATTTGTCTACCTTTTTCATGTCGACCATTTTCATGTCAACCTTTTGACCCTATCTACCTTTTGACCCTGTCGACCAACATGTGGTGTCTATCTGATGACTGTCTAATACCCCTTTTCCACTGTAGCACGGGTCGCAGCCGTGTCGCCTGACACGGCTGCAACCCGTGCTACAGCCCCCTTTCCCACAGCGCTCACCAACCCGGCATATTGCCGGGTTGGTGACTCTGCTGCTGACGCGGCAGGGGCGGCGCTGGGAGATCACATGATCTCCCAGCGCCGCCCTCCCATACACTGTGAACGGGAGCCGTGTCGCCTCGACACGGCTCCCGTTCACACTACACAGCATACCGGGTTGAACACGTGTTCAGCCCGGCAAGCTACCCGGGTAGGATTCCCGGATCACTTGATCCAGGAATTTGCAGGGGGACCCTTTCCCACTAGGGAAAAACACGGGTAAATGCACGCCCCCACGCATTTACCCGTGTTTTAAAAGCTAGTGGAAAAGGGGTATAACTAGACACTGTCTATTATACCACACCCTTTTTGATACTACTGTATTTGATTGCTTGGGTACATCCCATACAGATGTGTCCTCATACACCTAGCCTCAAGACGCCATGTGGTGCGAGACGCACACAGTTATAGTAAGGCGCTGCGGAATGTGTGCGCTCTGGTAATAAATAAATAAATATACAATCGTTGCGTATCGCATCGGTGCAGTCTCGTGAAGTAATTTTGTTGCAGTGCATTGTGACCAAGAGGCACATTCACGCAAATAAAAATCACTTAGTGCAAGCAAAGTCACACGGGACCTGACACGTCGAGAAGGGATGTTTGGCGCCACTGCAGCATTAGTGTATGAGGACACATTTGTATATATAAGGGTTGCTGTGGAAGAGATTAGCAGAGTATGTTTATCTGATAAGTTAATTGTATTAAATCAGTGGTTCTCAGCCTCAACCCTCAAGTTTTCCCAAAAGGTCACGTTTTGTGGATTCTGGGGGTTATACAGAGATTGTCGCAGATTTTGCTATCGCAGTAAAAAATCTGCAACCATACTGCTCTCACTCGCGCTGCTAGGGGCTGCCCAGCATGTGTGGCGCTGCCCCGCAATGCGATTGCAAAATTGCAAGCACACACAGACATTATCGCTTAGTCAAAATCGCACATAAGTCAGTATCGCACTGCGTGTATTGCGCCTTAAGACACAGAGCTGATTGAAAATGCTTGCATTTCTTACTGCCATTTTACACTACTGTGATATGGGCAATAGTGTTACAGATGTGTCCTCTTACATCTTTGCAACGTGCGCTATAAGCCGTGTGACTCTATAGCCTTTTTTTTTTTTTTTTTCAGCGAATATGCAGCATGCCTATATTCTGTGCATGACTGCAACTGTATTTGCATACAAAATGCAAACACTGTAACGTGGCATTTCTGATGCAGGTAGAGCCGCAGTTACACACAGAATATAGGCATGTGGCATGTAATTTTAATCAGCATAAGCATTGTACATTCTATTAAATTACTGTACGTCTAATTTTTTGCCTTCGTAGCTCTGCTGTTTGTTGCCAGATTTCGTTTCCAGGGTTCCTGTTAAGTGATAGGATGGAAAGCTAAGCTATCTGATGGCTCCCATCTGGGCGTGTTATGTCTTACGATAGCAAAGTAGTGTAATGAAAAGACATGCATACAATTTCCATTGCATTGCGATTAAACCTGTGTCTTGGCCCTTAATGCGTGATGAAATTGCTTGAAGGTCTGATTTGATTTGAACATGCACAGCAAGCATTAGTGAAAAGCAAAAACTGTACCACTGCTGTGACAGCAGGTGTCGTCAATATCAAAACGCATTTACACTAGCCCTATCCAGGGTCTGCCAGACCTTTCTGAATAGGCCACAATTGCTTCCACACGCCCGCAACACACAAATGGCAGAGTGTGAATACTTTATTACACCCATTTAACTGCATGTGAGCATCTGACTGATATTCATGTTACTCTGAATAGCCTAGCAGAGATGTGTGAGGGCCTCGTTTTGGCCTTGTGAGCATACACAGTGTGTCCGCTTTGTATGCAACTCTGGACCACACTGTCTATTTAGCATAGGGATACTTAGTTTCAGTGCTGTATTTCTGTCTCAGTGCACAGTACTGCCATTCCTGAAGTTCTTACCGGGAATGGCTTTCTTGAACCTGTCCTGAGCCAAAATGTATTGTGGCTGCAGTGGCTCCAGGGTGGGGGTGTGAAGACTGTATGGCGAGGGGTGAGCACTGTATAGGGCATTCTATGAAACAAGCTCCTGTGCTCTGATTGACTGTCTGTCTGTCTCTCTCTCTCTCTCTCTCTCTCTCTCTCTCTCTCTCTCTGTCACATTGCATGTAACGGTTCCATAAGTGATAGAGATCCATGGGAACTTGATCTGTAGCATAGGCAGGTTAGTGAGGATGGGTCAGTACTGGAGTGGGAGGGTAAGATATGAATTATCCGTACAGGGTGGACATGGCATGGGTCAGCATATGTACAGTGAGGGACATGGCATGGGTCAGCATGTGTACAGTGAGGGACATGGCATGGGTCAGCATGTGTACAGTGAGGGACATGGCATGTGTCAGCATGTGTACAGTGGGGGACGTGGCATGTGTCAGCATGTGTACAGTGGGGGACGTGGCATGGGTCAGCATGTGTACAGTGAGGGACGTGGCATGGGTCAGTATGTGTACAGTGGGGGACGTGGCAAAGGTCAGCATGTGTACAGTGGGGGACGTGGCATGGGGCAGCATGTGTACAGTGAGGGACGTGGCATGAGGCAGCATGTGTACAGTGGGGGACGTGGCATGGGGGGCAGCATGTGTACAGTGAGGGACGTGACATGAGGCAGCATGTGTAGAGTGAGGGATGTGACATGGGGCAGGAT
Organism: Pseudophryne corroboree; assembly: GCF_028390025.1. Classification (NCBI taxonomy): domain Eukaryota; kingdom Metazoa; phylum Chordata; class Amphibia; order Anura; family Myobatrachidae; genus Pseudophryne; species Pseudophryne corroboree. Next base: position 942,467,078 of record NC_086445.1, on the reverse strand, counting down.
AGTATGTGTACAGTGGGGGACGTGGCATAGGGGGCAGCATGTGTACAGTGAGACGTGGCATAGGGGGCAGCATGTGTACAGTGGGGGACGTGACATGGGGCAGCATGTGTACAGTGGGGGAAGTGGCATGAGGCAGCATGTGTACAGTGAGGGACGTGACATGGGGCAGGATGGTTACAGTGTGGGACGTGACATGGGGCAGGATGGTTACAGTGGGGGACGTGGCATGGGTCAGGATGTGTACAGTGGGGGACGTGGCATGGATCAGCATGTGTACAGTGGGGGACGTGGCATGGGGCAGCATGTGTACAGTGAGGGACGTGGCATGAGGCAGCATGTGTAGAGTGAGGGATGTGACATGGGGCAGGATGTGTACAGTGGGGGACGTGGCATAGGGGGCAGCATGTGTACAGTGGGAGATGTGGCATAGGGGGCAGCATGTGTACAGTGGGGGACGTGACATGGGGCAGCAGGTGTACAGTGGGGGAAGAGACATGAGGCAGCATGTGTACAGTGAGGGACGTGACATGGGGCAGGATGGTTACAGTGAGGGACGTGACATGGGGCAGGATGGTTACAGTGTGGGACGTGACATGGGGCAGGATGTGTACAGTGGGGGACGTGGCATAGGGGGCAGCATGTGTACAGTGAGTGACGTGACATGAGGCAGCATGTGTAGAGTGAGGGATGTGACATGGGGCAGGATGTGTACAGTGGGGGACGTGGCATAGGGGGAAGCATGTGTACAGTGGGAGACGTGGCATAGGGGGCAGCATGTGTACAGTGGGGGACGTGACATGGGGCAGCATGTGTACAGTGGGGGAAGTGGCATGAGACAGCATGTGTACAGTGAGGGACGTGACATGGGGCAGGATGGTTACAGTGTGGGACGTGACATGGGGCAGGATGTGTACAGTGGGGGACGTGACATGGGGCAGCATGTGTACAGTGAGGGACGTGACATGGGGCAGCATGTGTACAGTGGGGGACGTGACATGGGGCAGCATGTGTACAGTGGGGGAAGTGGCATGAGGCAGCATGTGTACAGTGAGGGACGTGACATGGGGCAGGATGGTTACAGTGTGGCAAGTGACATGGGGCAGGATGTGTACAGTGGGGGACGTGGCATAGGGGCCAGCAGGTGTACAGTAGGGGTTGTGGCATGGGGCAGCATGTGTACAGTGGGGGACGTGACATGGGGCAGGATTGTTGCAGTGAGGGACGTGGCATGGGGCAGTAACAATACTGACTTCCCTTCAGCCCCTTTGACATAAATAACTGAGGCTCTGCCCCTGAAAATCCCCCCCCCACCCAAAAAAAAAAAAAAAAAAAAAAAATAATAATAATAATAATAATTAAAAAAAATAATAATAATAATAATAAATAAATTGAATTTGAACAATGACTACAATAATAGCCTGCTCTTCACACCAATTAAGATCTGTGGAAGTAAATTGCCTGGACATCCTGACATTATTTGATGTTGCGTAATACTTTACAGGACCATTCTAGACTGGCCTCACCTTTCCATCATGTATGTGTGTATGCTGCGCTGCTTATAGTGTACCTTTCACCTTCCACAGTGGAGCAGACATTTTCTGGATATCCATTAATGCTAGTGACATTACTAAGTCCGTCAATCAGTACTAGTTCCATTGCAAAGGTACAAAGTCCCTTATGCTTTAGTGATGTCCCTAACTCCTAGCAAATTCGTATACAGTTTTCTGAACTCTACTGGAAAAAAAAGTCTGCCTCTGCTGGGTATACAGATGTGTCCTCATACAACCGTGCAACTCTGTTAGTGTCTGGCATCTTTTTTTGCTTGTCTTTTTTTGTCTCCTTTGCGTGCGGAATATAGGCATGCCCATATCATTTTAATCAGCATAAGCTGCTTGTGCCTCCTATTCGCATCATTTTGTGAATTGGCGCTACTGAGTCATGTCACGGCATGGCGTGACTAGAATGGCTGCTTAACATGCAGGTAGGCTAGATGTAAGTGGACACATCTGTAGGTGACTGATGCACCAGATGTGGACATTATATTATGTATGCACATCAGTTGAACAGTGGTAATTAACTGTTGGACAAGGATCTGTCTGATCTAGATGTACCCTGCTTTTACTCATCAGGACAAACTGAGAAACAAATTTGGAGTGCTATCACTTTAAACACAAATACTGTAATTCTGTTGTAGTACAAAATTAAATAACATGATAAGCATTAACCACGGCAGACATAAGGTAATATTTTAGCAACAAGGACAACAGCAACATAACATCCTACATGGGTTTTTCTTTTTGTATTTAACGGCCAACTTAAACTTCTCATTCGTCTTTAGGACGTAGTCCTCTGTATTCTTTACCCCCATTTCAATATTGTTCAGATTTTCCCCTTGTTCCTCAACTAAAATAAAAATCTGGAGAAAGAGATCCGTTAGGTCCTTCACCTGTTGCTCTAAATTAATCAGCTCTTTGTGTCTCTGCTCAATCTCGCACAGCTGCACTTTGGTGATGTTTGATTCGGTGAGCAGGTTCTCATTGAAGACCTCCCACTTGCCCTGTTCCATCATTGCATTTACTTTCTCCTCGTCTATCTCTTGTCCAGCCACCTCTAGTTGCCGGATAATGAAGGTTTTACATTTGTTCTGCTTGGTTGTAATTGCCTCATTATATCGAAGCATAGTGCATTGGAAGTTTCGGAATAGGTTTGCATGGTGGTTTCTCAGTATCCTGGTAAGGCTGGAGCACTGTCCTGTTTCTGTTTCTGCTTTTTTAACATGTTGAGAGAAGGTGTCCAGGCGTTTTTTAATGTTCTCCGCTTGGACCTTGATGTCCTTTGACACATTGCTCTCTTTCTTCAGGACGCTGAATCTTCTCATAGAGGAAACCAGTATCTGTTGCTGCTGCTCAAACTTTGTCACGTTGTCGGAAAGGTCCTTAATGTTGTTTTGAAGTTTTTTTATTTCGTTTAAGTAGGACTCGAACATTGGCTCTCGCTCAAAGACGACCGCTTCCTGCTGGAACTCATCAGGTTCTTCTGTGGGCGATCTGCTTTCATTGGCCTCTTCCAGGTCTTTTGCCCTCTGCAATAGCTCTTGCAGACGATCCTTCATTTTGATGAAGCAGCATTAGACTTGAAGAGAAATTTCTTCCGAGTTCTAAACAAATAAAAGAAAAGACAAGTTATATTTAATTGCTAGTATGAAGCACTCTGGGGGAAACATATTAAACCTTGTAAAGATTGGTTGCTATAGGCAATGTCTCCAACCAACTTCTAGCTAACATTTACGAAGTATATTCTTTAAAATAGGTAGGTAGCTCTTAGCTTAGACATATTGTAGAAGGAGCCATTATCATGTGGCTCCTTGCTGGTTAATCATAGACCCAGATTGGGGTAATGGAGGTGTGAGGTGTGGTGCCTCTGGACTGGCTGAGTTGGATGGCTTTAGTATGGCATACCTTTTACATTCTATTAACACTTTTCACTTATTAATTTTTTAACACTATATTCTCTATTTTAATTACATTTCATGTTTGTATCACCCTCTCTATAGCCTCGGCTTCCTAAATACTAATTTATTAACACTATAGTTTTTTCACTGGTATGCTGCCCTGGGCTTTCTGGCTTATGCTGGTGTTTTGGGGTGCCACACCCTGCACCTAGATATAGTGCTAGGGACCCCAAATATACAGAGATGCCTTGATGCGACTTTGGGGCTTATTCACACATTTGCGCAAATATGTGTAACCAAGATATCTGAATTCTAATATTATGTGGGATTTATATCTGGTTACTGTCATCATTCAGGGTGCTGGGGGAAACAATGTCTCTCTCTTTTTTTTTTCTTGCTTAGAAATACCCCTCCCTTTCGAGCACCTGAATGATATCATTAAGCTGATTGAGCATCTACCGTTATATACGTCTTTAAAATAGTAGGCAGAAGATGATTGGTTTCTATGGCCAACTTCTCTACTGATCCATTCCTCCACTCATTAGAAGGTTTGATACATCTCCCCCTCTGTCTTTCATCGTGAAATGGTTTGTATGTGAGTAGTGTGACATAAATGGGAAGAACATTGTTTATTATGTGCAATATTACATAAGTGCTTCTTGCCTTTTTGGGCAACATATCTAATATAAAGCCTATAAAGTTGAAATATCATATTATACATGTTTCTGTTTTCTAAAATGTGCTTCTGATATTGGCATACAGGGCCTAATTCATCTTTATACGCAATGCCAATGTTCATGCAGCTGAGCACTTATAGTCAGACACACGGCACATGTGCCAAGGTACTTTCGCGATGCCACTTGCAGTGAGGTTTTTAACACAGAATGATTGACAAGAAGGGACTGCTTGTGGTGAGGTAACGGGAAGTGGCGGCAAAAACACAGGCGTGTCACAGCCGTTTTTAGGGCGTGTATCTGCCTTTGCTGAGATCATGTACATAGAGAAACATGGCGCCAGTGTCACTACTGCTGCTGCCAGTCTCTCGGGCAGCCGATGTTCCTCGTTATTGTGTCAGTGCTGCGTATGTGTGTACGCACTTGCTGAGGACGTTGCGATGGCTCCGTGGGCATCTACATTCTTCACTTACAATTTCCGTAGTCTGAAAAATCGCAGCTGCATAGGCAAGTGCGTACACACAGGAATTAGGCCCTCACAGGTAGCACTTTACCGCAGCCTTGGCGGGTGATGGTGCCACATGTAAGCATTGGGCAGTACAGTTTGGAAGCCCACCGGGATCTAACTTCTGTTAAAATTGTTACAATTGTGCCACTTGTACACACAGCAGTACAGATGGGCGGGACAGATACATGGTGCTGCCCGCAGGTGTCAGTTAGTGACGTGTTCATATTTACTGTTTTACAAGCCTAGTTGCTCAAAGTAATGAGAGCTAAGTAATTGTTTCAGTAAGATGGTTCAGGTATCATTTTATAAGGCCCCCTGACTATTGCCAACAATGTTCAAGTACTGATATTGGGCCCGATTCAGGTTGGATTGCAATAGGCGATCCAGCCGCAAAAATTACTAAAAGCATATGGGCGCATGCGCAGGGACCTTCCTGCGCATGCGCCCGCAGAAAATGCGAACGCCTGTGCGTGTCAATCAAGCAGAGGCGTTCGCGTGGCAGTAATGCTCCATTTCCTAGGTGGAGACGGAGCGTTGAGGGGGTGGTGTCATCCATATGGGGGGCGTGGCTTTGGTGAGATCGCTGGCTTTGGTGATGTTACACGCAGCCACCACAATCAGAAAGATGGTGGCGGGCCTCCTGCAGGCGCAGCCAAGCTATGCCGGCAGAAGGCAACTCTACTTTCTGCGATCAAGCAGAAATTGCGGTGCAATCGCAATTTCTGCCTGCTCGGGGGGGAGGGGCGGTCAGCATCTGGGCGGCCTCGCCCTGCGATGGACGGCCACTAGCATGCGATCACAAGGGTGGCAAATTCTGCTACTTAGTAGAATTTGCAATCCTTACTGAACTAGGCCCTTTGTTAATTTCAAGTCTGCTACTTTCAAGGGGTAAATGTAAGAACGGGCGCTATGGGGGAGAAGCGTTTCGGCACACGTTTATGTGCACTATATCGCTTCTTCCCTATGTATGATGGCTGCGGAGTGTGCACAGTGACAGGGGTGCTATGCGCCCCTGTCCATATCAGTGCTGCTATCTAAAAGGTAGCAGGCCGATATGTGAAGGCAACGTATGAACGGTCAGCACCGCTGACCATTCTGACACATGCATCTGTCCATTTCGACAGCTGCAGGTGGTGATGCCCATAGACCACAGCAGGGACAGAGCTGGCTGTGGCGAGTGTCGGCCCTGGATTGCGCAGGGGATCTTGCGTGAGTAGCAAGATCCCGCACAGGTGCACTGGAGCCGGCCGGGACAGAGAGAGACAGCGCATCGGCTCTGAGCTGAAGCGCTGTGTACTTGGGGATCATCGCCGGAGGGGGAGCTTTCGCTTCCCTGCTTCGGCAGACAAGATGTACATCTGGTCGATGTCCCTTCCTGCTTAGTCTCGGTAATGAAGTGAAGCAGGAAGTGTTATAAGCGGCACCGTCCGTGTCGCTATAATACATTTACCCCTAAGTCTGTTGTGTTCTTCCATGTACTCCATAGAGCAGTCCTATATGAAGACATTGGTGACCATGTTTACCATCCAGGTGGTGCTGTTTAGCTGCCATGAACTGAATGGAACTTGCACTTTTTGACTTGTTTGTTTGACTTGACTGTTTTTTAAAATTCCTGTGGCTTTTTTAAAAGTCCCACTGTAGTTTCCATACCTAGTTTGCATTCTCTGTCTCTATTGTATTGTCTATGCCCATTTGATCTATTCCAAGGCCTATCTACAGTCTTAGCAGTCACTGTTACTGCTATACTACAGTACCTTCCAGCAGAGGGGGCCCTGTTCTAAAGTATGATAATGTACATTTCATATGCAAATTTTAACATGGCCTCACAATGATTTTATACGGGTGGTCTTCAGTATGCCGACTGACGGGATCCCGGCGCACAGTATACCGGCGCCGGAATCCCGACAGCCGGCATACCGACACTTATTCTCCCTCGTGGGGGTCCACGACCCCCCTGGAGGGAGAATAAAATAGCGTAGCGCGCCACCGTGCCCGTAGCATGGCGAGCGCAGCGAGCCCGCAAGGGGCTCATTTGCGCTCGCCACACTGTCGGTAAGCCGGCGGTCGGGCTCCCGGCGCCGGTATGCTGGTCCCTGGGAGCCCGACCGCTGGCATACCATAGTGAACCCATTTTATACAGTGTCGAGTCACATTATTATGACCACCTCCTACATTTGACGTCAGCAGCGCATAGCCCATGAAGTACGTTGTGTTGTGCGCTGGCTTGGTGGGTATATAAGATGTGCGATGGGCTGTCTGCACACATACCATTAGTTGCTGTCATGGGTTTATCAGAGTTGCAAAAGGGATGATTATCGGCTTTCAGGCTAAGAGTGGCAGTATTTCTGGCACAGCGCAGTCTGTGACCTGTTCATGTGCTGCTGTGGTGAAGGTGTATTGTGACTGGACAAATGGCACCATTGTGAATAACCGACGTGGAAACTACGGAGCACCACGTGCCATTGGTGTGAGAGGTGAACGTTGGCTATCAAGGTGAGTGAGGGCCGACCGACGCGCTACGGTGAAGCAGCTCACCCTCAGAATTAACCTGGGGGCTACCCAGATGCTGGTTACTCTGGCTATTCGCTGGTGGTCATAATTATGTGACTCCTCCGCGTAACCATTAAATAATTATTATAATCTGACTGTATGCGATTCAGGCCTGTGCTTAGGAATTCCGTACTATGCAGCGTAGCAGCTATCCTATAACTTATCCTTGCTAATGCAGATCTGTGTATACCAAGCATAATGAAAGCATAAGGTATTTTGAAATCTGTAAACTAATACCTCATATTTGCATTTGCTACATACGAGAGTATATACAGGTTTGCATTGAGGATATACTGTAGTTGTGCCCTCAATCTATACAACCGTATTTGGGTGCCGTTGCAGTGCAGAACTCCAAAGCTAGCAATGCATGGCACACCAAATAAGTAGTGTGCACATAGGGCCTTATTCAGCTCACATCGCAGTCGCTGTGCGAATGCATTTTCTATCTTTTTCTGTAAATGTGCAGGTCCCGTTCTGCGCGTGCACAGGCTAGGAAATGCGTTTGCATCTGATTAACAGGCAGAAGCATTCGCTGGGTGGGGGCATGGTATTGGAAACGGGGGGCAGGACTGGCCCATTTTTGGGGAGGCAGCGTGATGTCACACGCGGCTGCTGCGACGCAGAGAATGGCGGCGGTACAAGTGTGCCATAGCAGCCAGGCTGTGCAGGAAAGGGCCTTTCCTTATTTTGCAGGGTCAGAGATGCGATTGCAATTCAATTGGATGTTGTCAGGATCCCAACTGATCCCATCAGTAAAGGTGCCCATACAGTACACCAGTGGTTCTCAACCTTGATCCTCAGGACCCCACACGTATCACGTTTTCCAGGTCCCCTGGCAGGTGCACCGTATATCACCAACTGTCACATTTTAAAAATGTATAGGTGACCTGCAAAACATGAACCGTGTGGGGTCCTGAGGACCGAGTTTGAGAACCTGTGCACTAGACGACCTGTAAGGGATGATTTATCTTTAACGATTTCCCTTGAACTCCCCCGGCAGCTCCCTGGCAGTCCTGGGCAAACGATATAGTACAAGGCACATAAGATATATCTGTAAGATATATCTTAAGGCTACATCCAGGAGCATGCGGTCGTTGACTATAGCAGTGATGGCTAACCTTGACACTCCAGCTGTTGTTGAACTACACATCCCAGCATGCCCTGCATCAGTTTTAGCATGGCCAAATAGCAAAACTGTAGCAGGGCATGCTGGGATGTGTAGTTCAACAACAGCTGGAGTGTCAAGGTTAGCCATCACTGGACTATAGCCTCAGACCTTCCCTGCAGCAGGTAAGATCAGAAGCTCCGACCAACGACCAGCGGGACAGCGCATTGTGATCATTATCGTTCATAGACACTGAACGATCTGCACTGTTATAAATGATTTGTCGTTCCGATCCGTCGAAAACGGACAAATCGTTCATAATATCGTCTAGTGTATGGACATCTTAAGTAATGGGGGGTTAGAGTTAGCCTGGGGGAAGGGGGAGGTTAGCCAGTGGGAAGGTATGGTTAGTGTTAGGTAGTGGGAAGAGTGGGTTAGTGTTGGACCCTGGTAAGTATTCTGTCAGGATTGTGACCCTTGGGATGCCGCTGTCCGCAGCCTGACCTTCAGGATATCAACTGCCGAGGTATCGCCCCCAATCCATATAAAACATTTACATGATCAGAAGTATTTGTTTTGCATGCATCACTTTGCTGATTTACTGACATACTTTACTTTTTCCAGACCATAAGCTACACAAGTTATACACACGACAGGGAAATGTATTGGCACTTAGTCATGAAGGGTTAATTGATATACATGTACAGTATGCACAATAGTGGGTGATTATTACCAGCTTTTACAGAGGGGTGATCATACACGTGCTAGAGGGTTCTTGGTTACTCTGTAACATAGTGTGCTTTAATAATAGAGGTATATTGTTTTCTAGTCCTAAGGGGTTAATTGATAGAAGTATGTCCGCACATTACAGCTGTAGTTAGTCAACATTTGCACACATAGGGAAGTACATGATAAGAAAAGGGCTGAGAATACCAGGTGTGTGCTAATTGAAAGCCAATGGGTGTATGGTTTTTGATTCACAATTAACCAGAAATCTCTCCATGCTGTATATTAATAGCTTATAAGACTACTAATGGTTGTCGCTGCTTATTTTAGGACATGATTCATTGTATAATAATTCCTACCTGTTCCGATACCACAGCTGTTGCATATGTATGGTGTAAACTTTCTAGTATTGAAGGGTTAGGCGTGAAAGCATTATATAGGTGACCTCTGTTTAATCCTCTCCAGATATACAACTTGGCTGATTTATCATTTGTGTAGGGTCCTGTATTTAATCTCTCACACAGGCTGGAGTTCTCTGATCTTCCACAAGTTTCGTGTTATTTTCAATTGAAATATAATTCACTTACCCTGATAGTGTCCACGATGTAGTCTTTAGTTATTGCTTTATAATCCAGTGTTATCGCCCTGCTTTCAGCCCAGCAATGTCCTCTGCTCTTTAGTCCATTCAGTTTCATCAGCAGACAAAAGAACCAGCACAGGGAATTGTAGGAGTGAGAGTGACCTAGTATTTTGCATTTATATGAACAACAAGGAATCTGGTTTTGCCTGTTAGAAGCCAGTACTTTGGGTTAGTAGGCGTGGCAAGCTCTGTACCAGCCAATCAGAGAAGGGCAGAGGAATATATTTACGTTTTGTACACTGGTGATAAAATTAGAATGTTGTAGTCTCACTTTATTACTTGCCCACATACCATATCGCTGTCATTACTTTCGGTATCTGTTATTTCGTCACCTTGCTCTACAGAAATGTTTAACTGATCTTTTTAATAATTAAAATAATTTCATTGAAAGGGTTAAACCTTTATTTTAAGGGAACAGATATGAGACTGGTTGGGTTAGTTTATGTAGTAACATTGTGTAGTATGAAACAGTGGAATCATTTGTCCTATGCTGGCAGAGGTGCCCGTTATCACTGGCGTGGAAATTTACAGTAACAATGGAATGTGTGCTCCAGGTGCTTGCAGTGAAAACACAGCTTTAGACATTTAAAGCGCGTCTCCCAGCCACCCTATTTAAAACCATTTAAAATCTTTTTTTGTCACCTTGAAAAAGCTGTTTTTCAAGTTTAAATACAGCTAAAACAACTAATTATACAGGATGCCGGCGGTCATGTGACTGACTTCGCAATCCTGACACCACTCGATATCCCGGCGGCGGAACATCGACTGCCGACATCCCGAAGGTAAATATTGGGGTTAGGGTCCATGGGGAGTGTTAGGGTTAGTCACTGGAGGGGGTCGGGTTAGCCCCATCCGCAACCCCCTGAGTCTTAGCCCTAGCTGCCACTCCCTCCCGGTGTCTTAACCCTGGCCGCCTACCCCCAGAATCTTTGCCCTAACCGCCGCCACAGGGTGGGTTAGGGGAGGGGTAAAATAATTACGCCGTCCCCTGTCAATATTTTAATTGATGGAATGACAGTATCGGTCATGTGACCGCAAGCATCCCAACTGCTGGGATAAAGTATCCTGCTCAGCGCTACAGAACTATTATTGCAGGTTATGAATTAAAGATTAAAATAATAACTAGGTCCTAAATTGTGTACTACTAGCTTTAAAATATACGGGTCTCCTCCTTTTAGTGGAAGTTGTCATTTTGTGATCTGAACAAATTAAATGCCGCAGTTATGTCCCTATATTCACTGAGCCCACCAAAAATAATGCTGCCCAGTATTAGTGGGCTACATACATGTATTTGCACCCCTTGCAGTGCAACATGGTATGTCAAGGTGCACAGTTACTTGCTTCTGTTTTACTTTACTACCACCTAAGAATTGGACCCATATCTTTATTTCTAACACATTGCACAAGTCCGTTATGATGGAGCAATTGGGGGAATTTGGTTGGTTTAGACCAGTGATTGGCGACAGGCAGCCGTAGGGTCACATACAGTCCTCTTCATCTATTGTGCCTAAATGTGCATACACACTTGCCGAGAAAATGAGCAACGTCACTCATTTTCCCTTTTCCTGAGCGACGTCACTCATTTTCCCTTTTCCTGAGCGACGTCACTCATTTTCCCTTTTCCTGAGCGACGTCACTCATTTTCCCTTTTCCTGAGCGACGTCACTCATTTTCCCTTTTCCTGAGCGACGTCACTCATTTTCCCTTTTCCTGAGCGACGTCACTCATTTTCCCTTTTCCTGAGCGAAGTCACTCATTTTCCCTTTTCCTGAGCGACGTCACTCATTTTCCCTTTTCCTGAGCGACGTCACTCATTTTCCCTTTTCCTAAACGACGTCACTCATTTTCCCTTTTCCTGAGCGACGTCACTCATTTTCCCTTTTCCTGAGCGACGTCACTCATTTTCCCTTTTCCTGAGCGACGTCACTCATTTTCCCTTTTCCTGAGCGACGTCACTCATTTTCCCTTTTCCTGAGCGACGTCACACATTTTCTTGGCCAGTGTGTATGCCGCCAGCAACGATCGATGCGTGGCCCCGTGGGTCGGCAACAAACGTCGCTGTCGGCAGTGCATGCATGCTCGATCTGGACTTTCGTCCAGGAGCTGCGTGCACGGGCAGCCACTGCGTGACGTCACTGAGCGATATGAGCGGTCATTGAATATACCTTCGGGCAAGGTTACCGTTCCCAACATGTATTTGTCAGAATGGATCCGACAACCCCTATTCAATCCCATCTAAAATTCGACTTTTTCAAGTCGAATTTAGACGGGACCCAGAGGAGGAGAGGGGGGGGGGGCGAGCCGCGGGGAGACAGCGGGCGGGCATACAGGAGATCAGCGCTGCAGCTGGATGTCACTGGGGGGCAGATTTATTAAGCCTGGTGAAGTGATAAAGTGAAAGGTGATAAAGTACCAGCCAATCAGATCCTAACTTCCATGTCACAGGCTGGGTTTGAAAAATGACAGCGAGGAGCTGATTGGCTGGTGTTATCACCTTCCACTTTATCACTTCACCAGGCTTAATAAATCTGCCCCTCAGCCGCCCGACCTCACGGCAGCTTCCACCCTGCTCCAGCAGCGTGCTGGAGCTGAGTGGAAGCTGCCGTGAGGTCGGGCGGCTGAGTGACATCCAGCTGCAGCGCTAATCTCCTGTATGCCCGCCCGCTGTCCCCTCTTCTCCCTGCGGCTCCCCCCCCCCCCCCCCCCCTCGCCTCCTCTGAGTCCATCTCATTCCGACATCATTTTGATGTCGGATTGAGATGGTCGAAAACGGGGCCAAAACCTGTCAGATTTGGCCCCGTTTTCCACATCAACACGTGGATCGGCAGCTATTCCGCCGATCCACGTGCTTTTCGACATGTCGAATGCCTCCACTTGTCGAAAAGCTTTGAAACGGTCGAATCAGGATTCGACCTTAAAAAGTCGAAAGCTGCTGTCTTTTCGACAGACGGCAGTTTTCGACTGCAATTGAATATACCCCATAGTCTCTGCAGATATGCAAATCCTATGTATGTTCTCTGTGGTGGAAACACAGTCTGCAAGAAAGCCAGATGTGGATGCATTCATGTTGGACCTAAAACCAGACGCGGCATCGGATCACTGAGTAACCCTCTGGTTACTCAGGATGGGTGAGAAAGTCAGGCTGCAGAGGCCAGTAACCTGCATTTGAAGATGAAGACACTGGCCTGGCTGCTCCCACAAAATGGGGATGACACATCTCCGTTATGGGAAACTTCCCTGCGCCGCCCCTAAATGGTCACAGCCAATCAGGCTGCGGTTTAGGATGTACTGTCTCCTACTATGCATGACCCGTTTGCGCAGTACAGGTCCTGTGCATGCGTGTTTCAGCTAATGTTGTACATGTACGTAAACCATTAGTGTGTTACTGTTAAATAAAATCCAGTAGTGCATTCACATGTGTTGAATTCAAATACAGTGTTTAAGTTATACTCCTGTATCGTGCACACTTCCACACAGTCCCCTGGAAATAGGATAACCGCTTCATATAGGAAATTAGAAAAACATAGTCTTATCTGAGCCAATATTCAACTAGACCGAAATATCCCAGAATCCACCATTCAAACTATCTCTTACACATGGATCCAGTCACTGCAATAGAATAGCTTTATTCTATGTAAATTGTTTCCCTGTTGGGCACATTTTATGCTTATGTAGCATTACTCTAAACAGTAGTAGTAAATAGAGTTGATACAATGACATACTGTAGATAACATGTAGGTCTTGTGAAGGATATCTGTAATCTGTGCATGTGAGATTGTATAGTCATATCTAGTAATAGGAGCCTCATATTCCCTGCAATGATGGCTTTAATCTCACCAGTTACTTATGTATGGCAAGCCAATACCATATCTGCCTTGTCACTAATTATTGGTTATAAACAAATGCAGGTATCACATCCACGTTCGTTGTCAGTGTGTGACTTGTGCATTCATATGTAACCAGTCAGAGGCCACCATCAGTGATAAGGGCAGTTTCACTCGTCTTTCCTATTCACATCTTCTACTAACAAACAGTTTGCATCATGCTGTGTTGCCCAAACATTCACTGCTGTGCGCTCTGACTACACTAAATCCATCACACTTACAGTTTGTCCATGAATTTCAAATAAAACCTTTTTTCTCTTACGTCCTAGAGGATGCTGGGGACTCCGTAAGGACCATGGGGATAACGGGCTCCGCAGGAGACATGGGCACTTTAAGAAAGACTTTAGGATTTGGATGTGCATTGGCTCCACCCTCTATGCCCCTCCTCCAGACCTCAGTTGATTTCTGTGCCCAGAGGAGACTGGGTGCTTTTCAGAGGCTCTCCTGAGTTTCTGACAGTATTTTGTTAGGTTTTTTATTTTCAGGGAGCCTGCTGGCAACAGACTCCCTGCATCGAGGGAATGAGGGGAGAGAAGCAGATCTACTTCTGTGAGTTGAAAGGCTCTGCTTCTTAGGCTACTGGACACCATTAGCTCCAGAGGGATCGGTACGCAGGTCTCATCCTCGCCGTCCGTCCCGGAGCCGCGCCGCCGTCCTCCTCACAGAGCCTGAAGGTAGAAGCCACGTGAGTATGAGAAGTTAGAAGACATCAGAGGCGGCAGAAGACTTCAATGTTCTTCACTGAGGTAACGCACAGCACTGCAGCTGTGCGCCATTGCTCCCATTCACCTCACATACTGTGTCACTGTAAGGGTGCAGGGCGCGGGGGGGGGGGTGCCCTGGTCAGCAGATAAACCTCTCCTGGCAAAAGATGGGTATATACAGCCGGCCACTGTATATACCTAGCCCCCAAAGTTTTGTATTTTAGAGCGGGACAGAAGCCCGCCGCCGAGGGGGCGGGGCTTCTCCCTCAGCACTCACCAGCGCCATTTTTTCTCCAAAGCACCGCTGAGAGGAAGCTCCCCGGACTCTCCCCTGCTTAGCTCACGGTGACAAGAGGGTTTTAAAGTAGAGGGGGGGGGCACATAATTGGCGAATTGAGTATAAAAGCGCTGTCTGGGTAAACATAAATATTGTGTTTTTGTCCTGGGTTATTATAGCGCTGGGTGTGTGCTGGCATACTCTCTCTCTGTCTCTCCTAAGGGCCTTGTGTGGGAACTGTCCTCAGATAAGAGGGTTCCCTGAGTGTGTGGTGTGTCGGTACGTGTGTGTCGACATGTCTGAGGTAGAAGGCTTTTCGAGGGAGGAGGAGGAGCAAATGAATGTGGTGTCGCCGTCGACGGGGCCGACACCTGACTGGATGGATATGTGGACTGTTTTAAGTGCCAATGTAAATTTATTGCACAAAAGATTGGATAAAGCTGAAGCTAGGGAAGAGTCAGGGAGTCAACCCATGCCTGTACCTATGTTGCAGGGACCTTCGTGGTCCCAAAAGCGCCCACTATCCCAAATAGTTGACACGGATACCGACACGGATTCTGACTCCAGTGTCGAATATGATGATGCAAAATTACAGCCAAAGGTGGCTAAATGTATTCGATATATGATTATTTCAATCAAAGATGTTTTGCATACCACAGAGGAACCCCCTGTCCCTGACACGCGGGTACACATGTATAAGGGAAAGAAAACTGAGATAAATTTTCCCCCCTCACATGAGCTAAACGAGTTATGTGAAAAAGCTTGGGAATCTCCAGACAAGAAACTGCAGATTCCCAAAAGGATTCTTATGGCGTATCCTTTCCCGCCAACGGACAGGATACGGTGGGAATCATCCCCTAGGGTGGACAAAGCTTTGACACGCTTATCCAAAAAGGTAGCGCTGCCTTACCAAGATACGGCTACCCTCAGGGATCCTGCTGATCGCAAGCAAGAGGTTACCCTGAAGTCCATTTATACACATTCAGGTACCTTACTCAGACCGGCTATTGCGTCGGCATGGGTGTGTAGTGCTGTAGTAGCATGGACAGATACCTTATCAGCGGAATTTGATACCCTGGATAAGGATACCATCCTATTGACCCTAGGACATATAAAAGATGCTGTCTTATATATGAGGGATGCACAAAGAGACATTGGTCTATTGGGTTCGAGAATCAACGCTATGTCGATCTCGGCTAGAAGAGTCCTTTGGACCCGACAATGGACAGGTGATGCCGACTCAAAAAGGCATATGGAGGTTTTACCTTACAAGGGTGAGGAATTGTTTGGGGAAGGTCTCTCGGACCTGGTCTCCATTGCTACGGCAGGCAAATCTAATTTTTTACCTTATATTCCCTCACAACCTAAAAAAGCACCGCATTATCAAAGCAGTCTTTTCGGTCAAATAGAAACAAGAAAGGCTGTGGATCGTCCTTTCTTGCCAGAAGTAAGGGCAGAGGGAAAAAGCTGCACAACACAGCTAGTTCCCAGGAACAGAAGTCCTCCCCGGCCTCTGCAAAATCCACCGCATGACCCTGTAGCTCCACTAAGGGAGTCCGTCCCAGTGGGGGCACGTCTTCGAATTTTCAGCCACATCTGGGCCCACTCACAGGTGGATCCCTGGGCAATAGAAATTGTTTCCCAGGGTTACAAACTGGAATTCGAGGAGGTGCCTCCTCGCCGGTTTTTCAAATCGGCTCTGCCAACGTCTCCTCAAGAACGGGAGATAGTGTTAAATGCAATCGACAAATTGTATCTTCAACATGTGGTGGTAAAGGTTCCCCCGCTTCAACAGGGCAGGGGATATTACTCAACCCTGTTTGTGGTCCCGAAACAGGAAGGTTCGGTCAGACCCATTTTAAATTTAAAATCCCTGAACCTATACTTGAAAAGGTTGAAATTCAAGATTGAATCGCTCAGGGCGGTTATCGCCAGCTTGGAAGGGGGAGATTTTATGGTATCTCTGGACATACCTTCATGTTCCCATATATCCACCTCATCAGGCGTACCTGAGATTAGCGGTACAGGATTGTCATTCCCAATTTCAGACGTTGCCGTTGCCGTTTAAGCTTTCCACGGCCCTGAGAATTTTCACCAAGGTAATGGCTGAAATGATGGTGCTCCTGCGCAAGCAAGGTGTCACAATTATCCCGTACTTGGACGATCTCCTCATAAAAGCGAGATCAAGAGAACAATTACTGAACAGCGTGTCACTTTCACTGAAGGTGTTACAGCAACACAGCTGGATTCTCAATATCCCGAAGTCGCAGCTGGTTCCTACGACTCATCTACCCTTCTTGGGCATGATTCTGGATACGGACCAGAAAAGGGTGTATCTGCCGATAGAAAAGGCTCAAGAACTCGTGACTTTGGTCAGGAACCTATTGAAACCAAAACGGGTGTCAGTGCATCACTGCACGAGAGTCCTGGGAAAGATGGTGGCATCTTACGAGGCCATTCCATTCGGCAGGTTCCATGCGCGGACCTTCCAATGGGACCTACTGGACAAATGGTCCGGGTCGCATCTATAAATGCATCGGTTGATCACCCTGTCCCCCAGGGCCAGGGTGTCTCTCCTGTGGTGGCTGCAGAGTGCTCACCTTCTAGAGGGCCGCAGATTCGGCATTCAGGACTGGGTCCTGGTGACCACGGACGCGAGCCTCCGAGGTTGGGGTGCAGTCACACAAGGAAGGAACTTCCAGGGTCTTTGGTCAAGTCAGGAGACTTGTCTTCACATCAACGTCCTGGAGCTAAGGGCCATATTCAACGCCCTTCGTCAAGCGGAGACTTTACTTCGCGACTTACCAGTCCTGATCGAGTCAGACAACATCACCGCAGTAGCTCATGTAAACCACCAGGGCGGCACAAAGAGCAGAGTGGCAATGGCGGAAGCCACAAAGATTCTACGCTGGGCGGAAAACCATGTAAGCGCCCTATCAGCAGTTTTCATTCGGGTAGTGGACAACTGGGAAGCAGACTTCCTCAGCAGGCACGACCTGCATCCGGGAGAGTGGGGACTTCATCAGGAAGTCTTCACACAGATTGCAAGCCGGTGGGGCCTGCCCCAGATAGACATGATGGCATCCTGCCTAAACAGAAAACTGCAAAGGTATTGCGCCAGGTCAAGAGACCCTCAGGCGGTAACGGTGGACGCACTAGTATATGTTTTTCTTCCTCTTCCTCTCATCCCAAAGGTGTTGAGAATAATAAGAAAAGGAGGAGGTCGGACAATTCTCATTGTTCCAGATTGGCCACAAAGGGCCTGGTACCCGGAATTGCAGGAGATGCTCACAGATCCGTGGCCTCTTCCTCTAAGACAGGACCTGTTGCAACAGGGGCCCGGTCTGTTCCAAGACTTACCGCGGCTGCGTTTGACGGCATGGCGGTTGAACGCCGGATCCTAGCGGAAAAGGGCATTTCGGATGAGGTCATTCCTACTCTGATAAAGGCTAGTAAGGATGTGACAGCTAAACATTATCACCGTATTTGGCGTAAATATGTTTCTTGGTGTGAGGCCAGGAATGCTCCTACGGAAGAATTCCATCTGGGCCGTTTCCTTCACTTTCTACAAACTGGAGTGAATTTGGGCCTAAAATTAGGCTCCATTAAGGTTCAGATTTCGGCATTATCCATTTTCTTTCAAAAAGAATTGGCTTCACTTCCAGAAATACAAACTTTTGTAAAGGGAGTGCTTCATATTCAGCCTCCTCTTGTACCTCCGTTGGCGCCTTGGGACCTTAACGTGGTTTTGAGTTTCCTTAAGTCGCACTGGTTTGAACCACTTCAGACAGTAGAGTTAAAATATCTCACTTGGAAGGTGGTCATGTTGTTGGCCTTAGCTTCGGCTAGGCGAGTGTCAGAATTTGCGGCTTTGTCTCACAAAAGCCCCTATCTAGTTTTCCATATGGATAGGGCGGAATTGCGGACCCGTCCTCAATTCTTGCCTAAGGTGGTGTCATCTTTTCATATAAACCAACCTATTGTGGTGCCGGTGGCTACACGAGACTTGGAGTATTCTGAGTATCTGGATGTAGTCAGGGCTTTGAAAATTTACGTGGCCAGGACAGCCAAAGTCAGAAAAACTGAAGCGCTGTTTATCCTATATGCAGCCAACAAGATTGGCGCTCCTGCTTCAAAGCAGACTATTGCTCGCTGGATCTGTACCACGATTCAGCAGGCGCATACGACGGCTAGATTGCCGTTACCTAAATCAGTCAAGGCCCATTCCACTAGGAAAGTGGGCTCTTCTTGGGCGGCTGCCCGAGGGGTCTCGGCACTACAGCTGTGCCGAGCGGCTACTTGGTCAGGGGCAAACACGTTTGCGAAATTCTACAAATTTGATACCCTGGCTGAGGAGGACCTCCTGTTTGCTCAATCGGTGCTGCAGAGTCATCCGCACTCTCCCGCCCGTTTGGGAGCTTTGGTATAATCCCCATGGTCCTTAAGGAGTCCCCAGCATCCTCTAGGACGTAAGAGAAAATAAGATTTTAAACCTACCGGTAAATCTTTTCCCCGTAGTCTGTAGAGGATGCTGGGCGCCCGTCCCAAGTGCTGACTACTTCTGCAAGACTTGTATATAGTTTTGCTTACATAAGGGTTATGTTATGGTTGCTTTCAGTTTCCGACTGAAGCTATGTTGAATTTCATACTGTTAACTGGTTAGTTTATCACAAGTTATACGGTGTGATTGGTGTGGGCTGGTATGAATCTTGCCCTTGGTTTAACAAAATCCTTTCCTTGTACTGTCCGTCTCCTCTGGGCACAGTTTCTCTACCTGAGGTCTGGAGGAGGGGCATAGAGGGTGGAGCCAGTGCACACCCAATTCCTAAAGTCTTTCTTAAAGTGCCCATGTCTCCTGCGGAGCCAGTCTATCCCCATGGTCCTTACGGAGTCCCCAGCATCCTCTACGGACTACGAGAAAAAGATTTACCGGTAGGTTTAAAATCTTATTTTTTCCTCCTAGGACACAGGTTCTCAAACTCTTTCCTCAGGACCCCACACAGTGCATATTTTGCAGGTCTCCTCACAGAATCTCAAGTGAAATAATTAGCTCCACCTGCGCTGTGTGGGGTCCTGAGGACCGAGTTTGAGAACCTGTGTCCTAGGAGAACGGCTTTTTCAGTACTCACCGAGCAAAAATGTTATGTTATTTCTCATACGTCCTAGAGGATGCTGGGGACTCCAAAAGGACCATGCGGTATAGACGGGATCCGCAGGAGACATGGGCACACCATAAGACTTTGAATGGGTGTGAACTGGCTCCTCCCTCTATGCCCCTCCTCCAGACCCCAGTTGGACTCTGTGCCCAGAGAGACTGGACACACACTAGGGGAGCTCTCCTGAGTTTCTCTACAAGGACTTTGTTAGGTTTATTATTTTCAGGGAGACCTGTTGGCTACAGGCTCCCTGCATCGTGGGAGTGAGGGGAGAGAAGCAGACCTACTTCTTCTGAGTTCAAGGGCTCTGCTTCTTAGGCTACTGGACACCATTAGCCTCAGAGGGTCTGATCACTTGGTTCGCCTTGCTGCTCGTTCCTGGAGCCGCTCCGTCACCCCCCTCACAAAGCCAGGAGAAAGGAGCCGGGTAAGTATTAGAAGAACAGAGGACTTCAGTGACGGCAGAAGACTTCAGGGTCTCGGAGGTACCGCGCAGCGGTCGCGCCACGCGCCACTGCTCCCACTCACAAGCGGCACTACAAGGGTGCAGGGCGCAAGGGGGGCGCGCTGGGCAGCAAAAATACCTCACATACATGCCTGGCAAAGAGGTATACCGTGCATAGGCACTGTATACCGACCCCCGCCAGTATAAAACAGTAAAAAAAAAAAAATAGCGGGACTGAAGCGCGCCGAGAAGGGGGCGTGGCTTAGCCCTCACAACTCTATACAGCGCCATTTTCTCCTCACAGAGACGCTGGCCCGCCACAAACACTGTTAAACACTAACAGTGAAAAACGAGGGGTG